>NC_044396.1:52203129-53403129 GCF_006542625.1 Nomascus leucogenys | reverse complement strand
GTGGCTCACACTTTGGGAGGCCAAGGTAGGAGGATTGCTTGAGCCCAGGAGTTTGAGACCAGTCTGGGCAACATAGTGAGACCCTGTCTCTACAAAAAAATATAAAAAAATTAGCCAGGCATGGTGCATGCACTTGTAGTCCCAGCTACTTGAGAGGCGGAGGTGGGAGGATTGCTTAAGCCCAGGAAGTCAAGGCTGCAGTGAGCCATGATCACACCACTGCACTCCAGCCTGGCAAAAGAGCGAGATCCTGTCTCATGAAAGAAAGAAAGCAAGAATCTGTGAGGGATATTCAATAATCCTTCCGATTTGGAAAGAATGTGGCATAGCGACTGGCAGTTTGCCCAAGTGGTTGGTGCAAAGCTTGAAGCAGCTGGGTTTAGCAAAAGCTTTCATGCAAGCTTAAAACAATGCCAGTAACGTGTGACCATGAAATTGTAACATCCCTGCTGGAGCCTGTGTCACTGGAAATCTCATTTAGAGTGAGCTCGCATCTCCTTCTAAGCCACAGAACCTGATGAATTGCTCAGCTGCTCTTTCAAGCAGTTCCAGTTTCAATGGCAACTGGGGAAGGAAAAACCCCAGGTTTTTAGTGTTGTGAAAAACCAGTCCAGTATAAAAGAATCTAAAAGAGGAGCCAGTGAACAAGACTATAGAATAATGAGGCCACATGCTCTGAGTTTGCTCCTCTTTTTTCCCATTGCCAGTTTAGTTCCAGTTCTAGTTGAGCTTTGTAACAACTCCCTCCCAAGGAGATTACTTCAGCCAACATGTTGTAAGTATTTACTGTGACCCAGGTATCGTGCCATGTCGATGGAATGCAGATAAAACACAGATCCTGATCCTTGGGAAAGTTAAGCTAGTGGATATTAGGCTGCTGTCACATGCATTATGTAACTTGATCCTTACAACCTCTCTGTAAGGTAAGTAAAGCAGGAATAGTTACAACTCCCATTTCACAAATGAGGAAACTGAGACTCAAGAGAAATTAAATGAGTTGCCCAAGGCCACATAGCAGGTAGTATAGCTGAGATTTGAATTCAGGTATTCTTATGCTAGGTCCTCTGTTCTTTCCAATTCATGATGAAAATGTATATGAAATAGGTATGATTCTTTCTCCACTATAAATTCATGAAAGCCTTGGACCTGAAAGAATGTTGGGAACTCGAAAGCACAGAACTAAAGGAAAGGGAAAAGAATCAGGACAGGCTCAGCCTAGCCCTCAGGAAGGCACCTAGGCTATCACTTGTATACTGTCTGAATGGATATGCAGATTACTGGCCTGGCTCAGACAAGGGTCCATATCCGCAGGGATGTGAGCAGATGAACAGATGATGAATGTTAACCAGGTGTCTTAGTCCATTTGGTGCTGCTATAACAGAATACCACAGACTGGGTAATTCAGTAAGAACAGAAATTTGTTTCCCACAGTTCTGGAGGCTATAAGTTCAAGATCAAGGTGCTGGCATCCGGTGAGGATCTTCTTACTGCATCCTCACATGACAGAATATGGAAGGGCAAGTGGAAGATGGACAAGCACTGTGTCTTCACATGGCAGAAGAGCAGAAGAAAGCAAATACACTCCTGCAAGTCCTTTTTATAGCAGCATTAATCCATTCATGAGGGCCTCATTATCTAACTTCCCATTAGGCCCCATCTCCCAACATTGTCACATTGGAGATTAAGTTTCTGACACATTAATCTGGGGGGACAGTCAGCCCATAGCACCAGGGAAAGTTAGTCAATTAATTCCTGTGAGAAGCACAGGAAGCACAGCATGGCAGGGAGAGCTTTGGTGTCCCAGCAAGAGAGGACTCACAGTAGGTTTCTATGTCTCTATCAGAGTTCTTGGTGGAAAGCAACAGAATCAGACTGTAGCTCCCTTAAGCAAAAAATACTTTTTTAAGGATACAGGTGGCTCCCAAATCTAAGAAAAAATTGAGGGACCAGACCTCAGAAGGGGCAGGAATCAGGGCAATTCTGAGGATTCAGGTAGCAAGAATAAGTGAAAAATCTCTTCCCAGTGTCAACTTCAACAGTTTTCTATGCTTTTTTATTTTCACCCAAGATCAATTTCCAGTGGAGGGGACAGCCTGATTGCCTGAGCTTGAGCCATCTGCCTCCACTTTGGCAGGTGATGGAGATGCACCTTGAATAATAGAACCCTGAAAACTGAGTGCACGGAAACCATAGTAATGAACTTTTTATGTTCTGTTACATTAATATGTATTGATCTGTCTTGCACTTTGAATTAATCTTTTATACATGCATAATTTTGTAAAGTCAAACATTGGTCATTTGGAAAATACTGGTTCACTGAATTATGTAGATCTTCCAAATTTTGACACTTTCATTATATAATGTCAGAACAATCATATTCACTAATATTGCCACTGATATCAGAAAAATCTAAATATTCAGAAGCTGTTAATAAAATATGGAAATCTATCAAGCTCACAATAGTGGATACACATTTTCCAAAATTCTAATCTTGCTCAAAAGCTTAAACTTTATCCCTGGCGTCAAACACTGTCAATTGGTTTCCCCAAAGAGGCTCCCTTTGTCCAAGTTTGAAATAATGTCTATAAATACTTATGTCTAAGTAAACATAGTTTGTCAATCATCCTTTCAAGTAAAAAAATGAGCTAATTTAGCTTGCAGACCAGACAATCACGTAAGTGCCTTCTTTTGAGATAACAATCATACTTCAATATGTAACAGAAGGTTACTTGTATTTTTCATATAGAATATTTTTAAAAATGTATACTCAAAGGTCAAAGGTTAATTAAATTCAAAATACTGAATTTTTCATCAAGGGCATCAAGTGAAACTAGTTTTTTCTCTTTTTCTACAAGCACATGATGGAATACAAAAATACAACTACTACTACTATCTTGTATATAGTGTGTGGCACCAGTAGTTTTACCCACCAGTGGTTTTGTAGCATTAGTGCAAATGTTACCTACAGTGAAAAGGACAAATAACACTTTAGTATTATTTTAAAAACAGTTTTGATCTCACAGAATTAATGAAAGGGTCTAGGAAACCTTCAAGGGTTTATAGATGACACTCTGAGAACAGCAGGCTTAAACTAATTAGGATCTAGAGCCTAGGGTGGGGTTACTTTACCCTGAATCATGTGGGGAAAAAAGTGAATACCCAAACAAAACTAGGATTCTTTTAGGAAAAAATAAGGAGTAATAGATTTTGGTAGGCAACCAGTAGTATCCACTACATATGGGCACAATATATGGAACCATGGCATAGTTAATGTGGTTAGCTGCCATGGAATAACCAATAGGTATAAACACCTTTCTAAGTATCACCAAGACAACCGATGTCCACATGTGAAATAATGAAGTCAGACCCCCAACTCACACTACATACAAAAATTAACTCAAACTAGATCAAAGACCTAAATGCAAGATCTAAAACTATAAAACTATCAGAAGAAAACATAGTAGCACATTTTCAGGACCTTGGATTTTGCAATGATTTTTTATTTAGGACATCAAAAACAAGTAACAAAAGAAATAATAAATAAGTGGGACTTCATCAAAATTAAAAACTTTCATATATCAAGGGATACTAACAAGTAAGTGAAAAAACGGCCCCTCAAAACAGGAGAAATATATGTAAATCATATATCTGATAAGGATCTAGAATGCTGAATATACAAAAACTCCTACAACTCAATAACAAAAAAGACAAATAATCCAATGGAAAAAATAAGCAAAATACCTGTCTAGACACAATACAAATGGTCAACAAAGAACATGAAAAGATACCCATCATCCTTAGTCACTGGAAAAATGAAAATCCAAACCTCAATGAGATGCCACTTCACACTCACTAGAGCATGCTTTCTATAATCCCATCTGGGCTTGCTATAATAATAAATTTTTTTAAAAACAGAAATTACAAGTGTTGGTGAGGATGTAGGAAAATTGGAATCCTCATATATTGCTGGTGGGAATGTAAAATGGTTTAGCTGCTTTAGAAAATAGTTAGGCAGTTCCTCAAAAAGTTAAATGTTGAATTACCGTAAGACCCAACAATTCCACTTCTAGGTATGTAACCAAAAGAATTGAAAACACATGTTTAAAAAAAACTTGTATATACATTTTCACCATAGAACTATTTACAGTAGCCAAAAGGTGGAAACAACTCAAATGTCCATCAACGGATGAATGGATAAATATAATGTGGTATATCCATACAATAGAATATTAGTCAGTCACAAAAGGAATGAAGTACTGAACCATACCACAGCATACTGAACTTTGAAAACATTATGCTAAATGAAAGAAGCCAGACACAATGGGACACACTGTATGAAATGTCCCGGATAGGCAAATCCATAGAGGTAGAAAGTGGATTAGTGGTTGTCATAGACCGGAGAAGGGGTAAGGGAGTGACTGCTTCATGGGTAGAGCATTTCCTTTTGAGATGTTATTCTTCTCGAACTAGATAGTGGTGATGGTTGTACATTGTGAATGTACTAAAGGCCACTGAACTGTACTCTTTAAAATGGTTTAAATGGTGAGTTTTGTGTTGTGTGATTTTTTTTTACCATAATTAAAAACAAAAAGCTGCATGACAGCAAATGAGTCCTGGGGATGTTTTGGCAGATGAATTATGACAGTGATGAAAGTCCAAGATCTGCAACTATTTTAAAAAGTAACCATCACACAATGCACTAGGTTCAAACCATAACAGGCAAGTGATATCCTGACAGAGAGACAATAATTATACTTAATTCAACTGACAAAGCTGTGAGACTTAACTGGCATAGATGTTTCATGGCAATTCACAAATATATAATTGAATAAACAAGCAAATATACCTCCCTGGAAAAAGTGACAGAGTGAATCAAAGTACATTTGGCTCTAAATATTACACTTGAAACAGACTTTGAAAATATTCTCATTTTATTTTAGAGATATTCTCATTCTCATTTTAGAGACTTATGAAGGACAGTTATGACTTGCTTAAGGTTCCATAGATAGTTAGTGGGAGAACTTGACCCAAAAGAATGAATGTCCCACCTCTTCCCACCACGCGATGTTCATAGTCAGGGCAATTCCATATGCACCTCTCAGAACAGTTGTCATCTGAATGTTTGTGAAGCCACGGATGACTACACTTTCCCCTGAGTATCCTCTGAGCTGCTCAACTACATGTGCACAGAGAAACCTGCTGTCTACATGTCCTACCCGTGTGCTCTAAATCTTGGCTTGTGCCACCACCCAAGTTAGAGAGCTGGCTCCTCTGGGACTACCTCCCTACTTCACCCCCTCTTGTTCCAGAAACCAGTCACCAAAACTTCCAATTGTAACTTTGGAACATCTAGCAGATTTGGACTCTTTCCCATTCTCATCAAGATTCCCTCACCTTTTATTTGGACTATTTTATACCACTCTTAACTGCCCACAGTTATCCACAGGTGAATACAACACTGACTCAAGAGACACGTGACTCTGAGGTGGAACTTAGTTCCAATCACTAGGTCACCTACTATTGCTATCGATGGAATAAAATCTGGGTACTGTAGTATTCCCTTCTCTGGGTACAGTTCCAGACTAACAGTGACTAAGTTTAAAAGACTCTGATCTTAACAGTGGCAACTGTGACAAAGTCTTGGTACTTTGTTCCTTCAGATGCACAGACAGCAACTTTGACTTAGTATCACAAACAATACGGGATTATTTGGTTTCCTTGGTAACCTGCAGTTCTGCCCTAGGTGACAATCAAAGACTGTGGAGGCGCCAGTTTTTTCTAGATCTAAAAATTCTCATTCTGTGAATATCTGGGGTTGTAGACAGCCTACTAAAGGGAGACTGGTGCAAAAGTAAAGCTACTAAACTTTAAGACATGGGAGCAGAGGCAGAGTTGGCTGCCTGGGAGGCAATCTGGTGCAATTCAGGAGAAAAAAGATCGTTTCTTCCATGGGCAGAATATGCTATCAGAAGTGTCCAACAGCAATCCTAAATTATCATTATCAGAAGTTTAAGTTATGTTCCAGCCCATTCTATTAACAAAAGCAGAGTAGTGCTTTTTTGTTTTACAAAATGGCTACAACCTACACATATCAATAATTAAATTGTGATTTTTTTTTTTAGAAAATGTTCTTATATTCTCTGATAATAGATGATGAGCTATTACTGTATTGTACTATTAGGAGCACCAGTTTTAAGCACAGACATTCATACTAGAGAGCAGAGGTTAGTGTTGGATTAATCCAGCAGCTTCTGGAGGGACAGGGAGAGAAAAAAGAAAATCTTCAAATGGAACCTGAAGCCCCGAGAAGCTGCCACATCATAGGTGGTCCTTCATGCAGGAACAGAATGCACAGTCAATTGTGACCAATATTCTTGAGCAAGATAGGCTAACGGTGGCTACTTTCTTTTAGGTAAGATGTGTATAGTTTTGTGCTGAGGGAATATCAATGACCTCCACCAACTCCTTGCTTAGAGTCCCCTTTGTTTACTGTTCCCGTCAGTTTCTCTCTCTCTTTTAAGGAGTAAAGATCTTGCTAAGTTGCCCAGGCTGGAGTGCAGTGGTGTGATCATAGCTCACTGCAGCTTTGAACTCCTGGGCTCAAGCCTCAACTTCCAAAGTAGCTAGGGCTTCAGGTATGTGCCACCGCACATGGCTGGTTTTTGTTGTTGTTTTCTTGTAGAGATATGTTGTTGAGGATGGTCTTGAACTCATGGCCTCAAGCGATCATCCCACCTCGGCCTCCCAAAGCATTGAGATTACAGGAGGGAACCTGTCACACCTGGCCAGTTTCTCTTGATACAAATGTCTCCATAAAGAGTTTGGGAGAAACTTGTCAATTGGTGTCAAAAACAAACCGAAAGACACTGTCAGTGGATCTCACCATGGGCCCTGGGGTAGTAGCAAAAGAGATCAGGACATTTTCCATTGTTGTTGGCTGAGCCTTGTCTACAGAGACCCGGCCCCACAGAGCATCATTTGGGTTTCCAGAGGGCCTCATAAAGAGCAAGCCTTTGGCTGGGCATGGTGGCTCACACCTGTAACCCCAGCACTTTGGGAGGCCGAGGTGGGCACATTGCCTGAAATCAGGAGTTCGAGACCAGTCTGGTCAGCATGGTAAAACCCAGTCTCTACTAAAAATACAAAAAAAAAAAAAAAAAAATAGCCAGGCATGGTGTCATGTGCCTATAATCCCAGCTGCAGAGGAATTGCTTGAACCAGGGAGATGGAGGTTGCAGTGAGCCAAGATCACACCACTGCACTCCAGCCTGGGCAACAGAACGAGACTCTATCTCAAAAAAAACCCAAAAAAACAGAACAAACAAAAACGGACCAAAATAAGAGCAAGCCTTCCTGCTCTGGACAGAAGAGGTGGCAGATAGCTAACCAAAATCTACCTTTGCTGCTGCTAAATGCTGGGTTAGAAAACACAGCTCAGAGTAATCATTCAAATGGGTCTGCTTACTGCAGTCTAATGTTAGCCACCACCCAGGGGAAGGTGAAGTCTGCAAAGCAAACACTTCCAGGTGGCAGCCTTTTGCTAGTCCAAATAAAAAAAGAAAAAAGACAAGACCAAATCCTACCCTATTCACACAGAGGTGCTGTGGGAGACCCACTCTATGCAGTAAACAAGCACGGACAATGACTATTCCCACCATCTTAGGGCTCACACCTCCTTGGTGGTAGAGGAAGCGGTGGGGTGAGAGGCAGCTGTATTTAGGGAAATCCTTCATAGCACTATCTGGCTTAGAGAGGAGAGGCAGCCCCATGTTTGTCTAACTCTAAAACAAACAATGGTTATAAAACCTTATTAAACCTTGCAGGGTTAGAAAACAGAAATATCTCAAATATTGATCCCCTGCCTGCCAAGCTTTGAGTTCTAAAGGCTGTTCACTTGCAAGATCTGCTTTGCCAAGACCTCAAGGCTGAAAATCCTGCAGGGGTGCCAGGAACAACAGGTGGCTCCCACACCTGGAGTGTAGTGTGTGCCTGGGGACAGGGTGGCTGCCCCTCCTCCACCCCCAGTGTCTGTGGGAGCCTTGAGCTGCTGGCATTCTATTAAACACCACTCAGATGTGCCAGGGACAATGGTCTTCTGCCCAGAGCCTCGGCGCCTGTCCCTATTCCAGCTCCTTCTAGGGGAGGACCTGGCCCTGAACCTCTTCCCAGTTGGCTGGAGCTTCTCTCCCCTTGGCCTGGTTCCTGCCAGCTCTTTTCCTGTCTAGATTTTACCTCCCCTTCATTGGCTGGATACTCCTTGGGTACACGCAAGGCCCTGAGAACCACTGTCACCACACTTTCCTCCCCTCTCCCTTCCTCCTTGGATCAGATATTGAAACCAGGCTTCTCCCCTTGAGTGCTGCTGACATTTTGCCCATTGAGGCAAAGAGAACTGGCAGGAAATGGGCATTTCTGCTCTCTGCAGGCACTTGCCTGGCATGGCACAACAAGAAACAAGGGTGCAAAGCTTTCAGTCTCCTTGTGCTCTTCACCCTCCTCTCCAGGCCCTCTCCACAGCCTCCCATTTTCAACGCTTTCCTTCATCTTTCTTGGACTTATGTTTTTCTTCATTCTCTACTATCCACTTTTCTTCCTCTTCCTCTTTCTGTTTCTGCTTTTTCTTCTGCCTTTTGTATCCCCCTCCACCTCTACTTTCTCCCCCATATATAGTTATAATTTGATGGCCTGGATTTGTAATATAGCCCCTAAAAACCTCTCTGCAGATGTGACTTCCACCTCAAACTCTCCCTTCCAACACTTTAGGTAGAATGTCCACTGTATGTCATTCCCTGACTCAAGACCCTGCACTGACTCCCTGGGTCCCACAGAATAGAGGCCAAACTCTAAGACGACAGACAAAGCCCTTCATCATGTGGTTTCTGCCTGCCTTTTTCTCTTTTACTCAATTGTGTATTGGTTCAGCAAACAAATGGATTTGTTTACTGAGTGCCTAAGATGAGAATATACTATACCAGGAGTTGCATATAAAATTAACATGGTATGACTTTAAAAAATTTACAGGTGAAATGATATGATATCTGGGATTTGCTTCAAAATAACCCACAGAGTGGGAGAAGAGGAGTTGGTGCAATGGGAGAGGCATAGACAAAACAAGACTGACCATAGGTGATAATTATTGAAGCTGGGTGATGGGTATGGTGGAGTCATTATATTATTCTCTTTATTGCAGTATATAGTTGAAAATTGTTGCTGAGAAAATGATAGGTGAATAATAAAGGTGAACAGAAAAGACATGTCTCTGGATTTTCTTTTCTCACAGTTCTCCATGAATAGTAAGCCTTTCAGTGCCTCAAGTAGTCCAGGGTTTGCACCTCCAGGCATTTCCATGCTTATTCTGCTTGGAACTCTATTTCCTCCACCTTTCCTAATTGCCTCATCTGGTGCCTACTCAACCTCTAAGTCCAGCTCAAACAAATAGCACTTTCTCTAGGAAGCTTTTTAAGACCCCTCCAAATCAAGGGAGGAAACCCTGCCCCATGCCCCCACAGCACCTTGTCGTAACACTGCTATGGTTTGTTGTAATTGCCTGTTTAATTGTCTGCTCCTCCCACCAGGCTACAAGCTTTCAGTGCACAGGGATTGCTTTTGTCTTGCTCCCTATTTTATCCCCAGAGCCTGGCACACGGTAGCAGCTCAGTAAATATCTGCTGAATGGTTGAATAAAATGAACTGTGAGGTCTCTAGCAGAGCAGCTGGCACAAACTTGACCTTGTTGTATGGTCTGGGGTGGTATGTGTGAGGAAGGGGTGGAACTACCTTGGCACTGGCTGAGTGCAAACAGATGTCACTGCCTGCTCCTCTGCCACTGTCAGGCATCTCCACCCTGGGCCAGCACCTTCAGGGCTAAATCCACTTAGTGCAGAGTCCTAGAACTTTCCTGGACATAGAAATGTTGATGCTCATTTTGTAAAATCCAAGCTAATGGCCTGGTAATACTTTTCCTGTCTTTTCAGTGAAGTACAAAGTGATCTAATTGCAAATGACCAGACTTAAGAGTGGCATTTATTCAAAAATTTTCTCAATAATACACCACCTGCATCCTTCTATATAATTATAGATAATTATAAACTATATGAAATAGCATGGTTTGTTATTTAACAGGAGTGTAAAGTATGAGATCAAATGCCATACCCCCTCCTAGTTTGCTGACACATATGGCTGGTCATATACGTGCTTCTCAGAGAGAGGCCTTTCCAGACCATTCTACCTATAATAGTGTACCCTCTACCCCCATCCAGTCTTGCTCTCTCCTGTCCAATTTTTTTTTTTTTTTTTTTTTTTGAGACAGAGTTTTGCTCTGTTGCCAGGCTGGAGTGCAGTGATGGGATCTCAGCTCACTGCAATATAAAATAAACATGGAATGACTTTTAAAATTTTACAGATGAAATGATATGATTTCCCGGGTTCAACCGATTCTCCTGCCTTAGCCTCCCAAGTAGCTGGGACTATAGGCGTGCACCACCAGGCCCAGCTAATTTTTGTATTTTTAGTAGAGAAGGGGTTTCACCAAGTTGGCCTGAATGGTCTTGAATGAATGGTTTCGATCTCTCGACCTCGTGATCCACCCACCTCAGCCTCCCAAAGTGCTGCGATTACAGGCGTGAGCCACCATGCCCGGCCTCTCCTGTCCAATTTTTAACAGCATTTATGACTACCTATAATCACATATGGTTTATTTATTGGTGGTCTGCCCCACCCCTTTAAAATGTAAGCCATGTGTAAGCAGAGGCTTGTGTGGTGTTAAGTCTCCAACACATAAACCAAAGCTGGACACATGGTAGGTGTTTGAAGATTGAATGAATGAATACTAGTGGTATTTATTATTACTACTACTATTATTATTATTTTTAGACGGAGTTTCGCTTTTGTAGCCCAGGCTGGAGTGCAATGGCGCGGTCTCAGCTCACTGCAACCTCCACCTCCCGATTTCAAGTGATTCTTCTGCCTCAGCCTCCTGAGTAGCTGGGATTACAGGCTCACGCCCAGATGCCCGGCTAATTTTTTTTGTATTTTTAGTAGAGAAGGGGTTTCACCATATTGGCTACGCTGGTCTGGAACTCCTGACCTAGAGATCCATCCGCCTCAGCCTCCCAACGTGCTAGGATTACAGGCGTGAGCCACCGCGCCCGGCCCACAACAGCATTTTTAACAGCTACATGTTATTTTGCTGTATGGATTTTCTTTATTGTTGGGCATTTAAGTTACTCATAATTTTTCATTATTCTAAGCAATGTTGCTATAAAAATATTTCTATTAATGGCTAGTTACATCTTTGTTTTAAATGATTACTTTAATAGAATAAATTCCTTGTCAATAAATTATTAGATTCAAGAATATAAATATTATTAAGGCATTTGATAGATTCCCCAGACACCCTATTTCTGAGTTTTACCTGTGAAACTGCATAGATCCTTAACTCCACCCTGCTAGTGGAGGCCTACCCCTGTGCCCCGCCCAGTGGGTGGGACCTTGCCCCTCATATATCAGCCTCCCATGCTTACTTTCTGTCTGCCTCTTCCCATGACTTTCTTTCTAGATTCCCTGTCCCGCAGCTCTGACTCCTGAGGCAGACCATTTTTCTGAACCATGTTAGGCATTGCTAGACCCCTTATACAGGATCAACCCTGCCTGGTGGGTGACCGGAGTCACCTCCTGCCTTTCCCTATGCCTTCCTTTCTGTGACCATTGTGGGACACCCATATAGTCCCAAGCCATGACAATTATTGTGGTTTCTTGGCTCTTGTGGCACATTTCTGGTCATCTCTGCAGTTTATATAATACTGCTTCCTTAGTCATGTGCTCTTAAATGTAACTCTTAATTATAAGATTGGGTCTTTAACAAAATATGAGCTTCTTGATAATATCAACTGGCTAGCATGAGCACTAGGATGTCTTATGGAAAAAGTAGGTGACAACCAATAACAACCCACTAACAGACTAGCATCTCTAATGACCCAAGTAACAAAAGAATGGTATTTAAGCTGTTTTAAATTTTTATTGTGGAAATATACATATAACATGAAGTTTACCATTTTAAGCAAGTGTACGATTCAGTGGCATTAAGTACATTCACAATGTTGTGCAACTGTCACCACTATCTAGTTCCAAAACTCCTTCATCATCTCAAACAGAAACTCTATAACCATTAAGCAATAATTCTCCCATTCCACACTCTCCCAGACCTGGTAACTTCTATTCTACTTTCTGTCTCTATGAATTTGTCTTTTCTGGCTATCTCATATAAGTGGAATCATACTATATTGTCTTTTGGAGTCTGGCTTCTTTCATTTAGCATAATGTCTTTAAGGTTCATCGATGTTGTAGCATGCAGCAAAATTTCATTCCTCTTTATGGCTGAATAATATTCTATTATGTGTGTATACCACTGTTTGTTTATTCATTCATCCACTGATGGACATTTAGATTATTTCCACATTTGACTATTGTGAATAGTGTTGCTATTATTAAATGCCTAGCATTCTAATTACCCTGATTTTTAAAAAAGAAACGAGGTATTTAACCTGCTTTTATGATTCATCTCTGTTCCAAACATGTTCAATTTTGTGTGTGTGTGTGTGTGTGTGTGTATCACTAGCCACATTCTCTCTGAATAATCAATGTTTTAAATAGTATATCAAACTAGCAGCCCAATTTTATTTTATTTATGAACTAGCCTCAGTCCGGGAATTACTTGAGGAAGTTTACAAAATACATAAGGATCAAAATAAGTAAAGAAGCCAGGCACAGTGGCACATATCTGTAGTCCTGGTAACTTGAAAGGCTGAGGCAGGAAGATCACTTGGGCCAGGAGTTGGAGGCCAGCCCGGGCAACATAACAAGACATTATCTGAGATAGATAGATGATAGATAGATAGATAGATGATAGATAGATAGATGGATGATAGATAGGTAGATAGATAGATAGATGATGATAGATAGATAGATAGATAGATAGATAGATAGATAGATAGATAATAGATAGATAGATGATAGATAGATAGATAGACAGATAGATAGATAGATAGATGATAGATAGATAGATAGATAGATAGATAGATAGATAGATAGATAGATAGAGGAAGATGAAGAGAAAACCAAGCATGACATTATAAAATGAAGCCAGAGGCCACAAACATATATAATTTGCCAGAAATTCTTGCAAAATTGATAGGTCACAATTTCTAAGCTTCTTAGTGACCAAATACAGAGAGAAAAGATCAGTCATCAGTCACAGGGTCTCTAAGATAAGCAAACAAACAAGCGAAAAACTGTGAGTAGCTCAGGAGAAAGAAGCACATACGTTCCCAACACTGAATTGCAAGAGAAGAACCATTTGATAAAATAGATTATATTTTTCTTAACTTTCTTACAGCAAATACAGAGTTTTATGTGACTGTTTTTTTATACTGCTGCTCTAAGGAAGCTAAAGGTATAACATAAAGGGGAACTCAGGAAAAACAGTTACAAACGAGGTGGTAAATGAAAGCTGTCTAAATATTCAGTTCTTTGTCCAGGGATGAAATGTGGACCTTAAGAAGAATAAGTAAACTGCATATTCTCAAGGAATTATTTTTAATTATTTCTTACAACTAAATTTTTGATGAGTTTAGTAGCAGGGAGTTTCATATCTTCTGAGAAGAATCTAGAACCCCTTGGCCTATGCTATTGAGTAAAAGAAAACTCACATACTAAACAATTCTCTAAGCAGAAAATAGGCCTGGGATCCCTTTATCAAAATTAGAAGGCCTAGACCACATCACATGCTGGGGAAGCTATGGAGCAACCAGAATTCTCACATGTTGTTGTTGGGAATATAAAATGATACAATCACTTTGAAAAAGTCAGGCAGTTTGCTTAAAAATGAAGTACGGCTGAGCATAGTGGCTGATACATGTAATCCCAGCACTTTGGGAGGCCAAGGTAGGAGGACTACTTGAGGCCAGGAGTTTGAGACCAGCCTGGGCAATATAGCACGACCCTTATCTCTACAAAAATTAAAATTAAAAAATTAGCCAGGCTTGGTGGCATGCACCTGTAATCTTAGCTATTTGGGAGGCTAAGGTGGGAGGATTGCTTGAGCCCAGGAGTTTGAGTTTGCAGTAATCTATTATTCCCTCCACTGCACTCCAGCCTGGGTAATAGAACAAGACCATCTCTAAAAATAAAATAAAATAAGATAATAAAATGCACACTTATCACATGACCTAGCAATTTCACTCCTATGTATTTACCCAAGATAAATAAAAACATATGTTCTTAAAAGGACTTGCACAAGAATGTTCATAGCAACTTTGTCATAATAATTAAAAACTAGAAAAAGCCTGGTGTCCATCAATAGGAGAGTGGATAAACAAACAGAGATGCTCATGCAATGAAATTCTACTCAGCAATAAAAAGGAAAGACCAGCTGATATAAACAACAGCATGGACAAATTTCAAAAACATTATGCTAATAAAAATTTGGTAGAAGAGTGAAATAATGCGAAAACTTAAAAGCAATGCAGATTTGTGTCCAGTTCCATGGATCAAGACAAATTTTCCCAGTTTTGTCATGGGGAAAAGGGGAGTAAAAATCTCTGAAAGTGAAAATTAAATAAGCATTGTGTGATTTTATTTTTTTGGTTGTTTTTTGTTTGTTTGTTTGTTTGTTTGTTTTTTGAAATAGAGTCTCTTTCTGTCGCCTAGGCTGGAGTACAGTTGCGCAATCTCAGCTCACTGCAACCTCTGCCTCCTGGGTTCAAGTGATACCCTTGCCTCAGCCTCTCAAGTAACTGAGACTACAGGCACCTGCCACCACGCCTGACTAATTTTTGTATTTTCAGTAGAGACGGGGTTTTACCATGTTGGCCAGGCTGGTCTCGAACTCCCGACCTCAGGTGATCTGCCTCGGCCTCCCAAAGTGCTGGGATTACAGACTTGAGCTACCAGTGCCTGGCCTTATTTTGTATTTTAAAATGTTACATATAGATTATATGTACCTTTCTGTAACTTGCTTCTTTTTATTTAACACTGATTTGAAAGTACTTGGCAAAGATCAGTATTATCATTAGTCAAAAAAGATAATGGTTGGCAAGAGGAGAACACAGAGAAAATATTACTTAAAGAGGACATCAAGTGATACATTTTTTGTTTTGTTACCGAAAAACATGCTGAGTAAAAGAAGCCTTACTAAAAGAATTTACACTGTATGAATTCTTTTATGTGAAGTTCTAGAGCAAACGAACCAACCTAAGATGAATGAAACCAGAACAGCGGTTACCTCTGGTGGGGCGAGGGTAGAGGTTGACTGGGAAAGGGGAGGAGAAGACTTTCTGGGGTCATGCTAGTGTTCTGTATTTTATAGGAGGTTAAAGAGGACCAAAATTCCTCAAATGGTACCAAGCAAAGAAAAATGTTAATGGTAGCGCCTAGGTGGTGGGTATATGGTTATGTACTATAAAATTCTTTCAACTTTCCTGTGTCCTTGCAACTTCATGTTTGTGTTTTAAAACATTGGCCAGGCTGGGTATGGTGGCTCACGCCTGTAATCCCAACACTTTGGGAGGCTGAGGCAGGCGGATCACTTGAGGTCAGTAGTTTGAGACCAGCCTGGCCAACATGGTGAAACTCTGTCTCTACTAAAAATATAAAAATTAGCCAGCACCTGTAGTCCCAGCTACTAGGGAGGCTGAGGCAGGAGAATCACTTGAACCCCAGAGGCAGAGGTTGCAGTGAGCTGAGATGGCACCACTGCACTCCAGCCTGGGCAACAGAGTGAGACTCCATCTCAAAAAAAAAGAAGAAAAAAAAAATAAAAGAAATGAGCCTAAGTATAACATAATTTAATGATAAAAACTATTTTTAAAAAAGTCTTAAAAGATACCTATATGTACTTGGAATTTTTATTATTAACCTATGGTGGGTTTTTAAAAATATTTATTAATTGTGTCTGTCAATCTTTTGAAAAAATTCAAATGAAAATAAATTTAAAAATGTAAACATCAGTTGATATATTCAACTCTGGACATTACTACTGCAGTTATAAGTAAAATCCACAGGGTGGCAGAGAAAAGGAATCACAGAAGATGTGCACATTTCTGATTTAAGTGAATAATGGAAAATATTTTCTTGCTTCTATTAATAGAAAAGATTTGCGGACTTTGTGAAATGTACTATACAGCACACAGAACTAAACTTGTAATCTAAATCTAAACTTCAACCTTTGCCTGAAGTTATTTGCTTATATAAAAAATGATGATTTGCCATGCTCATTTGCACAATTCTCCTCTCTTTTGGAGGTTATCTTTTATTTTTGCGTGAGAGATTATTTCAGTTAACACTTCTCACTCTCATAATGGATCATGCACATCCTTCTTCCCCCCCTCCTACCCCATTGGTCTTCCAGTGATCCCAGCCTCCCCAACTGTCACAGGAAACCCAGAAGCCAGAACCCTCTAAATTCTTAGTCAATTCACTTACTTCACCACTGTTAACAGATCCTGGCGCACTCTTCCTTTCAACCTTAAGCAAATGCTTCACTAGCTATGATGAAAATTTCAAAGTAGCAGTAGAAGTAAATGATGTAATGAGAAAAAGAAAAAACAAATTTCCTGCAATGTCATTACTAAGAGGCTAATGAGTAGACCAGACTGAGTTACTCACAGAAATCAACATGTTTTATACATAAGATCGATCTCACGATTATTCCATTTGAGCAGGCCTTGATTTGTCTCCTATAATTTTCCACAGGGATTCCGTGTTAGTCCACACACTGAACGACGCCAATCTCTCTACAGTTTCCCTCTATGATGATGCTTTGGGATGGCACCGAAACAGGGATGATTTAAGAAAATGTCAGCAGTTGTCTGGCGTTTGTTTGTTTGGAAGGAGAAAGATAATGATTAAAAATAAATAAATAAATAAATAATAAAAATCAGTCGGGCTCGGGGTCCAGGAATAGGGGTTGGGATCTTCGGGAAA
Source organism: Nomascus leucogenys (assembly GCF_006542625.1). Taxonomy (NCBI): domain Eukaryota; kingdom Metazoa; phylum Chordata; class Mammalia; order Primates; family Hylobatidae; genus Nomascus; species Nomascus leucogenys. Next base: position 53,386,149 of record NC_044396.1, on the reverse strand, counting down.
GGCAACTGTGGGAGGAGGCTGAAGGGAACGGGGCAGGGGTTGGGGGTGTGGGGACGCGGAGGAGCCCAAGCCTGGACCAATCCTGCTTCCCGGGCCGCGACCCTGATCCTGCAGCACGCGAAGAAGCGAAACCTGCGGATGGGCCGCTGAGCCTGAATCCGGGGCGGTGTAGAGCCCCCTGGAGCAAGGATCAGGATGTCCCATCTCATGAGGGACGTGAAGCACGAAGATCCCGCGTTCCTGGTGGACCCCTGTGCTACTCGCCTTCAACATTTGCTGTCAGGTGGCTTTGGCTGGAGCCCCTTCCTCGGCATCGCAGATGGCATCACAGCTGCATGGTGCAGGCTGGGGCTGTCTCCCCCTTGGGGATGCTGGAAACGTCTGGTGGCTTCGTGGACATGCTTGGGATGATGAACGATATGACTGATGGAACACATGGCAGCTGGAGGCTCTTGCCAGACCGTTTCATCCTCCGCTGCCGTCTCCTGCTCCAGAGCGGGAGAGGGTGTCCCCAGGGTCTACCAAGGGACATCAGAGACGCGGTCTCACCGGCGGGGCCCAGGCCACGCGGGGGACTGACGGGGATTCGGGCGGTGGCCTGGAGCGGACCGGGACTGGAAGAGCGGCAGGGGCACATCAACCCGGGTGCGAGTGAGGCCGCGGCGTTTGCCGCTGGGTGACGGAGGCAGGCTTCCTGCTCCCACAGCAGCGCCCTCTGGCATTTCCACCTTCAGAGGCACGGGGTGGTGGGGACGAAGGACTCAGGAGCCTCTCCGCCTGGACTTACAGGGACCCCAGGACTCCCGCTCCTGAAGGTCCCACCGCCTTCCCCAGGCCTCGGCCTCTCTTGTACTGGCCGAGAGGCTGAGAAATCATCCCCGGAAATAACTTTTTCCTCTCTAACTCCCATCCCCAATTTAATATTAAATTAATAGGCAAGCTGGCCCCCACCTCCCCCTAAGGGCCTCAGGCAGAACCTGCTCCCTTAACCTACTTTTTCCTTCTTTAATCCCCTTATCATGATGATCCACTTCTCCTGTATCCACTAACTTGATTTTACGTTTTGCTGCTCCATTTTTGAGCCTCCTCAGCTTCCCTATTCTACCGCTGCCATGCATTGGAGGGTCTTTGGGGGTAAGTGCTGGATTTAGAGGCTTCCTCCAACCCTCAGCTACCTTGGACCCTTGCCCACCTCTTCCTCAGAGGCCCCACTGCAGGGGCCGGAGCCCTGTCCAGGGCTGGGTAGGGGACCGACCACAGGTTCCCAACTCTTCCTCCCTCACGCCTCCCACACACACATCACAAAACTCTTCCCCGCACCCTTCTCTGCCCTTATTTCCGGAAATGCACAACTTGTAACTCGGTGTTTATGGGGAAAAAAATAAAATCTGTGAAGCCAGAATTCCTTTCTCAAACAGACTGATCATATCTTTGGATGGTTGGAAATGACGGTCCATATAGTAATTCTGCAAGGTGCATCATGGGACCTTGCACTGGGACACTCTACAGATTTTTCACATAAAGGAGTCAGGGCTAGGAAATGCAGCATATTCAGCTAGAATATGCAAAACAGCAGCCAACTGCTCTCAGAAGCTAACTATGCAAAGACCAAAAGCCGGCTCTAACATCAAGGTCCCATGCACCGTTTTATGTTTTGTTGAAAAGTAAATTCCTTGGCAATCCTGTGGGAACAGGACATGAGAACTCTCTCACAATTTCAGAGCTTCATGTTAGTCTCCGTTGGACTCGTCCAGCAAGTTGACTCATTCCTTTCCTAGCTAGGCAGCAACCCAGATATATTGGTATCATTCAGGAGCACACCCTCCCTTAAATGCTTATTCAGCTGCATTTCCAATATTTTGGATCTGCTATCTTCATTCCCATTTCAATACATATTTATGACCTGAAGTTTTAACTCTGCCTCTTCTGGATCACAATTCAGGCTAAGCATTTTATATTATGAAAAAAAGAAATGCTGTGCCAGTTGAAGAATACACTCACTCTCATATAATGTAACAGCAAAAGAGAAGTTTGTCTGAAAAATTACAGTACTCAGGATTCATCATATTATAACAAATGTGAATTTTACTAAATACCAACAAAAATCAGAGATTAAAATATACTCCAAAAACTTTGGACTCAAAAATAGGAAAAGTTCACTTTCCTATTTCTCTCAATTTACTTCTCTTTCTAGTGAGCCAAACATCTGACACATGTAAGCCATAGGTCAAAAGATGAATCGGGCAACAGAAGGAACTGAGTATATCTATACATCTGCCACTGATATATTAAATATTGAAATATCCCCAAACTGAAAAAGTTGCTTTTAAAAAAGCCAATTTTCAACTAAGTTATAATTAGTTTTTTGTCTATGCAACTGTTTTTAACATTGTATGCTGTCTTTCCCTCCAGTAAATTGGGTTATTTACTTATTTTATAGATGTAGGGGTACAAGCGTAGATTCGTTACATGGATATATTGTGTAGTGGTGAAGTCTGGGCTTTTAGTGTCATTGAGTTATTTTAGAAAAAGCCAACTACTTGCAGACAGCCCTATATATGGTCAACATAAGCTAGTGGACAAAATGTTGTCTTAGATTGTCCCTATGAACAAATGTAGAAACTAAGCCACAGTGATTTAGCATAATTTTCCCAGTTGATGCAAACATTTCACATCTCCTGAATTGGGTGATTGGTTAGGACAGTTGAGTCGACTGTAGAGCTAGTGAGACAAGGCCTTGAGACCTCTTCCCTCTCTAGTGGAACAGACTGATCACAGATTTAAGTGAGCCAAAAATCTGACACATGTAAGCCATGGGTCAGAAGATGGATCAGGCAAAGGATCTGAATATATCCATCCATTCATCCCCACTGACAGAAAGCCAAGCTGAACATACAAGAACAGCTGAGGCCAGTCAGTGATGAAATTAACTACTAAGGTTGATATGTACACAAACACACCTGTCTTGGAAATTGTAACTACACCAGGTATGCTACAGTATCCTGATGGCTATATTGGATGAACCCACACATCATATCACATTTGTCCCAAATGACACGTCATTTGCTTATGAAAGACATCCTTCATTTATTTGTACTTTAAATTCCAAGCCGCTAAAGATAGCTCTCTTTAAGGTTAACCAATTCACATTCTTTATTGACTTTCTGAAATTATATGAAAGAAAAAAAGTTAAAATGTCAGCTAAATAAAACTTACACTTGAGTAACTGGGTACTCCAAATCTACTTCGGAAATAAGACGAGTATAAACAATGCATTTTTTATATATGATACTTAGCAAAGTTATAATATTTTTTGTTTTTGTTATTTTTTGTTTTTTGCTTTTTTGTTTCTATTATTTTTAATTGACATGTAATATTGTACATATTTGTGGGGTACAGTGTGTCATTTCAATAAATCTATACCATGTGTAATAATCAAATCAGGGTTGTTAGCATATACATCACCTCAAATATTTACCATTTATTTGTGTTGGGTACATTCAAGATCTACTCTTGTAGTGATTTGAATGTATACAGAAAATTGTTGTTGATTATAGTTACTCTTTATTGCTATAAAACACTAGAACTCATTTGTCCTCTCTAACTGTATTTTGTATCTATTAACCAACCTTTGGCTATCTCCCTCTCCCTCCTGCCATTCCCCACCTCTGGTAACCACTATTCTACACTCTGCTTCTAGCAGATCAATGTTTTTAGCCTCCACATGCAAGTGAGAACATGTAGTATTTATTTTTCTGATTTCACTTAACATAATGTCCTCCAAGCTTATTCATATTGCTGTGGGTGACAGAATTTTATTCTTTTACATGGCTAAATAATATTCCATTATTTCACATTATATATATGTGACCTATATATATCACATTTTCTTTATTCATTCATGTGTTGATGGACATTTAGGTTGATGCCATATTGTGGCTATCTGCAATAAACATGGGAATGCAGATATCTCTGCATTTTCCTTTCCTTACCTGCTGATTTCCTTTCCTTACCTGCTGATTTCCTTTCCTTTGGATATATACATTGGTAGTTCTATTTTTAGTTTTTTGAGAAACCTTTCTGTTTTCCATAATGGCTGTACTAATTTACATTTCAACCAACAGTGTATAAGAGATTCCCCTACTTTTTTTTCATTTTCATCAGCATTTGTTTTTTGTCTTTTTTATAATCTCATCCCAGCCATTGTCACTGGGGTGAGAAGATATCTCACTGTGGTTTTGATTTGTATTTCCCTGATGATTAATGATATTGAGCATTTTAAAATATTCCTGTTGGCCATTTGTATGCCTCCCTTTAAGAGATGTCTCTTCAGCTCATTTGCCCACTATTTGATTGAATTATTATCATCATCATCATCATCATCATCATTTGCTACTGAGTTGAGTTCTTTGTGTATTCTGGATATTCATCCATTGTTGGATGAACAGTTTGCAAATATTTTCCCGCATTTTGCAGGTTGTCTCTTCACTCTCTTGATTGTTTCCTTTACTGTGCAGAACGTTTTTAGCTTGATATAATCCCATCTGTCTAATTTTTATTTTGTTGCCAGTCTTCTCCATAAAGTCTTTGCCCAGATCAATTTTCTAAAGCATTTTCCCTGTGTTTTTTTCTAGTAGTTTGATAATTTTGGGGTCTTACTTTTAAGTCTTTAATCCATCTTGAGTAGATTTTTTGTATATGGTGAGAGATAGGAGTTTAGATTCATTTTTTTGCATATAGATGTCCAGTTTTCCCATCACCATTTACTGAAAAAACTGTCCCTTACCCAATGAATCTTCCTAGTGCCTTTGTTGAAAATCTGTTGGTTGTAAATATGTGAATTTATTTCTGGGTTCTCTATTCTGTTCTGTTGGTCTATAAGTCTATTTATGTCAGTACCATGCTGTTTTGGTTACTATAGCTTTGTAGTATATTTTGACATCAGGTAGTGTGATGCCTCCAGCTTTGTTTTTGTTTGTTTGTTTGTTTGTTGTTGTTTTTTTTAATCAGGATTGCCTTAGCTGTTCAGAGTCTTTTGTGGTTGCATATGAACTTTAGGATTATTTCTATTTCTGTGAAGAATGTCATTGGTATTTTGACAAAGATTGCTTTGAATCTGTAAATCGCTTTTGGTATTATGGCCATTTCCTCAATCTTAATTCTTCCAGTCCGTGACATGGGATGTCTTTCATATTTTTGTGTCCCTTTCAATTTCTTTCATCAGTGTTTTGTAGTTTTTCTTGTAGAGGTCTTTCACCTCCTTGGTTACATTTATTCCTAGGTATTTCAAATTTTTTACAGCTATTGCAAATAGGATTGCTTTCTTGATTTTTTTCCACTAGTTTGTTGTTAGTGTATGGAAACACTGCTGACTACTGGTTTTTCTATGTTGATTTTGTATACTTTAACTTTTTAAAATTTGTTTATCAGTTCTAAGAAAGGTTGTGTTGGTGAAGTTTTAAAGTTTTTTTTTTAATATATAAGATCACGTTGACTGCAAACAGACAACTTCCTCCTTTCCAATTTGGATGCCCTTTATTTCTTTCTCTTGGCTAATTGACCTGGCTAGGATTTCTAGTATTATGTTGAATAAAAGTGGTGAAAGTGGGCATTCTTGTCTTGTTCCAGATCTTAGAGGAAAACCTGTGAACTGTGCCTCATTCACTATGACATTGTTTATGGGTTTGTTGTATATAGGCTTTATTGTGTTGAGATACATTTCTTCTGTACTTGCTGAGAATTTTTATCATGAAGAGATGTTCAATTTTATCAAATGCTTTGTCTGTGACTATTGAGATGATTATATGGGTTTTGTACTTAGTTCTGTTCATGTGCCATATCATATTTATTAATTCACATATATTGAATCATCCTTGATTCACTATGACATTGTTTATGGGTTTGTCATATATAGCCTTTATTGTATTGAGATACATTTCTTGTATACTTAACTTGTTGAGAGTTTTTATCATGAAGAGATGTTGAATTTTATCAAATGCTTTGTCTGTGACTATTGAGATGATTATATGGATTTTGTACTTAATTCTGTTCATGTGACATATCATATTTATTAATTTGCATATATTGAATCATCCTTGCCTTCCTGAGATAAATCTTACTTCATCATAATGAATGATCTTTTTAACATGCTGTTGGATTTGGTTTGCTAGTATTTTGTTGAGGATTTTTGCATCTATGTGCATCAGGGATATTGGCCTATTTTTTTTTTGTCCTTATCTTGTTTTGGTATCAGAGTAATGATGGCTTCATGGCATGGGTTTGAAAGAATTCCCATGCCTTCAAATTTCTGGAAAGGTTTGAGAATAATTTGTATGAGTTTTGCTTTAAATGTTTGGTAGAATTTCACAGTGAAGCCATTGGGTCTTGGACTTCTCTTTGATGGGAGACTATATATTACAGATTCAGTCTTGCTATAATTAGTCGGTTCAGGTTTGCTATTTCTTCTTGGTTCAATCTTAGTATATGTATCTAGGAATTTATCCATTTCTGCTACATTTTCTAATTTGTTAGTGTATAGTTATTCATAACAGATTAAGTGACCCTTTGTGTTTATGTGTATTTGTAATGTGTCATTTTTCACTTCTGATTGTGTTTATCTGGATATTTCTTCTTTTTTCTTGGTTAGTCTAGCTAATGGTTTTTCTATTTTGTTTATCTTTTCAACAAACTAAATTCTATTTTGTTGATCTTTTATATTTTTAAATAACAATTTTGCTTATTCCTGCTCTAATCCTTATTCTTCCCTCTATTAATTTTGGGTTTGGCTTGTTTTTGCTTTTCTAGCTCTTTGAGATGCATTGTTAGGTTGCTGGTTTGAAATCATTCTAAAATTTTTCTAAGATTTTTTGATGTAGGCATTTATTGCCATAAACTTCACTGTTAATATTGCTTTTGCTGTATCCCAAAGGTTTTGGTATGTTGTGTTTCTATTTTAATTTGCTTCAAGAAATTTTTTCAATTGTCTTCTATTTTCTTCATTGACCCATGGGTCTTTCAGGAGCATACTGCTTAATTTCCATGTATTTTTATAATTTTGAAAGATTCCCATGTTATTGATTTCTAGTTTTGTCCCACTGTGGCCAGAAAAGACACTTTACATTATTTAAACTATGTTAAATTTGTTGAGACTTGGTTTTTGGCCTAACATGTGGTCTATCTTGGAGAATGTGCCATATGTTGATGAGAAGAAGCTCATAATCTGCAGCTATTGAATGAAATGTTCTGGAAATGTCTGTTAGGTCCATTTGGTCTAAAGTGAAATTTAAATCCAAAGTTTCTTTATTAATTTTCTGTTTAGATGAGCTGTCCAATGCTGAGAATGAGGTGTTAAAGTCCCTAACTATTACCGTATTGAAGTCTATCTCTCTCTTCAGATCTAATAATATTTGCTTTATGTATCTGGGTGCTCCAGTGTTAGGTGTATACATGTTTAGGATTGTTATATCGTCTTGCTGAATTGATCCCTTTATCATTATATAATGACCATTGTTTCTTTTCACAGTTTTTGACTTAAAGTCTATTCTATCTCATATAACTACTCCTGATCACTTTTGGTTTCTAGTTGTTTAGAATGTCTTTTTACATCCCTTCACATTCAGTCTATATGTGTCTTTGCAGAAAAAACGAGTTTCTTGTAGGCAGTAAATAATAGTTCATTTAAAAAAATCCATTCGGCCAGTCTATATCTTTACCTGGGTAATTTAATCCATTTACATTCAAGATTATTCTAGATAGAAAAGGATTTACTCTTGTCATTTTGTTGATTATTTTCTAATTATTTTGTTCCTTTCTTCCTTTGTTCCTTTCTTCCTTATTGTTTGTCATTGTGGTTTTCTATGGTTACAAGGTTTGATTCTTTTCTCTTTTTCCTTTGTGTATATGTTTTACCAGTGAGTTTTATAACTTTTGTATATTTCCATGATAGTGATGACTATCTTTTTGCTTCCAGATGTAGGACTCTCTTGGGCATTTCTTGAAAGGCCAGTCTCCTGGTGATGAATTTCCTCAGTTTTTGCTTGTCTGGAAAAGGCTATTTCTCCTTCATTTCTGGATGATAGCTTTGCTGGGTAGAGTATTCCTGGCTGCCTTTTTTTTTTCTTTCAGCACTTTTGAATATATCATCTCATTCTCTCCTGTTCTGTAAGGTTTCTGTGGATAAACCTACTGTTAGCCTAATGGGGATTCCGTTTCATGTGATTTGACACTTTTCTCTTGCCGTTTTAGAATTCTTCGTCTTTGACTTTAGACAATTTGACTATAATGTGCCTCAGGAAGGACTTTTTTGAGGGTATCTATCTGGGGATCTTTGAGCTCCCTGGCTCTGGGTATCAATCTCTCTCTCCAGGCTGGGGAAGTTTTCAGCTATTATTTCATTAAATAGGTTTTATATGCCTTTTCCCTTCTCTTATTCTTCTGAAATTTTTATAATACAAATATTTGTTTGCTTAATGGTGTCCTATAAGTCTTGTAGGCTTTCTTTACTCTTTTTAATTTTTCTTTCTTTTTTCTGACTGAGTAATTTCAAATGACCTGTCTTCAAGCATAGAGATTCTTTCCTTTGCTTCATCAAGTCAGCTGTTGGAGTTATCTATTGTATTTGTTTATTTCATTGATTGAATTCTTCAACTGCAGTATTTCTGGGTTTTTTTAAATGATTTCTATCTCTTTTTAAAATGTCTCATTCATTTTGTGAACCCCTTGCCTGATTTCATTGAATTGTGTATCTGCATTTTCTTATATCTCATTGAGTTTCTTTAAGATCATCATTTTAAATTCCTTCTCTGGAAATTAATTGACTTCCTTATCACCTAATGACTTTATCACCTTGAACATTAGGATACAAGTCATTTACTCTGAGACATCAGGCCATCTAGGGGTTTGATGTGTAATCATGCAAAATTACATGGCCTGCACAGGAACTGAGTTAAAAGGTCAGAATTATGATTTATAAAGTGTCCTAAGCAAGCGAAACAACCAACTATAGCTGTAAGGATCATGAAAAACAGAGAATCCCCCCCAGTTTACACAGACAACAAAAACTAAGTGTAGGTCACTATCTCATTGTACCCATGGATTTTAATTTATAGAGGTGACTGAGTGATGATACAGAAAGTCCAATGCCATTGAAAGAATAATTTATTACTTACAAGTCCTGGGAGAAGGGTGCATGCCATGCCACACAGAGCCACATGGGAAGCACTAAGTTTGGTTAGGAGGCATACGCAGGAGCAAGAGGAAAGCCTAGGCCAGAGCCTTTTTGGGAGGTTCCAGGAGAATGTCAAGGCCGGATGGAGTAAACAGCTTAGAGCTAGCCAGTTTAAATAACTTCAGTGGGCTTTGGCCTACATGGGTGGTCTCTAGTTGCCTGGTATCTGCTCTGGGAATGCATTAGGGCAGGGTAAAATATTGGCTTGGTGTGTGAGAGTTAGATAGAGCAGGCAGTTGTGGATATAGACTTGAGATTGCATATGAAATGTATATTCCTAGGTAAGTTGTTATTTCCTTCGGGAATTAGCTAGCCCTGGGAGGAGCAGTCTCTCCCCAAGGCTGTATGACCCACCCAAATGTCAAAACATCATAAGATACAGAAAATAAAAAACATGATTAACACAGTCACAGAAGTTTCAACAAGTATTTCCCCTTAGTTCATGCTATTTTCTATCTATTCCTCAATCACTCAGTCTTCCTTTATAAAACATAGAAATTTCATTTTTATTTTCTATGTAAATAGTAAACTGCCTTGGTTTCAAATTTTCATACAGATGGAGTTTTGAATGATTTTGATTCTGCCTTTCATATATAAAGTTCTTTTTTAAAAAACCTGAAGTTCCTGTTGAGCCATCAACCATAGAAGTTCAAGCGCTAGGAGGGGTCTTGGAAGTCACTCAGATTAGCTCTTTTATTTTATATCTGAGTAATGTGTCATTAAAAATTCTTCTGAGCCTGAATGGCTTGACTACTATTGAAATCAAATATAGAATATAATTAAGCATGTAATTAGAAGTATTAATAGACAAAAAGTATTAATTGGCCAAAAAGTGGTTACATTTTAGAGTGTAACTAAACTTTCTTTTTTTTTATTGTCTTCTCTCCTTCAAAGTAATGGTTCAAAGTGGAGACACTATAAAAATATCTATACGAATCATCAGAAGTTAGGAAAAACTACAGAAGCCATTCTCAGGACAGATTTCTCTGCGTGAGGTCATCCTGTTATCATCAATGCAGTCAATAGATTTCAGAAAAAATCAAAGCCATCCATCAAATCAAGAGAGTGTTATGCTTAAGATCAAGGCAAAAGCCCTCACCCAAAAGACACCTGTATGAATTCCCACCTGAAGAAGAATGAATCACTCCATTCTTGATTTACATGTTTATTTTTGCCCCCTGCTCAAAAGTAATAACGGAAAGACAGAAAAGATGGGCACATTTAATTTGGATGCTCTCTCCTCCGTAGTTTGTTCAGCTGCCTGAGTGCCTAACTATTAGAATGGTATGTAGAGAACTAGAAAAATGCAATGGTTAAACATAAAGGCATGTCCTTACCTGGAATGAAAAGTAGAGACTCTAATTGCAAAGAGACGCCAAGGGTGCTAACAATATCTGCACTTATTATAATACCTGGACTTAATCATCCACCTTTCTGAAGTACAGAGGACTGTGAAGTCACACATATTGCCTAGAAACAAACACGGTTAGAAGATTATTAGAAATAAAAAATCATTTTGTTTAATTTAGTTTGTGTTATCACAGTAAACATGCACACAGTTTAAAAATTCAACTAGTCCTATAGCACTAGTTATGAAAAACAGTTTGTTACTTGCCAAATTCCCTCTTCTCAGCAACAGCTACTTAAAATTCCTTTTAGTTAAGTCTTTTGATCTTTATCTACATACCTCTAAATAACATTCTCCTACTACTATTTCTTGAAATTCTCCCCCAGTCTTAGGCATTATCTATGGACTTTCCACTATGGCAGACAGAATTTAGCTCTCTTTCACTTCCCCAACCCCCACCACTTGTCCCCACCACATATACAAACCTTTCATTTCCCTATCCTCCCAATAAAGTTATATTGGCATTTAGAACTGTGGTTTGATTGATATTTACATCATTATGTAAATGCTAGTCACTGCTGAGCCATGTAATACACTATCATTAACTTGTATTTCTTTCACAACGTTTAATCTTCCCAGTAGCTGATAATTGTTTTGTTTATTCTTTGCTTTTTTAAAGGTTCTTATTACAAATTCGATTCAAGTTATAAAAGCTCTCCATAAATTCATACTCAGGAAGTATCCTATAAATTTCATTTACTTGAAATTTCTTTAGCATAATCTATACTGGCTGGTCTTTAGGCTTCTCTAGGCTGCCATCTTGGGACCTTCATTCTCTTCTTGCATATTTCCTTCATCTCTCTCTTGCGATGGAGCCCACATCATCCACTTTCTTTACTCCCTCACTTTGGTCGCCGATATCCTTCAATAAGCTCAGTGAGGAAGGGTGACCGGGAGGTAAATAGTGTGATACCTTGTATATCTTTCTCTACTGTTTTCTAATTTTCAATATTGCTGTTGAGAAAACCAGTTAACATTCTGGTTTTTAATTCTTTGATGAAACTAATTTATGTTTTCCTCTCTGGAAGCTTATAGGCTATCCCCTTTATTGCTAGTGTTCTGAAATTTCATGTAGATGTGCCTTGGTGTGGGTTTTACCCATCCAGTGTGCTAGCACTCTTTGGGGGCCTTCAGCTGGCAATTCAGTTATTAATAGCTCTTTAAAAAATAATTTCCTCTTAGTTTTTCTGTTCTGGAATTTCTATTAGTTGAATATTGGGTCTCCTGAAATTATCCTTTAATTCTATTGTCTTTTCTTTCATATTTTCTAACTCTTTGTCTTTTCATTCTACAGTTGAACCATCAATGATACAAGGATTAGGGGCACCAATCTCCCCACAAAGTCAAAAACCTACATGTAACTTTTGACTCCCCAGAAACTTAACTACTAATAGCCTACCATTGACCTGAAGCCTTACCAATAATGTACATACTCAATGAACATATATTTTGTATGTGTATTATACAACTATTTTTTTACAATACAGCAAACGAGAAAAGAATATTATTAATAAAATCATAAGCAAAAGAAAATATATTTAATATTCATTAAGTAAAAGTGGATCATCATAAAGGTTTTATCCTCATCATCTTCATATTAAGTAGGCTGAGATGGAGGAAAAAGAGCAGGGATTGATCTTGTTGTCTCAGGGATGGCAGAGGCCGTAGAAAATCCACGTATAAGTGCACCCACACAGTTCAAACCTATGTTGTTCAAGAGACAACTTTCTAGGATAGTTTCTTAATTTTACCTTCCACCCTTTCTTGAGTTTCCATTTCTACTAGCAGATAGGTAGGTAGGTAGGTAGGTAGATAGACAGACAGACAGATAGATAGACAGATGAGATAAACTTTTCCAAAATCTTTTTTGTAGTTGTTGTTCTCTCATTGTTCCTTTATTTTAAAATAGCTTCCAGGATGCACCATGTTATCATCTCTGTGAGGTTCGTGTCTCCCTGATGGTTCTTTTGAAGTTTTCTTCTCCTAGCATAGTTAGTTTTCTCTTGCTTTTTCTCTGCAAGTCTGGGGACTCTGTGTTTCATATAAGAGGCTTTCCTCAAATGTCGGGTTATCCTTGGCTGTGTGCTCACATTTAAGAACAGGGCACTAGACATCTGATTGGAAGACTGATACATTCAGGTGCCACTTTGCCAACGTGGGATTTGTTGCAGGGTTACCTGGCTGTGCTGTTTTATTGGGGAACCCCAAGTATCAGTATCTTTAGGTATTTCCATTGAGTTGGGTTCTAATCCCCAAGAAAACTCTTCCAGTTTTCTGGCTGGAGGTATAGGATTGTCTGTTTCCATTCTCAGAGCTGAGATGGTGAAGAAGTGTCTCTCAACATTCAACTTAAATATTCATTTGGTCATCTGTTTTGCTACCCACTCACGCTTGCTGCCCCTTCAGTCCAGAAACCCTCTTCTCTCCTAAATCAGTTACCACTTGTTTACTTACGTTGCAGCTTCCAAAATTCTACTACATAGCCTTCTCTTCTGTTTTCTTTTCTTCAATGGTAAAGGAGTTTATGCTTTCTTATAAACTCCTTTACCATTGTTTTTAGTGGGATTCCAAGAAAGGGTAGAGGTAAATGCATGTGTTCAAGCCTTTATCTTTAACTGGATGGCAGGGGTAATCATTTTCAAATACTGGCCTCACGGATTGTCATTGGTACTTGTAATTTCATTCACAATCCACTCTCTTATTTCATCCATTTACAGATACTCACTAACTACCTACTAGGTGCCAGGCACTGTACTAGATGCTGGTTAACAAGACATAACTCAGGACCTGAGGGAGCTCATCTTCTATGGATAAATAGGCAAGTACAACACAGTGAGATAACTGCTATTTTTAGGGAAGTACATCATAATCCATGATACCTAGGAGGTCTCCTAATCGAGTTTAAAGGAATCATTCAGACTTACATTCATTCAACAAATATTTATTGGGTACCTACATCACGCTAGGTGCTATGCTAAATAAAGGCTACACAGGGATAAAAAGAACAGATACAGAACCACCCTTATAGTGTACACAGGACCATGTCTCAGCCTCAGGAAAAAGACTGCCAGGAGCCAAATCTTAGCTTTTCTCCTTAATAGCTGTGTAATCTTAGATAACTTAGCCATTTTGTATCTCAGCTATATAAGAGTTGTTGAGAAGGTTAAATGAATCAAAATATGTAAAGCACATATAACAGTGCCTGGTAGATAGTAAGTACAGCACAGGTGTTACAGGTTATTATTTTAGGAATCAGATGGAAAGGAGAAATTCTACAAATTTATATATATATATATATACACATATACATTATATATACATATATATGTAAAACATTGCATGAAACAGTAAATAATATTGCACGATAAATACAAAGGATGAAAAGTACAAGGACTCCTCATTCAGATGGGGGCTCAAGGAAGGAAGGACCTCCTTTCACTTAGCATAATGTTTTCAAGGTTCGTCCAAGTTGAGGCATGTATCAGAACCTCATTCCTTTTTATGGCCAAATAATATTTCATTTTATGGCTATATCACAGTTTCTCAGTTCATCACCTGCTGAATATTTGGGTTGTTTCTACTTTTTGGCTATTATGAATAACGCTGCTTAAAAGGTACAAACTTTTGTGTGAATGTATGTTCTCATTGTTCTTGGATATATATCTAGGATTGGAATTGTTAGGTCTTATGATGACACTATGTTTCTCTTTTGGAAAACTGCCAGACTGTTTCTAATTTCTTCACCTCCTCTCCAATACTTGTTATCATCTGTCTTTTTGATAACAGCCATCCTAGTGCGTGTGAAGTATAATACTATGTCGTATTTTGATTTGCATTCTTTGATGACTAAGAATGGTGAGCATTTTTTTCATGTGCTTATTAGCCATTTGGGTATCTTGTTTGGAGAAGTATCTAATCAGATCTGTCACCCATTTTTTAGTTGGGTATTTGCTTTCTTAGTATGAAGCTGTAAGCATTCTTTATATATTCTAGATAGAAATCATTTATCAGATATACAATTTGCAAATATATTCTCCCATTCTGTAGGTGGTCTTTTTTCTTTTTTTTAATGGCAATTTTTGAAGCACAAAGTATCTTAATTTTGATGAAGTTCAACTTATCTGGTTTTTTTCTTTTGTCACTAATGCTTTTCGTGTCATACCTTAAAAAGCCTTTTTTGGCCTGGCACAGTGGCTCACGCCTGTAATCCCAGCACTTTGGGAGGCTGATGCAGGTGGATCACCTGAGGTGAATCACGAGGTCAAGAGATCAAGACCATCCTGGCCAACATGGTGAAACCCCATCTCTACTAAAAATACAAAAATTAGCTGGGCATGGTGGCGTGTGCCTGTAGTCCCAGCTACTAGGGAGGCTGAGGCAGGAGAATCTCTTGAACCCAGGAGGTAAAGGTTGCAGTGAGCCAAGATCGCGCCACTGCACTCCAGCATGGCAACAAAGAAGGGCTCTGTCTCAAAAAAAAAAAAAAAAAAAAAAAAAGGCTTTTTTAACCCGTGGTCATACATATCTACTCCTATGTTTTCTCCCAGGACTTTTATGTCTTAGCACTTACATTTAGGTCTTCGATCCATTTTGAGTTAATTTTTGTATATGGTATGAGGATAGGATTCAACTTTATTCTTTCACATGTGGATATCTAGCTATCCCAGTACTATTTGCTGAAGACTCCTTACCCCATCGAATTTGTTTGGTGCCTGTGTTGATAATCAATTGACTATACATATGAAGGTTTATTTTTAGATTCTCAATCCTATCCCATTGATTTATATGTCTAATCTTATTCCAGTACCACACTGTTTTAATTACTGTAGCTTTGGAATAAGTTTTTAAATTGGGAAATGTGAATCTTCCAATTTTGTTCTTTTTTCAAGGTTGTTTTGGCTATTCTGGGCTCCTTGAATTTCCATATAAATTTTAGAATAAGCTTATGTAAAGATACTAGACAGGATTTTGATAGGGGTTGCACCGAATCTGTGGGTCAATTTGGGAATTATTGCCATCTTTACAAAGTGTTCTGATCCATGAACATAAGATACCTTTCCATTTATTTAGGTCTTCTTTAATTTCTTTCAACAATGTTATTTCGAGTTTAGAATACAAGTTTTGCACTTCTCTTGGTAAGTTAATTCCTAAGTATTTTATTCTTTTTGGTGCTACTCTAGTAAATCACATTATTTTTTAAGCCTATTTTTAAAGTCTCTGAAATCAAGATGTATCTTAGAATCAAGGATATCAGCATTTTGTCATAATTCAGTTGGCAGTATTTTTTAATCTTAGTGGACATAAATGTGACTTATAATTAATGGCTCCTTAGGCTCAATACAATATGATATTAAATGTGGATGTCTATAAGACATCAGAGGGGAGATGAGTAGTAGGCATTTGGATGTGTCAATTTGGAGATAGAAATGTGGTGGTCACCTGAAGCTTGCTATTTAAAGCCACAACAGTGAATGAGATTCCTTTGGGGAAAGAATATAAAGAAGACAAGAAGATCCAGGTTGCATGTGTGAGAAATCTCAACAAGCAGAAGCGAGTGGAAGAGAAAGAGCTGGTAAAAAATAAATAAATAAAAATAAATCCATTTCTGTTGTAAGTTTATTGTTGTCATTATTGCTGTTGCTGTTATTTGCCACTAAACATTTGTCAGAATAGTCTATTGGGAAAATAATATGCTGATTAATCACCAATTCTTTCATCCCCCCAAATCTTACATGAATACAAATAAACAAATAAGCCTTTCAGGTCTTTAGAGAAGCATCTTAATCTGATTGTGATTTTGGATAGAAAATAGGCACATGTTTATTGCATCTTAACCTTGGGTAATTGTCTAAAGGCAGAAGAAGAAAAACAGGAGAGTTACTGTAGCATTCACAATTAAAGCCAGAAATGTGTATAAAAATGCTTCTAAGGAGTTCATATCACATTTGCTGTCACATTTCTATAACATAAGTAGGACACCAGCTGGTAGTAATGCTAATTCATCCGCCTTTCATTTACTGTGTGTCACTTCACAGATGTTGAATCTTATCCATTCCTTTTTTTTTTTCCATTTTTTTCTTTGTATTTCAAATTCCCAACCATCACATAAAGGTACCATTATGCCATATCCTCTAGGCAGTGGTTCTCAATCAGGGGAGACTTTGACCCCCTGAGAACATTTCACAATGTCTGCAGATATTTTTAGTTGTCACAACTGGAGATGAGGTGCTACTTGGATAAGCAGGTAGGAGACAGGGATGTTGCTAAACATCCTACAATCCCCAGATCTCACAGAGCCCCATAATGAAGAATCATCCAGCCCAAATTTCAATGGTGCTGAGATTAAGAAACACTACCTATGAGGATAAGTTACATGATAAGTACATGAATCTTCTGGGGGCAAAATCAATAGCTTTCAAACTCAAAGGAGTTATGACTCAAAAACTTAAGAAACGCTGGCATGAATACATATTTCATCTAGGCCATGGTAAAGAGTGACATATTAACCTACTTCACAATAGGAATCGCCTCTTTAATTAAGAAGACATATCTCTGCCACACAAATTTCACTGTCCCTTTCCACTGTCTGTTGTCATTCATGGCTAGACAAACACAGATCTTTGAAGTTCCCATTTCTAGGGCCAACAAGTACCCATCCCTCTATCAGCCAGATTAATACAACCACTACGGTTATAGTGACTATTAGTGACTAAGCTAGAGCTTCATGATATGTCAATTTAAAAGCTGCTTTCTTCAGACACACTCGGTTTATTTGATCAATATCCATTTATTCAACGTCTACTATGTTTACGATACTGCGTATTCTCTGATGAAAATAATCTTACAATCTAGGACTAGAGAGTAATTTAAAACTGCAAGAAGGAAGTCAGAGCATAAAAAGTGAAGGTGAGAAAAGCTGAAATTAGGATGAAGAGGGAGAACTGAACACCCGGCCATGTTTCATTTCGTATTTTTCTCCACTCAAATGCAATAGGCAGCTAACTCCTTCCTGGCTAGTTTAAACAATTCTGTGATATCTATAGCCCAGTCAAGTCATTTGGGATATATTAATATTCAACTAACGTTTCCTGGACACTGACACGCAAACTTGGGAAACTACAGGCAAGGTGAGAACAGCCAATGCAAACGCTTTTTTCTTCTTTGTCACTAGTAGTTCTAATTAGAAACGAATGTGGCGGGGGTCGGGGGTAAGTATGCAGAATAAAGCTGATGTCTAAAGTGCTGTTTCCAGATATTCAGCAATTTTAATCATGGTTATAATCGCCATTGCTCTTGTCAGATACTGAAAGTTTGCTGCCATTGCCTGTAAATGGAGAGAGCGCGCAAAGAACTTTAACCATTCCCCAAAGTATTAGCAACTCATTACTGTATATTGTTAGCAGTCAAACTAAACCCCTCAGGGAAGCCTGGCCAGCAATTTTTCTTTTATTTTTATTTTTTTTTTAGGCAGGGTCTCACTCAGTCGCCCAGGATGGAGTGCAGTGGCGCGATCTCGGCTTACCGCAACCTCCACCTTCTGGGCTCAAGCGATTCTCCCACCTCAGCATCCCGAGTAGCTGGGACTGCAGGCGCGGGCCACCATGCTCCACTATTTTTTTATTTTATTTTATTTTTGTAGAGACATGGGTCTCGCTATGTACTCAGGCTGGTCTGGAACTCCTGGGCTCAAGTGATCCTCCTGCCTTGGGCTCCCAAAGCGCTGAGATTACAGGCGTGAGCCACCGCGCCCGGCCTAGCCAGCAATTTTTAAAAGGGCTCAGGCTTGAATCTTGAACTCACTAAAACCCCCCAGCTTGGGAAAACACCCGGGGTTTCCATGGGGGTGAGGTAAAGGGCGGCTGGTGAAAGAACAAAGGCTGTGCGTCCGCGTTCAGAGCCACTGGGCCGCCGGGGTCGCTGGGGGCCGGGGCCGCGGTGTCCTGGGTGGCGGGGCTCCGGGAATGTGACTCAGCCACCGCGGCCCCGCGATCCTCTCCCGGGACAGCGCCTCAGCCGGTGCCGAGTAGGGCGGCGCCGAGACGGGCGCGTCAGCCAGGAAGGAGCGGGAAAAGGGGCGCAGCGCCCGAGGCCCGGGCGCCGCCCGAGTGGATGAGCGAGCGAGCGACTTGTGAAACACGCCGCGGCCCGGTAACCAGCCAGGACCGGGATCACGTGGCTCCCAGGGCTGGGTGAAGAAGCCGCCCGGACAGAGAGCGCCGGAGGGGAGGGGCGTCTGGGGACAGAGGGCGACGTCCCCTGAAGTTTGTGTCAGCCACGGCCCGCCCCCTCGCGCTTATGTAATAGGGGCGCGCTGCCATTGGCCCGCGCGACCGGCCAGGGCGCAGGCGTGCGAGCGGGGTGGGGGCCAGGAGGAGGCAGCCGCAGGAAGGCAAGTGGGCAGGGCTGCGAGGAGCAGGCGGGGCGGGGGCGCCGGGGACAGCGGCGCGGCGTGCGCGGGCACGCGGCGTAGTGGCCTCCCCTAAGGCTGAGGCGGCGGCGGGCGCGCGGCGGCGGCGGGCGTGCGAGGCTGTTGTGCTCCCGGCTCTCCTGTTTCCCCTCCTGAGCGGGTGGAGGAGGCCCGAGCGGTGCTGGGCGCGCTCCCCCTTCCTTTCCCTCCGGCGTCCTCTCCCGGCCCTCTCGCGCTGCACTGTCTCTCCGACGCAAGACTGTCCCGGCCCGGGTGAGCGGCAGCGGGGGCGGTGCTGACGCCGCGGGACGCCCGGGAAACGGGGCGGGGGCCGGCCAGCGGGGGGCGGTGGGGACCGTGGGACTCGCCGCGGGTCTTGAGGGGTCCCGGGGGGGGCGGCAGGGCCCGGCCCGGCGCGGGCCGCGGGAAGGGGGGTGAGTTCGGGCGCCTGCCAGGCCCTGCAGGTGGCCGGGTCGCAGGCCAGCGGCGGAAGCGGAGCGGTAACCTTACCCCCGGCGACAGCCGCCGGTCGGCTGCCAGAGTGTGGCGCTCCGGGTGGACGCAGGGGCCGGGTTTCGGGCAGTCTCGGCCCCCAGGAGGTGCGCCTTGGTCCAGGGTCCGTGAGGACTGGCTAGATGGGGGCTGCGTGGCCTTTGGTGGCAGGGAGGAGGAGGGGGTCTCCAAGGCGGGAGAGGCGGATATGGGAAGGAAGGTGCGCCAGGCTGAAGCTGGGGTCGGAGAAGTGTTGGGTGGAGACCTCACTCGGGGCGCGTTCCTCCTCTCCTCTCCCCAAAACGATGGTGTTGAAAGCTAGGGTCAGGATGTGGAGCGCTGCCTGGGCCTCTTCCTTTCAGATGGTTATGGAGAATGAGCCTACTTCCTGGACCCAAAATCCTTTTCTTCTGTTACTCATTTGTGTTGGTTTTAAAAGGAGGTTTGGGGCAGAGCTTACTTGTTGCCTCCTACGAGAGCGCCTCATTTTAGAACTCGTTTCTTCCACTACTTCCCTCTTTGCAGCCCCCTCGGAAAACCACACTGAGAGTTGCATTAAAAACCAGCATGTAGGTATTTGTAAAGGACTTTCTCCCTCCAGTTTGTCGCATTTAATCAAGGAGCGGTTGTAGCTGCCTACGATTTTGTAGAAAATTGTGTTGGCTTGAGAGCAAGTCCTAAGTTGAGCTGTCCAAAAGCAGGTGGTTGGTTCGTTTGAATTTCTGCTTTCAGAAAGGAAATCGATGGGGCGTGTTGTCAGAAGTTAGGGGCCTACCTCATGCATTTAGCTTATTTTATTCCATTTCCTTTACCTGGTGTTAAGTTTTCTGTCTTCAGAATAAGAACAAGCGACTACTGTCTTTTATTTATTAAGTCTCTTCGGGCTTTTTGGTTGCTGTTTGGTAACAGTGGAAAATGGGTTAAATCTATTGTGTAATGTTATATTTTAGGGAAAGTCCTAAGTGCAAAAGTTAAAAATAATTTTGTGTGTCTAATGACATTGCTTTGTACGAGTCACAACATGGAAATACCAAAGTAGCTAGTAACTTCTAGAAAGCAAAGTTACTAGAAGCTAGTAACTTCTAGAAAGCAAAGGAAATTAGTGGCTTACCATTTTTGAAGATTTTTTTTAACATAAAACAAGATTTCCCACAAAATCAGTGTACTAAGATACATAAAATACATTGTGTCGAAGAGTTAAGATGTGTGAGAAGACTGGCTATTTTGTTACAAGGTCCTGATAGTAAGACATTGAGACAAAAAACTTACAAAACATTGGTATACATAAAGGTTGATCACGTGACTACTGTCGTCCAAATGATACGTAAGTATCCAAACCTGTTTCCATGGGAATAGGTTTGTAAGCTTGCGGTAACATCGGACTTAAATACACTTTTTTTAAAAATGTGCCATTTGGCTTAGAATTAATAAGAATTTTTTTTTTTAAAGCAAAAATGGAAGCTTAGTCTTTAAGGACTGATAACAGCTGGTAATATTTACCATTGTTTGGTGGGAATGGGGTTCTCATATTAGGCTAGCACGCTAAACATTTTTAATTACGAAAATGTATTAGGCTCGTATGTTAGCCTAATATAAAAACCCCATATTTCGTCAGTTGAAATAGTCAGCTGACTATCCTGAAAAGCGTTGACCCTCTTTTATATTTTATCTGACTTTCAGTTCATTTTTTTAATGCTGGTGGGAACTTCTCCAATCAGTGTATTTTTTTAGTTTCCTTTTTTGGGGAACAGGAGGAGCTCAGTAATTTTTATGAAATGCTTTGACCTCATATCCATTAACTAATTACGGTCCTAGTCAGAAGAAGCTAGCACCCTTCCCTGGTGAAGTTGATACAAATCCATTGTATGTTCCTGTCCTGCAATGATTTACATTCAGTTACAGTACTAGTCAAAACTATATATATATGAATTCTACTTAGGATCTAATTTTGATATATTTAAAAAGCAATTGAGACTCATGATAGACTTTATGAGCAGGTTTAACTTGTGTGGTCGAATAAAAGCCTTTAAGTTAAATGGAAAAGTAAAAGTAACTTTTTTCAGTGACTTGATTTTTTTTTTTTAATCCATTTGGGTTCACGTCAGATCATCAGTAGCAAAAAGTGGTATCTTTCAGCTTTGTAAAAGAACCCTCTTAACCAAGTTCATTCCCTCAAATGGGAACTAACGTCTAGAGAGCAAAGAAACTTCTGGAATTAGTGGCTTACTGATAATCTCATTTTATAATTTGTGCAGCAATCCAGCAAGACCAACTTTTTAAAAAAATTAATAACAGTAGTTTTATGAAAACTAAGTATTTAAGAGAACAGTTTCCACCTGTTTCTGAGGTCTCCTTTAGAAGGATTAACAGCTTTTATTTCTCTTAAAGTTATAAAAATCACAATCGCAAGTCACAATGAATACTGGGAAGGGAAATTACCTTTGCAGAGTGATCAAGTAAATGATGGCGGGGGCTAAACTTTTTTAGTAAACTTGTGAAAATTACATACAGTAAAGTGCATAAATCTTGAGTGTACGGTTCAATGAATTTTTACAAGCAAACACACTTGGTTCAAGAACATTTTCAGAACCCCATAAGTCCCCTTCATGTCCTGTCTTCTCAGTCATTACCCATAACCCCCAAGGTGACCCCTTTCACTATAGATTAGCTTTGCCTGTTTTAAACTTTAAATAATGTATATTCCCCACAACTGGCTTCTTTTCTTTAACATTGAGATACAACCAAGTTGTTACTTGTAACAATTTTTTGTTTTTGTGTGTTTGTTTATTTATTTTTGAGACCAGAGTCTCTCTCTGTTGCCCAGGCTGGAGTGCAGTGGAGCCATCACGCCTCACTGCAACCTCCGCCTCCCGGGTTCAAGCAATTCTCCACCTCAGCCTCCAAAGTAGCTGGAATTACAGGCGCCTGCCACCATGCCTGGCTAATTTTTTTTTATTTTTTATTTTTTTTATTTTTAGTAGAGACAGGGTTTCACCATCTTGGCCAGGCTGGTCTTGAACTCCTGACCTCACTCTCCACCCGCCTTGGCCTTCCAACGTGCTGGGATTACAGATGTGAGCCACCACGCCTGGTCACAATTTTCTAAATGCTGGGTAGTATTCCGTTGTATAAATACTATAAAAATATGTATACAAGTTGTGCATCCATATTACTATTGATTTTTTCCAGTTTTGGAGTGGGCACTCAGAACATTTTGTACATGTCTTGGTGTACATAACATTTGCATTTCTATTGGGTATATACCAAGAGTGGAATTGCTGGCTCATAGAATAAACAACTACCAACTAGTTTTCCACAGGGTTGTGCCAGTTGGTACTTTTGTAGCATTTATATGTGGGAATTTTAATGCCTATACATTTTTACTTGCCAGATGTTTCTATAAAACTTAGGGCTTCAATTCTAAGAACGTTCTTAGGCTTTGATTACTCTGTATTAGAGTAAATAAGCCACTCTAATGCTTCACCTTCTGTTTTTAGATATGGCTCGTGGACAGCAGAAAATTCAGTCTCAGCAGAAAAATGCCAAAAAGCAAGCTGGACAAAAGAAGAAACAAGGACATGACCAAAAGGCTGCTGCCAAAGCTGCCTTAATATATACCTGCACTGTCTGTAGGGTAAGGGGAATTGAATTGAAAGATACAGCTCTCCTGTGGGCAGTTTTGGTTTGTGTAGATTAAAATTTTGAAACCATGGCAAAATACATGCTTTACTTGAAATAGTAGGTTTGAGAGCTGATCATTTTAGGTATCTATTTTCATTCACCCTTTCAACAAATATTTTTTGAATAGCTCCTGTGGCCAGGCAAAAATCTCTAGGTGCTCGGAAAAAAGAGTGAACAAAACAAAATCGCTTTCCTCATATAAAATAAAGATGTCTTCATAAGGGCATATAATACACTTCACTAGCATATCATATAACTACACTCTTAGAGCTATATAATATGCTAGTAAATATACCTCTAGTTATATAATTGGTTTTTTCTTCACTAAATTTGTAATTAGGATGTCTATAAAACCATATAGAGTATATTCATGTTGAGAGCTTTTCCTAGAATTAATGTG
Source organism: Nomascus leucogenys (assembly GCF_006542625.1). Lineage (NCBI taxonomy): Eukaryota > Metazoa > Chordata > Mammalia > Primates > Hylobatidae > Nomascus > Nomascus leucogenys. The sequence continues at coordinate 53,362,535 of NC_044396.1, read as the reverse complement.
TTGTATTAGATTTGAAGAACTGTAATAATAACAGCTACTTTTGAGTGCTTACTATATGCCAGACATAGAGCCAGGTGTCTTACATGTATTCACCTGTTTAATCCACATAACAACCCTATAAGATAAAGTACTTTTATTGTTCTCATTTTACAGATGAGTAAACTGACTCATGGAAATTAAACAATTTGTGTGGGGTCTCCCAGCTGGTTAGCAGAAGAGCTAGAATCTGAACTCAGGCGGTTCAGCTCCAGAGTCCACCCTCTGGACCACTACTGTACTGCTTCTCAAAGAAGTACTTCTGAAATTCCAAATCAGAGCCTCTTGCCTGTTTGTTTAAGCTCATTACCCTTGAAGTTAGTGAGTGGCAGTACCATAGTGGGGTTAGTACACTACATATACACTCAAAATAATGAAATTGAGCAGCTTGTGATTGTTTGGAAAGAGGCAGGGTGCAAATTTTAATCAACTAGTAATGAAGAAATACCTTAATCTAAATGTGCTAGAGTATTTCACATATTTAAAAACTCAAAACCACAGACTTTTATTTCATATTTTGTGTAATTGAATGGGTTAAGAATAAATAATTGAAGGTTCTTGCCAAGGGAAGTCAGTATAGTATAGTATTTGAGAGGTCACATACCTAGTACTAAGTTAAAACAAGGTCTTGGGCAAATTAAACTCTGGGTTTTAGTTTCCTTATCAGGTAAAATGAGGATGCTAGTAGGAGCTAAAGATTACTTTGAAGGTTCTGTGGGAATTAAGGTAACATGCTTAATATAATAAGGGTTCAGTAAATGTTACCTATTGTTTGCTGTTAATCAGATAAGCAGAATACATTCTATGTGACCTACCTTTCTTTATAGGTGAAATGTGGGAACGTTAGCAATTTCTTTACCACAAAGTCCCTCTTCATATGCCAGCCACTAAGTTGTAGGAATTTAAAGTTGTTTTTGTGATAATTGTCTATCCTGAGAAGGTTCAGGATTCTAAAAAGTAACACATTTTTATTTCATAAATAAAGTCTAGCTCTCTTTTGCACAATTGTTTTGTTAGACACAAATGCCAGACCCTAAGACCTTCAAGCAGCACTTTGAGAGCAAGCATCCTAAGACTCCACTTCCTCCAGAATTAGCTGATGTTCAGGCATAAGGTTGTTTACAGGTAACTCACCTCTTTTTCTATTGGTTTGTTAATATCAGGGTTGTATACAAGACCGAAACTGTCTTCATTTATTGTGAAATTAATTTCTGCCTTCTGAGATTTTATTGCTTCCCCTTTTTAAGTTAATGTGTAACTTAAAAGTCCCGTTTTCTCAGACTATTTCCTTTCAATGCCTTTGAAAACATCCAAATTTTTACTACTGTAGCCGAAAATGGGGAGATGAGTACGTGCTAGCCATCGGTGATCTAAGAACGGAAGAAACTTACCAGTTTAAAGAAAATAGTGATTACAAAGATACTTGAGAGTTTCCCTCTAAAAACAATGTACACCAATGTTCCTGAGCGCCTCTTTACAATTAGTTTACTTATAGTACTTAGCAGAGGTTCTTCTCTTTTTTTCTCCCCCAACCTATCCCCTTAGCAGAGCTTCTGAGTATTAAAATATAGGGCAAAATGTAGACATGTGCTATATAAATTTGTTTATAAATTTGTTAGTTGAAAGTTATCACTTTACACATTACATTAGGTTGGATTTTTTCCCCCTAAATAGTGGAGTTGGTGGTGGGTGTGTTGTGTGTTTCAGAATTATTTCTTTTTAAAATAAATTCTTCAAAGTTCTGTATATAAAGTCCAGTTGACAAGTTTACCAGATACTATATTCATAGTGCTTCTTAGTTGTTTGAAATGCATATAAGTTGTATTTGGGCAATGTAACATTGAAAATTTTGCTTATGTTTTATAGGTGAATTCACGACACCTTTGACTCTTCTACTGTCTCAAACCTTAGGTAACATACCTGCAGCTGCTTTTCTAACAAACTGTTGATCAGCAAAAATAAAGGGGCTACAGAAACACTCATTTTTATGCTGTTCCCTTTTGGGCTTCATGCAAAGACAATTCTGTGTAAATGTACAGTTGACTCTGATTTGGAAATATGAAAATCAGTCCATCCTTGTTATAAAAAATTTTTTTACAATTGTAATTATATTGATGTTCATATTGTGTAAAATAACTCATTTAATAAAATAGTACTTTGATTTACGACATCACAGGATAAATGGTTTTAGAAATTCTGTTCTAACTTTCCACATTATTTGCCTTATAAAAATCTAATGAATTCATCAGCTAGAATTGCAAGTGCAATTCTTATATCCCTTTCTCAGCTCAGTGGCAGGTTCCTTAGTTAAACTAGAGCAGACTCATTCATTAAAATTGTGCATACGATTTTATGGGCAGCTGATGATCTAGGTGAAAAATGACTTATCTGCTGCCTTAGTATATTGCGGTTATGTGTCATGGTACCCCTCTGATCATTTCCTGTGTTTGAGTTGGAATATTTAAAATTGCAGTATGACCTGGCTCTAACTGCCAGTCAGGTGTACCCTGTAGATAACTGATAACTTCCTAAAAGCAGTTGGATTGTCAGTGAGCCTTTCTGAAAGATTAGGTTCTGATGTATATGCCATAATGAAATAATCATTAAGCCTGTTGTTTAATGCAAAATATGACAAATGTGAACTGGTAAAGGTTGATCTTGATACTATATTCTTTGAAAATTCTTGAAGTTCTTTAATTTGAAATTGAAACATTAATTTTTGAGGTTTTTGGAAGTTACTATTTGGCCATTTTTACAAATGGATTTTGCATTAACAGGAAGATTGGAATGACTTGTGGCTGGATTAATTCCCAGAACCCTCTCCCTCCCCTCTTTTCTAGTTGAGTTGTTGATTTTAGGAGTTTGCTTTGTGCTGTTTCCTAAAATCAGAGACTGGTGTACAGTATGACTTCCATCTGAACTTGAAAAGTATTAAAATGGGTCAATATTCACATTCTTTTAGATCTCAGGATGGGAAAATGGGTTTGTTCAGATGGATATGGTAAATCTTACCCAATTAAGGAAGGCTAATTTTAGAGTTCTTCTAATTTGCTTGTGTCAACTCTTAACTTGTAAAACTGCTGTTAACTCGGTTTAAATTTTTAAATTAATATAATAGGAAGGACACTAAAATACTTACTGGTAACTGCTTAGAGCCACTTATCTGATCCTGTGGATTACAGAATGCATTCCCTCTTCTGCTGTAACTTATCATTGCTTTGTTTCGTAGCTCTGCATATTTTGCCCACTTTGTCTTCCCTGTAAGTTTAAGACATTTCCAAGGAAAAGCTTCAGGGCTGATAGTTTCTTAGCAATTCCTATTCTTATGCCCTTACTTTAAAATAGTCCTTTTATTTTGTGTATTTAATTTCCTAAGTTTCAGGTTTAATATCTGTTGTTTCCTAATATGTTGATTACCGGAACGTTGGAATTTTACCTAATTTCTTGTGGATATTGCAGAAGTTCTGGTTAAATCACGACGTAAAAGTTTTTAAAAGTGCTTTGAGCATATGTATGTTTATGTTTAGTGACAAATCATATAAAACCATTCACAAGTTTTGGTTTTTGGTTTTTTTTTTTTTATTTGTTTTAGTGACTGTAATTCAGGATGAAAGTTTTTTTGTTCTTGTATTTAACCCTTTTTTATAAGCAGCTGAAGACACCATATTTAACACTATATCTCAGTGATAGGGAAATAGCTACATTGATCTTACATGAGCATATTCATCCTTACACTTCCTGAGGGGATTATTAGTACAATCCCCATTTTACTGTGTTTGAGTTAAAAACCAAACATCCCTGTAATTTAATTTGAAGATTCTTTAACAGATTGCAGCAAAGTTCATTATAAAACTGTTATGGTGTCTTCAAAGACTTGATAAAATACACTGAGAGAGAATTGGTCCATTTGTATGCTGTATTTCTATTACTTGCCAAAAGGAATGGGGTTAAGATTAAACTTGTTTCCATTCTCTTCGTATGGATATACATCCCCATGTTTAACTGACACACTGGGGGCTCAGTTGTGTGCTGTAATGTCTTATTAAAGAAGATATTAAAGAAAACTAAACTAGTCTAATTTCTTCTACATTTTAAGAGGTTTTTATATTCCCACTTTTTTTTTCTCCTTTCTGAACTTAGAATTGGCTGTTAAGTATAGGTTGGTAGATCTGAGGGTAGCAAGAGATTTCTTTCATTTCTCGTTGTTTTCCCTGCAGTCTTTGCCTTTTTGAGGTCTGTAGAATACTTGGGTGGAAAAAAATTTGTCATTTTGAAACCTTACTATATAGAATAACTGTGAATTGTTGGAAAGGGGAAGTGATTGGCTATTAACATAAAAATACAATTATGAAAAATACTTAGGTCAGTTAATTGAATTGGATGGATAAGTCCTTGATGATATTGTAAGATTTGAAGTTATACTTTTAGTTTTATATTAAAGATACTATATAGGTAATTAATGACATCATAATTCAAACCTGAGATGTGGCATAAGATAGAATTTATCAACATTACTATTTTACCTAGGAAAACCCATGTTTTTAATTTTCATTAATATATGTAATGTGGCCAGGTGCAGTGGCTCATGCCTGCAATCGCAGCACTTTGGGAGGCTGAGGTGGATAGATCACTTGAGGTCAGGAGTTCGAGACCAGCCTGGCCAACATGGCAAGACTCCATCTCTACTAAAAATACAAAAATTAGCTGGGCCTAGTGGCACATGCTTATAATCCCAGCTACTGAGGAAGCTCAGGTAGGAGAATGGCTTGAACCCGGGAGGTGGAGGTTACAGTGAGCCGAGATCTTACCACTGCACTTCAGCCTGGGCAACAGATCGAGACTCTGTCTCTCTCTCTCTATGTATATATATATAATATACTGTACCTATTTTAAAATGTGGGTAAAGGCCTTTTTCTATAACACAGTGATCAAACACAGTCCAAACTATAACTGAAATACTATATTTAAACTACTCAGTCTGAATTAATTCATTTTTACTAGATTTCTGGTTTTTTTGGAAAGTGTTTGGTTTAGTTTTGGTCAGAGTACTTTTTTGGTCATGTACTTTTTAACTGTACATGGCAATGAAGATCAACACCAGGGAGTTGTGTTTACTGTGACTTTACATCCTGAAATAGTTTAGGCTACCTTAATTTTATTTATTGTAAAAGTTTCAGAAAAATCTTAAGAGCTTTCAGTTTGTAGGTTTAATAAAAACATCTGTCTACTTAACAAAGAAAACAGACTTTTTTAAATGAAAGTTCAACCTGTCATTTTTAATTGTAGATTGCCATGTTAAATTGAAAATATTTTTTATTTTAAATGTTGTTTTGATAAGTTTTTTTACTGAGGTATCCTTTTTTTTTCTTTTTTTTTTTTTTGAATAGCCATTTTTTAGCTTCTATTCTTTGAATACCGTATGGCTCCAAATTTAAAATCCGCACATTCAGAGACAGACTGGCCATTTCTTTATATTCACATGGGGTTATCTTCAGTATGAAGTAATTGTTAATTCTGTCATTAACTAATGTTATTTGAGGGTTGTAGGGAGGAAGAATATCTTTATCCCAGATCTTTCTAGGATGAACTCTTTGAATGAGAAGTTTAAGTCACTAAGGTATTTATTGAAAATCATATATGTGAAGTTGCATTGTAAGCTGTAAATATTATATAAAAGCAATGTATTATACAAAGAAATATAGCAAAGTTCCCTAATCTTTGGAAATTCAGATGCATTCTGGAGATAATACATACATTTACTTACATAATTTTAGGCTATATGGCTAAGTGCTTGGTGTGTTTTATAGACAGTAACTTAATGAGGTATATGTGTGTGTTTATGTGTATATAGGATGGCTTTGGGTTGAAGAGGGCAGTCTGTGCCTGGAAGTATGGGGAGTCAGCTGAGGGAGGAGTAGGAAGGAATAGGGAAATCAAGGTGTGGGTGGCTGATTGAGCAAAAGTACATAAAGTTTCTTTGAGAGAAAGTGAGTAGGCCAGCCCGAGCACAGGGCTTGTGAATGAGAGCCTTTGATCCCATGGATAAGAGTGGGGAGAATCATTAGAATGGGACCAGATTGTGCAATGCGTGCACACTGCAGAAAATTGTTCAAATTACTCCTGACACTGGGGACTCTTTCAGGGTTTGGGAGCAGGGGAGTGACATGATGAAAGTATGTCAGGAAGATTTATATTTATTAATGAAATATTGTGTTGATACTGGTTTCATAGAGATCTTTTTACAACCTCTTGTATGTTTCTCTATTTAACAGTTTACTATCCATAATATAACTTTTGGTTATTCTAGGTTATTATGAATGTAGATTAATGAGCAAGAATTTTGCTGTGCTCTAATGCAGTGATACTACTAGAGCACAAAAAGCTGTATTTAGGGATGTTTGTCCCTGCACTAAATAACCCCAGACTATAGTGTGGCTATACATGACATTTCTTGTCCTCTACTTCATTATAAAAGTAACACATTTTGAAATATATCTCATATATAAGAATGTGAAGACTATGGTAAAGTTGAATTTTAAAACTTTACCAGTGCAAAACATTTTGAGGAATAGTATCCATGTCTGTCTGTCTCTCTCTCTCTCATTCTTACCACGTAGATTTTTTTAAGTTAATGCATGTTTTTGAATTTTGTAGTCACTTTTTTCATATTACATCTTTGTACTCTGCCATTTCATTTAACAACATAACAGGTGAGTTTTTTGTGTTATAAACCGTGCTAAGTGGAATTTTTGTGGCTGCATAATGATCCATTGGATAGATTACCTATAGTTTTTTTTAACCATTTTCCTGTTGTTGGACATTTAGGTTTTCTCTAATTTGTGCAGAAGGCTTCATTTCTACATTTAGAATTACACATCATAAAACTTTAAAGCTCTTCTAAAAAGTGTACAATACTTTATTAAAATAGCGAATGAGAGAGAACCAGAGTTGCGGCCAGGCGCGGTGGCTCACGCTTGTAATCCCAGCACTTTGGGAGGCCGAGGTGGGCAGATCACGAGGTCAGGAGATCGAGACCACGGTGAAACCCCGTCTCTACTAAAAAATACAAAAAATTAGCCGGACGTGGTGGCGGGCGCCTGTAGTCCCAGCTACTCGGAGAGGCTGAGGCAGGAGAATGGCGTGAACCCGGGAGGCGGAGCTTGCAGTGAGCCGAGATTGCGCCACTGCACTCCAGCCTGGGCGACAGAGCAAGACTCCATCTCAAAAAAAAAAAAAAGAACCAGAGTTGCAGACCGTATAGTATATAGGACCAGGCAATACTTGACCAGTGATGTTTTTGCATGTTACTGCATTACCTTTGTTTGAATACTAGCACTTTTTCCTGAATTTGGTAGGTTAACCCTTGTATATTTCCTTGATTTCTAGTGGAGCAGGAATATTTTAACTGCATTTGTTAGCCAGATACACTTTCTATTTTGTGAATTGTCCATTGCCCATTTATTTGTTGGGGCCTTCTGACTGTATTCAATCTGCTATCCACAGTAAACTTGGAAGAACTGAGAGTTGCCAGGAAACACCAGATAACTAGAGTTATGAAACCTGTAACTTGTTTTACACAGAGAACAAAATTGTAGGCTCTGTCTGAACCACTTGCTGAAGCCTTAACTATCAGATAAAGTATAAATCCACAGTTTGCATTTAAGGCATATTTTTTATTCAAGACTAGTGAAATATGTTTTTATTTTTACCTGACTGCTATGAAGAAATAGTATTTTTATTAGATTAAGTCAGTTTAGTAAGTTACAGTAACAAAATAACCTTTCATGTTTGGGATCTATATTTTATTAGGTTCTATTATTTAATATTTATGTATGCGGATTTTCATAGTAACAAAATAGACTATATTTAAGCCTTGCTTTGAATAGCCAGGAACATTTCTGATAGCAACAGAGTTTCTTACTTAAATAGGATAGAAAATGGCCAAACATAAGAATTTAAAGCTGTAGTCGAATGACCCAGTGAGAAAAATGGAAAACACCTAAGTTCAAATCTGGCTCTGCTTTTTCCTTGCTCATTTTGGACAGGTTTCTTCACCTTTCTGAGTTGCATTATCTTCAGTCACCTTATAAAATGCAGGAACTGGCCAGGTGTGGTGGCACACACCTGTAATCCCAGCACTTTGGGAGGCCGAGGCTGGTGGGTCATGAGGTCAGGAGTTCAAGACCAGCCTAGGCAAGATGGTGAAACCCAGTCTCTACTAAATACAAAAATTAGCCAGGTGCGGTGGCAGGCGCCTGTAATCCCAGCTACTTGGGAAGCTGAGGCAGAGAATTCCTTGAACCCAGGAGGCAGAGGCTGCAGTGAGCCGAGATCGTGCCACTACACTCCAGCCTGGGCAACAGAGTGAGACTGTGTCTCAAAAAAAAAAAAAAAAATACAGAAAGTAATACCTCCCTCAAATGATTGTTTTAAGTTAACAAGCAAATGAAATAATGAGTATAAGCACCTGTGCAATCGTAAGTGCTCAGTAGCTGTTAGCTTTCTTCCCGCCGTCTTCCTTTCCCTCCTCCCTCTACTGAAACTAACACAGTGTGTCTTTACACATACCCTTCTCACATTTGCCCATTTCTGCTTGTGCTTTTTATTAGGACTAAAATGCTTTCTCTTCTCCCCCACTCAACCCTGGTTTCTTGCTGTGGAAATGCTACTTACTCTTCAGGGCTCAACTCGAATGCTGATTTCTTTTTTTTTTTTTTTTCCATGAACCTCAGCACTTAAATGTACTAATGTGGGAAAAGGAATATACAGTAATAAATATGCAAGAAGACTACAAACTATAAAAAAATAGTGTCAGGAGACTAAATTTCAGAAGGGCAAAAAGTTCCTGAAAAATAGTAAAGGAAATTTATTTACTTGTTTTCAGTTAAGTAGTAATAACAAGGAATGAGTGTTAGCACTCCCTGAGCAACTCCTATTTATTTGCTGTGTATTTTGTAAAACTCTCATTGTAAAAATGAACCCAATATGATGAAATACTAAAAGGACATATGATTTCACTCGATTTTTACTTGGCTTTAATGAATTATGACTCAGAAGGCTATAGGAATTTGCAGGATTTGACATTAAGTCTGAACCACTGTCAATCTAGGAAAGTGATACAGACAGAAAGCTATCCAGAAGACTGGAGATAAGTAATTTGTGTCCTGATTTTCTAAAAAGCACAAAGACAATATTGAAGAAAATGCAGAATTGTAAGTTTGCCGTTGGTCTCTAGGTAAATAAGTACGTTATCTTTTTACTGTGAATCTCCTTTTTCCTCAGTTAGGCCTTGGACTAATTTCATGTGTAGTTTTATTTCTAGTCTTTTCCCCTTGTCACATTTGTTTTCTTTGCGACAAGAGAAATTCGTATAAAAAGTTCAAGTCACAACCCTCTCCTCTGAAGCACTTAGGTGCCTTACCTGGCCCACCAGATGAACACATACTCCTGGGTTGTGATTGACAGGTCCTCCACAGTCTGACCCCAGCATGTGCTTCCAGCCAGCCCCTTCTGCCATACTTGGTCCCATCCTCTTGCTGAGTGAATTACTTGCTGTTCTTTGAGTAACTCTCACTATGCCTTTCTTGCCTTCACACAATCTTTCTGCATCTTAACTAGGGTGCCCTCTTTTTCCTCTTCCATTCTTTTGTGCCCTCTCTCTAATGCTGGCCACTCTGATAGGATCACTCCTTGTAACCCTCAAAGTCACTGGGTGTGACCTTTCATCTTTTTATCATTTTACTGTTCTTTACTATCCTTGGGAACAAGAGTAGTCTTATGTCTACTTGAATGTTTGAAAGCATGAAACTGTTGTCTTTAAATGTAGCATTCCCCAAATTGCAACAAACTATTCTCACTGCTTTATAGATTACTTTTTAATAAACTGTTTTTTGAATTTACTTTCTTAGATTACTGAAGCCATAAGAGGAGGGCTCGTATAAGCATTGCTGTATATGTAGAACCCTTTATAGTTTACAAAGTGTTTTTTCTTTTTTGAATTACATATAAAAATATGCTTGAGGAAATCAAGGGACAGCTTGATGATACATTTCAATTTTAGCAAGGCAAAGTAATTTATGGTAATTTTGATAGCAAGATGGACTACAGGCAGTAGTACATTTTAGTGGACCTTAAACTTATTTTGAATTTCTGCACTCAGATGTTTAATAGATGTGTGTTAACCTGTTGAGTTTCATATCCTGCCAGCTTTAATTGTGTGTGTAATATGTGTGTTACCAGTTTACAGATAACACAAAGTAGGGAGGGAAAGCTAATACAGAATTACAATTCAGAAAGATTTCAGGCTGAAAGGCTAAAGTAAAACCAAGAAGCAGTTTAAATGGAATAAATGTTAAATCCATTTAGAACTTATAAAAATTGCATTTTACAAGTACAAAATATGGGCAGCAGTCTGTCTTGGCATTTTTCCAGGTTAAGAGCCAATGTATTAGTTTATTAAAGTCTCATTATGAGTCAAGCATGATTTCTTTGCTTTAAAATATAGGAATGCAATCTTAGTTTAGGAGAACACATGTTAATCACGCATTTTTATTTATTGAGAGCCGGTTTTCTTGTGAAGTTGATGTTTTGTTCTGCATGTCTCTGTCTTTGCTGTTTATAAGTGAAACATTGCTTGTCTACATTCCACACAATGCAGGGAAGAGGTCAGGGATGGTGAGTCGACTGTAAACCGTGTTTACTAAGGAGACATTTGGAAAGTTGCTGTGCTGTCTTGTTGAGAGCACATCTGAAAGCCATGGATGGAAGTTAATCTCACTATAAGAAACCTCATTACAACATCTAGATCTATCCAGTATCACAAAGGCTTGCCTTATGGCATGAGCACCCCTTCCCTAAAATTCTTAGTAAAGGGATTATCTGATTATGTCTGGGACAGGGCAGCAGGGTTTTCTATCATTTGACAGGAGATTGGATAGGCTCTGAGATCCTTCTCATTCAGCAGTCCTCTTGCATTAAGTAATGCAGTGCTGGGAGCCTATAAGATAGTTACGTACTTTGATCATGTTTTGTCAAATGGAAAAAAACTACTGTTATATTGACTTATTTGAACATACAAACTGCTTGATCTTCACTTGTCTTTATCTTTCTCAGATGCTTATAAATTTAAACGGAGAGAATATGGAGTCAGAATAGGTGTCAGGATATCTTCATCACACTTGGATTTGAGATACATTTCTGACTATAGAGCATACTTACATTCGATGTTTTAATAGGCTCCTAGATGTCATACTTAGTTTAGAAATACTTCTTTTTAATCACCTGGCAAGTGGTACTGCAATATTATTACTATAGGTTAGGTCAGGATCGTTCTTCATCAGTAGACTCTACAACTTATAAAGTTCTGTCAGTAAAAAAAAAATCTTGACTGTACTGTCAATGTAAGTATCCATAAACTATATGCACATACTTCCATTGTAATTATAAAGCATTCACAGGATGAGATGAAAAATATTCTAATATTTTCTTTTTGCATCCTAGTGGATCAACTTACATTACCACCTGGGACACACACACCTCACTTTCAACCATTGCTCTTTGTCATAGAACCTGTCATAAAAACCTTGTTTTTAAGCTAAAAGGTTTTTAGCAGCTCACAGATACATAGATCTTTATAAGTCAGTTAAAGCAAATGAAATGTAGTAAGGGTCCATGCTGTGTAAAAAAATATTCTGCAAAGCATGTAGAAAGTGTACCCTTTCTGCACTCAGATGTTTAATAGATGTGTGTTAACCTGTTGAGTTTCATATCCTGCCAGCTTTAAAGTACTGAAAAAGTACACTGGTAAAGGGCATATGGCAACATATTTTGAACACAGCATATGTAGTTTGGAACATGATACTGAGACTGGAGAAGTCAGGACTGGAGTGATTTATATAAAGGTGAAGTCTTAGGAACATACCTTTAAGGCTGTGTGTAGTGAAAAGAATAAACAAACCAAAGTTAAAACATTGGAAAGCCCTCACTAAGGGATAGGTAGAGAAGGGGCTAGGAGCAGTAACTGAAAGAATAGTCAGAAGAGGTAGGAGGAGCACCAGGGTCATACAGGTTCTCAGACATGAGAAGAGTTTGGGTTTGAGTCTGGGTTGTCAGGGTCATGAACTACCATCCGTTCATTGAGTGCCTGCTTTGTACCAGTGTGTGGATTAAATACATTCTCAACAGTGGTAGTCAGTATCCCAAATGCTTCCCTAAGGTCAAGAGAGTATGGTTTGGGGAAAATAGGAGTGGAAGCTGAGGGGCAAGGAAGGAGCAGATACAGACTCCTGACTTGAATCAAGTAGTGTCACACAGAGAATGGCCATATATATGGGATCAGCGCTTCCTTCCAAGAGGCCTAAAGCGCTGATTACCAATTAATAAACCTAGTGTTTAGCAGACATGCTCACAGCTTAAAATGTACTATGATGGTGTTAATTTTTTTTAGGCACAATAAGCTCAATTTATATTTAAAACATTGACGTATTTAGAAATCATTATGCCATATTTATATATAACATCTTAACCGATGATCATCAGTGTTGTAATGCTGTGATTCTATTACACTTTTACATATTATATAGTCATGCCTTGCTTACCCATGGAGATATGTTCTGAGAAATGCATTTTTAGGCAGTTTTGTCATAGTATGAACATCACAGAATGTCTTACACAAACATAGATGGTATAGCCTACTACAGACCGAGGCTATATTGCTCTTAGGCCACAAACCTGTACAGACTGTTATTGTACTGAATGCTGTAGGCAGTTGTAACACAATGCTAAGTATTTTTGTATCTAAATACAAAAAAGGTACAGTAAAAATACACTGTAGACCAGGAGCGATGGCTCACGCCTGTAGTCCTAACACTTTGGGAGGCCGAGGCAGGTGGATCACCTTAGGTCAGGGGTTCGTGACCAGCCTGGTCAACATGGCAAAACCCCGTCTCTACTAAAAATACAAAAAAAATTAGCCAGGCATGGTGGTGGGTGCCTGTAGACCCAAATACTTGGGAGGCTGAGGCAGGAGAATTGCTTGAACCCAGGAGTCGGAGGTTGCAGTGAGCTGAGATCGCACCACTACACTCCAGCCTGGGTGACAGAGCGGGACTCTGTCTCAAGAAAAAAAAAAAAATACAGTGTAAAAAATACAAAATGTTAGACCTGTATTGGGCATGTACCATGAATGAAGCTTGCAGAACCGGGAAGTTGCTGTGGATGAATCTGAGTGGTGAGTGAATGTGAAGGCCCAGGACATTGCTGTATACCACTGTAGACTTTATAAACACTGTACACTTAGGCTACAAATATTTTTCTTTAACAGTAAATTAACCTTAGCTTACTGTAACTTTTTTTTTTGAAGTTGTTTAAGTTTGGGTTTTTTTGTTGGTTTTTTTTTTTTTTTTTTGAGACAGAGTCTCGCTCTGTTGGCCAGGCTGGAGTACAGTGGTACGATCTCAACTCACTGCAACCTCCATCTCCTGGGTTCAAGCGATTCTCCTGCCTCAGCCTCCCCAGTAGCTGGGCTTGCAGGTGCTCACCACCATGCCTGGCTAATTGTTGTATTTTTAGTAGAGACGGAGTTTTACCATATTAGCCAGGCTAGTCTTGAACTGACCTCAGTGATCAACTCCCTTGGCCTCCCAAAATGCTGGGATTTCAAGCATGAGCCACAACGCCCAAGTTTCACTTAATAAACTTTTTATTTTTACTTTTTGACTCTTGTAATAAAACAAACACATTGTACAGACAGCTATACAAAAATATTTATATCTTTATTCTCTTTTTTTCTATTTTTAAAGTTTTTTATTTATTTTTAAACTTTTTTGTTAAAACTAAGACACAAGCACACACATTAGCATAGGCCTACAGAGAGTCAGGATCATCAGTATCACTATCTTCGTGTACCACTGGAGGGACTCCAGGGGAAATAACAAACACGGAGCTGTCGTCTGTGATAACTTAAATGATGCCTTCTTTTGGAATACCTTCTGAAGAACCTCCCTGAGGCTGTTTTACAGTTAACATTTTTTTTTAATAAGGAGATGAGTACACTCTAAAATAATGAAAAGTGTGTAGTATAGTAAGTACATAAACCAGTAACAATTGTTTATTATCATCAAGTATTACATACTGTATATAATTGCATGTGCTGTGCTTTTATGACTGGCAGCGGAGTAGATTTGTTAATACTTGCATCACCACAAACACCAGTAGCACATTGCACTACAGTATTACAAAGGCTGCAGCATCACTAGATGATAGGAGTTTTTCAGCTCCATTATAATCTTATGGGACTACCACTCTATATGTAGTCTGTCATTGACCAAAATATCATTATGCAATTTATGACTAATTATATATAAAATGTAATTTTATATATAAATTATATGAAATACACATAAACATGAAGTAATATTTAAAAAACAATTTATAAAATTATAAAATAAAGTTATAAATTATGTTTATATATATATAAATGCACTGGATTTTATTGGTAGCATGAAAATAGAACTCACCTTGAGCCACTTACTCACTGTTGGTTGAACAGGAAAATAATACTGACCTTGTGATAACCTTTCTGATCAACAGTTTAAACCCCGAGATCCATTTTATTCTTTTCAGTCAAAAAAAGTGATTATGGTTATTTTCTTGAGAGAATTCCTAGACATGAAATGTCTGGGTTAAAAGTATGCACAAAAGCTTCTACACTGGTAGAAGTAGGTTGGAAGGCCAGGTGTCTATGGGAAAGGTTTTTGTATGGGAAGTGATAGAGGAGCCATTCAGAAGCTGTCGCTCAGTTTGTCCGCAAGTGACTAAAGCCTCCAAGGCCTAGGTTTCTTAGCTTTAAAGCAGTATCTTCTCCCATCTCACAGCACTGTGAGGAGGACTTTTTTTTTTTATTATTAAGTTTGGAAAAGTGCTTTTGTAAAGTGTAAAACCCTTTGAGGTGTGGTACAGTAGTTCTTCAAGGAGGTGTGCCGTGCACTGATGTGTGGCTTCTAGCTATGGAAAGAAGTTATCTTTTTTTTTTTTTGCTTTTTTTTGAGACAGAGTCTCGCTCTGTCACCCAGGCTGGAGTGCAGTGGCGCGATCTCGGCTCACTGCGAGCTCTGCCTCCCAGGTTCACACCATTCTCCTGCCTCAGCCTCCCGAGTAGCTGGGACTACAGGCACCCGCCACCACGCCTGGCTAATTTTTTTGTATTTTTAATAGAGACAGGGTTTCACCATGTTAGCCAGGATGGTCTTGATCTCCTGACCTCGTGATCCGCCCGCCTCAGCCTCCCAAGGAAAGAAGTTACCTAATGATCATTTTAAATTACTGAAGTGTATAGACTTATGAGAATGGGTTCAAGGTTATCTCTATAAGAATTAATTCAGTAGTATTTCAGTGTACTTTCTTGAGAGGGGAAAACAGAGTTTGAGTTGCAGCCAGCAAGTTGAGAATCCTATGTGTGACACCCTTCCTGTGTGTCAGTAGCAGGAAGAAGATATTTTAGAGTCACGGAGATAGAGAAAATAGCATGGACTTTCTCGGCCAGGTACACCTAGGTTCAAATTCATCTCTGGCATTTAGAATTTGAGTGACCTGGAGGAGTAAACTTACTTCATGTCTCCAAATCACATTGTTCTCATCTCTGAAATGAACTGCTTTACTGAGTAGTTGTGAGCATTTAACTCTATAGCTGCACACAATAGAAACTTTTTATTTTAAAAAAAGCTCATTAGTTATCTAAAAGGTAATACTCTCCGGAAGAGGTGGTTATGAAAATACATTGCTGCATCGGGGTGTCCAGTCTGGAGAGGTATAAGTGTTCAAAATACTTGAGGTTTCTTATATTTTGAATTAATAGCTATGGGAAATGCCTTTCTTAGCTCGTAAGTGCTCTGAAACTTTTCTTCATAGTATCTCGTTCTTGAGTAGTCATGTTGGGGGTAGTTTTTAATTATAAAAGTAATACATGCCTGCACTCCAGCCTGGGCGACAGAGCGAGACTCCGTCTCAAAAAAAAAAAAAAAAGTAATACGTGCTTCATGGTTAACAATTCAACCTATGCAGACAACTATCAAATAAGTAAAAGTCCCTTATGTTTCCATTCATACTGTGAAACTGGTTTTCCATTTGTTTTGATTTTGATTGGTTTGTTATCTGGTGGGTTGATTAGTTTGAGTTTTGGTTTTCAAATTCAAACTGGCTTCATTTTTTTTTTTTCAATGATTGCTTGCATCATCCAAAAGGAAAAATTCCTATGACCAGTGACCGTCCTACTGACAGAGATTGCTTCTCAACTAAACTAAGCTTCTGTGTTTGAAACACCTTAAAAGCTCTAACTAGAAAGCTCACCAACTCAATATAAAACCAGGTTTTAATTGACTTGGGTTATGAAAGGCTCTAATAATAGAGCCTGCCACTTTAAGAAAATGCCATAGCCCACTGGCATATGCAGAAGCTCCTTGTGCAAGGGAGGCGTGCCTACAGCTGATGTCGTAGCCCAACCTTCTAATGCCATTTGCATAAAGAGTATTCGATTGCATGATTATATAAAGTGAGGTTTACTAGTATTTTCTTGTTTAGTTCTTGAAAGTCTAATTATAGGCCTAAGAGAATAAATCTACCACTTGAAGAGTACTGTTGTGGCTACTATCAGATTCCAGGGAGAAGACAGATTAAAAGCAAAAATTTGAATTTCAAAGAAAATACTTTAATGTACCAACACAATGAAGTGACCTTTATATCAAAATATAGAGGTTTGCCTTTCTTGTATTCTAAATTGGTTTTTAATTAAAATAACTTTATCTAAAGAAAAACGAATGCCAGGCACAGTGGTTCATGCCTGTAATCCCAGCACTTTAGGAGGCCAGGTGGGTGGATTACATGAGGTCAGGAGTTTGAGATCAGCCTGACCAACATGGTGAAACCCCGTCTCTACTAAATATACAAAAAGATTAGCCGGGCATGGTGGCACATGCCTGTAATCCCAGCTACTCAGGAAGCCGAGGCAGGAGAATTACTTGAACCTGGGAGGCGGAGGTTGCAGTGAGCCAAGATTGCACCACTGCACTCCAGCCTGGGCGACAAGAGCGAAGATCCACCTCAAAAAATAAAGAAAAATTAAGGGTCAGTGTCAAACATTTTCACTTAAAGGGTTGAAATTAGTGCCCAGTTAACCTGTATCCGGAGCTGATTTTTAGCTACAGAAAGCACTACGATTGTGCCAGTGATCGTGTGGAAATACTTCTACCCAGATGGGAATAAGGTCACAGGCCTGACGCCAGTGGGTACTCCCTCAGCCACCTTGTCCCCTATTTCACCCCTTCAAAATCCAGCAACTGAAGGGGTGACACTTGGCAGAGCAGGACATTAGCTGGATCGTGCACCAGCACAGGGTGCAGGATCTACTCTGATTGGCCTGCACCCTGCTGATAGTGAAATACCATGTTTTGAATGTTCATCTCTATCTGCGTTAACTTCAGCTAAAGGCACCTCAGTGGATAATCCAGAAACCCACGCTTGGCTTCTTTTTTTTTTTTTCTTTCTTTCTTTTTTTGAGACAGAGCCTTACTCTGTCGCCCATTCTGGAGTGCAGTGGCGCAATCTTGACTCATTGCAACCTCCACCTCCCGGGTTCCAGCAATTCTGCCACCTCAGCTTCCCAAGTAGCTGGAATTACGGATGTCAGCCACCATACCCGGCTATTTTTTTTTTGTATTTTTAGTACAGATGGGGTTTCACTATGCTGGCCAGGCTGGCCTCAAACTCCTGACTTCAGGTGATCCGCCCACCTTGGCCTCCCAAAGTGCTGGGATTACCAGCATGGGCCATCATGCCTAGCCTTTTTTTTTCTGATCACAGGAATGCGACGTATGAATTAAGTGGTCAAATGTAAAACTAATGGGGACACCAAGCCTCAGGAAGAACATCCCATGTTTCTGCTTAACTCTCTTATGTGTTATACTACCTTCCCTTTTTTCTTTCTTATACACATAGATTTTCCTTAATTGCAGCCCAAGAGGACACTGCCCCATTTTGTTTTGTTCTTTTGTCATTGGGACTTAAAGTGGGTGCCTCAAGTCTTTGGTAACAGTGTTACAGAACACTTACAATGACTGGATATCAGTCAGTGTTGATCTCCTTCCCAAGCTACTGTCTGAACCCTAAGATCTTTTTTTTTCTTTTAATGAAAGGTAAAATACAATTCTGCTCTGTGATTTATACTTCTACCAGATTTGTTTTATTGACCTTTCATTAGTCTCTCAAAGATGATACACTGTTTTTCTTTGTTAAATGTTTGGGCTAGGCACTGTGGCTCACGCCTATAATCCCAGCACTTTGGGAGGCCAAGGCCAGCGGATGGCTTGAGGTCATGAGTTCGAGACCAGCCTCATAGCAAAACCCTGTGTCTACTAAAAATACAAAAATTAGCTGGGCATCATAGTGCAGACCTGTAATCCCAGCTACTCAGGAGGCTGAAGCAGGAGGATCACTTGAACCTGGGAGATGGAGGTCTCAGTGAGCCGAGATTGCGTCACTGCACTCCAGCCTGGGCAACAAAATGAGACTCCATCATGATGTCAAAAAAAAAAGAAAAGAAAAAAGTTTGTAGGAGGAATGATTGTTTCCTATTGTTGGAAAAAAAGCCAAATGGAGTAAGAATTTAGAGCATGAACTTTGAATGAGACCTATATTGTAGTTTCAGCCTTACCCCTGCCCTGTATGGCCTTAGGCAAGTCACTCTACCTGTCCAAATCTGTTTCATCATCTGTAAAGTAAGGGTGGTAGTAATAGTTAACTCTCTCTCAAATGTGATAAAAACATTAAGTGCTTAGAGCAGGGTTCCCCCTACTGGTCCTTGGCCTGTTAGGAACCAGGCTGCACAGCAGGAGGTGAGGAGTGGGCAGGCGAGCGAACAAGCGAAGCTTCATCTGTATTTACAGACACTCCTCATTGCTTGTGTTACTGCTTGAGCTCCATTAATCCAGTGGCAGTATTAGATTGTCATAGGAGCGCAAACCCTATTGTGCACTGTGCATGCAAGGGATCTAGGTGGTGCACTCCTTATGAGAATCTAATGCCTGATGATCTGTCACTGTCTCCCATCACCCGTAGATGGGACTATCTAGTTGCAGGAAAAAAAAGCTCAGGTTTCCGACTGATTCTGTTAATACATTATGGTGAGTTTTATAATTATTTAATTATATATTACAATGTAATAATAATATAAAGTGCACAATAAATGTAATGTGCTTGAATTACCCTGAAACCATAAACCCCCAACCCTGTCCATGGAAAAATTGTCTTCCACAAAACCCGTCCCTGTTGCCAAAAGCACTGGGGACCACTGGCTTGCAGTATTCAATAAATGTTAGCCAAACAGTTAGCAACTGAATTTTCTGACCCTGGCAGACATGCTGTTTGAATATTTCGTGTCTGAATTATTGGAGAGTACCAAGTGACCTTGGAAAAGTCACTTGATCTTTCTGAGTTCCAGTAAAATGAAGATAATACATATACCTCCCAGGGTTGTTTTGAGGCTAAAATGAGATAATATGAAAGCATCTATATGATAATTTGCTCAACAAATAATTATGGAGTGCATTCCATGGGTTATAATGGTGAACAAAATAGACAATGGCCTTGGTATTCATGGCACTTAGGCAGAGCAGGAATAAATACTGATTTTCAATCAGAGAAGGGGGAGAAGTGCCACATCATACAAGTTACAAATTAGAATGCAGTTCTCCCGCTGATGAAGAGAGCAGGTTTTATTCTCCACAAAAATTATGAAGCTTTCTAGTCACCAGCAGTTAATAAGACTATGTCACTAGTACCAAGACAGCTGGTAGTGGTTGATGACTTGCTATTTATAAACCCTGAGTATGAACTTAAGGCTGCCTTTCTGGAGCATGGGCCTGAGAATTGCCAGAATGTGCTGTCTGCCTTTGGTTACCCATTCTGCTGGCTCCGGTGGGAACACATGTTAAATGAATTCTGGAATGTATCTCAAGTGATCAGAGCCCTGGGTGGTAAACCAAAGGCTCTGGGGCACAGGTGTTTTTTGTGTTTTGTTTGTTTGTTTGTTTTTTCTTTTTAATCCCTTCCAGTTGAAGGTCATGTCTGGAAGAGGTATGGGAAATGAACAGATGGTTTTATGCATACTATCAAATTAAAGTTAGCTTTTCTGGACCGTGTTTTATGGTATTGGTATTTCAAGGTTCTAAAGTGCCCCTGGGAAGCTGTTGCCTCAACTGGATTGTGATAGATTAGGGGACACTTTTGAAAGATAAAGGGGGAGACAGCAGGAGTAGGCCAGGGCAGCCTTCACACCGTGATGTAGTTCTCACACCCGTGAGGGGAGAAAGAGAGAAGGAAGGAGGGGCTGGGTGGGAAAAGCCTCAGATTGCAGCACAGTTCTGAGAAAGCCACTGACGGGCCCATGGTGTCCCCATGCAAAAGTTGCCCAAGAGAAGAATCCTTGCAGGGCAGAGATGGGCCAATAATATACCCCCAGTGCTAGGTCAGCAGCTGGGGAGAGGGCAGGGACCTGGACAGAGAGTGTGGCCTTAACAAGAAGACAGTGGTGGGTCTGAAGGGGCTAGCCTCCACAGCTGGCCATCACATTGAAGGAGAGCTAAACAGCATGCTGAGTGCTGCAGACCCCAATTTGAATACCATTTTTGGGAACTATGGCATATGAAGGTAGATCCTTAGGAATCCAATGTGCAAAAACACCCATAACTAGATATTCTTTCAGTACTGATCACCTAGGTGCCAGGTACTGGGGATGCAACCCTGAGCATGATAGAAGAGCCCTGCCTCATGCAGTGTATAGTCCGTGAGGGCAGGCGCAGGGCACCATGGAAGAGCCCAGCAGGTGTATCCTACTCTACACAGGGTGGTCATCACATTCCTCTTAGGAGGCCAGGTAACCTGAGCTCTGCAGGCGTTAGGAAAGCAAGGACAGAGGCCTTGAGGCAGGAAAGAGGGCCCAAGTGCCAGAGTGAAGGGAACACTCCAGGGGACCAGATGGCATGGGATGAGGTTTAGAGCAGAGCAGGAGCCAAATGCGGCAAGGCTTTGTCAGTTGTGGCGAGGCTTTTGGACTGTATTTTAAATGTGATGGGAAGAGCAGCAAATGTCCTGAGCAAGGGAGCAGCATGGTCAGATTTACATTCTGTGAGGAGCACTCTCCCTGCTATGCGGGGATCGTTTGGAAGGTGGCGAGTGTGTGCAGTGGGAGACAGATGAGGAATAATCTGTAATAGTAATCCAAGTGGAAGATGTTGGAGACTTGGACCTGCTGATGGCTTCTGTGTATGGGATGAAAGAAAAAGAGGAATCAAATATGCCTTTCAGGTCTCTGGCTTAATCAGCTGGTAAGGCCGTCTACTGAGATGATAGAGAATATGGGAGAAGGAACAGATTTGGGAGTAATGTGCTAGGAAATTAAGAACTCAGTTTTGGATATGTTTGGAATGCCTATTAGCCAAGTGGCAGTGTCAGGTACATTGTACTTGAAACACAAATATCCAGAGGCATATATGATTCTGAGAGGGAGGTTGGGCTGGAGATAATGAATTCCAGAGTTGTCAACATGTAGAAAGTATTTAAAGCTTTAGGATTGAGTGTGATCACTTGGGAAAGGATTATAGATAGAAAACTGAGGGCCCAAGACCAAGCCCTGAGGAGCCCCTACATTCAGAGGTTAAGTAGAGGAATAGGGAAGAAAGGAGAGAAGAAGCAGGGGAAGGGTGTTTCTGGGGGATCACTCAGTTAAACGACCCCAAGAGGAGGGCAAGCAAGATGAGAGAAAAGTCTCGGTAACCTGAGGGCATAGTGGGGACCTGAGAGCATTTGCAAATGACTGGGGAGAGTGCATGCCAGACTATTGGGTTAAAGAAGGCATGGAAGATGGGAAGGTAAAAACAGCATGTATAGACCTCTCTTTTCAAAAGTTTTGTTGTGAAAGGCAACCGAGAGATGGATTAATCGCTGGAGGCGGAAGTGATCACTGGAAGGGAATCCTAAATTTTCATTTATTTGTTCGTTCATTTGTTTAAGAAAGAAGTTGTTGTAAAAAGAACATTAGGACTAATAATTTTCATCCCACTTTGCCAAGATTAGACTCTCAAACAAAAAGGAAGAAGAAAAGCTATTCCCAGCCACGGGACTGGAGAAGGCCCAGGTCAGCAGGGTCTCCTCCTCAGTCAGGACGTTGAGTGACTGGGAGACAGGTTTTACATCAGCACATGGAAACCCTTGGAGGTTGGACTGGGGTGGTGTCGCTTAGATGTCTTCTGACCTAGATCAGAGGTAATGAATCCAAAGTTCCTATAAGAATGTTGAATGATAACCTGACCTAAACAAGGCCAGCCTTTGAGGAGTTCAGTAAGAGAACCATTACAGTAGGAGGAAGAGGACTTCTCCCCCATCAGTCAATGATGGCCACAGCTACAGGGAAGACAAGGTCAGCAGTTAGGCTTCAGGGACATTAAGACCAACACTGAAACAATGTCTGTTTCTGGGTTACAGCCTCACCATTTACTGCCAATTAAAGCATCCTGACTGTGGGGCAGAAAGGCTTACTGGGTATTAGGAGCACAAAATGTCAGGAGCCAAAAATAAACTATTGTCATTTCTTTTGTAAGGGTTTCCCAAACTCTTGATTGCCTCTTGCAAGCAGATGACCTGGGAGCAAATGTTATGGCAGAATGATGGACTCCTAGCAAGGGCCAAAGCGTGCCGTGTGAAGACTGGAAAGAATATATGCTTGTCAGAGATTCGGTAACCTCACCAAGACCTTAAACTCCAATTTAAGAGGGTGGAAAAATTACTCAAGTGAAACTATAACCCTGTGTAAGAAAACGTGTGACACAGAGCAATTGGTGAATCTCTTAATTTGCATGCAAAAATAACAGGAGGAAAAAGTAAGGAATGTTATATCTCATTTCAAGTGTGAATATGAAGCAAAGAAACTTGAGATGTTAACACCTGGAAGAAATCAAGATTTCCTAGATACCCCTGAAACAGGGCTCAGGACTAGAATACGGAAGCCCTGAGAGAACGGATAGCAGAGGAGCAGTATATGTCCAAAATGTCTGAAAGTGCACAGAAAGCCAGAAGCCTGCATGAAGAGGCGGGATGGAGAATATTTGTGTGGAGATGAAAGGAGACTCAAGTGATTCCACCATGGGAGCAGTTTAAAACCAGGGACCACAAGCCACTACCATCCATAGGCCACGTTTCCTAACCCCAGTTTCAAACTGCGAGAGGCAAGATGTAGTAAAAATGTTTTTCAGCTCTCTAGGCCTTTACTAGAATGTTTAGAGGCAAGATGTAGTAAAAATGTTTTTCAGCTCTCTAGGCCTTTACTAGAATGTTTAGTCTGCTCAGTGCATTTGGTAAATTATTGACTTGACAATTTCATATCTGAGAAAATGAATGAAAAAAAATGAGGGTCTACTATCTAATTCTCACCAAGAAGGAAAATTATATCATTGTTGAGTTTACAATTACATGTAAAAGAGGTATTGTGACTAGTAAAAAAGTGGTTTGAAAACTCGAAAAAGAGCAAAAGCTATACCCAGGTTCTAGCAGGGAGACCCTGGGTAATCAGGCAACTCACTCCAAGGTAGAATGGAGTCAGGCACTGGGGTCCAGGAGACTTAATTTTAATGAGATAGATAGTGAACAGTTCAGAAAATTATAGGTATGATTCTATGGCCAGAAACCAGAAGGGAATATGGTGCAAGGGGAATGGAGCCCTAAAAAACAGTTCTGTCACACAATCACGTGTAATTGTCATGAGAAAGAAGTAGCTCAGGTACCTAGCAAGGCCTGAGATTGCATTGAGTTCTCCAACAGACAAGAGGCACTCGCAGGGTACCTGAACAGCACCAGCTGCTGGGAATTGGCTGGAAGGCCAACTCCTGAAAAGCTGAGGCTTTTAAGTGAATACTGGTCAATATAAAGAGAAGTTATGTTTGGAGATCAAAAATTTAAAAAGGAGTAATGTAAAGATGACAGCTGACAAGAAATTAACAAAACACGGCATTTGGGAGGGATTGGTAAAGAAAGGCCTGAAAAGGTATGCAGATAAAATTGTGTAGCCATAAGTTCTTAAAGCTTATGATAAATGAGAGTGGCCAAAAGACAGGAATCGAGGAAATGTCAACCCAGTTGTCAAAAGGTGACTCATGGACAATACCAGCTGATAAAATCGAAGCTGTTTCCTGGGAAAAAATTATAGAATGCTTAATTTAAAAGATAATTTGTGAGACTTTAAAAAGGAATCAGGAAAAGTAGACTACTCCTGTTTGGGTACATTGAGGGGTGCTGGCAATGGAGTTTAACCCTACATCTGACAAAATCACTCCGAAATCCTCACATTATATGATGGATATGGTGGAGAAATGTAGACTGGGTTGTTACTCAGTTTAGGTGAATATACAGCTGCTTGAGCAACCACATTCAAACCTCATCGATAATGGAATGATGTTTAACCTGGAGAGAGATCTCTAGTTCTCTTTCTTGTTCTGATATTCTTTGAAACCTATAGTTGTGAACCTCTTTATTCTGGAAGTGAATTTTAATGTAAAGAATTTTGTCCAAAGTAATGTTATACTCCAGCTCAGGAATGTACATATACATACACACAGGGGACTTCAAAAAGTTTGTAGAAAAATTGAAATAAAAGATAAAAATACAAAATAAAACTTGATTTCTCAACATAAGCTCCATCAAGTTCAAGACACTCTTGTGAGCAATGATACTAGCCATCATTTAGTCCATCCCTAAAGAACTGAGGGACCTGGGAATTTAACCATGTCAATGCAACCATTTCTTTCTTTTTTCTTTCTTTTTTTTTTTTTTTTTTGCATTATTACTGAAGAAAAATGGGTGCCCTGTAAAGATTTGTTAAGAAATAAAAAGAAGTCAGAAGGTGCCAAATCAGGACTGTAAGGTGGATGACTAACATGAAAACTCTCATAAAATTGCTCTTGTTTGATGAGAGGAATGAACAGGAGCATTGTCATGGTGGAGGAGGATTCTCAGGTGAAGGTTTCCTGAGTGTTTTTCTGCTAAGTCTTTGGCTATGTTTTCAAAACACTCTCATAATAAGCAGATGTTATCATTCGTTGGCCCTACAGAAAATCAACAAGCAAAATGCCTTGATCATCCCAAAAAACTGTTGCCATGACCTTGGCTCTTGACTAGTATACTTTTGCTTTGACTGGAGCACTTACCTCTCAGTAGCCATTGCTTTGATTGTGCTTCGTCTTCAGGATTATACTGGTAAAGCCATATTTCATCTTTTGTTACTTCAAAGAAATGCTTCAGGATCTTGATGTTACTTGTTTCCAATTTTCATTGAAAGCTCTGTTTTTGTCTGCAGATGATCTAGGAGCAATGGTTTTGGCATACATTGAGGGAAAGTTTGCTCAACTTTGATTTTTTCAGTCAGAATTGTGTAAGCTGAATCAATTGAGTTGTCTGTGGTGTTGACTGTTGTTTCTGCTGTTAATTATCAGTCCTCTTTAATTAGGGCATGAACAAGATGAATTTTTTTCCTCACAAATTGATGTGGATGGCTTGCCACTATAGGCTTCATCTTCAACATCATCTCATCCCTTCTTAAAATGAGTTACCCATTTGTAAATTGCTGATTTCTTTGGGACATTATACTCCTGAAGTTTTCATAAAGCATCAGTGATTTCACCATTCTTTCACTCAAGTGTCACCGTAAACTTGACACATTTGTTCTTGCTTCAATTTTAGCAAAATTCATGTTGCTCTCATAGGGGCTGTTTTCAAGCTGATGTCTTACCCTTCTGAGAGCCTCACACTAGATTCTATTCAGACATGTTATAACAAGTTAGTGTGAGTTTATTTGGCAAGAAAAAAAAATTGAAATACATGCATAGTTTTCTCATAATATATATTTTCCATGAACTTTTGAAAACTTCTTGAGATATACACACAAGCCCAACATAGATTCTTCCACATTACTCTTTTCTAAAGCCTCTTTATCCCCATAATTCCATAAAATAATATACAACAGACTTGGCTTTGGCCTATTGGACTCTTAGTCCAACTTAGTTGGTTTTTCAGCTTTAACTTTGGTGACTCATTTGTGCTCAGTCCTGATTCAGACAATGGAAAACTATTTTAGCAAGAGCTGAACTGATTTTTATTCCCCTGTTGATGTCCAAAGCTCAGCCCACCGTCACGCACTGTGCATTCACGTTCTCTGTTTCTGCAAGCTTTGCTGGCCAAGTTCACCAACGAACGTTGAATTGACCAAACATGTACTAAGTGCATTCTGCAGACATAACGGAAGACTAAATTTTGGAGATCTTTGCTTCCCAAAGAATCCCCTGGAAAAAAAAAATTTTTTTTTTTTACTTCTACTAAGTAGCCCAGTTTTCCAATCACATGAATTTTCTGGAATATTTTTGGAGAGAAGCAGATTTATTGAAGAGCTGTTCTTTTTTACCCCAGATATAGACAAAGTTAAATTTATTCTCTGAATATAAATCATCAGAGTAAGAAGGTAAGATTTAGTCAAGAAGATACATTGTTGGACTATGGGTTCGTCTGTGTGCAACAGAGACCTAAAGTTCCAACCGCTTAAGCAATATTGAGGTTTATTTATCTTCCACGACAGCATGAGAATTTGCAGCCAAAGACTAGGATGGCGGGTCCGTGGTGTCAAGGACTGCCAGGTATCTCCCATCTTATTGCTTCATTATCTCTAGGGGATGGCCCTCATCTGCATGGTCCAGGCAGGAAAGAGGAGGATAGGAATAACCCCACCCCAGAGGCTGCACCCAGCACTTCCCCTTACACACACACACACACACACACACACATCAGCTGCAAGGAAGGCTGGGAAATGTCTTTATTTTGTACAATCAGTAAAAACTGAGATTCTATCAATAGAGAAGGAGGACAGACATTGGAGAAAAACAAGTAGACTTACCAACATATTCCTGAAAAATTTTAAATTTCAGAAGGGGCTATAGGTGGGCCAGGCAGGGAAGAATCATTATCTCACCCAAAGAATGACATCGGGCTTCAAGTATCTAAGCCACCATCAAAAAGGCTGGTGCTCTTCCAGGTTTTTCTTTAAAGGGCATCTGTCAGGCTGGGGAGAACACTTCTCTAGGTGGCCTTGAGCCAGTATTTTTGGCCCACTCAATCAGAGCTGCCCTGCAGCCTCGTTAGCACATCACAAGAACCCAGAGTGGAATTCTGGGATGGAAGAGCTGGACAGAAAGTGGAGGGAGAAGGTCCTCCCAGCGGCAAAGCTAATTAAAAGGAGAAACCTGTTTTCCACATGCACTCCTCAATACGCACACATGCTGCTTTCTTGTCATTACATGCCTCACTTGTCACCAAAGCATTTTCAATCAATTCCTGGGTGTTGTTCTTGTATCTTTAGATTTAGCACATTCTTTCTTTAGTGCTCCTCCCTTTTATTCATCCAGCTGCTTAGAACAGTTTTCTTCAGCATTTAAACAAACCCACATACATTCCCCTCCCCCCATTTTCTTTTTTAAACAAAGCAAATGCTGCTTTCTTTTAACCAAAATGAAAGAGCCATAGACAATTCCATCTTTTAGGTCCACATGGCAGATCTCAAGTCAAGCATTCGTTTTCTACCTGTGTGGAACTTTAATTAGTTTAAGTGGGAGGTCTGTGCCAAGAAACAGGCACCACATCACAGTTGGAATCTGCAGAGCAGATTTTTTTCTCTTAATAATACTCTTTCAAACTCAATCCTGCTTGCAGTTTTGATACCAAAAACATGTGTATTAAACAGCTACGAGTCATTTCCGGGTCATTTGCATTAATCATGAGCTTTCCTGACAGTCTTGACCCATAACAGCAGACCTCTGTGTTTGAAGTGCTGTATGATTTACAAAGGACTGCACACGCATCGTCGCATGTCAGCTGCACACTTAGCCTGCTAGGAAATATCGCCCCCATTTTGGTGATGAAAAAATTGAGGCGTGGAATGGTTAAGTGACAGAATGAACTGAAACTGGATCCAGTCTGTCTGTGTTGCTAATGTAAGATGTTAAAGAAATGTCTACGGTTAAAAGAGAATGAGTATCTATTTTTAACAATGTGCTAAATGTTCTTTTCTTCTTTCCATGGTCCAAGATTGTCCTAAACTTTGATTTGATATAATTATTTTCCACAATCCTCTAAGTCAGGCTTTGAAGTTCTTCTCTGCCTCTGGGTCTTGGTTTGCTTTGAGGTAAGGATGGCCAGCATGGATCTTTCTTATATAATCTCTAGGTCTTATATTTTAGTTTCCTACCTGAAAATTTGTGATGCCACTTTGAATCTACGACGGTAAAGGAAAACAATTTTTCTTATATGCTATTTAAGAGTTAGGTATTTAAGATTAAAGGAACTATATATAAATATCACTTATCCAGAAGTCTTCTGAATATTTCATTTCTCATGGAAATGCTGGATGTTTTTAAGCAACATCATCCATTATAAAACAATTGAAAAGGGGGAAGAAAATCCCACAAAGATAACAAAAACTATGAGTTTTTTTTTTGTATGAAGTAGCCAATTTTCACAGAAAGTGCTGTTAGCAGTTTATAACACTGCTAGAAAATGTATTTTATATTAAAAATCGCTAAGAGCACAGTCATTGTTTTAAAGATGCTTTAGAACGGGAAGAAATGTTCAATCTTTTTAACGTGTATCGGCATGTATAGGATGTACTCTTTTAAAGAAAAATTTCAAGTATTATAAAATCTAAGAAACTTTAAAACTGTGTCATTTATAATGTAAAATTAATGCAGCTGAGATTCAGTGGTTGACTCATAGCTCCCACATTCATCTTCAGTTCTCTTTAGCTCATATGGTTTTCTTTATAAATTAGTGATATCAGCTAAATGGAACTATTTTCCACTCCTACCCACAGAGAAAAGTGCTTTTGTGAACATGTCAGCTCTGTTCCATCATTACATGCCATCATGCAGTGCAACAGAAGCAGGCTGGCTGTGCATACTTGATAACCAATATTAGTACAGATTCGAGAGCAAAATCCAAAGATGATAATACTGTATTTCCATCTATTTATTTTATGCACATAAGCCACCTTTTTAGAACCAAGGAATTTTACAGCTAGACAAGATCTTGGAAGTCTTCCAATCTAGCCTCTTTATTTTGTACATGTGGAAACTGAGGCACAAAGAGATTCAGCAACTTCCCCAAGGTCACATAGCTGGTAGAGGTAGACTGGGACTAGAACCCAGGTCTGTGTGACTCCAAAGTCTGTGCTCCTCCCACTACACTGCTTCACAGATAGGAGCTGATCTGCCTCAAATCTTCTGCCTCTTGGCCTTTCCACAATTCTGCATTGCTGCCATCTAACAGTGCCTTCCACTGGTGGCAAGCTAAAGCTCCTTAGGAGGCAACTTAACATTGTTCTATAAAAGCTCTACAGATGTAGGACACTAGCTATCTGTTCTCCCTGGAAATCTTTTCAATTCGATTCTGCAAATAACTTAGGCTTTCCCAGACTAAGCAGTTCCTTCTCTCGTTCCTGCAATTTGCTTTCCAGTTACCTTCTTCTGGACACATTCATTTCCAGTGCCCCTTCTGTTAAAATGGGCCCCACTAGAATCTCTGTTGCTGGGCAGGGTGGCTCACGCCTGTAATCCCAGCACTTTGGGAGCCTGAGGCGGGTGGATCACCTGAGGTGGGGAGTTCAAGACCAGCCTGACCAACATGAAGAAATCCCGTCTCTACTAAAAATACAAAATTAGGCAGACGTGGTGGCGCATGCCTGTAATCCCACCTACTTGGGAGGCTAAGGCAGGAGAATCGCCTGAACCCAGGAGGCTGAGGTTGTGGTGAGCCAAGATCGCTTCATTGCACTCCAGCCTGGACAGCAAGAGCGAAACTCCGTCTCAAAAAGAAAAAAAAAATTGGCCCCACTCAAAATGGTACTCCTCCAAGTTGCTTTTCATCCTTGTATTCCGCATGGCCATTCATCCCACTGCTGTCCTTCTGTCTCTAAGTCCTCTTTGCCTTGCTTCCTTCCCTCTCAACCCACAGCATCGGAGCAGTTTCTCCACCAGCTGACCCTCTTTCCACTTCCACTGCTCAATATTTTTTACCTTGCCTGTGGAAATGGTCTCTTAACTGGTTTCCTTAAGTCCCTCCAGAAATGTTTTTCTAAAGTCCAACAACTGTGCAAGGTCTAATTGCCATTGGTTTATCACCCACTGGACCCAGAAGCACCATCCTGGATTCTGCTTCTGCAGACCCCTGTCAGCTCTGTGTCTTTAGGGACATCATTTAAACCTTCAGCTTCACTTTCTCCACTTATAAAATGAAGATGATGAACAAGAACATCAATCTTTAAAATGATGCCAAGTCCAAGCCTCTGTATGTGTGTCTCCCCACTCCAATTTGTCCAACAGACTGCTTCCAAAGAAATCTTCCGGAAACACTGACCATCCTTTTTTTTTTTTTTTTTTTGGCTGCAAAACCTTTCATTTCCTCATCCCCTCACATAACTTCCAATTTTCTTGGCCTGGCACTAAGGACCTACTACAGATTGGCACTGAAATATCTTTCCTACCTTATCATTCCTTGTGCTTCTCCACAGCCCACTCTTCCCCTTCATCACACGTATGCCAACCTTTCCCGTCTCTTTTACTTTGCAGCACCAAATGCTTTCTACTTTGTGGTCTAGGAGGAACACATGTCACTTTTGTAAGCTGCTTGAAAGCAGGGGCCACACCTTCATCCTTGTTTTCCATACAACACCAAGCACTTAGTAGACACTCAATAAATCGTTGCTGAATCAGTGTATTCAGCCTGAAATTGCACTAGGATTTTTTGGCCAACACATTGTATTCTTAACTGATACCGGACTTTCAATCAAATAAAATCCTTAAGCCTTTTTCATAGTCTTTAATTAAACTACTTCTCTTCCATTATTTCCCTTTGCCTACTTTTGAACTGATATTCAGAACTTTTCTGTTAATGTGTAATTTTCATCCATTATTCTTGTCTGTACAGATCCTTTTGATTTTTGACTCTTATCTAGTTTTTTTTTTTTTTTTTTTTTTTTTGCTTCCTACTGTGTTATCCACAGGCACAATGGGCATTGTCCAAGGCAATATGCTAGGCATTGTGTAATAGAAAGCGATTAAGATTTTACCCCTGTCCTCTTTGGCCTGCAAAGAGCAGATAAGACTCATGCACAGACAAATGTAATACCAGGTAAATTGTGAGGCCAAACACAAGAGGCAGGTCAAAGGGCTTTGGATTCAGAGGATGGAGAGGCTCTTTCTAGGCTGGTGAAATATTTGCAGAATGAGTAGGCTCATAAGTGGAGGTGAGGTACAGGCTAAGCTACTGTAAGAAAGAGTCCAAAATGCAAAGGATTTATCACAATGCAGTTAATTTTTCTCACAACGGTCGAGGTAGGCAGGTGGTCCAAGTCCAGTTAATCAGCCCTCCTCAACACAAGGCTTCCACTTGTGAGCTCAGGATGACTGCTCCAGTTCTCATCATCTCCCAGGTAGAAAAACGGGAGAAAGAGAACTAGACGTACCACCCAGTCATTTTAAGGACATAGCCAGGCCAGGTGCAGTGACTCACATCTGTAATCCCAGCACTTTGAGAGATCGAGGCTGGAGGATAGCTTGAAGCCAGGAGTTTGAGACCAGCTTGGACAAGAAAGCGAGACCCTGTTTCTACAAAAAATTTAAAAGTTAACCATGTGTGGTGGTGTGCACCTATAGTCCCAGCTACTCAGGAGGCTGAGGTGGGAGGATCACTTGAGCACAGGAGTTGGAGGATACAGTGAGCCATGATCGCACCACCGCACTCCAGCCTGGGCAACATAGTGAGACCCCATCTCTTTAAAAAACAAAACAAAGAAACATAGCCAGGAAGTTGCTTACATGTCTTCTATTCCTATAACATCGGCCTGAGCTTAGTCACATGGCCACACCTAGCAGAAAGGATGTCTAGGAAATGCAGTCTTATGCTAGGTAACCCCAAGCCCAGCTAAAACTGTTGCTTTTGAAGAAGGGTGAAACAGACAATGTGGAAGAGAATTACTAGTCTGCCACAAGGAGAAGGAGAATTCTATGTGAGGAAAACGCTCTAGAAGAGGGAGGTGATTAATTAATTATATCTCAGCCGAGAGGATGTTAGGAGAAACACAGATTTGGATTTAATAGAAAAACTTAGAACCCTTCAAGAAGGAATGGGCGGACTTGAGAGTGTCCTCCGCTTCTGAAAATGATCAAGAAAAATGCTAAGAATGTACACCTCAAGGGTGGATGGTAAAGGTCAGCCTTTAAGCCTCAATGGCGGTGTGGTTGTAGGTGGGGTGGGGGTGGAGGCCCCGAAGACAGGCAGACTATCACAGTAGCCCCGATGGAAGCAGTGAGAATGAACTGGAAGGAGCGGCTGTGGGAGCGACAACGTGACGAGAATAAACCCGGCTTGGCTCTGCCCTGTGCACGCACAGGTGAGCTGTGTGCTCCCGGACATGTCAGCTGGTATATGTGTCTCTCAGAAGGCAGCTGGGGAGCACTGTTAGAGACTGAGAGGCAGACCCAGAAAGCCCTTCTTTGCCTTGGTCAGGCATGGGGTTTGCTGCACTTTCCCAAGCCCAGGAAATGGAACCCAGTTCTTTTTCTTTCTGTGTAAAATAATGAGTATCACAATAGGCTGTGCTCATGAGAAGGCATTTTGTTTCCGCAGAAATGTTTTTTCTCACTCTGTCCTGATTTTAATTTCTGTTTAAACTCAGTAAACACATTACCAAATTTTAAAATAAGGTGACTTGTTTTCCCCAACTCACAGTTCACCAAAGGTATTTCATCTGTTTCTTCTGAAAATGCAGCTGCTGTCTAGATTTATGTGTGCTCTGATAAGAAATGTTTTGTGTAACAATAAAAATCATTTCCTCTGATGAATACTGTTGTTGCTCTGTGTTCTAAGAATGATATTTCACGTCTGTTCCATAGTAGCATTGCCCCCACTAAGCAAATTCTGCAGGAGACCAGTTTGTGTTCCAGACCAAGGGAGTTGAAGCTTCTAACTCCTAACAGCCATTCAGGGCCCCATCTAAAGAATCAGAGACATAGGCGGCCATCTTTGTCAAGCAGATCCCTCGGTGGGGGGCGAGCAGGAGGAGGCATGACTGGAGGTCCTCCAGTGGTGGCGCCCTCGCCCGCATCCCTCTGTTGCACTCCTTAAATGCCCGGATGCTGCATAAAGGCTTTGGCCCTTCCTCTCAGGCCTTGTAAGCTTTTCACAAAATGATGTCACAGTGGGGAAGATGCTGAGGACATCAGTAAGAACCAGGAGCAGGCAGAGCCTGAACCCCGGCCTGGAAGGAAGGGGGAGGGAACAGAATACAGCTTTCTGGAAAGAGAGGAGAGGCTGAAGGCACAGCTAGGGAATACACATGCAGTTCCTGGGCCTCAAGTGGGCCAGACTCGCGCCCATGGAAGCTGTGTGACGGGGAGCAAAGAACACAGGCTCCGGAGGCAGGTCTCCTGAGTTCACTCTAGCTGTATGACCTTGGCCAAGGTTGTTAGCCTTTCTGTGCCTCAGTTTCCCTATATTCAAAATGAGCATAAGAATAGTATCTATCTGCAGGCATTGTCTGGAGGATTAAGTGACTGGATATATCTGAGACAGAGGCTGTCAGTAATCCTACACTACCCTCCTCCTTCTTTTTCTATAGTAATAGACTCCCAGTTTTCAGCCGTGCCAATGGCTGCCCAGGATAAAGACTCTACTTCCCAGCTTCCCTTGCAACTACGTGTGACTGTATAACTGTGCCTGGCCAATGAATTATAAGCAGGCTATCTGGCAGCTACCTGGGAAGGGCAGCTGGCATGTACTGTTTTTTGTTTTTTTTTTTTGAGACAGTCTTGCTTGTCGCGGAGGCTAGAGTGCAGTGCACAGTCTCAGCTCACTGCAACCTCTGCCTCCTGGGTTCAAGCGATTCTCATGCCTCAATGTCCTGAATAGCTGGGCTTACATGCCTGTGCCACCACGCCCTGCTAATTTTTGTATTTTCAGTAGAGACAGGGTTTCACCATCTTGGCCAGGCTGGTTTCGAACTGCTGACCTTAAGTGATCTGCCCACCTTGGCCTCCCAAAGTGCTGGGATTACAGGCGTGAGCCACCACACCAGTTTGGTATATACTCTACTCCCTTTTTTTTCTTTGCACCGTCTAGTCTGCTGTCTGGCATGTGGATGTGATGTCTGATGTTCTAGTTGCTTTTTTGGCCTGTGGGGATGAGGACAACACCCTAAGAATGAGGAACTGTGAGCTAGAAGGAGCCTGTGTCCCTGAAGACTTTATGAGCAAAGCCACTATACCAGTCCTTGGCTACTTATTTCTGTGCTTTTACATGAGAGAGAGAAAATAGCTATCTCATTTAAGCCACTGTTATTCGGACTCCTTATTACTCATGGTTGAACCTAATCTTAACCTATACCATGTGCAGAACACTTAAAGTGATGACACACAACAAGCAATTCCGTAAGTGTTGGATAAGTGTTGTTATTTTGTGTCAAATAATGGATAAGGTGAAGCCAAATTATAGAAGGGCTTGCAAATCAAGGAAAAAATTTGCCCTTGATGCAAGGCAAAGCTTATATCTGTTATTTCTAAAATATGATTTGAGAAGAATTAAAGTGACCCATAATCACTAGGACCATCCCAAAAAGATAAAAGGCAAGAGCTACGGAAAGCAGGGGAAATAATTTTACCTGACCCTAGGCTAAGAATAGTTACTAAAATTGTGCATAAAATATAGCTCTGGGCCGGGCACAGTGGCTCATGCCTGTAATCCCAGCACTTTGGGAGGCCGAGGTGGGAAGATCCCCTGAGGTTGGGAGGTCAAGACCAGCCTGACCAACATGGAGAAACCTCGTCTCTACTAAAAATACAAAATTAGCCAGGCGTGGTGGCGCATGCGTGTAATCCCAGCTACTTGGGAGGCTGAGGCAAGAGAATTGCTTGAACCCAGGAGGCAGAGGTTGTGGTGAGCTAACACCATTGCACTCCAGCCTGGGCAACAAGAGCTGAAACTCTTTTTTTGAAACTCCATCTCAAAAAAAAGAATATATATATATATTATATAATTTATATATATATATACAGCTCTGAATTGCTTGGCTGTTTTGGCTCTAAAAAGATGGAAGCGTTTTCAGGCTTTCAAGCAGAGGTTTCCTGTTGTGCAAGGACTTTGTAAGGCAGTTCATGCTAGCACTTCTGTGTAGAAAAGATTGGATGGGGAAGCAATAAGATTCCATTAAGGAAGCCATTGCAAGAACCCAACTATGAAGTGATGAAGGGCGATGATGGTGGAATGGAAATCAGGGAAGAGATACAGAAGATGATTCAAAGGAGCTTCAGAGGACCTGACAAGGATTAGCGATGGGGATAAAGGAAATGCAAATGTAAAAAGTGATTACAGTTTCACATGTGAGCAATTATCGTAGTCAGATGTCCGCTACTATAATGCTGTGTAACAAACAATCGCATAATCTCAGTCCATTACTACAATAAATATTTATTGTTTATGGGTGTGCAGGTTGGCTGTGACTCTTGGGTGGCTGGAACCAGATAGACTTGGCTCCAGGCTGCTAGTTGTGTTTAGGTTTATTCCAAGTGTCGCCTCATTCTGGGACCAGAGGCTATTCAGGTAGATTCATCTTGTGGCAGATGGCAGAAGTGCAAGAGGCAAAGCCAAGCCCCGAAAGCACATTTAAAGCCTCTGCTCACATCACTTCTACTAATGTTTCTATGAGTCGAAGTGAGTTACATGGTTTGAGAATATAGGGATCAACAAAATCAGTTGCTCCTATACTCTCATTCAACAATCAACACAGAAGACTTCTTTGACCTCTGGTCACCAAGAAGTATGTGGGGATTTCTTCCCACCAGCAACCAATGTATCAGTTCTGCCAGACACCAGCAGAGTGTCTAATTCAATTCAATTCTGATCCTATCTACATGGAGATAGCATCAGACGCCACAGGGTGAGGGCTCAGCCTCACAAGACTACCAGTCGCAAGTAATAGGTTGTCTCCTATACTTCTCTCCAATTGGCTATAAATTGAGGCTTCCATGACCCCCTCCTTGCACTTGATTAATTTGTTAGTATTGCTCACAGAACTTGGGGAAAATTCTTGTAGTTACTGCTGTAAACCAAAAATAAAATTTGAAGGCCCCTCAACCATCTGAATGGGCCTCTTCCTCTAGGCCAGAGCACTCCAAATTTAACCTGAAAGACTGGTTCAAGCCATGACTGGAGGGGGGTGTCGAACATGCCTCATTATGACCTCCTCCCTTGTGGAATTCAGGAAAAGCCAACCAGCATTAACATCAATACGGACCTTAAGTCTGACAAGAAGCATTTACAGTCTATTCTCCTTAAAGCCTGCTACCTGGCGCTTTCATCTCCATGATAAAACTTTAGTCTCTATGACCTCTTATCTTAAGCCAGATATTCCTTTTTATTGGTAATAACTTTTTCAACCAATTGCCAATCAGAAAAATTTTAAATCTACCTATAACCTCAAACCCCACCTCCTTTGAGTTGTCTCACCTTTCTGAACTGGACCAATATATATCTTAAATGTATTTGATTGATGTTTCATGTCTCCCTGAAATGGATAAAAAATTAAGCTGCACCCCGACCACCATGGACACATGGGTTCTCAGAGTCTCCAGAGGGCTTTGTCATGGGCCATTGGTCACTCACATTTGGCTCGGAATGTCTCATCCGCGTCCGTGTGAAGAGACCACGAAACAGATTTTGTGTGAGCAACAAGGCTGTTTATTTCACCTGGGTGCAGGTGGGCTGAGTCCGAAAAGAGAGTCAGCAAAGGGTGGTGGATTATCATTAGTTCTTATAGGTTTTGGGATGGGCGGTGGAGTTAGGAGCAATGTTTTGCGGGCAGGGGGTGGATCTCAAAGTACGTTCTCAAGGGTGGGGAGAATTACAAAGAACCTTCTTAAGGATGGGGGAGATTACAAAGTACATTGATCAGTTAGGGTGGGGCAGAAACGAATTACAATGGTGGAATGTCATCAGTTAAGGCTATTTTCACTTCTTTTGTGGGTCTTCAGTTGCTTCAGGGGATCTGGATGTATACGTGCAGGTCACAGGGGATATGATGGCTTAGCTTGGGCTCAGAGGCCTGACACAGAATAAATCTCTTCAAATATTTCATAGAGTTTGACTCTTTTTGTCAACACTGGTTTATTATAAAGGATATTACAAAACATACAGATGAACACCCAGATGGAAGTGATACATAAAGCAAGTATGTGGGAAGGGACATGGAGCTTCCATGCCCTCTCTGGGTGTACCACCCTCCACGAACCTCTACATGTTCAGCTATCTGGAAGCTCCCCAGAAACCCTGTCCTGGCCAGGCACGGTGGCTCACACCTGTAACCCCAGCACTTTGGGAAGTCAAGGCAAGTGGATCACCTGAGGTCAGGAGTTCAAGACCAGCCTGGCCAACATGGTGAAACCCCATCTTTACTAAAAATACAAAAATTTGGGCTGGGCGTGGTGGCTCATGCCTTTATTCCCAGCACTCTGGGAGGCCGAGGTGGGTGGATCACGAGGTCAGGAGGTCAAGACCATCCTGGCTAACATGGTGAAACTCTATCTCTACTAAAAATACAAAGAATTAGCCGGGTGTGATGGTGGGCGCCCAAAGCCCCAGCTACTCGGGAGGCTGAGGCAGGAGAATGGCATGAACCCAGGAGGCAGAGATTGCAGTGAGCCGAGATCATGCCACTGCACTCCAGCCTGGGCGACAGAGCGAGACTCCATCTCAAAAAAAAAAAAAAAAAAAAAAAAATTAGCCAAGCATGGTAGCAGGCGCCTGTAATCCCAGCTACTCAGGAGGCTAAGGCAGGAGAATCACTTGAACCCAGGAGGCGGAGGTTGCAGTGAGCCGAGATCGTGCCACTGCAGTCCAGCCTGGGTGATACAGCAAAACTCCAGAAAGAAAGAGAGAAAGCGAGAGAGAGAGTGAGCAAGAGAGAGAGAGACAGAGAGAGAGAAACCCTGTCCTATGGGGTTGTTACGGAGGCTTTATTACATAGGCACAATCAATTGGCTACTGGCGACAACTTAACCGTCAGCTCCTCTTCTCTCCCAGGAGGTTGTGGGGTGGGGCTGAAAGTTCCATCCCTGTAATCCTGCCTTGGTCTCTCCAGTGACCAGCCCCCATCCCAAAGCTACCTAGGGGCTGCCAGCCATAATCAGCTTATTAGCATACAAGACACATCACTTTGAAAATTCGAAGTATTTTAGTAGTTGTATGCCAGGAAATGGGACCAAGACCAAATATACCAAACATTTATATTTCACAATATCACACATGGTTAAGTCCAAAGACACAGGGGCAAAAAAGTATTGGCCAACTCTACCAGAAGACATTGCAAAATCACATAAAGGAAGAGTAAAGAATAGCAAACAATAATCCAATCTACCACAGCAACTCATATAAGAGTGATAGCCTAGACATGGAAATGTAGAGTAGAATGGACTAGGATGTCAGGTTTCTTAAACATCTACACCTGTAATATGACAGACACCTGTCTGATGATTCAAAGAGTTCTGATCCTAGGATCAGGAGATCTGGGTTCCAGATCTAACTCCAGGGCATACTCAGGCTTTCTCTTGTTGCTATCTTCTACCATAGATGTTAAAACTAGACCATCAGCACTTTGGGAGGCTGAAGCAGGCGGATCACCTGAGGTCAGGAGTTCAAGACCAGCCTGGCCAACATGGCAAAACCCCATCTCTACTAAAAAATACAAAAAATTAACCGGGCATGGTGGCAGGCTCCTATAATCCCAGTTACTCGGGAGGCTGACGCAGGGAGAATTCCTTGAACTCAGCAGAGGTTGCAGTGAGCCGAGATTGAGCCACTGCACTCCAGCCTGGGCGACAGAGCAAGACGCTGTCTCAAATAAATAAATAAATAAAATAAAACTAGACCATTCAGATTGATTTTTCTTCTTTTTCTGTCACCCTCTGCCCTTCCCTTCACACAGTATGCGAGGCTCCTGTTGTACAGTAGCTCCTGAGGCCAGCCTTGCAATTGACCCTAGTGGTGCTGCCATGAAAACAGCTGTCAGAATTGGATGTGCTACTTGATGAAAGGCCTAGAAGGAAATATTCCAAAATGTTATTACTAGTAGTGGGACTTCAGGCTATTTTTATGTCTTCCTGTATTTTCCAAACTTTCTGCAATGAGCAAATATAAATTTTATGATATCAATAAATTTTTAATAATTTTTTTAAAAACTTGTCTTAGTTCAACTGTATTTTCATCCATCCTTTGCCAATAAATATATCTATGAAACATTAATCAGCACAAGGAAGCAGCCAAGCTAAGCCTTCCTTTTTTGGAGACAGGATCTTGCTCCATCACCCAGGCTGGAGTGCAGTGGTGCGTTCACGGCTCACTGCAGCCTCAACATCCTGGGCTCAGGTGATCCTCCCACCTCAGCCTCCCGATTAGCTGAGACTACAACCACGAGCCACCATGCCCGGCTAATTTTTTATGTTTTTGTCAAGACAGGGTCTCGCCATGTTGCCCAGGCTGGTCTCAAACTCATGGACTCAAGCAATCTGCCCCGCCCATAATCCCAAAGTGTTGGGATTACAGGCGTGAGCTACCATGCCCGGCCAGGAATATATTCTCATACTCTAACCTAAGAGCAGTTATTGTCCTTTTTAATACTAATTTCTGAGACATTTGTTTTTTCCTGAATTTTGGGATGGGGAGAGGATTTTTAACTTGAATACAAAAGAACAAACACAATTTGTCCTCTTTTTCTTCACTTGGTTGTTGTTATTGTTTTGCTTTTGTCCTGTCTAGAAACTAGGTCAGGCATGAGTAGCACAAGAAATCTACCAGCTGATATACTTCCAAAATTCTCATCAGCCCCTCCCACCCCCCAGCACTTAGTCATGATGCATCTGACAGCAGGCAAAATTCCCACCTGGGAAAGAGTGCTCTGTGTGGTTGGGGTTATCGTTACCATTCAAGTCCTGATACTCAGACCACATGGTAGTACATTTTGAGTGGAAGCCTTCTGCATCTGGCTAATCCTTACTGCAGTTACTAACACAAGCCCTCCCTTGACCCCACCTTCCCCCAGGACTGTCTTGTCTCTTTCATCTATCATTTAAAACTGCCCAGGCCCACTCCCTCCAATTCCTGGCCTCCCACCTCCCACACACGTAGCCACCTCACACAGCCTGGCTTCCATCTTCCTCCCTTTGGTGAGATTGCCCCATGAGTCATCAACAATCTACTTTACAAGTCCAAAGTTCAGCCTCTAGTTTACTTTAGCCTCTCGGCTATATGTAAAATCTTCAACTATTCATTCTTCAAACTCTTACTTTCTCAGTTTCTAGGAAATCCTGCTCTCCTGGTTCTCTTTGGCCTCTCTGGCCATTTAATTTCCTGTTTCTCCTGTTTTCTTCCCCTCAGCTTTTACTTGTTCTTCTGGACTCTACCCTCTGCCCACTGCTATTCTCTCTCTTGGTGGTCTGATGCTTTCCTAGTTTCAACCATGATTCATATGCTGATAACTCCAGCCCAGACCTTTCCTCTGTGATTCATACTTCCTGGAGCTGCTGGTCATCACAGGGATGTCACATGGGCCTGAAACTCATCAGGTCCAGAACTGAACTCTTCATCTGTCCACTAGGAGTCTTTGGTTGTGAGCAACAGGAACTGATCCCAACTAGCTTATTAATTGGAAGGACTGCAGGGTGGTTCCTAGAATCAAGGGGATCACTGAATAACCTGGTGACTGTTGGTGAGAACAAGGTCACTATATAGATTCAAGCTCCTGGGAGTGAATTTGACAGGCCTGGCTTGGATCATGACCCCACTTCTTGGGGTCCGTTATCAAAGTGGGGCCAGAAGTGCACAAGGTCCCAGATAGACAAGAGCCACCACATCTCCCAAATCTGCTTTTTCTTCTACATTCTCCATCTCAGTTGGTGGCTCTACCATCCATCCATCCATCCATCATCTACCTACATTGGAGGGGGGCAAGGAGTATTATTCTCTTTCTTTCATATCCCAAAGCCAATCAATTATTAAGTCCTGAGATTTTACCCCTCAGAGTATTTCTTCAAACAGTTGCCTCTTCCCTATCACTTGGACCCGTGACCTTGTTGGGGACTTTCTTGTCAACTGTTTGATGACTATCAAGCCTCCCCAGAAGTTGGGAGTTTGCCTGCTTTAAATTTGTCCTTCACATAATAGCCGGAGGGATCCATCTAAAACCCAAATCTGACCGTGTTTCTCCCCTGTGTAAACTCCTCACTGCAGTCCAGGTTTCTTGATACAAGAGACAAATTCTGCCAGGGTCCAGCCCCTGTGTGCAACTCACAGTCACACTCCCTGCTCTGCTGGTTGTTCTGCAGCTACGTTCTTCTTTGCTGTGGGATCCCCTCAGCCCAAGAGGTTCCCCTGCCTCCCTACCATCCTATCCCCAATCTGGCTGTTACCAACTCACCTTTCAAACTCAGTGGACACCTCACCTCCCCAAGGGAAAAGATTGCTCAGTATCCTCTGTTTCACTGTGAGTCTTTCCTTTTGGAGCTCTATGAGAGAATGGGGCCACATCTATATTATTCATTGCCAAATCATTTGCACATGGCAGGTGCTTAATATATTTTCTTAGGATAAATAAATACACAACTTCTGTGTATGCGTCTTGACCCTTCATTTGTACCTTCAGTGAACTTAATGGATTTTTTTCTCTTTTTCCCATTATACAAATCACGACTTCATTATTGAATATGCTCGTTTCCCTTTGGAAGCCAGCCAAAACTGGGGAGAGAATGGAGGTGGGGCTACTGGACAAACTGCCCTGCCAAGCACAGTGTTTGCTGGCCACACTGTAGCCCTGCAGAGGGCATTTGCAAATGCGCTGGGAAAGGGGGCTAATCCCACTTCCATGTGTTAGCTACATGGAGCACCTGCCTTACACATATTCACTCATTTCATTGTCACAATAGTCCTAGGAAGCAGGTCCTATGTCCTACTGTATCAGGCAGGGTCCCATCAGGTAGCCGATGAGCGCACTTCAGCTAGGTAATGGAGGAGAGTTTAGTAAGGAGACATTTATAAAAGTATAAGCAAGGTAAGAAACTTTGCAAGGGATACATGATACCCCAGGGCTAGCAACAGCTGGAAGTCCTTATCACTGAAGGGCAGCCAACCCTAGCCACCCAGGAGAGAGGGAACCGGGAGAACAATGCCCTGGCCTCACTTTTCTCCTGCCAAGGCTCCCCATCACCCAAATGCAACAGAAAGCAAAGGGCAAGGAGGCCCATTGATGTGGTCCAGGGGATGAGCCCACCAGGCCATAAAAGGACAAGAAGAGTCTAGAGTGACTCTGGAAGGGCACATGTGACCAGTACAGTGAGATTAGACAATCCGAGGGGATGGAACCAGGGTGGGCCAGTTTTTCACCTGCTGACTCTGCTTCTCTGCCTTGACAATGGTGTCACAAGACTCCGTTTTTCTGGCTTTGCACACTCACTAACAGCACTTCTGTTCTCACCATCGAAACCAGGTCAGACACAACATTCTTGGCTGAGCTAGAAGTTCTCCATGAAGACCCTAAGAGATGGTCATGTTAGCGAGGGACAAATCAGTGACCCCAAAATAAGCAAGGCAGCCTCCTCTTTATAAACATAAATACACACAAACACACACACACACACACCCACACACCATGTTGCTCTATGAGCTCCCAGGAAACCACCTGGTAACTGCCCTCCAACAGCACAGAGAATGTCTCCAATGAAATGGCCCCAGCACAATGTTCCAGCAGCAGGTTAACAACCTGGACTTGGGAATCAGACTAGCCGGAGCTGGATCCTGATTCGGTCACTGGCTATGTGAACTTGAGTGTCATCTGCAAAATGCAAATCAGTGACACCCATGGAAGTGTTGTGAAGATGAAATGAAATACACAATTGGCTTTGCACTCATTAAATGTTAGCTGAAAACCACATAGTGGTAACCTCTGTAGCTTGGCACTACTGTAACTTTTTGACCTAATTACTTATTTGTTCCGACTTTTTGAATCCTTTAGAAATGGACACTTCCACAGCTAAAAGAAGGATAATGATATTTTGTAGTGATTAAAGTTTTGAAGTACTTTCCTTTTAATTTCTATATTGAAGTACTTTCTCCATATTATCAAATATGATGGTCATCAAAACCCAGAGAGAATGGCTACTCAAAAATCACTCTGCCTATTTTAAAGATGGGGAAACTGACACCCAAAGAGACCAAGTGATTTGTTCAAGGTCACACAGAAGGCACGTGGCTGAGTCAGGAATGGCATTCTCCTAAAAAGGCAGCACCTGACTGGCTTGTCTCTGTGAAGGCAGATTGATGGGCAGCTTGGAGGGCCCGCTGTGCATGCTCAGACATTATTCCGCAGCAGTCATTTGTCTGCTGGCTGCTGGATCACTTAACAACGGGTGTTTCGCCAAATTATAATTATGCCCTTCGCTTGCAACAAAGAATATCTGAGCCACTTCCTCTAGCTCTGCCTGAGAGCCGGAGAGTGGCGGTGCCCGCAGTTGGGTGGGCGTGCACCCCCGCTCACTGCTGTTCAGTCTTCCTAGCACAGACCACTTCTCTGTGGCTTCTCATGGCAGACAGCAGTGTGTGAACCCCAGTGGCTGTCACGAGTGCTTTCTCTCGCGGTCAGAGAGCAGCACCTGCTACCAGGTTTAAGTTACTGGAGGTGGAGGTTTTTACAATCAAAAAGCCAGTCTTTGAAAGCACAGAAAGTGCATTAGCATCCTCTCCCTTGGAGAGAGCTATTTTTGTCTTTCGTCTTCACAGACTGTGCTCCAAAATAGGGGAGACGAGTAGCAGGAGGAGAACAAAACAATATCCACAATGTCTCCAGCTCAGAAAGAGCAAATCACTGCCATTTCCTCAACAACAACAATTGCCACAGCAGTAATGGAGAACAGACTGAGTTGGAGGCAAGCTGCCCTTGGGTGAAGCACAACACGGATCTCTTTCTGTGGGATTGCTCTCCATGTACTTCATGAAACAAGGTTTGTTGCCATGGTTACTAGCAAATCACATGATAGCCTGGCTACCTAAAAGTGTGGGAGAACAGCCCAGATCAGAATGTGATGGGGGTAGGGGATACCTTCCTTCCCAGCTCGGCTGCATTTCCCTAGCAGACTT
The DNA here is from genome assembly GCF_006542625.1 of Nomascus leucogenys. NCBI lineage: Eukaryota > Metazoa > Chordata > Mammalia > Primates > Hylobatidae > Nomascus > Nomascus leucogenys. The sequence continues at coordinate 53,318,195 of NC_044396.1, read as the reverse complement.
GGATGACCTCAGAGGTCTTCCTCATTTCCAACCAGCCCACACCTGGGGTTAAGGGCCAGCCATTCTTTGGGCACCAAGAGATTCCTTTCATAACGAGATCATCACAAGTTTTCCTCAAGGGCCTCTCCCTCTGGTTCCAGGAGCCCCTCTCCCTCTCCCCAGCCCCTTCTTTCCCTGGCCCCTCTGCCACACACAGGTGCTGTAATTCAATCGCTGGAAAGAGTGGGAGGGGGTGGAGTGTGCAGCCTACACCACTTGAATAAGCTCTTTTCTAAAATCGAGGATGGCATGAGTCAGGGAATTTTGAAGCTGTGATACAATCAGGACACTGGTGCCTCATGGGGGAGAAGGGAGGGAGGTTGGACTCGCCCAGATCCTAAAGAGACAGGCAGGATCTGGTTTCCCAGGTACAGCCTCGATGGGGTTTGGCAGACCCTCAGCCTCAGAGTGATGGAACTGGGTCCATCCTGACAATCTCTGAGGTAATGTGATGGATATGACCTCATGGGCATTGCCTTCCAGGGAAGAGACAGGGAAGACCTGGAGAAAGCTTTCAGACAACCCAGCTCTCTGCCACTTACCCCTCCCTCACTCCTTCCCTGCAGAGCCCCATGGAGCTAGCAGAGTCATGTGCTCAGAGAAGTGGGTTTGTGAGTGGGTGCACCTTAGCAGCAGCAGCACCGGCTGGAAGTGCACATCTGTTTCTCTGACAATTACAAATTGCCCACTTCTTCAGGTTCAGATCGTATCTCCTCTTTTCAATTCCTTTAGAGTTTTTTGTCTTCTTCCTCCACAGCAAAAGCAAGATCTGGAAGACAGAAAAAGACCCAGAAGAGTAAACAAAAGACAAGGACCGAGGGGGCTTCTGCCCTAGATGTGCTAGGTGATTCAGAGAACTTCCTTCAGGGCCCCTGCCTCAAAGAGCACAGTGTATTCGGAGGAGAGGAGACGCACAGCCACACAAATGTCACTAACCCTATTGGGCACCACAGAGCAAGGGCTGACACCCAGCCCAGCACTTTGGGAGGCCAAGGTGGGCAGATCACCTGAGGTCAGGAGTTTGAGACCAGCCTGGCCAACATGGAGAAAGCCCATCTCCACTAAAAATACAAAATTAGCCAGGTATGGTGGCACATGCCTCTAATCCCAGCTACTCGGGAGGCTGAGGCAGGAGAATCACTTGAACTCAGGAGGCAGAGGTTGCGGTGAGCCGAGATTGTGCCATTGCACTCCAGCCTGAGCAACAAGAGCGAAACTCCATCTCAAAAAATAAAATGAAATAAAATAAAATAAAAGGAGTCCAGTGGTATGCTGCCCAGAGCTAGCAAGATGTCTTCTTTGGTTGCTCCAAGATGTTCAACATGTGGCTTCCACTTCATTATCCAGGGTTGTTGTTCATGACCAAGCCATCACGTTCACTTTCTAGGCAGCAGGAAGGAAAAAAGGAGGGAAGAACTGCATGCTGTCTCATTAAGCACACTTCCTGGAAATGCACCCTGCCCCCCCACTTCTGACATTTCACTTGATAAAATCTAGTCACATGGCCACACCTAGCTGCAAGGGGTCCTGGGAAATGTAGTCTATTCTAGGATGCCACGTGCCCATCAGGGACTGCTATACTAAGGAAGTAGGAAAGGATGGACCTCTGGGCACAACTAGTAGTCTGTGGCACGGAAATATATTAGTAGAATAGCACATGTGCATACTTACAAAGAAATAAATGTGCTCATTGGGGGCATAGTCAAAATTGGGGAGTTTGAAGACAGCTGCTATGGATCATAGACTCTAGAAATACATATAATTGATTGAGAGAAGAAATATGAGTTGTTTTTTTAAACGAACTTACAGTCATTCATCCTTCTCCTAGTCAAACAGTATAGAGAATTTTCTGTAGGGACCCATCCCTCCCTCACTCTCAGCCACACAGTTGCGGGGGTGGGCTGAGGGGGAGCTTCTAATAGTCTTAGTGAACAAATTCTCCTGTCCCACCACTGGGATTGGTGCAGGTCACTGAGAGGCAGCACAGGACTTGCATTTGACTCTTAGAGGGGAGACGGTGGACATAAAGCTGAGAGCACATGAAGGCGGGAGCTGCCAAAACCCTCTTGCGATCATGGTGGAAGAGCCTGTCTGAGGGTGCGGAGGAGATTCTCATTCAGAGGATGAGGGAGCCGCACTGAGAGAGGACCAGGTCCTGGAGCTATCGTTTAAGCGTCTGTATCAAGCTGCATCTGAACACAGCATGAGTCGTGATGAGGAGTCATCTTGGACCGTCTGGATGGGGTCAGCCCCCTGGAACTGGCAGAGCAATGAAGTGGACAGAGCCTGGCATTGCATGACTTCCTGGAGCAGAGCCACAATACCTGGCTGGAGGGCTGCATGAGAGAGAAATCAATTTTCATCTTGGTGCAGTCCTACCTACTTAAGGGTCTTTGTCTTAGCAGCCAGCCTATAACCTAATCAGGACACATGAAGTGATGATCTCATTTAATTACCCAATACCTGGAGAGTGAGCACAGGGCAAGACTGACTCAGGAACCCAGGACGCTGGCCCCCACGTTCAGCACGATTCAGGCATCCCTGGGTGGAGTTCCTTTCCTACATGCTGGATGGAGTCATGGCCCTTCATTTCCTCTTTACACTTAAGCACTTTTGGGACTATACCCCTGTGCACTGCCCAGATCTGGGCTGGGGCTTCATTCTCGATAGACATTGACCAAATAAATGAATAATAAATGGTCTTTCTGAGTTTCAGAATATCCAGAAGGCTAGTGGAAGATCAAATGAGATCATGTTTGAGAAAATGTTTTGGAAACTACAAACCAATTTGTACACTTTGGTTGTAGTTATCCTTCTCATTAGGAAATTCTCTAAATTTAGGGCAAGAATATGGCTGTGCTATGAATATATATATAGATATATATATTCATATTCATACACACACACACACACACACACACGAATTCTGTCCTGAAGAATATGTCCCTGTAGTCTGGTTCTGTCTTTTGGTGCCTTTCTCCATGAGACAGTTCTTCCAGTCACACCACTCTTAGAGTTGGAGGATAGTTAGGGGCCGTACAGATACCACTCCCAGTGCACTCTACCCCCACCCCAGGCAAAATTCCCCTTCATGATGTTCCCACTAAATGGTCAGTTGGTCAGTGGCCCTCCTACCAACCGGGCACAGAGATCAAAATGTGACTCAACAGTGTAGGATGGGAAGAGTCCCATGCCGGTCCTTAGACACTCATGTGTTCTCCCTGTCTCTATACATGGGCACCTTTCCCAACAGCCCAGAATCCTCTTTCAAGGTCAGGTTCAAAGTAACCAGCTCTGCAGAAGTCTTCCCAGTGTGGCAGGGGCAGCTAGGTAGTCCCTTCTTTTTGTTGCTATGTCACTTTGTACTTAACTCTATTATAAGGTGTGTCAACTTTCTACTTCCAACCACTACCTCGACCCTTCAGAAGTGAGGTTTTCAAGGCCAGAGACTGTGTCTTACTCACTGGATTCTCCAGCACTTACTTCAGTGCCTGGCATTTGTTGATAATTCAACGAAGCTTATTGAATGGATGAGTGAGTAAAACACAGGAGCAGAACAGAGGGGCGTTGAGCCCTTGCTCTCTGGCATGAGACAAGCTTGGGCCCAAATCCCATTATTGAATTACATTCATTCCTGCATGCACTCATTCATCCATTCAAATATTTTATTGAGTTCCTATTATATTCTGGACCCCCTGCTAGACACCAACATAGGACAAACAGGAGGGACAAGGTCCCTTATGTCTGAATAGTAGAGACTGAAAATAAGCCAGTGAATAAGTAAATAAAATACCTTGGCTCACGCCTGTAATCCCAGCACCTTGGGAGGTCAAGGTGGGAAAATTGGAGCTCAGGAGTTTGAGACCAGCCTGGGCAATATAGTAAAACCTTGTCTCTACAATTTTTTTTTTTTTTTAATTAGCAGGGCATTATGGCTCACACCTGTGGTCCTAGCTACTTGGGATGCTGAGGTGGGAGGACTGCTTCAGCCCCAGAGTTCGAGGCTGCAGTAAGCTGTGATTGTGCCACTGCATTCCAGCCTGGGCAACACAGCAAGACCCCATATCTTAAAAAAAATTTCTTTTAAGATATCTGCAGATTGTAATATGTCCTATGAAGGAGATGGACATGGGTGAGTGTTGCCAGGGCCATGGAGTTAGCAGTGAGCTACTAGATAGGTGGGCAAGGAAAGCCTCACCAACGACCTTGAACTGAGTCCTGAAGAATGAGAACGAGTCAGGCTTTTAAGGAACAGAAAGAACAGGGACAAACAGAAACGCAGGTGCTTCTGTTTCCAAGGCTTAGTTTCTTCATCTATAAATAGAAATAATAACAGCACCCACCTCACAGTTTGTTGTGAAGCTTAAATGCTTTGAAACACTTAGCATAGTGCCGGGCACATAGAAAGCACTTCATATATATTAGCTCTTATAATCAATTACAGGGTCATGCTGGAGAAAGGAAATGAGAGTGAAGCCATGGCAGCCCTCTGTAATGACCACTTCCGTCTCCAATCTGTCCCAAGCCATCTGTTAAATAATCCACTGAAGACGGTTCTTAGGCACCAACCGCAATCTCTCCCATCTAAGGTCTCTGGAACCTCTTTAGAATAAGTGTACATACCTTGTATGATTTAGCACATTAAGCCAGGCATGGTGGCACACACCTGTAGTTCCAGCTACTCAGGAGCTGAGGCAGGAGAATTGCTTGAGCCTAGGAGGTCAAGGCTGCAGTAAGCTATGATTGCACCACTGTACTCCAGCCTGGGTGACAGAGTGAAACCCTGTTTAAAAATAAAAATTAAAAAAGATTGAGTAAATCCAATGGGATAATGCAATGGAAAGCCTCATAAAATTATAATTATTACTCCTGTTGTTTCTTCATTGTTTCCAGACATCTCACCTGCTGACTGTTCTAGCCAGCATGCTGCCCAGTTTGCCAAGGACCTTCTTAAAATGAAGCCCCTGAAACTGAACATGGAAATTTAAGCAAGCTCTAGCAGGCCTGGGACTGTGCCTAAGGCCCACTGACCCAACACAGCCTAACAACTGGGTCATAAGTTAGCAACCTAAGCAAGAGTAAAATCCGAGCCTGCCGCCTTCCAACCCTGGGCCTCACTGGCCAACAAGGTGCATCAACAGCACCCAGTGTCTGGCAGTGAGATGAGGTCTGTCTGGTACTCCTGAGCACAAGGCAGCCTTCAAGGAATTGCAAGGCACTCACAGTCGTGCTTTATCTACTGGGCAGATGGGAAGGTCTTGCATTTTAACGGAGAAAACAAAAAGAGGCAAAAGCTTTTCCACAGTTCAAAGTCCTCTGAACCTGCAGTTTCTCTGATAAGGGATATGTGTGTGTCTGTATATGCACATGTACACATACACACGTGCGTGTATTCAAGAGAGGAAAAACAGCACTGCCTTTATCCTTTCTGCCACTGACTCTTGCAGATATGATGATTTTATGTGTTCATGTGAAGTCTGGCCTTAAATGGCAGCATAAGCAGAGAAATGCCAAGGAGAGTGGTGGAACACACAAGGGCATAATTACAGTGAGCTTTGTCCAGCTAACACACCAGTAATTTGCCTCACGGAATGATTCAGCAATAACCCTGCCAGAGTTCCCAAAGAAACCCCATATCTGGGATGATGTAATGTCTCTCCACCTCTGATACCGCCTCTCTCCACACCCACCGCCACACGTTCGCCATCTCGTCTCGAGAGCCACAATTCCATCTGTGATCCTTCAGTTGCCATCTGCATTGTGACAAATATGTATCTTATTATTCAAATTGTATTACAATGTACAATGTTGTTCATCTAGCCCTTTACACTTGATAATTCGACAGAAAAATTAAGACCTGGAAAAAATGCTAACCTCTGGTGAGTTATATAGGAACAAAAATTGTGAGCTATGTCTGCAGAATGCCTCTAGTATCTCAAATTGGATATTTGGTCCCTGCATCCTATGAATATTCATACTTTGAGGCAAAGTGATTGATTTCATTTATCACTGGAAGTGGAGGTGACTGTCTAGACTTGCTACGTGACAAGCATTGCAGAGAAAGCGACCCTGGCCCTCCTGAGATGCACCTTGTGTGTGGCTGGAAGATACTTTTGCTTGCCTACCCCAAATCCAGATCCATCAATCTCCCCTTCTCCCTGACCAGTAGAACCAGAGAGATGCTCATGGAAGGTGCTCTTAGCATAGTCTAAACTAATTTTGCTTTAGACTAATTTTGATTTGCCACTCCTGACTAGGCATGTAATTCATTTGATTTCACTTTGTATCAAAGAACAATATAGAAGATCTGGGGGTAGGGAGAGTTCTGGGAAAGATTCCTTTGCTGATAAATGGAGACTCAAAAAATATATAGCTTCTTTTTTCTGTGGATGTGGTTGATGCACGGAAGTCCTACAGCCATTTGGCAAACAGGAGAGGAGGTAGCTAGGAAGACGACAGAGATGGCAAAAATCTGGGTCCTCGATGCTGTTGATAAATTGTTAATAGGACAAAAGAGGTAGATCTAAGAAAAAAAATTGCTAATAAACCAAACTTAGAGCTGCCTTATCTCCAGACTTTGCATTATGTAAGATAATACAGTCTTTGTTATTTAAGCTGGTTGGATCAAGGCTTTCTGTTATATAAAAGCTGAAAACATCACTACTACTTGCAGCAGTGACTTTCAAGCTTTTTGATCATAAACCAAAGAGGGAAATATGTTTATGTGTAATGTACTCTAAAATGTTCTATTCTACTCTATTCTATTTCATTTTTTAAAATTCAGGTCACAACCCACTAAAGTGATTTCAAAGCTCACTAATGGGTCATGACCCACATTTCAGAGAACATTAAAGTCATAAGGTATATAAGCTACTGTGATATAATAGAAAGCATAATGTGGTGTCATCAAGGACATACCACTGAAGTGCTGTCATAGGAGGGAATGATCACTTCGAGTTGGGGGAAACAGGGAAGGTTTGAAGGAAGAGCTGGACGTTGAAGAGTAGTTCCATTTCCAGCAAGAGGAGTGGATGGAGAATTGGGGGGTGGGGGGATTTGGTTAGGGAATGACAGGGGCAAAGACAAGATGGTGAGAAATACAGATATGTTACCCAGCAGGGGGTGAACCTGGTCAAACGTGGTGTATGGTTTCCAGAGTAGTGAGGAGAAAGGTGTGATTTGGGTTAGGTAATGTACAGCCCCAAATGCCAGGCAAATGGGAGGCCCTATGAAGGCTGTGTAAGGCTGTGTCTAAGAAAATCTAAAGCGGTAGCAGCTGCAAGCTGGGCTGGGCCCATGTCACACCAATAGCTGAAACTGGCAGAGCTTAAGGCCAGAGACAAATAAGAAAGGCCTGTGCTCTTGGAGGTCTGCTTCTGCCATGTCAAATCCTTCTGCCTGCAATTCCTGCAAACCCATTCTCCACAAGGGTGGGGCTCCTGATCAGTGAGCTGCTCTTCTATGATGAACAAAGAGTAAGCTGGCCTTTCTAAAAATCTTGCCTGGCAGCCCACAATGTAAACTAACAGTGCTGATGTGATTCTTCTAAATGACACCATCAGAGAGTGGGCAAGATTGGCCGATTTTCAATCTCAGAAGGCCGACAACCCCCAGCTTCTCATTGTTCATCTTCTTGCTCCCACCTGCTTGCCTGCCGATGTGTTCACATTTTGTTAGATCCAGCCCCCAAAGGTGGGCTGAGCCTTGCTACTTGACACCTCTAATAAGAAAAATTCAGTGGAGGAGGATTTGAAATTGCTAGTTACATTGGGTGTTTGTGCTATCTGTGGATTTTAATTACCCATGTCATTCCTTCCCTAATCTCTCCCTGAAAAGCAAGAATTGACTCTCATGATGGAAATTAATCGGAACTAATCTGCAGCTTCTCTTTTACTATAACCCACAGACCTAAGGGGTTGGCAAATCAGAGTGGAATTTTCCTGGGAATCCACATACTGAAGAATAGAACCAGATTTTAATAACTTTAAAGCAGTGCCAAGTTTATGCTTGCCCTCTCTCTTCAAATAAGTGAGTTTTTGAATATTTAAGACTGAATGATCAGATTTCTGGAATACTGTTTCTGTCCTGACAGTTGATACTCTTTGTGGTTTGGGCAGAGGCCCCTACATATCTGGCCCACTGCCTCCATATGGAAAATTACAGCTAAGACCTACCCTTTGGGAATGCAAAGTAAGTTAATTGCTTGGGGTGGGTGGGCATATAGATGATGAAAAGCACCAGCTAGCCACATGTGACCCCAGAGCATATGGAATCAAGTGAGGAGTTAGCATAATTACTGTTGATTCAGCCTTGGTGTCTTCTTCAAGGGGGTTTATTTGGATTTTTCTTTGTAGAAACTTTCAATGCCTCATGTATTAGAACCTAAGATTGGAGTTAATAAGCTGAATAAAAATAAGTGAAGGAAAGAGCAGACAGGTAGGGATTACCTTCTCAACATGTCTAAAGCCACCATCGCCATCTCTTCCCAGTGCTGCATCTGCTCTGAGCTGTCCCTTCTGGGTACATGACACCAGCATTTCCCCAGGCACCTGGAATCTTGGTGTCACCTCCAGTATTCCTGCTCCTTGCCACCCACATGCGGTTGATTGCCAGATCCTTTAAATGCCTTGCCCTCTCTGTTTCTACTCTTCTTAATTCAAGTTCTCAGTGCACCCCCACTGGCCTCCTGCGTTAGCCTCCTTGACTGGCCCTACTGCTTCCCCCGTCTCTTCCCATCTCAGTTCACCCCTTACTTGGCTACTGGAGTAATTTCCTAAATCACAGCTTTCAGTAAGTCACTCACTTCCTTGCACTAAATTCCTCAGGGGCTCCCCCATCTAAAGGTTCACAGGTTCAAAGGCTAAACCTATGAACATGTTACCAAGAACCTTCAATACTGTCAGCCCTTCAACCTATCATCCCAAGTGTTTTCTCCCACGATGTCTGGTTCATAGCCCAGAGTGTAGGGCAGAGAAGGCACTCCTTGTACTTAAACTGGAAGCATTTATCATATTGTATGGAATTACCTGGAACCTGAAACACCCACTAGACAATAAGCTTCATGAAGACAGGGTGGGGTTTTTACTACTGGTGTCTACCATAGGACCAGGCAAATAACTTGAACTCAATAAACATTAGTTGGAAGGCTGGGAGTGGTGGCTCACACCCATAATCACAGCACTTTAGGAGGCCAACGCAGGAGGATCACTTGAGGCCAGGAGTTCAAGACCCACCTGGTCAGTGTAGCAAGGCCCTAACTCTACAAAATAAAATAATTAGCTGGGTGTGGAGGCATATGCCTGTAGTCCTAGCTACTCAGGAGGCTGAGATGGGAGGACAGGTTGAGCCCAGGAGTTTTCAAGGCTGCAGTGAGTTATGATTGTGCCACTGCACCCTAGCCTGGCTGACAGAGTGAGACCTTCAAAAAAATATATATATATATATGTATATATATACACACATCTATCTATATATATATGTATATATGTACACACATCTATATATGTATATATATATATACACACACATCTATATATGTGTGTGTATGTATATGTACACACATCTATATATGTGTATATATATTAGTTGGATGAATCAATGAATGAATAAGTATGTAATAGGTCAGGGATTCTGGTTTTAAATTGAATCTTCTTATCAGTACCTAATATAACCTTTGTCAACTTTCTACTGAAATACCTATTTAGAATGTACGAAGAGTAAAAGCATGTAACCCCATCAGAAGCTAAAACAATTGGAAAATCCACTGCCCAAATATAGGAGAAATGTAGACAAATTCTAAGTTCTATAAGGCAAACTTCAAAATCAAACTAAGAAACAGTACATGTTCCATCATCTCAAAAGAAGAGGCCTATAATGCCAAGAAGGAAGATAATCTTATTTCTCTCTAGATTTCTTTTACCTCTGGCCTAGAAGCCCAGGGTCTGGATCAACCAAAAAAATTGGGAATCCATCCCTCAATTGCTTGGGTTCTGTGTTTCAAAGCAGCACTCCATTCTCCTCTTCCTGACCTTACCAACAATTCCCCTCTTTCTGCGTTTATTTAGAAATTGCAAGTCCCCATTTAATAAATAAATTCTAAGAAAACAAAAGTGCAGAAAGTTGGGTACATATGTGCATGGTGGTGGAGGTGGTCAGGCATAGGCTGGCAATAGGTCAATTGTTGGGGGCAGCATAGTTCCAACAAAAGTGAGGTTTTGGGTGATGACAGAACCAGGGAAAGCCCTGGGAACAGTATATTCTGGCGGCCAGATGTTTGTGTGTGTGTGTGTGTGTGTGTGTACGCGCACATGCGCTTTTTATTTATTCAGAATGTCAACTAGACAGATATTAGTTGTAGGAGAAGATTTTACCTCAATCCTACAAAGCTACATGAAAGGAATACGTGCTCTGTAGTCATTGGAAATTGCATCAAGCTCTGCACACTACACCATCTTCCAGTTGTCTATCTAAGAATGAGATTCCACAAACGTCCAAATGGACAGTGAGTGGACTCAAGAGAGTCACAATGTGTCTTTTAGCAACCAGTAGATCTGAACAGATTTTCCTTCTTGCAGGATAAGCTCTGCAGTACTGCAGATTAAAGAAAATAGAATGTCATTCAGAAGTCTAGAGGAAGGTCCTATTTCTGAAAGTGATGTATTCCATGAACCAGAAGAGAATTCTAAACTACTCTTTTGCGTCTTCGTTAGGACATAAGAAGACATGGCTTTTATGAAGTAGGAGTGAAAAATTATGAAGAAAGAGCAGGTAGCAATGGAAGGAGAGCAGAATGAAATAAAGAACTATTGTGAGGAATGCAGGGACACATGGTGATGTGATGAAAAGAAGACCAGCAGTGGTCACACAACACCTAAAAGTTATTGATGTTGCCAAGAAAAGAGCAAAGGCAATTGGAACAGATGCAAGAACCAAAGATGTGATCTTTCATCGTAGATGCATAAAGCAAACTCTCACACTTTCATCAAAGATGTGTAATTACCAGGTTCTCATATCCATGAAGCTTTGCCCGAACACTATTTGTTCAGTAATGGAGTAAGAGCCTACTGTGTAACAGACTCTGTGTTGTGGACCAAGATAAAACGGTCATCTCTCTCCTGTGGTCCCTTCCACACCCAGTCCCCAAATCTACCACGCCACCTAAACATTCTGCTGTTTGTAACCATTAACATATCTGCCCTGCAACAGAAATGTGGGGTCCTAGAGGACAGGATGGTAACTTGCCCATCTCTATGTTCTCAGAATCTAATACAAAAAAAGTTTCTTGAATGAATAATGAAGTGCATGAATAAAACATCACCAGATTGACCAACAGTTACAGTTCTCCTATGATTTCTTTGACAATAACAGTTCACAATCAATTCTTCTAGGACCATCTGGTGTTGATTCTCTGACCACACCTCCTGAGGCCTCATCAGAGTAGAGTCCACTGCACTTGTGGATGTGTAATTAGCTGGTATTTCCTTATCATGTTTCTATTTCCTTGTGGATATTTATTCAAAAACAATTTCTAAGAGCATTCTTTAGTAACCTTTTTCCTAATTTTCAAAGCAATGCAAGCCCATTTGTACACAGAAAAGCAGAAAGCAAACTCACACTTATAAGAGGTATTTCTGAGGTCTACCCAGTCCTTCAGGGCAGGGCTTTCTGTTTTGATCACAGCCAGCCCCATCTAGAGCACTTGGAACAGCTCAGCATACTGTAGGCGCTCAGTAATGAGTATTTGTCAGATGAATGTTCTTGAGCAGGTACCTGGTCTCTGCAGCCTCAGCTGCTCGCTGGGTGAGGGAAGGAGCTTCCCCGGTACCACCAAGACCCCTGAGCTCCTGGGCATGCCCTGGTGGCCGCCACTGTCCTGGGAATTAGTGCCATCTCTGTCTCCCAGTACTGCAGGCCCCTCTGGGTCCTGTGGCTACCAGGCATTTCTTCTGCATTTGGGGTCCCAGGCCCTGGGGCTTGCTGGGGCCACAGACTGTTTCTGAGCTTAAAAGGCCTGGTTTTCCAGCGTTCTCCATGCATGCTCCCTTCAGAACTGGACAGGAAATCGCCCCCTCCCTTTTTTATGAAGGGTGGAAAGCCGGTGGCCTGACCTACTGATGACCTGGTATTAGAGAAAGCTCTTTATGTCTTTAATATTTTGATGCTTGCTTTAACTGTTCCCCCATTGACCATTTAACTGTGGCTTAGCCTGAAGACTTCGTTCCTCTTCACTTTTAAGATGCAAAAGAAAAACGATTAGGAAACAGCCTGATATGGTTTGGATGTTTGTCCCCTCCAAATCTCATGTTGGAATGTGACCTCCAGCGGTGGAGGTGGGCCTAGTGGGAGGTGTTAGGGTTGCGGGGCGTAACCTTATGAATATCTCACTCTGAGTTCACAAGAGATCTGGTTGTTTAAGAAGAGCCTGGCACCTCCTCCCTCTCTTGCTTTCAGTCTCTCCACATAACAGTCTGGCTCCACTTTGCCTTCTGCCATGACTGGAAACTTCCTGAGGCCTCACCAGAAGCAGGTGCTGGGCCTATGCTTTGTGCACAGCCTGCAGAACCACGAGCCAAATAAGCCTCCTTTCTTCATAAAGTACCCAGTCTCAGGCACCCTTTTAAAGCAACGCACATGGACTAACACAGAGCCTAACTAGGAAAGCCTGCTCACAGCCCTTCTACCTCCGCAGTGAATACAGAGGCCCCACCTGGGTGCACCCCCAGGGATGGCGCTGAGGGGAATCAAGTCCCTGAGTAGGAGCTTCTGTGTGGGTAGCTCCCTCTACCACCCCCGGGGAGGAACTGGGAGATGGCAGAGGCCAAGATTGCATCCTGTGACTCAGAGAGAGGACAAAAGCGGTCAGAGCCTGTCCATCTTCAAGAAGCCCTTGCCCACCACAGGGAGAGGCTTTCGGGATGCATGGGAGCTGTCTCCAGGCCTCCCATCCCCAGCCCCCAGGTAGCATGGCTCCCCTTTAACTGGCTCTGAAGAGTGGGCATTTGTGTGACATTTCATTTTCTTTTTGGAGGTTGCACAGCCAGAAGTTTGAAAGCCCCTGCCATCTAGGAAAGCCAGAAGTTACCCAGGAAGGGCCTTTTCAGGTGGCAGCACCTGGAGGTGGTCTTTTTCCCCTTCAGCGTTGCAAGTCCCAGAACTCCACTTTGTCAGGACACCCAGAATAGGTCAGTTCTGAGCTACTGACTTAACCAGATCCATAGAGAATAATGCATTGATCAGAGCACCAGTACATCTGTTCACAACTGAGAATGCCCCTTCTCAGGGATCAGAACATTAATGACCAGCATTGGGAGCCATCTGGCTGATTCTTGCTAGTATCAAAGTAGCCAGGGCCAGGTGCGGTGGCTCATACCTGTAATCCCAGCACTTTGGGAGACCGAGGTTGGCAAATCACTTGAGGTCAGGAGTTCAAGACCAGCCTGGCCAGCATGGTGAAACCCTGTCTCTACGACAAATACAAAAATTAGCTGGGTGTGGTGGCACACACCTGTACTCTCAGCTACTTGGGAGGCTGAGGCAGGAAAATATCTTGAACCCGGGAGGCAGAGGTTGCAGTGAGCCGAGATTGCACCACTGCACTCCAGTCTGGGCAATAGGGCAAGACTCTGTCTCAAAAAAAAAAAAAAAAAAAAAAAAATGGTAGCCAGGATGCTACATTAGTAATCAGAAGACTGTTCTGTGGAGCTAGAATAGAAAGCAAGGAAGGTGGATTCAGTCAATGGCATTTTATCCAGGCCATGGTGGACCTGATGATTTGTGTCTTTCTCAACAACAAACTCCTCTCTCCTGCCTGGAAAGCTGCAGCTACTGAATCCAGGTAGCTCCTGGATGCGCTGAATAGAACCTGCCTGGAGCAGACAATGTTCTTGCTACCCCCTGGCCAATTCTCACTTCTTGCTTCCCCAAAGAACCCTGCCTGTCCTGGTACTTATCCTCCTCAGCCTAGGTAGAGGCTTCAGGGAGGTGAGTCCCATCTGAGGACCCAGGAGATGAATCTTCACTGGTCCATACAGTGGCTCTCCTCCCTGTTGGACCCAGTACCCTCTTTTTATAACAAATATTTTTATATTTTTTTGCCTCAAACTCCTGGGCTCAAATGATCCTCCCAGCTCAGCCTCCTTAGTAGCTGGGACTATAGGCGCACACCGCCAGGCTCAGCTAATTTTTTTAAAAAATTTTTTGTAAAAACAGGGTCTTGCTATGTTGCCGAGGCTAGTCTTGAACTCCTGGGCTCAAGCAATCCTATCACCTCAGCCTCCCAAAGTGTTGGGGTTATAGGCATGAGCCACTGCACCCAGCCCTACAAATATTTTATAATGTCCCTTTTACTACACTGAAATGAAATTTGTATACAACATAAACTACCTGTACACATAATTTTAAAAATTAAATAACTATTATGAAGTAGAATTAAAAGAGAAACAATGTACAATAAAACAACATGTATTTCAACATGCAAATACTTGGCAGAACTATGCTAAAAGAAATAACATTGCAAGTGCCTGGATCCATACCTAGAATCACAGCGAATGTGGCAGCCACTGGGGCAGGCCCGTCGGGTGTATTATACTGGAGGCTCGAATTCCATGAGTAATGTTGACATTGCTAATGTGATTTTCCAAAACAGTGAACAACTCCTGGAAAAGTTCTAAACAAGACAAAGCAAGGTCTTCTCTCTATGTGCACAGCAATTGCTTTCCTGGAAAATACAGTGTGTTTTTTAAATACTTTGGGTTTACATATGAAAGAGAGTTTGGTTTTAGCTCAGATCACTTTGAAGATTTTTCATTTGTGCAAATGTTCAATGGGACATTCAAAAACCATGCAGGTCACAGAGTGTGACCATGACCATCCCACACATTGCAGGTTGTCTACCATCTCTAGCCTCTGCCCACTACATGGTCATAGCCCTCCTTGAATTATTGTGCCAGCCAAAAATGACCCCCTTCACGTTTTCACAATGCCCCATGGACCCAAGTGAATCCTGGTGCTCCCATTCCACCTTTCCTGTAATGAAACACAAGGGGAATTCCACTGGAGGCCTTTTGCACAAGGTGTTTCTTTAATACCTGGTAAGAAGAGACACAGGTGAATAAACAGCATCTTTCTCTGCCTGGGGTTGTTGCATGAGAATGCAATGTTTGGGGTCTGCAGCCCCCTTGCTAGCCGGGGGCAACCAGCCTGAGAAAGAGGCCAGCACACTGGGCAGGGCAGAGCAGAAAGGGGGAAGGAAGCTGGAGACCAGATGGCTTCAAATGAGCCACTGCAACAGCCAGTCCCGGAACTGCCCCACCTCCAGATATTAAATAAGTGCGCAAGTTGGTAGAGTTGGAACTTTCTGTTCTTACAGCCAAAAGCTTCTTCCTGATAAAAGATACTCACAGCTGGGTGTGTTGGCTTATGCCTGTAATCCCAGCACTTTGGGAGGCCAAGGCAAGAGGATCGTTCAAGGCCAGGAATTTGAGACCCAGCTTGGGCAATGTAGTGAGACCCCGTCTCCATAAAAGAGAAAAAAACTTAAATTATTTTTATACAGCACTTATATTATGGCTGTTTGAAGACTCCATTTTGGGGTTTAATGCAGAGAATCTGCCTCCTTACTTGGTGTTACCTTGAGAGACAGTGAGGTGATTTGGTTAAGGACAATTTCTGGTTCACATTCCAGGTCAGCTTCCGTAGGCAGTGTAAATTTTAGCAAGTCAGTTAATCTTTTGATGTCTCATTTCCTCACCTGTAAAATAGGGACAATAATGGCTTTCAAATTATGGGGATGCTGTAAGGATTAAATTAAACAAGTTAATGCAAGTAAGCACTTCAAACAGTGTCTTGCACATCACTGAGGCTGAATCAATGTTAGCTATGATTACAGAGTATTTTTAGTTTCTTAGTTAGACTTCTTTTGGCCGCAAATAACAGAAATTCAACTCAAACTAAATTAAGCAAAAAAAAAAAAAAAGAGAGAGAGAGAAGTTATTGACAACTGAGGATACCAAGATGGGTTACAGAACAAGGAAGAACAGCTGGATTTATGCCCCGGGCTCAAAGGTGATCTGGTGCCTCAAGACAAGTGGTTTCTATCCTCAGCTGCTTGTAAGAATCACCAAGACAGCTTTTAAAAGTCCCAAGGCCTAGGCAGCACCGAAAACCAACCAAATGAAAATTTCTGGGGCTGGAATCCAGGCACCAGTATTTTTTCAAGCTCCCCAGTTGATTCCAACGTTTAGCCAAGGTTGGAAACCACTGCTGTTGAATCTCTCTTTGTCTGCCTCTCCTCTTTGCTTCTCTTTTCTTCCTTTCATGCTACAGAAAGCTCTTCCCACCACAGCCTCAGATGTCTATCCTTCCATTATAAAAATCTCAAGAGAAAAAACAAACAACAAAAAAACTGTTTTCATCCCACCATCCATATATAAATGGATTTGGCCTATTAGATCTTGCGTTCACCCTTTTCATTCTGATCACTGTTGCTGGGGCATGGGGGAATGAACACATTCCTGCATCCAGGAAACTTGATAAGTCACCAGAAATACTTGGAATGGACACAGAGCAATTCCTTCAAAGATCTAAGAAAATTGAAGAGGAAAAATCCAGATACATCATCTAAATAAAGTAAAACTAGTTAGACTTCATCTTGGTTGATATAATGTATTGTCAGCATTATTAGCTTCAGCCATTTTTGTAACCAATAAGATTTGGGCTTGATGGTGTCTTGTCTTTGCATCTTTTAACCACTGCAAGTGACGGAGGCTATCGCTTTGCTAGGATGTTGCCTGGGTCTGTCTCTCAACTACCTTGATGGAATTGCAGGCTGTTGATTCTCTAAAACTGCTTATTCACTGACTCCCTGTCACGCCCACGGTTGACCGATCTCATATGTTACCCTCTTGATTTCTCTTCATTTCACTTGGGGATAAAGTCAACTTTAGGTAGGACTCTATTCGTATTTCAGCTCAAACTGAAATCCATTTTCTCAAACTTTTAGCCCTTCTCCTCCGTTTTACTTGGTGATCTCCAGGTTGGAGTAGCTCTTATGGAAATGCTTTGGGTTAAATTTTTTTTAACTAAAAGATGATTGAAATTATACATGGAATCTTCAATTGTACTTATCCACTTGTTCTGAAGCACATGTAACAGATCCTTTTTTTAAGACTGGATATTATCGAGAGCTTGTTTGGAGGTTCTAGCAGGGGAGCGCAGCTCTATACCCTTGACCGAAGACCAGTCGTCCTCTATCGGAGATGGTCGTCCTCATCCACTGAGCATGCGGCTGCGGGAGGGTGCACATGGAGCAGCAAGGGAGGAAGGAGACACCTGCCTAGCCAGCCAGAGCAGCTGAATCAACCCTGGCAATCAATGGGGTGACAGATGTCGCAGCCAGATCGCCCTCACAGCCAAAACTGGATATTATTGAGAACAATAAAACACATTCCCAACCCTCCAGAAAGTGGGGACTTTTTGATCAGTTGGAGGGAAGTGCATTTGAGGAGAGAAGCCACAGTAAATACCCGCACAGGATTAACATAATTCCCAGTGGAAGCAAATGGCACCTGTGGAGCATATCCGTGTCCCCAAGGAGTCTGTTCCCTTCGCTCTGTCTCTGTGGCCTCGTCATCGCACATTTTCTGAATTCAGCTTACTGTAGGTTTCACAAGACTCTGGTTGCACACTGAGCAGTTAATTTGGATCTCTGGGTTTCCCAACTGGCTAAAGCCACTGCTGCAGCACGACGGAGGGCCGACGGGCAAGCTGGGGAGACACTGCCACGAGAGGATCACAGAGGGCCTTTGCCATTCTGTGCACTACCGCCAGCAGCTTGGAGTGGGAAGGAGTCTTGATCTTTTGGTTGGTTCTTACGCAGACACCTGACAGGCCTCTTCCTGTTTTGTTCACTCTTTGCATAGTTTCAGATGAAGCGAAAAAGGGCCCCCGAAGGAGCTTTGCTTACCACTAGAGGGAGGAACACCCCAGGCCCGTGCCGCCTGGAGGACAAGGGCCCGCGGCACAGGAAAAGATTTACCACACTTTCCCCCAGCAACCCTCCTCCCTCCAGCTGGGCAGGAAGCCACCTGCCACAGCAACGGTCACTGCTGGGGTCACACTCTTCGTGTGCATTACATTTCCAGATCTGATTTCTGCGTGAAGCCGCAGCATCCTCCTTGGTGTTCTTTGAAAGCTCTGTGTTTTTCCAGCTGTTCCACAAACCTTTGTTGGCCTGGGCTGCTTTGCACATAGCTTCCCAAAATTACTGAGGCTATAGACATTCTTTCCACCCACTGTATCTGCACTGACCCCTCCACCATTTGTGAATGCAAATCCTTACCCCATCTTACGAGTTTGTCTCACTTCCGGGTATCAAAAAAGCTGTGTGCGTCATTCTCAGCCCGCAGGTAGCACTGGAAAGGGGTCACTAGGCACAGCCGGGTTAACTTCCTCTATTCTGGAATTTCATAGAAATAGAATCACACAATATGTCCTTTTTCTGTGTGGCTGTGTTTGGCCAACATATTGTCTGTGAAATTCACCCATGTGATTGTGTGTATCACTTAAGTCATTCTTAAATGTGGTCATTCTTAAATATGGTCAGCAATATTTCACTTACGAACAGACCACAGTTTATTTCCTTATTGATGAATGCTTAGGTTATTTCCAGTTTTTTTTTTTTTTTTTTTTTTTTTTTTTGATAGGGAATCTGTCTGTCGCCCAGGCTGGAGTGCAGTGGCGCCATCTTGGCTCACTGCAAGCTCCGCCTCCCGGGTTCATGCCATTCTCCTGCTTCACTCTCCGGAGTAGCTGGGACTACAGGCGCCTGCCACCATGCCGGGCTAATTTTTTGTATTTTTAGTAGAGACGAGGTTTCACCATGTTAGCCAGGATGGTCTCGATCTCCTGACCTTGTGATCCGCCCCCCTCGGCATCTCAAAGTGCTGGGATTACACGCATGAGCCACCGCGCCCGGCCTCCAGTTTTTTACTATTTTTAATCAGGCTGCTATGACCATTCTTGTGCAAAGCCTCCTCTGGATGTGTGTGTTCATTTATCTTGCATACATTCCTAGGAGTAGAATGCTTTCCCTGTAAGTGTATGCTTCACTTTATTAGAAACAGCCAGTTTTGGCTGGGCATGGTGGTTCATGTCTGTAATCCCAGTACTTTGTGAGACTGAGGTGGGCAGGTCACTTGAGGTCAGGAGTTTGAGACAAGCCTGGCTTGCATGGTGAAACCCCGTCTCAACTAAAAATACAAAAATTAGCCAGGCGTGGTGGTACACGCCTGCAGTCTCAGCTCCTTGGAGGCTGAGCCAGGAGAATCGCTTGAACTCGGGAGGTGGAGGTTGCAGTGAGCCGAGATTACGCCACTGCACTCCAGCCTGGGCGATGCAGCAAGACTTCATCTCAAAAAAAAAAAAAAAAAAAGAAACAGCTAGTTTTCCAAAGCAGTTTTAACATACATTTAATCTTAACAACAACCTTAAGTGCACATCAGTCAGCTCACAATTGCTTATTGAACACCTATTAAGTGTCATGCACTATTCTGAGTGCTAGGATAGAGCAATGAATAAGACAGGCAAGGTCCCTGTCAGTAAGACACATTCTCATGGGGGAAGATGGGCAATTCAACCTAAATAAACACTGACAATTAGGCCAGGCACATTTGCTCACGCCTGTAATCCCAGCACTTTGGGAGGCCGAGGCAGGTGGATCACTAGAGCTCAGGAGTTCGAGACCAGCCTGGGCAACATCGTGCCCCATCTCTACCAAAAATACAAAAAGTTAGGCGTGGTGGCGCCCACCTGTAATCCCAGCTACTCAGGAAGCTGAGGTGGGAGCCTGAGGAGCGGAGGTTGCAGTGAGCCGAGGTTGCACCACTGCACTCCAGCCTGGGTGACAGAACGAGACCCTTGTCTCAAAAAAAAAAAAAAAAAAAACCTGAAAACCTGCAGATTATTTCAGGTGCTCGTACGTGGTGCTATGGGAAATGGAGTGATATGCTGGAGCACTGTGGAAGGGTGCTATTCTGTTTCGATGTTCAGGGATGGTCTCTTTGAGGAGCTCACAAATGAGTTAAGACCTGAGAGACAGGAAAGATGTGACCCTGCAGAGCTTTGGGAAGAGACTAGACGCAGAAGGAACAGTAGGTGCAACTGCCCTGGGACAGGAAAAAAGTGTGGTGGTGGCTGGGTGCGGTGGCTCACACCTGTAATCCCAGTGCTTTGGGAAGCCGAGGCAGGTAGATCACCTGAGGTCAGGAGCTTGAGACGAGCCTGGCCAACATGGTGAAACCCCGTTTCTACTAAAAATACAAAAAATTAGCCAGGTGTGGTGGCGCATGCCTGTAATCCCAGCTACTTGGGAGATTGAGGTGTGAGAATCACTTGAATCCAGGAGGTGGAGGTTGCAGTGAGCTGAGATCGTGCCACTGCACTCCAGCCTGGGCAACAAGAGCAAAACACCGTCTAAAATGGTGTCAGGCACCATTCTAGGCTCTGAGGATCCAGCAGTGAACAAAATAGACAAACATCCTGCCGTCAGGGAACAAGAAGAGAGCAGGTAGGAGGGCATGGAGGAGGAAGGAGAGACTAGGTGAAGTAGGACCATGTAGACCACGGAAAGGAGTTTGGATTTTCGCCTGGAGCAGCAGGAAGCCATGGAGGGGTTTCAAGCAGAGATGTGAAGATGATGTAATTGACAGCAAGGATGGAGGCAGGGAAACCCATTAGAAGGTCATGTAGTGATTAAGGCTGGAGATCGTAGGCTGGGATGACTGCTATGACTGGAAACAGCGAAGGTGATCTGCATTCAGGAATATTTTAGGGGTTAGCCAAGAGGATTTAATAAAAGATTGATTATGGGGTGAGCAAAAAGAGAAATTCAATTATAATTCTAGGCTCTTCACCTGAGCAACTGGGTAGATGCTGGTACCACGCACTGGGATTGGGATGATGGGGAGGAAAGCCTTGGGTAAGGAAAAGCAGTAGTTCCCTTTCACCAGCTGTACAATGCAAATGGATGTTCCAGCAGAAATGATCAAGTGGCTAAAAGAATTAGGGGTTCATGGGGGAGAGTGAGCCTGAAGATCCAACATTGCAAATCATCAGTATATAGGCAGCTTTTAAAGCTACAAGATGGAAGGAGATGACCTAGGAGGAGAAAGTAGGCCAAGAAGAGGACAGAGAATGCCTGGAATACACTGAGAATGTGAAGTTCCATTTTGCAGATGAGGAGGCAAGGCTCAGAGAAATTACACCATCGCCCAAGGTCAAACAGTATGATGAAGCTGGTCTGACTCCAGGGTCTGTATGCTTAGCCACTTCACTCTAATCCCTGAGGTTTCTGAGCTCTGCCATTTAGATGTCATATGACCTCAGCAAATTACTTAGCCTCTCACAGTTTTCTTGTCTGTAAAGTGGGGATAACAATAATCATACATTCCACATAGGGCAATGTGAGTAAAATAAATTAATATAATTTAAGTGCTTAGAACAATGCACGGCTCACAGTGATATTAGCTAGTATTGTTATATAGGCCACAGGGTCAGAACATGCAGGCCTCAGAGGGAAGAGGAATAAACATTTCTGAATCTACACAACCAGGCGAACTGGCTCCAGATGTCACAGTCTGGGATCCGTGGCATCAACCAGTGGCTGAAGAGAGTAGGTCTGTCTCAGACAGGAACTCTTACACCTGCGGCCACGGCAACAATTGGTTGCATGGTGTGGACATACCTTCGACCCCCTCCTTATGCAGGTGAACTGTGGCACATTGGGATCCAGTCAGTAACGGAGAGGTCAGGGCTTCAGGTGGAGGACACAGTGGCTCAGGCCAGGAATGAAACCAAGTGAGGAATGGACTTTTTCCCAAAGTGTACACAGAAATGCCTCCTACTCTACTCTTGCTGGCATTTGCTGCTTGGCCGTGACTCAGGATTCCACCACATAGCATCTATTCCACAAAATCCACGTCTGAAAGAAGAGAAGAGAAAGATCTAGTCAATACTGAATGTAGTTTATGCACATGAGGCAAACACTTGTTTTTTTGCGAGCACAGTTTCTTTTGCCCCCATTTCCTTAAAGTTACTGCCCGACCCACTCCCTATGTGGCTCACAGACGGCAACTCCCTGTCCTCAGAGGTGGTCCAAATGATAAATGCATGATCCAAGCTGCAGCAACCCCAAATTTTCCTCTTAGGTTTTACAGTAGATACTGGGAAAACAACCTCTTTTGCCTTGGGGGTTGCAAAGCTGGAAGGACATACACACGGAGCTGTGCCTCCTTAGCCGCCTTTGCCCATCAGCCATGAGTGAGAACGTAGCCTGCAGAGAGAAGTAAAAACCAAGAGATGGAAAGCTCTGGTGGCTTCATCTGAGCCCCTCGCTCACTGTTCACTGTTGTCTGGGCCCACCCATTATTAAACTTTTAAAGATTCAAATTAGTTTCCGCTGCTGGCAATTGTCACAGCCTTAGCTAAGACTCTCCTGAAAGTAATTCAGTATTGTCAGTTAGCTTTACAAATGATGAACCTAGCAGGTTAAAAGTTCCAATGTGGCCAGGCGCAGTGGCTCACGCCTGTAATCCCAGCACTTTGGGAGTCCAAGGCGGGCAGATCATGAGGTCAAGAGATCGAGACCATCCTGGCTAACACGGTGAAACCCCATCTCTACTAAAAATACAAAAAAAATTAGACAGGAGTGGTGGTGGGCGCCTCTAGTCCCAGCTACTCAGGAGGCTGAGGCAGGAGAATTGCTTGAACCTGGGAGGCGGAGCTTGCAGTGAGCCGAGATTGTGCCACTGCACTCCAGCCTGGGCAACAGAGCAAGACTCAATCTCAAAAAAAAAAAAAAAATTCCAACACAAGATCTTGCGGCATTTAAATAACTGACCACCCGAGCTTATGTGGTCTATTTTTACTTTATCACCCTCCCTGTAGGGTACCTATTGGCTCATGTGTCTTTTAAAGACTCCTTCAAAGAAAAACCCCCAGCTCACGTGGCCAGAGTGTTTAGAGTCAAGGAGACACCAGTTGGACAGCACTTTGCTTGGGGAGCTAGAATATCTCTAGACAAGGAGACCAAAGACTCCGAATTAAAATCATGCTGGACCAGATCAAGCTACCCTTTGGGCTTGAGTCTTTACAATTCTAGACCCAGTGAAAAGGTCCGCTTGAATCATGAGGGCCTGAAGGGTTTAGTGCATTTCTAGACTCTCATGGATTCAAGCCGGACAGAGTAAATCACTGGGTGGCATTTGTTTTATTCACATGTATGTGCATATGTGTATATATGTGTGTGTGCATACATATGGTATATATATGCATGTGTGTATATATGTATGCAGTGTATGTCTATGCACACACACACATACACACACACACACACATACGCACACACACGCACATGTTCCAGCCTCACACACTTATTCAGAAAAATTGAATTAAAGAGATGGTTAAAAAAAATCAGAATTTTTTAAAACTTCTTCGAAAATCATCTCCTGGCCTTCACCTCATTTTCTCCTGTGACATTTTCATCTCAAAGCTCTAAATTCTTTTCATAGCCCCTGAGTAGGTGACAGCCACTTGAGAACAGTCTTGTATTGTCTTGCTTTCTTTTGGAAAACAAGGTGGGCAGGTGATTTGAGGAGTTGGAAGAGGGGAGGGTACATTTTTCCTGCACCTCAGATCTGGCAGTCCCAGGTTTTAGAAGCTCCAGAAAATGTAGCACTTGATTAGGCTGGGAGAGAGGAGACCCAGGAGGCCCAGAACTAGAAGCAAATGTGGGTTTGAAGTGTTATTCTCGTCTCCTCTAGGCCAGTCTCTCCTCATTGTTCTCACTGCCTGAAACAGCTATTTTCTAAAGAGTAACTCTCTCCTTGCTGAAGCAGAGCTTTCGTCTGACTATTGCATTCCTGTATAGGAGTGAGGAAATTGGGAGAGAGGACCAAGTTCCCATGCAGCCACCTCGCTGCCAGAGCAGGCGGACGCTGTGGGCATGTGTGGGTGGTGGTGCCCCTGTCTTCATCGTTGTGCTGGTGACTACAATCAGCCTCTTAGAGGATGGTAATAAGATTCTTGTAGAAAGCTACAAAATCCTCTGTGGCAGATGGTTCTGGTTTTTCTTATTCCACTATTATCTTTCTTGAGAAATGTGCTCATCAACATCCCGCTTTCTTGTGCTTTATTTTGACAAAGCCAGAAATTAATTTTTAATCCTTTTTATCTGACCTTCTTTTAATCATAAATTCAAGGAGCATTATTACCTTTTAGAAACAAAAGTAAGTCATTATCCAGCCTCTTCCCTCTGCCCCTCCCACACAATTTTTTTTTAACACTGAAAAAATCCTTTAAATTTCTCTGAACCTACAGAGATGATATTTACCATTGCTATGAGTGCCCTGGTGATGTGCGATTTCATTTTTTTATTGGCGGGGGGGCAGGGTTGGGCTATTGTGTTTTGGTTATTTTTTACTCCCTCTCTAGACAGACGTAAAAGCAAAAAATATTATAGGCTCCAACAAAAAGAGGGGCTACCATTCATTAAATGTCCTCGACATGCAAGTACCGTGCTAAACAATGTACCGACATTATCTTACTAAATCCTCACATTAATGCTCTAAGTAGGTACTATTATTACCCTATTTAACAGATAAAGGGACTGAGACTTGTAGAAAGGAACTTGTTCAAGATCAGATGGCCAGGATGCAGCAGAACTGGAACTCAAAGCCAGGGAGCTCCACTCCAAAGCCAGTGCTTTGAGATGGCACATTCTTCTGTTTTCCCTGATGAATTCTAGTTGTATTAGTGGTAGTTTCTGGGCTTTATGGGAGTTTTTTCCTAATTTTAAACTCTTGTTTGGGGCCAGATGTTAAAATGCTCATTTATGGAAAGAGAGCTGGACATGAATTATGGAGGCACTGGCCTGACCTTAAAGATGCAAGGTAGACCCCCCATTTTGCAAATGAAGAAATTAGAGTATGGTGTTTCTGTTAACTATTGCTATCTAGAAAACCACCCTAAAATTTGGTGGCTTAAACCACAAAACCATCTGTATTGCTCCCAATTCTGTGGGGTAGGACTTTGGGCAGAGCCCAGAACTACCATTTGGGAATGAGTCCACGTGGCATGGGCCAGGCTGGCCTGATTATGACTAGGGCATCTCTCTATGACTAGGGCCTCTCTCATACTTGGGGCCCTAGGGTTGGCTGCAGGCCCTCTGCCCAGCAGGACAACCTGGACTTTATATGGTGGCACAGGGTGGCAAGAGAGGGAAAATAGAAGCTGCCAAGCCAGTAAGTCTAGGCCTAGAACTGGAAGAGCGCCCCTCTGTCTCATTCTTTGGGCCAAAGCCAGTCACGAGCAGCATAGTTTCAAGGGAAGGGGCACTGACTCCACCCTGTGATGAGAGGAATAGCATGTGAATACAGGGATGGCCTGTTCATGGCCATCTCTGCAGACTATCACACATGGTGACTTGTAGTGGCAGATAGCCAAGTGTTAAGCTAATATTACAGAAAATCCCACTATGGCTGATTTCCTGGAAGGGAAAAGATTCCCTTTAGACAGTATGTTGTGTTTTGACTCTCTCAGCCTAACAATTAAACGTGGGAGGTATTTTAGCAGGGACGGGGGCTGGCATCACTCATCTTTTCCTGTGGGAGATGACAGTCTCGTGGGCCTATGTGACCCGTCCAGTCCAGTTGGGGGCGGGGGGCACCTTCCCTTAATCTAAACAGCCTGCACATTCTCTTTGCCAAGAGAGAAGCCCAGGCAAAGAAAAGGGGGCAGAAGGTGGTCACTCCACTGAGGACACAGAGGCAATGAGCCCAAGGATGTTACAGAGGCTGCCAAGGTGAGTGGGGAAGAGAAAACTTGTTCTATCCACCTAAAATGATCAGCCCAGTCTACCTCTAGTGAAAAACAGACCAATGGCCTCGTCAAGAAGAATTTAGTGATAAAAGAATTTCAGGCCTCAACTAGCAGAGCATTAATAATCATTTTATCAAGCTTGTCCACCCACCTGAGCAAGGAGCAAACCACAAATTCAAGGTCAAATGTAAAAATGTGTACCTGGGATGGAAAAGCAAGGTGGATTACATCCAGTTGAAGAATAATTTAAATCAGAGAATTGTTAGAGTCAGAGGCAGCCTAGGAGACCCAATTTAGTCCAATCCCTAGTTCTGCATGAGAAGACTGAGGCCCAGAGAAATGAGGTGCCTGCCAGGTTCCACGCTCTGTTATTCTTGCATTGATAATGAGCACTTAGTAAGCACTCACTAGATTAGGTGTCAGGCGTTCTGCTTGGTGATGAGAATTCAAGGCGGAATAGGACATAGTCCTTGCCTTCAAAAGGCTGACTGTCTAGTGGTGGGAAGAAGGACATGAAAAGCAATGATTCCAGAACAATGCAGGGTTACAGCATTCCGAGGGGACTTTGGGAACCCAGAGAGGTGGCCCTAGGACCAGAGCTCCACTTCTCAGCTCCAGGTCCCTTGCTTCATGCCCGTGAGCTCCGAGTGGAAGAAAGTTTGTTTTTAAAAAAAACCCTGCCTACTGAGCTGTTCATCAGAGCTACATTGTGATTTAAAAGAAAGTGTGGTCTTACAATCTTATGTGCATTAATAAGAAAAAATCCTAACTCTGCCTAGTATTTGGACAGATCCTAACAGAACCTTCGCACATCTCACATCACACACAATCTCATGACACGTGGCCCCACCACCAGTCCTGAGGAAGGCAGCTAGGTTTCATCCAGAGCCTCTGACTTGTAACCCCTTCACTGAGCCACTAAATGAGACATATTCTGGCTGGAGCCTCAGGAGAAACAGACCAAGGATGGACTTCGCCACCAGCATGCACGATCGGCCCTATGCCAACTCAGAATATTGGTTAAAAGGTGTGTCCAGATCTAATGAGAGCCTAAGAGGCACTTTCCCACCTGCATGATAGAGAGGCGAGCACAGACCTGGGTGTTACTTAAGCCCTCTGAGCCTTAGGTTGCCCATGTGTGCAATGGGAATCATCATCATCATCACCTATACGAGGCTCACTGTGTGTCAGCTGCTGACTTGAGGGCTTTGCAAGATTGCCTTGTTTAGTCCTCACAGCATCCTGTGAGTTACCAGTGATAATAACTCTATTTTACAGATGGAGAAATTGAGGACTGGAAAGCTTAATTCTCCTTGCCCAAGGCCACCCAACTAGTGAGCAGGAGGGGTGAGATTCAGCCTCAGATGGCCTCCAGGAAATCGGCACAATTAACGCTCTGCTACAACATTTCCGAGGAGGAACTGAGACTCCCCACACAGTCAGCCCCTTCTCCTACTTCCACCCCTTCTCCTTGTGCCTCCTGGGGTCCTGAGCAGGTGGCCTCCTACTCTCTGGCCTTCTGTGGCTCTTAGCATCTGCCAGGTCCCCCTGTAACCTTCAGCATCTGCCCCAGGAGACCTGTTTTCTCTGGGCTTCAGGCCCCCCCAGAATCCCACTAACATCCTCAGGGATGCTCAGGGTTCTTGGTCCCCCATCCCTCACCCCAGCAATACCGCCCCACACCCCAGCAATACCACCCTTCCCTTCCAGCCCCCAGGGAGGCAGTGGAGTGTGATGGTTTTCAGCCTAGTTTTCCTATGAGAGAGGACAGGAGGGGGCCTGGAAGGTTCCTTCCTCTGCTTCTGTCATTCCCTGGCCAACTCAGCCAAGAGGGCCACTAGAGAACGAAAGCATCCAATACAGCTGACCTTCACCGAGGACTCAGGGCACCAGCAAACTTCCAGGCAAAATCTCGCCTCCTCCTCACCAGAAACGTGCAGTGAGTGTTGCTCCCCACCCCCACCCCATTTTATACACAAAGAACAGTGCCCAATTCCGCCTAACTAGCGAGTGGCAGAGGGGGAATTCAAACCCCTGTCCATCTGCTGCAGCGCCCACGCCCTCTCTATTTCCACACAAGAGGAGAGGTAAAGGGCCAGCGGGTGTTGAGTGGCTCCAAATGTCACCCTCAGCCCAGCAGCGGTAGCATCACCGGGGAGCTTGTTAGATATACGCACTCTCAGGACGCTCCCTAGACCTACTGAGTGGAGGCCTGCATTTTAACAAGATCCCAGGGGATTTCAAACCCATCAAAGTTTGGGAAGCCTAGGTCTGGGTCCATAGTTGGCAACTCTGGCTGAACAGTGGAGTCACCTGGGGAACTTTACAAAATGCAGGTGGTGCCCGTGCTCCACCCCCGTGGCTCTGAGTTCATTGGTCTGGGCATCAGGAATTTTTACAGCTCCCAGTGATTCTAATGGACAGCCACCTCTGAGAAGCGCTAGGCAGGAGAAGGGGAAATCCTGAAGGCAGTGGGGGGAGGTGGCCACCAGCGACTTGCCACCCCCTCCCGAGACAGAGCCAGCGCAGGAGGGTGTGACCAGCATCAGGGAGGCGGGGAGACACAGTTACAGGACGGTGACAGTTTGGGTGTCCTTTCCGCCAGTGAGCGCGAGGGGACGGAGGGGCAGGGGTTTCCTCCTTGGGAACGCGGGCTGCCCGGCAGCCAAGGAAGGCCGCGACCTCTGGGGGTCCCCGCCCGCATCGAGCGCCCCTTGCCGAGGGAACCTGGCCGGGCGAGCGGTGCGCGCAGGCTCAGAGGCGTGAGAGCGGGCTGGGCGGCGGCGCGGCCGGGAGCGGGTGACTCACAGGGCGGGGGCGGCTGGGGGCGGCCGCGGAGCCAACTGCAGCAGCAGCCGGCCCAGCCTGCCCCGCAACAGCCAGTGCGGCTCCTGGAGGGAAAGGAGCAAGGCGGCCCCGCAGGTGTGGCGCGGCCCTAGGAGGGCGCGTGCGAGCGCTCCTTTGTTTGGTGCCCGCACAGCCCCGGGCCCCAGGCCTGAACGCCAGCCTTCCCGAGCTGAGTCACAGCTGCAGAACCCGCGGGCGGCCATACGGCCCCGCCCGGAAGGATGCGGCCCTTTCCTGAAGCTGGCGAGTTCCATGCGGTGGCGGGGACAAAAACCAGGGGAAGGTGGCGGCTTCTATTCTACAAAGCCCTTTAGGGAAGAGGGGAGTCAGGCCGCCCTCACCCAGTGCAGGTCCGTCACGATGGTCACCCAGAGCACTCACGCAGAAAGCCAGCTTGCAGCCGCCAGCCCTGAGGATGCCGCCCCCAAGGGGCTCATTGCTCTAATCACCCGTCCAGGGGCTTGAGGCAAAGCTCCAAGACAGACCTGTAGCAGCATGGCCCAAAAAGTTCCTCTGCTGCCCCAGTCCCATACCTGCCTGAGATACGGGGGTTCAGGCTGAGTCGGCTGACCTGGAGTCATCTGGAAGCCTTGTCAGAAATGCAGATTCTGCAGTGCTGTTCCCAGAGGATGAGATTCAGCAGAACTGGGTAAAGCCATGAAACCTACATTTAATAAGTGCCCCTGGGGTTTTTTTCAGCAGGGGGTTGGTACAGTTCACTTTAATTTTGTAGAAGATCGCATGAACACAGATGTGTTCACCACATATGGGTACCACTGAATGACAGTAAGTTGAGGAATTTGCCCAAGAAGACACAGCTAGCAGTTGGCAAAGGTGGGAGTCAACCCAGGGTCACCAGGCCCCCAAGTCTGTGTTTCTAAGCACAGGCCAAACCTCTACAGCAGTTCCCTAGGAGCTTCTAAACTCTTCCTTTGTACTTTTGTGTTATCCAATACCACCCGAAATAAGCAGCATCAGCTGACACTCTTCTACCTTTTGATTGTATAGGGATGTTGTTATGGTATGTGGATCTGGATATGTTGTAACTTAAGCCTATCAGTCACTAATAGACATGAACACCCAGAAGGGTCTATTATGTCTAGATGGATGCCAACTCGAATGGATTTTTATATAATCTCTAGTTTAAAGGCTGCTAGTCTATCAAAAGAGGATAGAGAAAAAAAATACACTGAAAATTAGATTTAAGACAGATTTATCCCTTTGCTTGGCAAATGTCATCTTATCCTGTTAACAGACCGCAATGAAAAAAGTTAACAAAAGATAAATTACATTTTCAACAATTCGCTTGAAGTGCAGGCACAGATGTCTCTGGGGGCAGACTGCCTTGGCTCAAATCTCAGCATTTCTACTTCCTGAGCTGTGTGAACTTGGACAAGTTTGTAACCTCTGTGCCTCAGTTTTCCTGTCTGAAAAAATGTAAACGTAAATATTCGTTTTATACTTACTACGTGTTGGATATTATATGAAGAGATTTGCAAGTGTTATTTTACGTAATTCGCACTTTACAAAGGAGGAAACTGCAGCGCAGGGGGCGAGGTACCAAGGTTGCCCCATCTGGGTCCAGGCCTGCTGCCTGCTAGCCACTCGCCCTTGACCACGCCTCCTCTCTCCTGATTGGCTGTCAGGCATGAGTCGTGCGTGCCCCCATGGACGCTCAGAATGGCTAACATTTTTTTGAACAATAACTATCTGTGCCATGAGCTAAACACTTTACTTGAATTCGTTCATTTAATTTTTGCTATCACCTCATGAGATGGGAATGATTATTTTCATCTCCAGCTCTCAGGGGAGGAAACGGAAGCATATATATATATATATATATACACACACACACACACACAGACACATATATACACACACGCGCACACACACACACGTGTGTATATATATGTGTGTGTATATATGTGTATATATATGTATGTACATATGTGTGTGTGTATATATATGTGTGTATGTGTATATATATATGTGGGTATATATACACATATATGTGAGTGTGTATATATGTGTGTATGTATATATATGTGTGTGTATGTGTATATATATGTGTGTGTGTGTGTGTGTGTGTGTGTTGTTTGTTTTCCAAGACGGAGTCTCACTCTTTTGCCCAGGCTGGAGGGCAGTGGCGTGATCTCGGCTCACTGCAATCTCCGCCTCCTGGGTTCAAGTGATTCTCCTGCCTCAGCCTCCCGAGTAGCTGGGATTACAGGTGTGCGCCACCACGCCCAGCTAGTTTTTGTATTTTTAATAGAGATGGGGTTTCACTATGTTGGACAGGCTGGTCTCGAATTCCTGACCTCGTGATCTGCCCGCCTTGGCCTCCCAAAGTACTGGGATTAGAGGCATGAGCCACCATGCCTGGCCAGAGGCCTAGAGATATTCAGAAACTTACCCAAGATCACACTGCTAGGAAGGGACAAAGCCAGAACCTACATGGTGGCAGTCTGGCTCCCAGGCCTGGGTACCTAACTGCTACACTGTGCTGCTGATGTTATATAATCACATGTATTAATGTTATATAACAAGTGAGGTGGGCTCCCTACTCTCCTGACCCCTCAGAGCAGTGAGGCTGGGATTTTTCCTTCCTGTTAGCACCCTGCCTTTGGGTGCAAAGGCTTTCTTCTATTTATTAATTTAATGTAATTTTACTTTTTTGAGACAGGGTCTCACTCTGTCACCCACGCTGGAGTGCAGTGGCGTGATCTCAGTGCACTGCAACCTCTGCCTCCCAGGCCCAAGCCATCCTCCTACCTCAGCCTCCCAAGTAGCTTAGACTACAGGCATGCACCACCACGCTCAGCTAATTTAAAAAAAAAATGTAGAGAAGAGATTTTGCTGTGTTGCCCAGACAGGCCTTGAACTCCTGGGCTCAAGCAATCCACTCACCTTGACCTCCCAAAGTACTGGGATTACAGGCATGAGCCACTGCCTCCAGCCCTATTTATTTTTGAGAGAGTTTATGGCTTTCCTAGTCCTTGAAAATCAGTGTTTATATGGGGCAGTTCAGAGGGGCTTAGGAAAAGCCTTGGGTGCAAGCAAGTATCTGATCCACGGGGTACACGCAGGCAGCCTTGCACAGAGGCACGTTCAGAGCCAGGGAAGTGCCATGAACTAGTGTAAACACTTTACTTGAATTAATTCAATGTGGCTCTCCAGCCTGGGGCTAAGCAGCGCCCCCTGGAGGCAGGGGAATGGTTTGGAAGCATTGGCTCCTCCCGGAGGACGTGGGTTTAGCCTCCACACTGGCCTGGTATCTGGCTGGGAGCCTGACACTGGCCCACGTGTGGGGCAACTCTTCTCACACAGACTTGTTCCTCCTTGCCCCATCTCTCTCCCCTCTCCTCCCCTCCACCTTCTACTCTGGTCTCTTGTCTCTAACCTTCTCCAAACTGTGTCCTCCCCACCCCAGCCCACCCCTCCAGGTAACCCTCCTCGTCTTTGGGGCTGGAATATTTGTGGAGGCAGCAGCAGTAGTGGGGTGGGGGGGGGGGAGGGCAGTAAAGTCTCATTCTTGTCTCTTGTCTTTCTAGTCTATTGTTATGATAAAAAGAACTCCATACCATGCATCCCTCAAGCCTTCCCTTTTGATTCTTGCTATGGAATGAATTGTGGCCTTTACTCCCTCCAAATTAATGTTTGAGTTCTAATCTCCATGTGATGGTGTTTGGAGTTGGGGCCTTTGGGAGGTAGTCAGGAGTAGGTGAGGTCGTGAGGGTGGGGCCCTCATGATGGGATTAGTGCCTTTATCAGAATAGATCACAGAGCTTGGGCACTCTTTCTCTCTGTCCCTTCCCCTTCTCTCCCCTCCCCTGCCTTCCCCTCCCCTCCCCTCCCCTCCTCTCCTCTCCTCTCCTTTCCTTTTACTCTCCTGTCTCCTGTCTCTCTTCTTTCTCTTCTCTCTCTCAGAGAAGGAAGCCATCTGCAACCCAAGGGGAGAGCTGTCGCCAGACACTGACCCTGCTGGTATCTTGATCTTGATTTTGGATTTTCTAACCTCCAGATCCATGAAAAAATAAATTCCTTTCCTGATGTTTATAATATTTTGTTATGCAGATTAAGCTCACTAAGACAATAATCAAAGACCTGTAAAACCATGAACTTCTTGAGACAGTGAGGATGCCTCTAACAGACTTGGGAAGAAGCCCTGCACAAAGAGCTGGGGGAAAAAGGGAAGAAAAGCACATAGAATACTCCTTCAAGGCAGGCATTGGCAGACCTTCCACCGTGCACCAGGCTCTGTGCTAAGCGTCACCCTGGAGTAACCCTGCCTCTGGGGGTGAAGTTGTTATATCTGGCTGCATTTTGGCCAGTCGACCCTCTAGGCAGCCCTTAATTCTTGCTTCTCAAACTTACTTCCAAGAACAGAGAAAGATGACCACTGCCCACTAAAGAAGCCCCAGCACTTAGCAAGCACCTATGGCCCAGAGCAGACTGTCTCTACTTCATTTCACTCTCCACACCCAGACTTGGAGCACACTTGGAAAAGAACCAGCCAGTCCTGGAGGCTGCATATTGTGGATAGCAGGACTCCACTCACATCTCAAAGCTCCTCGCTGCCCATTCCCATGGTCCCTCCAGCCCTTGGGCAATGCTACTGATAAGAAGGAGAAATGAGCTGGATTTCACTTCCTTTGGAGCAGATGTGAGTAAACAGAATTGTCCCAAACTTGGGCAGCAGAAGTGGGGGAAAAGAAGAAAGGCAACCAGCCAGGCGCGGTGGCTCACGCCTGTAATCCCAACACTTTGGGAGGCCCAGGCCAGTGGATCACCTGAAGTCAGGAGTTTGAGAGCACCCTGGCCAACGTGGTGAAACCCGTCTCTACTAAAAAAATACAAAAATTAGCCAGGCGTGATAGCTACTTGGGAGGCTGAGGCAGGAGAATCTCTTGAACCCGAGAGGTGGAGTTTGCAGTGAGCTGAGATCATGCCACTGCACTCCAGCCTGGGTGACAGAGTGAGACTCTATCTCAAAGAAAAAAACAAAAACACAAAACAGAAGAGAGGCAACCAATAGTTATGAAGCCTCTGATAGGTACCAATTGCTTTACTCGAATGCCACCAGTAAACCCCCGAGACGCATAGGCTGGGATTGGTAAGGCAACTTGCCCAAGGTCACCCAGCTAGAAAAGGCCAGAGGTGGGTGAGAGGGGAGCTCCAGGACCACCCCAAACACACTGCCTCCCCCACACCACGGCCTCCGCAACACTGCCTTCAAGAAAGAGAAATCGAAGGACCTGGACAATCTGCAAGCTGACTACTCAGCTTCTGGACTCATCCACTGCGTTAGTCAGAAGTCCCTGCAGATGCCCGGCCACTAAGCCAGTACTCTCGTCTCAGGCTGCACTTGGAACTGGGTGGACAGCTGTAGAAGGACTACTAGTGCCTGGGCCCACCCCTTTTCCCCACCCCCAGTTCCTCCTTTAACTGTCTGAGATTCAGCCTAAGCATTGGGCTTTTAAAGCTTCCCAGGTGACCGTTGCCCTCCAGGATCCATATTCTCTTCATCTGTAAGATGGGGCTAATGATGTCTCCCAAACAGGGTGGTTGTAAGGATGAAGTGTGAGGGGCCTAGGAAGAGAGGCCTGGAAAGAGGGAAGAGGGCTGCTCATCGCTGGGCTGAGGCTGCAGCCACCCTGTGCTAGGTGCTCTGCTACAGCCTGGGTCACTCTGCCAGGACCTATAGGCTCCCTGCTTGGGGCATGGTGCCCTGACCCTCAGCTCACGTCTGCCCAAATCCTTATAGCTGATGGAACCCTTTGCTCCAAGAGACGAGGTTGGCACACTGTGGCCTCAATAAATGTTTGTCGAATAAACAAATGAAGATGTCCTTTAATCTTCACAACAGTTTTGAGAAGCAAAATGAAAAAGGATTCTCCCTTGACCCCACAGAAAGGGAAGTTTGGACTCACGTCAAGGTGCTGTCACTAGCCATATGTTCCAGAGCGGCAGCATAACTTCTCAAATCCTCTGTCCCTTCATTTGTAAAGCAGGACTTTCTCACGATTGCTAGGTTATAGGACTATCCTGAAGAGCTGCTGAGACAACACATGGGGGAAACATTTCTATAAATTATTTTTGATGAAGGAATTGAGGTTTACAGGGCTTAAGTGACTTGCCCACAGTCAATCAGTAAATTATGAAGCCAAAACTTAAACTCAGGACCAGAGAGCTCCTGGGCGTCAAACAAACAAATGAACAAACAACAGCAACAACAACAAAACCCCAAAACATTCAAATAATATGTGGTTGCAGAGAAGGGATGCAGATATTTGAAGAACAGACCTGGGGCTGTGTCAGCCCCCAAGGCACATCTGAGAGGGAGTGTGTTGAGTTGAACTTTGCAGGAGGGACGAGCTAGGCCTTTGGTAAAGATTTTTTTTTTTTTTGAGACAGGGTCTCACTCTATCACCCAGGCAGGACAGTGGCACCATCGCAGCTCACTGCAGCCTCGACCTCCTGGGTTCAGCCAATCCTCCCACCTCAGCCTCCTGAGTAACTGGGATCACAGGCGCATGCCACCACATACCTGACTAATTTTTTTTTTTAGTAGAGGTCTCACTATGTTGCCCAGGCTGGTCTCAAATTCCTGGGCTCAAGCAATCCTCCTGCCTTGGCCTCCCAAACTGCTGGGATTACAAACATGAGCCACTGCGCCCGCCAGTAAAGACGTTATTTGATAGGAGGACCAGCCTAGGAGAAAATTCAGAAATGAATAAGCAAAGTATTTTGTTTGTCCACAACAGAGAACCTGAGAGGGAAGCTAAGAGGGAGGAAGCAGCTGTGGGGGAGGAACATTTGTCATTTCCAGAGGACACTGCTGCCAGGAGAGGGGCTCTTTGCAGCCCAGAGAGCCACGGAGAGAGGGCTCCCCAGCTCACAGCACAGGAGGAGGGGAGTCAGAGCTGCTCTGCGCGCAAGCTGCCCTGGAGGCACACTAGACAGGGAAGGGGCCGGGCATCACTGACCACCTGTCATGTCACCTGTGATCACAGTAGGATCAGGTGAAGGCCTTATACTCCCTGGTGTGATTGTCATTTCCCACCCCATTGTACAGGTGAGGCTCAGAGAGGTAGGTCACTGGCCACTTCCTAGAATCCCTCCACCCCAACACACCCTGGCTGCCCCCCTAGTGCATGCTGGGACCCCTCCAGCCCCAGAATCCACATGTCTGCTCTCCCCAGTGAACTCCAGGGTAGCTCCATGCGGGGGGCCTGGCGGGCAGGCTGGCATTACCTAATTGCTGGCCGGCTTCTTTCATCCCTTCACTTTTTCAAGCTGCCTGGCTCTAAAAGTCTCAGACAGACAAATGAGACTCCAGCCTTGTTCTGTTCGAGCTCCAGCAAAAGGAGGAGATCACAGGCTGTCGCCTCAATGGAGCAACAGCCAGATCCAAAGGCACAAAGCACTGGGGGCAGCGGATGTCTTTAGCGAACGACAAAGCCCAGGCCAGTGCCCTACTTATGGCTGTGACTTTTCTTCTTGGGCTGTGTCTTGTGCTGTGAGGTGCCTGGGGTCAGCACTGCAAGTGCTAGGACTTGATCATCAGCCAGCCTCCCTGGGGAGATGAGGCCTTGTTAGGGCCAAACCTCTGCATCCTAAAAGCCTCTCCTACCTCAACCAGGCAGGTGTTTCTGGGTTCAGGGGAGAAGAATCTAGTCAGAGGAATGCATACTGCTGCATGGCCTCAAACAGGCCTTCAGGCTTGGGGACTGGAGCTGAATCCCCAGGGCGGAACTGGTACAAGCTGCCCAGCTGTAAAAGCAGTGCTCTGCCCCTCTGGGCTCCAGCTCCAAGGCTGTGGCACCTGCCTGGGAAATAAAAGTCCTTGGAGAGGCCAAGCAGATCTGGCCTCATCCTGTCCTTGTCCTGGCTGGTAGGTGGGGTGGATAGAGTGTCCCTGACTCCCTCCTTGAACTGTGAGCATCTCCAGGGCAGGAACTGTCCCCCATAGGACTTGCTATCTCCTGGCACATGTTAGCATTTACTGGGGCCAAGCACTGTTCTGAGCGTTTTAAGTATACTAATCCACTTAATCCTCACCTCAACCCTAGGAGGTGTTATTCCCATTTTTCAGATAGAGAAACTGACACACAGAAAGATTAGCTTCAAAAAGCTCATAAATGGGGAATTGGATCCAGGCAGTCTGGCTCCAGAACCCAAATTATTAGCCATTATACTATACAATAAGTAAATAATACATGAATATATGAAGAAAAGAATGAACAGCTTGTAGAGAGAATGACGTGAAAGTTCTCTGTTCAAAAGTATTTCCTCTATTCACAGTTTCAGGGCCTGTGAATGCGCTATTGAAGTGCACATTCAGTTTTAACTAATGTGCTATTGTCTTCAAAAATGCTCCTAAGAAATTGGGGTGATAGCAATTATTGGCCATGCTCTGTGGCCCCCAGAATGTCTAGGGGAGGCCCAAGCTCTGGGAAGAACTTAAGCTAATACACGAGGAGAGAGAAACAAGGAGTTGGGTGTTTCTGCAGAGAACCCTGCTAGTTATATTAATGATGTGGCACGGGGACAGGAACACAGACTGTGAAGCCTCTGAGCTGGGTGTGTCTCTCACTGGCTTTGGGGCCTGGGGTGAGTCATGTGGCCTCCCCGAGGTCCAGTGGCCCCAACTGCCAGGGAAATGCTGGTCTCTACCTGATGGCTTACGGTTAAATAAGCTATTGTAGTTAATGCATCTGGCACAGGATAGATGGTCAATAAATGGTAGATGCTATTGTTACTAAACAAATTATAGGCAAAAAAACTCAAGTCAGTAATGATCACCAGTCTGAGCCCCCCTTCTTAAAGTGATGCTTGCACTGGTGACCCTATTTCTGGTCTCCTGGACACTCCAGTCATGATACTCCAAGGGCAATAGCTTCTTCTCCCAGTGTCTTTCCTGGTTGTCTCCATCCCTTCTCTTGCCACTGCTTTGGCCCGGGTTCCCACTGCCTGTCACTGGGACTCAGTCAAGTCTGAGAGATTGAGAGCATCTACCGTAAAGCCAGCTGGAAGGAGCCCTGCTAAGCAGCCACCTCTGCTAACCAGCCACCTCTGCCAAACAGTCACCTCTGCCAGTGTCCTCATCTTTTTCTGGCTTCAACTCTGCCACTTGGCCCTCTAGCTTCTCTTCACTCCCCACCCCCTTTTCTCACTCTTCTCTCTCTGATCATTCCATGGGTCTCTTTGGCTTTGGCTGAGCTCTAATTAAGTTCCACAGCAGGTGGCAATGAAGACAGCTTCTCTCCTGCAAGTGTTCATCAAAGGGTTGTGCACAAGAAACTTGGACAAGGGGTAAAAAGAAGCCTGGCCCCTGGGGACAAGGATGGGGCAGTCGGAGAACTCCTCATGCAGCCAGTGCTCCGACGGTGCAGAGTGAAGATTTGCAGACTTGCTGTGTGTCCTGGCATAATGCCGTTTGTCCATCTGCTGCACCAGGACAGAAGTTCTTCATTCTGAGCACACGGAAGCTGAGAAGGAGGTTGGAGGCAACATGTGCTTAATGAAAATGACCATGAAGGTCCCGGTCATTCACTCTGCCAAGGACTAATAATAATAATAACTAGCCTTTAGGGAGGGGGTCATAGTTTGCTCCTCTCAAAAACTCTCATTTGAACCTCATGACCACCCCATGAGGTAGAGAGAGAAATGGTATCGTTAAGCCCTTTTCAGATGAGGAAAGTGAAGTCTTGAGAGTTTAAATGACTTACCCAGAGCCCAGGCCACAGGGCTGAGCACCTGAACCATTTTCCCATCACTTCTCTCAGCTCCTTTCCAGGTTGCACACTCAGCCACTGACCCACCCAGCAGTCCCATGATGCACCATCCCCTTACTGGGCCCCGGGTGCTGAGCAGTTTTGAGAACATCATGCGGCCATGAGGACTGTGACCAGCACAGACTCCAGCCTCCAGCCTCAGCCCTCTACTTGCTCCACACCTCTTTCCCATGCACGGCCTGCCCTCTCTTCATTCCCCTTGACACACTTCCCCACTGTTTCCTCCCTCCTTTGCTATCTCCTCTGACACTTGGTGAGTCGGCCTTGCCTCCTCTTCTTCCAGATGATTGAGTTCCCCGAGCACATTTCAGCCCCACGCATACAAACACTCCCCACTCTTGTCTTCTCTCCTTCCATCCCAGTGCCACAGGGAATTCTTCTTCCTGTTTGAGGCCTCTCCTCAATGCAGCTGTCAGCTCACCTGCTCCTGGCTGTCCAGGGTCCCATTCACCCACGATCCGTCAGCATCCCTAGCCCCTTCCCGCCCATGAACATGCCCTGTTACCCGTCCGGCCTTCCCTGCCTGCTCTGCTTTCCTATTCAGCCTAGCCTGTTGAAAGGACAGTCTGCATCAGGGTTTGTCAACCTCAGCACTACTGACACTTTGCACCAGACAATTATTTGCTGTGGGGGCTGTCCGGGGCACTGTAGGACGTTTAGCAGCATTTCTGGCCTCTACCCAGAGGAGATGCATTCCTTTCCACTTAGAAGAAGGCCAAAGGACTCCAGATGCCAGTAGTGACAGTTGTGATCATTCCCCAATAATGACAGATGTTAAGATGTTATAGTCCCCCCGACCCAGTTGCTATAGTTGTTGACAACTTCCAGTTATGACAACCAACCAAAAATGTCTCCAGATCTTGCCAAATGTCCCCTGTAGGACAAAATCTCCCACCATTGAGAACCACTGGTCTACACTGTCTGTTCCACTTCATTATCCCCAGCCACTCATCAATTCACTTCTACTTCAGTTTCCATGTCTTCTCCAATCGCCTGGAACTGCTTTAGCAAACATTCCCTCCACCCCATATTATTAGATCACTTGTTTTCATGTCACTGACCCCTGCTGCCCTGGTGGAGCTGTTTACCACCCCTTCCTTCCTTCTGGAGCCTCTCTGCTGTAAGGGCTCTGAATACAGGTCCTGTTGGTTGCCCTCCCAATGAAAGCCTTTTTCCTACCTTCTGTCAGTGGGAGCTCAGTTTCTACTACAGAGGCTGAAATATTATTCACTTTCCCAGCCTCCTTGCAGTAGGACAGGGTAATGAAATCTAAGGGAGAGTCTATCTTAGAGAGCTTCTGGGAAATATTTTCTTTCCTGATAAAGGGGAAGGAGGGACACAAGGAGAAAGCCACATTATTGGTGAAAGTGTGATGATGGGTGCTGCTGCAGCCATCTTGCAAACACGAGAAAAAGCCCAAGTGAAGCCTGGCTTATAAAGAACTGACCCAGCCCTGGAATTGCCTCCTTGTAGATGCCTTACAGAATAATAAATGTTCCTATTAGATAAACCAATTTTAGTCAGCTATCCCATTATATGCAGTCAAAATATCTTAATGGATCCAGCTTCTGAGACTGTACTCTGTCCTTATCCTCCTCAAACTTCTCCAGCTGATCCTTCACCATCTGTTTCTAGGTCTCTTCTTCCTTCTCTCCAGACACATTGATGTTTCTGGGGTCCACTGTTCTTCTCACTCCCGTCCACTCCCTTCGTTTTCATCTCATCCTAGATGCTGATGTCCCACAAATCTGAATCTCACCAAGCATTCCTTTTGCCTGGGCTTTGCCCCTTTGCTCCAGTGGTCTGCTCACACATACTCTGTGGCTTCTTTTGCCAGCCCCCTCCTAATGCTGGGGTTTCTCAGGGCTCATTCCTGGGCCCTTTGCCCTTTTCTAGCTATACTTTCCCTCCCTGGTGACCTCTTCCATTCATGCATGTTTAAGTGCCATTTATATATTGAAAACCCAAATTTGTATCTAGATCCCAGAGTTCTCTGTTGATGTCTGGACTTGAAAATGGAGCTGCCAGTTTGCTGTCTTGACTGGGAGTGTCCCACAGAGCCTCATACACACATGCCCAATCCTCAGCTCACCCCCTTCCCTTAGAAACTGCTCCTGCCTGTGTCCTCCAGCTCAGCGACTCACACCACTGTCCTCCCGACAAGCACCTATAGCTTAGCAGGATGCCTCCTTTTCCTCATCCGGCATGTACCAGGAACTACCAAGTCCCCCAAATTTTACCTACAAAAAAACCGCCAATTCTGCCCCTTCTCCCCACCACTCCCTTAGTTCTGGCTGCTGTGGGGTGCTGCAGTCGCCTCCCAGTTGCCCTCACCACCTCCATTCTTGCTTCCCTCCCATCCACTCTCCACCCCACCATGCAGAGGGACATTTCTAAATGCAAACTGTACCATGTGATTTTTCTGCTTAGAATTCCTCAATAACTCATCATTTCCCTCTACCAGTGATTTTCAGGTGGTTTTTGGCATCAGACCTCCAGTATAAAATAAAATAAAGCAGAATCGTTAACAGTTGAAGTTAGGGAAGGGTGCTGAAGACCCTCCCAGATCCTCAGCCTTCCCCTAGTCCAACACATACATAGGCACACATAGACACACACACACATGCCAGTTCCTACGTTTGTTTTGTGCAGACCATAGATGCTATCTAGTCTGCCCCACTTGAATACACAGGAAGGCCCTCTACCACATCCCTGGTAACATCCATCATCTGTTGGATACTTCCAAATGACATGCAGCTCACTACTTTACATGACCCACTTCAGGGTCATACAGGTTGAATATCCCTTATGCAAACTGCTTGCAATCAGACATGTTTCAGATTTCAGATTGGGGAGTATTTGCGTTATACTTACTGGTTGAGCAGCCCTAATTGGAAAATCTGAAATTTGAAATGCTCCCATGAGAATTTCCTCTGAGCATCATGTCGGCACTCAAAAAGTTTTGCATTTTGGATTTTCAATGTTCAGTTTAGGAATGCTCAACTAGTATTTTGAAAGTCAAAAAATTATTCAAGCCATTTTTGTAACCACCCGCCATTTAGGGCCCTGCCTGTAAGTTGGTACTGGCAAGCCTTGTCTGTCAGCCTTGGTAGGACTTGGGGGTGGCTAGGACCAATTTGCAGTTGGGTGTGAACAGAACAGAGGATGCTCTGAGCACCCATTACATTACCACGCAGCGCTGTCTCAGCAGTCCGTTGTTGGCATGTATTTAGCCACTTGGGGCAGGCTGCTAGTCATCTGTGAAACCAGACGACTCTAAATCATAGAAGCAATACCTCTGCTTGGGTTTCTTCTCCCCAGAGAATTCCAGGCCACTCTGCATCTCTGGAAGGGATGATATTGTCACATACAGCAGAGGCTCTGGAACACAGGCGACTCCAGGTTCAAACCCCAGCTCTACCACTGAAGAGGCATGTGGCTGGGACTAGACGCCCACTCTGAGCCTCAGTGTCCTCATCTGTAGGGTGGATCATCATTAGGATAAAGCCTGTGTCTATCAAGTGCCAAGTGCTGTGTAATTTCTCAATAATTGTTAGTTGTTAGGTGACACCCTTCACCAGCTCTTCCAGCCTTCCCACCTGGCTTGGAAGTAGGTGCTTCTACACTCTGTGAAGCAAGGGAGGAGTAGCTCATGACCCTCTCCTCACACCTCACTCACTGCCCCCCAAGTCAGCGGGCGATTTGACTAACTGATGAGTTTGCACATCCATGGCTGAGTCCCCCTTACCCTCTTATTTAGACACCTGCATCCTTGGGGTCAGCTGTCCAGGTAGCCTCAGTCCCCACGAGGGGAGGAATCCGATCTGCCACTGAGGGCAGGAGGATTAGGGCGTCTCTTGTGGCCACTGCATCTAAGCGCTGAATCCAGGGGGATGTCTTCTATTGGTCTCCAGCCCCCATAGTGGCTTTAGAGAGGTGGGTCCAGGCAGCAGGTGAGAGCTTGTTTAGGGTGAATGTCAGGGGTCCTCTGGGTCTGAAAATCCTTGATTCTAAGTCTGTTAGATGTGAGACCATAAGGGGGTGCATCTGTCTCACCCACTCTAACATCTGGGGAACTAAAAATCACCCCTCGCTTCCTTGCACAGGAGCAGGAGGAGACCAGAAAGGACCAGGACAAAATGGGGCCCTGGCGTCTTCCAGGACATGCGGCAGAGCCCCGTGGAATCAGGGGCTGATGCAAGTGGAGTACTTAGCACACTGCCTGGCACAGAGTGAGTGCTCAGTGCACGCTGGCCTGTGGTGTTGGGTGTTAGGAGGGGCAGCTTTTATTGGAAAGAATAAAGAATCATAAGCATAAAACATCTGGTCACAGCCTCTCCCGCTGCCAGGGCCCTTGGTGGCTTTCCGTGGTCTCAGGAGCAAAGGGCCCCCCCTACCAGAGCTTGAAAACCCACACAGTCACCCCATCTACCTCCTGGCCTCCACTCCTGCTGCTGCTCACCTGTGCCAACCACAAGGAAAGTACTTCCTTCAGTTCTTCAGGGGGCCTCCTCTTGTCTCAAGACACTTGCACAGGCTGGGCACGGTGGCTCATGCCTGTAATCCCGGCACTTTGGGAGGCCGAGGCGGGTGGATCCCGAGGTCAGGAGATCGAGACCATCCTGGCTAACACTGTGAAACCCCGTCTCTACTAAAAATACAAAAAATTAGCCGGGCGTGGTGGTGGGCGCCTGTAGTCCCAGCTACTCGGGAGGCGGAGGCAGGAGAATGGCGGGAACCCGGGAGGCGGAGCTTGCAGTGAGTGGAGATCGCACCACTGCACTCCAGCCTGGGCCACAGAGCAAGACTCCGTCTCAAAAAATAAATAAATAAATAAAAAGACACTTGCACTCAGGAACTTGCTCTGTTGCACTTCCCTCCACCTAGTCAAGGCCTAAACAGCCT
Source organism: Nomascus leucogenys (assembly GCF_006542625.1). Taxonomy (NCBI): domain Eukaryota; kingdom Metazoa; phylum Chordata; class Mammalia; order Primates; family Hylobatidae; genus Nomascus; species Nomascus leucogenys. The sequence goes on along the minus strand of NC_044396.1, from coordinate 53,274,735 downwards.
TCTTCTGACAGGTCATAGTTTGCTTCCTTAGGAAATGACCTCTGACTGTTCCTAGTTCCCTCCCCATCATGTGTGTCCCTTTGTGTCCATCTCTCCAGAACCTAGGGAGAGCTGTCCAGTCAGCACCCTGCTGTTAGGAGCTGGCTGCTCACCAGGTAGAGACACCCAGGGAAAAGTGGCCCTAGGGAAGAGATGCAGCCTTAGGCAGGGATTAACTCTGGGTTTCCCCGGCTGCTGTCATCATCCCTGCATGCCCACACCTGGAGCCTCCATGGGCCCTGTTTCCAGGTATCTCTTGGAACCCAGGCTCCTCAGCCCCATCCCTTCCGTTGCAGGGGCAGATGTCTGTAATTTCTCAATTACAGGCGTCTGGAAGAGTGCTGGTGAGCACAGGTCCACAGCCACATGACAGTTTCAGCCTCTGGGTTGGGGCAGGAGGCAGGTGGTAGCCAAGGCACTGCACTCTTCTCCGAGAAGAAATGAGAGTTGCTTTTTAAAGCCCAATTACTGCTCAGGTGCAAGAGTGATTTTACAGTACATTCACATGTGGCTGAGATTTATATCTCATAAGGCAAGAGCTGGTGCCCAACTTGCCTGCCTTTCTGGCTTGTCCAACCTGGTTGTGCCCAGAGACATGGCTCAGTTTGTCACACAGGCTGAGAAGTAGCTGAGGAATGTTCGTGAAGGCAGAGGCCAGTGTTAAATGAGATAAACTCCTAGAACATGCTTTGGAAACAGTATATGATGGGGCAAAATTGCTGTCACCACTCTTGTCCACTGGGGACAAAAAGGCCTGCCCAGGAGGACTGGATAAAGGGGAGAGAAAAGAAATATCCAGGGTGGTACTATTTTTATGATAATTTGCAGAATCCATTAGAGAAGTGACTTGAATGATCCTAGGGCTTTCTCCACTTGCAAGATCAGGCAGGAAATTAGAGTGCTGTCTTCAAGTGATAAAAATTATTAATAATAGCAATTAACAGTAATTATCTGTCAAGTATTGTGCTAACCACTTCACATGTCTGTGATGGCTAATTTTATGTGTCAACTTCACTGAGCCACAGGATACCCAGACATTTGACCAAACATTGTTCTGGGTGGGTCTGTGAGGGTGTTTCTGGATGAGATTCACATTTGAATTGGTAGACGGGGCACAGCAGATTGCATTCCCTAATATGGGTGGGCCTTATCCAATCAGGTGAAGGCCTGAATAGAACAAAAGGGTTCACCCTGTCTTGAGTAGGAAGGAACTTTTCCTCCTTGACTGCTTTGAGCTGTGGCATCATCTTTTCTGGCCTTTAGCTGGGAGCTCACACCTTCAAGAGCCTCCAGGGTCTTAGGCCTTCATACTGGAGCTGGAATTAAAACATCAGTTTTCTTGGGTCTCCAGCTTGCCAACTGCAGATCTTGGGACTTGTCAGTTTTCATAATAGCATGAACCAATTCCTTATAATACATTTCTCCCCTACCCCTTGTCTATAATATATATACATGCTGTTGGTTCTGTTTCTCTGGAGAACCTTAATACAATGCATCATCTCATTTAATTCTTTTTTTTCTTTTTTTTTTGAGACACAGTTTCACTCTGTCACCCGGGATGGAGTGCAGTGGCACAATCTCGACTCACTGCAACCTCCACCTCCCAGGTTCAAGCAATTCTTCTGCCTCAGCCTTCCAAGTAGCTGGGATTACAGGCACCCGCCACCACACCTGGCTAATTTTTGTATTTTTAGTAGAGACAGGGTTTCACCATGCTGGCCAGGCTGGTCTCAAACTCCTGACCTCAGGTGATCCGCCCACCTCGGCCTCCCAGAGTGCTGGGATTACAGGCGTGAGCCACCGCGCCTGGCCTCATTTAGTTCTCATTACAGTGCTGTCAGAGAGGGACTGTTATCTTCTCCATTTCATAGATAAAGAAACTAAGGTTCATACATGCCAGATGACCTGCCATGGTCACACACAGCCTGGAGTGGCAAAGCCAGGAGCACACCCAAGCCACCTGACTGAGTGCAGACACCTCCCACGTGCAGAGTGACCTGGCCAAGGAGCACTTTACAAGAAGGGGTTAACTCGACAGCCCAGTCCCCTTAGGCCAGAGCACCTCAACCCTGGTGGCACATCACAATCAAAAATACCAGTGACTGGGCTGCATCCCAGGCCAAGGGACTCAGAATCCTACGGGGAGGTGGGTCTGTGAGCCACCTAACTGGACATGTTCTAAAAATGTCTCAGGTGGCTTCAGGACAGCCAGGGGTGGTCAGGAAGGGCCCCCGAGGCTGCATGGGGGTGAGGGGCTGCCCATGCTGAGCCCCTCCCTCCCTCCACCCTGCCCCCTCAGGACGCTAGCTTGCACCCTGACCTTGGCAGAGCATGGCCCTCCGCAGCTGCCCAGAGGGCCCCCCTGCACACTCTCTGGTTAACACAGTCCACCTGCAGCCGGGCAAACTAGCACAGCCTCCAGGCCCAAGAGAAAACAGACTAAAAGTCTCCTTTTTTTTTTTTTTTTTTTTTAATTGGGTCAAGAGAAAAACAGAACTATAAAAAATGCAAGTCATGGTTAGAACTCCTGTGGTGCTCAGGACGCTGCTCTGCTGTGCGTCCCCTACATGTGAGAGCCAGTAGTACTGTGAGGGGGATGGGACAACAGTGACAGCAGCATCAGCAATGGCCACTTAGCCACCAACAGCGGCATCGCGTGCCAGGCACCGTGTTGGCTGCACTCCTGCATCATCTCAGCCTGGCCTCGTGGACGACCCGTGATTAGCTATTATTAAGGCCCTTTTACAAATGAAGAGGCTGCCATGAAATAACTGGCAGGGCGGACCACTAGGAAGCGAGCCAGCTTTGCCCGGGGCACAGCCGCGCACAGCCTCAGCGGGGGTGTGCTTGGCCATATCTTCTGGGTGGTCTTGTCTCTTCTCACGGGTTGCACTCAGGTGACCCGAGACCCCCAGAGCTGGGAGCCAGCCAATGCTGGCCGCACACAGAGCTCCGCCCGGCCGAAGGTCTCCCTCCGCCCCTAGGTTGCTCTGCGGTTTGGAGAAATTAGGAGAGAACATTCAACCTGTTGTGCTTTCACGTGGCCGATGTGACAGACCCTCCAGGACCTGGGGGGGGGGGGGGTCTGTGAATACCTGGGGGTCTTGCATGTACCAGACCCAGCGGGACCTCGGCTTCTCCTCCCGATGACCTTTAGTAAGGACTCCCTGTCCTGTGTGTTTTCTGAGCTGCTCCTCCACAAGCCTTCCCACATCGCTCCCACCTGCAGATGCAAGCCCAGCGGGGTGGGAAAGGAAGGCCAGAGCAGGGCAGGAAGGACCCACTTCCGGTGTCACATGCTATGCCGTAGACGTCATTTTCCTCTCTGCATTAAACAATATTCATTCTTTCATTCCATTTACATTCATAAGCCCTTGGGCTGAGTTGGGGGCTGGGGCTGCCAAAACACACAGCCAGCAAGCTGGTGCATCTTGTGGTTAGTGGAGTAAGTGAACAGTTACAAGTTGTCATGCAATATGGCCATGGCAATATCAGAAGCATATTCAAACTCCAGCGGTAGCCCAGAGAGGGTGTGGCTAATTTTGCAGTAGTGTGGGGTGCTGAGTCAGGGGACTCCAGAAAGATCATTTTAAATAGGACATGGCCTCCGAGCACACTGGCCAAGCTTAGCCTCCTCCCTGAAGCTTGATCAGGCCATTCCCACCATCCCAGGTCTCCCCTGTTCAGCTGCTAACAGCACAGCGTCCTCCACGCCACGGCTGCACTCAGTTCTGCAGACAGTTCTGTCTTGCTTTGCTCAGCAATGTTTGTTTGGTTGTTGCTGTTGTTTTGTTTTGCCCATGGCCTCCTCTCTTAACTGGATTTTAAGTTCCTTGAAGGCAGGGATTATTTCTGGTATTTTGCTGTCTCTAGGAGCTGAGTCAGTGTTGAGCATCATGGAATGCATAGTAAACCCTTCTTGAGTTAGCGGCTGAAAGGTGATTGAAGGGTTGGGACCTCTCAATTTGACAGCTGGTACCAAGCAGGGTGTGGAAACTCAATGAGGACAAAAGTGGAGAGAGGGAACTGTGTTGCTGCAAGTGATGCTTTTTACCTGAGAATGCGTAAAGCAAACCTTTAACCTGGAGGAGGCTCAGTGGAAAAGGTGGACAGTGTTTCAGTTTGTCACCATCTGGCTTTTCACAATATAATTTATGACTTACATGTAATCAAATATAACTATAAAATTAATTTCAAAGTCAAATATTGGGTTGAGGATTATGTGCTATTTGGCGTTATTAAAATTACTGCTCTGTTCTACAGCAAAGGAGGAGAGGAAAGAGTCAGAGAGTCTATTCTGTTCAGAGAGCAAAAAGGCTCAAAGAGGTGATATGCTTCCTTTCTAGGTTCTAGTCGTATCAGGGAGAAAAAAAGGCAAGTAAATAAGCTTATATTAAAATTATCTTTTATTACTAATTTTGTTTCCTTTTCCTTTTTTTCTTTTCTTTTGTTTCTTTTTTCTGTTGCCCAGGCTGGAGGGCAGCAACGCAATCTCGGCTCACTGCAGCCTCAACCTCCTGGGCTCAAGCAATCCTCCCGCCTCAGCCTCCCAATCAGCTGGGACTATAGGTAGGTGACACCATGTCCAGCTAATTATTCTATTTTTTGTAGAAACAGTGTCTGACTTGGTTGCCTAGGCTGGTCTCAAACTGCTGGACTCAAGCGATTCTCCCACCTCGGCCTCTCAAAAGTGCTGGGATTACAGACTTGAGCCATCGCACCTGGCCTACTATTAATTTTGTTCAGGGTACTACGTATACCTTGTTTAAACATCAATAGGTACTACAAGGTTTATCATGAAAAGCAGAGATTCCTTATAAGCACTTTCAACTCTTTTTAGACACTTTTCTGATATTTTCCTCCATAGAGGTGTGTGTGTGTGTGTGTGCGTGTGTGTGTGTAAAGACAGTATCTTGCTCTGTCTGACACCCAGGCTAGAATGCAATGGCATGATCACAGCTCACTGCAGCCTTGAACTCCTGGGCTCAAATGATCCTCCTGCTTCAGCTGGGACCACAGGTGCATGCCACCACACCTGGCTAATTTTAAAATTTTTTGTAGAGACACGGTCTCATTATGCTGCCCAGGCTGGTCTGGAACTCCCGGCCTCAAGTGATCCTCCTCCGTCGGCCTCCCAAAGTGCTGGAATTATAGGCATAAGCCACTGTGCCCAGCCTTTCTCCATAGTTTTAAGTAATATATTTCTTGATTCTTTTCATTTTACATGCATATTAACTTCCTACTATGGAAGAGGAGAGTTTTGCTTTTACATAATATACACACATGCACATTCACAATCATTCTTCAATATAGTATTTCACCTTTTCTGGATAAATAAAACTCAGAATTTATGTTGACATGCCTCTGTAAATAGAAGTATTGTTTATAGATAAGCCTCAGAGTTTACTATAATGGCATTTCCTTTCTGGTACAAAGTTTTGTTTCTCCTGGAGTTAATAATCACAGTGTTTATGTTTGCTCAAATTTTTACGCACCTTTCGTGAATTCTTCCAACCTCTTCTAAAAACTCTTCTTAATATAGGCAAACGCACGAAGTAAGCGATCAGATCTTCTGTCCTTGTTATGTTTGAATCCAGATGTCTAGTGTCCTTCATCCTGCTGCTTCACTCTGAACTGATAGGTGTCTAGGCCAGGGGTCCCCAACCCCCAAGCCATGGACTGGTATTGGTTCATGGCCTGTTAGGAACCGGGCCCACAACAGGAGGTGAGTGGCAGCAATTGAGTGTTACTGCCTGAGCTCTGCCTCCTGTTGGATCAGCAGTGGCATTAGATTCTCATGGACCACGAACCCTACCATGAACGGTGCGTGTAACGGATCTAGGTTTCATCCTCTTCATGCGAATCTAATGCCTGATGATCTGAAATGGAACAGTTTCATCCCAAACCATCCCCCAACCCTGTGCAACCCCATCCCAGCACATGGAAAAGTTGCCTTCCATGAAACTGGTCCCTGGTGCCAAAACAGTTGGGGACTGCTGCTCTAGACCTACTATGCTATGTTGCCCTGAAATTTCCTTCACCTCTCTCCTGTGTTGAACTAGCTGTTTCTTGTGTCACTTTTTGTTGGTTTACTCCCTTGTTTTATTGAAGCACAAACTTTAGTAACTTCTTGAGAAACGGTCCACAAAAAGTGAATTTAATTTAGACTTTTCTTATCTGAAAAACTCTTGAATTCATCCTCACATTTAATTGATGATGCGGAAGTCATTTTCCTTCTGAATCCTGAAAGCATTGCTCTGTTGTCTTCTAGTTTCCAATGGTGTTGCTGAGACGTCTGAATGCCATTTTGATTCCTGATCCTAGATGTTTTCTTCTGGAAGTTTTACAATCACCTCTTTATCCCTGGTGTTTTAAAAATTTACGTTGATTTATCTATGTTTTATCCAATGTTCCAGGCACTTCATGCAAATATTATGATATTTCTTTAATAGTTTTCTACTCTCCATTTTTGCTCTCCTTTCTTTCTGAAACTCCTGTTAGTTTGAGGCTGGACTTCTTGAATTGATTCTCTGTTATGGTTTTTGGGTTGTTTTTTTTTTATCTTTTCTCTCCTATTGCTCATTTATCTTTTTATGCTTTTTTTCAACCCTACTATTCAACTCTTCTACTGAAGCATTCATTCCTTTTATGAACTCCTTAATTTATACAAGCATTTTCTTATTCTATAAATGCTCCTGTTTTTATCCTGTTCTTGTTTCATGTATGAAATATCTTCCAGTTCCTTAAAGATACTGATTTTAGTTTATTTGGAGTTTTCTTCTGCTTTCTGCATTATTTCAGCTTTAGGGTTTTCCGGGTTTCTTTTTCTGTTTGGTTAGTTGGATCCCTGGCATTTGTGTTAGAGGCGTTCCTTGAGCCTAACATATGTCTGAAGATGCTTGGCTGTCCTTCATTCTCTTCATATTTAAGAATGGCACCTTTTTTTAAAAAAAAAAAAAAAGGTATTTAGACATTCTGGGTGTGTAGCTATTATAATTCTTATAGCTTGGGCTCTGAAGTCAACTAGTCCTGTCTTCATCTTGTTTATCCTCTAGCTCCGTTACCTTGCACTAGAAAGCCAACTTCTGTCAGCCTAATTTCCTTATATGTTAAAATGGAGATGGAGATAATAGTAAGGACCAGGGCTGGGACCAGGGTCTGATACTCTCAGGTGCTGATGCTGCACTTGTGTGACTCTGAAAATGAATATCTCCTTAAATTTTGTGCCAAGTGCCTTACTTCCCCCTCACATCCTCCCCAACAAGCTTACACGGTAGCCTGTAGTATTCAGCAGAAAAATGCATTGTAGGCACCAAACTGGCGTATGGTAAATGCTCACTAGACATGAGCTGTTAATTACAACACATGTGACATAAAGATTATTAATGTAAACTATTTAATACACACATATTTTTAATGTATTAAATAAGTACTTAGTATGTTAAAACCATTTAATGACATTAACATATTTATTAACATTTGGTGCTCTATGAAGTGAAGAGAATTAGAAAAGAGAGGGAAAATGGAGGGGGTACCCAAAAATTAGTGTGAAGAAAGGATTATAATGATAAAAAATAGAAAAAACAAAGGGAAAACAATCCAAATCTACCGAAGAAAGGCTCACCTGGGAGACAGAAAACAATGTCAAGGAAACAGGCTGGAGCTGCAGCTTGAGCAATTTTGCTGCTGAAGAGAAACGCCTTCGTCGTAATGAGGAATGAGTTAATAAGAAAAGGCTGGAATCCCTTTCTCTTAGGAAAAGAGGGAGTGATTGATTGATTGAGGCTTCCTGAAGGAACAGAAACAGCCTGAAGCCTGAAAGAAGATGTTCTTCTACAGCCTATTTCATGGTTTGGGTGCACGCCAGCCACTGCTGCTGCTTCCCCTGTTTTAATTGATCGTTGGTGTTCTGGGCTTGTGGCTCAAGATGAGTTAAGTCAGGAGCAAGAGAAGTTTATAGGAATGAGAAAGAAATACACAAGCACTAGAGATGCCTTTCATTCTTAAGATTATGGGAAATAAAACCATTATGAAGAAAAGAAAGAAAATCCCCCAACACCACAATGAAGTGAAAAATCAAGATGAATTTAGAAAAATATAAAAGGGTCCAAGGAAATGGTTTTGTTCTTCAAACTTATTGCCCTTTGCAATTTAAGAGCTCTGTGTTGCTGGGCTCAGTTTAATGTACGCACAGAAAGCAATGTGAGTGCCTTGATGCTCTGCTCCTCTTTGGGCCTAAAGGCTGTGGGGCGGCCTTCCTGGACAGGGGAGCGGAAGGCCAGCAAGGCTGAGACCTCTGGGAGAGAGAGAGGGAGAGGATACACCCACCACCTCCCAGGCCTGCTTCACAGAGAATCTAAGAAGCCACCAGCCACAGGAGCACGTTGTTCAATAAACCATTGGAACTTCCTGGAATCCCATGATTTCTTTGTGTTCTGGTGGCATTTAGGGAATTGACTGAAGAATCAAAGCTATTTAAAAATGAAATAAAGCACTCCTGCGGGGTGTTTGATCTGTCACTCAAACCTTTACTGAGGAGCTTAGGCATCCTGGGAGGAGCTAAGGCTGCTAACCCTGCGTGCTGGGGGAGGGGCAGGCACTCTGGAGGAGTGGACAGGAGGCAGGTTCTTACACGAGGTCAGAAACAGTGGAATAAAATTATTACGTCATTTGAGCTGGAGCATCTGACTGGCCCGCATTCTTGGAGTTACGGCAAGAACTAAGAGTGTTGGCACAACCGCTCTCGTGTCCAGGGGCAGAGGGGAGGCTGTTTCTGGCTTCAATGGAAGGACACTCCCATTTGCTTTAGAACATGAGTTCTGGACTCGGCAGAGACGGGGCAGGTCCTTTGCAGCTTGAACTCCCAGGGACCTCCTCTGAAAAATAGGCATCCACTACCACCCACATTTGCCGGTAGGACAATCAGTGAGGCAACACAGACGGTGTTAGTTGCTGGTGTTCGTTGGTTTCCTAAGGGCCCAGCTGAGTACCCAATGCTGGGAGACTGGCACTGCTGTCAGCCATTCATTCTTTTGGCAATTATTTATTGAATACTTACATGTGCCAGACATAGTCTGGTTGCTGGGCATCTAGCAGTAAAACATCCCTGTCCTTGTGGAGCTTACGTTCATTACAGAAAACAAACAAGAAAATACATAGTCCGTCAGGGAGTGATGCATGCTACAGAAAAAATAACAGGGTAGAGAGGAAAGGGAGCATAGGATTGGGGTGGGTGGTGGCTGGGGGGTTTTTTATTTTTTATTTTTTGAGACAGGGTCTCACTCTGTCGCCCAGGCTGGAGTACAGTGGCGCGATCTCCACTTACTGCAACCTCTGCCTCCCGGTTCAAGCGATTCTAGTGTCACAGCCTCCTGAGTAGCTGGGATTACAGGCATGCACCACCATGCTTGGTTAATTTTTGTATTTTTAGTAGAGATGGGGTTTCACTTTGTTGGCCAGGCTGGTCTCAAACTCCTGGCCTCAAGTGATCCACCTGCCTCTGCCTCCCAAAGTGCTGGGATTACAGGCGTGAGCCACTGCACCTGGCCAATGGCTGTTTTATATGGGATAGTCAAGGGTGGTCTTGACGTGAAGGTGACATTAAGTTGACCTGAAGGAAGCAAGGGAGATGTGTTAATAATTACAAGAAGAGCCAATTGTGATGGCTCACACCTATAATACTAGCACTTTGGGAGGCTGAGGTGGGAGGATCACTAAAGGCCAGGAGTTTGAGACCAGCCTGGGCAACATAGTGAGACCCTGTCTCTACAAACAATAAAAAAATTAGTCAGGCATGCTGGTGGCTACTCAGGAGGCTGAGGCAGGAGGATCACTTGAGCCCAGGAGGTCCAGGCTATAGTGAGCTGTGATCACACCACTGCACTCCAACTTGGGCAAGAAGAGGGAGATCTTGTCTCAAAAACAATAATCATAATCATAATTAGAGAAATAGTATTCAAGATAGAGGAGTGTGGCAGACTGAATAATGGCTACCAGAGATGTCCATGTCCTAATCCCCAGAACCTGTGCATATGTCAGTTTACTTTGCAGACATGATTAAATCAAGGTTCTTGAGACTCTGGGATTATCCTGGATTATCTGGGTGGTCTCAATGTAAACTCAAGGGTCCCTATAAGAGGGAGGTATGAGGGGCCGGGTGTGGTGGCTCACGCCTGTAGTCCCAGCTACTTGGGAGGCTGAGATATGAGAATCGCTTGAACCGGTGAGGCAGAGGTTGCAGTGAGCTGAGATGGTGCCACTGCACTCCCAGCCTGGGTGACAGAGAGACTCCATCTCAACAAAAAAAGAGGGAGGTAAGAGGGTCAAAGTCAGAAAAAGTGATGACAGAATGAGAGATTGGAAAAGGCTACACTGCTGGCTTTGATAATGGAGGAAGCAGCCAGGAACCACGGAATGCAGCCTCTAATAAGCTGGAAAAGGCAAGGAAACAAACTGCCCCCCAGAGCCTCCAGAGAAAACGCAGCCCTTCTGACACCTCGACTTTAGGACCTTAGCTCTCCAGAACCATAAGATAACACATTCTGGATGTTTTAAGACATCGATTTTGTGGTCATAAGACAGGGGTACAGCAAGTTGAGCAGGCCGGGAGTGAAACTGTGCTGAGCGGAGGTGGCCCTGGGATCAGCAAGGGACTAGGGTGGTGGAGTGAGGCCGACTAGGTGGAGTGGCAGGGGATAAACTCAGAGCGGGAGGGGGCCAGGTCAGGCAGGGCCCTGTCAGGCCTAGAAAGGATTCTGGCCTTTACTCAGATGGGAAACCCATGGGAAACCCATGGAAATAACCAGATGTGTGATGTGGTCTGACCTTCATTTTAGTACAGGTAAAAGATAAAGGCAACTGGAAATGTGGTGGAAGTGGAAGAAGATATGAGAATGTCAAACATTGAAAGTGTTTTCAAGGAGGAGTCAAGCATTTTGCCCATGGGGTGAATCTGGTGACAGCGAAGGATTACTGACTCCAAGGGGTTTCCCTGAGAAATTAAAGGGATGGTGGGACATGAGCTGAGCTGGGAGAGCCTGAGGGAGGAACAGCTGTAGACTAAGTTCTATTTTAGAGAGGGAAGTGTAAAACACAGATCAGACGTGTGGTTGAGATACGAGGTGTGGGGTTGGATGTCCAAGCCTGGAGTGAGATGTTCTGGCCGGGACATAAAGTTGGGAATCAGGAGCCTAAGGATGGCATTTGTAGATGTAAGACTGGGTGGAATCACTGAGGACAGGAAGAGAAGGAGGATCAGAGGATAGAGCCCGGGGCACCCCAACATTTACAGATCCAAAAAATGGAACAACCCACAGAGGAGACAGAAAAGGAGCCAGGGAGGAAAGAGAAGAACTAAGTGAGTGTGACGTCTCAGACACAATGGAGCAAGGCTGCAAGAAGAGAAGAACAGCTTACATCAAATGCTGTGATGGGCCCATTAAGAAGACAAGTCAGGCCGGGTGAGGTTGCTCATGCCTGTGATCTCAACACTTTGGAAGGCTGAGGCGGGCAGATCGCCTGAGGTCAGGAGTTTGAGACCAGTCTGGCCAATGTGGTGAAACCCTGTCTCTACTGAAAATACAAAAATGAGCCAGGTGTGGTGACGGGTGCCTGTAATCCCAGCTACTCGGGAGGCTGAGGCAGAAGAATTCCTTGAACCTGGGAGATGGAGGTTGCAGTGAGTGAGATCACGCCATTGCACTCCAGCCTGGGCGACAAGAGCGAGACTTCGTCTCAAAAAAAAAAAAAAAAAAAGAGAAAGACAAGTCAGGCCAGGTGCGATGACTTATGCCTGTAATACTAGCACTTTGGGAGCCCAAAGTAGGAGGATATTTGAGCTCAGGAGTTGAGATCAGCCTAGGGAACATACCAAGACACCATCTCCACAAAAAATACAGAAATTAGCTGGGCATGATGGCATGCAGCCATGGTCCTAGCTACTTGGGAGGTTGAGGTGGGAGGATTGCTTGAGCTGGGGAGGTTGAGGCTATAGTGAGCTGTGATTGCGCCACTGCACTCCAGCCTGGCAACAGAGTGAGACCCTGTCTCAAAAAAATAAAAATAAAAACAGACAAGTTCGAATGGATTATTAGATGTAGTAACTGCAGGTCATCCATGACCTTGGCAAGAGCAATTTCAATGGAGCAGGAGTGGAAGGTAAAAAGCCTGATTGGTGAAGGTTTAACAGAGACTGAGAGGACAGACTCTTCAGAAGTTTTCTACAATAAGTAGCAGAGAAATGGACTCGTCACTAGAGCAGAATGTAGAGTCAAGAGAGGTTCTGTGCTTATTTTTTTAAATTAAAAAAATCAGTATATGTATGTGTTAATAAGATTATCCAAAAGGGGAAAAACTTGATGATGTAGGAGAGAGGGCAGAATTGCTGGCTGGAGTACAAGAGAAGCCGGCGACTTTAATGATGTATTATTTCCTATTGCTGCTATAACAGATTAGCACAAATTTAGTAAGTTAAAACAAACATAAATTTATTATTTTAAACTTCTGGTGGTCAGAAATTAAGGTATCCAGATGGCTGCATTTCCTCTGGAAGCTCTAGGGCAGAACCTATTTCCTTGCTTTTTCCATCCTCTAGAAGACACCTGCATTCCTTGGCTCCTGGCCATTCTCAAATCTCTCCCTTTGCTTCTACCTGCAATTGGCCTTTTCTGACTTTGACCCTACCTCCCTCTAATGATGACTTTTGTGATTACAGTGGGCCCTCCCAGAAAATCTAGGATAACCCTGCCATCTCAAGACCCTTACCTTAAATTACATCTGCAAAATACCTTTCGTCGTGTCAGCTAACATATTCACAGGTTCCGGGCATTAGGACATAGGCATTCTACCACAAGCAGGGAGCATGGTGGTCATTCATGGACACAGAAGGGAAGGAAGAATGTGTGGGTTTGGTTGCCATTGGATGGGTAGATATGATACATGGACCGATTGAAAGTCCCTTTAATATTCCTATTTCCTAAGTGAAATTAGAAGAAATGTCGCCAGTGGAAAGTGAGGATGGAGATGGAGATGCTGGAAGTTGGAGGACAGACAGTGAAAAAGTAGTCATGTAGGAAAATAAGAAAATGAATGGATGAGGGAGCATGGTTGCATTTTCAATAAGCACCAAGGATTCACTTTAATTTAAAATAAAACCTATCAGCGTGTTTGTAACATCTTTCTCTGTCCATGTTCAACTGTGGGGATGGATTGCTGAGATGGGGGAGTCAGACAGCTATGGAATAAACAGAGGGTTGGATTCAACCAGGGCTGCAATTCTGTGAGCACCACAAGGCAAGAGGGGGTTGGGGAGTTAATGTGCCTGTGAGGTTACAGATTTGATATGCAGTTACATTGCACTCACCATTCCAATGACTCATGTGTAATATGAGTCATTGTAATGGTGGTTGACCATGGAATTTATGTTGGGTAAGCGGGAAATGGGGAACATGAAAGTGATGAGAGACACTTAAAATGTGGTAGGATTGGTGACTTTAGGTCACGATCCAGTTGAGGAATAGCGGGAACTGGGGTTCTGGAAGGAGTGGGCAGAGCCGAGAAGTTGGGAGGTGAGTGAAGAAGTTATGAAAGTCTTGCAGTTCTTAGTAACAGGAAGGTCTAGGATCTAGGTGGGAGAGGGGACCAAGGAACGAGAGGACAGGGTGTTAACAGACCATCTCCCATGGATGTTGGCACCACCACGGATGCTGAAGAACTGCAGTTGGCACAGTTGAAAGGGTGATGGAGCAGCAAGTGCTCAGTGCGGAAACAAAGCAGGGTGATGCTGGGGTCAGTGGATGGCTGCGCCTTGATGTGGCCTGAGGACATGAGCTTCAACTCTGAGAGCTTCAGGTCAGTAAGTCTCACTGGTGACCCTGATGGATACAGCCCAGGGGTCAGAAAGCCTACTGGTAACAGGCAAGAGCCACACAGCTGCCCCCATAGCCTTCTGGGGTTCCAGATATGCACACACTCATCACTTGTCCTGCCCTTTCTGAGTTACTCCTTCACCAGCACCTCCAGAGTGCCCAGGGTGAGCCCCAGATGACACAGGACACTGCAGGTCAGAGATGAAGACAGAGCCTTTGTCCTGGAGGAGCATGGAGCATCCCACGCCCACGCCACTCAGCTCCTCCCTGCCTGAACCACTGTCCCCTGCGAGGTCAGCTGCCACCCATCTCAGAGGGTGAGGGGAGGAGGAGCAAAAGCAGCTCCTCTCTCTCTCTCTCAATCTCTCTCTCATAAAATGCATTCAAGCAATCTAATACTAGCAGAAATCTATTTAGATTTTGTGCCTCAAATTATTCTGGCTTTCGGGAATATACAATTGCTCATACAATAAAGACTGACTGCCCCCCCACCGCCCCCTACACACGGCAGGGCTTCGATTATGTGAGTGTACCATGCTTTTCACTCAGACATCCAACAAAAGCAGCATTTGACTGAAAAACAAAAAACCTGTCAATGTGCTGACAAGTTACAACCATGAGTCAAACAGAGGAGGAGGCAGACTCACTCCCTTCTTTCCCTCACCTTCCGGGCCGCTTTACTGGGATCCTGAGAAACAATAGAGGCTACTAGCCCATCCTCAGGATGCAGCCAGTTCTGAGGAGAAGCAGCACACTGAGTGTGAGAAGCATGGGCTAGCTCCCCTTGCCAGAGTCATGGCCGATGGACGTCATATTTTCTGCCTACCCAGAGACGATGGGTGGGAGCCTGTCATTCTGCCACATTCCACTGCCACACACACACACACACACACACACACTCACACACCCTCTACTTTATAATCAGGGGGTCAGTGGACCCAGACAGGGTGAGCGGGAAGGGAAAAGACTACCCCTCAACCTCCCAGTTCTCCAAAGTGCAACCTCCATTCCAGAGACAGTAGAAATATTCAGCTTAACATGGCCAAAGACATGTTAAAAAAAATCTTTAGTGGAGAATGTGTAGTGGCCTAAATACAACCTTGGATACTGAGACTATAGAATTTTTGTGCTTTTTTTTTTCTTTTTTAACTAGAAGGTATCTGAAGCATTATTTGGCCAAACGCCTACCATTTGACAGCTCATGAACGGGACACTTAACAAAGTGAAATGACTTTCCCATCGTTGTACATATCATAAGGGGGCTGGCTAGGACCTGAACCCACATTGCACTGACTCCTAACTCCCAAACCCATGTGCTCTTCCTCCCCAGCCCTGAGCGATCACCACCCACCCCCACCCGACCACATGAACACAGATGCTCTCGAAATCTTTCTCTCTCCTCTCCACCCCCCACCCCCACACACACTCCTCTCACTTCTCTTAGCTGGCCTCAGCATTAAGCATCTTGGCCAGTTTGGATGCAAATCTCACACTCTCCCCAGATGCAAAGCAGGGAGATAAGCAGCTAAGCTACAGTTTGGCTCTGTGACCCATAGAGGGTAGCAGGTCCCCCAGAGCAAAGAGGGCTCACTGTATCAGACGTTCTGGGTTCTGTGGTCAGGCCCTCTCTGGGGTGGGCAGCCATGTGGTCTTTCCTGGTTCCAAAACTTCAGAGGAATTTCCCCTGAATTCTGACCTCGGATTTAGCCAGCATGATCTATGAGAGGAGACATCACGCTAGCAGGAGGAAAACTCCTGGTGATGGTTATAGAGTTGACAGGCAGCCTGCAGCAGCAGCACCTCATGCACAGTAGCCTCTAGTGTGGGACAATGCCTCTGCTAAGACATTGGAGAAAGGCACAGTGTGGTCAGCGACAGGTGCCCAAAGATTCTGGCCACCTCCTGTCATTGTAGTTCCCTACCATGAAAATATTTTTCCATGATGACTTTTGAAACAAAACAAGGCACTAAGAATCCAGGTGATTTTTGAGACTTTTCTTACATAAATATATTGATTTCGGGAAAAAATGTTTTCAATAATTTATTTGTTTATTCATCCATTTCAAGATATTGAAGACCTACTATGTGCCCAATATTGGTTTAGTGACTGGGGATATATCAGAGAACAAAATAGACTCTTTGCCTTTCTGGAATTACATCCTAATAAAAAAAGAGACAGCAAAGGAAATCTAAAGTGTGCCAGATTGTACATTCCATGGAGAAAAAATACTGCAGAGAATGGGGATTAGAAGGTGCAAAGGGTGGGGGTAGAGTTCCCATTTTATCAACAGTGGTAAAGGAAGGCTTCACCCACATGGTGGCATTTGAGCAGAGAAGTGCAGAAAGTGAGGCTCCTGGCCACATGGGCATCAGGGGAAGGGTGAGCTGGCAAAGAAAAGGGCATGCAGAGGCCCCGAGGCAGGTCTCAGGAGCAGCAGGAGGTAGGGAGGCTGGAGCTGAGGAAAATAGGGGGAGTGGGCAGAGAAGAGGTCAGAGAAGGAATGGAGGGTCTGGGTGGGAGGCCAGATTACATAGGGCCAGGTGGGCCATTTTATGGGCTTTAGCTTTTAATCTGATTGAGATGGGAAATGGCAGAAGTGCTGGAGTGCAGGAGTGGCATGATCTGGGTCCTGTTCTAGAAGAGTCACTTTGGATGTCCTGAGAAAAGTAGGCTGTAGGAAACAATGACCCAGTAAATAAGGGGAAGACCATCCAAATGTCCCACTGTGTGGGCCCAAACCTCAGCTTGCCAGCCCTCACCTGAGATGTCCCTCTCTCCTTACTCCTTCCCTCTGGGTTCTCATTCTCACAGACCCTCCTACTCCCCTCACCATTCCCCACTCCCCAGCTCTGAGGCCTGTGTCTTCCCCTCAATTTCCATCCTGGGCTGCTGGTTGCTCTTCCCTGGAGGGAGCTGGCAATTTCTTCAGACAGGCAGGTTGAGGAGAGGCAGAAGAGGAAGGGGCCCCTCATGGCCCAGCCTCACAGTTAAGCATCACAAAGCAATCCTACCTTTCATGCTGCCTGGGATGCCCCCCTGCCATAACTTCTGTGAGTAATTATGCTCTGAGTCACGGTCTCTTTCCTCCACCTCAATATGTGCTCCCTGGCTTGCATCTTTGCCTTCCTCTTGTAAGCACCCAGCCTCCAAATGCACCATGCTCTGGAAAGGGTAAGGAGGTCCCCGACTGCTGCACTCGTATGCCCGAGACAAAACTAGGACATTGGAACAAAGCTCTGCTTCAAGCCAGAGGAGGCAAAGATGGAGACATTGGGAGAAAATGGAAGGTAGGATGGAGGGACTAGAGTGAGGGCCAGAGCTGGTGCTCAGTAGATAGCTATGTGTCCAACCAGTGTTTACCAGCAAGCGCTCTGTGCCAGGCACTGGGTGGTAGGCAGAGAGATGGGAAGGATCTGGGGAGAAACGTAGCTGTTGACTACCACGGTCATCTAGCTTCTGGGACAGACTGGAAAGTTGGGTAATTTGTCTTGAACCTTCCCCTTTCCCCCTTTTGAGTTCCTTGTTTAACCTTCTCATCCCCTGGCAGCACCAATGTCTGGGCTTCCTCTCCCCTTTCAAAACATTTCACTCTTAAAAATCTCTATTCCTGGAAAACAGTATGCAATTCCTCAAAAGGTCAAAGGTAGAGTTACCACATGACCCAGCAATTCCACTCCTAGGTACTGTATAGATCCAAGAGAATTGAGAACAGGTGTTCCAACAAAAACTGGTACATGGAAGTTCACAGCAGTTCTATTCCTAAGAGCCAAAATGTGGAAACTACCCAAATGTCCATCAACTGATGAATGGATAAACAAAATGTGATATATCCAAACAATGGAATATTATTCAGCCATAAGAAAGGAAGTACTATACATGCTACAACATGGATGAACTTTGAAAGCAAGATGTTAAGTCAAAGTGAGATGCAAAAGGTCACGTATTATAGGGTCCCATTTATATAAAATGGCCAGAATAAGCAAATCCATAGAGTCAGAAATTAGATTTGTGGGCTGGGCACAGTGGCTTATGCCTGTAATCCCCAGCTACTCGGGAGGCTGAGGCAGGAGAATCGCTTGAACCCAGGAGGTGGAGTTTGCGGTGAGCTGAGATTGTGCCATTGCACTCCAGCCTGGGCAACAAGAGCGAAACTCCGCCCCCCCCCGCCAAAAAAAGAAAGAAAGAAACTAGATTTGTGGATGCCAGGAACTTTGGAGGGGAGGGGTACAGATAGGTACTGCTTAATGGGTATAGGGTTTCTTTCTGGGGTGATGAAAATGTCCTGGAATTAGAAGTGATGGTTGTGCAACACTGTCAATGTCCTGGAAGTCATTAAATTATACACTTTAAAATGGTTAAAACAAAACTCTCTTTTCTTCTTTGCCTCATCCAGACTTATCAATCAAAGGGAAAGTGTTACCAGACTATGGAGTATTTGCATTTATTAGGGAATTTTTGAAGGCCAAAACATAATAAGTTCAGCAGTGTGAATCCTGAATGGAGCCATTTTAGGCACCTTGAGAAGGGGGAGAGAAGATGATCTGAGGCCGAGGACAAGAGGGTCTGTCCAATGACCCTCATGTCACACTAGCAGGACAACAGCCCCTCATCCTCTGCAGGGAGTCAGCTCAGGGGGTGCCTGTCAGGCCACCTCCTTTTGAATCCTGCCCAACTCCACCCTGCCTGCTTGTGAGGACTAAACGGCTGGTGAACTGTGGGTTCCTCCTCCAGCGGGTGGGGGGCCATATGAGATCCAAGCGGGGAACTGGAGGATTCTAGACTCCTTGGTAGTGCCAGTAAGCCTTGGCCTAAGGGCCAATGAGCAGGTGACGTCTACACAGCCAGGCTGAGCCATCTCACTGTCTGTGTAAACAGATTAACTCTTAGTTATCCCCGAGCCTTCAGTCACTTCTTGTTTAAAGACACTTCTTGTGTGGTCAATTTGGAAAGAGAGAGCCCAGTGAATACTGATCCTGGG
Organism: Nomascus leucogenys; assembly: GCF_006542625.1. Taxonomy (NCBI): domain Eukaryota; kingdom Metazoa; phylum Chordata; class Mammalia; order Primates; family Hylobatidae; genus Nomascus; species Nomascus leucogenys. The sequence goes on along the minus strand of NC_044396.1, from coordinate 53,255,852 downwards.
AACAAGAGTCAGAGATTCAAGTGAAAATGCCCCCCCCCATCTTTGTAGAAAATCTTCCTTTATAGCAAAGCCTGGAAGGTCTGAGCTTTAGTTTTACTTAGAAAAGTAATGATTTTCTCACAATTCTTGAGCCTAAGCTCTTTCGGCTGATATTTGGAGAAAAAAAGGAAGGAAGGAAGGAAGGAAGGAAGGAAGGAAGGAAGGAAGGAAGGAATTAAGAAAGAAAGAAAGAAAGAAGAGAGGAAGGAAGAGAGGACAGAAGAAGGGAGGGAAAGAAAGAAAGAAAGAAAGAAAGAAAGAAAGAAAGAAAGAAAGAGAAAGAAAGAAGAAAGAAAGAAAGAAGAAAGAAAGAAAGAAAGAAAGAGAAGAAAGAAAGAGAAAAAGAGAAAGGAGAGAGAGAGAAAGAGAGAAAGAAAGAAGAAGGAAGGAAGGAGAAAGAAAGAAAGGAAGAAAGGAAGGAAGGAAAATGAAAGGAAAGGAAAAGAAAGAAAAGAAAAGAGAGAAAAGGCCTTCTTAGGTATTTCCACAAACCAGTGCTTGCCTTCCTGTGATTCATAGCCAGGGGCTGCAGCTGTGAGGAAGGAGGGTGGGAAGGGGGCAGGAAGGAAAGGGAAGGATGATCTCAGCCATATCCCTGTCCATGCAGCTCTGTACCACCAGTGGCAACCAACTTCCCTGGTGAGGTGTGGGGGATCCCAGTGTAGGATCCTCCATCAGGCCTGCTCACACACCACCAAGGCAGCTCAGAATGAATGGCTGGCCGTGGGGATTGGGGAGCAGCAGAGCCAGGCCAAGGGCTATGGCGGGCAGTCTTTCTTGTCTATCAAGACAAGCATCGAGGGAGGATAGTTTGGGAGCCGAAAACACAGAGCTGTGGCGCAGGGACAGCGGAGGCAGATGGTCACTGTCTCCCTCGCACCTGGCTTCTCTGTGAAGGACGTTCTAGACACAAGTCTTGGTGTCCACCTCCAAGAGCCAAGTGGGGAAGGCAATGAAGAGCCCAGGGCCCCATGTCAGGAAGTGTGGATTCTGCAGCAGACTCCAGGATCTGCGGAGCTCAGGGAAAGGAGCTCGGTGTGGCCCAAGAAGGCTTCGTGGAGGGCTGCTTTGAGGGAGGAGGGTTGCGGGAGGAAAGGACTTTGGCTGGGCCTGGAAAGAAGATAAATATATTAACAGGTGAAAAGAAAGGGGAGCTCAGAATGTGAGGACCACGAAGCTTAACTCTCAGTCAGCAAAAGCCACTGGATTTTGACAAGAGGGTGGGGAGAAGGCAGTAATGTGAGAGTTGGGGGAGAAGGCAGTAACTGATGGCAGAATGTAAGGACATAGACTGGCCTCTGTGTCAAGGACAGATGGGGGCACTGAAGGTGGGGACAGGTCAAAAGACATTGCAGGGGTGTGTGCAGCAGGGACAGGACGGTGGCTGAAGCGAGATGTGTAACTGCAGCATGTTTAAGGTGACAGGGCTGATGTGGGGGCCAGAAAGGGAAGAGTCGCTGACCCTGGTGGAATGAGGATCTCCTGACGTTCCCAACACAAGACTGCCGCGTGGTGTGGCGAGAGCCAGCATGAGAAACGGATTCTCACCACAACAGGCCTGTCCCTGAGAACAGAGTCAGGTTTACGCTACCTAAGAATTGGCTTCCTTCTTCCTCCTCCAACACAGCCGGCCCTTCCTCCTCCATTTGCTTCTGGGACTTGGTGCCATCGCCCGCACAGAAACTCGGGCCAGAAAGCTGACAGTGGCTCTAGCCCGCCCACCCCTCCCCATCTCATATCCCAGCCATATCCAGGCCATACCCTCATCTCCACAGTCACGGGCCCTGCGCTGCTTCTGCTCCCATACTCCCCACTGTGCTTCCTTCTGACCTCCCTCCCATTTGTCTATCCTGTTGCCACCAGAGAGATCTTTCCATGATGCAAACCATGTCATGTCATTCTCAGGCTTAAGCCCCCTCGGGTGGGCACCTGAATCAACCACGATCTGCTATCAGGCCTTTTTCCTCCTCTCTCCCCTCCCAGGAGCATGTCTGCCTCCTCTCCCCACCTGGAAATGGCCAGTTGTCCTCTACAGATACTGGCAGTATTTTGAGGGGAAAGGATCAGCAGGAAATCTAAACTGCACAGTCACAGATCACACTCCCTGTGCAGCCTCGCAACTTAGGTGACTCACAGGCGCTTCAGACCTAACATGCCCAAAGCCAAGCCCTTCATTCCTTACTCCTACACCCTGTCCCGAGCCTGCCCCTCCTCTAGGTAAATGGCACCCCCACCCAGAAGTTCAAACGAGAACCCGATTCCTCCCTTTCTCTCTTCACACCCCTACATCCAAACCATATTCCCATCTCACGTTTCCCAATTCTATCCATCCCCACTGTCCCCACCGTGCCTAAGCCACCACCGTCTCCAGCCTGGACACTGAGATAGCTTAGTGACTAGTCCCCTGGCTTCTATACGCACTTATTGTCCACAGTCAAGACCTTTTTATTCTTTTGCATCTTACATTTTATTTCCTTTTTGAGGTGGTGACAAATTTACATGGAATAAAATTCAAATAGTGATAAGGGCCTAGTATCCAGATTATATAGAGAACTCTGACAACTTACCAACAAAAAGACAAGCAAGCCAACTAAAAAATGGGCAAAAGATCCGAATAGACATTTCTCCAAAGAAGACATACGAATGTACAATAAGCATAGGAAAAGATGCTCAAGGCCACTAATCATTAGGGAAATGCAACTCAGAACCATGAGATACCATCTCCTACCCATTAGGACGTCCACTATCCAAAAACCAAACGACAAATAGCAAGTGTTGGTGAGGATGAGGAGAAATCAGAACCTTGATAGGAGTGTAGAACAATGCAGCCGCTTTAGAAAATAGTTCAGCATTTCCTCCAAAAGTTAAGAATGAAATTACCATATGATCCAGCAATTCCACTTCTAGGTATACAGCCAAAGGAATTGAAGGTGAGTATTCAAACAAATACACAGACATGCACATTCCTAGCAGCACTAATCCACATAGCCATAAGGTGGAAATAGCTTAGATGTCCATCAATGAATTAATGGATGCACAAATTGGGGTGTATTCATACAGTGGAATATTATTCAGCCATAAAAGGAAATGAAGTACCAATATATGCTACAACATGAACGAACCTTGAAAGCATTATACTAAGTGAAAGAGGCCGGATGAAACAGGTGAGGTATTGTATGATTCCATTTATATGAAATACCCAGAATAGGCAAATCCAGAGAGATGGAAAGCAGATTGGTGGTTGCCAGCATTTGAGGGAGGGAGGGAAAAGGGGGAATGGGGAGTCATTGCTTAGTGGGTATAGGGTTTCATTTTGGGGTGATGAAAATGTTTTGGAACTGACAGAGGTGGTGGTTTCATGACATTGTGAATGCACTAAATGCCACTCAATTAAATGTTGAAAAAAAATTCAAATAGTGGGAAGGAGGACATGGTGAAAAGTCTGCCTCCCACTTCTGTGGTCTGGCCACCCAGTTCCTCTCTTCCGGAGTAGCCAGTATGTAGTGTTGTACCTTACATCCTTCCTGAGGTGCTCCGTGCATGTAAATCTGTGGCAGCCATGGAGTGGCGGCACAGACTTGTCTTCAACAGAGAACCTACAGTGAGGAGTGTCAGCTGACAGCCTCTGGCTGCTGCACTTAGGAACCCACCACAGTGGTCACACTGAAGCCACATTCTCCCCAGGTTGCTCCCAGCCAATGACAACCCAGCAGAAGGCCTTGAGCAGGGCCAGTTGTGCCTGACACAAGGCTCCTTTAATGGTACTCTTGGCTGTATGGCTGAGATCTTCTCTAGAGCTGCACTGCAGTCTGAGGCTCTTCCTACCCCATCCTCCTTCCTTCTCCCAATCCTTTTCGAGTCTTCAGACAAGCCTTGGGATTTAACAGCTCTTCCTGCCCTACTGCTTGCCCCCTCTCCCCTGTTTCCTGCACGGTCATTTCCCCCAATAAATCTTTTGCATTTCTAATTCCAACCTAGTGTCTGCTTCCTCGAGGACCTAGTAGACACACAAGCAAACACACACACACACACACACACACACACATCCTATACTTATACAAATGATATATACACTATACAAGTGGTTTTAAAAATTGACTATATGTATACCTCAGAGACTGACTAGTGTCAGTAAATAAAGAACTCACTCAATCCCTACAGCTGCACAGCAGCATGTTGTGTGGATAAACAATGTATGTTTATCCAAATCCTCACTGGTTGATATTGTTAGATTTAGTTCTTCATTGATATTTAGGTCTTTTCCAATCTTTTGTAGTTATACACAATGTTGCAATGAGTAACCTTCCATATATTGATTTTAAAACATAGGCATGCAGGATAAATTCATGAAAGAAAAGTTGCTAGGTCGAAGGGTATGTGTATTTTTTATTCTGATAAATACTGCCACATTTCTCCCTTAGGGTCAGTATCAGTTTATACTTCCACAGCAATAGATGAGTCAGTCTGTTTCCCACATCTTTGTGTGTTTCAAACTTTAATCTTTGCCATTCTGATGGGTGGGGAGACATTGTTTTCAAAACAGAAGTCAAATCATGTCACTCTCTTGCTTGAAATTCCTCAGGGGCTTTTCATCTATCCCATAACATCCTATTTCCCCGTCCATGCCCACACCTCGGTCTCCAACTCACCCTTTGCCTCCTCCATTGAATATCTGCTTTTTCCTTAAACACACCAAGTTCAGCCCCAACTCAGGGCCGGCACACAAGCTGCCCTGCCACCTGGAATGCAGCTCTAAACCCTTCAGGTCTCAGCTTCAATGGTGCCTCATTACAGAGGGCTCCTGGAGCACCCTTAAAACTCGATATCCATATTGTGCCTTATTACCGCAGATGACAGAAGACAGTTGCCTTGCATCATTTATCACAATTAGAAATCGCTCGTATGGTTTTCTTTCCCACTAGATTTTCACAGTGTCTAGCTCATCTTAAGTGCTCAATAAGAACTTGCTAAAAAAATGTATGAATCAATAAATGACTGAATACGTCTCCCTGGACTTGCAATGACATCAAGCTTTTCCCATATTCTCTCGAATTCCATTGTCTGTCCACAAATACCTTGTGCTTCCAAAGCTGTAAGACGCATTATCCTCCCAGGTGGTTGCATTTTTTAGGAGTTTTCAGCCAGCTAATACACTTTGGGATCCTTCTGAAGGCAAAATATGACTCACGGGTAGGTCACAGCTGACACAGGTGTGTCTACTGAAGCAGATTAGAGGCCCGTCAAAGATTTTCTACAGTTGCCATAGCAGAGCTCAGGCTGCAACATGCTGTCTCAGGAAAAAGGAGACAGATTCCTGGTCTCACCTGGGCTAATGAAATTTTTCAGGTAGATCCACTGCTTCACACAGAATTTTAAGCCAAGAGTCAAAGCAAGATGCAAATGGAAGATCTTCAAGGTTACACTTCCCATGGGAAACATACAGCACCTGAGTTTATCACATCAGTGTTATGAGTTGAATTATGTATTCCCCCATCCAAATTTATATGTTGAAGTTCTAACCCCCAGTGCTTCAGAATAAGACTTTATTTAAAGAAAATAGTCAGCTGGGTGCAGTGGCTCATGCCTGCAATCTTAATACTTTGGGAGACTGAGGCGGGAGGATCACTTGAGTCCAGAAGTTCGAACCCAGCCTAGGCAACATAGGAACACCTCAATTCTACAAAAATAGAAAATAAAAAAATTAGCTGGATGTGGTGGTGTGTGCCTGTAGTCCCAGCTACTTCGGAAGATGAGGTAGGAGGATTGCTTGAGCCCAGGAGGTTGAGGCTGCAGTGAGTCATGATCACACCACTGCACTTCAGCCTGGGTGACTGAGTGAGACCCTGAAGAAAAAGAAGGAAGGAAGGGAGAAAGAGAAAAGGAAGGAAGGAAGGAAGGAAGGGAGGGAGGGAGGGAGGGAGAGAAGGAAGGAGGGAGGGAGGTAAAATAGTCCTTGCAGATGCAATCAGTTTAGTTAAGACAAAAATGAAGTCATACTGAGGCAGGGTGAGCCCTAATCCAATAGGAGTGTTATCTCTATAAAAAGAGGACATTTGGACATAGACAAACACAGGGAGGACACCATGTGAAGATGAAGGCAGAGATCCACTAGCCAAGAAATGCCAAAGATTGCCAGTGAGCCACCAGAAGCTAGGGGAAAGCATGGGACAGGTTCTTTCTCACAGTCCTCAGAAAGAACCAACCCTGCTGACACCTTGATCATGAACTCCTAGCCTCCAAAACTGAGAGACAATACATCTCTGTTGTTTAAGCCACTCAGGGTGTGGTACATTGTTACCGCAGCCCTAGCAAACTCACACAACCAGCAATCATGCTAGGCCAACGTGGACAACTGTATCCTGCATGCCAAAGGTAAATGTGTCCATTTGCCACCTAAATAACCTCAATCGCAGTTGTTTCCTTGTTGAAGTGGTAGAAAGAATGTGGGACTTGGATTGGGGGTCCTGGCACATTCCCTCTCTGGCTCAGTGAAGTGAGGGGGTTAGACTAGATGATCTCCCAGCTTCCTCCCACATCAACACCCTTTCCCCCCATGGACATAGTTACAACAGTTTCCACCAGGCTTAGAGAGAGGAGAGCCAAAGAGGTTTCAACCAGCAATTTAGATCTCAGGGGTAGGGCAGGGGGATGCCCTGCAGTCGAACTTTGGTAACTATACCCTACATGCTTTTCCTTTCTATCCTTCCCTGCTAACAGAACCTCTCTGTTGGCCAGGCTCCATGGTTAATGCCTGTAATCCCAGCACATTGGGAGGCCAAGGTGGGAGGATCACTTGAGCCCAGGGGTTTGCAATTAGCCTGGGCAATACGGTGAAACCCCATCTCCACAAAAAATACAAAAAAATTAGGTGAGGTGGTGCATGCCTGTGGTCTCAGCTACTAGGGAGGCTGAGGTGGGAGGATCACTTGAGCCTGGGAGGCAGAGGCTGCAGTGAGCTGTAATTGTGCCACTGCACTCCAGCCTGGGTGACAGAGTGAGACCCTGTCTTCAAAAAACACACAAACAAACAACAACAACAACAACAAAACCCTCTGTCTTTTCCATCTGGAGGTTTTGAATTCAGTTTTAAACCATCTCAAGGTGGTTTCACCTACTTAGAGACTTCACCTGGGGATGTTATCATTAGAAGTCATTGGAAAAATGTGAGGGCATTTTTAGTTATCACAATGGTATGGGGGAACAGATGTTGTATTTGTGGACAAGGAATGCTGGAAGTCCTACAGGGTGCAGGGAAGTTCTGCAAAATAAAAATTGTCCCATATGTGCCTGCTGAGAACCACTTATAGGATGGTGTTCAGGAAAGAATATGGACCTTGGTGTCAGATGATGTTCTAGTTATCTGTTGCTGTATAATAAATCCCCCAAAACACAGTGGCTTCAAACAATCTTCCTATCATCTCACTGTGCTGTGGGTGGGCAGCTGAACTGGGTGGCTCCACTTGGGGTCTCACATGTAGTTTAGTCAGTGACTGAGGCTGGAGTGAGCCAAAGGCTCAGCTGGGGTGAGTGTCCAAGATGGCCGCTTTCTTACGTGGTTGGCAGTGGACCCTGGCCCAGCAGGAATGTAGATTGGAGTGCCCATATGGCCTCTACACATGGCTTCGGCTTCTCCCGGGATAGCAGCTCATTTCCAAAAGACAATGTCCTGGGGGAACATTCCACAAGAACAAAGCAAAACAAGGCAAGAACTGCAAGGCTTCTGATAACTTGCCTTAGAAGTCCCCGGCATCACTGCCACTCTATTGTATTGGTCAATGCTGTCATGAGACCTTCCCAGATTCCAGGGGGTGGAGAAACAGCCCACTTTTTGATGAAGGGGTAGGAGAAGAGCATGAGGGATGGGTCCATCTTTGAAAAGATAATCTGCCACAGAGGACCTGGTATTAGGTCCTGCCTCTACCACTTACTACATTGGAGACATCGATGAAATCCTGAATCCGTCTACGTCTTGGTGTTTGCTTTTGAAAACAGGGAATAGCATGGTGTCCAACTTGCCAGGGTGCCTTGAAAACCTGTGGTAGCCATTGCTAGTTGTTATTGTTGGCATTTTCCCATAGGAGGAATGGCAGTCCCAGTTCCAGAAATTCTCCTATTGTCATGCACATGTCTGTCACTTTGTGTTTGCTGACTTGATGATTGAGGAATTTGAAAATCACCCAGAGGTGTACTGGGGAGGTAAAGCCATCATTTGACCAATGCAGCTCCAGCCTTCTTGCCTTAACTGGATGTTTAATTTTTATTTATATTCTATCAAAATACTGGCAGGGGCCAGGCGCGGTGGCTCACATCTGTAATCCCAACACTGGGAGGCCAAGGCAGGCGGATCACAAGGTCAGGAGATCAAGACCATCCTGGCGAACACGGTGAAACCCCGTCTCTACTAAAAAATACAAAAAAATTAGCCGAGCTTGGTGGTGGGCGCCTGTAGTCCCAGCTACTCAGGAGGTTGAGGCAGGAGAATGGCGTGAACCTGGGAGGCGGAGCTTGCAGTGAGCCGAGATCACATCACGGCACTCCAGCCTGGGCAACAGAGCTAGACTTCATCTCAAAAAAAAAAAAAAAAAAAAAAAAAATGGCAGGGCGTGGTGCCTCACACCTCTAATCTCAGCACTTTGGGAGGCCATGGTAGGCAGATCACTTGAGATCAGGAATTTGAGACCAGCTTTGCCAACATGGCAAAACCCCCTCTTTACTAAAAATACAAACATTAGCTGGGCGTGGTAGTGCATGCCTGTAATCCCAGCTACTAGGGAGGCTGAGTGAGGCAGGAGAATTGCTTGAACCCAGGGGGCAGAGGTTGCAGTGAGCCAAGATTGCACCACTGCACTCCTGCCTAGGCGACAGAGCAAGATTCTGTCTCAAAAAATAAAAAATAAGAACAAAATACATGTAGAAGTCCTTTGACTACCTTCCTACCCTATCTTCCTGTTGATCCCCAGAAGCAACATTCATAGATTTATATATATATATTTACATTTATATTTTTAGATAGCAGGCAAATACTCCTCTGTCTTGATTCACTTATTTCCCACTATAGTAAGTGAATGTTTTAGATCACTTACTCCTCCCCTTCCTTCACTTTCTTTCTTTCCAATTGTTTATCAATTTTTTGTTAAATCTACAAGTAGCATTTTCATTTTTTTTTTTTTTTTGAGACGGAGTCTCGCTCTGTCGCCCAGGCTGGAGTGCAGTGGCGCTATCTCGGCTCACTGCAAGCTCTGCCTCCCGGGTTCACGCCATTCTCCTGCCTCAACCTCCTGAGTAGCTGGGATTACAGGCGCCCACCACCAAGCCCGGCTAATTTTTTGTATTTTTAGTACAGACGGGGTTTCACCGTGTTCGCCAGGATGGTCTCGATCTCCTGACCTCATGATCCGCCCGCCTCGGCCCCCCAAAGTGCTGGGATTACAGGCGTGAGCCACTGCGCCCGGCCAGCATTTTCATTATTATGATAATGTAAAGTAAACATTGTTCACTGCCGAGCCAAGTAGTGAAATGATAGTACATTTCTTTTTCTCAACATTTTCTTCTTCCTAGAGTTGATAATTCCTCCACATTTTGCTTTTGCTTTGTTTTCTCTAAACATCTGAGTCTTTCCATATTTCTGAGAAGTCTGCAAATCAACACTTTATACAATTTTTGACATCTCAAACCTGGCTACAATCATTCCATTGTTTCCCTGGAGAAATTCTTCCCAGAGCCCTGCAATACTCTGCTCTGACCTGGACCGGCTGGTCCCAGAGCCTGTCCATAGCTTCATCTTGGAACCTCCCTGTGCCTCTCCCCTTTGTTAGATTAGAAGCCTTCTGGCCAGGTGAGGTGGCTCAGGCCTGTAATCCCAGCACTTTGGGAGGCCAAGACGAGTGGATCACATGAGGTCAGGAGTTTGAGACCAGACTGGCCAACATGGTGAAACCCCGTCTTTACTAAAAATACAAATAATTAGCCCAGTGTGGTGGCGGACACCTGTAGTCCCACCTACTTGGGAGGCTGAGGCAGAAGAATCCCTTGAACCAGGAAGGCGGAGGTTGCAGTGAACCAAGATTATGCTGCTGTACTCCAGCCTGGCGACAGAGCTAGACTCTGTCTCAAAAAAAAAAAAAAAAAAAAAGATTAGAAGCCTTCTTTTTTCGTGGTAGAGCATCTTCCAGTAGCTTCCCAATAAACGATATGCTGGATATAAATTTTTTTGTACTTTGCATGTAATTTTTTTTGTATTTTGCAAATGTCTTTATGGATTGGCAATGACTGATACTATCAATCGTATTTGATTGATAGTGTGACTGAAATAGAATTTTAGGCCAAAAATAAGTATCCCTAGGGATATTGCAGGCATTCTTCTGATGTAGTCTAGCTTCCCATGTTGCTCTCAGGAAGTCCAGTGTCATTCCAATTCTTGATCCTTTCTATGTAAGCGTTTTAGTTCTCTTTTTGAAAACTCTTATGATCTTCTTTCCATCTCTAGTTCTGCAATATCCCAATGGTATATTTTGGTACAGGGATGTTGTCAGCTATTATCTTGGGCATTTGGAGAATTTCAGTTGAAGATTTGTGTTCTTCTATGGCTTTTTTTTTTTTTTGGTATTTTTTTCTAAATAATTTTCTTACCACCATGTTCTCTGTTCTGTCTTTCTAAAACTACCTATTGGATATTGAACCTCCTGAATTGCTCCTGTGATTGCTTATCTTTTTGTCTCCTATTGCCCTTCTTTGCTTTACTTTCAGGGAAATTTCCTTAACTTTATCTTCGAACACTGCTATAGAATTTTTGAAATTTTAGCTCTCATATTTTTAACTTCCTGGAACTCCTTCTTGCCCTGCTTCTTCCTTTTTCATCACATCCTGTGGATATAACATCTTCCCTTATACCTCTAAAGATATTAATTATAATTTATCTTCAGCTTCTCCTGCTTTTTCATTGTTTCTGCTGCCTTCATTAGATGCTTTTTTCTGTTTGATTATTTTATTCTCTGTGATGTTGAACAGTTTCTTCAGTGATGACCCCTGACTGCCCCTCAAATTTAAGGAGGCCCTGAAGAGCTGAGAGCTGATTGGAAGTTCTGTGTACATGGATAGTATTTTATTCCAGGGTGATCAGATAGATAATGGGCATTTTTGCTAGCAGCCTCCAAACGTCTCTCTCTCTCTCTCTCTCTCTCTCTATATATATATATATATATATACACACACACACATATATATACATATATATACATATATACATACACATATATGCATATATATACACATATACATATATACATATATATACATATATACGTATATCTATACATAGATATACGTATATATATACACACACATATATACCTACTATGTACCCACAATAAAATATTTTTAAAATGTCAATGTATGTAAGTCTTTTTTTTTTTTTTTTTAAGTGGGTCCGGTTTTTGCAGAAAAGAAATCCTCCAATCTCCTGCCCCTGTTGTTCTGAGGCTAGGTCAGGGAAGCGCTCACTCATTGTGCAAACTCACCCCATCGCAGCCTTCCTCTGAACCTGGTATTATTAGCACGAAGTTTTTCTGGTCCAATTTCTCTAGAAAATAAACTTCCTTTCCTGCAGAAGTGGGTAGGGCTTGAGACCTGCAAGTCTGTCTGCCTGTTGTAAATACTTGTAAACACTTCTAAATAATGCCTCTGTGTTCACCTTACTCCCTTCTACAGCAGCTAATGCCCCAGTCCTTGAGACCTAGCAAGGTTCTGTGGGCCATAGCAACTGGCCTCTCTGATGTAGGCCACCCCTGTTCCTAGGCACTCAGCTTGGACCTCCTTCTTCTCTGCTCATGCCTTCACCTTCCACCATCTTCCTATACTGTGGTTCTGGGTCACATAGTCTCCCAGCAGAGATGAGACTTTTGATGAGAGGGTGGAAATTGCTGTACCCCACCATCTTGAAATTCACACTCCAAGGAGTCTTTCAATTGGTGTTGGGGAAAACTGCATTTTGTGCCACCCTCAAATCAGCAAACACTTGTGGAGCATCTCAAAGGGCTCTGAACTCTGTAATAACAACAACAATAAGCATTTGGGAGCACCTGCTATGTGCCAAATATTTTGCATACATTATCTTTAATCCTCATCCCAATCTACCAAGGGAGGATTATCCCTATTTTACAGATGAGGAGACTGAGGCCCAGCAAGGTAAAATTGTTTGTCCCAGTTTATCCCTTTGATAAAAGCCAGAATTTGAATCCAGGTCTCTCTGGCCCCAAGTTGCCTATGGCAACCAAAGCCTTCCACGTCTACCTCCAGTCACTCAGTGGGTGGCCTTCCTCAAATCTCGGTTCATCAGTCATGTCCAACACACCGGTATGCATCCGTGCTTAAAAAGAGAAGCCAGGCAAAATAAGCTTCCTTGGTATGCCTGTGGCCCCGTTTCCTGGTTCTCATCCTGCCGTCTTTCAAGGTGAGCCTTCCAGGTAAGGCGGCTGGGCCTAGAATCCGCAGCATGCAGCCAGGAGCTGATTTTCAAAGAACCCGGTGCAGCAGGAAGACCGAGGAGACAGCCGCCTCCCCTGCTCGACTCCTGCTGACTGTGGAACTGAGCGGGAGCCGCGTAGCCATGGTGACGGTGGTAGTCGGCTGACAGCCCGGGAGGGGGTCGGGGAGAGGGAAGAGGGAGCGAGAAGGCGGGCGGAGGCCTCCTGCCGGGGATGGGCAAACGGGTTTCTGGAAGCCGCGCCTGGGGGAGGGGCGCGTGGGGAGAGAGCGCTTCCCTCCCCGCGAAGCCGGGCGCCCTGCCGCGCCGCCCACCTGCCTTCCCGGCCTCCTCCCCTGACTCACCACGCAGGTGGGTGACTCACAGCACCTGCGGTGTAAGCGGGGCCGAGGCGGGCAGGGAAGCCTGCCGCTGGGGCGCTTGGCCTCCGGAGTGGGGAGGGGAGAGAAGGCGACGCTGAGGGTGACTCTTCTGCCTTCTGTCCCTGTCCCTTCCCCCAGCTCCACCGTCTCCTCGCCCACGTCCCCTCCCCCCCCCGCCAGGGACGCCCTTATCCGAGGAGAATGCTTGACAAGGAGCGGGGAGGGGCCCCAGCCCATCACTTGCACTGTGCTGGGTGCCCCAAGACCGTCCAGTGTGCCCTGAAGGCCACTCTTGCTCCACTCTCTCGCTGGCTTTTCCAGGCTCCCAGCATAAACAGGAACTTGACCCGTGGCTGTGGCCCAGGTGCTCTGCATTGGCCTCCCCTCACATCCTGTCTCCTGCCTGGTCCCCTGACCTCTCTGCCCTGGGCCACGCAGGTGGCCTTCCCATTTCCTGGGCTCTCCCTCACAGCCATTGCCCAGGCCCTCTCCTCCACCTGGGATGTCCTCACTTCCATCCCGCGTTTGCCCCTTCAGGTATCAGCCCAAACATCACTTTTCCAGGACAGCCTGTCCTGTTCCCACCCCACCCAGGTGGGTAACTTCAGTCACTCCAGTCACTCCGCCCCGCAGGACCCAGGAACTCTTAGTAGCATTCCTCACAGCTGCCATGTCTTGGCAAGAGGCCTCTCCTCCCCACTGGACTGGAAGGGCCAGGAGGGCAGAGCCAGGCCTCCTCTCTGCACCTTGGATTCCCCGAATTTTGCACAGTGTCTGGCAGAAGATCCTCACTCAAGAAATGTTGGAAGGGAGGAAAGAAAAGAGGGAAGGAAGGAGGGAGGGAGACAGGGAAAGAGGAAGAGAGGGAGAAAGGAGACATCATTTTGCCCTTCTGGGCAAGGAGCTGATGGAGTGCTCTGCCTTGCACCTGCCCCAGCTGGGAGGTAGAAACCAAAGTGACGCTTCCCCTCCCCTGCTGCTCTTCCAGCTGACCAGGGGCTAGGATGATGGTGAAAATACTATGAGTATTAAGGGGTGTGGGCTTCTCGAATTAAATGATCATTTGTTCTGCTTTCAAAAATGCATTTCACGAAGGTGGGAGCAGCTAGTACTGCTAGCATCAAAGGAAGTGTTCTTGAGCCCCCTGCCTTGCGTGGGGGACCTGCCATCTGGCTCACATTCAGAGCGTTTGCTTTCTTTCCTGCAAGCAACTGGCCCTGATTCTCATGTCCCCCCCAGCTGTCTGGTCTCCTCAAAGTCATGTGCCCCTAAAGGCCATAAGAAAAGAGCTTGTGGAAAAGACACTGAGCTCTTACTGGGGCCAAATTCTCCAAAGGCAGGAGGCTGGGTTTCTAGCTGGAGGGTATGGGGCAGAGTGGAGTTTAGAACGCCCTTCCCTGAAGAGGCTAGAGAAGCCGGTTCCTGCTCAGCCCTGCAATCCCAGCCCAGTCCTTGCAAGGGGCTCCAGGGAGTGAGTCAAATCTGATAAAGCCAGCCAGGATAAGATAGAAAGAAGGTTGTTTATGCACCGGCCCTTCAGTACCAGGTGGGGCTGCTGTTTTGGAGGCCAAAGAACATCCAATGGAATAGAAGTCCTGTTAGAAACCAGAGGAAGACAGAGTAACCCAACTGTCATTTTCTTGAATTTATTTTATTATTTTTATTTTTGATTTTTCAAAATGGGTCTTGCTCTGTTGCCCAGGCTGGAGTACAGTGATTCAATCAAGGCTCACTGCAGCCTCAACCTCCCAGACTCATGTGATCTTCCTGCCTCAGCCCCCTGAGTAGCTGGGACCACAGGTGCATGCCACAACACCCAGCTAATTTTATTTTATTTTATTGTTTTGTAGACGGGGGTCTCACTGTGTTGTCCAGGCTAGTCTCAAACTCCTGGACTCGAGCTATCTTCCTGCCTTGGGCTCTCAAAGTGCTAGGATTACAGGCATGAGCTACCACACCCGGCCTTGAATGTATTTTAAATGGGCTCTATGTCAGTCCTACCAGAGAAAGGTGTCTAAATGTATAATGCAAGTTAAAAGCATTCTCTAGCTGTGTGATTTAGTAAAGCATTTTACTTCTCTGCTTCATAAACCACTCTGAAGCCAACTCAGATGATCCATTGAGACTCCTTTAATAAATACATGTGGAGTGAATTAATGAAATAATGTCTTCTCTCATGAATTTGAGAATCAAAAAGCTGTTTTAAGTCTTGATTCTAGCATTTTCTGACTTCCCATCTCTATGAAATGGAGTCTACACATAGGATCGTCCCCAGCATGGCACCTGATTCCTAGAAGGACAGAGCTGGCTAAAGGTCGGTCACTGTGCCACCCCTTTCCCCACTTCCCAGTGGGCGTTAGGAGGGCTGTTGCAGGTGTTTAGAGACTGGTACATTGTGTGTGCCTCTGAAAGGAAACTCCTGGCTTGTTGAGAATGGTCCGGGAAACCAGAAGATATTGCTCCTTTACCCGAGACTTTGTTGCTGGGCCTTGAGTGCTTCAGCCTGTGACTCACAGACACTTCTATGTGAAACCGTGGCTCAGATAAAGCAACACTGTTCCAGAAGAGGCAGAGGGATCGGGGAGCCTGTGAGCAGAGGAGAGGATCACAGAACAGAAAGGGGAGTACCCTGCTCATCGGCCAGCCCTGGAAACAATCATTAAACAAAGTCCCATAAAACCGCGGAGTCGAGATTAGAAGGACCTTGGCGGTGACTTGCTCCAGCCTCCTGTTTAATATAAAAGGAAGCAGGTTCAGGGAGTGAGGTGAACCTCCCAGGATTATCCAGACAGCAGGTGGTGGAGCTGGGACGAGTGCCCAGTTCTCCTGCCACCAGGGAAAGCTTGCCTTGGGACCTTGATCCGCCCATTGTAAGCTCATTCTGTGCCATAGGGCACTGCTCATTCCTGCCAAGGGTTAACAGAGACCAGAGTTGGAAGGATCAGTTCTAACTCTTCAGGTTCGGTTTAATTAGTATGTTTCTTTGTTTTTAATATTAGCCAGTTATAATCATTCATTTATAGACCTCTTGAGACTCAGCCAATGTGCCAAAGGTCTTGATGACATTGCCAAGAGATATTGTGATCTGAAGGAATTCCACGGTCTCCCAGGACTGAGCACGCAGCATCCCACACATCTCCATCCCTGCCTCCCTGCAAAGGCCCAAGGAGGGGATCTCTCACATGACTGAGGGGCTGTGGCAAGCTTAAGTCTTCCGGGAATACCCTGAAACAAACCACTATCCAGTGAAACTGTGGAGGAAGCAGAGTAAGGCTGGGCAGACCAGGGAGGGACCCACAGGGTTAGGGTTCTCTGTCCCCTAGAGTGGGAGCAGGACCCTCTGGGTTCCCCTAGCCCCATGATATAAATCCATGGAAAATTTGTATTTTGGGGGTCCTAACAGAGATGATATGGCCTCCAAGGAAGTAACCTCCAGCCCAGGGTCAGAGAAAGGGTACCGTTACTCTACCCGAGGGTTACACCACTATCCCGGGCTTCTAAGACCCCAGAAAGTGCCAAGGGTAAGGGGTGGCAAGGAGGCAAGGACAAGAGGCTGGGTTCCTAGGGGCCAGGCCACAGCTGTCCACGGAGGGATGGAGCTGGATGTAGGTGGCACAGCCTGGCTGAGGCAGCTGAGCCATGGAGAGTGAGACTCTGCTCAAAACACTTAAGAGGAATCCCCAGGGCTCATTCCAGTCTCTGCTGAGATATGAGGGCTGGAGACTTCAAGGAAGGTGGGGCAGGGCAACACAGGGGGCAGCAGGAGTGGACCAAACTGTAACCACGGGCACTGCTTGTAGAATGTAGTGAGTCCATGTTAAGGGCATATATCCAGGAGTAAGACGACCTACGTTCATATTGCAGATCCTTCACTTACTAGATAGTAACAGGAATTAGGCAGATGCCTAAACCTTAGTTTTCTCAATTGAAAGGAAAAAAAAAAGGATAATAATACCCACCTAATATTGTTGATTAAATAACAGATCTATGAAGGACCTATGACAGTGTCTGGCACATTATAGTAAGTGTTTATGTTAGTTATCTATTGCTGCAAACAAGTTACCCCCAAACTTAGTGATTTAAGCAACAAGCAGTTATCTCACATTATTTGTATGGGTATCTGGACACAGCTTAGTTTCTGGTTCAAAGTCTCTCATGAGATTGTAGTCAAGCAGTTGGTCAAGTGGTCCCATTTGAAGGCTTGGCTGGAACTGGGAAGGGGTGCATCTAAGCTCACCACATGGATGTTGGCAGGCCTCCGTCCTCACCATGTGGTCCTCCACAAAGGGCTTCCTCACAACATGGCAGCTGGCTTTGTTTGGAGCACACAGTTCAAGAGAGAGCAAGCGAAAATGCCAGGAAGGAAGCCACACTCTTTTTTTACAATCTATTCTCAGAAGGAATACCCCATTACTTCTGATACATTCTGTGCATTGAAAGTGAGTCAGTAATTCCAGACCACACTCAAGGAGAGGGGTTACATAAGGCATGAAGAACAGGAGGCAGAGATCACCAGGGGCCATCTTACAGAATGACTCCCACAATGTTTAATTAATGCTATTTTTATTATTCCATTTGTGTATCTTATTCCCCAAATTATTCTCCATTAATGCTGCTACTAATTTCCACCTCTGTGTTTTGCTGCTGTTCCTTCTGCCAGGAATGCCTTCCTCTAAATATCTATGGTTCCCAATCCTACACATCTTTTAAGGCCACACTCAAATGCCACTTCCATGAAGCTTTGCAAATTGCCCCCTTGCAGGAAGCACTTTCCTCCTCTGATGTCCAAAAGGGAAGAGTTTGATAAGGGAATAAGGGAAAGTGACAAATCCAGGCTATTGGATTTAGGCCCCCTGGGTCCATGAAGACACCGACTCTGAGATCATTCCAGAAACTTCTGTCATGGCTCTGCTTGTTCTGGGCTGGCTGAGCACCTACCCATTTGCTAATCCTTAGAACTAGGCTTCTCTAATAAACTGATATGAATCCAAAAATTAGAGCTCTTCTGAAGGCTGGACTCCAAAATCTCCAATAACATATGCAGACAAAGAGCCATCTGCCCCACGTGAAGACAAAGCACTTGAGAGGGAAATCTAACTGTGGGTGGTGTGCTCTTCTGTGAATTCTCTTGTGGGTTTGAGAACTTCATCTTCCAAAAAGCCTCCATGGGGACTGAAAAGGGCCTTATTCCACTCCAGAATACCCTTCTCTAATGAATCCAGTTGTCCCAAAAGGATAAACTACCTAAGGGTGTCCATGGGTGTGGCGGGCAATTAGGGAAGAGACAAAGTCAGGAGTCCTGGATCCAAATTGAGCCAGTTCAGCCCTGATCTTCAGCGGGGGGGATCAAGTCAACTTAGGAGGAGAAGAGGAAGAAACTCCTGGGTATTATCCACCCATACTGGGCACTGAACATGATGTCATTAAATCCTCAGAAAAGCCTGGTAAGGAAGGTGATATTTTTCACATTTTACAGGTGAAGAAACTAAGGCTCAGTGAGGTGAAATGGCCTGCCCCAGGTCACACCGCCAGTGGAACGCAGACTGCTTGACTCAATGCCTGTATTCATTCCATGATCCTCTCTTACAAATGGCTGTGGGAGAACAAAGCGAAAGGGCAGGGTTAGGAGCCAAGCTAACTAAAGTAACTCCAAAAATAGCTATTACAGAGCAAGCATAAAGTTACAGTTAGTTCTCCAAGATCCTAAGCCAAATTTTAGCCAGGCTTCCTTTATTGTTCCTGAGTTGCATAATAGGCAAATCTTCCATAGGGACGACTTGGGGGAAGAAGGTGAGAAAAGATGCTTAGTATGATTAATAGCAAGACGTCCACAGTCCCCTGACCCCCACCCCATTACCAACCCCACCTTTATCAGAAGATGCCTATTAACAAGGATGACACACACATCCAGAAAGTTAACAGGATAAAAAATCTAAATACTAGCTTCCATTCTTGCATGACTTGTCTCCTGCACTCCTCACTCTTTCTGTCCTGGCCTTCTGTTCTTTTAAGATTGGGTCAGCTTTTCTGTTTCAGGAAAGGTGTTTCAAAAGTGTTTCCCAAAAGGAAGCAGAGGCTCAAGCCAGGAGAAGATGAGGGCCTGGTTCAAGGCTAAGACAAGCCTAAAATTGCTGATACCAATCCCTTTCTGCTCATCTCCCCTTGACAACATGGACTAGGTTGAATTGCCCTAGAGGCCAGGCGTGGTGGCTCATGCCTATAATCCCAGGACTTAGGGAGGCCGAGGCAGGAAGATTGCTTGAGGCCAGGAGTTTGAGACCAGTCTAGGCAACATAGCAAGACCCCATCTCTCAAAAAAATTAAAAAAATTAGCTGGGTGTGGTGGTACACACCTGTAGTCCCAGCACTTCGGGAGGCTGAGGTGGGAGGATTGCTTGAGCCCAACAGTTCAAGGTTGCCATGAGCTATGATCACGCCACTACATTACAGCCCGGGTGACAGAGTAAGACCCTGTCTGTAAGAAAACAAACAAACAAACAAAACATTGCTGTTGAGCATTTTAGGGGTATGGTATGGAAGGAGAGAGAGGTCTAGGAGTGCCCACTCAAGACAATAGGGTAGCATTGGTCTTTCGATCCTCTCAACTAATGTTCTTTAGCACAAACTCTCTGCCAAGCACTGGGCTGTAGGTACAATGGGACTCCAAAGGGAGAGAAACTCAGAATTTCAAATTCCACAGGGGTGATATAATATGCACACATAGCTTAAAAATAAGACAGCATGTTATAAATGCCATTTAAAAATTAAATTAAATTACTATTCCTTGAAAAGGAAAGAAATTTTGACACATGCTACAACACGGGTAAACCTTGAGGACATCACACGAAGTGCAATAAACCAGTCACAAGAAGACTACTATTGTATGACTTCACTTACCGGGTACCTAGAGTAGTTAAGAGACAGAAAATAACATGGTAGCTGCAGGGACTGAGGGGATTGGGAAATAGAGAGCTGTTTTTTAATGGATAAAGTTTCAGTTTTGCAAGATGAGAAAGTTCTGGAGGGTGGTTGCACAACAGTGTGGATACACTTAACACTGCTGAACTGTACACATAGAAACATTGAAGATGGTAAATTTTATCTTATGTGTATTTTACCACAATTAAAAATAAAAATTTTGGGCCAGGCATGGTGGCTCATGCCTGTAATCTCAGCACTTTTGGAGGCCAAGGCGGGTGGATCACTTGAGGTCAGGAGTTCAAGACCAGCCTGGCCAACATGGTGAAACCCTGTCTCTACTAAAAATACAAAAATTAGCCAGGTATGGTGGCACATGCCTATAGTCCCAGCTACTCAGGAGGCTGAGGCGTGAGAATCACTTGAGCCTGGGAGGCGGAGGTTGCAGTGAGCCAAGATCATGCCACTGCACTCCAGCCTGGGTGACAGAGAGACTCTGTCTCAAAAAGTAAAAATAGGCCGGGTGCGGTGGCTCATGCCTGTAATCCCAGAACTTTGGGAGGCCGAGGTGGGTGGATCACCCAAGGTCAGGAGTTTGAGACCAGCCTGGCCAACATGGTGAAACCTCGTCCCTACTAAAAAAAAAATACAAAAATTAGCTGGGTGTGGTGGCAGACGCCTGTAATCCCAGCTACCGAAGAGGCTGAAGCAGGGACAATTGCTTGAACCTGGGAGGCAGAGGTTGCAGTGAGCCAAGATCGCACCATTGCACTCCAGCCTGGAGGACAAGAGCAAAATTCTGTGTCAAAATAAATAAATTAATTAAATAAAATAAAAATAAATAAAAAATTTTAAAGAAAAAAACTACTATTGACCTACAGAAGGTGAAACAATTATGTATCTCACTGGGGATATCAAAGAAGGCTTCACGGAGGAGGGGCCATTTGAACTGAGCCATTTAGAAAAGATGGGTTAAAGATGGGCAGAAAAGAGCATTCTAGGCGAACAGAGCAGCAGCAGCAAAAGCACATCCTAAAAAAAATAACGAGAGATTTCTCTCTTCCATTGCACCAACCCTTAACAGAAAACATTTTTCCAGTGATCAAACTGCCCAAGCCCGCATGTGTGCCTCCCAGCACAGCGTGGCTCTCCTGCCTGCTCCCTCTCTTCCTCTCATCCCCTCTCTGTGTGCCTGCTTCTTCCTGCCTCTTGTTCTCTCTCTCTCTGGTGTCTTTTGAACCTTCTAAAATGAACCTTTGACAAAAGTTTGCTTTTAGCTCAGAAGTAGCCTTCCTTAAGGTCTCTTTAATAACAGCAAACACCCAAAGACTCTCTCACCTTTATTAACAGAGCTTGTTTTGCTGTTCTTTTTCTCTCCTTGGATACCAGAAGCTTAAGAAGAAATTACCTCATCACCACTACAGGCAGGTCCCAATTGTAAAAACAGTCCTTCTGACAGACACTTCGTTGCCAGTTCTCCCTATGAAGGGCAGCTTTGCAGAACAGCCTGTGGCATGGGAGGAAGGGGAGGGCTTCGATTTATATTAATACTTGATTTTTGAACAGAAGTCAAGAGAAGGGTGGGCTCGGCAGAGAATTTCTTCATCTTTGGAGGGATGATTAAGCCAGAACTTATTATTCTCCATGTAAATCACCAGGACTTAAAGGAAGAATCCTGCTTTTTCTGATGAGAACGGTAACCAGGCAAGGGAAGGCATGCAAGGCTGCAGGGAGATAACGGTCTGAGCCCTGGCCTAGGCACACCCAAAATGCAGGCTTTCCCCAGCACCCAGTGCAGCTGGGGCAGCAGGCAGAGGGTTCATGTTATCAGGGTAGCCAGCATGGAGCTTACTCTCGCAGGTTCCCAGAGTGCAGACACACCTCGTGGGGATGCCAAAACCTGCTTGTTAGAGTGAACTGATGTGGCCTGAAGTGAAACTCTGCTTCCTTCTGCCTGGTGCGACTTAGAGAGGTTGCCGGATCTCCGACGAGAAACTAGCCTGTGCTTGATTTCTGCCTTTTTGTCCAGTCCATATTTTTTTTTTCTTTTGAGACGGAGTCTCACTCTGTCCTCCAGGCTGGAGTACAGTGGCATGATCTCGGCTCATTGCAACCTCTGCCTCCTGGGTTCAAGTGATTCTTCTGCCTCAGCCTCCCAAGTAGCTGAGACTACAGGACCACACCACCACGCCCGGCTAATTTTTGTATTTTTAGTAGAGACGGGGTTTCACTATATTAGCCAGGCTAGTCTCGAACTCCTGACCTTGTGATCTGCCCACCTCGGCCTCCCAAGAGGCGTGAGCCACCGCACCTGGCCTGTCCTGCCCATAATTTTTAATCATTACCTTTAATTCTGAGTGAGGACCCGTAGCCTTTTTGAGGATGAATGGTGCCAAGCCCTGAAAATAGAGCGAGCAGCATCGACATAGGCCCTGCCTCCTCTCCACAAAGTCGGCCTCCATGCTGGAGAATTCACACAGCCCTTTTCTGAATTCCTTCAGCTCAATCTAGACAGCTCTCAGGTAATCAAACACTGGAGAGAAGGCAGAGCTCAGCGTGAGTCGGGGAGCCTGTCTGGCCTTGACTTTACTGGAATCGATCATTTGGGAGTTAAGGGGGAAAATCTAATTTAGGGACAACAGTCCTTCCTTCGTGTCTATTCAATTACACTAAAAATTATAACAACAAAACCATGGAATCTCAGCATCGGCGAGAGCCCCTGGTGTCATCTTGGCCAAGCCCGGCAGGATGCAGGAAACCTCCAGGGCATCCCAGCTGCCTTTGCTGGCTCAGGTAATCAGACATTTTCCCCCAGAGAAGAGTGCAAGTGCACTCCTTTTGGGAGTGAAATGAACTGTTCGGAAACTCTGAGACTAAATGAAAATGAAAATCAGCTTATTTAACAGCCTCCACCCATAGATACTAACGCCTGGCACGTGTGCCTGAGATATGTCTGTTGACTGACCAACTGGTTGACTGATTGACTGAATGAATGAGTGAGTGAATGAATGACTAAACAGAGTGAACTGGCATGGGGATCAAAGGGAAGCAGAGACAGTAATTGCAGTGGTGAGAGGTAATGGACGAGTGGGAAAAAATGGGGAGACAGAACATTTTTCTCTAAAGATTTTTTTTCTTGTTGTTTTCTGAGTAAAATGGGGAGGGAGGGCCAGATTGTTCCAGCGAGTGTTTTCATTCTTCAATAATCCCTTAAACAAACCATCAACAAAACCAACAATCCAATTTATACGTAATTATACTTGTAAATTTATTTGACAAATAAATACATTTGTAAAATAATTTAAATTACTTTAGATTAGGGTAATGGTTGCTAAGGACAAGTATTGCCTATTTACCCCAAGTTGCTTTCTCATGACTTCTCTCTCTCCCTCTCTCTCCTCTCCCTCCCCCCCGCCTCTCTCTCTCTCTCTCTCTCTCACACACACACACACACACACACACCAGAACTTACAAATCATCGCTTCCTGGCCCCCTCAGAGTGAGTGAGCTGGATGAACCAGCTAATAGCTCAAGCACCTTCTCACTCTGTCTCTCATCCCCAAACAGATGTCCCCCACCCTGGCCAGTGAGAACAGCAAAGACCCTCTCCAGCACCCCCTCCCTGCCCCACTCCCACACCCATCCAGGGCTCCAGATTCTGGCAGAGTTGCTGGAGTGGGCGCCTCTCCCAGGCAGCAGACAGTCAGGCAGGCAAACACACATTGCCAGGCATCTTCCTTGCTGTGTGGGAGGGTTGAGGAGAATTCCCAGGGTGCAAGCTGCAAGAGCTCCCCTAAATCTCAAGATAAGGAAGGCTCATGCTGCCTTTCGCGGGGGTGGGGGGGGGCTTCACTTGGTGGTGCTGGGCTTGGGCTCAAATAATCAGATGTTTCCCTTTCCTCTCTCCTTCCCCCACCCCCTCGCACACCCTAAGAACAAGTTCTCAGCCATCAGGCTCCACAGCACACTCTCTCCCCCATAAATAGGAGAGCGGGCCTTGCCAATCAGTGTAATGTCTGCATCCTCCTGCTGGAGCCAGTTCCCCAATCCTCCCTTCAGGAGGGCACTGGAATGCAGGAAGCACATCTACAAAGACTGCAGAAGTTGGTACTGAAAATGCCACTGTGTTCTGGATCCTTCCTGGAGAGATAACCACCCCCACTATGTTCCCCCCATCTCAACACTTCCCCCAGCCCCCTAGTACCTGTGATTGGGATGCCACGGTCCCCAGCTCCAGTCAGATGGATAGCAGAAAACTGTGCACTGTTTCTGGGCAGCAAGGACAGCCAACCCAGATCCTGCCAGGCAGATCCTCTCAGTGTTTGGTAATTCAGCTACAAACAGGCCTTCGGCTTTTTAGCTTTCATTTTGCAGATAATTGTAGGCACAGCTCATCTAGCATCTACTCAGTTTCCTCTGCACACTGGTACTAGGACACAGAATTCTTAGAGTGGAAAGCACCCTAGATGGGAATCAATGTTTAAGGAACTCCTGCTACACATCTGACCTTCTGCTGGAAGACTTACACCCATTCATCAAACGCACGATGCCTTTTTCCAGTTCCATAAATCTGAATTAATCATTTCTCCTTTACCCTCCCTCAGTTCTTTGTTAGATCAAATACTATAGGACATTTTCCACATTGCTCTGTTCTGCAGTTACTGGTTGTCCTGTCTGTCTCTTCACTCAGACTCAGAGCTCCACGAGGGCAGGTCATATTCCTCCTGTATCTCTCCCAGCTCCTCACACAGACTCTGATACAGAGAAAGTGCTTCACAAAGACGTGTGTGGTGGAATTCCCACTTCCCTCTTTGCCTTCCACTGTACCAAGAAATAATAATTTATCTTCAGTGAAGGGAGTCTGTCCTTCCATTAAAATGTCTCCCACATGCAGGTGGGTTTTATTCACGAGTTTGGTGAAACACAGAGAGGAGAATTAGAATGCACCTGGAGTCCTCTCCAGGTCTGTTGGCTCCAGAGCTCTGTGTCTTCAGGTCAGTTTCAGTAATACCGTGCTGGGCTAGAGCCAGTGGTGAGCTGCAGCTGGACTTTGCTTGCAAAAGTCCATTATTAATTTTCAGAAATTTTGCAAGTCAGTTGACATGATGTTGCTAGCTTCGAGTCAGCCATGGTGAGAGTATTTATACCACAGAAATTGGCAAACAATACAAATCAGGGCTTCTCCCCCACCCCGAGAGCTGGTTGTTACACATTAAACATATATTTTGGAAGTTCATTTCAAAGTTCAAAGTTCATCTTTGGGCCTAAAGGGGACATTCTCAGTACCACTCTTGGAGTGAATACATACCTAGTGCCCACCAGATATCTGAGCCTGGCAAGAGATGTCCCCAGAAAGTCACAGGCCTTGGTTAAATCCTCTTCAATCTGCATCTGAGGCCTCTGGGGTTCCATATCTGTATGGAGCTCCCAATAGCCAAGAACAAAGCCCCCTCTGCTCTTGATCTCACATAGCTCAGCTCAGCTCAGGATGCACAGCAAGCGTGTGCTGCATAACTCAGCAATGAAGCAGTTCCGCCCTCCAGGCCTGTCTCACCCAGGAGAGGGAAGAAGAGTTTTATAGGAGGCTCAAGGTTTATCACCTTCCATTTGCTTGTGGAGTCCCCAGCAAAGAAACAAGGACAGAAGTTTATTCCCAAGGGGTGGGGAGTGAACCAGGGGTCACGCCCATGAGCACCCCTTCTTCTGGGCTTGCTCCCATCACTCTGGGGCTGAGATCATCACAGACTGAAAACATTTAGTATTTCAGACACCAAATCTCCTCGTGTTAAAGTTGGCCATGACCATTGAAAATAAAAGGCAGTGGCACATTTCTAAGGAATAGACATTATTGTAGTCAAAGCAGCATCCAAATGCAGAAATCTGACCCCACGTGTGTGTTTGGGTTTTGTTTATTGTTTTTTTCCAGACTTTTGAAAGTCCTTCAGAAAAGCAAGGTGAAAGACTTCTGTGGGCTTGAACTAGGAACCAGGACAAAAGCAGGTCAGAGGGGCACCGAGGTCTCCCGGCCCAAAGAGGAGCCTTGGGAAATGGGTTAACCTCTCCACGCCACACAGGTCCTTGCAGAAGGAGCAGTTTCCAAAGCTAACAGCATTTCTCAAAGCTCCTGCCTGACAGCATGGCCAAAACTCAACTCAAAAATGCATCCGAAAATGTTAAGGCAACAACTTAGATCATTTTACTTCAAACTGGAAATAAGTGACCTTGGGCTAAAACATCTCCAGCCCAATGGAATGATTTAAGCGTGCATGCTATTGTTGGTATTCAATCTGCTACCATGCCCAAGAGAGCAAAACAATTCCTGCTTTCAACCTTCCTCGGCCTCCTGCCCTGACAGAACCTTCCAGACCTGAGCAATTTGGACATAAAAATGACAGCTCCTCTTGCGCATTGTCACCCAGTAAAGTGCTACTTTCCAGAGCCTGAGTCCCTGCCTCCTGCCCTCTCCCCTATCAGCTGGAGATCATGTCATTGTGGCAGGGACTGCATAAGCCCCCATGTTGTTAGAAATTAAAGTAAATGATCAGGCACCAACTCTGCCTTTGACTCAGCTAAAAGAACAGGAGCCAGATACTACCTCTAATTTCCAGGTGTATACAGGCTGCAAATGCCTCTGGGGACTCAGCTTCCTTCAGCAAGCATCAGGCCTCAGGTATGGGAAAGCCCCTTGAAAGGATGACACGTGGTGGCTCTCGGTGACATCCTGGCCCTGGCTCTCCAGCTCTGGGACGGCATTTTCAAGACCCACTTTCCCCTGATCTGTTCAAATACCTGACATGTTTGCCCAGTTTATCCTTTCAACACATGCTAGAATAATAAATCATCTTATCTTAGGGATGACTTCAATATCTGTGGCATTTCTCAACAATTTTTTTTTTTTTTTTTTTTTTGACGCAGAGTCTTGCTTGTCCCAGGGCTGGGGTCCAGTAGTGTGGTCACAGCTCACTGCAGCCTCCACCTCCTGGGCTCAAGTGATCCTCCCACCTCAGCCTCCTGAGTAACTGGGACTATAGGCATGCACTACCACACCCAGCTAAGTTTTGTATTTTTTGTAGAGATGGGGTTTCACCATGTTGCCCAGGCTGGTCTCGAACTCCAGGGCTCAAGTGATCCACCCGCCTCAGCCTCCCAAAGTACTGGGACTATAGGCATGAGCCACTGCGCCTGGCCTATCAACACTTTTATTCGTACTAGTTTTAAGTTTTCAGAGGTGTTATTTGTCTTCCTCACGTATATAAATGCAAAGTTTACACCTTCCAAGCTAAATAATTGCTGTCTGCAGCATTTACTGTCACATTTTTTGAGGAATGTTATTGAAAACTTTCGGACTTTTGAATCAGTTCTTTACCAAGATAACTTTTTGTTAAAAAAAAAAATCATTGTTTCTCACTGTCAACTTGAATAAGTAACACTATATTTTTACTATAAATCTGTACTCTATTTTCAACACACGGGCTATTTTACTCACAGGTATGTTTCTGCCTAATTTAAGCCTTTAAAAACTCAAATTAAATTTTACTGTCTACAATGTGTTCAGGTTATGTACTAGAAGGGAAATCAAAGAAAATATAAACTACATTATTTGGGCTAAAGGAATGTAAAATCTCTTTTTGTTTGTTTGGTTTTTGAAACAGAGTCTCGCTCTGTCACCCAGGCTGGAGTACAGTGGCACGATCTCGGCTCACTGCAACCTCTGCCTCCCAGGTTCAAGCAATTCCTGTGCCTCAGCCTCTCGAGTAGCTGGGGCTACAGGCATGCTCCAGCATGCCCGGCCAAGTTTTGTATTTTTTAGTAGAGATGAGATTTCACCATGTTATCAGGCTGTTCTTGAACTCCTGGCCTCAAGTGATCCGCCTACCTCAGCCTCCCAAAGTGCTGGGATTACAGGCATGAACCACCACACTCGGCCTGAAGTGTAAAATCTTGTTGAGAGAATTTTACCAAATAGTATCAAATACACTCCTAGTTCAGTGGGGTACATCAATCGTCAGCCCCAGAACCAGTTTATAACCCTGACGTGTCCAGAATAGCAGTGTTTCCACCACAGAACTGGCCTGCCATGGAGGATGGGTGGCCACCAGATTCTTAACCAGCAACTATTTCAGAAACGGAACTGGAATGACCTCCAGCAGAACAATTAAAAACTTTCTCTAAAGAACTTTCTTTAAAAATTTTTCTTTAAAGAACCTTATGGGCCGGGCATGGTGGCTCATGCCTATAATCCCAGCACTTTGGGAGGCTGAGGCAGGTGGATCACGAGGTCAAGAGATTGAGACCATGCTGACCAACATGGTGAAATCCCATCTCTACTAAAAACACAAAAATTAGCTGGGCATGGTGGCACACACCTTTAGTCCCAGCTACTCGGAGGCTGAGGCAGGAGAATTGCTTAAACCCAGGAGGTGGAGGTTGCAGTGAGCCAAGTTCGTGCCACTGCACTCCAGCCTGGCAAGACTCCGTCTCAAAAAAAAAAAAAAAAAACTTTGTGGAAAACATTAGCTGATCCTTTTACCAGACCCTATTTTGAGAGGCCCCTGCATTTCCAGGGCAAGATAGAGAAGAGAGACAATATCTGGCTCACAGAAAATGCAGAGGCTTCACTCATCTCGTGGCATATCCCAGTCCATGGCAATGAGGCTCTGCACATCTCTCCCCAGGCCAGAGGGGTTCATCTGACCAAAGTTTACATAAAGCATAAGAGGGTATCACCCTCTCATTCTCATCTCAGTACATACCAGTCCAAATTCCCTGAGAGCTGACAGGTAGGTTATCAGGGAGAAAGGGCAGATTAAGCTTTGCCCCTTGTTCAACCTTGGAGGTCATCCTCCCAAGAGGTCTTGGCATCTTTTGACCCCAGCACCATCTTCCCTGGAGATGGGAAGGTGGATCTGAGTCTTCCCCTGCAATCAGATTCAGTCAATCAAGTGAATCACAAATTACATAAATCCAGTGTGTGCAATCTAGGAAAAAAGAAAAAGCAAAACGTTTGATGAGGAGGACAAGTTATTACCCTACTTAATAGATGAAAAAATTTAGGGTCCGATACTGGGGGAAAAAGGAAAACATTCACCAAAATAATTTTGACTCCATACCCCTTCTTCTAAGTGAGGAGTCCAGAGTAAGTCTCCTGTGTCCATTCAAAGCCAATCTCAGCTCATGAACTTAAGCATTGTCTTGATCAACTGCCTCCTCAAGGTTCTGGTAGCTCTGCCTATAAGCTGAGTGGCGTTGGCCAAATTACCTAACCTCTTTGGTATTGTTTTCCTTACCCTTCGGATGAAGCTGTGATCTCTACATTCTCTTTAGCTATCCAAATCTAAAATTCTCTGACTATGCTGCACAGGTAGCTTTGTCCTCAATTAAGTGTTCTTTATTTAGGGAACAATTTCTGGAGGTATTAACCTTCAGCATCCCAAGAAATGGACAAAGCCACAGCTATAAACTGAGACAATCCTTCTCCAGGAAACCCGAAAGGAGCCTTCTGGAATGGCCGGGCTGGTCTGCTCACGCCAGCCTTTTCAGTCACACCTGACCCAGAAATAGCCACACTGTCTGCAGGGATAAGTTGCTCTGAAAAAGTAGGGCGATAGAAACCACAGGACTTTTAGATACAGCTGGATGGGATTTCAAGAAGCAAAGGCCCGGATGACAAGCTGATACTAGCCTGCCATTATGTCAGCATCTTACTCCTGCAGCAATTGGATACCTGGACACCAGTTATTCTCCAAACCTACACTTGCCGCTGCCCAGAAGATGTTGAAGATGTGGTTGGCAGAAGAGTCAGAGTGAGAGAAGGGCGAGGCACATCAGTGCGGAGTCACAGCTGCCTCTGCGCTTCCCTGAGCCCCTGAATGAGGCATTGTTTGTGCAACTGGGAATCAGAGCTTCTCCTGTGTGTCATGTGCAGTTTGGGCTGCACCTGCCCTGCCTACTGGGCCTGTAGGGTGTGTAGGTTATGTCGAAACAAGACTGCACCCAGACACTACCCTAGGCCTCAGGCACCCTGGGAGTTCCGCTGTGTCAGGGACCCGGCGCTGCAATCTTTTTGTCTTCCAAATGAGACCTGGTAAGCAGGTTGGGCTGCCCAGAGGGGACAGCATAGCTCAGGACTGGGACATGCTAGGTGGTAGGTACCTTTTGCTTGTATCCCTCGGGGGTGAGAGCAGAGGATGCAGGCAGCCCTGGGAACTCTGGCTTAGTGACCTGGCATCATGGGAGTGTTCATAACTTGCTCTGTGAACATTCTCTAGCCCAGAAAGCAACGGGGAACTGCCTTCCTTTGGCAGACAGGCATGAGCACTGCTCACCTTGGGTGTGGAGAGGTTGTCCTGTTCTAGCCCTTCGAGGACAGTAGCATCTAGGGGATCCCCCCAGTATCTCACACACACACACACACACACACACAGACATCCATAAATGCCTCCTCTCCAGCCACCCCCTACTGTGACTGTTGAGCCCCATGCACCCTGCATGACAAAGTACTCTGCCTTCTGCCAGTAGAGACATTGGGTGTAGCCAGGTGGACCAAGTACTGAAGAAAAGGTCTTTGTGTGGCATTAAAGTTGCTGCAGGGAACTCAGCCTCTGGCAGGGCCTCTGTGCTGTAGCACAAAGCCAGTTTCTGGATCTCATTCCTCTAGAGTCTCTGGGCATACATTTCTGGTAGCTCCATGCCATCTCCAACATTCCTGAGCAGGAATGAACCCCATGCCTGTCCACGGGCTGCAGTCACCCTACAGGTGAAGGCACCACGGGTGGGGCGCCCTCCCAGGAGGTTGGCTAAAGAACACCTGTTCCGAGAAATGGTGCCGATGACTCAGCAAGTGGCACTCTTCCTCAGACGCATCCCTGACTCTGTGCCTGGCCTGCTGGTGAGGACTTGAAGCAATCTAGGGGGTGGCTCTTGGGTGAGTCAGAAACCAAGAGGCTGACTCTTTATACTCCCAGGGACCCAAGACTTTCTCAGAAAAAAAGCAGGCAGAATGAACTTCTATTTACTCTTTCTCCTTTTGGCCTCTGTCTGCCTGTGGTGATCATAGGAAGTGCTTATATGCTTTTTCACTGCTTCTAAAACTGTTGCTGAAAGTTTTTGGGTCTTGTGAAATAAGAAAAGTTAATTAAGAAGGTTCTATAGTAGATCAATGTGGATGATCAAATTATAAAGCTAATGACCTATATCTATACCATTCTATATGACAGCCACTAGCCACACATGACCATTTCAATAAAATTAATTAAAATTTAAAATGTGGTTCTCCAGCCATACCAGCCACATTTGAAGAGCTCAGTAGCTGCCCGCGGCCAGTGGCCCCAGCATTGGACAGCACAGCTATAGAACGTCTCTATCATCACAGACATTTCCGCTGGACAGAGGTGATCTAAATACGTAGTGTTAGAGATCCACTCAACTTCTCATTCATTCATTTACTCAAGTATTTACAGAGGGTCGGCTGTGTTTTAGTGACTGTGGGTGAACAGAGATGGCAAACAGGTGGTCCCTGCACACTCTAAGAGTTTATAACTGGTTGGGAATTCAAATGTGTAACCAAAGATACAGAACTCTTTCATTCTGGGACTGAAACAAGCGATACACAAATGAACAGAATGCTTCTAAAAGGTCAGCTTCCAAAAAGAAGAGCAGGGAAATGAGTCAGCCTGGTTGGACTTCAGCTTATTAATCTTTTATTCAGTATCTGCCTAAGGAAGTGTGGGTAGTAAGTTAGCTTAGACCTGAGTGACAGACGTGACAGACACAGGGCAATTAGGCCAAAAGGAGGAAAGTCCAGACCCACAGCTCTCCTGGGAAATTACTGACTGTGCGTCCTAAGGAGGGCAATCACACGAACACCAGTGGTAGAGGAGAGGGCCATTGTCTCAGGCAGTCATATCCCAGGGCTGCGAAGGCTAACACTGCCATTCACCTCCTGGAACTCTGGGACATGGTGCTTTCCACCGTACTTCTGAGAAAGTAGCAAGCAACTGGCTGGCTCTTTCTCCAGTCCAGCTGCTCCTTGTTTGCGAGATTTTCACAGAGTGATTTCAAAGGTTTTTATAAGGTGTTCAAGTTGGGCAAGCACATTGGATATGCACCATGTACAGGGTCTGGAAAAGGGATCCCAAAGCACAAAGAGGGTGAGAACCTCTCACAGAACTTCTCAGCTGGGTCATCTTAGGGCAGAGATGCTCAGGGAAGAAAGATACCAAAATAAAGGGCATGGAGACACCACCGGAAACTGATGAATTGTGTGGGAGAGAAGCAGGTAGAGAAACACAGACACGTAACTCAGAGCCCCCAGAGACACCAGCAGGTCAACTTCAACCTGGAAGGAGTTGTAATGGCTCACAGACGGGTGACTCCTGGCAGCTGCTCGCTAAAGGTGTCCAGGAATTTGTTTGGGGGAATTATTTTTTAACACTTGAGATCACTGGAGATGGTTTGTGAGTCATAAAGCTGGATGCTGGGCTCCCCGGGCAGTTGAGCTGCAGAAGAGCTATTCTGAAAAAAAGACTGTGGGAATAAGCAATTCATTTTTTATGTGATGTTTGAATAGGGTACGTAGTTGCATGATTCAAATCTGAGGAAATGTGTATTAAAAGGTTCACAGTGAACAGTTGCCTTGCCCCTGCTCCCTGTCTGCCTGGTTCCCACACTTCTCCGACCTGCACTTGGGCGACCACTATTAGGTTTTTTTTTTTTTTGTAGTGGCCAGGCACGACGGTGGCTCACGCCTGTAATCCCAGCACTTTGGGAGACCAAAATTAGTGAATCACTTGAGGTCAGGAGTTTGAGAACAGCCTGGCCAACATGGTGAAACCCCGTCTCTACTAAAAATATAAAAATTAGTCGAGCGTTGTGGTGCACGCCTTTAATCCCAGTAGTTACTCAAGAGGCTGAGGCAGGAGAATCGCTTGAACCTGGGAAGCGGAGGTTGCAGTGAGCCAAGATCACGGCGCTGCACTCCAGCCTGGGTGACAGAGGGAGACTCCATCTCAAAAAATATATTTTTGTAGACACAGTGTCTTGCTCTGTTGCCCAGGCTGGTCTCGAACTCCTGGGCTCAAGTGATCCTCCCAAAGTGCTGGGATTACAGGGGTGAGCGACCACACTCAGCCTCTGTGAACTTCTAATCATAACTTTTATTCATTCTGTGGGTCTTTGGCTACTTTCAGCAATCAGTTTCTTATTAATTTTTCTCATCAATGTTTTTATCAATTTCAAGACTAGCCCTTTGTCTGTGAACTGAGGAATACAATATAAACACAGAGCTAATGAATAACAGTCTAACCCAAATATATTTTGATGATTCCCTGTAAAATTATTTTCAAGGCAAGGATTTCAGCCCTGTCCCCCAGGCTCCCACTCCACCCCATGTCACACCAGGTTGCTGGCCGTTTTTTTTTTTTTTTTTTCACTTCTTTTTCTTCCTTGGGCCTTTGCATTGGCTATTTCCTCTTCCTGGAATGAGGTTTTCCCTTTGTCCTCCTGGTAAATCCCTGCTCACTTTCTCAAGGCCTGTGGCACCTTCTCATTAGAAAGAACAAGTGAGGACAGAGGTGAGTGATATTTGAAACCACAAGTCCTTTCCCCAAATCACAGTGCATGGAGGGGAGACCCAGGCTGGGCAAACAATTTTGAAGCGGTGGAAGTTGGGAAGTTGAGGGAGGAGGTCAGTGGGAGACCCTTGGTGGGAGGTGGAGCTGATGACAGCCCAGGTGAGGATGTGGCTGAATGAGGAATCTTCTGCAGGGCAGGGGCTGTGGAGGATGGGTTTGGGGGTAAGCCTCAATGGGACACAAGGCCTGGGCACATGCATTCAGTGGACAGAGCTTCCAGAGAGGACGAGAGGATGGAGAACAGAGCACGGGGAAGGACACAAAGTATGAATACAGGGGACTCAAGACCAGGCCTACAGAATCTTCCAAGGGGCTGCAAGAAGAGGAATTTCAACTGGAAACCAAGGGACCTTGACTCCAAAATGCCCTCATCTTCCAAAAACCCACAAAGAAGAGAAAGAGTGAGAGATGTCCCAGCCTCTGACAAGGAAAATAATTAAGGTAAAATACGGCTGGGTGTGGTGGCTCACACTTGTAATCCCAACAATTTGGAAGGCCAAGGAGGGCGGATCACTTGAGACCAAGAGTTCAAGACCAGCTTGGACAACATGGTGAGACCCCATCTCTACAAAAATAAAAAATTAGCCTGGCATGGTGGTGTGTGCTTGTGGTCCCAGCTACATGGGAGTCTGAAGCAGGAGGATTGCCTGAGCCCGGGAGGTCAAGGCTGCAGTGAGACATGATCACACCACCGCACTCCAGCCCGGGTGACAGAATGAGACCCTGTCTCAAAATAAATAAACAAACAAAAAGGTAAGATGTAAAGAAAGACATTAAACTTCAAGAATCTGGGCTTAGAGCAGCCAGAAATGGTGAGAGAATTTGAAAATCCTGTGAAGAGACTCATGAAATCAGGCTTTAACCCTAAACCATGGGGTAGAATTCACACCTGACTACGTGCCCACCACTTGCTCCAAAAAGGTTTGCACCCAGACTCACCACACCATAGGAAAAGAGTTTCATGTCTCATAAAGTAGCCTACTGGATGTGCTACACTTGAGGGCAGACAAGTTGGGGGATCAGTATTCTGATCTCCTGGGTGGTACCAGCGATTACCTAGAGAAGCCACAACAAGAACTCAGGAAGCTTCTGGCTGGAGGGCCGCCCTGGGAACTTCCCTCATACACTTCTTCTCGTGTATTCATTCAGCACGTGTTTTTTGAGCACCTGCTATGTATTGGGCACTGCGCTAGGGGCTGGGGATGTACTGGTGCCTAAGGCACTGAGCCTGCCCAAGCTGCTGTAGTGCAGTGGAAGAGATGGACACGCACACAAGCCAGTGTTACATGTGCTCTGGTGAAAGTGAGCACTGGGGCCTGTGGGGCTGCAGACAGAGGGGTCTGATCCACTTTTGGGGTGTCACGGAAGGCTTCCCAGCAAACATGACTCCTAAATCAACAGGGGTCGTTTGGAGAATAGCCTACTCATGAAAGACCCCTGAGACCACCTGCCCCAGGAGTGGGTAGAGAACTCTCCTGCAGCAAGTGTAGAAAGACAGTGTGAGGCCGGGAGCCTCAAGTTAATATACTGGACTTCCAAATAAAGGAGGAAAGTTTAGAAAACCAAACCAAAAGATAAATGCTTTTCTCCTTCTCATTGTTCTGACCCAGACAGTCAAATTCTTGCACAACTTATACCTTAAAAGCAACGCGTGTGCAAATTCCAAGCCAAAAATAGAAGCCATGCCTGATAGGATCCATTCTCATTCCTTTGTTGCTGACTTTTGTATTAGCTCTTAGCTGAGGGTCAGCATTTTCTGATACTATCTTCTGCACTGAACTCCTCCTCCTCTTCTCCAAACTCCTTTAAGGATTCCAAGCAGCCTTATTCAATATTTATATGATCTGGACACAGCAAGACTTCTTTGATCTGCAGTGAGCAAGAACTGAAGATCATTGGAGCTTGGCCCTCAGCAGCTGCTGTTCCCCGAATTTGCCCCTCCCCCAGGGGGTCCCCAGGAGCCCTGCAGGGTGAAGGCATCACCTCTTTGTGCAGAGGCTTTGCTTCCACTGGGCACTGGTAGAGACCTGCCAGTCCCCCGTGGGGCAGAAGAAAGAGATCTGCTGCATACTTTAGCTAAGTACTTTTTAAAACACAGAGATTCTGCTTGGATTTTTTCTTGTGAATAGTTAGCAGAAGCAAAAAGTCAACAAACCCCCAATGGACAGCCCACCCCAATAGGGCCAGCACATGCAACAGGAAAGTGGATAAGAGTTGGGACTCCTCTTCTTTCCATTGCGACTTAGAATTCCCAAGGCTAGGCTGCCTGTTTTCTTTCAGCAGAGGAAGCAATGAGATGCAGGACCTGTGTGCTTCATTCTCTCACACAGACACACACCTCAATCAGGATGCTAAATAATGAAAATACCCTGGGACTTGCTGCCAAGACCTTCAATAAGAAATGAAGGCCAGTTCAGACATCTGTATTGGTTTGCCTCTGGCACAGAGGGTCTGCAGGAGTGCTAAGCCAACTCCATTGCTGTTATCTTCTCAGCCTAGCCACAAGAAGAACGCCTCCATCATTGCTGCCTCCAGACAGAGTCTGTCTAGGTCAGTTAGCTGTTGGACACCAAAAGATACTGGGCAGGTGGGCATGGTGACTCACGCCTATAATCCCAACACTTTGGGAGGACAAGGCAGGAGGATCACTTGAGCCCAGGAGTTTGAGACCAGCCTGAGCAACACAGCATGACCCTCTCTCTACAAAAAAATTTAAAAGTTATTGGCCAGGTGCAGTGGCTCATGCCTGTAATCCCAACACTTTGGGAGGCTGAGGCAGATGGATCACTTGAGGTCAGGAGTTCAAGACCAGCCTGGCCAACATGGTGAAAACCCGTCTCTACTAAAAATGCAAAAATTAGTTGGGTGTGGTGGCGCATGCCTGTAATCCCAGCTACTCAGGAGGCTGAGGCACGAGAATCACTTGAACCCTGGAGGCGGAGGTTGCAGTGAGCTAAGACGGTGCTACTGCACTCTAGCCTGGGCAACAGAGCAAGACTCCATATCAAAAAAAAAAGTTAGCCATGTGCAGTGGTGTGCACCTGTAGTCCTAGCTACTTGGGAGACTGAGCTGGGAGGATTGCTTGAGCACAGGAAACTGAGGCTGCGGTGAACTATGGTCCACCACTGTATTCGAGCACAAGTGACAAAGTGAGACCCTGTCTCCAAAAAAAAAAAAAAAAAAAAAAAAAAGGAAAAGAAAAAGAAACTGGGCATCCTAGAAGGGCGAAGAGGATTTTTGCCATAGAAGGGCTTATTTTACCAA
The DNA here is from genome assembly GCF_006542625.1 of Nomascus leucogenys. NCBI lineage: Eukaryota > Metazoa > Chordata > Mammalia > Primates > Hylobatidae > Nomascus > Nomascus leucogenys. The sequence continues at coordinate 53,219,156 of NC_044396.1, read as the reverse complement.
CATCCTAGAAAAGTAATATGGCATCATCAAAGTCATGGGTCAGGGTTGGTGAATACAGCATAGCTATATTTACTCTCTTGCTCTCTCTGTCCGTCTTTTGTACAGACATAACTAATCAATCATAACCCATTTTTCCTTTGGAAAATATGTACCATCTTGGGAGCCACAGTTGCTGAAGATCCTTGGGCTGCAAAGAAAGTAGAAAGGAGCACTGATCTCCATTACCGGAGAAGTTAAGCCTTACGGTTAGCAGTTTAAGAGTCTTTCCCTAACACTTTTATACTTAACAATCCAAGTGAATTCATTCTTCTCATGGGGAGAAAAAGCATTGAGATGCTGGTTCACTGAGTGAATGATGGCAAGCAAGAGCTCAGATATCCCATAAGGAGACACTCACACAACCCAGGAAGAGCCTACGAGACTGTATTGAGCAATATTGGAGATAGGAATGCAGGACGCCTTGCTCCTGGGTCCGAAATCAATCCGCATCTCCCCCAGCATTGGAGACCAAAGGAACAGGGCTAAAGCCCAACCTTGAAGCCTCCTTGGTAACTCCCAGTACTCAGAAAGGATGGAGAAGAGAACAATCCCTTATCTACCTTCCTACATAAGTTGCTTCATGTATTCATTTATTTACTCACTAGATGACCAATATTTCTCGTGGATCTAGCTTTGGCTAGGCACTAGGACTCCGACTGGGGGCAAGCAAGAGTGGCTGCATATTAACTGAGATTCCTGCTTGTGAATTTCAAACCTGTCACCATCTCCCCCTCAGTTCTCAGGCATTGATTGCTTCAAGCAGGAAGTTAACACCGCAGAACGGCAGACAAAACACTCTTGAGATTCAAGGCTAGGCTTTCCATTTTCTAGAGCCTAGTATATGTATGTCAAATATCAAGGTCCTAGCAGCAACTTTTTGGGGTAACAAATCTGTTCTATATCTTACTTGTGGTGGTAATTACATGTTTGGACATATTTGTCAAAACATATAGAAGTCTACACTACACTAAAAAGAGTAAAATTCGCTATAAGTAAATTATTACCTTAAAATGAGGAAAATAAACATAATATGGAGTAGGAAAAAAGTGACACATACAATAAGAAAACTTTTTAGATGTATACAATAGAACATATTCTTTTTAAATGCATAAACAAATAATAACAGAACAAAAATCCACAAGAGACAGATGAACGCCAGTTTCAGCATAGTCGATACTTCCAGGGAGCAGAGGAGAATGGAGGTATTTGGCTCTATCTGTAGTGATTTATTTTATTTTTAAGAAAAGAGGGATCTAAAGCAAACATGACAAAATTTTAATGTCTGTTTACTTTTGGTAGTAGATACAAAAGTGTCATATTATTTTCTGATCTTTCTGTATATTAAAAAAAATTTTTTTTGAGACAAGGTCTGGCTCTGTTACCCAGGCAAGAGTGCAGTGGCGTGATCTCAGCTCACTGCAACCTCTTCCTCCCAGGTTCAAGCAATCCTCCCACCTCAGCCTCCTAAGTAGCTGCGATTACAGGCACCCACCACCACGCCCAGCTAATTTTTGTATTTTTAGTAGAGATGGGATTTCACCATGTTGGCCAGTCTGGTCTCGAACTCCTGAGCTCAAGTGATCTGCCCACCTTGGCCTCCCAAAGTGCTGGGATTACAGGTGTGAGCCACCATGCCTGGCCTGTATATTAAAATTTTTTTATAATTTGTTAAAAAGTTTAAAAATCATACACACAAACATACACACACACACACACATGGCCCTGAATGTCCCTGGTCCTAAACAATAGATTTGGAAGTCAGAGGCAAGTAACTAAGAGTAAAGGTGAAACAAAACAATTAGCCATTGCGGTGAGTCCTAAGGTTGCCGTGGGGGTGGGATTTTAGCCTCCTGTCCAGAGGAGAGGCCTGAAGTGGCAGATCTTATAGAGTCCCAGCAGATCTGAGAACCCCTGGAAGAATTTTCCCACCCTGCAGGGCACAGAGGCAGCCAGGTGCTTCCCATGGCTCAAAAGGGTATGGAAAGAGTGAGCGAAGTCGGATCTGAGAGGTAAAGTGCCCCAGAATTGGCTGTTTCTGCCACTCAGAGCAGATACTCAAAATAGATATTCAGAGAGTTATAGAAAAATAAAGAATTTTACATTACCTGCACATTTAGGTTTGTCAGAACTTGGCTACATCAGAGATGAGTAAGTCACAATCCCTGCTCTCAGGAGCCCATGGATTATCTGGGAGACAGAGAAGTAAATAAGCCATTAGGATGTGATGTTCTCAGGGGAAAGGGGGATTAAATCACATGAAAGCGCCTTGTACAGAAAAGTATTTGGTGAGACCCCTCCCATCCCTCTCTCCAGTCCTATCTTTTGAGCATGTATTAGTTATCTATTGCTGCGTAACAAATTACCTTATAATTTGGCAGCTTAAAACAGTTAACATTTTATTATCTCACAAAGTTGGGATTTGGAAAGTGGCTTAGCTGGCAGGCTCTGGTGCAGGATCTCTCACTAGACTGTGCTCAAAATGTTAACTGGGGGCCAGGCACAGTGGCTCATGCTTGTAATCTCAGCACTTTGGGAGGCCAAGGAGGGTGGATCACTTGAAGTCAGGAGTTCAAGACCAGCCTGGCCAACATGGTGAAACCCCATCTCTACTAAAAATACAGAAATTAGCCAAGCGTGGTGACACATGCCTGTAATCCCAGCTACTCGGGAGGCTGAAATAGGAGAATTGCTTGAGCCTGGGAGGCGGAGGTTGCAGTGAGGCAAGATCATACCACTGCACTCCATCCAGCCTGGGCAACAGAGCAAGGCTCCGTCTCAAAAAAGAAAAAACAAAAACTGGCTGGGCTGTAGTCATCTGAGGGCTGGACTGGTACAGGAGTTCCCACTCCCAGGTGGCTTTCTCGTATGACTGTCCGTTGCTGGTTGCTGGCAGGAGGCCTTAGTTCCTCACCATAAGGGCCTCTCCCTAGGGCTATTCAAGTGTCCTCATAGTATGGTATCCGGCTTCCCCCAGAATGATTGATCCAAGAGAAAGAGCAAGAAAGAAGCCACATTCTGTTTAAAAGAAGCAACTTCTTAAGTCTAGCCCGTACTGTAGAGGAGAATTCAGCTTCATCTCTTGAAGGGAGGAGTATCAAATAATGCATGGACTCATTTTAAAGCCACCAAAGGGCACAAAGGAAGCCAGAGTTCCTAAACTTTCTCCACTGTCCTGACTTCCTAAGTGTGACGGATGACTATGGATCCAGTTATTGACAAGATTAAAATTGAGATTCAGACATTATCAGGAAAGATTTGGAATCTAAACACAAAACAGCGCAGGCAAAACTGTGTCACTTCTGGGATGGAGCCCTCAAGTGATTCCAGACGTTTCCTCCAAACTCAGGGAACCAGCATGAAAAGGAAAGAAGAAGCCAGACATAACGCCTGAGGAGTTTCCTTAAGCAGGACGATAGAATTGAGGAGGGATGGGCAGGCCCTGAGAGGCAGGCAGCATCAGAGAGGCCCAGCCACAGGGGCTGGCGGGGGGTAAGAAAGCAGTCTTGGGGTCTGGGGCCCTTGGGTGCAGAGCTGGATGACTCAATAGGTAGCTGAAATATGGATTTAGAGACCCAGCCCAGCAGGCATCTCCCACAAAACTGAAAAATGTTTGGCTTCAGTGAGAACTGAACTGAAATTTTACAATCTAAATATCTCAAGTGAAATCATTTTAATCTCAGCATCTGTATCAGTTTTGTGTTTTAAGAGTCAGTATCATTTTTATTTTGAATTACATAATGTCAAGGCAGAGGGAGGATGGCAGAAGGGTCTGTAAAGCTGAACTTACCAAATGGTATGTCCCAGCATCCTGGTGTCCTGTTCACAGGCAGGGCTCTCACCTGCAGCCATGTAGCCAGTACTCTGCACAAAGCAGCTAGCAGGAGCGGCATGTGGGAGCTGAAAGCAGTCGGTGTCCTGACCACCAAGCCTGGCATCCAGCTTGTAAAAATACGGCACATTTTTATTATTCCTAGTCTCTGCTAGCTGATGGCTCTGCTAATGGGTTATAGATGAGTTGAGATGTGGAGCTCTCTAGCTCTTGGGAGGCCAGGCAGGTGAGAGAAGCTGGAGCCCCCAGGCCAGATTCCGCCTGCTGGGAGAAGCTTTGCCCAGAGTGCAACTCAAAGAAAATAAAAATGGATGGAGGCCCAAACCCAGCCATAAGCAGGCAGCTCACCACAAAACAAACATCAATACCCTACCTTGTGCAGGGTTGGGCAGGGCTGTACATCCCATCAAGGACTCCTTACAAGTCCTCTGCTTATTGACCCCAAGTCTGGGTAGGATGGGCTCCCAGGCTAACCAAGGGGGCATAGAAGCAGTGCCAGAGGAGAGCAAGGAAATGGGCAGCCTACACCCAGAGCCTGCCCTCCCAGAGGGGTGCACTGGGAAAACTGGCTCAGCCAGTCCCTCCAGAGTTCCAGCAGCTCCACTCTCCCCAACCTGGTGGCCCAGCCCCACAAAGGGGCTATCCCTGGGACCCTCCTCTGAAATGCCCCTCCCTTTGAAGAGCTCCATCCAACTGGAGGGGCTGTGAGCTGGAGCGGAGCAGCATAAAGATGAAGGATATGAGGCCAGACCCCTCACCTCCTAAATACAGCCTGAATCTGATCGTCGCAGGTTGTGCTGGACAGCTTTATTTGCTCACAGGATTGGAAGTTAGAGGCCCATGGACTGGATTACACTAAAGGAAGTGACATATGCAAATGAGTCACATGCCAGGCTGCTGCGACCAGACTGACAGCTTTATCATGCAGTACCCCGTATCTCTCAGAGCCTGTTTATAGAAAGGTCTGGAGTCTTCTCTTGTCTTTTGGCAACGATCCAGCTTGCTTAGGCATGACTTCACACGGAAATTGGGTTTAACTTTAAAAATGCTCCTTGTGATGGTAACTCAGCAGCCAAGACCAGCTCTGCGCTGAATTATTGAATGGTGTGAATGTTTGCCTTCCCCCATCACAGCCCTTCTTCTCTGTAGCTCCTTTTCCTGACGAGTAGTTTTAAATATGCAGCAGTGCAAGGCTCTGTGCTCACTTGGCCTAATGCTGAGCCAGATTCCAGTCGTGCTTGAACAACTGCCAAGACACGCAGGGCAGCAGGCCTTGTTCCAGGGGCCTGGGGACTACAGATTTGGGCAAGTGGATATTTTGATGATGATGATCTCCAAGCTATTGTTCTGAAGGGATCATATCTTAAGGTATCTAAAACCAAAATCATTCATTAACACCCAGCCGGCTTCTTCACCTGTTTTCTCTATTTTCACCACTGGTGTCACAATCTATTCAGCTGCCCAAGCCCCTGCCTTGGCCTCACCCTTAACCCTGCAACATGTGCACAGTCTCCAAGTTTTGTCTATTGCGCCTCTAAGATATTAATCAGTTACATTCAATCCTCCCTATCCTCACTATCCCTGACTTGTTGAAGCTGATATCATCTCCTCTAGACTCTTAACAAGCCCTTCCAATCAAGCTCCCCTTCTCCAATCCTTTGGCCACAATGATGTAATCATATTCATATTATTGTCCAGCTTTCATTGGTTTTATTAACTTGAGGATCAAGTCTAAACTCTTTAGCATGTTAGTCACAGACAGGTATCAAATGAGCAAAACTACAATATCCTTGATCTTAAAGCAAGGATGAGGGAGAGAATAAGCCAAGCAAACAATCATTGCCCCATATTTTGAATATAAGTTTTATCACTTGCAATTCCATGACCTTGGCCAAGTCACTTAACCTGTAAACTGAGATTATCAACAGGAATGAGGATTACTATTAGACACAATATAATTTATTCTATATATTCTAAATAATCCAATTTCTTATAAAATACTTCTATTTCGTACCGTATTCTAAAACTGGAAAAATTATTTCACTTTCAAAATATTCAACCATGGAAACTGCAAAGCAATTATATGAGTTCCCTAGTGTCTAATATCTTTATTCTTAAAAAGGAAAATTGTCATTTTTAATTAGAACAAAAAATCAAAGTTTAATTCCCATTTTTAAAAGAGCAAAATATTTTTAATTACAACTAATTTCAAGGATCTTTATGTGTTGTACAATCAAAGTTACTTACTCTTACAGATTTTCACATTTGACATGCAAAATGAAAAACTTAAATTACATTATTTACGTATAAAAATAATAATAACGGGGATTAAATGAGATAACATATATAAGTAACATAGTTTCAGTATCAGGTGTCTAGAAAGTACCAGAAATGCTCACCTCTGTAACTGTTGCGGCTGTTCAAACCCTGGCTTCCCTCCCTTCCATTGTCATCTCTTGACTACCTGGAATATCCTAGGCAACCACACTCATTCCCAAATCACGTCCTACCACCGCATATGTTTGTATCTTTGCATAGCCATTCCCCTACCTGGAATTGCCTTTATCTCTTTGTCTAGCTAGTAAATTGCTACTCATTCCTACAGGGCCATCTCAAATGTTGCCTTCCCTGGAATGTCTCTAGTGCTCCCATCTTCACATTTTCATAGCTTTTGCACATAACTCTATTGTAACTTTTGCCTTGAAATATTTATTCTTGGGGCCGGGCATGGTGGCTCACACCTGTAATCCCAGCACTTTGGGAGGCTGAAGCAGGCGGATCATGAGGTCAGGAGATCGAGACCACACTTGCTAACATGGTGAAACCCCGTCTCTACTAAAAAACACAAAAAAATTAGCTGGGCATGGTGGTGGGCGCCTGTAGTCCCAGCTGCTCAGGAGACTGAGGCAGGAGAATGGCATGAACCCGGGAGGCAGAGCTTGCAGTGAGCCGAGATTGTTCCACTGCACTCCAGCCTGGGCGACAGAGCCAGGCCCTGTCTCAAAAAAGAAAGAGACCAGCCGTGGTGGCTCATGCCTGTAATCCCATTACTTTGAGAGGCCAAGGTGGGCGGATCACCTGAGGTCAGGAGTTCAAGACCAGCCTGGCCAACATGGCGAAACTCTATCTCTTCTGAAAATACAAAAATTAGCCAGGCTTGGTGGCACATGCCTATAACCCTAGCTACTCAGGAGGTTGAGGCGGGAGAATCACTTGAACCCAGGAGGCAGAGGTTGTAGTGAGCTGAGATGGTGCCATTGCACTCTAGCCTGGGCAACAGAGCAAGACTCCAAAAGGAAAAAAAAAAGAAAGAAAGAGAAAGGAGGGGGAGGGAGGGAGGGAGGGAGGAGGGAAGGAGGGAGGGAAGGAAGGAAGGAAGGAGGGAAGGAAGGAAGGAAGGAAGGAAGGAAGGAAGGAAGGAGAAAGAAAAGAAAAGAAAGAAAGAAGGAAGGAAGGATAGAAAGAAAGAGAAGAAGGAAGGAAGGAAGGAGATGCAAGAAAAGAGAGAGAGAAGGAAAGAAGGAAGGGAGGGAGGGGGAGGGAGGATGGAAGGAAGGAAGGAAAGAAAGAAGGAAGGGCTTTGTATGCCAAGTTTTAAAAGCTTGCATTTTATCCTGAAGGCACTGGGTAGTCATTGAGTGGTTTAAAACAGGTGAGTGGACATGGTCCTATTTAAATTATAGAAAGATCCACATGGACTGGAAAGGGGCAAGGTTAAAGAGAAGAAAACTGGTTAGTAGGCCACTGCAGCCATCTGGGAAGAAATGGTGATGATCTGAACCAAGGAGGTGGCAGTAAGGCTAGAAAAGAACAAAGACAAGAAATATTTCAGGCCTGATGACACACTGACCATGGGAGAGAGGAGGTTTGAGGCCTATCAGTCAACGAGCAGGTCCTGGCTTGGGCAGTTGGGAGGATTGCTGTATGCTTCACCAAGATAAGCTACACAAGGAAAGACAGACATTTGTGGGGAAAGATGAGTCAGATTTCAATATGGTAACCTGGAGGTGCGTGTGGAGCATCCAGGTGGAGACACCGAGGAAGCAACTGCAAGATCGAAGTCTGGTCCTCATAAGGGAGGTTCGGGCTGGGCAGCAGCCATCTGCTGGGATTTGTGTTTGGCTGGGTTTTTTTCCCTGACCATCCTATCCATCTTGTTATCTTGTTTCTGAAAGAGCTACCCTTTCAGAAAACCATGTAGTTGTGAGAAAATAACCCCCTTAACCTCTCAGAGGAGACATTTAACCCAAACATATCCAAGCAGAGCCCACCAACCACCAGCCACAGAGACAGGTCAGGTGTGTTCATGTGACCCAAACTGGGCCAACCCATAAAAATCACACCCAAGCTTTTGCTGGACCCATTAGAGAGCACAGTCTATTTCCATGGGATTGACAAGCCAATAGATGAAAGTCTAGAGTTTCCAGGGGCCACTTTTTCATCAAGTATCTCTGATAGAATATCAAGGTGCAGGGTGTTACCAGGAGGCTGACTGGCTAAAGAAGAGAGGAAGAGAGTGACCCAGAAGGATGTAAGTTTGTGTCTTCTGCACCAACAGCAGTACCTGCATAGAACAGGCATTCAACAGCTGCTTAGCGAATCAGTGAATGAAGGCTTAAAAATGTGTATTTAGGCCAGACACAGTGGCTCACACCTGTAATCCCAGCACTTTGGGAGGCCAAGGCAGGCAGATCACCTGAAGTAGGAGTTCGAGACTAGCCTGGCCAACATGGTGAAACCCCATCTCTGCTAAAAATACAAAAATTATCCAGGGATGGTGGTGGGCATCTGTAATCCCAGCTACTTGGGAGGCTGAGGTAGGAGAATTACTTGAACCCGGGAGGCGGAGGTTGCAGTGAGCCAAGATCGCACCACTGCACTCCAGCACTCCAGCCTGGGCAAGAAGAGCGATAATCAGTTTAAAAAAAAAAAGGGGGGGGTATTTATAAATATGATATAGTACTACAACTATGTATCTCATCATTTTAAAAAGTCACACTTTGAGATTTAGAAAACATCACATTGAATCTATGGGTATACAGAAATTTCAAAACTGGCAGATTCCAGGTGTTCCTGGGGCAGGGGGTGTTGGGAGGATTACACTGGGCATAACTGTAAGGTTTCGCACAGCCATTTCCCTTGAATATCTGAAGACATCCATGAATAATATTAAACACATCTCAGTACTAAATACTGTATCCAACTGGATGACCAACTTCCTTTCCTTTAATGGTTGATGCCATAGAAATAACCGCAGTATAATAGCAGGACTTGCTTCCAAAGTCTCAGAAGCTTATTTTCTAGGGGCTGACACAGTGAGGCAGCGGGTCTGATTAAGTTGCAAAAACAAGGCCGAGCGCGGTGGCTCATGCCTGTAATCCCAGCACTTTGGGAGGCTGAGGTGGGTGGATCACGAGATCAGGAGATTGAGACTCTCCTGGCTAACACGATGAAACCCCATCTCTACTAAAAATACAAAAAAATTAGCTAGGCGTGGTGGCGGGCGCCTGTAGTCCCAGCTACTAGGGAGGCTGAGGCAGGAGAATGGTGTGAAGCTGGGAGGCGGAGCTTGTGGTGAGCAGAGATCACACCACTGCACTCCAGCCTGGGCAATAGAGCAAGACTCGTCTCAAAAAAAAAAAAAAAAAGGTTGCAAAAACAACAAAGGCAGCAAAAATTAAATTGCCATTTTAATCAAGTAGGAATCTAACATGTAAAAAGATATGTCAAGCATTTTGCTTAACACTGTGCACCACAATCAATCCAGAACTTTTGCATGTGTGCTACTGAGCAGAACTGACAATCTAGCCACCATTCTCCATTTCACTCCTTTCTTTGGTGAATAAAAGATATGAGAAGTCAGGAGAGCTTACAGATCTGGCCACGGGTAATTAACTCACTTGACCTCTCTCTTTTTTTTTCCCCATGTCTTCACCTATACCAGGAACCAACATATGTCCTGAGCTTTAATTAAACGAATTACCCAGAGGGTATTAGCAATTCTCTTCTCACATGCTGAGAATATAAGGGCATTGTTGGTAGCTGGAATTTGTCTTGGGCTATTGGGGAATTGAGAGAGGAGAATGCTGGAGAGAAAGGAAAAGAGGGGGAAGAATTGAGCAGGCATGGTTTCTGCCATAACAGAACAGCTTGCACATTCCTCCTTCCTAAGCTGTAATAACAAACAAGCCAGGCAGGGAGGCACCGACTCCCTTCTCCCTCAGATTTGTCTTATCCTTTGCCTGGTGCTTCCCAGGCCCCCTTGGGCCTCTGGCTGTGCTTTTTGTGGCAGTGCCACATCTCTCCAGAGTCCCCTGAGCCTGACCAAGGGACAGTTTGTGCAAAGGAAACTTAAGGGTAGTAGGGCTAAAGGGAAGCATCTCTTATGCCAGAGGATGGAGAAAAGTTGCAATATGCACACACATGTACACGTGCAACGTGCAATTTTCTAAACCCTTAAGAAATTCTGGCCAGAGTTATTCAGCTAGACTTCCATCACCTTTGCCTTCGTGGCAGAGCTACCATGGAGGTGATTTCCGCAGCACAGGCTTAGGGAGAGAAGGGTGCCCCATGGCAGTCGGCATTTTTGCTAAACAAGTGCCATCTCTCTTTATTCTCCCATCTCCTTTCTGAACGTGTCTGTCTTCCCCCTCTCAGATACCCTCTTTGTTCACACTGTCCTCCAGCTGTTCCCTATACCCCTTCCTCTTAGGAAGGAAATAGTGTTTTATAGTGATCTTCCTAAGATAGCAGGCAGAAAGGAGGTAGGAATGTGTGTATAAGGAGGTACTGGAATAGCAGTAATCACAGAACAGGTGCCCAATCACAGAACAGGTGCCCAGTTGACATCTGTTGAATGACTGACACAGAAAAGTATCTGGATAACTCACATAGACCCAAAAGAGCTTTAAATACAATAAAGAAGAAAAAAAAAAGATTGTTCTTTCCCCACTCTCCTATCCCATCCTACTCACCTTGTGGCTTCTCTAGACACTGTCCCCCAAAGAATTGTGGATCTAAAAATACTGCTTTAACTTGGCTAAACCTCCGAATGATTAAATAAACCACATGGCTGGATGAGTAGAGGGCTCACTATTACAGGAGAGAACCCCAGATCACTGCCAAGTTGAGATCTGGAAAGCTCTCTTAGGCCTGATGTCCCACAAGCCACATCTTCTAAGATTGCAAAAATCCCCAAATTGTCTGATCTTTTTTGGCCAGTTTTAGACTGGAGGCAGCTATTAGTACTAAATGAATAATAATGCTGTCATCTTTGAACACCTTTTACGTATTCGCTACTTACAAAAATTATCTCATTGAATTGTACAGTAACTCTAGTTTTATCACCATACCCCATAGTTGGGTACACTGATGTTCAGTGAGTTTAGAGACCTGTCCTAATAACACATAGAAAGCTGGCAGAGTCAGGATTTGAACGCAGATCTGCCTAGTTCCCAACAGTACACTAAGGTACCTCACCTGAATAGGAGAGTGGCTTCATTCTCATTTGCTTTCAACAAAGGGTGCAAATGATTCAACTACTGCATTTTAGAATCTGAGCCTGATCATTCTTCCTGCAGGCCAGCTTTTCTCTTAGGAAAGTCCCATTTTGCCTGTTACAGAGACAGCTGTCCCCACAGAAAACCCTGGTGACCCATTAAAATGTTCTCATGAAAACTGCTTCTGGCCAGACCAATAGGAACAAAGTTGAGGATGCAAACTGCAGCCCCTGGTGATTTAAGGAGCTGTTGGCTTTACAGCCTAGTGGGGCTGGTACAGGTACAAATGTTATTAGGCAAAGCCACAGAAATAACAAACCAAATTAAGCTTTAATCTCCAAACCATTGTAAGGATAATGAGTGCACTTTATAATAATTGCCGGAAATGAGAGCAAGGAAGAAAATACTGGAAAAGGCCTCAGCTCCAGTTTCTTCATTTGCAAACCAAGGACTATAATGCCAAAAGCCCCTGAGCCCACAGAGGGTTAGAATAAAATGCTTTGCAATTCACGTGCTGGGTTCAGATTTAAAAACAAATCTGCTTTACCCTTGGGTCAGCCAGCCTCGGGCTTATTCCTGGTAGTGACCAGGGTGACCACAAGAACCATGCCCCCCACCCCTAGGAAGGTTCTCATACACATTTTTTGCCTTCAGCGGGAAATCCAGCGGGTTTATATAACAAGCTTCCCTGCAGCATTCACCTCTGAGCTGCAGGGACCCTGGACAAGTCCCACTTCTGTGGCTGCCACGGCAGGCACTGCCAGTCTTCTGAATTCAGTAAATCACCTGACGGTGTCTCCTAGGCTTCTCCTTTTTGGGTATGTTTGCCTCATCATGTCAGTACCCCTAAGTGGACAGCATTCACCCGTTCCTGGGACTGTCATGCTCAGGAGGTAGAACCCTGACAGGGGTAACTGGGTGCTGCTCCTGTCCACACCCTCATTTTGGCTTTTGCCTTTCCAGCTCAGAGGAAGAAAGATTTACCTGTAGAAGCATGAAGAGGCAGGCAGAGTGCCTAGGGAAAACCAGGACAAACTTAACAGTTACAGCCACTATGAACATCTGTGTACAAGTATCTGCTTGAATACCTGTTTTCAATTATTTGGAGTATAACCTAGGAGTGGAATTGCTGAGTCATAGGATATGATTCTATTTACATAAAATATCCAGAATAGGTAAATGCATAAAGACAGAAAGCAGATTGGTGGTTGCCAGGAAAGGGCAGAATGGGGAGCGACTGCTTAATGGGTACGAGGTTTTCTTTTTAGATGATGAAAATGTTTTGGAACTTGATTGAAGTGGTAGCTGCTTAATATTGTGTAGGCACTGTCACTGAATGGTACAGATTTTTAAGGCCTCGGTCACCTGAGACCTGCCTTTCAAGGGAGACGCAATGTGAAGTCAAAGCAACCAATAGTTGAAGAAGCATAGGCACCTTGATGCTGAATGCAAGTACAGTGCAGTCATCTTTAGGGGGAGAAGGAGGCAGCCGGTAGTTTCAGAATCATGGGAGTCAAAAATCTTTATACTGTCAACATTACCATCGTCCTTTCTTAAAATATAGTAAGTCTTTTAAATCTTTTTCATAAATAATATTCCCAGCCCTAAGTATAAAATTCTGTACAGTACTTCTGATGTATCTCAGAGTTCAGCTAGGCCTAAAGAAGGGGAAAGGCAAGTCTATATGCACATGTTTGGGCATTTTCAATATTCTCCCTTTAAGATAAGGGAGGGGAGGACATTTTGAAAGCATTTCTATTTGTTTGCAAGGTTTAGTCTCATTCTGTGCACCTATAAACCTCAATTATATGATCTTAATACATGTTAATGTACAGTATTTGTTGCGGAGGAAATTAAACGAGACAAAGTAGTCTCATTTTGGGAGTGTGTTTGAGAATGGTCAGCCTCTGTTAAGGGATTACTTAAAAAAAAAAATAGGCTAGGTGTGGTGGCTCACGCCTGTAATCCCAGCACTTTGGGAGGCTGAGGTGGGCGGATCACTTGAGGTCAGGAGTTCAAGACCAGCCTGGCCAACATGGTGAAACCCCATCTCTAATAAAAATTAAAAAAAAAATTAGCCAGGCATGGTGGCACGCCTGTAATCCCAGCTAGTTGGGAGTCTGGGGCGGGAGAATCTCTTGAACCCTGGAGGCAGAGGTTGCAGTGAGCCAAGATCGTGCCACTGCACTCCAGCCTTGTGACAGATTGAGACTCCATCTCAAAAACAAATAAATAAATAATAAGGTAAGCCAGGTGTGGTGGCACACACTTGTAATCCCACCTACTTGGGACGCTGAAGCAGGAGGATCCCTGGAGCTAACGGTTACACTGAGCTAAGATTGCATCACTGCATTGCAGCCTGGGTGACACAGCAAGAGCACATCTCAAAAATAAATAAATAAATAAATAAAAATTATTAGCTGAAAGAACCTTATTTTTAAAATGTATATGTAATAAAAGGGTAAAATCATTACTTTCATACAGATATAAAATGATCACATGTCAAAGATTTTTTATTTAACTCATTAATTAACAAGGGAACCCAGCATTTAAAGCAAGTAATGTTGTAGCTATTACAAAAGAGAGTTCAAAAGAGAACTCAAAATTCCTCACATTTATAGTCAGATGAGGAATGCTGAAACGCGATGAGGAATGCTGAAACGCATTTACAAATGGCTGAAAAACTGGCAAAACTGTTCACTGTCCACAGGGTGATCATCAGCCACATTCCACTGGACACAATTTACATTCCTATGGACAGGGATTATGACCATTAGTTTCCTACAGGAAAATATCTATCTCTACAGAGTTATAAAACAGCCTCGTTAAAGATAAAGGCAGAGGGTGGAGCTAGCCCAGACACCCAGTAAATTTCAAAACCAGCCATAATTTTTTCCTAGATTTCGAAAGTCTGGGTATGCTTTAAATGCACAGCATGAGGCTCTGCTGTGCTGCCCAGAGCGCCTCTGTCTAGCCTGCATGGTGCCGCTGTGTCCCTCCAGGGTTGTAGAAAAAATAACTTCATCCCACAGGTGAGAAAAACGATTTCTGCATTTCCCTGTGCCAGACTGTCAAAGGGCTTTTCTCCCAGCACTGACAACAAGGTTTCCTACCACCACATGGTGACTTCCCTTTAAGTGAGTGGCAAAAACAGGGCTAAAAGGCAGCTGAAACAATTCCCCTTGTCAGTAAAATTTGTCAGGCCCCCTGCTCCTGTCTCTTCATACTCCCTGGTTCGTGACCTCTTTCTGGTTCCTGTGAGGCAGGTCTTTATCCACATGACCGTGACGTTCCTGGGCTCTGCTCCGCCCTGGCCTCAGTGCCTTGCTTGCTGGGAGAGCCTGATGAGCTGTCGCCCACAGCTGCATCTCTGTATTCACTTGCATTGGTGCCGCCATTCCAGCTGACTCAGCCTGGCTGACCCCTCTGCTCCCCCAGCTGGGCTGGTACCATTATTCTGTTCCCCTGACATTCCCCATCATGCAAATGTTTCCCTTCCATGAATCCTATTGAGCCAGTGGGTAGAATGGCTCTTGACTGGGGTAAAATTGTAATCAGTTGTTTGAAACAAAGAGAAGTATACTAGAGAGCCCAAATGAGTTTCTTATCCATGTTAAAAGCCAATTTTCTGAACATGAAGGTGGGGTCTGGATAGAGATCAGAGGCAGAGGGAAGGTGCGTAAGCTGAGTACAGAACCCAGAAGAGAGGCTGTTCCTGCTCTTGCGAAGGCTGCTGCCTAGACTGGGAAGGTGGAAATGATCTGTATTAGTCAGAGTTCCCCAGAGAAACAGGGCCAATAGGACGTGTACAGAGAGAGAGAGAGAGAGAGAGAGAGAGAATTTATTTTAAGGAATTGACTTAAGAGATTACGGGGACTGGCAAACCCAAAATGGTGGGACAGGCCAGCCGGCTGGAGATACAGGAGGGAGATGTTGCAATGTTGCTATTCAAGTCAGAATTCTCTTCTTGTTGGTGGCAGGAGGGAAGGTCAGCCTTCTGTTCTGTTCAGGCCTTCAACCCATTGGATGAAGCCCACACACATTATGGAGGGTGATCTGCTTTTCTCAAAGTCCATAGATTTTAATGTGAAACTCATCCCCCCAAAAAACCCTCTCCAAAACGTCCAGAACCGTGTTTGATCTGGGCACCTTGGCCCAGCCAAGTTAACACATAAAATTAACCATCACACATTCCCAGGACTATAGCCTGGGTCTCAGGAGCCAGAGAGTTGAGAGTCCAGAGTTTTCAGCTGGAAAACAAGGCTGGTACTGGGAGAAGGTAAAGGAAAACATGGCTGCAGAGTGGCCACACAGAAGGGCGGCTAGGGGAATCCAAGCTGAGCCTTATTACTATTACTCCCCTGTCCTGCTCCTCTAATGACCCTCTCTGCTCCCTAGGGAACCTTGCCACCTGTGCTGCCTCCAGGCTGCTCGAGGAATTTTTATTGCATTCCTAAAAGTGCCAAGATAGCTCACTGCGACCTTGCCTAGCTGAACTACCCTTATGGGGACCCAGCCATCAGCCCAGGGTCTCTGGACTTTCTTCTCTTCACGCCTGTCTGTCACTCTTCTTCAAAGGTTTACAAAGTGGTTACAGGGGAGAGTTCTGGGGCAGGCAGCCCACTCTGCAACAACCATGAGAGGGCAAGCATTGAACATAGAGGAAGTTCAACCCCACTGGCACTAGTGGCTCCTCTGTCTAGGGCTTCAGGGCCTGTGTAGTAGGTTTAATGGTGACCCCCCAAAAGGTATGCTCATACCCTAACCCCCACAACCTGCAAATGTTACATTATTTAGCCAAAGAGTCTTTGCAAATGTAATTAAGAATCTCAAAGTGAGATAATCCTGACATCTAGGCAGACCCTAAATCCAGTGAAGAGCTTCCCTGTAAGGGAAAGGCAGAGGGACACTTGAGGCAGAGAAGATGACCTTGTGAAGATAGAGGTAGAGATTGGAGGTATGCCGTCACAAACCAAGGAATGCCCAGAGCCACCAGAAGCTGGAAGGGGCAAGGAATTCCCTATAGCCTTAGACACCTTTGATTTCAGACTTCTGGCCTCCAGAACTGAAAGAGAATGAATTTCTGTGAAGCCACCAAATGTGTGTTAATTTGTTACTGCAGTCTCAGGAAACTAATACACACTATTGGTGGCCCTTTAAAGTTGTCTGAGACACTATGGATCCAGGCTCTTGAGAGCAGTAACATAAAAGCTATCAAGCAGCCAGAGGCAAAGCAAATGCAGTGTCCTCACTGTATAGAAGCTGCACAGAGAGGGAAGCTATGTGCAAATAGAAGCTATATAGAGAGACAATGACATATAGAAGCCGCATGTGTTAATTTATCCCTTCAACAGGTCTTTATTGAGCACCCACCATGTGCCACAGCATCGTATTAGTTGCTTATCATACTATGATGATCAGAGGATGCAGTTTCAAAGCCCATTGTCCCTAGCATCCCTTCCTCCAGGTCAATCCTTATCAACAAACGAACCATCTGGTGAGCTGTGCTGTGTGCAGTGCTCTGTGCTGGAGCCAGTCAGATCCAGGACCGCTCTTTCCCCCTGATGGGCCCAGCCTGGCCTTCTGCTCCAGTTTGCTGCTGCACCACCTTCCTCTCTCGGCTCACTGGATCCTCTCCAGCATCACCCATCTGGTCCCCAGAATCCATTCCCAGCCAGAGCCCTTGCTTCCCAGGCCCAGCTCGCAGTAGATCCCTTGTGGGAGTTGAGACTGAGCGTCCCAGCATGGAGTCACACTGCCTGAGTTTGATCCCTGGCCTCACCATTTACTAGCTCAGTAAACTTAGAGAAGTATGTATTATTTCTTAGCCTTGATTTCCTCATCTATAAAATGGAAATAATAGTGTCTGCTTCATAGGGTAGTTCAATTAAATAAGGTAGTGTCTAGCTTTCAGTCAGTGCTTCCTAAATAATAGCTATGATTATTTTAGGAGAAGTGGTCCATTTCTTAGTTGTCCTCCGTCTCCCATCAGGAGGCCTGGAGTCTCTTCTGCTCTAACCTGAGAAATTGTGTTTTTCCAATATGAACCAGGAAGGCACTTTTCAGGATGTGTGAGGTGGCCATGTGCAGTGGCTCACATCTATAATTCTAGCACTTTGGGAGGTCAAGGCAGGAGGATTGCTTGAAGCCAGGAGATCAGCCTGGCCTACAAAGCGAGACCCTGCCTTTATTTTTTTTAAAAAAATTAAAATTAAAAATAACATTCAAAAAAATTAAAAATGAAAATAAATTTTAAAAAGAATGTGTAAGGACAATTGACCTTGAGCCAATTGCAAAGAAGAACAATGAAAAAACAACCTGGTAGACAGGGCACCACAGATAAAGGAAAAAGTGTGGCTGCTGGCCTGAGTCAACAGTGGGCCAGCCTGGGCTCTCAAAGAAAGGAAGTGACAAGAGCTAGGAGGGAGCCAGGGTCCAAGGCTTTGCCACCCTCATGCTCAGATCACTTTGTTCCACATATGCAGGAATGGCGAGAGCTGGACCCATGCAATGTTCTTCTCCTACAGGTTAAAGAATGATACGAACTGGGATTTTTAGATGCTCCTAATTATCTCCTGTGGGAGTCCCAAGTTTGAAATTCATTAGAAATGACACTTGGGGCCGGGCGCGGTGGCTCACACCTGTAATCCCAGCACTTTGGGAGGCCAAGGCAGGAGGATCACCTGAGGTCAGGAGTTCGAGACCAGCCTGGCCAACATGGTGAAGCCCTGTCTTTACTAAAAATACAAAAATTTTTAAGTATTTTTGGTGGGGGGTGCCTATAATCCCAGCTACTTGGGAGGCTGAGGCAGGAGAATTGAACCCAGGAGACGGAGGCTGCGGTGAGCTGAGATTGCACCACTGCACTCCAGCCTGGGTGACAAGAGCAAAACTCCATCTAAAAAAAAAAGAAAGAAAAAAAGAAATGACACTCAGTACCCAAATACTTGTACATGTTCATAGCAGCACTTCTCATAATAGCCAAAAGGTGGACACAACCCAGGTGTCCATGAACAGACTAATGGATAAGCAAAAGGCGGTAGGTACACTCAACGGAATATTATCCGGCCATGAAATGGAATGAAGTACTGATACATGCTACAACTTGGATGAACCTTCAAAACATGACACTAAGTGAAAGAAGGCACACACCAAAGGTCCCATATTGTATGATTCCATTTATATAAAATATCCAAAGTAAGTAAATCCATAGACATGAAAAGCAGATTGGTGATTCCCAGGGGCTAGGGGAGGGGAGAATAATGAGTAACTGCTTAATGGGTAAAGGGTTTTCTTTAGAGGTGATGAAACTGTTTTAGAGCTAGATAGAGGTGATGGTTACACAACATAGTGGATGTACTATATGCCACTAAATTGTTCACTTTAAAATGGTAGATTTTATGTTATGTAAATTTCACTCAATTTAAAAAAAAAAAAAACACAAACCTCCAGCATGAAAGAACCCAGAGCCTGAAAACCATTAATTCTGTCCTCTCCTCCATGTGTCTGATTCTAGGATCCTTTGCTTATTGCCCAGGGAAAAGAAAGAGGTTGCAAATTTGGAGCCCATGCAATGACTCATCCTTTAATGGGGATTATTATGAAAAGAGCCAACCAAAAACCCAGGTCAGGTCATTTGCAAAAGATGTATTTGATTTCAAAAGCAATTTGTTCTAAGTTATGGTATCTTTCTTGCATTCAATTAAAGCTTCCATTCCAGAAATATTAGTGTTTTTAATACCTCCCCCACACCAACTGTAAGATCTCATAGCAGCTTTCTGGGTTTGCAGCAAGTCCTTGATTCTTTCAGAACATGGTTGGCCAAAGTCTTGAGTGTCTGTCCCTGCCCAACATATGGAAAGAAAATCACTCTTCCCACTGCTGCACCCATTCTCTAAAAGGTCTTTCCAAAAGATATTCCTAGTAGCAGTTATGCAAATGTGTAGATAAGGTAAGGTTACATTTGGAGAAGCTAGCTCTATGTCACATGGCACAAATGCCACAATCTCCAATTCAGTGCTGTGGATGCCTGACAGCAAATGACTCCCCCATGCTCTCAGATCAAATCCTCCCTCTCACTTATCTCTCAGTGTGGTTAGTCCAGAACTGGTAGGACAGTTTGTCAATGTCAGGGATCTAGGCTTCTTCCAGATGGTTTTTCTGCTCACCCTAGGATTCTGTCCTTACCCACACAGTCCAAGATGGCTAACACCACTTCCACACTCTGACCAGCAGAAAAGGGGAAAGAGAAACCATGAGAGACAATTCTATTTCATTTTAAGAACACGACCTGGGAATTTCACACTTCACTACTGCTGATACCCCATGAGCCAGAATCAAGCTACACTGTCCCATCCAGCTGCAAGGGAAGCTGGTTGTGTGCCCAGCTTTAACTTCTATCATTGTAGAAAAAGGGGAGGATGGATATTGGGAAAGACACAGGATTCAGACCCACAGCCAAATCAGTGTTCTTTTTCTCACCAGTCTCCCCAGTCTCTTTGCTGTCATTCAAAATGATGTGTTAATGCCCCACCTCTAAGCCTTTACTCAAGCTCTTCATAACATACAATGTTCTATCTACTTCTCCATACCCATCCTGCCTTTATCATTCCCTCAGATCTCATCTGTTCCTCAAAACCTTCTCTGACAACCCCAGCTCACAATGACCTTTTCCATAACATTCCTTGGCCTTGAAGTTTTCCTTACACACATGCTATTCTGTGTAGTTATGTCTTCATTTCAGACCTAAGCAGCAAGTTTCTGGAGAACAGGGTCCCCATTGTATGGTTTGCTTGTATGCCCTACGGTTTCTAGCCCAGTGCTGAGCACAGGTGTAGTGTTTAACAATTACACTCTGAAATAAGTTGAATTTGATTAAAATAGTAAGCTGAATAATTTAGGACAATATTCTTATTTCATTATGGCATTTTCTGCATATTTAATCTTTCCTATTGCACACACACACACACATTTCACAATTCAAGAAATCAGTTTTCTCATTCAATTGTTTACTGGGCAGTTTTCCATCAATGTTACCTGCACTGTTTTAAAAATTAAATAGGATAAGTATAATCTAAGCACTTAGCATAAGATCTGGCAGTGTAAATAAATGTTAAGAGGGAAAAAAAGTCAAGGACGAAGTATAAACGTAAACTGAGTTAAAGTGTTTAAAACTTGCTGCAATGGGAAGAGCAAAGATTCTGGTATTCGACTTTCTGGTTTGAACTTTGGCTCTTCTTACTAGTGACAATGTTGCAGAGTATTAAATAAATGGACTGTGTGCTTGCCTTTATCTATTCTCTCTCAGTTCTGTGCATACCTTTCTATATTCCAATTTGGAATGCTGGGGGCTTGGAGTCTGAAAATTACATTTTCCAAATTCCCTTGCTGGCCTCTTTCCAGTTAGGGTCTGCAATTGGGAGGCACAGCTGGGAGATTAGAAGGCAGGAGGAGAGAAGAAAGGACTCTTCCTCCTTCCATCTCCTTTTAGATGGCTATAACTCTAGTATCTTTTGACACAACTAGCATCAAGGTTAAGCCACTCTCCCATCACCAGCCACACAGTGCCCCCTTGGCAGTGCCAGTACCAGATACCCGATGGCTCTGCAGCAGCCCAGCTCCTAAGATGTTGACCCTACCTCTGTATTCCTAGGTTCTAATTGGGCCTCTTTCCTGTTGCTCCTCCAGCTCTAAGATTGCTTCCTGTACTTACTAATCTCCCTGCCCCTTTTTGGTTGTTCCAACACCTGTGAAATCCATTTACTGTATTAAATACCCTCTGGTTGAAGTACCTGGCATAATTTCCATTTTTCCTAACTGGATTTCGACTGATACGGTATGCAATGCACTAAATGCATTTCAAATGCTCAACAAATATTGATTCTCCCTTAAGTGAAAAAAGAATACATAATGGGAGTAAAGATGTATTAGTTTTATTTTTTTAATTATCATTTCTTTTCATATCATTTCTTTTCATTGAGCCCAGAGGTGGAGGCTGTGGCGAGTTCTTGAGTTTTCTCCACAGGCTCCACAGGCTCCCGGTACTCCACAAAGACCACTGGTTCTCGGACTTAGGTATGAATCAGAATCAACTGTGGAATCCTCAAGATGCTCAGGCTCACCAAGGGCCTGAAAGGGATGAGGCTGAGTTGTGTGCATTTCAAATAAGTAATTGTTACTTGTGCTAAAGTTTTAGGATCTCTTGTTTAAATAGACCATAATAAATTCCAACCTGGGCAACATGGCTACATTAGTCCATTCTCACATTACTACAAAGAACTACCTGAGACTGGGTAATTTATGAAAAAAAGAAGTTTAATTGACTCACAGCTCCATAGGCTGTACAGGAAGCATGATTAGGAGGCCTCAGGAAACTTACAATCATGGCAGAAGGGCAAAGGCGAAGTGCTACACACTTTTAAAACAACCAGATATCATGAGAACTCACTTGTTATCACGAGAGCAGCAAGGGGGAAGTCCACCCCCAAGATTCAGTCACCTCCCACCAGGTCCCTTCTCCAACATGTGGGAATTACAATTCAACATGAGATTTGGGTGGGGACACAGAGTCAAACCATATCAATGGCAAAACCTCGTCTCTACAAAAAACACAAAAAATTAGCTGGTGGTGGTGGCACGTGCTTGTAGTCCCAGCTACTGGGGAGGTTGAGATGAGAGGATCACCTGAGCCCAAGAGGTCGAGGCTGCAGTGAGTTGTGATTATGCCACTGCACTCTAGCCTGGGCAACAGAGTGAGACCCTGTCTCAAAAAACAAAAAGAACATAATAAATTAATGAGTATGATTTCCTTTTCGTTGTCGTTTTTTTGCTTTTTTTTGAGACGGAGTCTCGCTCTGTAGCCAAGGCTGGAGTGCAGTGGCATGATCTCAGATCACTGCAAGCTCCACCTCCCAGGTTCACGCCATTCTCCTGCCTCAGCCTCCCGAGTAGCTGGGACTACAGGCGCCCGCCACCATGCCCAGCTAATTTTTTTGTATTTTTAGTGGAGACAGGGTTTCACTATGTTAGCCAGGGTGGTCTCAATCTCTGTGACCTTGTGATCTGCCTGTCTCGGCCTTCCAAAGTGCTGGGATTACAGGCATGAGCCACTGTGCCCAGCCGTGAGTATGATTTCTTAATGCCTCACAGGTGGCACAATGTTACCTGCTCACTGGTGTCTCAATAAATGCTGGTCAGGCATGGTGGCTCATCCTCGTAATTTTAGCACTTTTTAAAATATTCTTTTTTTTTTTTTTTAAATTTGAGACAGAGTCTTGCTCTGTTGCCCAGGCTGGAGTTCAGTGGCACGATCTCAGCTCACTGCAACATCTGCCTGCTGGGTTCAAGTGATTCTCGTGCCTCAGCTTCCCAAGTAGCTGGGATTACAGATGTGCACCACCACCCCTGGCTAATTATTGTATTTTTAGTAGAGATGGGGTTTCACCATGTTAGCCAGGCTGGTCTCGAACTCCTGGACTCAAGTGATCCACTCACCTCGGGCTCCCAAAGTGCTGGGATTATAGGTGTAAGCCACCATGTACAGCTCAATCCTAGCACTTTGAGAGGTCAGAGTGGGAGGATTGCTTGAAGACAGGGCAATATAGCAAGACTCCATCTCTACAAAATAAAAAATAAATTAGCCAGGCATAGTAGTGCCACCTGTAGTCCCAGCCAGTCAGGAAGCTGAAGCAGATGGATCACTTGAGCCCTGGAGTTTGAGGTTGCAATGAGCTATGATCATGCCACTGCCTTCCAACCTGAGCAACAGAGCAGGACCCTGTCTCAAATAAATAAATAAATAAATGTTGTTTGATAATGATGCTGAATGCTGATGCTATCCTAATTACCAGTTGAATAGTCCCTAGTTTTAGTGACATCAAGTTCAAACCAACCTTGAGCTGGTTTATTACGATGATATTAGATAGTTCTTGGCTCCATTCTATATGTGAGGGGTAGAGAAAACGCCTATGGATTGTAAGTGACAGAATCAAGGTTTGATCTGTTGAAGTTAAGAGAAGCACCAAGAAAAATTAGCTTCTCAACACCAAAGCCTACACCACCCAGAGATAATTCAAGCCCCATGATGGCAGAACCAATAGGAGGACAAAAAGATGTTACAAACATTTATCACAACATCCATTCTCTTGGCTACCCTTACCTCTTCCTCTTCCATTACTCTTTCTACTCTCACCTAATCTAAGGAAAACCTCAAACCCCTAACAATAGAGCTCTTTTAAGCCCATGTTTCTCTCACCCATCCCGCATACCAATGTTCCTACATCCATATCAGAAGCCTATGAAAAGCCCTTCAGAGGAGGAGTGATTCTATGACTATCGAAAGAGGGTTTGTCTTCACAAGAGAATCGAGATACTAGGTTATCATGAAATCCTGTCCTTTACAATGACTGTTGTGCCAAATGAGACACAGTCTCATTCATGGGCTTCTGAATTCCATCTCAACGGAGAAACCCATGGCAGCCAACAAAGTGTAAGGGAAGAAGGCTGAGCCCAGGAGGGGTTAGTACAACATGCTGGGTGACTTCAGATAGTAGGACTGACTTTATTCATTATTTGAATGAATACATCAGAGTTCACACACTCAAGTGGTGCTTTTTTCTCCCTTCTATGCTGCCATACTCACTACATTTTAAAAACACCCCTAGAGCCTGCTACAGATTTTATGAAGAAATATTCCTCAGTGCCAAGTCTTCCTCCTTGAGTGGATTTGATTACTTGGAAACAATTGAAATTATTTGAAAGTAAATCTGATGGCCAAAGTATGTGATCAAGCTGGGAATTATCATTACAGTATTTGGTCAAACCTGGCTGAAGCCAAAGGAAAGTAAGAGTGAAGGGGAGTGTAAACTAGTTGTAAATGCTATTTTCAAAGAGAAACTGCAAGCATTTAGATAATATTTGAGAGATGTTAGTCTTCCAAGATGACTGTAAAAGGACAGCTCTCATTCTGAGTGAATAGATTACATATATGTGGGTTTAAAGAAAAATCAACATAACTTTATAATATTATATTCACAGAAGTAGTTCTCAATTCTCTCCCCATATATGAAACCCAGCTGACCAGGGTATTCTTCCTGCTTGTCATGACCTAAGGCAATGAGGTTGTCTGAAAAAGACATAGATTTTGGAAAAATCTATGAGCAAATCTGTTCCTGAACTACTGATTTTCTCTGTAATCCTGAATGAGTTGCTTAAACTCACTAAACATTGGTTTTCTTATCTGTGTAATGAGCAAAACAATACTACCCCAACGGAGCAATTGAAAAAAATTAATATATGCAAAAAAAAAATATGTGCAAGTGCCTAGTGCAGGACCTGGGCCCAAAGCTGACACTCAATAAAGGCTACTAGTACTAATGTAAACATGATTCTTATCAATGTGTGGATGTGGTGTCCAAGGACACCCTGCTTTATCATTCTTCCAAGATACAGGTTCAGATATGTCTATTTATATGAACCAGACAGCCAAGCCTGCAGCAGCCCATAATAAGTTTTAATCAGAGCAGAGAAGAGCCAGTGGTAGCTGTATTAGTCTGTTCTCATGCTGCTATGAAGAAATACCTGAGACTGGGTAATTTATAAAGAAAAGAGGTTTAATTGACTCACAGTTCCACATGGCTGGGGAGGCCTCAGGAAACTTACAATCATGGTGAAGGCACCTCTTCACAGGGCGGCAGGAGAGAGAATGAGTGCCAAGCAAATGGGGAAAAGCCCCTTATAAAACCATCACATCTCGTGAGAACTCACTATCACGAGAATAGCATGGGGGAACTGCCCCCATGACTCAATTCTCTCCACCTGGTTCCCCCCTTGACGCGTGGGGATTATTACAATTCAAGATGAGATTTTGTGAGGGGACACAGCCAAACCATATTAATAGCACACTGGAAGTTCCTCTTCTCTTAGTCCACCTATGCAAAACGGGAAAAGTTGCATCATCTCAAAGTATGCCAGTATGTTAGAATGTTAGAATGTCTTGGTTACCCACCAGCACTGAGGATTATGGTTCGGCATACATAACCGAAGTTTTCCCTTAAGAACCAATACTTTTCCCAAAATTGTAATTATTTCTGGGGATGGGAGGTAATCACTCTAAAACATAGCATTTACCTCTCTATATTTTAAAGCAGAGAACATGATTTAACTTTTTTGTTATAACCCAGGATCATCATTATGAACATTTGTTGCAGCAAGGAGGGGTGGCTCAGGGCTGGGCCTACTTTTTGGTTTTTCTGCCTTTTCCTTCTTTGATGGCAGGCATTGTCTGGATATCGCAGTCTTGAGATGTCACATGTTCACCAACCTTGGACACAGGCAGCCACTCAGAAACCACCAATGTTCATGACGGTGACCACATTCTAATTAAAGATATGAGTTATTTGGTAGGTGGACCTAGAATGAGACCCTACTTCAGCCATTTACCCTTGAGCAAATGACTGTACTGAACCTCAGCTTCCTCATCTATTAGATGGGGATAAAACAGTGCCTACCTCATAGGGGAGTCACAAGTCTCAAGAAAATAGATGTTAAATGCTTAGAAGCCACTGGCAGAAACCAAATGCTCAATAAATATTTACTACTACTACTATTATTATTACTAGTAGGCAAGGCCTCTAGGAAATTCAGACTTCCCTACCACAGCCCTCCTAAACACCCACCCTTTCTAGGTCTCTCTTCTTCCATCTGTTAAATAAAGCTGATAGAAGGAATTGCCTGAGCAGAAAGTGACTAAAGCCCCCTGCATTTTCCCCCATAATCTGGTGGGTTCCAGAGATGAGAATTTGAGCCAAAGGAGAACTCAATTATCCTGTCAAAAGCTAAGCCAACACTTTGGGAGGCCAAAGTGGAAGGACCGCTTGAACACAGGAGTTTGAGACCAGACAGGGCAACATAGTGACATCCCATCTCTACAACAAAACAAAACAAAACAAATTAGCCAAGCAGAGCAGGTGTGGTGGCTCAGGCCTGTAATCCCAGCAATTTGGGAGGCTGAGGTGGGTGGATTGCTTGAGCTCAGGAGTTCAAAACCAACCTGGGCAACCTGGAAAAACCCCACCTCCACAAAGAAATTTAAAAAATAAAAAAAATAGCTGGGCACGGTGGTATGTGCTTGTAGTTCCAGCCACTTGGGAGGCTGAGGTGGGGAGGACAGCTTGAATCCAGGAGGCTGAGGTTGCAGTGAGTTGACACTGCACCACTGCACTCCAGCCTGGGTGACAGAGCAAGACCCTATCTCAAAAAAACAAAAAATAAAAAGAACTAGCCAAGTGTGGGGCGTCAGGGTACACATATATAGTCTCAGCTACTAGGAAGGCTGAGACAGGCAGATTGCTTGAGCCTGGAAGGTCAAGGCCGCAGTGAGTCATGATGGTACCACTGTACTTCAGGCTGGGTGACAGAGCAAGACCCCGTCTTAAAAAAAAAAAAAAAAAAAAAAAAAACCAAGCCAATTATTCTCTCATAAGGGTCAAATTTCTTTACATTGCCTTAATGGCCATTCAGACTGGCCATAGCTGCACCTGTGTGAGGCGTGCAGGCAGAGACGTCAGTGTAGGAGTGGGTTGTAGGGACCAAACATCTCTGCCAGATCAAGTAGGCAGGCCTTGGCTGGTGATCCTTGGTAGCAGAAGGGCAGGAATCCCCAGAGCCTCTCGTCTGGCACCATTTGTGGCACTAAATAAAAATGTGCTACAGAGCCATGGCAGCTGTGTGGAGCTGATGAGGATTCAGGAGGCTGTGCAGCTCTCCAAGTGGTGATTTTCTAGCTTGTGTATCCTGTAGGGGGTTAATTAACCTCCTCAAGTATACTATTCTGGCTGTTTTATCACTAGGGGATATAATTTAAGGTCACTCTGAAGTGAAGTGAAGACAGCAACAACAGCTGCAGCCTTTGTTATGTCGAGTTTGGGAGCTGCTGCGCAGACCCCAGCCCCACACTGCATCATGTGCAAGCACTATTAATAAACCAACAATGGGCGCTTGAACTGGTGGACAAGTGTCTTCACTGAGCATGTACCACTGGGTTAGGGAGCAAGTCCTGTAGCATCTTCTCCCCAAACACAGGCTTCTCCCAGGGACTCACTGCCCCCCATGTAACATTCCCAAGATAAACTCCAGATTTGGGACCATCATAATCCTTTTATTTTTTATAACACCAAACCAGTTCTCTTTCCACCAAACCTACACAACCTCTATTTCCATATCAGCAGCTGTAGTTCACTTTGCATAGTGCTTTGCTATAAAGTTGGGCACGTATTTTTTATAAAGCAAGTCATATTTCAAATGCACTAGGTGACTTTGAAATTCTATTCGTTCTCTATTGCTGTGTAACAAATTAACGCCAAAACGTAGTAGATTACCACAATCCTAAATATTTATTATCATCATGATGTCTGTGGGTCAGGAATTCAGGAGTGCCTTCGCCGGGTGGTCCTGGTTTGGGGACTCCGATGAGGTTACAGTCAAGATGTCGGCTAAGGCTGCAGGCATCTGGAGGCACTGCTTCCAAAATGGCTCACGCACGTGGCCTCACTGTCTCCCCACGAAGGCCTCTGAAGGCTCTTGAGTGTCCTCACAAGGCTGCTGACATCCTCCACGTAAGCAGCCCATGGACAGCAAGCCAGGCCAACAGTGTCCTTTTTATGACCCAGCCTCAGAAGTCACACAGGATGGCTTCTGCCACATTCTATTCACTGGAAGAGAGTCAGTCACTCGGGTCAGCTCATATTCAGGGAGAGGGAATAAGCTCCACTTTTAAAAGGAGCAATGTCACAGGATTTTGAACATGTTTTTAAACCACCAAACACTGGTGGATCCTTCATTTGGGATCCACCAGTGCCTGGTGGTTTTAAAGGATATGGGTGAATCCTTCATTCATTTAACAAATATTTACTGAGCACCTACTACACAACCACACTGCTCTAGACGCTTGGAATACATCCTGGACAAAACTGGCAAAAGTCTCGGCCTGCCCTTGTGGACTTATATTCTAGTGGAGAAATAGAGAATAAACAATAAGCATGAAAAGTACATTTTATACTGTGTTGCAGGTTCAAGTGTGCTGGAGGATGGAAAGACCAGGGGGAGAATCCTGGAGTCAGGTTATAATTTAAATCGGGCCATCAGACTTGTCCTCTGAGAAGAGAGAGTAGCAGAGAGCCATCTGGAGCAGTCATGGGCCATGTTGTATACGGCCTCTGCCCAGGCAAGGAATGACCACCAGGCCCAGCTGTTCCCTCTGAACGCTGGTCATCATTCCCATGCTCCCTGCTGGGTGCAGATGGGGAGAGAGGTTTCTCTGCTGTCCACTGGAGAGCTGCCAGCATTCCCCACCGCAGATCACCTGGAGGAGAAAGCACTCCTGTGGCCGTCCTCAGCTGCATGGCCCACATGACTGCTTAGAGGCAGCTGCTGTGCACACCAAGGCTGCTGCAGGGGGCCTGGGCCCCCGACACCATGCTTCCAAGGGAGAAAGACACACAACTCTTTCAGCTTTAAAGAGGTCACATAAGGAGGAGCAGCACTTTTATCAGGCTGAGTGTGTAATTTAGTATTTAAATCAATCATGGTGTTTCTATGACCGGAGGCCAGCTGCCGGCCACACCCCAACAGGAGCTGCCCAGCCCAGGGAACAACAGAAATTCAAAGATCCCTGAGTTGTGGAAGGGAGGGAATTGGAAGAAGACATTCCAGACTTGGGTGTGGCCAGGGGAGTCAGCACACTGCTGCACTTGGAAGGTCCTTCAGGAAACACTTGCTGACAGGCAGGGGTGCCGGGCAAGCCGGGGGAGCTAGGGATGAAGCAGTGTGGGGTGGGTTCCAGCGTGAGGAGTAGGGGCAGCACCCAGTTCTGATTCAGCCATCCAGGCACAGCCGGAGTGGTCTCAGGGCAGTTGGAAAGAGGGGTCCGTTTACACATGAGCTGCATGCACCCTCTCCAATGGGGCGGTTAGTGACCTGAAGAATGTGGTGACTAAGACAGCTGGGACAAAGGCCACCCCTCGATTTCCCATGTATTGTACCTGATGGAGAGGGACCCTATCCCAAGAGGAGAGAGAGTACAGGTGCACTGGCTGACCGAGGCATTGGCTGCAGGGTCAAGGAGATCTGTGCATGTCGCAAGCGTTGGTACTCTGGTGTGGTTGTCCAGCCCAGCCCAGGGAACCTTTGCCCAAAGATGGTTGTGGTGAGAGAATGAATGAGAATGCTTTATCCTTGGAACTGTTGTAGGCAGCAGGTGCCTAGCATGAGAGCAGGTGCCAATCGCAAGGATGACTGATGGTGACATGAAGAAGCCCCGGATAGCAGAGCTACATACAGAGCTGTGTTTTAAGCCCGTGGATCCCGAAGGTCAGCAGCACAGCGTGCAGAAGCTGAGTTTCACCATGGAGTACACTCAGCCCCACTCAGAAGGCGACGCTGCCTAATGGTTACAGCGCAGAGGCTGGGTTGGACACAACCAGATTTGTATCCTGGTTATGCCATTGACTAGCTGTGTCTCAGAGAAGTTTCTTATCCTCTCTTCAGTCGCAGCTTCCTCACCTGTCGGGGGTAGAACAATTCCCACCCTACAGAGCTGCTAACAAAGTATATGAGGTAAAATACTTCACATAGATCCTGGCCCCTGTGAAGTAGTCAGCAAATAGTTGCTATTTTTATTGTTGCTATTTTTACAAATGTTGTGGAGGGACAGCTGCTGTGGGGCTTTGTTTGGTTTTGTTGCCCAGCATCTCTTCCTTTGCAGAAAGAGTTCCTCAGTGCCTCCTCCCACAGATACATGGTTCCGGTGTCTGGCTAATCCCAGGACTTGGACCCCTCGTGACAGGGGACAGGAAAGTGACCAAGTTGGCCAGTGAAAATCTCTCTCCCAGGGACTGGAACCCTAAACGCAGACACACAGGAAGTTAGCTGGCGCTGAGTCATCCCGGGACAGGGAATTCCACACTGTTCCTGGAGCTGCTCCTCTTCATCCCTCACAGGGTCCGGTGTCCAGCTCGCTTTCCCAGAGTTTCAGCTTGGACAGTATCCCCACAGTGAGCTCCTCATTAGCATCAATCAGTCAGAGTCAGTTTTTACTGTTTACAGCCAAGTGTCCCTGCCTAACAAAACAGCCATGGGGGAGCTGCCTCTACAAAGACGGCCATCCGATTGGGAGCCAGGGACTCAGAGGCTGGGGGAGGCCGCGACCTTCCCACTTCTTCTCCGCCCTCTTCACAGGCCATCATGAGGGCTTCTCTGGCACTTTTCTTTTTTTGAGGCAGAGTTTCGCTCTGTCACCCAGGCTGGAGTGCAGTGGCACGATCTCGGCTCACTGCAACCTCCATCTCCCAGACTCAAACAATTCTCCCACCTCAGCCTCCTGAGTAGCTGGGATTATAGGCATGTGCCAACACACCCAGCTAATTTTTGTATTTTTAGTAGAGAGGGAGTTTCACCATGTTGGCCAGGCTGGTCTCAAACTCCAACCTCAGGTAATCCACCTGCCTCAGCCTCCCAAAGTGCTGGAATTACAGGCATGAGCCACCATGCCTGGCCTCTGGCACTCTTTTTTAAATGTATTTTTTTTTTTGGTCATGGTAATTATTTACTTAATTGTGAGATTCAAATAGTAATAAAGAAAGTTGGAGGCTGGGCACAGTGGCTCATTCCTGTAATCCCAGCACTTTGGGAGGCCAAGGTGAGAGGATCGCTTGAGTCCAGGAGTTCAAGACCAGCCTGGGCAATGTAGGGAGGCCTCATCTCCACAAACAAATTTTTTAAATTAGCCTGGTGTAGTCCCAGCTACTTGGGAGGCCGAGGTGGGAGGATCACCTGAGTACAGGAGGTGGAGGCTACAGTGAGCCATGGTCACGACACTGTACTCCAGCCTGGGCAACAAAGTGAGACCCTGTCTCAAAAAAAAAAAAAAAAAGAAGAAAGGAAGAAAGTTGGAATAACTGGGTAGACATCTGGAAAAGATGACGCTGGACCAATATATGAAGATAAATTCCAAATTGATCAAATATTTAAATGTAGAAAATGAAAACTTAAAGTCACTGTAAGAAAACACAGATGAATGACTTTATAACTTTTTATTCTTTTTCTTTTTTGAGACGGAGTCTTGCTCTGTCACCCAGGCTGGAGTGCAGTGGCCCTATCTTGGCGCACTGCAGCTCCGCCTCCTGGGTTCACACCATTCCCCTGCCTCAGCCTCCCGAGTAGCTGAGACTACAGGCACCTGCTACCACGCCTGGCTAATTTTTTGTATTTTTAGTAGAGACGGGGTTTCACTGTGTTAGCCAGGATGGTCTCGATCTCCTGATCTCATGATCCTCCTGCCTCGGCCTCCCAAAGTGCTGGGATTACAGGTATGAGCCACCGCGCCTGCCCGACTTTATAACTTTTGAGTGGAGAGGGTCTAATTATGACTCAAAATCCAGAATCTATAAAAGAAATTACTTGTAAATATGACTACATATGAATTAAAAACTTAGCAGAAAACAGTAGCAAAGACAAATGAAAAACTAAAAAAAAAAAATTGCAACACAAAAGGTTAATTTTTCTAAAATATAAAGAGCTCATAAAAATCAACAAGAAAAAAGCCAAAAACCCAGTAGGAATGTGGGCAAAGGACATAATAAAATAGTTCAGAGAAAAGGAAATGTAAATGGCTCTTAAACATTTAAAAGATTCTTTACCTCGGCCGGGCACAGTGGCTCATGCCTGTAATCCCAGCACTTTGGGAGGCCAAGGAGGGTGGATTGCCTGAACTCAGGAGTTCGAGACCAGCCTGGGCAACACGGTGAAACCTCGTCTCTATTAAAATACAAAGGCCAGGCGTGGTGGCTCACGCCTGTAATCCCAGCACTTTGGGAGGCAGAGGTGGGTGAATCACGAGGTCAGGAGATCGAGACCATCCTGGCTAACACAGTGAAACTCCGTCTCTACTAAAAATACAAAAAATTAGCCAGGCGTGGTGGCAGGCGCCTGTAGTCCCAGCTACTCAGGAGGCTGAGGCAGGAGAATGGCGTGAACCCGGGAGGCAGAGCTTGCAGTGAGCCAAGATTGCGCCACTGCACTCCAGCCTGGGCGACAGAGCGAGACTCTGTCTCAAAAAATAAATAAATAAATAAATAAATAAATAAATAAATAAATAAATAATAAAATAAAATACAAAAAATTAGCCAGGCATGGTGGCGTGTGCCTGTAGCCCCAGCTACTTGGGAGGCTAAGGCAGGAGAATTGCTTGAACCCGGGAGGTGGAGGTTGCAGTGAACCGAGATTGTGCCACTGCACTCCAGCCTGGGCAACAGAGTGAAACTCCATCTCCAAAAAAAAAAAAAAAAAATGACTCTTAACCTCACTCATAATACAGAGAGAGATCTTTCCTCATCCGCCAGATTGGCAAAAACCCAAAAGTTTGACAACACATTCTTCTGATGAGGCTATGGGAAAACACTCTCATACAATTCTGGTGCGAGAATAAGATGGTATGACCCTATAGAGAGCAATTAGGCAGTAGCTATCGGAAGTACACGTGTTTGCCCTTTTGCCTTTGGAAATTAATCTTACACCTATATTTGCACACAAACAAAATAACGTATGTATAAGGTTATTCATTTCAGCACTATTGGTACTAAGACTGAAAACACACCAAAACACTAATTAAAACAAAAAAAGCCAAAGACTTGTTTAAATTTTTTAAAAATCCATCCCCTGCTGCATCTCATCCTTGTCTCCATTTCTTGGTTTTCAATTTAAGCATTGTCTGCTGACTTTTTTTTTTTAATATGGAACAGAGGTGTTTAGGGATATTATATATCCCCCTGACTCCTACTGCACACACACAGAGCTATACTCACTGTCTTCATTTTTCCAAAATGATTACACTGTATTTTTTTTGTTAAGTTAGTATTCAGTACTTGAATATTACAAGTATTCCAATATTGTTTACAATTGAAACACATAGTATGGCATGATTAACATTCCGTTTTTGTTTGTTTGTTTGTTTGTTTTTGAGATAGAGTCTCCCTCTGTCACCCAGGCTGGAGTGCAGTGGCATGATCTAGGCTCACCTCAATTGCAAGCTCCACCTCCCTGGTTCACGCCATTCTCCTGCCTCAGCCTCCTGAGTAGCTGGGACTACAGGTGCCCGCCACCACACCCAGCCAATTTTTTGTATTTTTTTTAGTAGAGACGGGGTTTCACTGTAGCCAGGATGGTCTCAATCTCCTGACCTTGTGATCTGCCCACCTCGGCCTCCCAAAGTGCTGGGATTACAACTGTGAGCCACCATGCCCGGCCTTAACATTCCTTTCTTAAAACATTTTTTTGGTCCAGAGTTAATAGTTGCCTTGTTTTCCATTTACCATTTTAAATATATTTATTAATAATGATTCCTTCAAATACCTTATATATCATGCATTTTGAATCACCTATCAGTTCCATTTTCCCCTAGAGATACTACTATGATTACCCTTCATGTTATTGATCTACTATGCACTGATGCCTTAGTCCATTTTCTGTTGTTGTAACAGAATACCACAGACTGAGCAATTTATAAAGAAAGGAATTTTATTTAACTCATGACTCCAGAGGCTGGGAAGTCCAAGAGCATGGCACTGGCATTTGGTGAGGGCCTTCTTGCTGTGTCATAACATGGCAGAGGGTATCACATGGTAAGACGGCAAGAGTGTGCCAGCTCAGGATTTCCTTCCTCTTCTTTGAAAGCCACCAGTCCCATCACGGGGGCCTCTGATGACCTTATCTAATCATAATTACCTCCCAAAAGTCCCACCTCCAATGCCATCAACATACGCATTTTGGGGTTAAGTTTCCAACACATGAAATTTGAGAGTCACATTCAAACCATAGCAACTGGTTTCCTTCTAAGCATGCTGCATAGCTGCCACCTTAAAATCTATCTTTACTTTCATCCTGAGAACTTCCTTTGCTCACTCCATCTCACATGCTAAATCCACCGTGGGGTCTGGATCCCAGGTCTCCTTGATTCATTCATTCATTCATTTTGGTAAAATAGATCCTCTAGTAGCTTCTTAAGAAAGGGCACTCAAAAAAGTTTTGTGTGTTTGGGAGGGGGCTGTTGTTTTTTCTTTGTTTTGTTTTTGAGACAGGGTCAGCCTTCCAAATACTTGGGACTACAGGCACATGCCACCATGCTCAGCTAATTGTTGTTGTTGTTGTTTTGAGACAGGGTCTTACTCTGTCACCTAGGCTGGAGTGCAGTGGCAAAATCTCAGCTCACTGCAACCTCTGCCTCCCAGGCTCAAGTGATCCTCCCACCTCAGCCTCCCAAGTAGCTGGAACCACAGGCATGCGCCACCACACCCAGTTATTTTTAAAATATTTTTTGTAGAGCCAGGATTTCACCACAGTGCCCAGGCTGCTCTCAAACTCCTGGGCTCATCTGCCTCGGCCTCCCAAAGTGCTGGGATGACAGGAGTGAGCCACTGCACCCAGTCCAGAAAAAAAATTGAGGCCCTGCATGTCTGAAAATGCCTTCGTTATACCCTCACACTTGGTTGTTACTTTGGCTATGTATACCAGCTAGGCAATATTTTTTTCCAAATGCTCCATTTCCTCCCAGCATCCACGTGGCTGTGGAGGAGTCTGATGCCATTCTATTTCTGTCCATTTGTTGTGGCTTGTTTCGTCTCTCAGGAAATCTCTAGGAATCTTCTCTTGATTCCTGATGCTGTCAAATTTCATGATAATGTGCCTTGATTTTATTTTACTCTTATTAATTATGTTGTTTGGGAACTTCATGGGATCTTTTCATTATGACTTTCATGTCCTTCAATTCTGAAAATGTTTCTCATAGTACTTCTTTGATAATTTTCTCCCCTCCAGTTTTCTTTGTTCTTTCTGAATATGCTATCAGTTGAATGTGGAACTCCTGATTCAACCTTCTCAATTCCATATTACGTCTCTCCTACTTTCCAAATCTGTGTCTTTTATTTACACTATGAGATTTTATCAACTTTTTTTTTTTTTTGAGATAGAGTCTTGCTCTGTCACCAGGCTGGAGTGCAGTGGCTCGATCTCGGCCCACTGCAACCTCTGCCTCACAGGTTCAAGTGATTCTCCTGCCTCAGCCTCCCGAGTAGCTGGGACTACCATGCACAGCTAATTTTTGTATTTTTAGTAGAGACGGGGTTTCACCATGTTGGCCAGGATGGTCTTAATCTCTTGACCTCGTGATCTGCCCGCCTCAGCCTCCCAAAGTGCTGGGATTACAGGCGTGAGCCACTGCGCCCGGCCGAGATTTTATCAATTTATCAGATTTTTATCTTCTAAACTTTCCTTTTTTTTTTTTTTTTTTTTCTCAATCTGTCACCCAGGCTGGAGTTCAGTGGCACAATCTCTGCTCACTGCAATCTCCACCTCCCGGGTTCAAGCAATTCACCTGCCTTAGCCTCCCATGTGGCTGGGATTACAGGCACACGTCAACACACCCCAGTAATTTTTGCATTTTTAGTAGAGACGGGGTTTCACCATGTTGGCCAGGCTGGTCTCGACCTCCTGAACTCAATGGATCTGCCTGCCTTGGCTTCCCAAAGTGCTAGGATTAGAGGTGTGAGCCACTGTGCCTGGCCTAAACTTTCTTTTGAATGTTATTATACTTTTAGTTTCTAAGAGCTCCTTCTTATTCTCTGATTTTTGTAGGATCTTGTTCTTTCATAAATGATAGTCCTTTTGATACATATATTTTTTTTTGCTCCTTGACTTTTTGCTGCTTTCTCCAAGCTTCTTTTTCGTTTTTCTTTTTGTTTCTTTCTTTCATGCAATCAATCTACCATGTTAAATGTAATTCTCCAACCATTCTTAAATGTTGGAGTCTTCTAAGTCCAGTCTCTCTTACATTTTTCAGATTGTCAATTTTTAAAAATAACTCCCTAAATAATATATGTGTATTCTCATCGCCAAAGATTCAAACAATAGAAAAGTATACTGAGAAAAATGTAAAAGTTCCCACTCACTCCCACTCCTGTTCCCAAAAGTAACCACCACCAACAGTTTGGTGTGCCATGACAACTTTCTACTACACAGACTAATGCCGTCTGAATTAATGCAGAGGTAGTAAGTTGGCTTTCATGTGTGTGTGTGTGTGTGTGTATGTGTAATTTGTTCATTTAACTTATGAGAGTTATTTAATATTTGAATGAATTACCCAATATTAGGATTGGGAGATCACATTCAAACCCAGATTCCCAAGTTATCATTAAAAAATTGGAAAGTCGAAAAATAGGAATGCTTTTACACTGTTGGTGGAAGTGTAAGTTAGTTCAACCACAGTGTGGCGATTCCTCAAGGATCTAGAACCAGAAATACCATTTCACCCAGCAATCCCATTACTGGGTATATACCCAAAGGAATATAAATCATTCTACTATAAAGACACATGCACATGTATACTTATTGCAGCACTATTTACGATAGCAAAGACTTGGAACCCACCCAAATGCCCATCAATGATAGACTGGATAAAGAAAATGTGGCACATATACATCATGGAATACTATGCAGCCATAAAAAGGAATGAGTTCATGTCCTTTGCAGGGACATGGATGAAGCTGGAAGCCATCATTCTGAACAAACTAACACAGGAACAGAAAACCAAACACCGCATGTTCTCATTCATAAATGGGGCTTGAACAATGAGAACACATGGACACAGGGAGGGGACCATCACACACCAGGACCTGTCAGGGGGTTGGGGGCAAGGGGAGAGAGAGCATTAGGGTAAATACCTAATGCATGCAGGGTTTAAAACCTAAATGACAGGTTGATAGGTGCAGCAAACCACCATGGCACACGTATACCTATGTAACAAACCTGCACATTCTGCACATGTATCCCAGAACTTAAAGTATAATAATAAAAAAAAAAATGGGAAGTCTGGCAACACTGGCCCCATATACCTGAATTATGAAGGGAGCATCTTTTCTACAGTTCTCCTGGTTCCCACCTGGCCTGTGCTCACTTATATTACTTGCCTGGCTCCCATAAGCGTTGCAGTTGGTGACACCTAGGTTAAACTGTTGGTAGGTGTTCTGGAAGCTGTTAACACATTCATCACTAACTAATAACAGATTAGTCCACCAGATCATAAGAAGGTCTATCGGGCAGGAGCACATAAAGGGGGAAGGATTCCTTTCAGAAGGACATGAAAAAGGGTGAACTGGAGTGGGCTGGACTCTGGGTCAGTGAGACTGTTGGATCTAGAAGATAAGATGTCTGCATTGACTGCAGATTGAAGAGCGATCCCTGATGTCTGAGTAGTCTTTTTTCCATTGATCTTCCCCAGTTGAGATTTCATGGCAGCAAAGCACAGTTCTCACGTCTGAGTGGATGACTTGGTGCAAGCTGAAGGGCAGATGAGTCAGGAAGCAGCAGAGATGCTGAGTTGCTATGCGGAGAGGACATGGAGTGTGAGCTGCCTGTCACCACGGCCATGGCATCCTCAATGGCTACCACTCACCCTCACACAGCTGATAGCCAAGGCTGACTCCTCACCACTTTCACCACAGTCAAGGAGGGGATGCATTGTGGTCATTTGTTCCTGAGAAACGTCCCTTGTGCATCAAATGCAAGCTCTGTTCTCTTTATACAATTCTTCAATCTTATTTAACCTGGTAAATAGGTACACACCCACTCATCCAAGATACATCATAATTTAATCCAAGATGAATGATAAAGAGTACAGATTGGCCGGGCACAGTGGCTCATGCCTGTAATCCCAGCACTTTGGGAGGCCGAGGCATGCAGATCACCTGAGGTCAGGAGTTCAAGACCAGCCTGGCTAACATGGTGAAACCCTATCTCTAATAAAAATACAAAAATTAGCCGGGTGTGGTGGGCGCCTGCAATCCCAGCATCTTGGGAGGCTGAGGCAGGAGGATTGCTTGAACCTGGCAGGCAGAGGTTGCAGCAAGCCGAGTCCAAGCCACTGCTATGAGCTTCAATATTGAAAAGGGCCAGGGAACATCTGGTAAAATCATTTATGTGGACAGGTACTTAGTTGTAACAATATATTATGTAGTTATCAGAGCAAGAGAACAGCTCTGGGCTATTTTAATTCACTGCTATACAGATAAATTTTAGTGTTCCTTATTTTAAATCTTCCTTTTAGTGGATAGGATAGTCTGGGGAAAAAGAGATTGGCCAGACCTCACCAGTTGTTTAAGCATCCGAATAATACAGAGCAAAAAGCCTTGACTACTGCCAGTCTGCAGTCTAATAAAGCTCTCATGGAACACATTCCACAGAACAGCATGACCCCTGTTCTGGCTACTGTCTTCTCCTTAACCCACCTCCAACCTTTCTCCCCCTTTCCTGCCTGCCTCACTCCCAAGGGTTCTGTAACTAGTCCCCAGTTGGCTGTCAGCTCTGAAACCTGCACAGAGATCATAGCAACAATATTACAACCGCTGTTAATGTTTATTTTGTTCTCAATGAGATACCAGCCTTTCCTCCACTAAATTGCTTCACTAAATTGTACCTGGGAAATGATAGGGTTGTTTTTGGTCAAACTTTCACCCAGAGCAGAAATAAAGGAGTACTTAATGGCGAATATAGGTGGAAGGACCCAGGCTCCCTTCACAAACAATAATTTAGGATGCAGCCAAGGTGAAAAGAGAGTGGGGGAGGTGAGGAGACAAATTGTATGCTGGTTCTCTTTCTTCTATCCCAAATTAAATGCATTCCTGACTTTACTTTTATCTAATACTGCTACCACAATTTCTCTTGGTTGCTTCCCATTATTACATAGAAAAATGAAATTCTGCACCATGATTGAATCTAAATATTAAAATCATTTAAGATACATGACTCCTGGGACATACAGCAAAATGTAATAAGTTTCTCTGAATGTGACCTAATTATAACTGTCCTTTTAAGTTTTATTTCCCACTAGGATCAAATGTCTGCAGTTAAAAATAATTCTTGAAACAGGTCCATGTTGCCACAAACTCTTCAGAGTCACTTAAATGGTATCCATATTCCCAATTTATTTATGTCTTCTGTTCCTGTGTGATAAAAGCCAGACGGCCAGGAGAGACAGGAAGTCAGGCCACACTTCAGGCAGGACCATGCTGGGCTAGAATTCCCCGGGGCCAGGGCAACACCTGCCCATCTGACTAGACCAGGGTCAGGCCACCACTTTCCTTGTTCCCCAGCACCCCATGCACCAGAGACCCATTTCTTCCCTGCTTTCAGTCCCCTGTTAATCCTTGGATTCTCAGCGGTCAAAACACTTTGCTCAGGGCCAGGCGTGATGGCATGCCTATAATCTTAGCATTTTGGGAGGCCGAGGCAGGAGGATCGCTTGAGTACAGGAATTCAAGACCAGCCTGGGCAATAGAGCCAGAGACCCCCATCTACAAACACACACACACACACACACACAGAGTAACAGACACACATACACACACACAGTAACAGACACACACACACACACACACACACACACACACTTTGCTCTGCTCTCCTCATACCCCCATGAAAACCAGGAATGAATGGTTTGAGCTGATCCCTGTCATCTGAGTAGTCTTTTTTCCATTGATCTTCCCCAATAGAGATTTCATGACAGCAAAGCACAATTCTGCCTCCTGAGTGGATGACTTGGTACAAGCTGAAGGGTAGGTGAGGCAGGAACCAGCAGAGGTGCTGAGTTGCTATGGGAGAGGACACTCATAAAAGCTTTGATGCTGCCCCAAATGGTGTGAGATGCTTGGGCCTTACTCCCTGTCCATCTCCACAGTCCAAAGTATTCACACTCTCCTTCTAATATCCCTTTCGACAAATCTCCTTTTAAAAACAACCTTGTTTTCCTGAACAGAAAAAGCCCACCGTGTGCCTTGGCCAGTATCCCTTGCTTCATTTGTACTGACTTGGATGGACCTGGCTCCTAATAGTGAGGTTCCCTAAGGACACTTTCAGAAGCTGTAGTTGCCTTTTCAACATGGAGTCACTTCTCCATGTAACTGCTTTAAAAAGCAGAAGATGAGGGAGTCTTGCAGTCCAAGGCCATGTGCCCTGAAGGTTGTGTTCAGAATGCCCACACATGTTCTAAGTCAAAGAGACCTGGGCTTGAATCCTAGCTCCACTACCTGTGTGGTTCCAGCATGCACTTAGACTTCCCAAGTCTCAGTCTCCTCATCTGTAAAATGCAGATGATAAAGGAGCAACTTCAGAAGGTTGTTGTGCAGATTAAAATGGAGATAAAGAATGCCAAGCACTTAGCACAGGAGCCTGGAGTGTGGTAAGCACTCGATAGATGTGAGCTATAATTATTAGAGCATTTGAATAAATCACTTCCTCCAGCTAAGATAATGCCATTAGTAGAGATAGATGATGCTGTTTCTGCTTATCAGAGGATGCCGAAAGGATTCAAGCCAAAGATGGCTAGAAACTAAACTACCTTAGTCCTCTGGATCCTCTTCCCTCTCAGTTCCAGCTCATAAGAGAAATAAATAGCTAAGAAAAAAGGAGGCTACAGCCAGGATCATACCCAGGAGGCCCTAATGGAAACCCACAAGTGAAGACATGCCATTTCCAAGACTTTCTCCAACCCGAAAAGGAAAAATTGAGTTTTAAAACAAGCAGATACATTTTAATGTTCAATTTCAGATGTGTACATTTATTCTGTGCTAAAGGGTACCCTTGAGCCCTCATTAAGGGAAAGGGTGAAGGCACCAGTTGACAGTGTTCAAAGCTGTATATGAAATGCCAAGTCTGATGTTGGGAGCTTTGAAAAATGATGTAGACAGTCTCGGAGAGTTCCCCACCCAGCCGTGCCAAAAAGCACTGCAGGAATCTACTCGGAGAGACTAGAAGAAAAGAGACAAGAAAAGAACATTGCT
Source organism: Nomascus leucogenys (assembly GCF_006542625.1). NCBI lineage: Eukaryota > Metazoa > Chordata > Mammalia > Primates > Hylobatidae > Nomascus > Nomascus leucogenys. The sequence goes on along the minus strand of NC_044396.1, from coordinate 53,177,910 downwards.
GGCTGGGAGCAACAAATAACAGACGAGCAAGAAACGAAAGCTGCAGGAGCACTGCTTGGAAATGGTTGTGATGGAGACCGGGGCTGGAAGGAGAGACCAGAAAGGAGAGGGATAAACCTAACAGCATGTCCTTATTGTGCACCTGCTGTTTTCTTACACTGTGCTGGGTGCTGTGAGGTGCCAGAGTCATTGGAGATCCAGTCTCCACACAGAGCATCTAGCAGCATTTCTAGCAGGTTGATTTAATGCACAATTATAGAGCTTTTACATGTAAGACAAATATAATGGGAACATGTGAACATTCCATTCAATATTAATAAACAGGAAGTTGTCAAATATATTCTAAAATAACCCTGAAAAAAATTATATTCCAACTATAATATCCCAAAGAAAGTAGATTAATATTCCCATGCTGTGCAGAAAGAAGGAGTCACCTGTCACATATTTGCCAGGGGTGGATACATGAACTGATCAGGTCTTGGAGTTGGACATTCTAACCGGAGTCCACCAGTGTAATTTGTTTTGGGTGTCAAAGTATGTTACTATCTACTGAACCTCATTTTTTCTTCCCATACCTATGCCTGTACGGCTTTCAGCTAATCAATGAGCAGCCAAAGTGTAGGGACAGAGGAGCTGCTGTCCACTCCGCTCTGTCCAGAGCCTTTGGTCCACTCCAAAATCCTACACACAATACCTTAGGAGCATGCTCTACAGACCAAGAGTATATTGAGCATTGAGCCCACAGGAGTGACCTTCGACCAGCAAGAATGGAGCTGATGGATAGCCCGGCCTTCTCACTCCTCTCGGAAGCTCCCCAGGGCAGCGATGCACCCCTGAGCATTCCCTTTATTGGGTTGCATCCCACTGCGTCTCACTTCCCCACTCCGTGCCTCTGCTTCCTGGAATCACTTGCTGTATTCCTCTCCTAAGACAGCCTTAACAAATGACCCCAAACTTGGTGGCTTAAGACAACAGAAATTAATTTCCTTGCAGTTCTAGAGGCCAGAAGCTCACAATCCAGTTGGCAGCAGGGCTGCACTCACTCTGACGGCTCTAGGGAGAATCCTTCTTTGCCTCTTCTGGCTTCTGGGGGCTCCAGTCTTCCTTGGCTCGTGGCTACATCACTGTAATCTCTGCCTCCGTCTTCACACGGCCTTCTCCTCCTCTGTGTCCATGGCTTCTCCTCTTCTGTCTCTTCTAAGGACATTTGTCATGGGATTTAGGGCCCACCTGGGTAATCTAGAATAATCTCATCTCAAGATCCTTGACTTAATTACATCGGCAAAAAACTATTTTTCTAAATAATGTAACATTCACAGGTTGTGGGGGTTAGGACATGAACACATCTTTTGAGGGGCCACCATTCAACCCACTACATCTGCCAAATAAACAGCTTACATTCAAACTCTGATCCCAAGGTTTGCTTTGGATAGAACCCAAACAAAGTGGCAGCAAAAGAAAAACAGGTTAGCCAGTCCAAATCTCTCTACCACCAGGCAGGTCTCATAGAAAAAATACAAAACAGGCCAAGCGCAGGGGCTCATGCCTGTAATCCCAGCACTTTGGGAGGCCCAGGCAGGTGGATCACTTGAGGTCAGGAGTTCGAGACCAGCTTGGCCAACATGGTGAAACCCCATCGCTACTAAAAATACAAAAAATGAGCTGGGCATGGTGGTGGGCGCCTGTAATCCCAGCTACTCTGGAGGCTGAGGTAGGAGAATCACTTGAACCCTGGAGGCGGAAGTTGCAGTGAGCCGAGGTCGTGCCATTGCACTCCAGCTTGGGCAACGAGAACGAAACTCCGTCTCAAAAAAAGAGAAAAAAGGCCGGGCGTTGTGGCTCACGTCTGTAATCCCAGCACTTTGGGAGGCTGAGGCGGGCGGATCACGAGGTCAGGAGATTGAGACCATCCTGGCTAACACAGCGCAACCCCATCTCTACTAAAAATACAAAAAATTAGCCGGACGTGGTGGTGGGCGCCTGTAGTCCCAGCTACTCCGGAGGCTGAGGCAAGAGAATCGCTTGAACCTGGGAGGCAGAGGTTGCAGTGAGTCGAGATTGCGCCACCGCACTCCAGCCTGGGTGACACAGCAAGACTCTGTCTCAAAAAAAAAAAAACTAAAAAGAAGAAAAAATACCAAACAAATAGTTCATAAGGCTTATCAAACTTCAGTTCCTGTTTTATTCAGCATTGTATTCCCAGGGTTCAGCAGACAGCGAAAAATATTTTTTGGAACTCTTACTATGTGCCAGGCACATAGTAAAGGTTCCAAAAAATATTTGTTGAATGAAGTCTCATCATTAGATTCCCAGGTAGAGAAATAAACCCTGATATTTTTTTCTCAAGTTTTTTTTAGTGCTTTATTGAAGCATAATTTGCATACCATAAAAGTTAACCATTGTAAATGTCCAATGCAATGATTTTTAGTATAGCTACACATCACTTAATGGCAGGACTACTTTCTTTTTTTCTTTTTCTTTTTTTTTGAGACAGAGTTTTGCTCTTGTTGCCCAAGCTGGAGTGCAATGGCACGATCTCGGCTCACTGCAACCTCTGCCTCCTGGGTTCAAGCGATTCTCCTGCCTCAGCCTCCTGAGTAGCTGGGATTACAGGCATGAGCCACTACGCCTGGCTAATTTTTTGTATTTTTAGTAGAGATGAGGTTTCACCATGCTGGTCAGGCTGGTTTCAAACTCCTGACCTCAGGTGATCCGGGCAGGGCTACTTTCTGAGAATGTGTCATCAGGTGATTTCATCGTTGTGTGAATGCACTTACACAGACCTAGATGATGTGGTCTGACCCACACCCAGGCTACATGCTATAGCCTGTGGCTCCTAGGCTACAAACCTGTACAGCATGTTACTGTACTGAATACTGTAGGTAATGGTAACACAATGGTAAATATTTGTGCACATAAACATAGAAAGGGTACAATAAAAATACGGCATTATAATCTTATGAGGCCACCATCGTATATGCAGTCTGTTGTTGACTAAAACGTCCTTAATTCGGTATATGACATTTATAGAGTTTGCAATCATCACCACAATCCAGTTTCAGAACATTTTCATCACCCCACAAAGTTCCCTCATGCCTATTTGCAGTCAACCCCACTTTTACCTCCAGCCTCAGGCAACCATTGATCTGCTGTCTCTATAGATTTTCCCTTTGTAGATATTTCATAAATGAAATTATATATATGTAGTCTTTTGCTTGTAGCTTATTACATGTAGCATGTTTTTGAGGTTGATCCATGTTGTAGCTAGGATCAGTAGATCATTCCTTCTTGCTGAGTTATGTTCCATTGAATGGATATGCCACATTTTGTTTACCCATTAACAGTGGATGGACATTTGGATTGATTCTAATTGGTGGCTATTGTGAATAATGTTAGGTAAGCATTCACATACAAGTCTATGTGTAGTCATATATTTTCATTTCTCTTGAGTAAATACCTGAGTAGAATCCAACTTTTTATCTTGAAAATTTTCAAAACCATAGAAAAGTTGAAAGAATGGTACAGCATATATACTTCACCTGAATTCCTCAATTGGTAACATCTTGCCATATTTGCTTTATCTCTCTGTCTCTATAAAATACATTTTGTGAACTATTTGAAAGAGTTGTAGACATCAGCCAGGTGTGGTGGCTCATGCCTGTAATACCAGCACTTTGGGAGGCTGAGGCAGGTGGATCACGAGGTCAGGAGATCAAGACCATCCTGGCTAACACAGTGAAACTCCGTCTCTACTAAAAATACAAAAAAATTAGCCAGGCGTGGTGGCACACACCTGTAGTCCCAGCTACTCGGGAGGCTGAGGCAGGAGAAAGGCATGAACCTGGGAGGCGGAACTTGCAGTGAGCCGAGATCGTGCCACTGCACTCCAGCCTGGGCAACAGAGTGAGACTCCGTCTCAAAACAAAACAAACAAAAAAGAGTTGCAGACATCATGACATACTATCCCTAAATATTTCATCCCTGAAGAATAAAGTGGCCGGGCATGGTGGCTCACGCCTATAATCTCAACACTTTAGGAGGCTGAGGCGGGAGGTTCACTTGTGTCCAGGAGTTCAAGGAGCCTGGACAACAAGGCGAGACCTCATCTCTACAAAAAATCTTAAAATTAGCTGGGCATGATGGCACTTGCCTGTACACCCAGCTACTCAGGAAGCTAAGGCGGGAGGATCACTTGAGTCTGAGAGGCCAAGACTTCAGCGAGCCATGATTGTGCCGCACTCCAGCCTGGGTGATATAGCAAGACTCTGTCTCAAAAACAAAACAAAACAAAAAAGAATAAGGCCATTCTCCTACATAACTACAATGTCATTATCACAACAAAGTATTTTAGCAACTTTATTTTGAAATTTTTCAAAATATTTTACAAAAAAAATGAAAATAATAATACACTGAAGTGAACCTGGACTTTGTTGTAATTTCTCATATTTCTGCCTTGACCCTTTTGACCCTGCTTTTGACCCTCAAATCCTCTTACTGCCACTCCTCCTAAATATTTGTGCAGGGCCATTCTTGGTGCATAGCCATGGAATATTCCTGACTTGTCACGCCCTTACTTCTCCTCTGTTTATTCCCAGAGTTTTCAGTGTTGCTTTCACAAGACTCCAAGGTGCCTCTAGTGTCTTGTCCTGGGGGATATTACAAAATTCTCAAAGCTTCCCGTACCTCCATCGAGGCTTGGCTCAAATAACACCTTCTTAATGAATTACCCTCCCTGTGCTACTCCTCTCCTCACCCGCACTTCCTACCCCACTTACTCTGACATATTTTCTTTTCCTGAAGCACTTATCACCTTTTAACAGAGGGTATAATTCACACATTTGTTATATTTATGAATTGCCTCTCCGCATTAGAACATAAGCTCTATGAAGACAGAGATGGTTGTCTTTTGGGTTCAGTATTGTACCCCCAGGTCTGAGAACTGTACCTAGCACATCGAGTGCTCAATAAACATGAGCAGAGGGAGTGAGCAGATGCTGCCGGTGGGGAGATGTGTGGAGTGCCTCCTGCAGCCTCCAGGAGGAGCAGGGATGGCCTGGCCCTGACCTAATCATCCCCCAGGAGGTATGGGGAAGGATCAGGGGTTTAGTCGTAATTAACATGCCAAACCCCAAGTGAAGGTTTTGGAAAACCACCAAACCTTTGAAAACTGAAAAATGGGCCAGGTGCTGTGGCTTATGGGTAATCCCAGCACTTTGGGAGGCAAAGGAGGGAGCATCACTTAAGCCCAGGAGTTTGAGATCAGCCTGGGAAATAAGGTGAGACCCCATCTCTACAAAAACTACAAAATAATTACCCAGGTGTGGTGATGCACACCTGTGGTCCCAGCTATTCAGGAGGATCACTTGAGCCTGGGAGGTCGAGGCTGCAGTGAGCCATGATTGCATCACTGCACTCCAGCCTGGGCAACAAGGCAGGACCTTGCCTCAAAAAGAAAAAAAAAAAAAAAAACTGAAAAATGACTCCCCTACCCCTACTCCCTTTAGTAGTACAGACTAGAAATTTCCAAATAGGAAGTCTCCCAATACTTTTCTGAAGATTTTTTTTTGCCTAAGAGAGAGCCATCAAGATTAACTAACTATCCAAGGACTACAAAGCTTGGAGCTCAGCCAGCTGTGGATTTCACAGAGGAGGCAAATACCACACCCACCATATCTTTAAAAGGCCCTTCCCAGGAGGCAGCACCTGCTGTCCTGGCAGCGAGGTTGTACCATGAGGCCCATCCTGCCCCTTCCTGGCCCCAGGTGTTTAGAAAGCTGAGGCACACCTAGCCTGACTGAGAAGCTTGGTCGCAGGCTGGCAGGGCCCTGGGGCGCCTGGGTGATGTGCTTTGCCTGCCAGGAAGGGCGTGTCAGCTTCTTGCTCTTGAGAGCCTGAATTAGAAACTAGCAAAGGTCCTGTCTTCAGTGGGGAAAATGCTGAAAGGAAGCAGAAACAGACACTTTGAGTCAGAGGAGGGGCTCTGAGAGGCGGCGAGCTGGCAGAAGTTAGGAGAAGCATGGGGTAGTGAAAGTTCTGAGATAGAAGAAAGCCCTTCGAAGAACAGCAAGAAATAAAGAATTACACAAACCTCTGCCCCTGAGGTGCCTTGAGCTGCCCTGGACTCAGGATGATACGTGGTTCCAGTCTCTTCCAGGCCTGGCTAGTCCACAAATCCTGTTTTCCAGAAGTTTCCATCACTCTCACTGCTTTGCAATTTCTTCACCATAAACCTAATCACTTGAACTAGGTTGAGCGATCTCTTTATTCCTTGCAACTCAAAGAATCTAGTCAAATAGAAACATATGAGTGTTGAGGTTGGGCCAGGTGGCTCACGCTTGTAATCCCAGCACTTTGGGAGGCTGAGGCGGGTGGATCACTTGAGTCCCAGCCTGGGCAACATAGCGAGACCCCATCTCTACAAAACATTTTTAAAAATTAGGTGAGCATGGTGGCACACACCTGTGGTCTCTGTATCAGACCTGTGGGATCTGACACTATCTTCCAGTAGATGATGTCAGAATTGAATTGGAGGGCACCCAGCTGGCATCCACTGCAGAACTGATGGGCTGCTTGCTGATGGGGAGAAACTCCCCCATATTTGGGGGTAACAGAATTCTCCTGTCTGTGTTGATAACTGTTGTTGTGTTAGTGTGAGAGCAGAGGAAAAACTGTTTAAGTTTTTTCTTAACACTCACCTGCACAGACATTGCTTGTTAAAAAAGCAAAATCTAAGGCCCCATCTCAGACCTACTCAGCCCCAGTTAAATCATAGGAACATTAAGTTTCAAGACCACTGCTTCCTCTCACCCAGCTAATGTCCCAAGTGCCTTTGCACTACTGGACTCCTACCTTGCCACAGATTGGATAATCAACATACTCTGTTGGTATCAAAGCTATTGGCAAAGGTCGTTGCCTGTAAGATGCAGGCTTCTTAAGCCCGTTCATTTGCCTGTAGACTTCAGATGTCTTTCATTAGGTTTTATTTACAATGGTATTGTAAATGCTTGTCTTTTTTTCAGAGGTTCATCCTGTTTTGGTAAAATCCTGTTGAATAAATCCAAGGATTAAGAGACTCTGCCTACCCTACTCTTCCTCTCCCCTGTTCTTTACAATAGTAGATGATCCCCTAATGAGCATTTTAACTACATTCTTCCAACATACCATCATCCTTGAGAAGTATCTATAGTTTCAGGTCACAGCTTGTTTTCATCTCAGACACCAGAGAAAGAAAAACCCCCGTCAAGAGATGAAACACCAAGAAATACAATGTGATTATTTTTCCAGGAAGGATTTATGTGCCAGGTTCTTAAACCATGTGTCCTCCAATGTCTACCACACAGGTCAGTTGCTGGGCTGGGGGTGCTATGCCTTTAGGGTCGGCCACGCCCACCCGCATTTACGAGCCCACCAGCAGCTCCTTAGAAACAAGATCTGGAACCAGACACAGCTTAGTGTGCACCTTCCTCCGACTTGTCCTTCCCATCCTTCCTCCCTAACTCCTTCCTCTTCTGTGCCCTTTATTCAACTTTCCTTCCTCCCAGTAAGATGTATTGAGGGTTGACAATGGGTCACACACGGTGCTGGGTACCAGAGATGTGGCCATAAAGAAGACAGATGGGGGCCTAGCTCGTGGAGTTTATGTTCTAGCAGGCAGGACTCCAAAATCAGTCACCCATTAACTCACTTCAATGGTAGGTGCTATCAAGGAGAATTGTAGGATGATGGCCTTCTTTGAGATAAAATGATGTCTGAGCCAAGGTATAAAAGATAAGTAGTGGTGAATCAGGCAAAGGAAGAGGGAAGCATGCCCTTATTCTCTGCTGGCCCCTTCCCCCATCCTGCCAGCTCAACTCTTGGATGCCCATGGAGTGCCCCTGCTCCAACTTGGCATCTCCAGCTGTTGACTCCATCCTGAGCTTGCCTGATGCCCTGTAGTGCTGACAGCTCCACATCCCAGGCTTGGAGACTTGCCTCTGTTGTTATCTGTATCTGACCTTGGCCTGGGCTATTTTCCATCCCACTTCTCCCATATTGGTGCTGACAGCTTACAGAGTCCCCACCCAGCTGGGTAGCAAGATATGGGATGGCATCACTTTCCTCTTAGTTTATTAGAAAGCACTTTTTTTTTTCAAACAGAATTAATTTTGCTCTCAGCACCAGGACAATAACTCAGGCTCAATGCAGGGTTTATGTTTGTGGTGGGGGCCAGTCCTTCTGCAGGAGACCACAACTAACACAGTTGCATCTTCTCATTGCCAAGGAGCCTGCTGGATCTCAGTGGCATGGTGAGCAGAACCACGCTTGGTGGGTCAGGGCAGGTTGCATATTGCTGAAGGCCTCAGACAGGCTCAATGGAGCCTGCAACAAGTAATGTTTCCCACAGCCTTCTCTCCAGTTTATATCCAAGCAGTTGCTGGATTCCTCCCTCACTCTGAATAAATTCAGGTGTTTTGCTAACTGGAAAATGGCCCCTTTTTTTGTCAGAACATTGCAGGCATATTTTGGGGTTTCTGTTTGTGAACAGGTGCTGCAGGAAGCACGATTCATTTGTTTATTAGGATGTTACCCTGTGTTTTGAAAAACAATTTGAAAAGGCAAAATGGCCTCTGATGCCTTTAGCTTTTCTCATTGGGCCCTACGCTGTGAACAACTGCTCTTACCTTTAGTTTACAGAATCCCCATCTGGTTAGGTACTTTGATTTATGTTGGCTGTGATCCAGAACAGCTGATTTGGTTTATTTTAAGGAGTTTTATTTTAAGAAACTTTTGACATTTAAGAATTTAATTGGAACAATCTGTACTCAGAAATTTTTAAATGCAGTCTACAATTAAAAGATGTTCCTCAGAGCATGCAAGGGTTTGCTTTAAAAACAAAAAAAAAACAAAAACAAAAACAAAACAAAAAACAGAGAGGCAAGATGTGGTGGGAGAATCCTCAGGTCAGGACATCTGTCAGCAATGAGAGTGGACAGAGTAGCTATTTCTAAAATAAACTATTCTAACCCTCACATCTATTCCTTAAGCTCTGCTGGGGTTGACTGTCTGCCACAGGCCAGCTACAGGGAGATGAAGGGCAGATTGCACACCATCCCACCAGCTCTTATCAGATAGTCAGGCCTAAACTGGGATGCATTCAGGAAATTTGCCTCCTCCCCTTGACCAAAGGCCAGGTTTTCCTGGTTCTGAGAGCCAGAAAGAAACCAAAGTGAACTTCAGAATCCCTGCACACTGAGAACTGAAATCATAACTGAAAGTTCAAGAGCCTGGGGAGGTTTGAGACTCCCGAGAAGGCCCCAGCTTCTAGAGATTGGCCTGAATCTCTATGGACATTCTGTACAGTCCACAGAATTCTTAGTACTTTTAGTGATCTGTGATCCCTGAGATCACTGCAGATAGAAGCAAAGAGTGTCAACCAGGCCACTAAAGCCCAATAAATCAAAATAAATGCAAGAGATGCTTGTGCTTACCAGACCCGGGTAGTGACCTGCAAACCACACTGCGAGCCCCAGCTTCTCTCCCAAATTCCACCTTTGCTTCCAGGAATTGCCACATGTGTGTATTCAGACTCAGCGAGCCAACTCTGAATTCTTGCATATTTCTACAGATGGCACTACCATTCTCTATTCTCCCAGACACATCTTAGTGTCACTATTCACCTCATTTTACTGCCATAAGGCTCAATAATTAGTTGTATGCAACTAATTGGCCCAGTTTCTAAATCTCCTCAATCCTGTCTCATTGTCTAATTTAAAAAAATTCTTTTAGAGACAGGGTCTCACTATGTTGCCTAGGCTAGATTTAAACTCCTAGTCTAAGCAATCCTCTTGCCTCAACCTCCTGAGTAGCTGGGACTATATATGAACACCACTGTGGCTGGCTTCATCATCTATTTTAAAAAAATACCTACCTTTGGTGAGACGCGGTGGCTCACGCCTGTAATCCCAGCACTTTGGGAGGCCGAGGCGGGTGGATCACGAAGTCAGGAGATCAAGACCATTCTGGCTAACATGATGAAACCCCATCTCTACTAAAAATACAAAAAATTAGCTGGGTGTGGTGGCGGGCGCCTGTAGTCCCAGCTACTCAGGAGGCTGAGGCAGGAGAATGGTGTGAACCCGGGAGGCGGAGTTTGCAGTGAGCCGAGATTGCGCCACTGCACTCCAGCCTGGGTAACAGAGTGAGACTCCGTCTCAAAAATAAATAAATAAATAAAATACCTACCTTTGGCCAGGTGTGGTGTCTCATGCCTGTAATCCCAAGATTTTGGGAAGGGGGTGGCCAACGTGGGAGGATTGCTTGAACCCAGGAATTTGAGACCCGCCTGGGCAACAGAGTGAGACCCCATCTCTACAAAAAAACATTTTTTTAAATTAGCCAGGCGTGGCATACCTGTAGTCCCATCTACTCGGGAAGCTGAGGTGGGAGGATCGCTTGAGCCTGGGAGGTTGAGGCTGCAGGGAGCTGTGATCTCACCACTACACTCCAGAGTTTGAACTTTATTTGAGAAATGAAGAGGGGGAAAGATTAACTTTTTAAGGCACTTACTGTGTGTTGGCTCTATTAGGCATTTGCACTGAAGGTTAGATCTAACATAGCCTTCCCACCAAGCTTTGTAATTACAACTTCTGTTATTCTACTTTTATCTTACTCCAGGTAAACTGGCCTAGCCATAGATTTCTTTTTTAGCTGCCTTTCATCCTAGTCAATAGGCCACATTTTCTTACTTGAACAAGCCTGCATTCTCTACCCACTCCATATCTTCAATTATATTCTTCTCTCTCTCCATCATCTCCCAACCCCACCACCAGGGTAGGTGAAGTGCTACACATCTTTTAAGGTCCATTGCTGGTATTCTGGTACATATTTAATAACCAGCTCTCTGGGCAGGTAAAACTCTGATTTGTAGTGTTCGTCCATTTTTCTTTTGGTTTGCCACAGCCAATTTCGAGCTACCAGTCTGATATCAACTGGATGACAAAATTTCTGAAAAATTAGCTATCATTTCTCAAAGACTAGTATGAACTGGCTCTAGCACATCACTGAGCCTCAAACATCATTGGTCTTGACATCTCCAATCTATAGTATACTTTCCCTGCTTTGAACTTTCTTAGTAACTTACATTCTCTTGCGAAAAGTATTCTGCATTATATTATGGTTATAATGAACCCTGATTATCATCCCATCTTAGATGATTAACTTTTCAAGTGCATGACCCATCTTACTCATCTATGTATTCACAGTGATGCCTAGAACAATAATGGCGTTCAATAAATATTTGCTGTATTAGACAGATGATGAAGATTATCACCAGGGCTTGACTCAGTTGTGGTGAGGATACAATGACATCATGTATGTAAAGCACTTTCCAGAGGGCTTGGCCCTGCAGGTGTTTAATTAGTAACAGCTAATTTTACCATTGGCTGTGGCTTCTGGAATTCAGAGAGTGCAAGTAACATCAATTCTTAACAACTCCTCTCTCCCCAACAGACACACACATTATAGTCACTTGGGGAACATTTACAAACCCCAATGCCCAGGCCAATATATTTTAAAATTTCCCCAAGTGATTCTGTTGTGCCCCAAGCTTCTGAGAACCAGCATCCTACATGCTGCTAATCTCTCTGGATAATGAATCCAAAATATCAAAAAGGAAATGACTTCTAAATAGAATCAGCTACCCCTTTAAAAATCCTCCTGTTCGCTAAACAATTCCAGTCAACAGGAGGAAAGCTCACTCAAAGGATTGCCTTATTTGGTGAGGTTTGGGTGGGGTTACCTGGGAGGAAAGACTGAGAATGAGTAATGCAGTGTTCAGCAGGGGCAGGAGAGAAATACCTCTTTGTCAGCAAACTCCCGTAAGTGAAGTTCTTCAGGCTGGCAGAATTTTAGAGACATCTCATTTAAATTAGATCTGGCCTTTGTGATGATTTACTGCAGACCAAACATAAGTAAGTTTCATCTCAATAAACATCCGTGGGTTTACCCAAATTATCTTGTTCCTCCAGATTTTTTTTTTTTTTTTTTTTTTGAGATGGAGTCTTGCTGTGTGGCCAGGCTGGAGTGCAATGGCGCTATCTCAGCTCGCTGGAACCTCCGCCTCCCGGGTTCAAGCAATTCTCTTGCCTCAGCCTCCCACATAGCTGGGACTACAGGCGTGCGCCACCATGCCCAGCTAATTTTTGTATTTTTAGTAGAGACGGTGTTTCACCATGTTGGCCAGGATGCTCTTGATCTCTTAACCTCGTGATCCGCCCGCCTCGGCCTCCCAAAGTGCTGGGATTACAGGCATGAACCACCACGCCCGGCCTTGTTCCTCCAGAATTTTATCAAAACAACTAGCTACCAAGGCTCAAAATAATTCCTTTTCTCATAAAATATTTGTGGTAATGAGAATGGACTTCAAGTCAAGACAATAAAGCATTTCTAGCTTTGAGAAGCAGGTACTACTTTCCCCTGAGTGTTGGTGAAACTGAAGCATTGCGAGACCTGATTGGCCCAAAGTGACACAGGGCAAGCCCAAATATGAAGCAAGAGATTCCTGTTCTCATCACTTGACACATTTCATCTTTTATGGATATTTAGTGATTGTGGTTTCATCATGTATCTCTCATGTTAACGATATTCACCAAAAAAAAAAAATCCTTCTGAATTTGCTCTGAAAAGTAATTAAAGCAATTCTGCTTCAATAGTGTAGTAGACTACTCTTTGTTTTTATGAGAGTGATAGCCTGGTAGTTCACTTTAAAGGAGAGAGAGAAAAAGATGTGTGTGCTACAGTCAAATTTTAGAGGTCTATGCTAATTTTCTTTGATGCCTCTCACTATAAGTGACTATTTAAGAAATCATTTGCTTTCTTTTTTTTTGTCTTGAGACAAGGTCTTGCTCCAGGTCACTCAGGCTGGAGTACAATGCCGCAATCTCAACTCACTGCAACCTCTGCCTCCTGGGTTCAAGTGATTCTCCTGCCTCAGCCTCTCAAGTAGCTTGGATTACGGGCTCCTGCCACCATGCCCGCCTAATTTTTGTATTTTTAGTTGAGATGGGGTTTTGCCACATTGGCCAGGCTGGTCTCAAACTCCTGACCTCAAGTGATCCACTCACCTCGGCCTCCCAAAGTGCTGGGATTACAGGCATGAGCCACTGTACCTGGCCACAAAATGAACTTCTTAAAGAAACTCTTAGCAGAACCTCATACTTTAGATCAAGGCTCCATAATATCATAAACCCTTCAAATTTGGTTCCTATATAAATCACATCCTTAAAACCATGACTTACCTTTCTAATACTTTTTCTCTGTTCTAACATTATACATTAATAGAGGACATATATGTGTCATACCAACTTCCAATATATCACATTCTTTCCTAAGGATCACCAACGAGGACCACTGAATACCACTATGGGTAGAGCCCAGAATCAGGACTCAAAAAGGCTACTGTCTGTTATCCTCAAATATTACAGTGATTTTGAGTCACCGGATGAAGTTACAAGTCTGGCTATAGAATCAGTCTGACCAGAAGATCTAGCAGATTGTACTTGTTACTGCAAATTTAAAAGAAGACAGTAGCAGCAGAATGGGAAAGTTCCATCTTCATGCTCTTTGCACAAGGACTCTGTAATATCCTTTCAGCCAGACTGTGTGAACACGGGGGGAGCATCTCAGACTCCCCTTGTCTTGAGACAATGAGAAAGGGTTATACAAGTTTTCTGAGTTCTCTGAAATCTGGGTTCTGTACAGAATCACAGTCACCTAAAATCTGACTTCCTGTCACTATTGCAGCAAATAAGGGTTGGGCACCCAATATCCACAGGTGAGAAAGAGACCAGGCTTATCAATTAACCTTGCGCATAACAAATAGCATTGGCTTACATAAGACAGAAGTTTCTTCATTTCTTTCTCTGTCCTGTGGAAGATCCACTGTAGGGCTGTTATGGCTATTGCAGGGGTTTGGCCACCCACGCTCCACCCTCCTCAGCACATGGTTCCCACCTCACAGTTCAAGATGGCTGCTCAAAACCCACCTAAGAGGAAGAACAAAGGGAAAGGGGAAGAAGTAAAGAGATTAAGAGCACATACCAGCCATCTTTCTGTCAAGTTTCCCAGGCACTGCCTTCCACTCATACTATGTTGGACATCACTGAGTCCAGTCAACCACATGTAGCTGCAAGGGAGCTTGGGAAATATGGTATTTACAGTGCATAGTCATCGGCCGGGGTAAAAACTGGCAGTTCTGCTACAAGCAAGGAGAACAGATATTAAGGTCAGAATCCAGGGGTCTCTGCCACAACCTGACTAATGTCAGTGCTAATGTTCAAGGTTGAGAGGCTGCCACAGTTAAGTGTAAAACTTAGAATTCAGGAAGCTTGGACTATATTCTTATTTCTACCCAAGTATCCAAGTGACCTCAGTAATCTCACCAGTAACACAGATATGTCATTGCTAAAAATTGAATGTGATGCATGATGTTATAAGAATAATCAGCAAATTAGTGAACTGCATTTTTGTGTGTTTCCATTCACAGGGCATAACTACTTGTTTAAAGCATCTGCTGAATTAATCACCTGATCTGAAGCACAAACTGATGAAATTCAAACACCCCCACAGGAGAAAATAGAATAGTTGAAACTTTGAGTTGAAAGGGACATTCAAGGATGTCTAATTCAACCCTCTCTCCCCATATAGAAATCTCTGCCAAGTAACCCTGACAGATGGTCTCCTGTCTTGTGCTTAAGCACTCCTACAGTGTGTTATTTTGCAGTTCCATTGATGGACAGCTCCAATTGTCAGATAGTTCGTCTGGATAGTGAACAAAAACTCCTTCCCCTGAACCCCCATCTCCTGAAATAACAGAGAACAAAGTCTTTCTTTTCATGATAGTCCTTCTACTAATGGAAGACAGTTTTTTTGTCTCTTAGTCTTCTCCTCAAGCTAAACATTCCTGATGGTTGCAACTGTTTCTTAAGTAACCAGGTGTGTCCAGAATTGGTGGGTTCTTGGTCTCACTGACTTCAAGAATGAAGCCACGGACCCTCGCAGTGACTGTTACAGTTCTTAAGGTGGCGTGTCTGGAGTTTGTTCCTTCTGATGTTCGGATGTGTTCGGAGTTTCTTCCTTCTGGTGGGTTCGTGGTCTCGCTGGCTCAGGAGTGAAGCTGCAGACCTTCGCGGTGAGTGTTAGAGCTCTTAAGGCGGCGCGTCTGGAGTTGTTCGTTCCTCCCGGTGGGCTCGTGGTCTCACTGGCTCAGGAGTGAAGCTGCAGACCTTCGCGGTGAGTGTTACTGCTCATAAAAGCAGTGTGGACCCCAAGAGTGAGCAGTAGCAAGATTTATTGCAAAGAGCGAAAGAACAAAGCTTCCACAGTGAGGAAGGGGATCCGAGCCGGTTGCCACTGCTGGCTCGGGGAGCCTGCTTTTATTCTTATCTGGCCCCACCCACATCCTGCTGATTGGGAGAGCCGAGTGGTCTGTTTTGACAGGGCGCTGATTGGTGCGTTTACAATCCCTGAGCTAGACATATAGGTTCTCCACGTCCCCATTAGATCAGTTAGATACAGAGTATCGACACAAAGGTTCTCCAAGGCCCCACCAGAGCAGCTAGATAGTGTCGATTGGTGCACTCACAAACCCTGAGCTAGACACAGGGTGCTGATTGGTGTATTTACAATCCCTGAGCTAGACATAAAGGTTCTCCACATCTCCACCAGACTCAGGAGCCCAGCTGGTTTCACCCAGTGGATCCTGCACCGGGGCTGCAGGTGGAGCTGCCTGCCAGTCCCGCGCCGTGCACTCGCACTCCTCAGCCCTTGGGTGGTCGATGGGACTGGGCGCCGTGGAGCAGGGGGTGGCACTCGTCGGGGAGGCTCGGGCCGCACAGGAGCCCATGGAGGGGGTGGGAGGCTCAGGCATGGGGGGCTGCAGGTCCCGAGCCCTGCCCCGTGGGAAGGCAGCTAAGGTCCGGTGAGAAATCCAGCGCAGTGAAGGGCTGGCACTGCTGGGGGACCCAGTACACCCTCCGCAGCCGCTGGCCCGTGTGCTAAGCCCCTCATTGCCCGGGGCCGGCAGGGCCAGCTGGCTGCTCTGAGTGAGGGGCCCGCCAAGCCCACGCCCACCCGGAACTCCAGCTGGCCTTCAAGCGCCGCACGCAGCCCCGGTTCCCGCTCGCGCCTCTCCCTCCACACTCCCTGCAAGCTGAGGGAGCCGGCTCCCACCTTGGCCAGCCCAGGAAGGGGCTCCCACAGTGCAGCGGTGGGCTGAAGGGCTCCTCAAGTGCCACCAAAGTGGGAGCCCAGGCAGAGGAGGCGCCGAGAGCGAGTGAGGGCTGTGAGGATTGCCAGCATGCTGTCACCTCTCATAGGTACCTATCTCTCTCACCATCAGGATATTTTTCTCCACATTAGTGTTTCTTGAACTTTGTTGACTATGACCTACAGAAATGATTTCATTTTATATATGATTGGTATACATAAACATACATATAACTGAAACAGAAGTTTCATAAAACAATATTTAGCCTCATTAGCTGCCATAAACTCATATATTTTCTAATTCAACTCTATCCTACTCTATTGTGTGCAATTTTTTTTTTTTTTTTTTTTTTTTGAGACGGAGTCTCGCTCTGTGCCCAGGCTGGAGTGCAGTAGCACAATCTCGACTCACTGCAAGCTCCACCTCCTGGGTTCACGTCATTCTCCTGCCTCAGCCTCCCGAGTAGCTGGGACTACAGGCACCCACCACCATGCCCAGCTAATTTTTTTGTATTTTTAGTAGAGACGGGGTTTCACCATGTTAGCCAGGATGGTCTATATCTCCTGACCTCGTGATCCGGCTGCCTCAGCCTCCCAAAGTGCTGGGATTACAGGCATGAGCCACCGTGGCCTGTACTATTTTTTTAATGCTGGTTGCTATCCTTTTTTAATGGGATTCATACTCTTCATGGGTAACAACTCATAGTTTGAAAATCACAGCTCCAGATGCACTCTGACCTGTAAATGTGCTTAGAAGGTACTGTTCTGATACTGCAGGCTGATCTGAGTGAGCAAAAGGGGCTTCTACTTCCTGATTCCAAAACTTGGTGTCTTTTTTTTAAGGTAATCTATGTGCATTAAATTTTAAAGTCACACTGCTGACTGAGCATTTGAGTCACTTATAACTATAATACTTTCTCTGGGCCAGGCACAGTGGCACATACCTGTAATCCCAGCACTTTGGGGGGCCAAGGCAGGAGGATTGTTTGAGCCTAGGAGTTTGAGACCAGCCTGGGCAACATAGTGAGGCCACGTCTCTACAAAAAGTAAACAAAATTAGCAGGGCATGGTGGCACGTGCCTGTAGTCCCAGCTACTCGAGAAGCTGAGGCAGAAGGATGGCTTCAGCCCAGGAAGTAAAAACTGCAGCGAGCTGTGATCGCACCACTGCACTCCAGCCTGTGCGACAGAGACCATCAAGAAAGAAAGAGGCCGGGTGCGGTGGCTCACGCCTGTAGTCCCAGCACTTTGGGAAGCCGAGGCGGGTGGATCACGAGGTCAGGAGTTTGAGAGCAGCCTGGCCAATACGGAGAAACCCCATCTCTACTAAAAATACAAAAAATAGCTGGGAGTGGTCGTGCACGCCTGTAGTCCCAGCTACTCAGGAGGCTGAGGCAGAAGAATCGCTTGAACCCGGGAGGCAGAGGTTGCAGTGAGCCAAGATCATGCCACTGCACTCCAGCCTGGGTGACAGAGTGAGACTCCGTCTCAAAAAAAAAAAAGAAAGAAAGAAATAGAGAAAGAGAGAGAGAGAAAGAGAGAGAAAGAAAGAAAGAAAGAAGAAAGTGAGAAGAAAGAAAGAGAAAGAAAGAAAAGAAAAAAAGAAAGAAAGAAAGAAAGAAAGAAAGAAAGAAAGACAGACAGACAAAGAAAGAAAGGCAACCTTAAGAGTTGGTAATAGCTGGACAAAGTGAGAACCACATGCTGGGAGGCTCAGAGGTGAGAAAAACACAGGTAATGTGAATAGCAAAGAACAAGAACACTCCTAGAGAACTTCAAGAAGGGCACGGCTTTGAACACATTGAACAGAAGCTATTTACTTGCCACATGTACAGGATAAGGCCATGATGAGCAAGCGAAAGGAGCTGGCCTGTGTCTGTGTTCTGTGAAGGACTCACATCTGTCTACCGAGGAGCCTGCAGAGGTTAGCGGCAGCTTGAGGACTCTTAATGCCTTTGCTACCTGTGGATTCTCAGTTCCCATTGCATCAGTCAACGCTAAAAGTTGTTGGCCAAAGTGAAAGAGAAATAGAGAAGAAGAGATGGAGTTAGCAAGAAAGGGAATGGTTTTCTTTTGATCTTCACTCCAAATTCCAGATTCAGACCAACAGAGAGAGTATTTTTTTTCTTTTTCCTTGATTTTTCTCTATTTGTAAACTGGTAGTTACTTTAGTTTTTAAATTAGTAATTGGCATTGCATTCTTCATGGTCCAAAACTCAAAAGGTTCAAAAAAGATATGTGGTCAAGTTTCCTTCCTTCCCCACCACCTGCTGTACAATTTATCTCCAAGACAAGCAATGTAAGCAGGTCTTGTTTATATTTCCAGAGATCTATGTGAAACCAACCGAGTAGTTCCATACACAGTAGTAGTAGTAGTAGTAGTAGTAGTAATAGTAATAGTAGTTGTTGTTGTTTTGGATAAACATAGAAATTGACGCTTCTGGTCTTAAAGCTTAAAACTTACATTTCTTTTATCTGAGTTCCTGCCTCAGGAAAGAACCCCAGGCTTCTTAAAAAGTATCAAAGAACTGAAACTCACCAGATCATTTTATCCAGACAATGAGATGCTGGACCCCTCATTCATCATGATTGCTTCCTTACCCCTCCCAAATTCCTGTTTTCTCACACATGGCTACATTTCTTCCTGGCTATATAAATCCCTCATTTTAGTAGCTTAGGGAGATTGATTTTTTTTTTTTTTTTTGAGACGGAGTCTTGCTCTGTCGCCCAGGCTGGAGTGCAGTGGCGCGATCTCGGCTCACTGCAAGCTCCACCTCCCAGGTTCACGCCATTCTCCTGCCTCAGCCTCTCCGAGTAGCTGGGACTACAGGCGCCCGCCACCATGCCCGGCTAATTTTTTTTGTATTTTTTTTTTTAGTAGAGACGGGGTTTCACCGTGGTCTCGATCTCCTGACCTCGTGATCCGCCCGCCTCGGCCTCCCAAAGTGCTGGGATTACAAGCGTGAGCCACCGCGCCCGGCCAGGGAGATGGATTTGAGACAGATCTCCGATCTCCTATCTCCTTGACTGCAGCGCCCGATTAAAGCATTCTTCCTTGGCAATGGTTGTCTCAGTGAATGGCTTTCTGTGCAGCGGGAAGCACAGAAACTTGTATTTGTTTTATCTGAGTTCCTTCCTCAGGAAAGGAACTTCAGGCCTCTCAAAGAAAATATCAAAGAACTAAAACTCACCAGATCAAGGCACCAGATGCCTCCTTGCCCCTCTCCTAGTTCTTGTTTTCTTACACATTGTTGCATTTCTTCTGTGCTATAATACCCCGGGTTTTAATCAGTCAGGGAGATGGATTTGGGACTGAGCTCACATCCCCTGTGGCACCCGATTAAAGCCTTCTTCCTTGGCAATACTTGTCATCTCAGTGATTGGCTTTCTGTGCGGCAAGCAGGAGGGCCTAGACAATCCCTGCTGTTTCAGGAACCAAATCACAGCACAGTATGCACACAGATAATATAGTACTTGTTTTTTCCTGCTACCGAATTCTTAGAATTGACTAAATCAAAAAAGGAAAAAAAAAATTTAAGTGAAGAAAACGAAGCTAGTCTTAAGGAATAAGAAAACTAATGAACAGCAATGAGACAGCAAAAAAAAAAAAAATTTTTTAATACATGTATATATTTGGTTTTTTCCCTAGCCACACTGTTTATATATAATAACTCAACTTCTCAGGAAGAAAGAAGAGTTTCTAGGGAAAATATATATATAAAGGGAAATATTGTTGGCTCTTCTAGGTGTTTACTAAGATCCTCGAGTTGTTTTTATAAAAAGCTTATAATCTTTTGCTGTCAGATATAAGAAACATGATAAAAGAACATTGTGAAGAGTTATGCTGTGTGCTTAAAATATTATGCAAGCTTGAGGAGTCAAAAAACTACATGTGACTCTGCAACCTTCAGAAATATTAATCTACTGACAACAGGGCCATCTAATTTTCTCTTTTATGCTACTAGATTGATGAGGAAAATAGGAAAGAATGTTCAAGCTGAAATGAATAGAAAGAACATTATAAATGAGTAACAGGATAATTAAAGCATGAAGCAGCCTTCTACATCTCAAGATAATGGTAATGGTAAGTGTAGTTTTAGCTAATTAATTGGTTAATAACAAATTTGTATCAATGACTGTCTTACATTTAAATATGAAATACTTTTGCTTTGCTAGAAGCTGAGAATGGAATTATCATGAAGCATGTAAAACAAATAGCTTTGGGCCACCAAAAGTATAATTACAAGTCAGAAAACCCAATGTGAATTAGTCCTGCAGAAACAATCTTCCACTCTACACTATAGAATTCTTTGGGATTCATAGAGGGTAAATCTTTCCACTAAAACATTTCCTCCTCAAAATGCTTTACTGCATGAGAAAGTCAGTTTCATGGCATTTTGGATCCAACACGTACCCAACCAAAAACAATATTGCCCAGTTTGAGGGATCAGTTGCCTTATTCATCCAACCTGATCCCTGATAACTTTTGGCAGTTTCTAAATATCAAACCCACCCTCAAAAGAAGAGAACTTGTCAATCTGACAATGCGCAAAAGAAAGTGTCATAGACAGGCCTGGTGTGGTGGCTCATGCCTGTAATCCCAGCACTTTGGGAGGCCAAGGCAGGCGGATCATTTGAGGTCAGGAGTTTGAGACCAGCCTGGCCAACCCCATCTCTACTAAAAATACAAAAATTAGTCAGGTGTGGTGGCGTGCACTTGTAATTCTGGCTACTCGAGAGGCTGAGGCAGGAGAATCACTTCAACTCCAGAGGTGGAGGTTGCAGTGAGCCAAGATCACGCCACTGCACTCCAGCCTGGTTAACACAGCAAGACTCCCATCACACACACACACACACACACACACACACACACACACACACACACAGAAAGAAAGTGCCATAGACTCAGAAAGTAATGTACCAAAAGAAGAATTCCAAAACATTAAAAGCAAAGTCAGCTACTTTAAAATAAATGCATGGTGGTATCCTATCACTGTCTCCCAAGTTACTTCGAAGAGGACATGCTCATTTAGACAGTTAAGTGCTAGGAGACTTGCTATAAATCAGCATCATTACTGTATAGTCAAACCTTACAAACTAATTTCCAGAGGAAATCCAATCTTCCAGGCTTAGAGAATGATAACAAGAAGCAAATCCAATAACTGTCCTGCAACTTGAAATTGATTTTCAAATTAATTAATTCTGTAACTGAATCTTAATTTTATTTTTTAAAAATGCATGGAAACAAAAAAAAATGTACTAGAACATTTGTATGGATCAGATTACAGGGGATTTTTATCCTGTACTCCTCTAACGTTTATTTCCTGCATTTCCCACAGCAATTATGTAGTACTTTGGTAACCAAGAGCAAAGAAAAAAGTTTAAAACTGAAAACATAATTTTTCTATGTGGCTATGTATTTCTTTTTCCCAGTACGGTAGAATATCATCCTAAATATTTTTGAGCTGATCCAAGTTCCACTTTATTGTTCTCAATAGAAATCCTAGGTAGACCAGAAGACAAAATGAGAAATAGAAACTAAAATATAAATCACCTTTTTGAAACTGATAGGTTTCCCCCCAACCACTGCTGCAAAGCAACTTAAACACACCTTTTTTTCAATCTTTTTATGTTAAAGACACACAGGTATTTTCTTTTGTGTTTTCCCTAAGGGGGAAATGGTAGAATGGGCTCCTCTGTCCCCCCGAGTATCCTCCCCTGTCTCTTCCTTTCCCTCCTCAAGCAGTAATTTGGCCTCCCTCTATGATATACTGGGTATTTAGATCCCTAAATGGGCCCTTGCCTTTTGCCCTTGGAAATAATTTCTACATTTTTTTAACCAATCCTGCCAGCAGGTCAGGATAAATAGCCATGTTAGAAGTTGGCCCCAGGTTCTATCCTCCTCCTTTGACAGCCTCCCTTCTGGGGTCTTGGGGGACTCCCTTGGGAAGTCTTCTTGACTGCTGGGGGTGGGGTACCAACTTGGAGGACCTGGACGCTGGAAGAGAAGGAAAAGCACTCCATGGTCAGGTAAAAGGGCATCTGTGTCTACACCCAGATACATCCTGACCTGAGGTCTGTTGTGTGTGTGAGAGCTTCCCTGGCTTCCTTCTTCAAATGCAGACACCCAGTTTGGTGGTGTGACCTTGAGAAGCGACTGATCCAGTTCTTGGAGAGCGAGTTGAACTGGATGATCCTCAAGCCCTCAGAGAAGCTGTGATTACAATTCCAGTTTACCCTGATATACTTCAGGGTATATGAGGACGTAGGGGAGAACTTTCTCCCAGGCCTCATTAGTAAAAAGAGTTGTGCTTTTCCAGGGCTGGTGTGGTTTTCTTCTGGGAGCTGGGAATCATGCAACAGTTGACACTTTCCTTCTTGCCACAAGGCTTAGCGAATTTGTGGTCTCCCTCTAGCAAATATTTAGGGCTTTATGGCATGCATTTGCTATGCAAATCTCCCTGTGGTTCCCAACTGACTTTACCTTTGTTTTTCTTTTCACCATTTTTTTTTACTTGTTTTTATAGTACTTTTCTTCTATCTTGTTACATTGTATTCCGTTTTAAAGCTTCTTAAAGCCTCCTTGGAACAAGGTAGAATATAAATAATGTCAAATCACTTTTTAAAATACATGTTAGGAGTGTTCATTTTTCTGCTTATTTTGGTCATCTTATCACAGTTTCTCCCTAAATCCAAAAGCAAATCTTAGCTCTATCATTCTGATTATGCAAATACCTTAAACTACAACTATTTGATATAATTAAATTATAAATTTCTGGAGAGCAGAGATCAGGTCTGATAAGGCATAATGCAGTTGTGGTAGGCAGAAACAGCCCTGGGCTGGAAGTTTTATTTCCAGTTCTATTGAGGACTACGTGTTTGACCTTGGGCAGGGCCCTTCTCTCTGGATCTCGGTTTCCTTGTTTATAAAGTGAAGGGTTTAGACCAAGTCACCTCTAAAATCCCTTCCAGCTCTGAAATTCATTGACTCTCTGACCTACTGTGGGCATTTAATAAATAACAAGCACACTTACAGAGAACCTCAAGAATGACTTGCATAGGCCGGGCGCGGTGGCTCACGCCTGTAATCCCAACACTTTGGGAGGCTGAGGCAGGCGGATCACGATGTCAGGAGTTCAAGACCAGCCTGGCCAATATGGTGAAACCCCACCTCTACTAAAAATACAAAAATTAGCAGGGCGGGGTGGCGCATGCCTATAGTCCCAGCTACTTGGGAGGCTGAGGCAGAAGAATCGCTTGTACCCAGGAGGTGGAGGTTGCAGTGAGCTCAGATCACGCCACTGCACTCCAGCCTGGGCAACAGAGGGAGACTCCGTCTCAAAAAAAAAAAAAAAATGACTTGCTCTTGGACACCTTTGTCAACAAATATTTACTTGACATTTCACCTGGAATGTGGCTGTGGTTAAGGGACAAATAAGAGACTGCTGTTTCAGGTCCTGCAGAGGCCCCCAGACCTAAAGAGGAGGCTTCCGCACTTGATTGTCCCCACTGCCTGAGGGTTCAAGTCTTTATATGATCACTAGAAGCTGAAACTCTGCCAGCATGAAGAACCAAAGGCAAGGCTGGGTGCAGTGGCTCACGCCTGTAATCTTAGCACTTTGGGAGGCTGAGGCAGGTGGATCATCTGAGGTCAGGAGTTTGAGACCAGCCTGGCCAATATAGTGGAACCCCATCTCTACTAAAAATACAAAAATCAGCTGGGCGTGGTGGCAGGTACCTGTAATCCCTGTTACTTAGGAGGCTGAGGCAGGAGAATCACTTGAACCTGGGAGGCGGAGGTTGCAGTGAGCCGAGATCACGCCATTGCACTCCAGCCTGGGTGGAAAAAAAAAAAAGGAAAAGAAAATAAGAACCAAAGGCACAGGGGAGCGAAAGTGGCAATCATGAGAAAGGAAGTTCACCTGCTTTTACAGAAATAAAATGGTATAGGCCTTTAGAGTAAGGGGGATAGATAATTAAAAAAAAAAAATTAAGTCAATGTTTCATTTGAATACTTTCCAAGTCAAAATCAACCTATTTAAAATATGAATGATATTGTGTGTAACTTCATTTCACCACAAAATTATTGTGCTTGGTATATTTTTCCCTTAAAATTCATCATTGTTGAATTTTATTATTGTGCTTGATATATTTTCCTTTTAAAACTTACTGTTATTGGCCAGGCCCCGTGGCTTATGCCTGTAATTGCAGCACTTTGGGAGGCCGAGGTAGGAGAATCATTTGAGCCCAGTAGTTCAAGACTAGCCTGGGCAAAATAGTGAGGCCCTGTCTCTAAAAAAACAGTCATCATTATTAATTACAAACTGCTGATTAATTTTTGTTCTAAATTGTTTGCACTTTTTTTTTTTTTTTTTTTTTTTTTTTTGAGACGGAGTCTTGCTCTGTCCCCCAGGCTGGAGTGCAGTGGCGCAATCTCGGCTCACTGCAAGCTCCGCCTCCCGGGGTTCACGCCATTCTCCTGCCTCAGCCTCCCGAGTAGCTGGGACTACAGGCGCCCGCCAACACGCCCGGCTAATTTTTTGTATTTTTAGTAGAGACGAGGTTTCACCGTGTTAGCCAGGATGGTCTCGATCTCCTGACCTCGTGATCCGCCCGCCTCGGCCTCCCAAAGTGATGGGATTACAGGCTTGAGCCACCGCGCCCGGCCGATTGTTTGCACTTTTAACACAAATGGAGTTCTAAGTTTCTGATAGATAGTGTCTTTTAGGCTTTACCGGTTTATGAGGAATGGAGCCAAGTCAAGAATAAACCATTGACTGGGCACAGTGGCCCAGGCCTGTAATCCCAGCACTTTGGGAAGCCGAGGCAAGAGGATTGCTTAAGCCCAAGATTTTGAGGCCAGCCTGAGTAACATGATGAAACCTCATCTCTACAAAAATACCAAAAAAAATTAGCTGGATATGGTGGTGCATACCTGTGGTCCCAGCTACTCAGGAGACTAAGGCAGGAAGACAGCTTGAGCCCGGGAGGTCAAGGTTGCAGTGATCCATGATCATGCCACCGCACTCCAGCCTGAGCATCAGAGCAAGACCCTGTTTAAAAAAAAAAAAAAAAAAAAGGAGAAGAAAAAACCATCAACACTATTTAAAAAATTGTATATTCCTTACGTTTCTAAAGATACAAGAAGTACCCACCCATGCACACTAAAAACCATGTAAAAAGTAAGAAGAAAGGAAAAATAAAGTACCCACCCATTTTCAGAAACAGACTGAAAAAAAGAGAGGAAAACGCCTCACCAAATACAAGTTTTGCCATACACAAGTAACTTTCTCATATCCCTTATTTTTCTAAACTATCCCAGAAGAGTCCCTATACTATTGCTTTATTTTAATCATGTCAGAGGACCTTGGCATTAATCATGTCAGAGGACCTTGACATACTGAACCCTTCTCTTGGGACATGTCTTTACCTTTCTTTTCTTTTCTTTTTTTTTTTGAGACAGAGTCTCGCTCTGTCCCCTAAGCAGGAGTGCAGTGGCGTGATCTCGGCTCACTGCAAGCTCCGCCTCCCGGATTCATGCCATTCTCCTGCCTCAGCCTTCCCAGTAGCTGGGACTACAGGCGCCCACCACCACGCCCGGCTAATTTTTTGTATTTTTAGTAGAGACAAGGTTTCACCGTGTTAGCCAGGATGGTCTCGATCTCCTGACCTCATGATCTGCCCACCTCGGCCTCCCAAAGTGTTCGGATTACAGGCGTGAGCCACCGCGCCTGGCCACATGTCTTTACCTTTCTAAAGGCCAAACTGTTTCAGGCTTCCTCGTAAGTATGAACAGACAGAAGCAGATTCCTGCACACATTTTACAGGGTGAAAGTGAAGGGGTCAGAGAGCGACCCCTCCGACGGACCTGACATCCGTCTTGGGGAGAAAGGGCTGTGCTTCGCAGGATCCCAGATGACACGAGTGAACAAAATGCCTCAAAGTCTTTTGTGTTCTACAAAAATTTAACTACCTCCTGTATAGCAATGGCCAAGTGTGCTTTGTAATTCCAACAAATTCAGAAGCATCCGAATTTATGCTCATGCCTTGAATCCAAGAGTTTTGCAGCACTCTGACTACTTCCTGCTTCTTAATAAGCATTTTCATTTGCTTCTTTCTATTGCTTTCAAGTGGAAATGAACCTGAAGTCTTTAAAAAAAAAAAAAAAAGTTAGACGGGGTGCAGTGATTCATGCCTGTAATCCCAGTGCTTTGGGAGGCTGAGGCAGATTGCTTGAGCTCAGGGGTTCCAGACCAGCCTGGGCAAAATAGCTAGGCCCTGTCTTAAAAAAAAAAAAAAAAAAAGCCAGTTGTGGTGGCACACGCCTGTAGTCCCAGCTACTCAGGAGGCCGAGATGGGAGGATTGCTGGAGCCCAGGAAGTCGAGGCTGCATTGAGCCAAGATGGTGCCATCACACTCCAACCTGGGTGACAGAATGAGTTCTTGTCTCAAAAAATAAAAAACTAAATAGATAAAAATAAAGTAAAAATAAAGTTGTACTTCTCAAGGTCATTGTCTGAGGGATAGCTGGCAAATGGGCACCTGGTTTTTTAGACAAGGTTTCTGTGAGGTTAAAAAAGGCCTTGAAGTCTCTTCTATTATTTTAGGCTGTAGCTCTAATTTTCTTTTAATGAAGACAATCCAAAATAGGGTAAATTTATTTTTAAAATACATAGTTTTAACAAGTGAAGACTTAATGTATACGTGCACCAAAATACAATGCAGTATAATAAGGCTAGGCAATTCCAGAATTTATTAAAAGGTTAATTTATATTACATGACTACTGGTGGGCTTGTTATGGGACTCAAGCCAAAGTTGCACAAGGATCATTTTACTTTAGTCTTGTCAGGCATTTCTGTATGTTTAACTTCATCTGAAGATAAAGGTGAAGCTCTTAAACATAAATTTGAGGACCCAAGCCAATGCTCCTGATACGGTTTTGCTATGTCTCCACCCAAATCTCATCTTGAATTGTAGCTCCCATAATCCCCATATGTTGTGGGAGGGACCTGGTGGGAGGTAATCGAATCATGGGGACAGGTTTTTCCCGTGCTGTTCTCATGATAGTGAATAAGTCTCACAAGATCCGATGGTTTTATAAAGGGCAGCTCTCCTGCACATGCTCTCTTATCTGCCACCATGGAAGACATGCTTTTGCTTCTCCTTTGCCTTCCGCCATGATTATGAGGTCTCCCCAGCCATGTGAGTCCTTTAAACCTCTTTTTCTTTATAAATTACCCAGTCTTGGGTATTTCTTCATAGCAGTATGAAAATGGACGAATACAGCTCCCCTCCTGCTTCCCTTAGGGTTATGGCATAAAACTGGCTTTAAAGTCTTCAGGGACACTGGCAGACAACATCCTCATCTGGTATGGTGATCCTTAAAACTAAGGAACTAAAGATAGTCATCCATTCCTGTTTTCTTAAATAGCCTCTTCATTTTTCAGAAAACCAAAAACGGCTGGGCACAATGGCTCATACTTGTAATGCCAGCACTTTAGGAGGTGAAGGCAGGAGGATCACTTGGGCCCAGGACTTTGAGACCAGCCTGGGCAACACAGCAAGACCTCATCTTTAGAAAAAAGAAAAAAAAGAAAACCCTAAAGATAGGATCGCACTTGCTCTATGAATTTAGAGTTTTAAATGGTATCGTTTTATGCTACGCATTCTTTTCTTTTGAAGACAGCAGCTTTCCCGTGAATGGCTTTTTATATTCCTTATCCCGTTCTTGGATCTCCTGCAGCTCTGGAGAGCACCCAACTTCATGACGTCACAAGTGAGCAAGTTTGAACCATGAAAAGAGAAAAGTGCATCTCGTTGTGGTAATCTGTAATTGCTTATCCTGTATGGCCTTTCCTACTGCGTCCCTGTTTCCTACAGAGTCAGCAAACCAGAGTCACCTCTCCCAGTCTTTTGTGGGGCCTCCCACATTGATAACTGGTACCTGCGATCTTTCGTTGTCTTCTGCTCTCTGTGAAACAAGCCAACCAAAAACTCATTGGGGTGTTGGTACCATATAAACCATGACCCCTCTGTCTATTAATCTGCAAAGATTTTGAAAAATAAAAGCCCACTTATTGCTACTTGAGCAGATTCCCTTCCCTAATCATACTTGGTTCTAAGAGACACTTTGCTCAGAGCATGTCTGCAGGACAAACACTATGCTGATCTTACTAAAACCCTTCCTGTCAGGATGCATTTTTAGTTGTTTGACTAAATCAGTGTTCCAGAAAATACAGATTGTTCTAGTCATTACTCTCTCCCCACCCCCTGGATCAGCAATAAAGCTGGTAGTGTTTTCCTATTTCATAGCTTCAAATATTTGATTTCTTGAGGCTAATGATTATATGCTGTTTGCAATGATGCTTTAAAAAAAAAAAGCAAAGAAGCAGCAGCTTGAGTTCTAGATCAAGTACACTTGGAAGAAGTAAATGGGTGGATATAAGATGTTATTCACCAAAAGAATCTTATAGTAACTTTTACATTTTATTTTATTTTATTTATTTTTTTTTGTTTTTTGAGGCAGGGTCTCTGTTGCCCAGGCTGGAGGGCAGTGGCACGATCATGGCTCACTGCAGCCTCGACCTCCTAGGTTCAAGCGATCCTCCAGCCTCGGACTTCCAAAGCGCTGGGGTTAAAAAGTCTTGAGCCACTGCGCCCGGCCTAGTAATATTTACATTTTCCATTTTGTTGAAGATACAGCTGAAAATCTTTACAAATATCTGATTTTAAATTGTATTTATTATTTTTAAAATATTCCAACACAAAACATATCTTTTTTGTTTTGGTTTGCTTTACTTTGGGGAAGAGTCCTTCAAGGGAAAATGTAGGAAACAATCATCAATGTCTCCCTGCCCTATTCTCAGGTCTTCACACTCAGTGCTCAGCCGTTGCCTTCATGTGAATACCACCAAGTAGCCACGTGTAGTGAGAAGAGCACAAACAAAAGGTCAGGGCTACGTTAAAGTTCAGACTCCAGCAATTATTGGCAGTGAGACCCAAAGCAAATTGCTTGACAACTTTCAGCTTCCATTTACTCCTAGAGTTTATACGAGAATGAAAAAAGAGAAAATACTTGGTTTTACTGGAATAAATTCATAGGAGACAGTAAGGGCTAGTCCCTGCCCCTCCCAGATGGTGATGGCTCTGAGAGGCTGTGAGAGCTTCTTAGGGATCTCGGGCTTGATGTAGTGTTTTAGGGAGAGGACGTAAGCACTACCATGAGCAGGTGCCTTTGGCATATTGACATGGGCAATGTGGAGCCCTTATCAGTGCTTACCTACACTCACCTCCAGGCTCCTCCACCTGGCTCTCAACTGCCATTCACTTGCAGCCACCTTAGTGGCAATCACTTGCCATTTCTTCACCTCTCCTTCGCCCAGGATAATGAGGCATCAAAAAGCAGGTGTGGTTGGTGCCACCACAGATAGACAAGAACCCTTAGCCCCTGTAAGAGAGACACCAAAATTCAAGTTACCATGAAGTCTTTAGAATGAGACCGCACCTTTGGCTTTTGACTCTATTTTTGAAGTTTTTTTGTTATTGTTTTTTGTTTTGTTTTGTTGAGACAGAATCTCCCTCTGTCACCCAGGCTGGAGTGCAATGGTGCAATCATAACTCACTGCAGACTTGAACTTCTGGGCTCAAGCGATCCTCCCACCTCAGCCTCCCAAATAGCTAGGACTACAGGCTCACACCACCACCCTCAGCTTATTTGTTTACTTATTTATTTAGTCTGTATGGTAAAGACAGGCTTTGGGGAGTATTTTCATGTGGAATAACCAAAGTTTTCCTTATGGATCGAGTAAAATTTCACATGGCCTCTTTGTGTTTTCCACTGCTAACTTTCAAGAGAGCAGACTTGCTTTGGCACTATTTGGAACCCACTGCACTAAGCACAGTTTAGGTTCATCCAGCACTTAGAAGGGTTGTCTCTGAGGTGCTTCTCTGGAAGTGCATCCTTCTGATGTTGAGGACTGTGAAGATTAAATGGGAGAGTGATACCAGTGGGAGGAGACCTAAGATCTCCCCAGACTTTCAGGGATACTTACGGTCGTTGAAAATAGAAATAAATTGAGATTCCTTGGCCTGGGTTCACTCCTGAAAGCTTCTTTTCCCTGCCCTGTGGTCCTCTTTCCAGTTCTTCAGCCTCCTCAGAGTTGGGGATTTGTGGGTTCCTCCTATCCTTGCTTTGGCTTTTTCTACCAATTCATTTCCTTTATATTTTTTCCCTCGCTATATCTTCCTTGTTTCTTCTCACTGCCTTTTCATGTCTCCTTTTCTGCCCCTGGCATTATTTTTTGCCTTCTAATCTCCCATGTCTAATCTCTTCCATAAAAGGAATAAGTTTCCTCCTTGCTGACCAAGTCTGTCTATTTTTTGTTCTCTGTGGGCTTGTGCTGAAGCTCTGCTCAAAATTGCCAGGGTACACTGGGCCCTGATAAAACCATGGAAAGCAGAGAACCCACCCCAAAAATAAACAGTCACTTCCTTCTTAGAAAGGCCATTAGTGAGTAGTAACAACGAACACTTCTTTTGTCAAAAGCTGTGGAAAGCAAACTATTTGTAGACCAAATGAGCTCAATGAAATCGGTCTCTTCTGTTCAATCAACAAATCTTTCTTGAGCCTCACAAGGGCCTGGCAGTTAGAAAGATGATTAATTCAAGAAACCAAGACCAGCTTGGTGTGTGTCCTTGGGAAGGTGCATGAGTCAACAAGCAATAAAAAGGCCCATCAGATGGCCTCTCTTCCCCCACGCTTCCTACCCCTCCCCTGCACTGTTTTTCTCCCTATCGCCCCTCACCCTCTGAAAGGCCCTATATTTTCTCACCAGTCTTCTAACTAGAATCCAAGTTCCATGAGGGGGGCATCTTCATGTATTGATCATAGTTGAATCCCTAGTACCTGAACACTGCCTGTCACATGAGGGATCAGACAATGAAATGCAACGTGATGAGTGCAGTATCAGAAACATGGACCAAGTGCAATGGAATTACAAGAATCCACGTGAAACTAAGGAGTCATCGTGTGTGTGTGTATGTGTGTGTGTGTAAAAGTCAGAGGCAAAGGGAAGTCTGATGCTTTTAGATTGAAGTAGATAAAATAGCAGAGTTCAAAAAGGGCTTAGTCATTTGGTGGTGGGGGGGCGATGGAGGGACAATCTGACACTTTCCACCCATAAAGCTTATTAAAGTGCTCATTCCTTCAGTGAGTTGTATTATATGGAAAGGGAGAAAATCCGGGACATTCTCAGTACCTCCTTAGAACATGAAAGGAATCCTCTATCCTAGTGGCCAGAGACAGGCAATAGGTGCTGAAGAACTCAGGTGTGGGGAGTTGGTTCCGGGTTTCTTTCCTGGCTCTGCTGTGACATGACCTTATCTCTCTGAACAGTGAACACTCCCCACTCCCCGCCACCCTTCCTTGGAGGTCTGTAATAATACAGACCTTGTAGAGGTGTCCAAGAATTAATGAGAAAATAAATGTAGAATGTTTAACATAGTGCCTGCCTCTTAAGCCTACAAAAAAAAAAAAAAGTAGCCATTGTGTGTGTGTGTGTGTGTGTGTGTGTGTGTGTGTGTGTTTCTTTTTTTTTTTTTAGATGGAGTCTCACTGTTGTCAGCCGGGCTACAGTGCAGTGGCATGATCTCAGCTCACTGCAACCTCCACCTCCTGGATTCCAGCAATTCTCCTGCCTCAGCCTCCTGAGTAGCTGAGATTACAGGTGCCCGCCACCATGCCCAGCTAATTTTTGTATTTTCAGTAGAGACGGGGTTTCACCGTGTTAGCCAGGATGATCTCGAACTTCTGACCTCAAGTGATCCACCCACTTTGGCCTCCCAAAGTGCTGGGATTACAGGCGTGAGCCACCGCACCTGGCTATGGTAGCTATTCTTAAAGTCAGGTCACAACAGCAAAAAACAGAGCTCATACCCTTACACGTCCATATTGCTGAGGGTGGGGTTACCACACCGCTAAGAGTATATATGTAGTTTCAGGTACTGCCCAAACCAGTTTTTTCCTAGCTTTTTATTCCTATACAAAGTGGCACTGCATTGAACACAAATTAGGTGCCAAGAAATAAGACTATTCCAAGCTTTCCTAAGCCTACTAGGGAGCTGAGCAGAAGGAGAACTCATTTGCCTCTCCTCTTCCTCCTGCTACCCAGGAGCCATGATGATTTTCTTCCACTAGAATGTGGTTACCTGGGTGACTGACTCATTAGCCTGTTCTCCCTCTTCTTCATACTCACTCCTTTCTCACCCCCCATTACTAAGGCTGAAAAAGCTTTTTGCGGAACAACTTAATCTACAATCTTACAAGCTGCTCTAGCCATCTACTTAAAGCATTTTCTTTTCTGAGTGCACACAGACATATTTTTAAATATATGAAGAGAATACTTTTCTCTAGGGCAGAGGAAGGGAATAAAAAGGCAGAAAATAAAAGGGAAAAAGGAAGGAGCTAGGAATTAGAGAAGTCAGCAGGATTCACCGGGCCTTGCTGAACTTCCTGGGGATTGAGTTTCTAGGGGCTGGGGTGCTTTGTCAACATAGGGATTGACCTCTGAAAGAAATGGATTCCAGGCCGGGCGAGGTGGTTCACACCTGTAATCCCAACACTTTGAGAGGCTGAGGCGGGCAGATCATGAGGTCAAGAGATCAAGACCATCCTGGCCAACATGGTTAAACCCCGTCTCTACTAAAAATACAAAAGTTAGCTGGGCATGGTGGTGCACACCTGTAGTCTCAGCTAATCTGGAGGCTGAGGCAGAGAATCACTTGAATCCGGGAGGCAGAGGTTGCAATGATCTGAGATTGAGCCACTGCACTGCAGACTGGCGACAGAGTGAGACTCCGTCTCAAAAAAAAAAAAAAAAAGAAAAGAAAAGAATGGAAATGGGTTCCAGGATGGCACGGTGGCTCATGCCTGTAATCCCAGCACTTTGGATGGCCAAGATGGGAGGATCATTTGAGCTCAGGAGTTCGAGACCAGCCTGGGCAACATGGCAAAACCCTGTCTCTACAAAAAATACAAAAAATTAGCTGGGCATGGTGGCAGGTGCCCGTGGTCCCAGCTACTTGGGAGGCTGAGGCAGGGGGATTGCTTGAGACTGGAGGCTGAGGCTGCAGTGAGCTGTGATAGCATCACTGCACTCTAGCCTCCTGGGCGACAAAGTGAAACCCTGTCTCAAAAAAAGAAAGAAAGAGAGAGAAGAGAGGGAAGGGAGAAAAAAGAAACAGGTTCCAAGGCCAGATGTAGCCTCTGGGTCATTAGTGATTAGTGTCCTTGCTTGGCTGACTTGAGCATTATATGAAATTTTGTACATATGTAACAAACCTGCATGTTGTGCACATGTACCCTAGAACTTAAAGTATAATAAAAAAAATTTAAAAAAAAAAAGAAAAGAAAATTTGGACCCTTAGGGCAAACCTGGGACTCTACCCAGGTACTTTGTGTTTGTTTCACTTGAGTCCTTGACGTCCTCTTATATCAACCTTGACCTGGTTGTTTCTGATTTCAATAAGAATTACATATGTACCTTGCCACTTGGGTTTGGGAATTTTTACATATGGGATACAGCCATAATCAACCCAGATCAAGATACAGAACAACTTTAATTCCCCAGAAAGTCAAGTCCTTCTAGCCCTCCCAAGTCAAAACACTCTACCCCCACACCAGGAAACTACTGTTCTGACATTTGTCACCATGAATTAGATTTGCCTACCCTTGAACGTTGTTTAAATAGAATTACACAGTAGGTGCTCACTCGTGCCTGGCTGTTGCACTCAACATCATGTCTATGAGATTCATGAAAGTTATTGTGTAGAGCAGTAGTATGGGTTGTAAAAATTACTGTGTAATATTCCATTGTGGGAATGCACCACAATTTATTCTCAGTTGTTGACATTTGGGTTGTTTTCAGTTTGGGACTATGATGAGTAAAGCTGCTTTGAACATGTATCCAAATGTCTTTAGGTGAACTTATGCATCCGTTTCTCTTGGGATAAGAGGAATTCCTCGATCATAAAAGAGGCATGCCTTCAGCTTGTAGTGGAAACTACTGGACACTTTTTCAAAGTGTTTGTACCATTTTATACTCATATCAGTACTTCGTACTACTTTCTGCCTTCAGTGGGTAAGACATAACTTACAGGTATGAAACAAAACACATTCTTTTGGTCAGCCTACATTCTCAGCCCTCATGCACATATCAAGGTTCTACTAGTTACTTTTTTCTTTTTGAGACAGAGTCTTGCTCTGCCACTCAGGCTGGAGTGCAGTGGTACAATCACAGCACACTCCAGCCTCAACCTCCCAGACTCAAGTGATCCTCCCACCTCAGCCTCCCAAGGCTGGGACTACAAGCATATGCCACCATGCACAGCTAATTTTTTAATTTTTTGTAGAGGTGAGGTCTCACTATGTTGCCCAGGCTGGTCTCAACTTCTTGAGCTCAAGCAATCCTCCCAACTCAGCCTTCCAAAGTGCTGGGATTACAGGTGTGAGCCACCGTACCTGGCCTCCACCAATGACTATTCATAATATTTTGTAGGTGTTGGTCCCTCTCCTTGGAACACTCTGTCACTGGGTATTTCCGGGGCCAGTTCCTTGTCATTCAGGTCTCAGTGAGGCCTTCCCTCACCACCCCATCTACATCTGCACTCCTGCCTCCCTAGCCCATTGCTGTCTATTGCACCATTCTGCTTTATTTATTTCCTTTCCAGCACTTACCCCGTTCATTCATTAGTTTATCAACTGCTTATCTCTCCTCACCAGGAATGAAGCCTGGTCCATGGCCCTGGACCAGAGCCTGGGCCATAGTCCTGCAATGTCCAGGCACTGTGGTAGCCAGCTTGAAATATACTGTCCAGTGATTGTCACTTTCTGGTATTCATACCCTTGTGCAGTCCCCTCCCACATGGAATAGAGCTGTTCTGTAAAACCAGTAAAATGTTGCAGACATGACAGTGTGTAACAGTCAAGATTAGGTAATAAAATACGTGGCTTCAGTCTTGCTCTCTGTAGGATCACCTGCTGTGAGGGGAGCCATGTGGTAAGGACATTAAAGCAGGCTTGGAAAGCTCCGTGTGGCAAGGAACAGAGGCCTTTGGCCAGCAGCCTGCATCCATTCTCCAGCCCTGTGGGTGAGCGCCCAGGAAGCAGGCTCCATCCCCAGCCCAGCCTTCAGATGACTGCATCTTGGCCAGCATTTGGACTGCAACTTCATGGTAGACCTGAATGAAAACGCCCAGCCAAATCTCTTCCGAATTCCTGACCCACAGAAACTGAAAAAGCTCCTGGTTTTTGTGGATTTAAATTGCTAAGTTCTGAAGTAATTTGTACTCAGTAATATTTTTTAAATACTCAGCACTCAGTAAATATTTATTGAACAAATGAATGAATAAATGATTGAGTGAATTAGACTAAAAGCGACAGAAGGCATGGCCTCACAACCTCTCTTTTTTATTTATTTATTTAGAGACAGCGTCTTGCTTTGTTGACCAGGCTGGAGTGGTGCAGTAGTACGATCATAGCTCACTGCAGCCTCAAATTCCTGGGTTTAAGCAATCCTGCGGTGTCAGCCTCCTGAGTAGCTGGGACTACAGGTGCTCGCCACTA
Organism: Nomascus leucogenys; assembly: GCF_006542625.1. Lineage (NCBI taxonomy): Eukaryota > Metazoa > Chordata > Mammalia > Primates > Hylobatidae > Nomascus > Nomascus leucogenys. The sequence goes on along the minus strand of NC_044396.1, from coordinate 53,142,047 downwards.
TGCCCAGCTAATTTTTTATTTTTTGTAGAGAAGAAGTCTTGCTATGTTGCCCAGGCTGGTCTTGAGCTCCTGGGCTCAAGTGATCCTCCTGTCTCAGCCTTCCAACATGCTGGGATTACAGGCATGAGTCACCACGCCTGGCTGACACCCTCTGTTTTAACCTGATAGGATGCATGTGCCACAGTCCTCTCCTCTGTTCTGTAAGTTTTAGATCCTAGAGCAATATTTCTCCACCTCAGCACTATTTTTCTTTGAGGTCACATAATATTTTGGGGGTGAGGGTGGGTGGCCCTGTTCATTGTAGGAGGATGTTTAGCAGTATCCCTGGTCTCTACCCACTAGCTGCCAGTAGCAACCCCTTCCTCCAACAAAATTGTCACAACCAAAAATGTCACCAAAATTGCCAAATGTCCCCTGGGGTACAATATTGCCCCCACTTAAGAGCCGCTGCTCTAAGGTTGTCATTGAAGAGAGAGTAGAAGTACTCACAATATTAGCTGGGTCCGGAGATGCTAAAAAATGATAAAATGTTTTCAAAATGTTTGGCTTACAAAAATCCAACCAACATGTACATTATTTTTTTAAAAAAGTTTTTAGTTAAGCAAAATATATTTATACATAAAATAATCCTTTTTGTTTTTTTTTTTTTGAGATAGAGTCTCACTCTGTCACCCAGGCTGGAGTGCAGTGGCACGATATCGGCTCACCACAACCTCCGCCTCCCAGGTTCAAGAGATTCTTCTGCCTCACCCTACCGAGTAGCTGGGATTACAGGCACCCGCCACCACGCCCAGCTAATTTTTGTATATTTAGTAGAGACGGGGTTTCACCATTTTAGCCAAGCTGGTCTTGAACTCCTGACCTTGTGATCCACCCGCCCTGGCCCCCTAAAATGCCGGGATTACAGGCATGAGCCACCGCGCCCAGCCAAAATAATCGTTTCTTAAAAGTAAATGGTCCAATTAATATAGATTGTTGCTAGGTATGAAAAAAGATGGCACCATGACCAACTCACGTTTAACCTCTTAGTAAATACAACACCGAGAAGGTGATTTCTCCCTTGAGTCTTTCTTTGGAAAAGGAACAGAAGTTACCCTGACAGTAGATCAGTCAAAGAAACAAGTCTTCCTAGAATATGCCTTTACATTTCCTGTCCCCTCTGGCCCAAAAGCTTTCTCAAGAGAGTCATATGGTTTCTGCTTTGTTCAGGAAAAGCTCTTGGGCTCAAATAATCCTCCCACCCCAGCCTCCCAAGTAGCTAGGACTACAGGCACGTGCCACCACATCCAGCTAAAAACTAAACATACTCTTATACAATCCAGCAATCACACTCCTTAGTATTTACCAAAAGAGTTGAACATCTATGTTTACACAACAACCCGTACACAGATGTCTCCCTCTGTTGCCCAGACTGGTATAGAACTCCTGGCCTTCAGCAATTCTCCCACCTTGTCTTCCCAAAGTGCTTGGATTACAGGCATGACCCAGCATGCCCTACTTGACAAATATTTATTAAGCACCTACCTAGCACTAGGCACCATTCCCAGGTGCAAGGATACAGGAGAGAATAAAAAAAAAGTCTTCCCTAAAGAGAAATACACATGTAAGTTTCTTCCACTTCTCTTCATGGCTGATAGCTCATTTCTCTTTAATACTGTATAATATTCCATTGTCTCAATGGACCACAGTTTACCTATTAATCAATTTCACCTATCAAAGGACATCTTGGTCCTTTAGTTTTGTCAGGGTTCTGGACTTTGGCCATTCTAATAGGTATATAGTGAGATCTCATTGTTATTTTAATTGGCATTTCCCTGATGACACGATGTGGAGTATCCTTTCATAATGCTTATTTGCCATCTGTATATCTTCTTTGGTGAAGTTTCTGTTAAGGTCTTTAGTCCATTTTATAATCAGGTTTTTTTTGTTTGGTTTGGTTTTTTTGACAGAGTCACTCTTTTTGCCCAGGCTGGACTGCAGTGGCATGGTCTTAGCTCACTGTAACCTCTGCCTTCCTGGTTCAAGCGATTCTCCTGCCTCAGCCTCCCGAGTAGAGTAGCTGGGATTACAGGCGCCCTCCACCACACTGGGCTAATTTTTGTATTTTTAGTAGAGACAGGGTTTCGCCATGTTGGTCAGGCTGGTCTTGAACTCCTGACCTCAGGTGATCCACCCGCTTCGGCCTCCCAAAGTGCTGGGATTACAGGCGTGAGCCACTGCACCCGGCCAGTTGTTTGTTTTTTTTATTGTTGAGCTTTAAGAGCACATTTTGGATAACAGTTCTTTATCAGATAATGTCTTTTGCAACTTTTTTCCAAGTCTGTGGCTTTTTATTCTCTTAACAGTGCTTTTCACAGGGCAGAGATTTTTAATAACATCCAGCTTATCAATTTTTTCTTCATAGATCATGCCTTTGATGTCATATCTAAAAGGTCATTGCCAAACCCAAGGAAGAATAACATGGCCAGTTCCCTCCTTCCCCCAAATGGATTTTAGATTTAGAGGAAATTTAGATTTCCTCCTTTCTTATCTTCTAGGAGTTTTATACTATTTTAGTTTACATTTAGGTGTGTGATTCACTTTGAAGTAATTTTTGTAAAAGGTATAAAGTCTGTGTCTAGATTCTTTTTTTTTTTTTTTTTTTTGCACATGGGTGCCCAATTGTTCCAACACTCTTATTGAAAAGACTCTCTTTTCTCCACTGTATTGTCTTTGCTCCTTTGTTAAAAATCAGTTGACTTGCCGGGTGCAGTGGCTCAAGCCTGTAATCCCAGCACTTTGGGAGGCCAAAGCAGGCAGATCACTTGAGGTCAGGAGTTCAAGACCAGCCTGGTCAACATGGCAAAACCTAGTCTCTACTAAAAGTGCAAAAATTAGCCTTGCATGGTAGTGTGCACCTGTAACTCCAGCTATTCAGGAGGCTGAGGCAGGAAAATCGCTTGAACCCAGGAGGCAGAGTTTGCAGTCAGCCAAGATTGTGCCATTGCACTCCAGCCTGGGAGACAGAGTGAGACTTCATCTCAAAAAAAAAAAAAAAAAAAAAATCTGGTGACTGTTTTTATGTGGGTCTATTTCTGAAAGGGAGACTTTTAACTGCATATTGTATTATAGCTTTTGAATTTTGAATTATGTGAAAATAATATCTACTTAAAACATTTAAAAATTGGCCAGGTAAACCGGGTGCGGTGGTTCACACCTGTAATCCCAGCACTGTGGGAGGCTGAGGCGGGCAGATTACCTCAGGTCAGGAGTTCAAGACCAGCCTGACCAACATGGAGAAACCCTGTCTCTACTAAAAATACAAAATTAGCCGGGCGTAGTGGCGCATGCCTGTAATCCTAGCTACTCGGGAGGCTGAGGCAGGAGAATCACTTGAACCCTGGAGGCAGAGGTTGCGGTGAGCCGAGACCACGCCATTGCACTCCAGCCTGGGCAACAAGAGCGAAACTCCATTTCGAAAAATAAATAAATAAATAAATAAATAAATTGGCTCATGCCAGCACTTTGGAAGGCTGAGGTGGGGGGATTGCTTGGGTCTAGGAGTTTGAGACAAATCTGGACAATGTAGTGAGACCCCCATCTCCACAAAAAATAAAAAGTTAGCTGGGCATGGTGACTTCCACCTGTAGTCCCAGTTGCTCAGGAGACTGAGGTGAGAGGATCACTTGAGCCTGGGAGCTTGAGGCTGCAGTGAGCCGTGATCTTGCCACTATACTCAGCCAGGGGAACAGACCGAGACCTTGAGAAAGAAAGAAAAGGAAGGAAGGAAGGAAAGAAGGAAGGAAGGAAGGAAGGAAGGAAGGAAGGAAGGAAGGAAGGAAGGAAAAAGAAAGAAGGAAAAAAGGAAAGAGAAAGAAAGAAAGAAAGAAAGAAAGAAAGAAAGAAAGAAAGAAAGACAGACAGACAGACAGACAGACAGACATGGCCAGTTCCCTCCTTGCCCCAAATGGGGATGTATAATGTTTGCTCCACCATTACTTTACATAAGTATCATACTCAAAAGTCGTGCTCACTACATCTTATTTATCCTTAGTGTAAAATTGAGTTCTGTTGTTATTTGTGCAAAGTAAAGTGACAGATTGTTTTTGATGATCATTCCTTATTTTGAGAGTCTTTTGGCTTCTTTTAAGTTGTACTTCAGTGTTTCTTCATTTTTTTCATGTATTTTCAGCCATATTTATGTAAAAAAAGTAAAGCTATCACGATGTGTAACCTATAATTATAAATAACAATTTTTTTTTTTTTTTTGAGACGGAGTCTTGCTCTGTCGCCCAGGCTGGAGTGCAGTGGCGCAATCTCGGCTCACTGCAAGCTCCACCTCCCGGGTTCACGCCATTCTCCTGCCTCAGCCTCTCCGAGTAGCTGGGACTACAGGCACCTGCCACCACGCCCGGCTAATTTTTTTGTATTTTTAGCAGAGACGGGGTTTCACCGTGGCCTCGATCTCCTGACCTCGTGATCCGCCCGCCTCGGCCTCCCAAAGTGCTGGGATTACAAGCGTGAGCCACCACGCCTGGCCTAAATAACAATTATTTCAGGACATATGTCTACTTAACTTGATAGCTAGCTTTTGAGAAAATGAAGTATAAATTTAAGTATTGTAAATTACAGTTTAAATGCATCATGGAGACATTCTGAGATGACCCTGTGGTGAGTAGTTTTAATTTTTATTTTATTTTATTTATTTATTTTTTTGAGACAGGGTCTCACTCCATCACCCAGATTGGAGTGCAGTGGTGCAATCATAGGTCACTGCAGCCTCAACCTCCCAGGCTCAAGTGATCTTCTCACCTCAGTGCCCCCCAGTAGCTGGGACTACAGGCATGCACCACCACGCCTGGATAATTTTTTGTATTTTTCATAGAGATGTTGTTTTATCATGTTGCCTGGGCTGGTTTTGAATTCCTGGGCTCAAGCAATCCACCCACCTTGCCCTCTAAAGTGCTGAGATTACAGGCATGAGCCAATAGTTTTATTTTTTAAAAATTAAAAATTAAAAAGAATCCTCTGCAAAGCAAGTAATTATCCCTTATTCTATCCTGTCTTATCCTTATCCTATCCAAGCTATATTCAAGTGTCACATCTGGTTTCTTGAGTGACCTGATTAAAAATACAAAGTCATAATTAACAGTAAAGGGCAGGCTGAATCACAAAGGTCCTAAAGTACACCTACCTTCTCACTACATTTGAAATGTGTTGGGCAGGATACATGCAATGGCAATGGGAGTGGAGAGGAGGAGGAAACTGGATGAACAAATGAATGAATGAGTGAAAGAACAGATAGTAGGACTACTTTATGGCAAAGCAAAAGTAGAAATTCACTTCACGAATCACTCCATCTTTTTGGAACTGAGTTCAAAGGGAGCAAAATGATGCAGAAAAACATATACACAATAATCACTTCCGGCTACTTTGGGTAGCCTGACAGTTTTTTTGAAGACCATGAAAGTGAAGCAGACAGCTCAGCCTGGCATTCAAAAATGAGAGATGTGGTTGGGTGCAGCAGCTTACGCCCAGCAATTTGGGAGGCCGAGGCAGGCGAATCACCTGAGGTCAGGAGTTTGAGACCAGCTTGGCCAACATGGTGAAACTCCATCTCTACTAAAAATACAAAATTTAGCCAGGCGTGATGGCGGGCGCCTGTAATCCCAGCTATTCAGGAGGCTTAGGCACGAGAATCACTTGAACCCGGGAGGCAGAGGTTGCAGTGAGCCGAGATTGCGCCATTGCACTCCAGCCTGGGCGACAAGAGTGAGTCTCCATCTCAAAAAGAAAGAAAAAAAGACAGAGTGAGAGACAGACAGACAGAGAGAGAGAGAAGAGAGAGAGAGATGTGACAGCTCCTGCCATGGGAAAAATAATCACAGTGGTGCAGAGGCAAGCTGGACATGTTCAAAGTTTATACAAGTTGGCCAAAACTGAGACTCAAGGGACAGTTCTTAGAGGTTCAGGGTCAATCCTCATCTTTTACCCACTTTTATTATACAAAGAAACAATAATCATCAGCATTATCACTTGCAAATTCAGAGGATACTCTCCTTAAGAAAGCAATATGTCCAGATCACCTATGATTACTGGAGTTTGCTGCAAGGATATATCAGGCAGCAAAGGATATGCTGCCTCTTCAAGCAACAACAGGGCTTCTAGGTCTCACTGCCGTCTAGACAGCTCAGTGCAGCAGGAGAGAATGAGAACAACAGCTCAGTGTTCTTTAGGACACAGCCTGGGCACGTGCTTCAATCTCTCCTTGTTCACTTACCACTTGAGTCTTCCAAAAAGAGTATTGAGTTGGTTTGTCCACATTCAAAATGGGACAGTTTCACATCAAGCCACCTCCAGCCTCTTTGCTGCCTTTGCCTGCAGATCAACCCCCTGGCCAGCACTATCAATTGCAGGTAAGGAGTGTGGTTGGTCACTCAACACAGATGGCACAAGCCATGGCAACCTATGTAATAAATAAGCAGGCTGCTTTCAGTAAAAGGCAGCTGTAGGCATGGTATGAAGAGGTTATAACTCAGCCAAACCACATTTGTTGAAGTTAATGCTATCCTAGCCATCAGGGTTATCTTTGACCTCTCCCTCTATACATCTGACCAATCACCAACTCTTGTCAAGACTTCTCTAAAATATCTCTCAGATTCTTCCCTTCCTGCACTTTTAGGGAAAACACAGACATGCATGTTGCTCAAGCCATCTTCAAGAAATAACCCATGGCCAGGGGCAGTAGCACACACCTGTAATCCCAGCATTTAGGAGGCTGAGGTCAGAGGATTGCTTGAGGCCAGGAATTTGAGACCAGCTTGGGCAACATAGTGAGATCTCATCTCTACCAAAAAAGAAAGAAATGACTCTCTGCCCAGCTACACAGAGTGTGGTTTCCCAACAGCCTCCAGCTGTCAGCTCCTTTAGAATCTGCATCAGCTTTTAGGCCAAGAGCTTGCTCTTCTTGGGAGGACCCCTAGCCAATGACAGAGCAGGATGGTGCAAACGCCTAGCCATTTCCGCTTAGTGCCAGACTCCTGTAACAGGCAGTCTCTGCACTGGGGCTCCTCATGGGGATGGCAGACTCTGTCAGGTCTGCAGTACTTTCTGATGGCTCCACTTGCCCAATTCTTCTCCTTCCATTTCCCTTTAAAGGATTTACTCCCAATAAACCTTTTGTTTTCCCAACTCCTTCTCAGCACCTGCTTCTGGGAGAATCTAACCTTTAACTGGGGCTCCCTTGCCCTAACTCTGAGGGTATGTCAGCTTCCACTGTTCGAGAGAGTTGTGTAGTTTGAAAAAGTCTCCCAAGACCCTGCACCCAACCCACTGATGCTGACATGCTCCCCAGTCCTTGAGGAACAGTGGAAAGTACTCTGACTTTTCACCTGGAGAGAAGAGGTCTGAAGGGAAACACAAATGATGTGTTCAGAACTTCAATAACCATTCTGTGAATACAATGAAAAATGTGTGCAAATTATCCCATTTGAGTTCAAATTTATAATTCTTTTCTTTCTTCTGTCCTTTCTTTCATTCATTCATTAAAAAAATAATAATTAGAAGTATTCAACAGTAGAAATAGTTGTGCCTGCATTGGGAACTCTTGTCACTGGGCTATTTGAAATGCCAAATGGGAGCACATGAGTGGTAAAGTCCAGGTTCTATGACTCTATTGAGAATTCCAGGCCAGGTGCAGTGACTCACGCCTGTAATCCCAGCACTTTGGGAGGCCGAGGTGGGCGGATCACAAGGTCAAGATTTGGAGAACAGCCTGGCCAATATGGTGAAACCTCATCTCTACTAAAAATACAAAAATTAGCCGGGTGTGGTGGCGGGCACCTGCAGTCCCAGCTACTCAGAAGACTGAGGCAGGAGAATCACTTGAACCCAGGAGGTGGAGGTTGCAGTGAGCCTAGATAGTGCCACTGCATTCCAGACTCCAGCCTGGGCCACAGATCGAGACTCCATCTCAAAAAAAAAAACAAAAACAAAAAAAGAGAATTCCATTATTTACTTGTTGTGGGTAACACAAAGAAGAAAACTGTCTTTGATTTTAATAGTTCACAATCTAGTTAGCAAGACCCTGTCTCAAGCAGATCTGATTTAAAGTCATATTATATAAATAAAACTTTATAATACTATCTCAATATTTTGCCAATATCAAATGTCTGTGTACCTTCTCAATGTGTGAATTATTTAAAACAAACCTAAAAACTAGAATCGGGCTTGCTGGGTGCAGTGGCTCACACCTGTAATCCCAGCACTTTGGGAGGCTGAGGCGGGCGGATCACGAGGTCAGGAGATCAAGACCATCCGGGCTAACACGGTGAAACCCCGTCTCTACTAAAAAATACAAAAAATTGGCCAGGCATGGTGGCAGTCGCCTGTAGTCCCAGCTACTTGGGAGCCTGAGGCAGGAGAATGGCATGAACTCGCGAGGCGGAGCTTGCAGTGAGCTGAGATAGTGCCACTGCACTCCAGCCTGGGCGACAGAGCAAGACATTGTCTCAAAAAAAAAAAAAACTAGAATTGAGCTAAACAAGTATGAATGTGATTAGAAGCAGGAGGGCTCGTGTTCTTGTAATCTGCTCCCTCCTGCTACAGGTTTGGAATGACTAGAGTTCTTTGACCTTCAGGTCATGGAAATAAGAATCATCCATTCCCTTGGGCACTTGCCCAGGTAGAAGCCAGGTTAAAATGGAAAATGGGAATCATTAGAGGCTGTGTTGTAGAGGATTTTAATTTCTGAAACAGTAATCAAAATTGTAATTTGGAAATTAAAATTGTAAAGGGCTTAAAGGTAAACAAAAGAAATAAAAAGTTATAAGGATAATATTCAAACTCGTTCATTTCATTATTTTAATTAAAAATCAAAGTTATATTAACCAATACAAATATTCATTCTCTATAGTAATTCTTAAGAATTTATTTTCTTTGACCATAGCTAATACACCATCCTTAGGAATTTTTTGATTTTTTTTTTTTTTTTTTTTTTTAAGATGGAGTCTCGCTCTGTCGCCCAAGCTGGAGTGCAGTGGCGCGATCTAGGCTCACTGCAACCTCCTCCTCCCGGGTTCACGCCATTCTCCTGCCTCAGCCTCCCGAGTAGCTGGGACTACAGGTACCCACCACCACACCTGGCTAATTTTTTGTATTTTTAGCCGAGACATGGTTTCACCATGTTAGCCAGGATGGTCTCGATCTCCTGACCTTGTGATCCACCTGCCTCTGCCTCCCAAAGTGCTGAGATTACAGGTGTGAGCCACCGTGCCCGGGCAATATTTTTAAATTAAAATAAATAGAATGGGCCATGCGCAGTGGCTCATGCCTGTAATCCTAGCACTTTGGGAGGCCGAAGCAGGCAGATCACCTGAGGTTGGGAGTTCGAGACCAGCCTGGCCAGCATGGTGAAACCCAGTCTCTACTAAAAATACAAAAATTTGCCAGGTGTGGTGGCAGGCACCTGTAATCCCAGCTACTTGGGAAGCTGAGGCAGGAGAATCGCTTGAACCCCCGAGGCAGAGGTTGCAGTGAGCCGAGATTGCACCATTGCACTCCAGCCTAGGCAATAGAGTGAGACTCCATCTCAAAAAATAAAATAAATAGAACGAAACGGAATGGAATTTGACGAAGTCAACTTCTAGATCTTAGGTCCTGTAGGAGAGAAAACCTGGGTGTGCTAAACAGATCACATATTGTTCAAGTTTATATACATAACAATTCCAGTGATGTAGATGGATAATATCTGCAAGGAAACATGCAAACATAGATGAGGCTAGATTTAAAGTAATATGAGTTTTAGATTAGGTAAAGCTTGGAATGCAAATAAAAACAAAAGTGGGAAGCAGGAAACCATAGTGGCTAAAATGCCAGGGTCAGAATCTGGCTTTAGTTTGAATTTAAACTCTGCTTCTTCCTGAAGAATCCTGAGCAAGTTACTTCAAACTTGTGTGTCTCTGTTGTCTGTAAAATAAGAATAAGGAAACCTACCTGCCTTGTGAGATTTCATATATAAAGCACTTGGCACAAGTAAATGTCCAGTTATAGCCTGGCACATAGTAAATGTCCAATTACAGAAAATGATCTATAACAAAATATAACTTTAAAGTTAAAATCTTATCACAATTTCTAATTTTTTTTTTGAGATGGAGTCTCACTCTGTTACCCAGGCTGGAGTGCAGTGGCGCAATCTCCACTCACTGCAACCTCCACCTCCTGGGTTCAAGCAATTCTCGTGCCTCAACCTCCTGAGTAGCTGGGATTACAGGCGCCCGCCACCATGCCTGGCTAATTTTTGTATTTTTAGTAGAAATGGGGTTTCACCATGTTGGCCAGGCTGGTCTCGAACTCCTGACCTCAGGTGATCCACGTGGCCACCTCAGCCTCCCAAAGTGCTGGGATTACAGGCATGAGCCACTGCACCTGGCCTCACAATTTCTAATTTTTAAGTGGTTAAGTTGTAGACTAGGAAGATCAAAACATGAGAATAATAGTTACTATTTATTGAGCCAAACATAGCAGCAGGCACTTTGTTTACCTAGTCCTAATTTTCACATTACATCTAGTATCATAATCTCTATTTTATAGATGAAGAAACTGAGGATCAAGTCAGAGAGGTTGCAAGTGACTCTAAAACCCAATCCCTGTTCACTATGCCATACTGCCTGTAAAGAGTTGTGATACAATCACATTAAGCTGTAAATAAAACTGATTTTTTTTTTTTTTTTTTTTTGAGACGTTGTCTCGCTCTGTTGCCGAGGCTGGAGTGCAGTGGTGCAATCTCGGCTCACTGCAACCTCCGCCTCCCAGGTTCACTCCATTCTCCTGCCTCAGCCTCCCGAGTAGCTGGGACTACAGGCGCCCGCCACCACGCCTGGCTACTTTTTTGTATTTTTTTGTATTTTTAGTAGAGACGTGGTTTCACCATGTTAGCTAGGATGGTCTCCATCTCCTGACCTCGTGATCTGCCTGCCTCAGACCCCCAAAGTGCTGGGATTACAGGCGTGAGCCACCGCGCCGGCCAAGAACTTCCTGCCATTTCTAGAGGAGGCATACTGCAAGATACAGAGAGGCTTTTCAAAGGTAGAGAAATGAATTATTACCTTTGAGAGGGGTCAGAAAAGTCATTATGAAGAGTTATTCGATAAATGGTAACGTGGCTTAAAAGAGTTGTCATTCACATTGGATCAGCAAAATGAATCACCAAAATATTGCATTCACTTTAATTCACCAAATGATGAATAGTAAGCATTATGCTTTTTATTCTTATTTATTTATTTATTTTTGAGATGGGGTCTTGCCATGTTGCCAAGGCTGGTCTTAAACTCCTGGGCTCAAGCAGTCCATCCACCTCAGCTTTCCAAAGTGCCGGGATTACAGGTGTGAGCCACCATGTCCAGCCACGTTTTTTAGCTACTTTGTCATATATCTTCTTTAAACAACTTAGTGCTGAACATGGACATTCAAATAGATACACCAAATAAATTAGGAGATTTATTTTTCTCCCTCTTTTTTAAAAATGTGGAGCAAGTTTTATTTTCTTAAAGACCTAAGTTTCCTTGAGGCTGGAAAAAACCACTTCAGGGTTCCTTTGAGATAATCTCCCTCAAAATACTTACTTGGTATTTTAAAAACACACAACTAATAAGAAAAAGAACTCAATGAAAAATGAGGAAAAAATTCAAAGATACACAAATGGCAAGTAAGAACATGAAGAAATGCCCAATATATCATTAGGCATTAGGAAAATGTATTTTAAAATCAATATGAGATACTGGACACACCCACTAGAGTGGCTAGAATTAGAGTCTGACAATAAAAAGTGTTGACAAAGATGTAGAACAACTGGAACTCTTAGTTACTGCCGGTGAGAATACAAAATGGTTTTTGCATTCTGTATGGACCAGCCCTATGGGGCTTTGTGGGTGTTCTCCCCATGTGCAGAAATGAGAGATCGTAAGAAATAAAGACACGACAAAGAGATAAAGATAAAACAGCTAGGCCTGGGGGACCACTACCACCAAGACACAGAGACTGGTAGTGGCCCTGAATGGCTGGGCGCACTGATATTTATTGTATACAAGACAAGAGGGCAGGGTAAGGAGGGTGAGTCGTCCAAGTGATTGATAAGGCCAAGCAAGTCATGTAATCATAGGACAGGGGGCCCTTCCCTTTTAGGTAGCTGAAGCAGAGAGGGAACGCAGCATACGTCAGCGTTTTCTTCTATGCACTTATCAGAAAGATCACAGACTTTAAGACTTTCACTATTTCTTCTACCATTATCTTCTAAGAACTTCAAAGAGGAATCAGGAGTACGAGAGGAACATGAAAATGGACAAGGAGCATGACCACTGAAGGACAGCATCACAGGGAGGGATTTAGGCCTCCGGATGACTGCAGGCAGGCCTGGATAATATCCAGCCTCCCACAAGAAGCTGGTGGAGTAGAGTGTTCCCTGACTCCTCCAAGGAAAGGAAGACTCTCTTTCACGGTCTGCTAAGTAACGGGTACCTTCCCAGGCACTGGTGTTACCACTTGACCAAGGAGCCCTCAAGCGGCCCTTATGCGGGCGTGACAGAGGGCTCACCTCTTGCCTTCTAGGTCACTTCTCACAATGTCCCTTCAGCACCTGACCCGATACCCGCCAGTTATTCCTTGGTTATATTAGTAATACAACAAAGAGTAATATTAAAAACTAATGATTAATAATGTTTATACTAATTATTGATAATGTCCATGATCATCTCTATATCTAATTTGTATTATAGTTGTTCTTATTCTATTTTCTTTATTATACTGAAACAGTTTGTGCCTTTAGTCTCTTGCTTTGGCACCTAGGTAATCCTTCGCCCACAGCATTCTCACCAGCAAACCAGTTTGGCAATTTCTTATCAAGTTTCTTGTAAAGTTAAACACACAGTTACCATGTAATCCCTCAATCTCACTCCTAGGTGTTTGCCCAAATGAAATAAAAATGTGTCGGCCGGGCACAGTGGCTCGCACCTGTAAGCCCAGCACTTTGGGAGGCCAAGACCGGTGGATCACGAGGTCAGGAGATTGAGACCATCCTGGCTAACACAGTGAAACCCCGTCTCTACTAAAAATACAAAAAATTAGCTGGGCGTGTTGGTGGGTGCCTGTAGTCCCAGCTGCTCGGGAGGCTGAGGCGGGAGAATGGTGTGAGCCCAGGAGGTGGAGCTTGAAGTGAGCCGAGATTGTGCCACTGCACCCCAGCCTGGGCAACACAGTGAGATTCCGTCTCAAAGAAAAAAAAAAAAAAGAAATAAAAACGTGTCCACACAATAGCTGGTATGAATGTTCACAGCAGTTTTATTCACAATAACCCAAAGCTAGAAACAACCAGATGTTCAAGAATGGGTGAAGGTATAAACACATTGTGGTATAGCCATACAATGGAATACTACTCAGTAATAAAAAGGAATGAATTAAATAGACCTACACAAATATGCCCCACTGATTTTTTTTAATTCAACCAGAGCCTTTTCAGAATTTTTTGTGTCTTAATTTTTTAGTTTGTTTTATTTTTAGTGATGGGATCTTGCTATATTGCCCAGGCTAGAATGCAGTGGCCATTCACAGGCAGAATAATCACACACTACAACCTCAAACTCCTGGGCTCAAGCAATCCTTCCACCTCAGCCTCTTGAGTAGCTGGGACTTAGGTGAGCCCCACCTTGCACACCATGCCCCACTTATTTCTGACGAAGTTGCAAAGGCAATTCAATAAAGGAAGGATTGCTTTTTCAACAAATGATGCTGGAGCAATTGGACACTTATAGGCAGAAAAAAAAAGGAAACTGAACCTCGACCTAATTCTTATACCTTACATAAAAATTTACTCAAAATGTATCGTGAACTTAAATGTAAAACTACAAAACTTAAAAGAAACATGAGGGAAAATCTTTAGGATGTAGGGGCAGACAAAGAGTTCTTAGACTTGATACCAAAAGGACAATTCACAAAAGGAAGGGCTGACAAACCGGATATAATCAAAATTTAAAACTTTTGATCTGTTCAAGACCCTGTGAAGATGATAAAAAGACAAGCTAGAGACTGGAAGAAAATATTTGCAAAACATATCTGACAAAGGTTTAGTATCTATAGTATATAAAGGATTCTCAAAACTCAACAGTAAAAAAAAAAAAAAAAAATCCAGTTAGAAAAATGGGCAAAAAGATGTAAACAGACATTTCACCAGACAAGATTAACAGATGGTGAATAAGCACTGAAAAGATATTTAACATCATTAACCAGCATGGAACGCAAATTAAAACCACAATGAGCTATCACTTCACAGCTATCAGATTGGCTAAAATAAAAATAATGACAAAATCTAATGCTGCTGAGGATGCAGAGAAACTGGATCACTCATACATTGCTGGTGAGGATGTAAAATGATACAGCCACTCTGGAAAACAGTTTGGTAAATTTTTACAAAACTAAATATCGTAGGCCAGGCGCGATGGCTCACGCCTGTAATCCCAGCACTTTGGGTGGCCGAGGCGGGTGGATCACTTGAGGCCGGGAGTTCCAGATCAGCCTGGCCAACATAGTGAAACCTTGTCTCTACTAAAAATACAAAAATTAGCTGGGCATGGTGGCGCATGCCTGTAGTCCCAGCTGCTAGGGAGGCTGAGGTGGTAGGATCGCTTGAGACCCTGGGAGGTGGAGTTTGCAGTAAGCTGAGATCACACCACTGCACTCCAGCCTGGGCAACAGAGCGAGACTGTCTCAAAAAAAAAAAACCTAAAAACGAAAAACTAAACATCCAACTACCATATGACCCATCAATTGCACTCTTGGACATTTATTCCAAAAAATACAACCTATATTCACACAAAAACTTATGTTCACACACCAAAAAAATGTTTATAGCAGCTTTTTAAAAATATTTATTTATTTATTTAGAGATGGAGTCTCACTCTGTTGCCAGGCTGGAGTCCGGTGCTGCAATCTCAGCTCACTGTAACCTCCACCTCCCAAGTTCAAGCAACTCTCCTGCCTCAGCCTCCCAAGTAGCTGAAACTACAGGCGCATGCCACTACACCCGGCTAATTTTTGTATTTTTAATAGAGACGGGGTTTCACCATGTTGGCCAGGATGGTCTCAAACTCCTATAGCAGCTTTATTTGTAATAACCCTAAACTGGAAACAACCCCAGTGTCCGTCAACCAGTGAATAGTTACATAAACTTAGATATATCCATACCATGAAATATTCAGAATACAAAGGAACCAACTACTGATACTTGCAGAAACCTGGATGAATCTCTGGAGAATTATGCAGAGTGAAAAAAGCCAACCCCAAAAGGCTACATACTGTGATTCCATTCATACAACATTCTTAAAATGACAAAATCATAGGAATGGAGAACAGATTAGTGGTTATAGAGCAACAGCTCTCAACATACCTTGGCACTTTCACATCCCATATCACCCCCGATCCTCCGGAAAAGTTGAACGAACCAACCGAACTCTTAAAGAAACCCTAATTAAACTCACCCTCGAATTACACCTAGATTGGACAAAACTTTTGCCTGCTGCTTTATTCAAGCTCCGAGCTCTCCCAAAAAAACCAACTCTCTTATCCCCTTTCGAAATTATGTACGGCCGACCGCCTCTCCCGCCAGGCATTAGCCCGTCTTCCCCGCCATCCACCCAACACATCCCATCATCCCTCCTGTCCTTCATCCGTTGTGAGCTCTGGAGAACATACGAAAGCCTTTTGCCTACCCCTGACTACACTACCCCTACGTTCCCCCTCACCCCGGGAAAGTGGGTGTACTTCTTGTTGCCAGACAACCCACAGTCAATCTCTCTCACTCCAAAATGGAAAGGGCCCCTCCAAATTATACTGTGTACACCTACTGCAGCCAAACTCCAACAATCTCCAGGACGACTAACTCCCTGGCTCCACATTTCCAGGTTAAAACTGGCCGCCGGCCCAGATCAACCAGATGCCCCTCCCAGCGGCGCCTGCCCGCCCCCCACCAAGTACACCTGCACGCCAGTTCTGCACCACCCCCTCAAACTTCGCATCTCCAAAATGCCTTCACCTCCCCCAATCACGGAAACATAACACGTCCCTCTCTCTACGCCTTTTCCTCAGTTTTCTTCCCCTCAGCCTCCTCCCCCTTCACCTCGCGTCTCCCTCAAAACATCTCCGCAAAACTCCTTGTATGCTGCTGCCTCCCAAATCCCAGCTGCTGACTGTTTCCGATGTTCCCCTTCTAACAAACCATAAAGTCTCTGTTTGTTCCAACTCAACTGCACCTACACCACCGCTCCTCCAAACTTCCCAGCCCCCGAAGGCTGGTGCAATGGCTCCCTACACAAGTCTATCAACTCTTCCACTGGTGGCCCCTGTGTTCCCATCACTCTCTTTCCCCAACTCACCCTATTACCCTTCTCTGAAGGCTCATCAGCATACCACTTTGACCACTCTGACCTAGACCCCTCACAGATTCACCGACACAAGAGAGCAGTTTTCCTACCATTCATTCTCGGGCTATCCCTCACCACCTCCCTATTAGGCTCAGGACTAGGGGCTGCCTCCCTAGGTTACAGCGTGTCTCAGTTTTCCGATCTCAAGATTCCCAGTCCTTAGCCGCTTTACAACGTCAAATCACATCCCTAGCAGGGGTAACACTTCAAACCGCCGAGCTCTATATTTACTCACCGCTGAAAAGGGCGGTACTTGCATCTTCTTACAAACATTAAAACTTACATAACATTAGAAAGAAACTAATAGGGGCCAACTCATCCCGATCATTGTGGGACACCCTAAAGACCCCCTCCTAGCCTGGATCCTCCCATTTCTAGGCCCTCTCATGCCTCCTCTTGTGCTCTCCTTCCGTGCCTTCTCAAATTCATGAGACAGCAAGTCTCATCCATCTCTAACCAAACCTTTAACCAGCTTCTCCTTAGACGTTATCAACTCCTAGCAACCAGCGAAGAAGCGGCCGACTCCAGAGACAGACTCTGAGCGCCACGTCTCGGTTCCGCCAGTTCCTAGATGATCTCCGCAAAGACTGCTGGCTCATCACAGACCCCTCCCTGCCCCTTGGCTGGCTACAAGGAACATTCATGGACTTCACAACCGAGGAGGTGTTCACATACAGCGCCCTACTGCTTGGCCTTATACTCCTGCTGTGCCCTGTACACAACCCCCACAGTCCTCCCATACCCCTCCCCCATGACGCCCCCGCTCAGCAGGAAGTAGTCAGACGAACTACAACGCCCATTTCCCCACTTCTTAAGAAACAAAAAAGGGAGGAATGTTAGGTCGCATGGGATACCTTAAAATGGCGCCGTACCTTAAGATGGGGCCGGTTCCGGGTTCTTCTCCCCTCCTTGACCGGGCACTGTCTGAACCCGCCAAAGGAGGGCCAATCAGAAAGAAGCATCTCCCGCCTTCCCTTGGGCCCGCCCCTAGCACAATCCACGTAGGCCCAAGGGATATAAAACCCAGCACACCAGCAGCCCTCTCTCTCTTCTCTTTCTTCTCCTTGCATGGTGTCGCTCGATACCTCCAATAAAGATCTCTTGACCGCGACTGGTGTAGTTTGGTCTCCGCCCGGCCCCTTTCACAAACTCGGAAACTCTACCATGGATACTTTATCCTCTGAAAAAGAAAAGCAAAATTGATAGGAAAGAATTTAATCCTTCAAATTATTATTCAATCAGAATTTACAAATCCCAGAGAAGGCACAACAGAAATACAAAGGCCTGGCAGGTGGCTGGTTAAAAACTGTGGTGGGCTGGGCACAGTGGCTCACACCTGTAATCCCAGCACTTTGAGAGGCTGAGGCGGGAGGATCACTTGAGCCCAGGAGTTTGAGACCAGCCTGGGCAACATAGCAAGACCTCCATCTCTACAAAACAATTAAAAAATTAGCCAGGCATGGTAATGTGTGCCTGCAGTCCCAGCTACTCAGGAGACTGAGACGGGAGTATCACTTGAGCCTAGGAGATCAAGACTACAGTGAGTTATGATAGTGCCGCTCTACTCCAGCCTGGATGATAGAGTGAGACTCTGTCTCAAAAACAGAAAGAAAGAAAAGGAAAAAACTGTGATGGATAGTCTCCTAGAATAAAGAGCTGCTGATAAGGGAGCATGCGGAAACACACTGACAGCTGACAGTGTTCAAATGTGTAGTTTTTCCATTTATAATCACAGCTGATTAAAGAACCACAGATAGCTTCTGATTCTTGACAACATAAATTCCCCTCACTGCAGACAACTGGACAATTGGGTCAGGGGAAGATCTTGTCATGGCGTCCACTCAACAGGCGATAAATGTAAATGTCAGCTGGATTCCAGAATTTGGGCAAGAAAGTATGTACTTGCACCCTCCTACAACTTTAGATCAGTTTTCAAGAGAATGTTAAAGAGAAGCAGAGGAAATTTTATCTGTTGGTTGGCCAACTTGGAGACTGGAAATTTCCCTCATTGACATATAACAGAAAAACAATCACCACCACAAATAACAGCTACCAAAAATTGTGGAGTACAAGGAAATAGGACACCATCTGAAGAGTCTAAGGAAAAGCGGGTATCTGAAAATGATTACAGGAAAATAAGAAAACTTTAGAAAATGTCTGTTTGTGATCTTAACAAGGTGTAAGGACATATGGTATCTATCAAAGAGTGACCTATATGGTAAGGATGTAAGGAAACTAAAAATTTAACTGCAAAATGTAACATGCAGTGAAGAAAGCAAAATTGACTCTGGTGATAACCACATCAGTAATTTGTAAGATGAATGAGTTTTTGTAGGGAACCTTAAACTCTCCATGGATAGTTGGTACTCATAGCTCAGATTTCTTAAAGCATAATTTGCTTACCTCCATTAGCCCTTACCTCACTGTGCTGCACTGTAACTGTATTTAGTGTGTCCCTGCCCCTAGACTGTGAGCTCCTTTAGGGAAGGTCCATGACTTATCCAACTTTATCACCAGTGACTAGCATGATCTCTGACCAGTGAGTCCACATTAAGTGCTTCATGACATGTATGAAATGAGACCTCACAGTCAGCATGGCTTTCTTTCTTTCCTTTTCTTTTTTTTTTCTAAAGAGACAGGGTCTCGGCCAGGCACGGTGCCTCACGCCTGTAATTCCAGCACTTTGGGAGGCCGAGGCAGGTGGATCACGAGGTCAGGAGATTGAGACCATCCTGGCTAACACGGTGAAACCCCATCTCTATTAAAAATACAAAAAATTAGCTGGGTGTGGTGGCGGGCACCTGTAGTCCCAGCTACTCAGGAGGCTGAGGCAGGAGAGTGGCATGAACCCGGGAGGCAGAGGTTGCAGTGAGCTGAGATCGCACCACTGCACTCCAGCCTGGGCGACAGAGTGAGACTCCGTTCTGAAAAAAAAAAAAAAAGAGACAAGGTTTCACTTTGTTGCCCAGGCTGGAATGCAGTGTGGCTATACATAGGAGCGATCCCACTAAGAATTAGCACAGGAGTTTGGATCTGTCCCACTTCTGACCTGCACAAGTTCACTCCTCCTTAGGCAACCTGGAGGTCCTCCGCTCCCAGGAGGTTGTCATGTTGATGCTAAACATAGTGTAGACACCCAATTGGCGTAGCACACAATAGCCCAGAACTCCTGGGCTCAAGCAATCCTCCCACAGCATGGCTTTCTTGTTTTTTAAAAGCAGGATTCCAAAAAACCCAGTCTGTCACCAAAGTACCATAGAACACAGGGCTAGAGTCTGCAATGTAGGAATTGAGTTAATAGATATGGGTTTAAAACACTTTTTTTTTTTTTAAGAAAATCAAGGCAACGTAGTAGAAGATGGTAACAAATAAAGTAAAAAGTAAAGTAAGTAGTGAGACTATTAAATGTATTTAGAATTAAGTGAGGAAATATTACTTTTCTAAGGTCATTCTGAGAGGTGACAGTGTGCTGGCAGCCCTCACAGCCCTCGCTCACTCTCGGCGCCTCCCCGGCCTTGGTGCCCACTCTGGCCACGCTTGAGGAGCCCTTCAGCCCGCCGCTGCACTGTAGGAGCCCTTTCCTGGCCTGGCCGAGGCCAGAGTTGGCTCCCTCAGCTTGAGGGGAGGTGTGGAGGGAGAGGCATGGGCGGGAACCAGGGCTGCACGCAGTGTTTGTGGGCCATTGCGAGTTCCGGGTGGGCATGGGCTCGGCGGGCCCTGCACTCAGAGCGGCCGGCTGGCCTGCAAGCCCCGGGCAGTGAAGGGCTTAGCACCTGGGCCAGCAGCTGCTGTGCTCGATTTCTCGCCAGGCCTTACCTGCCTCCCCGCAGGGCAGGGCTCGGGACATGCAGCCCGCCATGCCTGAGCCTCCCCCACCCCACTGAGCACCACTCCCTGCTCCACGGCGCCCAGACCCATCGACCGCCCAAGGGCTGAGGAGTGCGGGTGCACAGAGTGGGACTGGCAGGCAGCTCCACCCGCCGCCCCAGTGCGGGATCTACTGAGTGAAGCCAGCTGGGCTCCTGAGTCTGGTGGGGACTTGGAGAATCTTTATGTCTAGCTAAGGGATTGTAAATACACCAATCGGCACTCTGTATCTAGCTCAAGGTTTGTAAACACACCAATCAGCACCCTGTGTCTAGCTCAGGGTTTGTGAATGCACCAATCAACACTCTGTATCTAGCTAATCTAGTGGGGATGTGAAGAACGTTTGTGTCTAGCTCAGGAATTGTAAACGCACCAATCAGCACCCTGTCAAAACAGACCAATCAGCTCTCTGTAAAACAGACCAATCAGCTCTCTGTAAAATGGATCAGTCAGCAGGATGTGGGTGGGGCCAGATAAGAGAATAAAAGCAGGCTGCCCGAGCCCACAGTGGCAATCTGCTTCAGTCCTCTTTCACACGGTGGAAGCTGTGTTCTTTTGGTCTTTGCGATAAATCTTGCTACTGTTCACTTTGGGTCCATGCTGCCTTTATGAGCTGTAACACTCACCGCGAAGGTCTGCAGCTTCACTCCTGAAGCCATTGAGACCACGAACCCACCAGAAGGAGGAAACTCTAAACACATCCGAACATCAGAATGAGCAACTCCAGTTGTGCTGCCTTTAAGAACTGTAACAGCGAGGGTCCGTGGCTTCATTCTTGAAGTCAGTGAGACCAAGAACCCACCAGTGCCGCACACAATTCTAGAAGTCAACAGAATAGATGAGAATACTTATATTTTTCTTTACTTTTTCTTTTTGAGACGGTGTCAGTCTGTCACTGAGGCTGGAGTGCAGTGGTGCAATCACAGCTCACCACAGCCTTGACCTCCCAGGCTCAAGTGATTGATCCTCCCACCTCAGCCCCCCAGGTAGCTGGATTTACAGGCACATACACCCAGCTAATTTTGTGTATTTTTTATATTGACGGGGTTTCACCATGTTGCCCAGGCTGATCTCCAACTCCTGGGCTCAAGTGATCCATCCACCTCAGCCTCCAAAAGACCTGGGATTACAAGCGTGAGCCACTGCACTTGGCCTGTATTTCTTTCAACTGCCTTTTATCAAAAGATGAGTTTCCCTTTCCTTACTCTCATTTTTCTTCCCCTTTTCTTTCATTTAAGAACAATCTTTCCCGTATTTTAGATTTGCCAATTACTTTCACAGATATTACAGTGCTGTTTTAACAGATAAGCCCTCAATTGCGGTGGCCTAAAAATAGAAGTTATCCCTCAGTAAACTCCAAAATGATTGGGGCAGGCTTTCATAGGCTTCCAGGGACCCAGGCTGTCTTCATTTTATGACCTCACTCTCCTCTAAGGCCTGGGAATTCTCTCCATTCAGCTGGAAAAACAGGGCTGGAATGAACATTCAAACAGGGAGATTTTTATGGGCCAGGCCTGCAAGTGGAGCACATGCCTGCAGTCATACTCCATTAGCTACCACTCAGTAACATGGCCACATGTAATTGCAAAGGAGAATGGGCAATGGAGTCCAACTGGGGCAGCAAGCGGAGAAAAATGGGTTTGGTGAATAGCTAGCTTGTCTCTGCCACTAACTGCAGATTATTTCAACAACAGAGATACATGATCTGGTGTACTACATGTAGGTAGCCCTTTCCTTACTTTCTCATGAAATCATTGCAACAACCTAATGGGATTAGAAATTAGTATGTCCACTTCAGAAACCTAAGGTCACACAGTTCTGAATGACAAACCAAGATTTAGTCCCTGTTCTGCTGCAAAACCTTCTGCAATATGTTGGATTTCTCCAAATAAAACACGGTGAAGTGAAATTATAGCCTGACAGAATTGTGATTATACTTAAAATATCATATAACTGCCACATCATCAATAGAGTCCATCCTTGGAGATGTTTTCCCAATTGGAGTGGTGGACTTGTGCTAATTCACTTAAACTCTTTTCCCATTTTAGTGTTTCATTTTTGAGACAGGGTCTCACTTTGTTGCCCAGGCTGTAGTGTAGTGGCACAATCACAGCTAACAGCAGCCTCTCCCTTCTGGGCTCAAATGATCCTCCTACCTCAGCCTCCCCAGTGGCTGGGACCGCAGGCACATGCCACCATGCCCAGCTACTTTTTGTATTTTTTGTAGAGAAGGGGTCTTGCCATGTTGCCCAGGCTGGTCTTGAGCCTCTGGACTCGAGCCATCTGCCTGCCTCCCAAAGTGCTGAGATAACGAGAATGAACCACTGTGCCTGGCCTTTTTCTCATTTTAATGTATAGCATTATATATTGATGTATAGCTCTGAAGAGATCATTGCAGTCCCATGTGGATGAATGAATCAATATTCACTCTCATCACTCATGTCTCATTGGCACTGAGAAACACAAATAGGCATTTCTACTTTTAAAAGATACTTAAAAAATATGGTTTCTTTCTGCTACTAAAGTTTCCTAAAAATCAAAAAGAAAATAGTTTCATTTTATCTTTACAATCCTTTGAACACTAGAGATATCAATCAGATATATCCATTTACAAATGAATAATAGCTAGGTTACTCTGTGTAAGAAATATACGTATGTGTATATTCGTTTAATCCTCAGCATCACCTGATGAGTTAAGCGTTTTTGTTGCCAGTATTTTATTGCCGTGGCTATCAAAGCACATAGAAGTTAACTAACTTGAGTGAAGTCAGAGTTGCACATTGAAGAAAATGCAGGTCAGGGTATTAGTGAAAGTCTCCAGCAACATTCCCAGGGTTCATAGGTTCTATGTATTCTGCTCTGTATGCCATAGGTTATTCCTTATTTCTTAAAAGATCTTTTCCTCAGGGCTTTCATAACATCTCGTTCCTTTCTTGCAGCTTCATTATATCTTTATTGTTCAGACACGTTGACTTGAGTATGTAAAACCTAACAGTGCCTATTGCACTAAAAAATGCCTTGCTATTAAAGCATAAGGCAAAAGCCTAACTTAGCTGTTTCCTGAAATCCACATTTATACGGAGAAACCCCTTAACTTCCTCTAAAACAAAAGGCATATACTCTACATAGACATATATTTGAGACATTAAAGAAACATCAATTTCCATTTAAAAAAACGTTTAACTTAGTATCCTCTTTCAAATTTCTGGTGCCTACTACAAAACTGGAAAGAACTGTAAAAAAAAATAGCTTTCGAAATATTAGTCATTTTAAGTGAGTCACGCCCTAGAAGAATTTACTTGAGAGTAAAAGCTAGTTGACCCTAACATCTCAGAAATAAAACTCCAATTTGTTCATCCATTTAACCTACCATGAGTCTGTGATTTGGCAACTTGTGGAAAACAACAACAAAAAACCCACTAAAATAGAACTGGTCACTGGAAACTCTCTTTCTGGTCTGTACTATCTAAATGCCTGCTGTCATGTCAGGCAAAAAGTAATTTGTAGAGCAGCCTTGTGGTCCACTGTATTATGTAGGAAGGACAATGTACTGGAAGAGCGAGGACTCAATCATTTCGTGTCTACTACTGAGAAACTAAATTCTGTAGAGAACATGAGACTAAGCGGAGGCTCTTTGGTCAGCTCAACAGACAACGTTGGAAGAATCAATGGGGAGTTTACACAAAGGTAAAATGAAGAGTTCCAAGCTCTCTCATTGCTAACCGTACACTCTCCATGACTGTTCCAAGTGGTTTTGCAGGTCATCCAAGCACTAATATTTTCTTAGCCCGAATACATTTAAAGAGGGAAGGGGCAGAGATCATTCACACTGTGAATGTTTCTCTCTGAACTTCCTGAAGTCAACTGGGCGGAGGCCCTACTGGTTCAAGCACCTGCAATTTCCGCCCTTCTCCTTCCCCTTCTTCCGGGCTCGCGTCCCGGCTCATCACCCGGCTTGTGGCCCACTCCCACCGCCAGCTGGAACCCTGGGGACTACGACGTCCCTCAAACCTTGCTTCTAGGAGATAAAAAGGTAATGATCGTCATGTGTTAAATCACTGCAGTATGAGGTCTTCACGTGAAAGCTTTATTTGGGTAGGAAAACCTAGCCTACGAGAAACGGGTCCGTGCGGTCACGCCTGACTGCCTGTCTCCGGGTCAAGGCTGACAGGACCAGCTCCAGCCCTCCGCCGGAGAAGGTTGTCTTTTCCCCTCGGAACTCTGGCTTCCCTAAAGCGGCCGCGCCTCCTTCCAGGCCTCACCTCCCGCCGGCTCCGCCCGGCCCGGCCCACCTCGCCCCCACCTCGACGCCCACCCATTGTCCCATCGCGCAGTCACCGAGCGCAGATCCCGAGCTCTCGATTGGAACGCCTCCCCATCACTCAGCCACACTCAGGGGCTGGACGCCTCACTCCCGTTTCCGAGCCATAAAAGGTCTAGGGCCGCTTCCCCCGTGCCAGCAGGTAAAGCCGCGGCGGCGGGAGGGAGGCCGGGAGGGGCCGCGCGCCCCGGTCGGCCCAGCCGGGGAAGAGGAGCGGCGGGCGGGGGGGGAGGGCACCACACACACAACCCTCCTTTGCCGTGCGACCGCACCCTGCCCCCGCCCCAGGGCCCCCACCCCTCAAGTCCTGATCACAGTGCCAGAGCCGCGGAGCCACCCTTGTCATCCTGCCCGGGGACGGCCCTGGGGCAGTTACTACCGCGAAGCACGGAGGGCGGGGCGGGCCGGGCCTCGGGGAGGGGGTGGGGGGATGTGAAAGGTCCCGGATGTTGCTGAACGGGAGCCCCTTCCAGAGGGAGTGACTGGGGCAGGCGCTGACGGGCTGAGCGAAAGCTAAGGTGGGGGTAGGGAGAGAGCGCCTTCCCGCAGGCTGAGAGGAAGAGTGGGCCGGCGGAGGCTGCAGGGGAGAGGGAAAGAGAGGGCGTCGGGTACCCAAGGGGAAGGTGAGGAGTGGGGGATTTGCGTTGGGGAGGAAAAGGAAAAAAGCAGCCTCCTGCCCTAGGTGCACTCGGGACAAGCGTAGACGAGCTGGGAGCCGAGCGAGGTGGGGAGGAGTGGCGGCTGCGGGCGAGAACGCGCGCGCCTCCGCTCGCCCTCCAGCGCGGGCGGGCAGGACGAGCGCTGGGGAGCGGCGGTTGCGCGGGGCCCGAATCGCTGTGGGCACCAATCAACGGTTGCCATAGCAGCGTTTGACGTCATCGTGCGTGTGGTGCCCCTGCTGCCGGGGCTGGTGATTGGAGGAAACCCCGTGTCTGCGGAGCCGCTGTAGCCTGTGAGCAGCGAGATCCAGGGACAGAGTCTCAGCCTCGCCGTTGCTGCCGCCGCCGCCCAGAGACTGCTGAGCCCCTGTCCGTCCGCCGCCACCACCCACTTCGGGCACAGGTGAGGAACCCGGCCGCCGCCGCGCCTCGCTTCCTGTCACAGGCCAGCCTTCCGAACGCGTGGGAGCCGTCCTCGTTCCGTCCCCTCATACCCACTCGCCCCGCGGTGGCGGCGCCGGGCTGAGGCGGAGTCTCCTCAGCGGACACGGGCGGCGGCTCCTCTTCCGCTGGGCTCGGGCGGGAGGCTAGCGGCCGCCTTCGGCTCCTTGCTTCCGCATCGACGCCCCGGCGCCGATCGGTGCTCACTCCCCCGTCCTGCCCCCGGGGGTGGGGAGGGCGCCCAAACGCGAGATCCCCGGGGATACCCCTGTCGCCGGTTCCCGAAGGTGGACGAGGCATGGCCGGGGCGCCGCCGGCCGCGATCCGTCCCCACCCTTGTCTCTGCGGACTTCCACCCCCTCCCTCGCCGCCCTTCTCGCTTCCGCCCGAGATAATGACTCGGCTGCGGCGGCGGCGGGCATCGCAGTGGCGCAGGTGAGGCCGCCCCCTCCTCTCTCCCTCGGCCGCCCCCTCCTTCCCCTCCCCCTCGCGCAGCCTCCGCGCTGGGCGCTGCGGCTGCTGGACCCGGCCCTCCCCCACCCCGGGAGGCGGCGGCGCGGCGGGGAGGGGCCGGGGGCCTCGGGTACCCAGGCGCCAGGGAAAGGCCTGGCCGAGAGCGGGTTGGAGCCCAGGCCCGGCGCGGCGGCGCCCGCCAGGTAGACCGGGGCGAGGCCGCGCGTCGGCGCGAGGGGAGCCCACTGCGGGGTGAGGTTTTGGGGTGGGGTTCGCCTGGGACCTAGAGCTGAATTTTCTGGGCTCCGCGGTGGGAGGAAGGACTTGAATTTTCCTGGCGGGGGTGGGGGATGGGTCTGACTTTTTTTGCTCCTTGTGAACGGGCGGGGGAGGTGTGGATGTGGGCTGCAAGTCCAGGTGGGGGTAGAGCGGGGTGGGTAGCCCGCGGTCGGCTCCCGTGCGTGATGGACTAGAACTGGAGGGTCCCTGCGCTCGGTTTAGGGACGCATATCCTGCTTTGGTGGCGGGTGAGCCTGAGCATAGCCGCTGCTGGCCCCCTCGGCTGGGTGTGGCTCTCGTCCCCTCCCCCACCTGCAGCTGTTGGTCCCTTAGAGACGTTGTACACGGGCACCGGCGCTGATCGGTGGCGGGGAAGGCGCTGGATGGGAGAGCGGGGTGTGTCCGCGGCGGGGCTGGTAGTGGTTCCGCTTCTGCGGGCTGCTGTGGCGTCTCTGCCCCGGGGTCAGGCGGCTTCGCTCCCCCCCCCACCCCACGGCTTGGGCGGGGGCGCCGGCTGCTCCTCCCTCTGGCTCCAGTCGGGGGGAGGAATTAACACTCTGCAGTAGGTTGGGCTCCCTGACACAGATCCGCCATGACAAAGGAGGAGAGTCGGGGACTTGAGCCGAGGCTCCGACTTGGGCGGAGCCTGGAGGGGGGTGGTTGCGGATACGCGGACCGGAGGATTTGCACTTTAAAGTCCGGGTCTGCGCGTTTTCGTTTCACCGTACCCGACGTCTCAAGTCAGGTAAGGGTTAAATGGGTGCGGTGAGTCCTGCCCGCAGTGTAGAGGCGAGGCCTTGGAGCACTCGTTACTGTGTGAGAAACCTTATCCACTTCCTCTTGTACCGAAGTGATTGGGGAGAGAATCCTTTGTACTGGCCTAAATGATTTTTCGTTAAAAGCAGAATTAACCAGAGAGCGTTTCTGAGATTCTAAGGGAAAAATCAGTAATTTAGAGACCTGAGGAAAATAATGCTGTCATAAAGGTTAAATAGTTTACGTATTGAGCCAGTACCTTGCATCCAAAGTGGCTAATTATTTGTTTAAAATGTGGGGACCTGTTCTCTCATTTGGTTAAAAAGTATTGTGGGATTTCCCTGGAAAGGTAAAAGATGATTACGGGAGTCAGTTCCCAAGGTGGACTCTTCCGTTCACCTTCTAGTTTAAAAGTGCACTTCATTCAGGGTGTGTATTTTCCTCTAAAGTCATTTATTCTGTGGTGTCACTGTGGATTAGTATCTTTGTGCTGTTTGGCAACTTGCAAAAGGGTATCTTTCCAGAAAAATGTAGCTGAGGTAAATTGAAAAGGTCCAGGAAACTAAAATGCGAGAGAAAGAGAATTAGATGGGTAGTCATGGTGAAGGACAGCTTGAGTGATAACATCCAATTACATTATGACGGCTAGAAGCAAAATGCAGCACTTCTGCATTTCAGCTGGAGCGACGACATTGGAAACACTTGTAAATTAAGTACTTCCATTGTGATATATTCTAGTACTCACAAAAAGAGTTGAAGTGCCCTGATTTTGTGGATATTTTTAAAGCATGTGGACATATAACAAGATAAAGAGTTGAGGCATTAGGGTCAGATATTGATCTTTTGTGGTGGATTTATACTCAAAATATCTGAAAACAAACAGTTTGGTCATTCCTCCCCCAAATTGTTATGCTATTATCGGCTGGCAAATGTTGCAGAGATCTAGTAGGTTTGGGTAGGGGTAACACTAAAACTAAAATGTAATCACTCTTGACAAGAGTATTATTAAAGTAAAAAGACATGAGTTACATTAAACTGATATGAATTATGATTCTGGAAATACGATAGAAATCCAGATGTTATCTGTAAACAATGCTTTTACTAAAGGAAGAAAAGCTGCTTAATTTTGGATCACTGAGTGGTATTGGAAATGAGTTGAGATTTTGGTCAGGTAAGATGAGGGGTAGTTTTTGAGGCAGCTTTTGGAAGTAATTTTGACCTTATGTGAAATTTGGATCTTCTGAACAAATTTTAGTTTTGCTACACTGATGTGTTAATGGCTGTAAGTTTACCTCTGATGCTGAGTATGCTAAATTTTTTTTCCTTTTCCGACTGTCCTTTTGTGAGGCTGCATTTTAATTCCTCATGTGAACAGTCTTCCACAGGCAGTTAGGTTTCAGGTTTAAAAAACTGAATTTACCACAGGTATAATTTTGAGTCTGTTTATTCTGATGGGAAAAATTTTAAATACTCCTTTTTTCCCCCCTGCAGAACATCCAGTCATGGATAAAAATGAGCTGGTTCAGAAGGCCAAACTGGCCGAGCAGGCTGAGCGATATGATGACATGGCAGCCTGCATGAAGTCTGTAACTGAGCAAGGAGCTGAATTATCCAATGAGGAGAGGAATCTTCTCTCAGTTGCTTATAAAAATGTTGTAGGAGCCCGTAGGTCATCTTGGAGGGTCGTCTCAAGTATTGAACAAAAGACGGAAGGTGCTGAGAAAAAACAGCAGATGGCTCGAGAATACAGAGAGAAAATTGAGACGGAGCTAAGAGATATCTGCAATGATGTACTGGTGAGAATCAATTCAGTCTGGCTTCATTATACTGTAGGGTCCCTATGAGTATCAGTTACATTACTCTTAACTTTGTCTTTGGTTTTTCTTTTCCTTCTACACATTGTGTGTTCCAAATTTAAAAGTTTTCATGGTGTCATGACTAAAAAGATATTAAGACAATTAGATACGTATATGTAAAATAATTGCAACAATGATTATGAAACAGTTCAGTTTTGTTAAAAATAACAGACTTTAGTATTGTATTTTATATTAATTGAAAAGATAAACTAATAGTATTACTGTTTTACTTATGGTTAGAATATTTGTAGTAGCTCTATAGCTGGTTATCTTAAATGTACATCTATGGATAAAGGAATTTTACATACTTTATGTAAGAGAGATGTAATAGGATACTCATTGTAGAAATAGTACTCTTCTCAGGATTAGCCGCTATAATGTTAATGTAATGAGTCAGCCATGCAGAAAACTCTGGCGTCACAACTATGAAACCTCTTCCTGCATTGAATTCTTGAAGGTAAATTTTGAACACTCACAACCATGATGAAAGGTTATGAACAACTCAAGCTTGATTTTCCAGTTTGAATCGAGTATTTTAAATATTCAGTACTTACTATGTTGAAACACTGCGCTTAAAAGAATTAAACTACATTTTGGTTATTTTTAATCTGTCATATAAAGTAGGGCTTTTTGATCAAGAATAGTTTAAATTTGAGGATAAACTAGGAGAAAATCCAACCAAGCTGGCAGTTTTTAGAATAATATTTAAAGTGGTTTTACTAAATGGTTACACTTAACCAGTATGGCAGGTCTCTGATATACAAAGAGGTGCAGCATCTCGATTTTTCTGGACAGATTACTGAATCTGGGACTCAGTATGGAAATCCAGATGTGTTACTTACTATATGAACCTTCTTTATGGAAGAAGTACTATAATGAGCAATAGGATAATGTCTGATGTGGTTGTAGGTTGGGGTTTTTTTTTAAAGTTGTGATGATACTATGATTTCTTTACATTTGTATTTACTAATGGAATAGCATCAGTTCCTAAACTGTAATTTTCTCAAATGATATTTACTTAACACTGTCTTTTTAAAGAATAGTGATTTTTTAAACATGGTTATTTGGGTTCACAATCACAAACTCAATGAGGCATCTGTCTTGGGGCATTTTTTTGTTCTTTGCTTATTGAAACTTTTAGAATGATAGCTATTATTTGTATCTAAGTTGAAAAAAGGAATATCTTGCTTTTATTGAGGCCAAGTGACAAATGCCTATTTTGTGATTTTGCTAAGGTAATAAGAATATTTAAATTTTGAAAATGTGATTTTTTTCTATAATAAATAATGTATTGGATTTTTTTTTTCCTGCTCACCTTACTAATACCTGTGTATATGTAATTCAGTTTTGTTCAGTCTGGTGTGTTTTCCCCAGTTATTAGACCTGATCAGAAAGTTTTTATTTTGGCTTCAAAGGGTGTGTTACACGTTAACATTTCCCTTAAGGTGAAAGCCAATTTTAGGAATGAAAAGGAATGTAACATTTACCTTTTACTAACACGCTTATTTGCAATACTAGGTAGGTATGTGCATGTTTTCCATATACAAAGTATAAAAGTTCCTGTCATTGTGAGTCTTTTCCAAGGAAAAGACTTGTAGCAGGTTTGTTTTTGTGTGTGTGTGTGTGTGTTTGTTTGAGACTGAGTTTTGCTCTTGTCACCCAGGCTGGAGTGCAATGGCACCATCTCAGCTCACTGCAACCTCTGCTTCCCCTGTTCAAGCAATTCTTCTGCCTTGATCTCTCGAGTAGCTGGGATTACTGGGCGTGCACCACCACGCCCAGCTAATTTTTGTACTTTTAGTAAAGATGGGGTTTCACCTTGTCGGCCAGGCTGGTGACCAGGTCAGGTCAAACTCTTGACCTCAGGTGATCCACTCACCTTGGCCTCCGAAAGTGCTGGGATTACAGGAGTGAGCCACCACGTCCAGCCCAACTTATAGCAGTTTTGACTATGCTTCCCTTTAGTTTCCTTATCAAGAAAATTTTTTGACATAGAACCAGTAGATGAGGATAACAAGATAATCTCTTAATATAAATAGCTTCTTCTTGTTATGATTATTAAGGAGGTTCATTCTGGTCCCTACCCACATTGTTACCCTCCAGAATAGCACTGGCTTCTCAAAAAGTCTAAATGGTATTTACATTTGAAAGTTTGGATAAATGAGAATTTAATTCTTTACAAATGGCTTTGAAGAGAATTCTAAACAAGCTTTTGCTTCCAGCCTTGGTCTTTTCAAGAGTAAGACTTAGTGATCTTTGCATACTCAACGTGTAGTAGATGCTCAAATATTTGTTAAACAAGCAAAAAGGCTTCTTTTAAGAAAGAGGTTAGAATTAGGTCAGCAGCACTGCAAAATTTCCCTAGCTTTTTCTTTTTCTGCTTGGGAAAATTTGATATTTACAGATAATAGGCTTCTTTTTCCTACCATCTTTTTCAAATAGGTCACACCAACTCTGGAAACATGTTGCATAAAATTCCTTCTCCCCTTTCTGTGAAATGGAAGAATAAAATGTAGCAGAACTGATATTTCTACTAGAGAAAGTTTTTGAATCATTATTACTTAATGATTAGTAAAAATATTTTAAATTATATTTTTAAGATCTTACATGATAAATCAATTATAATTTTTTATTACTCCGGCCTTTTCTGGGCTTTGATATATATATTTTTTTAATTTGAGAAAAATAAGCAGGTAATCTTTTTTGCAGAATTAATGGTATTGGCTTGTGGCATTAGTGATAACCAGATTTTTTATATTGAGCACCTATTTTATAATAGCTGTGAGAATAAACTTTCTTCCTACAAAAAGCAGCTAATCTCCAAAGTTCTGAGTTTTTCTGAAGAGCTCTTCAGTAACCCATTCTGGTTACATGTATTTATCAATTGTTTAACCATTTAATAAGGAACCAGAGCTTGGACCATGTTGCATATTGCAAGAGTTAATAGAGCGTTACCGTGGGAAGTGGTCACTGGCATGTTATTCACAATGTGGACTTTTCGTTATGTAAAAGAACTTGGGGCTCTTCTCTTCCATGTGTTAATTTGAAACTGCAATATGTGAACTAGTGCAATCTGCCTTTCCTGCCAGATGCTTAGACAAAAGCTCTCTTGGTAGTTGGGGAGGGACTCAACACTAGTACCTCTTTAAACCTGAAAGATGGCACCCATAAATTGCATAGTTTTTATCTTGCACATGATGAAATGAATACCAAGGAAATACAGCCTAGGAAGCCTGTTTCAAACTCAAAAGAAGTATGTCGAGGTGAATAATAGAGCTCAAGATACTGAGTCAAACTAGTTTTACCATTTAATAGATTCATGGCCTGAGGAAATCACTCAGTCCCTCTGAGAAAACTAAGCTCAATTAAATAGGAAAAATACTCATCCCACAGGGTTGTGGGGAATGAGAGTCAGGTAAAGCACCTTGACTACCTTCTGTGTCCTGTTTATCTTAGCTTTTCAGTTCTATTTAAAAGTGTGAGCCTGCCTATAATAGTGCAGTGGTCTCTTAACTTACAGTCCATGAATGGAATTTAGAAGATTGAAGAAGCCTTTAAAATTGTGTATTTTTCTGGGGCAGAAGGTACATGCCAACCATCAGATTTTCAAGTATTTCATTTTAAAATTTAAAATCCACTGCTGTAGGCAGAGAATGACTTTATAGGAGGTCTACAAGAGGAAGCAGTGTAAAATTGTGTGTCTAACATTTGTAACAGTTGGCAACTGCAGTTAAGTAATCTTAATAGTGACTCTGTTAATTTGACTGAGTTCTATTTTATTGCTGCTCTACATTTTTATTTGCTCAGGGCAATTTTAAGTTGTGGTTATGGGGCACTGATTTTTATCTCCAGCCCACAGAACTACCATTAAACAGAAATAAGATAAGAAAGCAAGCAGCTTTGGGTCCCTTTTAGTCTGAATGTGTTATTACGTGCCTTGGGCTTTAAAAACTGCTATGTAGAGTTAGTTTTTAAGATGAAAATCACTAGACAGCTCATTGGAATAAGGGCTTCTCCAAAGAACTCTGTAGGGTTATATCTGTTGTTACTATTTTATTTTATTAAGATATACTGTATATTTACATGTCTTCATGGTTTTGGTATGTTTCAAAGTATAAATAATTCAAGTTCTGTGGTCCCAGGAAGGAAAAAATTGGACAGTGTCTTTTTTTTTCTTTTTTTCTTTTTTTTTTTTTTTTTTTTTTGAGACGGAGTCTCGCTCTGTCGCCCAGGCTGGAGTGCAATGGAACGATCTCGGCTCACTGCAAGCTCTGCCTCCCGGGCTCACACCATTCTCCTGCCTCAGCCTCCCGAGTAGCTGGGACTACAGGTGCCCGCCACCATGCCCAGCTAATTTTACTGTATTTTTAGTAGAGATGGGGTTTCACCATGTTAGCCAAGATGGTCTCAGTCTCCTGACCTCGTGATCCACCTGCCTCAGCCTCCCAAAGTCCTGGGATTACAGGTGTGAGCCACCACGCCCGGCCTGGACAGTGTCTTTGGTAATAAAGTTCATTTTTTTTTAATGTAAAGTGCCACACCCAATGACATATTTTGTACAAATACAAAAAGTCTGAGGTATATGAAGTGGAAATGATGAAAATAAAGGCAAGGGAATGGAAAGGTAGAGGCCTTTGCTGTTTGATGGGAAGAGAAACTAGCTGCCTTTATAATACTAAATTAAATGTCATCGGACTTTTGGATTAATTTCTCAAATTTTTGATTCCAAAATAAGTTACTCTTGGCATATTTATATTGAAGTGCGTGTGTGTGAGAGAGAGAATTTTTAAGTCAAAATGACGGGTGTTCTGATATCAAGTAAGTTTTAAAAGTTAGCGTATAGTTTATTGAAATTCTAATACGTTTCTTAGAGTTTTTTGTAGAATTCCTGGTTCCCTATTGTGATTTCATCCTACTTCCCATAGCTTTTGCTTTACTCTTGACAGTTCTACATAGAGAATAAACACTGCTCAGGGTTTTAGGGGACTTAGAACTGCTGTCAGTTTCAGTATACTCAAAGCCAGCGTTCCTCTTCCTTTTGAAACTGCCTGTCCTTTATA
This sequence comes from Nomascus leucogenys, assembly GCF_006542625.1. NCBI lineage: Eukaryota > Metazoa > Chordata > Mammalia > Primates > Hylobatidae > Nomascus > Nomascus leucogenys. The sequence goes on along the minus strand of NC_044396.1, from coordinate 53,107,910 downwards.
ACTACCCAATTTTAGCATGTTTTCTAGACTTAATCACATGACATGTTGGACTCAACTTTGACTTAATTTTCAGATTACAAGCTGTTGATGTTTCCCATATCATTGGTTCCCTATCTTTTACATTCATGCTGAATTGTATAGTTCCCAGGATTATACTCGGAAAAGTGCACATTGCCAAATAGGAAAATGATACTGTAAGGATAAACTTGATGTGCTTTTAATGGACAAAAGCTAAATTATAAACATCTTTTTACTGCTGCTTGTGGTCATTCACTTGGACTTGTTATTCTTATTTTTCCTTTTTCAGTTCTATGTTGCATGTATTTCTTATTCTAATCTTTCTAAAACGCTGATTATTTGCTTGATCCTTGCCAGAATTCCCTGCAAGAGGCTTTTAGCTTTTGTTTGGTAGTCTCACTATCACTGATAAAAACCATTGCTAATTACCATCTTTATGGCCTGAGGGTTTCTGCTTCATTACTCGATTTAGGACTTATTTTAATCTTGATTATCTGTCTTTCAGCATCAGAAGATTGGCTCTGTTCTTTTCTCCTTGAAAACATTTGTGTATTTGTAAAGTACACTGAAGGAATATATGCTTTGATATTTAGATGGCACAAATTTAAATTTTGGTGTGGGAAGAACGGTGTGCTTGGCCACCATATCAGCAGTTCTCTCTTTTTTATTATGCGTATTTCTATGTAACCGATCATTCACTTGTTCTCTAGTCAGTAATTCCCTGTAATTATGAGAAGCTTGTATCTGTGAAAGTTACTGTGCAATAGCAGTTGTCATTGATTTAGTTTTGTTTTCTGGTAAGGTATAATGTGATAGAAGTAGTAGTGTAGTGTAGGATAGTTTTACATATTGGCAGATTTCACTAGTTTTTTTTCTATTGCCATTCAGACACCAAAGCCATGTGGATGAATATAGCTGACTTGATATCAGTAAGATCATTTTGTGTGACACCTGCCCTTTTGTTTACATTGGATAGGTTATTAAAAAGTTTCAGCATGTAAGCTCTTGCTGATTTCTTTTGACAGGATTTGTTGTGAACCTTCCTTTCTCCCCCAAATAAAAATGTGCTTACAGTGGTAACAACAGGTAAAAGAATATAAGGATAGTTTCAGCCAAGTATTAATCTATAAAGTTAAGCGGACCAATGTAAGATTTGTTTAATGGGTTGGCCTGTATGCATGTGTTGAATTTTAAAATCTAAGAAAGATTATTGCATTAAATTTGCAGGGACTGCCCAGTTTTTGTTGTATTAGTATTTTATTTGAATCGTTTAATGAGTTGGGAAGTTAGAGATGTTTTTTGTTTTTTGTCGTTTTTTGTTTGTTTTTTTCTGAGACGGCAGTCTCACCTGGTCGCCCAGGCTGGAGTGCAGTGGCATGATCTCGCCTCACTGCAGCCTCCACCTTCCGGGTTCAAGCGATTCTCCCTCCTCAGCCTCCTAGGTAGCTGGGACTACAGGCGCCCACCACCATGCCCGGCTAATTTTTGTATTTTTAGTAGAGATGAGGTTTCGCCATGTTGGCTGGGCTGGTCTTGGACTCCTGACCTCAGGTGATCCACCCACCTCGGCCTCCCAAAGTGCTGGGATTACAGGCGTGAGCCACCATACCCGGCCTAGAAATGTTTTTTAGTGGTAGTTAATTTCTAACTTGCAACAATTTTTGGGATCTAGAGTTTTTAAAAATTAGCATTATACCAAGGAACCCAGTGGTATGTGGAATGTTTCTCATCTCAGTGATAAATTACAAATGCTTTTCTGAGAAAGACCTATTTGTTGATCGAAGACTTATGAACACTCAGCTTATAATTTTTTTGCTCCTTAAACGTAATAAACATTGTCCAGTTTAGAATGACATACTTGGACCACATTCAACCAAGAGACACTTGATGAAAATATTATGCAAAATACTTACTTAAATGTGATTCTGTGGAATTGACAGTTGAAGGTAGTATTATATAGGCAAGCTGTAGTTCTTGCCTAGAACAGGCAAGTTTTCAATTCAACAATTTGATGAGTCTTTTAGCATTGTGTTTGGAAGATGTTTGGAAATAAAACTCAAGCAATCTGCTTTTTGTAAGAGTAACGACTTTTCCTTCCCAGTTGCCCTTTGATTGTTGCCATCTAGTGGAGGACTATCATCAGGCTCTTTTTCTTTAATTGGAGCAGAGATAAAACTTTAAGCATATCCCTGTGTAACATTTCTAAATAAAGGATACTAAAGTGTATACTACCTTACTTTAAGAGAGGTGGTAAAACTTAGCATGAGCCATGCAGACTTGAATTTCTGATTCATTGTGTGATTTGCGGCAAGTTTTACCGCATTTCTCTGTGACTCTGTTTCCACATCTTCAAAATGGGAATAATACTTACTATCTACCTCTAGGATGTTTTGGGGAAATTGTTGAATTAACACACCCCTGTGGTGGTGTTAAATAGCAAATATACTGCTTTACCTTTTGTACCTCTGTGATACCACTTTATTGTGGTTTGATTTATAAATTTTGGATTAAATTTAAGAGAACTTTAGAAAGCTGAAATTTTTTATTTAATATTTGACAAGTTGCTATTTTGTAATAGCCCTGTGCTATTACAAAAATAAATGTAAAAGCCCTTGCTATTCAGTCTGGAGAGGGAAATAGACATGCACAAATAATATAAATCAAAGAGGGAAAAGTATTGCAAATTCATTGAACATAGAAAAGCTGGTCTTTAGCCTTTTTTGAAAAGGGGCTGATAAAATATAGTCCCCCTATGTAGTTTATCCATAATACATAGTGTGCACGTACAAGCTAAAAAGCCCTATGAAAAATGGGGTGTTTTAACTACCACCACCACCAACAACAAAAAGCATTGTGGGGGAAATACTGGTAAATTGGGCCTTGGTTTGTGAGAAACTTCAGCGCAGGCCTAGATTCTGGGGGAGGGGAGAAGAGGAAAGCCTTCAGTGAGAGCGTCAATAATTTTTAAGTTTATACTTAACTACTCATTAAGTTCTTTTTGATATAAGTTCTTTTTGATACTTGTTAGTATTTCACTTTTTTTTTTTTCGAGACGGAGTCTCGCTCTGTCCCCCAGGCTGGAGTGCAGTGGCGTGATCTTGGCTCACTGCAAGCTCCGCCTCCCAGGTTCATGCCATTCTCCTGTCTCAGCCTCCCTAGTAGCTGGGACTACAGGTGGCCGCCACCACACCCGGCTAATTTTTTGGTGTTTTTTAGTAGAGACAGGGTTTCACTGTGTTAGCCAGGTTGGTCTCGATCTCCTAACCTCGTGATCCACCTGCCTCGGCCTCCCAAAGTGCTGAGATTACAGGCATGAGCCACTGCACCCAGCCTAGTATTTCACTTTTAATCTTTAGGAACAACATTTCAAAATTTGTTTTCAGATGTTTCTTTTTTTTTTTTTGAGATGGAGTTTCACTCTTGTTGCCCAGGCTGGAATGCAATGGTGTGATCTTGGCTCACCACATCCTCCGTCTCCTGGGTTCAAGCGATTCCCCTGCCTCAGCCTCCCAAGTAGCTGGGATTACAGGCATGCACCACCATGCCCAACTAATTTTTGTATTTTTAGTAGAGACGGGGTTTCTCCATGTTGGTAAGGCTGGTCTTGAACTGCTGACCTCAGATGATCAGCAGTTCGCCTCGGCCTCTCCAAGTGGGATTACAGGTGTGAGCCACCGCGCCCAGCCTTAGATGTTCTTAAAACACTGATTCCTTCTAGGATTATTTTGCTAACATTCATGATTTGGAGGGAGACAATTCTCTGAACCCGATTTAATTTGGCAGTTTTTATTCTTGCTTCCTGCTAGCCCATTCACCCAGTTGATTAAAAAAAAGTTGTAGAACAGAACAGACCGGGCTTTCTATTAGCATTGTTTAGTATAGGTATCTTTTGTTTTGGGGTAAATATCAGGGAGCAGCTACTCTTTTAACAGGAATTATATTTAATAATAAAGTTTTAGGCTGGCTTTAACAGTTCTTGAACATCAGGGATAATATACTTTTGCTTTGCCAGATTTCTTGTTGATTAAAAGTGCAGATTTGCCATCGGTTAATGGAAAATGCGTTAAGTGATTGGGCACAAGCCTGCTTATAGATGACCTTATTTATAGAACATATGTTCACAGCTTAAAATCTTATTCTGTTAGGCCACATTGCATAGAAAGGTAAGAATTTGAATTCAAAATGTCTAAAAGACTTAATAAATTAGTTCTTGACACCTCCTAATCATTAGCATTTCTGGTGGAGCGCTTTTCTAATTGGTTGGTTGAAAGCAAGTGAGGAAATTGCAAATCAAACAATGGAAGCCACTCCGGCCACAAGGGGGAGTAAGAGATTAATTTCCAAATCTATGGGCCCCTAATGTGTGACAGATTACGGGCTTCTTGCATGATTTCTTTTTAAAATTTTAAGAGATCTAGGAATTATACAAGGCCCAGTGGCTCTACCGAATAAAAATTATAGGAAAATTATCTCTGCACAAGAGAATTGTACAAGACTAGAAATTTGAACTACACTATGCTGAAGAGTTGGAATTAAATTTCCTGTTAATGAGGATGTTATTAAAATGACATTTGTGGGGTATTTTTGTGAGTTTTTAAGTTGAATAATATAAAGTGGGAGTTTTATATAATTTGTAGGTTTGTAGAAATATGTTTAAATATACAAAAATTTCATTGAGTCATTGAATTTTAGGGTTGAAGGGACATCTGATCTAGCCTTTTTATCAAGACACTGCAGCTCAGGGGTTCAGCTATTTACATGAGGTCATACAGTAAGCATTCATATTTGTAGTCCCTTAATGTAGTATCACCTTATTGTAGATTGAAACACGACATTTAATCTGCTATCAAGATACTTGGTTTGTAGGGGGGATGAGGAGTTGTCAGAATAACAAAATAAATGGCTTTAATTTCATTAAAAACAGTGGGGTTTTTTTTTTGTTGTTTGAGATGGAGTTTGACTTGTTGGCCAGGCTGGAGTACAATGGCACAATCTTGGCACACCGCAACCTCTGCCTCCTGGGTTCAAGTGATTCTCCTGGTTCAGCTTCCTGGATAGCGGGGATTACAGGCATGCACCACCACGCCCAGCTAATTCTGTATTTTTAGTAGAGACGGGGTTTCTCCATGTTGGTCAAGCTGGTCTCGAACTCCTGACCTCAGGTCATCCGCCCGCCTTGGCCTCCCAAAGTGCTGGGATTACCGGCATGAGTCACTGCACCCAGCCGATTTTTGTTTTAGACTATATTTAGGGTGGTGTACTTACTGAGAATCACTTTTGAGGGCTCTTGTGCCTCAGTTACTTGCTACCTCAACCTTTTAACTTCTGGTGTGTGTATGCTTTGTATAAAAGCAGGCATGTCTGTGTCCTAATGTCTCTCTCTTCGTTTTTTGTCTTGGAAGAGAGCCATGACAGTACAATCTAAAACAGAAAAATGGGTTATGGAGGCTTGGTCTTTCTCTCACATATTTGGTGAAGTCATGTCAAAGTTAGCCCAGCTGTGTTCCCAAATTTCAATTCATAAATGTCTCATTAGAGGTTGATTGTTTTGCTTTGATATTCTGGGGGGATTTGCTATTTGCTAATGACACTTAATGTCTAATTATCTTTGTGCGAATTAAATTTAATACTAGGACCAATTGGTGAAAATACTCTTTTAAGACAAGATGAGAACTTTCTCTCCACCCCACATATTTTTCTTTACAAATGTATCATTGTTTTTGTACCATTTCTGTCTTAAATACAAAAGTAGTATCAGCCACATAAGGAAATTTGAAAAAAAAAAAAAGAGCTTAAAAAGGGTATGAAAAAGGGTATCTTTCAGAAATAAAGACAATTAAAAGGGACTTCTTTAAAATGTGTTAACTTCTCATTTTGAAATAATTTCAGATTTAGAAAGAGGTTGGAAAAATATGAAGAGTTTTTCATATATTTTGCCAGATTGTCCAAATGTTAATAACTACAGTATAATTATTAAAATCAGGAAAATGATTAAAATAAATGATAAACTATTATGTAACCTATAATCTTAATTAAATTTAGCAAATTGTTTTACTGTAATTTCCTATTTCTGCTCCAGAATTCCATCCAGAATTACACTTTGCATTTTGCTTACATGTCTCCTTACTCTCCTTTAATGTGGATCAGTCTTTTTTTGGTCTTTGCTTCTAATGATTTGGGCACTTTTTTCAAGAGTACTGGCTGGTTATTTTGTAGAATGTCTCTCAGTTTCGATTTGTCTGGTGATACTTTTTGTTTGTTTGTTTGTTTGTTTTGAGATGGAGTCTCACTCTGTCCCCCAGGCTGGACTTTAGTGGCACGCTATCCTGGCTCACTTTGCAACCTCCGCCTCCCAGGTTCAAGCGATTCACCTGCCTTAGCCTCCCCAGTAGCTGGAATTACAGGCACCCGCCACCACGCCTGGCTAATTTTTGTATTTTTAGTAGAAGTGGGGTTTCACCATGTTGGCCAGGCTGATCTCAAACTCCTGACATCAAGTGATCTGGCTGCCTTAGCCTCCCAAGGAGTGAGCCACCATGCCCGGCCTGTCTGGTGATTCTTCATGATTAATTAAATTTAGGTTGCAAGTTTTTGGTGAGAATTCCTGGAAGTGATACGGTGTCCTCCTCAGTGCATTATATTAGGAGGCACGTGGTGTTGTCCTGTTACTTAACCAATTATATTTAGATAGTGCATTGTGCTGTTAGGACTTCTGAAAACACACCCCATGGTGCAAAATACCCATTGAATCTTTTTTAAGGTATATGCCTTAAGATTATGATTACTTTGTCAAAGGTTACAAACTAAATTATTTTGCCAAAGTGCTTTTTAAATAAGCTGTGTTTATGCTGAACAGGTTGCTTCTTCAAAGGGGAAAATACGATCCCAGCTCTGTAACTTGTAATTTTTTTTTTCGAATTTATTTTCATTAGTTGGCTTCTTGTGTTCTAGTTGGCAAGCCCAAATCTCAGCACATAGCACGGTGGTTTGAGTGTATAGTGGCAGGGTGGCTATTCTTCAGGGCTGAGGTAAATGTACAAATACTTAATGATTGAGTTCTTGTTCATAATTTTGGGGTTTGGTCTAAGGACCCTTAGTCTATAAATTCTCTGATTCCTTTTTAAGAAAAAAAGTGATCTTGAATTTAAAGAAATGTAGGGAATAGTGGTGGGGTGGGAAATTCATTATGTTAGAGATTTCCTGGCATTGGAAGGGAGATTTTGAAATTAATGCTGTAGTGAAACACAAGAAGATTAAGGTGAGGAGGAGGCTGGTCATAGTTTTGTATTTGAAATGCGTGTCTTGCCTCTTAGTTAGCAGAATTAGTACCATAATCTAGGACCCTTGACTTTTTAACAAGTTGACTCTGCCTTGCAACCTCACACTCTCTTCCAGTTCTCTCTGCAGGATTTTTCTTAGGTTCTTCTTTGTTCATTACATAGAAACCTGGAGTTTATCCATATTAGGAGGTGCTTAGCCTGCCCCTTTACTGCTGTTTCTGAATATATGTGTTTAGTTCAGCACTCACTTGTTATTTTAAATGAGCAATTTCTTAGGTTTTCAGAGAAGTAGAACATTGTTTTGTCTCTTACAGCAGAATATTCATTATCGAATGTAGTGTCAACCTCAGTTTCTATCAGGTTTTGTCTTAACTAGGAATTTGGTAAGGTAATACACTCTTGATGATGAAGACTTTCTGAAAAATAGTTTTTAGGATGTTGAGATATTAAAATATCCTCCAAGATAGTTTTAAAATGTTTAAATGAAGCTATTAAAGTTAGGCGTATATTATTCAGTCAGGGAATTTAATATTTTTGAGTGCTTAAAATGTGTAGAACGTGTCTTTAATAGAGCCTATAAGTGGGTTGAGTATGTATGCTTATGAAAAGTTAAAGGTGCAAAACCATAATTGTTTTATTTGAGATGGAGTCTCACTCATTGGAGTGCAGTGGCACAATCTCGGCTCACTGCAACCTCTGCCTCCCGGGTTCATTCAAGCAATTCTGCCTCAGCCTCCCAAGTAGCTGGGATTACAGTCGTGTGCCACCACATCCAACTTTTTTTTTTTTTCCAGTGGAGACGGGGTGTCACCCAGGCTGGTAATCTTTATTTTAAATTGTACTTGTTCCATATAAGAATTTAGGTGTTAAAAGCATAGCATGTAGAGGGAAAAAATAAAGCTGCTGTAACCTCATCCTGCCTTCTTGGAGGTAATCTCTGTTAGTCCTTTGTGTATCCTGGGAATTTATGTGCAAAGTAAACAATTCTGTCCTTGAAGAATAAGGATCATATACTTAGTTTTGTAAATTGTACCCCCACACACACTTTGATGTATATCTTATGGTTCATATTGACAGGTACCTCCTTACTCTTTTTTTTTTTTTTTGGAGACAGAGTCTCGCCCTATCGCCCAGGTTGGAGTGCAAATGGCACAACCTCCACCTCCTGGGTTCAAGTGATTCTCCTGTCTCAGCCTCCTGAGTAGCTGGGATTACAGGCGCCTGCCACCACACCCAGCTAATTTTTGTATTTTTAGTAGAGACGGGGTTTCGCCATGTTAGCCAGGTTGGTCTTGAACTCCTGACCTCAGGTGATCCACCCACCTTGGCCTCCCAAAGTGTGGGATTACAGGCGTGAGCCACCACAACCAGCCCATACCTCCTCACTCTTAATGTCTGTATAGTACTCTATTATTTGGGTATGTAGCAACTTACTTAGCCAGACCCCCCTTTAAAAAAAAAAAAAAAGAGTTTCCCTCTGTCCCCCACACTGGAGTGCAGTGGTGCACTCACTGCAGCCATGACGTCCTGTGCTCAAGTGATCCTCCCACCTCAGCCTTTGGAGTAGCTGGGAGTGCAAGTGCACACTACACTAGGCTAAAATTTTTTTTTTTTTTTGAGACAGAGCCTAGCTTTGTCACCCAGGCTGGAGTGCCTTGGCACGATCTCGGCTCACTGCAACCTCTGCCTCCCGGGTTCAAGTGATTCTCCTGCCTAAGCCTCCCAAGTAGCTGGGATTACAGGTGTGCACCACCATGCCCAGCTCATTTTTTGTATTTTTAGTAGAGATGGGGTTTCACTATGATGGCCAAGCTGGTTTTGAACTCCTGGACCTCAAGAGATCCGCCCACCTCTTCCTCCCAAAGTGCTGGGATTCCAGGTGTTAGCCACCGCACCTGGCCACACTAGGCTAAGTTTTTAAATTATTTTTAGTAGAGATGGGGTCTTGCTGTATTGCTTAGGCTGGTCACTAACTCTTGGCCTCCAGCAGTCCTCCCAGCTCAGCCTTCCAAAGTGATTGTGATTAAAGGTATAAGCCACCACACCTGGCCGTTAGTCCTTTATTGACAGAAATTAGGATATTGCCCTTTTTTCTCTTCAGTTAAAAAGCTCTACACTACACACTATCTGTACAGACAATGTAGATGAAGCTGAATAGCTTTGAAGAATTAGCTTTAGGGAGAACATAGCATTAGAGCTAGGTATGGAAAGTTATTTAGCACAGGTTTTCATTTTATTTTTCCAGCTTTATTGAGGTACAGTTGGCAAAAAAACACATGTATTTAAGGTGTACAACATAGCAGAGGTTACTTTAAATCAACAGTTGTTAAAGTGATATGCCGACCACTGGGAGTCCTTTGGGGAGGTGTCTGTTAGTTAAGTCACAAAAGTCACAACTGTTTTCTTTTTTTTTTTTTTTTTTTTTTGAGACGGAGTCTCGCTCTGTTACCCAGGCTGGAGTGTAGTGGCACAATCTCGGCTCACTGCAACATCCGCCTCCCAGGTTCAAGCGATTCTTCTGCCTCAGCCTCCCAAGTAGCTGGGATTATAGGCGCACACCACCATGCCCAGCTAATTTTTGTATTTGTAGTAGAGACGGGCTTTCACCATCTTGGCCAGGCTGGTCTTGAGCTCCTGACCTCGTGATCCACCCACCTTGGCCTCCCAAAGTGCTGGGGTTACAGGCGTGAGCCACCGCGCCCAGCCAGGTCACAACTATTTCCATGGCAAATACTGTTAATACTGATTCTTATCACTTTGTTGACATTTAGCACTGGTGCAAACCCAAAGGTAGCTCAAACTTACTGGTTCCTTATCACTAATCAAGGCAGTGGTACTATACTGTACTAGTGATTATTGTATTTCTTTACCATTATGCACTCACTGTTTCTTTTAAAAAGAAAAAAGACTTTTTTTTTTAACGTCCTTGAATCTGAAACATTATTGTATTAATAGCCCTTAAATAGACATCTTTCAGTGAGGCAAAATGGGAAGTCCAGTGGTTGTCTCTAAGGAAAACACTTGTAGTTATTTGAATTGTGAGATAAACTAGCTGCTCTTCTTTTTTTATGGGACACTTTTTTCTCCAAAAAACTGCAGGCAGATAAGCTGTGGGTATTCAGACTTAGGTATTCGACAGATATCCTAAATGAATTGAGCCTCTCACTTTAAGGGAAAATGATATTGTTGACAAAGATAAAATTGAAGCTTTGGAGCAAAAATGAGAACTTTGGAAAATAATTATTACCACCATGATCTTAGTTTTCTACTTTTTTATGACTATAAAAGTGTCTTGAGACAAACTTTTAAGGCATAAATTTTTGAAGTATTGTTACCGTTTAGGGTTTTTTCCTAGAAAATGTACCTATTTATAGAGATAGTACATATGTACCATGATTGGGAGAAATAAGGTAATATTATTTAAATATTAGGAAATTATTTCACATAAGAGGGAGTTCAGAGCTAAGGTGGTTTCTGGGTGGGTGAGTGGGTGGGTTAAGATCAGTTACTGCAGTACAAACAGTACTTGAAGTCTAATGTGGTTGACAATAGACTTTTACCTTCCAAAAGGATGGCAGCACTTCTTTGTTGCTTACTATTTGCCAGACTCTGCTAAATGCTTATTATATGTTAATTCATTTAATCCTTACAGCAACCTTGTGCATTATGTCTACTACTAATATCCACCTTTTACAGATGAGAATCTGAGACCCAGGAAGATTTCAGAGTTTTGTCAAGGTGACAGAGTTTGGATTTAGGCAGTAAGCAGTCTGTCTCCATAGTTTGTGTTTCTAACAAGTCTGTTGTTTAAAAAGAGAAAATAAATACTAAAGGAAATGTTCTTTTTTTCTTTTGTTCTTTGATACGTCTTAATCCTGTGTTTTTGAATGAAAACTTTTTTGCATCCTACTTCACCATTTTTCCCAGTTATACAAATTTTAGATTACCAAAGCCAAAATGATGTACTTGAGAGTACAAGAGCACTAAAGCAGATTTTTGAATGTCAGAATCTCCATACTTTATTTTCACGTAACTGAGCAACCAGTGAGTAGAATGCCTACTCTCGGTTGGGAGCTGTGAATGGTGCCTTTCTGTTTATATGTTCATTTAGACCTCATAACAGCCTTTTGATGTGGATTTTCATATAGATGAGAAAATAAAGATTAGCTATTGTGTAAATCTCAAAATTAATGGGTTAGGGTGGAATTTCAAGTCTGCCTGGTTTTAGAGTTTATATGATTTGCATTACATCAAGCTCTTCTTCTACAAGTGTTGAATGCCCAAAAGGTTATAGTCTTGCCACCAGCTCAGGCAGCAGTTTTGGTGGTTTAGGGGTAATCATACTGAAAGACCAGTGAGAAAGGCATATCACTAGAGATGGAGTCTCAGTTCATTAACTTTTCATTAGGAATACTTGACTACAGGCAGGAGTGTTTATAAAATTCATATTAGTGGGAGCAGGTTGAGTCTATCCCAAGAAGGGATCAGAAGTAGACGACCTGTCAATTTATGTGGTTCCTTAATTTTAATAGACTTAATTTTAAAGACAAAACATCATTGTAAATGTAGACTATCTTTGGAATAAGGCATCTGTTGGAAACTGGCTTGGGAGGAAAAATGTTATTTGAACCCCATCTCTTGGAAGTTTTTTTCACAATCTAAGAGGTTAATTATACTATGGTGCAGTAGAGAGAAAAATCTCTTTTATCTCTAAAATCTCAAATTTCATGTAATTTACCTGTTGGTTAGGTTAAGGATTAGTGTCCTCTCTTCAGAGCCCATATCACATATTTAACTCTGGATTAGTAGGAGCTATTTACCAAAGAGTATTAGATACTGGCTTCTTGTGGCATTTTGCTGCTGAGTAAATGATTTCTTATCCTACTTAGTATTATTAGGGTGAATGCTGTATAAATGCATTAACTCTAATTCAGCAAATTAATCTTGGGTATTTTTTAAAATGTTGGCCATGGTATCTTTAAAAGACAGTGGCTGTCATGAAAAAACATACTTAAAAGTTAATGGTAGCAGGGCAAGCTATGATGGGGCCACTGCATTCCAGCCTGTGTGACAGAGCAAGACCTCATCTCTAAATAAAAATTAAAAAAATTAATGGGAGGGAAAAAAGTAAAACCACATTTTGAAGTAAACTGAGGAAATACTGTGGATTTCTAAATGAGATTATATTTCAGGAATATTCAACAGATTAACATTTAGCCTTGATTTAGCTTGAGTGTAGGATGTTCTTGAATTTTGTTTGACCTGAAAACCCTTTAGATTTGGTTTAAAAACTTAATGTACTGTGATAATTGGAAAATTTTACAAGTTGAACCTTCAGTCAACCTAGCCCTTGTTTTACAGTTGGAGTTGGCTGGGCACGGTGGCTCACACCAGTAATCCCAGCACTTGGGGAGGCTGAGGCAGGTGGATCACGAGGTCAGGAGTTCAAGACTAGCCTGGCCAATGGGGTGAAACCCTGTCTCTACTAAAAATACAAAAATTAGCTGGGTGTGGTGGCATGTGCCTGCAGTCCCAGCTACTCAGGAGACTGAGGCAGAAGAATCACTTGAACCTGGGAGGCGGAGGTTGCAGTGAGCCAAGATCACACCACTGAACTCCAGCCTGGGTGACAGAGCGAGACTTCGTTCTAAATACAGTTGAAATTGTGACACTTAGTATATACTTCCTTATATTATGGTGTGCCCAGTCCCTCCCCTTTTTACTTCAGACCTTATTTCAGTCATGATTGCTTTCATTGTACTGTTGTAGGTGAGCGAAATTTAGGAGGTTTATTTCTGTGTTGAGCAGGATATTCTCTGAAGTTGTTGCATATTTTGAAAGTAGCTATCAGCCCTTTCCTCCCTTCCATTCTCTATTTGGTGCACCTCCATGTTTTTTTCTGCTTTGTTGTAACTGCTGCTTTCTGATACGTGCTGCTTCCTTTTTCTTTTGTTCTTTTATTCATTTTTTTCTATTCTCCCTACATTTGGTTTTATCTTCTGGCTTCCAAATCTGGAAAACTTGGATTTGTTATTCTTTGGTCAGTTTGACAAAGCAGCATACTTAATTGCCTCTTTTATGTTACCATTAACTTAATTCTGTGAACTCTGTCTTCCCTTAGAATTGAAAAAGACCACGTGTACAAAAATCCAGTTAGTAGAAATAAGTTCTAGTATTCAGTAGTACAGTAGGGAAATTATAGTTAACATTTATTTATTCTACCAAAGTAGCTAGAAAAATGGCAGTGCTCCTAACACAAATGAAAGATCAATGTTTGAGGCCACGTGCAGTGGCTTTACGCCTGTATTCCCAGCACTTTGGGAGGCTGAGGCAGGTGGATCACCCGAGGTCAGAAGTTCGAGACCAGCCTGGCCAACATGGCGAAACCCCATCGTTACTAAAAATACAAAAGTTAGCCGGGTGTGGTGGCACATGCCTGTAATCCCAGCTACTCAGGAGGCCGAGGCAGGAGAAACGCTTGAACTCAGGAGGCAGAGGTTGCAGTGAGCCGACATTGTGCCACTGCACCCCAGCCTGGGCGCCAGAGCAAGACTCTGTCTCAAAAAACAAAACAAAAAAAATCAATGTTTGAGATGATGGATATCCCAGTTACTCTGATTTGATCATTATATCTTATATGCATGTATCAATATCACATGCACCCCCAAAATATGTACAACATTATGTCAATTAAAATTTTTTTTAAAAGAAACAGATGACATCTTATTTATGAATCCCCTCTACAAAATACCCAAGTTATCCTCTTTAGTTTCTTGTTTTACCTTTATGTGAAAAGAGGGAATTCACTGAGCAGGTGACCTGTTCCCAGTACTGGACCACTCATAAGTTCTTTCATACTGAACAGAAATCTTCCCTCTTGCTAAATTTAATTGGTCTTGTCTCTTGGAGCCATTCATGTCCTGTTCTTTCCATTATCCTGACAGTTTCTAGTATACTCGCCATAACTTTGATTCCTGATTGTGGAATCACGTCCTTTCTAATAGGTATATCATCCCATTGAGGCTGAGAATATGTTCCTTTTTTTTTTTTTTTTTTTTTTCTTTTTAAGACAGAGTTTCACTCTTGTTGCCCAGGCTGGAGTGCAACGGCGTGACCTCGGCTCACTGCAACCTCCACCTCCCGAGTTCGAGTGATTCTCCTGCCTCAGCCTCCTGAGTACCTGGGATTCCAGGCGTGTGCCACCACGCCTGGCTCATTTTTTTGTATTTTTGGTAAAGACGAGGTTTTACCGTGTTGGCCAGGCTGGTCTCGAACTCCTGACCTCAGGTGATCCACCTGCCTTGGCCTCCCAAAGTGCTGGGATTATAGGCATGAGCCACCGTGCCTGGCAGAAAAATGTTCTTTTATAGTTAGCTTTTTTTGAGCCACAGTGTTAGCCCCTTTAAATTTAATCTTTAATCCAGTCTTGCTTGGTTTTTGGTTTTTAAATCTTAATTAGCTTATGTCATTGGACGATTTATTAGAAGTAGGCCATTTACGCCTTTCTCAACTCTTTTTTTTTTTTTTGAGACAGTCTCTCACTGTGTCGCCCAGGCTGGAGTGCAGTGGCACGATCTCAGCTCACTGCAAGCTCCACCTCCCGGGTTCACGCTGTTCTCCTGCCTCAGCCTCCCCAGTAGCTGGGACTACAGGCGCCCACCACCACGCCTGGCTAATTTTTTCTTTTTTTAGTAGAGACGGGGTTTCACCATGTTAGCCAGGATGGCCTCGATCTCCTGACCTCGTGATCCGCCCACCTCAGCCTCCCAAAGTGTTGGGATTACAGGCGTGAGCCACCATGCCCAGCCACCTTTCTCAACTCTTATGGTCACCCTCTCACCAGAAACACTTGGCGCTTGTTTGGTTCTTTTGGTCTATCATTAGGCCAGTAAGCAGCCTGACTGCTGTTTACCCAGCCCTCCTGTTACTTGTGGGTTCTAACAAATAGTTTTAAAGTTGTTTTATGGTTAACTCAGTGTTCAGCTTTGGGGAAAGAAGTGCTTAACTGCCGTTTTAATTCCCAGGGAACTACTTAGTTCAGCATATTACCCAGGTGCAAAGTTACTACCTACAAAAGATAGATTACTAATTTTAGTAGCATTTATCAACACCTTTCCTAAAAAATTTAAGTTTTTAGTACAGCTTTAAAATTTTACATCTTAAGTGATTGGTTCACTCTTAAGTAACTGCATGTGTTTAATGGCCTTCATCTCTGCCTACATAGAGGGGGTTAAAGTTACTGAAAAGTGAAGGACGTGATTAGGCAGTGTTACTCTTTTTGAGACAGTCTCACTGTCACCCTGTCCTAGAGTACAGTCGCACAATTCAATTATAGATCACTGCAGCCTCAAACTCCTGGACTCAGACGATCCTCCTGTCTCAGCCTTCCAAGTAGCTCGGACTGTAGGGGTGCGCCACCATACCTGGTTAACTTCTAGTTTTTTTGTAGAGGCAGGATCTCATGTTCACCGGGGTGGTCTCAAACTCCTGGTCTCAAGAAGTGATCCTGCCACCTCAGCCTCCCAAAGTGTTGGGATTACAGGAGTAAGCCACCGTGCCCTGCAATACTTGTTGTAAAGTGTATTGTAATGGAAGGAATGATAGCCTTGTCTCTATAGCTAGATTATGAAGTACCAGAATATTGTGCTTCCAGCTTCTAGCATGGTGTCTGGTGTTATTGTGATAATAAACATTTAATTGAGTGCTTACTCCTAAGTGCTTACCTGTATTTTTTCTCAACAATCTTAGAGGTCTCTGCCTTACAGGTGAGATAACTGAATCATTGAGATTAAGTAGTTCACACAGTGTATAGTGCTGTAATTCAAACCCAGACTCACCCCAAAGCCACTATGTTTATACCATCTCCCATAGTTGAATGAATAATACAATTCGTATAACAATGAAACTTTTGAAAACCCTGGTCATTTGTTTCTTAAAACCATTGTTTTTAAGTGGAAAGACAAACTTGACTATTTTAAATGCAATTATCTTCCACTGTTAGAGGCAGATCTCCACAGAGCAACCATAGGTGGTAAAAAGCATTGTATTCAAAGGACAAAACACTTGCAGCTCAGAGAACTTTGAATATGAAAGTATGAATGTGGTGTAAGACAGAGGTTGTTGTCCTAACCAAAATGTTCTGATTTCCAGCCAGTAGGTTTATTTTTATTTTTTATTTTGAGATGCAGCCTTGCTCTGTCATCCAGGCTGCAGTGCAGTGGTGCAACCTTGGCTTACTGCAACCTCTACCTCTCGGGCTCAAGCAGTTCTCCTGCCTCAGCCTCCCGAGTAGCTGGGATTATAGGCGCCCGCCGCCACCATGCCTGGCTAATTTTTGTATTTTTAGTAGAGACAGGGTTTCACCATGTTGACGAGGCTCACCTCAAGTGATCCTGGCACCCCTAGCCTCCCAAAGTGCTGGGATTACTGGCATGAGCCACTGCGCCCGGCCTCAGGCCAGTATTTTTAAATATCAGTTAATAATTGCAGGAAACATCATTTCAGGTTGACTTTTCTCATCTTTAACCTCTTTATAGCACAGTGCAATCTGGCCCTGCTGCCACTTCATCTGGGTTATCTGTAGCTTGAGTTGTAAAAAAAAAAAAAAAAAAAAGTTGGGGGAAGAAGTAAAACTGTTCACCTACCCACCATTGGAACATAATGGGTAAACACAAAGTTGGAGTTGGTATTTAAAAGCATTTTTCAAATTTATATTTTGCATATAAGTAGGTGCTATATAAACCGATACTTTTTTTTTTGTAAGAATGGATTTGGAATTTAGCTCAGCTGAAAATTGACTTCACCTTGATTCTCAGAGTGTACTTGAATTTTAAAGGAAGTGGGGTAGTGAGAATGGGTGGTTGGGGTTTTTTTGTTTGTTTTAATGTTTACCTAATTCTACTACTAGACTTATTTTTCTCCCCCTTAACTGAAAAGAAAAAAATTACACATTTATGGAGACTTCTTCCCATCCCCAACACAATGATCTAATTTTTTTGCTTTAAAATCAATTAAAGAGTGTAATTTTTAAAATCCTGATCAAATGACTCAGGTTGTAATAGTAGTTTTAGACAGAATTTTATAGGATGATGTTTTAATTTTATCTGTTGTCTGGGATGATCTGTAATCATGTATCTTACAAGCCGAAAATGACTTCAGTGAGATTAAAGGTCTGCTCTTTAAGATCTGTAAGTCTCCTACCACTGTCTTTAGGAAAAATAAAACTTTTGAACAGTTTTTTTATGTGTTGTGAGGTTTGCTTGAATTGTGTTCTTATAAATGAAGTTTATTTTGTTCCTCTTTCTCTGGCATGGACTCCTTAAGTGTCTTACATTATCGGTTTCTGCTTTAGTCATTTCTCCAGAGTCCCAAAAGGTTCATCCCATATGTTCTATTTTCATGTCATGACCACATGAAACTTCAGATGGAAAGCTTGCCAGCTCATTAGAAAATGTTCCTAAATATGAACGGTCATGCTTCACATTCATTGAAGTCAGCATGTAAATAGATAATTGTTAGGGACCAATATTCAATTGTATTGTCCTCAAATAATAAACTGAACACTAACTTCAAACTTGAAGTATTGCTGCCCAAAGCATTCTGCTTTAAACCACAAATGCATGTGCCAGCTGCATTCACAATTGTATTGACAGTGACTGGGCGTTAAAGTTTTATAACTTAGGCTATAGCTTGTTCTTTAAGAAATGCAAGTTCTTTCACTTCTGTAAATGTTTTATTCTCACTATGTCTGTTTCTTTTCTTCTTAAGTCTCTTTTGGAAAAGTTCTTGATCCCCAATGCTTCACAAGCAGAGAGCAAAGTCTTCTATTTGAAAATGAAAGGAGATTACTACCGTTACTTGGCTGAGGTTGCCGCCGGTGATGACAAGAAAGGTATGCTGTTTTTAAACCTGTTGGTTGAACTTGTATAAGATAACATACTGAGGAAGAGTCTCTGAAGCTTACATAATGTCTTGTTTTGAATTGCTTAGAGTGCTGAATAAGGAGTAGCAGTGGTCTTTGTGTCCTGAGAATACATATCTACTGCCTCATACTGCTATTCTAAAATAAATGCTTTCTGAAAAGCCAATTTTGTGTACAGGAATGTTTTTTCAAGATTTTAAGAAAAGTGACCAGCCTGAGCAACATCTCTCTCTACAAAAAATATTTTGAAAATTAGCTGGGCATGGTGGTGCAAGCCTTTGAAAGGTCCCAGCTAATCTGGAGGCTGAGGTGGGAGGATTGCTTGGGTGTGGGAGGTCAAAACTAGTTAATTTTTTAAAAAATATAACAATAATGAGATTATAAAGTTGTTTTATCTTGACATTGGCCAATGGCTAGTGTGTACCAGGAGAAACCTCCCTTTAAAAGAAAAAAAAGGACCTTGTTCAATTAACAAATATTAAGCTGTTACAGGTTAGTATTTCAAAGGATATGTGAGATATTAAAGGTTTGGTTTGAGGGGTGAAGATATAATGCACACTTTATCTTAGTACGTTTTGGCGTGTCTTATCCAGGGATTGTGGATCAGTCACAACAAGCATACCAAGAAGCTTTTGAAATCAGCAAAAAGGAAATGCAACCAACACATCCTATCAGACTGGGTCTGGCCCTTAACTTCTCTGTGTTCTATTATGAGATTCTGAACTCCCCAGAGAAAGCCTGCTCTCTTGCAAAGACAGTATGTATTTTACCTGTTATGTAGAAATTTAGCAGTCTTTATTATTTGAGCACTGAAATGTAATGTACTATTTTTAAATCATAGGCTTTTGATGAAGCCATTGCTGAACTTGATACATTAAGTGAAGAGTCATACAAAGACAGCACGCTAATAATGCAATTACTGAGAGACAACTTGACAGTAAGTACATAACAGCATCATTAGTGATGAATGTGGTTGAAGAGGTTATGTTTTACTGTAAGGAATTTTTTTTTATTAAATAAATCTTTTTAAAATTTTTTCTCAACACAATTCATAGGCTCTCATAAATATATCTTAGCTACTGTTAAAGTCCTATGAAGGAAAATTACAGAAACTGAAATATTAGACTAAGAACTAAAAAATACACACATTGATGAGTTACCTGTCTTGTTAAAATTTGTTAGTATCAAAAGTGTGCTGAGACTCTACATGTTTTATTTCCTTTAAGAATGATTTTCTTGCCCATCAGGTTGCCTCCGTATTTGTAAAGATAATGGTAGGGAATTAATAACTTGAGTTACAAAATCTCAGGTATCTACAGAATCCAAGTGGAAGTCTATTTTGCCTAGCTTCTTATTTTAAATGACTTAATATGAAAGGTCGTGATTGTCCTTGGGATACTGCAGACGTATAAAAAGAAACAGTGTCACTATCACACCAGGAACATCAACAGTAATTCCCTAATAATGTTTGAATATCTAAATAATACTTGAATTCCAACTGTCTCTCTTTAAGTTATTTGAATTGGGATTCAAATTCAGTCCACAATGCAGTTGATTTGTATGTCTCGTTAGTTTCTTAGGTCTTCTCATTCTTCTTCAGATAAATACTAGATTTGAAATTTTGAGGCTTAGGTGAAAAAATTATCAAGCATTTGCTGTGTGTCAGGTAAAGAGGTAGGAATTGCAGATCGTAATCTAGGTATTACTGTTTTTTTTTGTTAAGACTTTCAGGGCCATTTCTCTTGGGGACTATGTAACCTCATTTTATACATTTCTCTTCCAACTTCATTCTAGTCCACTGCCATTTTCTGTAAAGCAGTTCTATATGATAGTGCTGAAAATCTTGAAGAGTTTTTTGAATACTATTGTATACTTGTTTATTAAACCTAAAATTACTTTATTAGCACAATTTGGAGCTATCTATAAACTTTTCTGATACTTGAGTCAAGATAATAAGCCACAGTAAAGAATGAAAGACTCTTTATATCAAACCTAAGAAGCACTTTGTTAACTAACTTTAGTATTAAGGATTTTTCTTTGCTAGTTTGAAGTGATGACATTTTTAAAGTGATGACTTGAGACCTAGATACTGTGTTTTGTTCACATCACTTTTTGAGAGACCCTGATCTACTGTCTGCTTCCAACTGAATTTTGCTATCAGTATAGCATGAAGAGCGCATATTGCAATAAGAAAACCAGGGTTGGCCGGGCGTGGTGGCTCACGCCTGTAATCCCAGCACTTTGGGAGGCCGAGGCGGGTGGATCACGAGGTCAGGAGTTCAGGAACAGCCTGGCTAAGATGGTGAAACCCCATCTCTACTAAAAATACAAAAATTAGCCGGGCACGGTGGCGGGCACCTGTAATCCCAGCTACGCGGGAGGCTGAGGAAGAGAATTGCTTGAACCCGGGAGGCAGAGGTTGCAGTGAGCTGAGATCACACCACTACACTCCAGCCTAGGCAAAAGAGCAAGACTCTATCTCAAAAAAAAAAAAAAAAAAAGAAAACCACGGTTTTTATTCTAATTCTGTCACTACTTGTATGTCTTCTCTGAGCCTTATTAGTGTCAGTTGTCACCATTATAGGTTGATTGGAACATTTATCTGTCAAGAAATTATCCCAGAACTTAATATTTCATTCTGAATTTGGTTGACCAAGACTGTCAACACATTACTCTAGAAAAAGAAATATTTTGTATCAAATTTGCATGTTTATACAGAAAATTCAAGAATCCTTGAAAGTTAGAACAGGAAAGAGACATTAGAAACAATTTCATCTTGCATTTACAAAACCCCTTGTTTGACAGGAGGAGCACACAGTTTCTAAGAGGTCATTTGGCTATCTGTATGACCCTGGAAGTAGTCTCCTTTCCAGGCCAGAGATATATTTGCTTTGTAGATAAATGAAGCTAATGGATGATTTGGGGAATATAAAAATAATAATTAGTGTATTTTCCCCTTCCCCTCAGTTTTCATGTGTAAGTCATATAAAATTTAAGATTGTCTTGAATCCTTTTGTAATTACCTCTGAAAATCACTACAGAGTGGTTAAGACTTCAACATTTTTAACATTGGAGCTGGTGGAATAGAGTTCATAACCCTACCACCTATGGGACAGCTTTCATTTTTACCTGTTAAAAGATATGGTTCTGGTTTTTGTCCATTTATTTTGAATCATATGATAGGTTAGTGCAAAAGTAATTGAGGGTTTTGCCATTTAAAGTAATGGCAAGAGCCGCGATTACTTTTGCACCAACCTGATAAATAAACAAAGGTTTGTTTTTCTAAGCTTAAAGTGTTAGAAAAGCTAGATTTGTAGTTTAGCTCAGAGTTGAGGCTGGTTCTTGAATTTCATGGAGTATAGGATTCTGTTTGGAGTGTGAGTCACTTTAAGATCTACCAGAGGAGAGCAGTCAACCCTAGCTCCTTCAGCATGGGCCAAATTAGATGCTTCTGGTATAGTTGCACTCACCTTGGATGTCCATCTTTCATATTGGGGCTCTTTAGGTTCTGACACCTATTGATGCTTAGTTTTTAAAAAATAATTTAGGGCCTGGGCACGGTGGCTCACGCCTGTAATCTCACCACTTTGGGAGGCCGAGGTGGGTGGATCACAAGATCAGATCAAGACCATCTTGGCCAACATGGTGAAACCCCGTCTCTCCTAAAAATACAAAAATTAGCTGGGCGTGATGGCACACACCTGTAGTCCCGGCTACTCGGGAGGCTGTGGCAGGAGAATCGCTTGAACCTGGGAGGTGGAGGGTTCATTGAGCCAAGATCACGCCACTGTCCTCCAGCCTGGTGACAGAGCGAGACTCCATCTCAAAAAAAAAAAAAAAAAAAATATATATATATATATATATATAAAATTTCTTCTGCTTTCTCTTCACCTTCTTTGGATAACCAAAACTTTCCTGTATCTAAAGATTATTTGAAGGCAACTCTGTGGTGTACTTACCCTGCTTATATAGTGGTTACAGAGAAAGTAAATTTGTGTATTGAGATGTTTTTGTATCTTGAAGCTAAGTGATGCTGCTGCCTTTTTAAGAATGCTTTCCAACTAAAACATTCGGGTATCTTGGCACATGTATGAAAACGCCCCCCGCATCCCATTGAAACTTGCTGAAAAATCTTTCCTTCTTTTACCAGTTGTGGACATCGGATACCCAAGGAGACGAAGCTGAAGCAGGAGAAGGAGGGGAAAATTAACCGGCCTTCCAACTTTTGTCTGCCTCATTCTAAAATTTACACAGTAGACCATTTGTCATCCATGCTGTCCCACAAATAGTTTTTTGTTTACGATTTATGACAGGTTTATGTTACTTCTATTTGAATTTCTATATTTCCCATGTGGTTTTTATGTTTAATATTAGGGGAGTAGAGCCAGTTAACATTTAGGGAGTTGTCTGTTTTCATCTTGAGGTGGCCAATATGGGGATGTGGAATTTTTATACAAGTTATAAATGTTTGGCATAGTACTTTTGGTACATTGTGGCTTCACAAGGGCCAGTGTAAAACTGCTTCCATGTCTAAGCAAAGAAAACTGCCTACATATTGGTTTGTCCTGGTGGGGAATAAAAGGGATCATTGGTTCCAGTCACAGGTGTAGTAATTGTGGGTACTTTAGGGTTTGGAGCACTTACAAGGCTGTGGTAGAAACATACCCCATGGATACCACATATTAAACCATGTATATCTGTGGAATACTCAATCTCAATGTGCACACCTTTGACTACAGCTGCAGAAGTGTTCCTTTAGACAAAGTTGTGACCCATTTTACTCTGGATAAGGGCAGAAACGGTTCACATTCCATTATTTGTAAAGTTACCTGCTGTTAGCTTTCATTATTTTTGCTACACTCATTTTATTTGTATTTAAATGTTTTAGGCAACCTAAGAACAAATGTAAAAGTAAAGATGCAGGAAAAATGAATTGCTTGGTATTCATACTTCATGTATATCAAGCACAGCAGTAAAACAAAAACCCATGTATTTAACTTTTTTTTTTTAGGATTTTTGCTTTTGTGATTTTTTTTTTTTTTGATACTTGCCTAACATGCATGTGCTGTAAAAATAGTTAACAGGGAAATAACTTGAGATGATGGCTAGCTTTGTTTAATGTCTTATGAAATTTTCATGAACAATCCAAGCATAATTGTTAAGAACACGTGTATTAAATTCATGTAAGTGGAATAAAAGTTTTATGAATGGACTTTTCAACTACTTTCTCTACAGCTTTTCATGTAAATTAGTCTTGGTTCTGAAACTTCTCTAAAGGAAATTGTACATTTTTTGAAATTTATTCCATATTCCCTCTTGGCAGCTAATGGGCTCTTACCAAGTTTAAACACAAAATTTATCATAACAACAAAAATACTACTAATATAACTACTGTTTCCATGTCCCATGATCCCCTCTCTTCCTCCCCACCCTGAAAAAAATGAGTTCCTATTTTTTCTGGGAGAGGGGGAGATTGATTAGAAAAAAATGTAGTATGTTCCATTTAAAATTTTGGCATATGGCATTTTCTAACTTAGGAAGCCACAATGTTCTTGGCCCATCATGACATTGGATAGCATTAACGATAAGTTTTGTGCTTCCAAATCACTTTTTGGTTTTTAAAAATTTCTTGATACTCTTATAGCCTGCCTTCAATTTTGATCCTTTATTCTTTCTATTTGTCAGGTGCACAAGATTACCTTCCTTTTTTAGCCTTCTGTCTTGTCACCAACCATTCTTACTTGGTGGCCATGTACTTGGAAAAAGGCCGCATGATCTTTCTGGCTCCACTCAGTGTCTAAGGCACCCTGCTTCCTTTGCTTGCATCCCACAGACTATTTCCCTCATCCTATTTACTGCAGCAAATCTCTCCTTAGTTGATGAGATTGTGTTTATCTCCCTTTAAAACCCTACCTATCCTGAATGGTATGTCATTGTCTGCCTTTAAAATCCTTCCTCTTTCTTCCTCCTCTGTTCTCTAAATAATGATGGGGCTAAGTTATACCCAAAGCTCACTTTACAAAATATTTCCTCAGTACTTTGCAGAAAACACCAAACAAAAATGCCATTTTAAAAGAGGTGTATTTTTTCTTTTAGAATGTAAGCTCCTCAAGAGCAGGGACAATGTTTTCTGTATGTTCTATTGTGCCTAGTACACTGTAAATGCTTAATAAATATTGATGATGGGAGGCAGTGAGTCTTGGTGATGAGGGTGAGAAACTGAAATCCCAAACACTGTTTTGTTGCTTGTTTTATGATGACCTCAGATTAAATTGGGAAATATTGGCCCTTTTGAATAATTGTCCCAAATATTACATTCAAATAAAAGTGCAATGGAGACCTTGGGGTCTTTATTTCCAGGAGAAAAGATACCTTCTGCATCTAGGGCAACAATCCTTTTCCCTCACAGCTCTTTCTTTTACCTCACTTACTGATTTCTCCTGACCCTCAAGTCAAGGAGGTAAAAAGATCATATATCTATATATTTTTAAGTAATCATATTTTATAGCTAAGGGATGTCAAGCTAGACTGAAGAGATGGGATTTTTTTTTTTTTTGGAGACAAGAGTCTTGCTCTGTCACCCAGGCTTGAGTGCAGTGGTGCGATCTTGGCTGAGTGCAACCTCCACCTCCTGGGTTCAAGCGATTCTCCTGCCTCAGCCTCCCGAGTAGCTGGGATTACAGGTGCCCGCCACCATACCCGGCTAACTTTTGTGTTTTTAGTAGAGACAGTGTTTCACCATGTTGTCCGGGCTGGTCTTGAATTCCCGACCTCAGGCAGTCCGCCAGTCTCAACCTCCCAAAGTGCTGGGATTACAGGCATAAGCCACCACACCCAGTAGAGATGCGATATTATTCAAGTAAATAAAACCTGAAACTTGGCACATTTGCCTATTTAATGTGCATCAGTCATCTGAATTAGGTTGATCCTGGAATAATGAAAACACTTCAATTGTATTAACTAATGTTTTCTACATACTTCCCAATAGATTAAGGAAAATTTCCAACCTGAGATTCTTTGTCTTGGAATTTGAATAATGTGTTTGTAACCATCTCCTTGATTGTCCTAAATCCAGGCCTTATGTCTGCTTATGGCAGTTTAACATCCTAGTGCCAGGAAATTGGAAAATCCAATGATTTTTTGTGTGTAAAGTATTGGAATTTTTTTGTTTGTTTGTTTTTAAGACAGTCTCAACTCGCCCAGGCTGGGGTGCAGTGGCACAATCTTGGCTCACTGCAACCTTTGCCTCCCAGGCTCAAGTGATTCTCCTGCCTCAGCCTCGCAAGTAGCTGCGACTGCAGGCACGTGCCACCACACCTGGCTAATTTTTGTATTTTTAGTAGAAACAGGGTTTCACTGTGTTAGCCATGATGGTCTATGGTCTCGCTCTCCTGACCTTGTGATCCGCCCACCTCGGCCTCCCAAAGTGCTGGGATTACAGGCGTGAGCCACTGTGCCCATCCTGGTATGTTTTTTTTAAATTGGCCACTTGAGAGTTATCCTTCAGAAAGTGGAGCAGCAGTGTTACTAGTAAAAACGATGGGCTTTCCTGCAGCTCTGGCTTATGGTCTTTGTTTTTCCAGTTAACAGCTGTTACTTAATGCTGTTATAGGGGATGGGGGGAGTAAGAGAATATGTCCAGTGGCTTAATTTTAGGGCTCAATTTGTTTATTATGTTTTTCCTGCAAAATAGTCACCAGTCTTGTCATGGCTCAATGCATATTTTAAAATGAGTCAAAGCCAGTTTGGAAGCTGCTATCAGGTTATTTGTAGTCAGGTTTCAAATGGAGAGTGAAACTGAGTGACTTTGAAAACTATCTGGTGCTCTATGCTCAATGATGGTCTTCCACATTCCTCTAGGGAAAGGTCAAGAAATAAATTTGGCTTTATTGTATTCTGTCATTTACCACATAGGAAATACTATGGTAGAACTGAAATATGTACAATATTAAAGTGGTGGCTAAGACTGGACACTTGGAAAACAGACTTGGATTCTTTTCTAAGTGTGAAACTAATTAAATAACTTTTATGTGACTTGTAGCAGTCACAATCTCCTTGATTGATTCTAGTTCCTTTTCAAAGTGGAGAGACCTGAATATAGATTGTAACAGGATGTCCAACCTTGCCAGACAAGCAAGCATATATGTCTCTGGGATGCAGAAGCAGTTACAAGTTAATATATTTAAGCATAATGTTAGCCAATCCTAGATGATACCAGAGATGTGAATATTTGATCATATTTGAGTTCATTCCTTGAAAGCCCAAACCTAACTGGTCTTAATTACTTCTTAGTATTCCGAATTTTAGAATTTAAAACCTATGAATTTTCAGTTGGTGCTTACATTTTCTAACATTGGATGTTTGCTTTGGCCAGGTGCTGTTCTGTGTGTTTTCTTACAAAGGCTTAGAGATTCTGGCCGGGCGCGGTGGCTCACGCCTATAATCCCAGCACTTTGGGAGGCTGAGGCGGGTGGATCACCTGAGGTCGGGTGTTTGAGACCAGCCTGACCAACATGGTGAAACCCCATCTCTACTAAAAATACAAAAAATTAGCCGGGCATCGTGGCGCATGCCTGTAATCCCAGCTACTCGGGAGGCTGAGGCAGGAGAATCGCTTGAACCCGGGAGGCGGAGGTTGCAGTGAGCCGAGATCACACCATTGCACTCCAGCCTGGGCAACAAGAGCAAAACTCTGTCTCCAAAAAAAAAAAGCGGGGCGGGGGGGGCGCGCTTAGAGATTCATGTTTGAGTGAAGACTTGCAGAATGGGACCCAAATGGATATATAGCATGATCAAGATGTGGGGAATTAAGAACTTAACATGTGCTTGTAGGTTTGGGGGCCATGTGGGAGCATAAAAAGAAATAGGTTATGTCTAGACTCCCGAGGGGAACTTGTTTTAAATGCCTATTCTCAGCACTCAGTTTCAAGAATTCTGAATATTTAGGTTGGAGCCCAGGAATATGCATTTTCTTAGCCAACACTCCCATGGTTATTAATGATGCAGTTGTCCATACAGCTGATGTCTGTAGGGGGAGGAGAAACACAGATAGGAAAAATGCAAGACTACATTTCAAGCCAAAAAACAAAAAGGCTTTTTTTTTTTTTTCTAAGAGGGATCTCACTTTGTTACCCAGGCTAGTCTCAAACTCTTGGCCTCACGCAGTACTGCCTCAATCTCCCAAGTAGCTGGGATTACAGGTGTGAGCCACCACACCTGGCCAAAACAAAAAGGCTACTTGTAGAATAAAAAGTTTGAATCTGCTTAGCAGATCATGTTTCCCAAAGTAAGAGATTAAAGATAGAGGTTATTTATCAGAACAAATTTTTCACATTAATTACCCTGACTTAGTTTAGGAACAGACGCCATTTAGAACTTTTACTGTGTTGAGGGAAAGGTTGTACACACACATATAAAATGTGATTTTTGTCAATTTTTTTTAGTGAATGCTATTTGTATTTTTCTTACCTTAGGCCATATATTGAAGTCAACTTGAGGTGAATGAGCAAACTTTAGAGTGAATAACTCGCTGACCATTAAATGTAAGGAAAGCTCTCTTAAAATGGACACAGCACTAACTAGAAAAGAAAAATACATATAAACTAAAGCTACAAATTTGACTGTAAAAATTGACACAGATTGAAAAGATGGCTGAGACAAGACAAACATAACAAGATTGGTACCATGAGCAGAGGATGAGTGAGCAAAGCTTCGTCTGTATTTACAGCCACTCCCCATTGTTCACATTACTGCCTGAGCACCTCCTGTCAGATCAGCGGTGACATCAGATTCTTATAGGAGCGTGAACCCTATTGTGAACTGTACATGCGAAGGATCTAGGTTGCACACTCCTTATGAGAATCTAATGCCTGATCTGTCCCTGTCTCCCATCACCTCCAGATGGGACTATCTAGTTAGCAGGAAAACAAGCTCAGGGCTCCCATTTAAGTGGGATAATTATTAAGTTGTATAGTTATTATATATTACAATGTAATAATAATAGAAATAAAGTGCACAATAAATGTGCTTGAATCATCCTGAAACCAACCCCCACCCTGTCCATGGAAAAATATGTCTTCCACCAAACTGGTCTCTGGTGTCAAAAATGTTGGTGACTGCTTTAGAGGAAATGAGTTACATTTAGTCCATATTGATTCAGTCCGTATCGGTGAGGCTCTCTGATTACACCCAATACATGGCCAAATTTTAAGCTTTTCAGGATTTCGTCATCTTCCTTTGGGATTCTTCAAGGATTCTGTATTTAACTGAATTTTTTTTGTAGGAAAAGTCTACTGACAACAGAACTGGAAGTACAGAATTTACTTATGATGTGTAAACAGTATATATCAAATATAAATATGGTCGTTGGCTTTTTCTCAGGATTTGCAAGAGAGGAGTCCAGAAAGTCCTTTTTGGAGACCTTAGTCCCTTGTTAGAGGGTTTTATATAAAGGGTCAAAGTTGAAGAGCCCAGATAATTGGAAATGAGAGATTTTCTTTGGAGAAAGCTTTCAAGTGCCAGGCATTTCTCCCCATCATGTGCCCCCCTAGTGGAGGAGGGGAGAGAGGGTGCTCTACTGGGAGCACTTCACAAACTCTTCTGGAATGTAACTTGTGTGGCACAGAGAGTGATGCCAGGCTCTGGGGAAGTGTCAAGTCAGGAGATGCTAGCTAGCTGGCTGTGCTGATGGCAGAATAGGGAGAAGTGACTGCTGTCAGAAATGGCCTATTCCTTCAAGGTTTGTGGAGACCAAGAATGTGGACGTGTTCCCAGCAGGCCAGGATCAAGACAGCCTCTACCTATCTTAAAAGGAACTGGGCTTTTGAAGCAGTCTATGTGGGATGGACTGACAGAAACCACAGTCAACCAGGAGCTGGTGGAGATGGCTGTCAAGAGAGAATCAGCGACAGGTCTCCAAATAATCTGTAAGGGACTGATTTGAAAGGTGGCTTAAACGTCTGTCAGGGTCTAAGGAGACCAATGCCCAGTTTTTCTAAGTTCCAGACAAGTGAGACCTTTTCTGTCCCCACCTCACTGCAACCCCAGCGGAGCCAGCGCAGCCAGGGGGTGAAGAAGGAGTGGACTAGGTAAAGATGTAGAGATGAATCTGACCACAGATCCTTTATACCCTGGACCACAAAAGGGAGGAGAAGAACTTGAACAGAAAATGCAGTTAGGGGTTTGGATTACTGCTTTGTGACTAATAAATAGGACTAGACATTTTCATCTCCACATATAAGACAGTCAGCTCACAGAAAAAAACGACAAGGTGGGTCTGCAGACGGAAGTATTGGCGCACCAAAACTTGATCTACAGAGCCATCTGAAACTATAAACAAATATGCTGATGAATATTAAGATTAAGAAGATGAAAGAAAGAAAACAAAGGTTTAAAAATATGACGCTGAAACCAATGAAATGTCTCTAGGTAATTAAACAGTATGGCAGGTAATCTAAAACTAAAACCCAGCTCAAACTAAGAAAACATATTCCCACCCTCTGCTTGATTTGTTTTCTTTCAAGAGCCTTTAAAGCAAAACACTAACCATGAAGAGTTTTACTTTTCCCAGGAAATAAAATACTTTGTCTAACACAAAACAGCAAATAAAATACTTTCTAACACAAAACAGCAGCTTTATTTTTAAAAGTCTTATTTACTCTTATTTTTAAAAAAATCCAGCATTTTGATTGTATCATTTACACATTCAAATATGTTCAGTGTTGTATAAGTTTTGGTGATTTGGGGTTAAAGACCTTTTTTTTGTTTTTTTTTTTTTTTTTTTGAGACGGAGTTTTGCTCTTGTTGTCCAGGCTGGAGTGCAATGGCATGATCTTGGCTCACTGCAACCTCTGCCTCAGCCTCCCTAGTAGCTGGGATTACAGGTGCCTGCCACCACACCCGGCTAATTTTTGTATTTTTAGTAGAGATGGGGCTTCACCACGTTGGCCAGGCTGGTCTCAAACTGCTGACCTCAGGTTATCCACCCACCTTGGCCTCCCAAAGTGCTGGGATTACAGGCACCATGAGCCACCATGCCTGGCCGCATATTCTTAACTGTAGGAGTGAACATTAGATATTCTGCCATTTTTTATTTTTTAAAAATTTTAAATTTACAGAAAAGTGACAGAGTACACAAAGTTTTATGTACCGTTTTATTTTACCCAGACTTCCCAAATGTCAACATTTTTCCATTTATTTTTTCTCTAAAAAAGTTTTCTTCTGAATTAATTGAAAGTTGAAGGTATGGCCAGGCGCCGTGGCTCATGCCTGTAATCCCAGCACTTTGGGAGGCCAAGGCGGGCAGATCACCTAAGGTCAGGAGTTTGAGACCAGCCTAACCAACATGGAGAAACCCCGTCTCTACTAGGAATACAAAATTAGCCGGGCATGGTGGCACATGCCTGTAATCCCAGCTACTCGGGACGCTGAGGCAGGAGAATCGCTTGAACCCAGTAGGCAGAGGTTGCAGTGAGCCAGGATCGCACCATTGCACTCCAGCCTGGGCAACAAGAGTGAAACTCTGTCTCAAAAAAAAAAAAAAAAAAAAAAAGAAAGTTGCAGATATGATGCTGCTTTATTTCCATAGACTTGGTTGTTTTTTTCTTAAGGATACAAAATAATTAGTCTCATATAAAATTATGTAAATATCAAAATTAGAAAATTATCAAAACCAGAAAATTTAGTCTCATAGAAAATTATATAATTATCAAAATCAGAAACTTAAACTGCTATGATACTATAATCTACAGAACTTATTCAAAGGTATCAGTTGTACCATTAATGTCCTTTGTAGCAAAAGAAAAACAATTTTTTGTCTAGGTCCTGGATCCAATCCAGAATCTCCAATTAATTTAGTTGTTAGGTCTCTAGTCTTTAGTCTCCCTTAATCAGGAAGTTTCTTGGTTTTGTCTTCATGGCCTTGACAATTTTGGAGAGTATAAGCCAGTAAGTTTTTATAGTGTCCCTCTTTTTTATTTCCTCTAATGTTTTCTTGTTAGTTTCAGGAATCTCACTGAAGATCAGTTGAGTCCTTAGGCATCCTAACAAGAGGCACGTGATAACTCTTTATCCCTTTACTGATGCCATTGAAGAAAAATAACTTTTCAGATGAGAAGTTAGAGGACCCATTATTTAATCAACATTTTCATTGTTGATAATTGCTAGCAGGAGATCATTTCTACTAGCAGCAATTGCCTGACTGACCTCCAGCAGGAATTCTTAATGACAAAAAACTGTCATCAGTTAGAACCTGCATATACAAGGGGTATCAGCAAGAAGTAACCCCTCCACCGCCACCTACCCAGGGCAAGCATTCCGGAGAGACACTCCCACCAAGTGCTATACCCAAAAGAGACACAATTTAAGCTTCGGAAGGGCAGAAACTATGTCCTCTTTATCATTCTGTTCTCAGCACTCAGCATAGAACCTGGCACAGGGCAGATACTTAGCAAACATTTGTGAATAAACCTTGAATCTCCTTCTGGCACCTATGCTTCCTAACAAAAAGTCTACCTTTCTCCCTTTGTAAAAACCAAACATGATGAATGACAGAATAGGTACTCAAAAAACTGTTGGGTTGGAGAGAATGAATCTAACTTGGGAAATTTGTTTTTAAGACCTTATTTCCAGAATAAAGTTTGTTTTGTTTTGCATTTAACAGCTGATCTTTAAAGAAGTAACGTCTGACACAGGGTATCAACAGTACCAACTGAGCTGGGTACAGTGGCTCATGCTTTTAATACCAGCACTTTGGGAGGCTGAGGCAGGAGGATTGCTTGAGGCCAGGAGTTTGAGACCAGTTTGGGCAACACAGAGAGACCCTGTCTCTACAAAAAAAAAATTAAAAATTAGCCAGGCACAGTGGCACGCGCTTGTAGTCATAGCTACTCAGAGGGCTGAGGTGGGAGGATAGCTTGAGCCCGGGAGGTTGAGGCTGCAGTGAGCCTACACCAGCCTAGGCGACAGAGCGACACCTTGTCTCAAAAAATAAAAGTAAAAATAAAAGTATCACTTGGAGTTATTGGTTAATTTGAAAGGGACTTTAGGGAGAAATGTACCTGGCTTCTAGAGTCCTAGTGCACAGCCAGCTTCCTTGTGGATGCCTGTCCTGAGGACTGCTGGGCTGGCGCTTGTTCATAGGCATCACATGGATCTGGGCTTTTCTGACCTCCACGGGGGCTTGTTTTAGTATTTCCAGCCCATGATCAGAGTGTTACATCTATCTTCACAGGCTTATTCGTAGTCCCAGAATTTTGTCATAACTTAAGTCTTTGAGAATGAAGAGAGCTCCTCTTTGGGATGTTTTGGTATGATCTGGTTGGCCTGAGACCACAGCTACATTGACCTGGTAACATACAGTGCATGGACTAAGCTTCTAGGGCCTTGGTGGGGTGTGTGTGTCTACACATAAGTGTGTGTGAGAGAGGGAGGTGGAGGCAGAGTTGGAGACAGAGTTTAGACCAAGTGCAAGCCTGCCAGTTCTGATTTGGAGAGAGCAGCTCCTGAAAAAAACACCATTCAACTGTTCCCAGACTGATAATGAGGCTCAAGAAAAAAAAGCGCTAGAACAGTAATTCCTAAACTAGAATCACCTGGAGAGCTTTTAGAACTCCTGATTCCCCAGCAGCACTCAGACCTCCGATGTGTCAATATCTGAGGTGGGACCACCAAGGTAGCATTCCTTTAAGCTCCTCTGATGATTCCAGTGCAGTCGAGTTTGAGAACCAGAGCACAAAACAGGTCACAGATGAGGAGCTGTAGGACTGCACTGTCCAATACAGCAGCTGCTAGCCGCCACGTGGGGCTATGGAGCTCTTGAAATGTGGCCAGACTGAATTAAGATGTGCCATAAATAAAAGGCGTACAACGCACACTGAAATATGGACCTAGTTTAAAAAAAAAAATGAATGTAAAAATATCACTGATGATTTTTAGTATCATGTTGAAATAATGCTTTCAATATATTGGGTTAATACAACATTAAAATAATTTTACCTCTTTTTGCCATTTTAAAATGTAGCTATTAGAAAGTGTTACATTACATATGTGGACTACATTATATTTCTACAGTGCTATTTCAGAAAATCAAATTATTATAAGCAAATATATTACTCCTATTTAAAGAGATCCTCTGCGTCTTTTAGGAATACAGTCAGCTTCATCTAAGAAAAACCCACCTGCAGTGGCTTAACCAAATAGGAATGAATTTTTCTCCAAAAACAAGAGTCAGGGTTTTCAAATTGCATAAATGGTGGCTCCTCGGGTCTCCAGGGACCCGGTCTCCTCCTGTCTGTCCATCCTCCAATTGCTTCATTGCGGCAGAGTGTTGGTTCTATCTCTAGGTATCTGGAAATTTCTGGACCCATTACCAAGGATTCTCACAGGATAGGTCCTGATGGAACCCAGGAAACTGCATTTCAAATGGGTAATCTAGGTGCTTCTGATGTGTGTTGTTTGAGAAAAAGTGCCCTAAGTGTAGACTCTGTTAACATAAGGCAGCAAAACACAGTGGTTAAGAGCCTTGACTCCGGAGCAGCCCATCTGACTCTGCCGCTGGCTGTGTAATCTTGGACAGGTTTCTTAACCACTCTAGGGCTTTGCTTCCTCATTTTTAAAGTGAGGGTGATAATAGCACTGACTTTATAGGGTTATACCAAGTATTAAATGAATCAATACCTTGTAAAGTGCTTGGTCCCTAGGAAATATGATAGAAATATTTGTTAATAAATGAAAAAATTAAATATAAAGTGACTTCAGAGTATAAAGCTCACACATAAAACACAAAGCAAAACCCAGACCGAGGTGTGTCTGATTCAAAAGGAAAAATACGAGTCACTTTTAGAGTCAGACAGTTGATCGCTTACAGAGCACAAAGAGCAGTAAGCTGAGAGCCAGCTCCACAGGTTCCTGGTCCCACACACAGAAGGGAAGACACAAAAGTAACAGGGGCGGATGCCATGAAAGTTGTGGGTGCCCTGTTACTGAGGAGCCACTTACAGACTGCAGCAAGGTGGTTTCTTGTTCTGAGGGGTACAGGGCAGAAAATCCCACGCTTCATCAGAACCTAGAGGCCATGAAAAACTGATCGCTGTGGCGGCCCTCCTGAAGCGGCTACTGTGAATACACCAGCTGCAGCCACGAAGGCGCGGCTGGGGCTCCAGGCTCCACGGAGCTGGCGGGAGCCGGGAAGAGGCCGAAGCCCCGCCCCCTTCTGAGTCGGCGGGGGCGGAAGCCCCGCCCCCTTCTGAGTCGGCGGGGCGGAAGCCCCGCCCCCTTCTGAGTCGGCGGGGCGGAAGCCCCACCCTCCTGCGCAGCTGCAGCTGCCTAGCCAAGGCTCCCAAGCCCGGCATCCCTGTGCTCTCGGGGCCCCGGGAAGTCACCCTTCCTCTGCAGGCTCAGAAGTGCCTGCTCCAGATGCGTGGTTTCTCCTGACTCCCAGTGTCTGCTCCGGGACGGAGCAAAGTTTTGGCCAAGTCCGGGCGCTTTGCAACCCGGCCGGGTGTGCGTACACTCGGGGCAGCGCTGCCATGCCAGCCCCCTGCCGCCTCTGCCTCCTCCAAACTTTGGGTGCCAACGAGCACGGGGAGGAAGGCTGAAAGGGGCCTGCAAGTCCCCCATGGCTCGGATAACCAGGGCGCCGCGGTGGATAAACCTGTCAATGGCAGCAGGAGGCAGATAGGTTCCTGGGTGGAAAGGGGCGGTCCCGGTGAAGCCCCACTTTCAAGACAAGGACGACCTGAGGCCTGGGGCCTGTCGGTTCCCAGTGGAGTCCACCGCGGGAGTGAGAACTTTTGGTGTTTTTTCCAGCCCCGCCCATGGCCACCCATGGACCAATCAGCACACACTTCCTCCCTTCAAAACCCGTCAAAGTCCCAGACTCAGCTAGACTCGCAGAGAGAAGTCAGGATGACCTGCTTGCGGATAAGAGCTTCTCACTCCGGGTCTCCTCTCCCCTGAGAGATGGACACTTCTCAGGACCACCTGCCTGCAGAAAGGAATTACCCACTTCAGGTCTCCTGAGAGCTGGTCTGTCACTCAATGAAGCTCCTCTCTGCCTTGCTCACCCTCCAGTTGTCCATGTACCTCATTCTTCCTGGACTTGGAACAAGAACTTGGACCCGCTGAATGGCGGGACTGAAAGAGCTGTAACACAAACAGGGCTGAAACACGCCTCCCACCCCACTCACCATGTTGCAGGCGACTAGGAGAGAAGAACTGCTACCTTTTAGGGAGCCCAGACCCAGGAGCTCCCCGAGCCAGGGCTGTGACACCCTGTTTGGGGCTCTGCAGTTCCTGTTGTCTCCAAGCTTCTGGGTGCCACCACGTTGCCCGGTGCCTGCAGTAGAAGCGCTTGCGATACGCCTGATCCAGCTGCAGCCTCACATGGAGCAGGTGCCTGGGCCAGCACCTGGAACTGTCCTTTCCGGCACAGCCCATACACCTGGCAGCCCATACACCTGGCTGTGCACAGTGGCCGGACCCTGTGCTTGCTCACACATCCCTTGCTGCTCAGCACTTGGCTTGCCCTTGGCAGGTGTGGGATCCGGGCCGGTATGGTGAGCCAAGCACAGCCTGCTGGGCTGAGTGGGCAGAACAAGCCCAGGGGGCCCAAACAAAACTCGGGCAAAGACACCACTGGCCGCAGAGGTTTCCAGCTGAAAAAGTGACACCCCAAGAATCCTGTGACAAAACTGTCTCCTGAGAGCCTTCCAGGGGACATAGGGAGGTGAGTAGGGGATGGCCTCATAGCAGCTTCATAGAGGTCTCCCTGCCTCTGCGTTCTGGGAGGATCCCGAGGTATTCTGCCAAGACACAGAGAAGCTGTGACGCAAGCCTTTGCCCATATGGGTAACATGCAGTGGTGCTAAGGCACCATGGCAGAGCCATTGCCTGCACAGAGCCATGTAGTCTTGGGCAAGAAGGGATTTGGTTAAATAAGGAATAAATCATACCCTAAAAACACAATGGCCATTTGGATAGAATCATGATGTACCTTGTAGGGAGGATGTGTTTTTGTTTTTCCTGGAAGTTTATATTGCATTAGTCACCAGAAGAGTGACATCTGGTTCTAAACAAACTGGAAGGTCATACTGGATACAAAATGAGAAATGAGTCTTGTCAGGCCTAGCGTGCAGGTCTGGGAGTAGAGAGACCTTAGCAAGGATCATAGATCCTGAAAAGCCACTGCGGTGGTGAGGAGAAAACATTTGGGCATTGCTGTGGGGTGTCACTTGGTACAACCAACTCAGAGGACAATTTGGCAATATCCCTTCAATTTCAAAGGCACACACCCTGACAACCGAGCAATCTGCTTCTGGGAAGGTTTCCTGTAGAAATACTCATATACCAAAGTTATTCAATGCAGCTTTGCTTAAATAGCACATGACTGGAAACCACCTATATCTCTATCAGTCTACTGAACACCACACAGCCATAAAAAGAAAGAGGAAACTTTTTATGTTTTCACATGAAAAAGCCTACAAAATATATTGTTAAGTAAAAGAAGCCAGGTGGGCTGGGCACGGTGGCTCACACCTGTAATCCCAGCACTTTGGGAGGCTGAGGCGGGTGGATCATGAGGTCAGGAGATGGAGACTATCCTGGCTAACACGGTGAAACCCCATCTCTACTAAAAATACAAAAAATTAGCTGGGTATGGTGGCGGGCGCCTGTGGTCCCAGCTGCTGGGGAGGCTGAGGCAGGAGAATGGCTTGAACTCGGGAGGTGGAGCTTGCAGTGAGCCGAGATTGCACCACTGCACTCCAGCCTGGGTGACAGAGTGAGACTCCATCTCAAAAAATAAAAAATAAAAAAAAATAAAAAATAAGCCAGGTGCGGGACAGTGAGTATATCAATTGTGAGAAAAAAAAAAACAAAAAGCAAAACAAA
The DNA here is from genome assembly GCF_006542625.1 of Nomascus leucogenys. Lineage (NCBI taxonomy): Eukaryota > Metazoa > Chordata > Mammalia > Primates > Hylobatidae > Nomascus > Nomascus leucogenys. The sequence continues at coordinate 53,070,803 of NC_044396.1, read as the reverse complement.
TAGATTTGCTTATATATATATTAAATATCTCCGAAAAAAATATACAAGAAACTGATATATTTTGTTGCATCTCAGAAGAACCGGGTACTTGTGGGGAAAAGGTGGGAGGAACAGTCTCTTGAAAATGTTGTATTTTTGACCGGGCGTGGAGGCTCACGCCTGTAATCCCAGCTCTTTGGGAGGCTGAGGCAGGCGGATCACGAGGTCAGGAGATTGAGACCATCCTGGCTAACACGGTGAAACCCTGTCTCTTCTAAAAATACAAAAACAAAATTAGCCAGGCGTGGTGGCAGGCGCCTGTAGTCCCAGCTACTCGGGAGGCTGAGGTGGGAGAATGGCGTGAACCCAGGAGGCAGAGCTTGCAGTGAGCCAAGATCACGCCACTGCACTCCTGCCTAGGTGACAGAGTGAGACTCCGTCTCAAAAAAAGAAAAAAAAAAAGAAAATTTTGTATTTTTGACCCATGTTTGTAAATTATGACTACAAGTGGCTAAAACAGTCTTCGAAAATAATGTATTATGTGATGGCAAGCATTCGTCATGGGCCATTGGAGAGAGGGTCCGGCCTTAGTCTCACCTCCCACTCATCACTTGTGTGTTTGCACAAGTGATAACTTTCTTGCCTCTGAGTTTGGTTTCCTCATCTGTTTAAAGGATTCTTTTTTTTTTTTTTTCTTTTTTTTGAGACAGACTCTCTTACTCTATCTCCTAGGGTGGAATATAATGGCATGATCACAGCAGCCTTGAACTCCTGGCCTCAAGCAATCCTGTCACCTCAGCTTCCCAAGTAGGTGGGACTACAGACATGCAACACTACACCAGGCTAATTTATTAGTAGTAGTAGTAGTAGAGACCGAGTCTTGCTATGCTTCCCAGGCTTATCTCAAACTCCTGGGCTCAAGCGATCCTCCCACCCTGGCCTCCCAAAGTATTGGGATTACAGGTAAGAGCCACCGTGCCTGGCCTGTTAAAAGGATTCTAATAATGGGCTTTGGAATCAGACATCCTCCTAGAACAGGAAGGAGATTTGTAAGGAGCTGGGATTCCAAAGACAGAGCTTCAGAAGCCAGGCTGGTAATGGCTTTTGCTATTGCTCTGAGTGCCTGTTGCTCATCAGGTGTCCAAGTTGAAGATGTGAATAAAAAGAGAGAGAAAGCTGGGCTCAGTGGCGTGCACCTGTAGTCCCAGCTACTTGGAGGCTAACGTGAGAAGATTGCTGGAGATCACAAGTTGTGTCAAAAAAAAAAAAAAAAAAAAAAAAAAGAGAGAGAAAGAGAAAACCCTTACTTACTTATTCATGTCATCTCTATTTCCTCGGAATCCAGTGTCTGTCACTACAAAGACTCTTAGCCTAGAAGAAAGAAAAAAATTCACTGTGGATTTATCCACCAATGTCCAGAGGACCATTAGACTTTCACAATAAAAATAATACAGAGAGGGGCCGGGCGCGGTGGCTCACGCCTGTAATCCCAGCTCTTTGGGAGGCCGAGGCAGGTGGATCACGAGGTCAGGAGATCGAGACCATCCTGGCTAACATGGTGAAACCCCATCTCTACTAAAAATACAAAAAATTAGCTGGGTATGGTGGCGGGCGCCTGTGGTCCCAGCTGCTCGGGAGGCTGAGGCAGGAGAACAGCGTGAACCCAGGAGGCGGAGCTTGCAGTGAGCCGAGATTGTGCCACTGCACTCCAGCCTGGGCGACAGAGCAAGACTCCATCTCAAAATAAATAAATAAAATAATAATAATACAGAGAAAAAGGGTAATATCAAAGAATATTTTCCCGTCTCACATTTAAAACACATGCAGCCCATACTTTAACCAAGAGTTTGCAAGCCCATGATCAAATTTCCTCTAAAACATAATAAGGACAGACATTAAAAACCCGAGTTTACGTGAGTGCCTGTGTTTGCTGGTCCTTTAGGATCAGCATTATAATAACCCTGTATTTGTGTAGCATTTTGAAATTTTCAAACAGTTTCATTGGCTGCGCATGGTAGCTCCTGTGTGTAATCCCAGTACTTCGGGAGGCTAAGGTGAGAGGACTGCTTAAGGCCAGAAGCTTAAAATCATCCAGGGCAACATATTAAAACCACATCTCTAAAAAAATAAATAGATAAAATAAAATTAAAAAACAACATTTTCATAATCAGGATTATTCCTTACTTCTTACAACTGCCCTGTGAGATCGACAGGGTTGATATAAATCTTCCTGTTTTGATACTGAAGAAACTAGGCAAGTTAACTGGCTGGCCCCTAATCAAACATCCAAGGCTTGCCAAGCAACGCTGGAGCCTGGATTGGAAGGAGGGTAGGCCAGGTAAAGCTGGGGTGGACAGAGCTTGGGGAGTGGAATGAGGAAGGCATGTCTGGATGAAGCCAAGGTTTGTGTGGAAAAGCAGAGGGTGATAGGTATGGAGGGGCAGGCGGGAGCAGAGCCCAGAACACATGCAAGGCACTGGCTGTTCCTACAGGTGAGTGACTGATATCCCCAAGCTCTAGGGAGGGAGGGTCCAGGTCCTGCAGTGCCTGGGGAAGAGGGCAGCAGAGAGTCTCTAGCACCCCTTGCTGGCTTCCTTCCTAGCTAAGGGCAAAGCTGATAAGCACTAAGAAGGCTAAAGATGCCTCTTCTCCCAGATTTACATGTACTATGCTAAAGAACTCCTAAAATTCCCACCCTTCAAGATGCAAAGGAATTATCAGTACACCCCAAAATGGTGGGATTTCAGACAGCAGAGAAGGTGATATTTTGTGCTCTCCCTAGCATCTCATGAATCATACCACTGAAGGGCTCTCTAGGGCCCTTGTATATAAGGCCAGTCTTGTGGCTTAACGTGACAAATGGGAACCGTCCTGAATGGAAAAGCTCCAAGGTGACAGAAGGCATCTCTGCCCCTGCTTCTCCCCCGGCCCCTTTCTGTTAGAAGTCACCACCAGGAGGAGAGGGACACCTGCTGCATGAACTCCAGGCTGTTCTGCTGGGAGAAAAGGTCAGGAGAAAGAACTGTCACCTGCCAGACCTCAGCCTCAGAGAAGGGAGTCATGGTCTCCTCTCTGTTCGTACTTCACTGAACTGTTGAGCCTCAGGGCTGAAGAAAATGACCTCGTCCAACTACCCATCTGATGTAAGAATCACATGTTCATTCATTCATGAATTCACTCATTCATTCATTGATTTATCCATCAGTTTTTTGTTTGATTGATTGGCTCATTCATTCTTTCAACATCTAATGAGTAGCTTACTCTGGCCCAGGCAATGCAGAAAAGTTGAATAAAAGGCACAGAACCTTATCACTTGATCAGGATTCAAGCACAACTATTATTTAACAGTAGATTGCAGTGTCAGTGTCAGATTTTAAAGAGATAGAGAAAAAAATATCGTAAGGTAATTTCAACAATGAGGCACAGATGGAGGGTTCTAAGCCACCACGTGTACCATTTTTCCCAGGTGGTCATTTGGACTCTGCCTGGACCTCCAGGACCTGCATCTCCTGCCTGTTGATTTGCAGGGCTTTCTCACCCTCAGAGTTTCCCTCCACTTACAGACAGAAATTGGTTCCTGTAGTTTCTGTCCCATAGGTGCTCTTCTGGGGCACCATCCAGTTAGGCCTCTTTTTGTTATTTGGTTGTTGGGTCCCCAGGGGACAGACATTTTCTTGGGTTGGGGAAGGCATATCCACTTTGGTTTCCCCTCATTGATTTATTTAAGAGAAATATTCACCATCAAACCCCTTGTTTAATCCAGGGCTCCAATGACTTTTAGCTACAGAAATTAAGACTTTGTTATAGCTCCTTCAGTGAGCAATCAGTTTGTAGCTTCCCTTTTTCCTTTGTTACACTCAGACTCCAACTTTCCTTCACAGTCTCTTGGGGATCCTCAGAAGATAATTCTACCGCTAAACTTCCTTTATCTTCTATTGCTAATGATTAACCACAGCAGCTCCAGGAAGCAAGAAGTGCTCCTTAAAAATACACGCATAGGCCAAAAAGAAAGGTACGCCTAGAATTCTACACATCCAAAGTCTTATCTCCCCACCTCTCCAAAGGGAGCAGCCACTCTTAGTTTGGGTAGGCAGCTTAATATTCGTTTCCCAGCCTCCGAGCACCACTTACTCTAGAGGTGGCTGAGAGCAGGTGGCAGATCTGGGAAGTGCCTGAGAGCTCCCAAGAGTGGGTGGCTGCTCCCCAGAGGATGCTGCCTGAGTCGCGGTTCAGAGAATGATGACACATCAAAGACAGAAGGGGCCTCATCTTCAAGTTCAACCCTCTCATTTTGCAAATGAGGAAGCTGAGAAGCCAAGAGAGGAGGTGATTTGCTCAAGGTCACATAGCTGATGAACAGAGAGGAGGGAAATATCTGCAGGAAAGACGTGGATTTCCAGAGCATTGACATATGCTTTAAGGTACAGCTGCACACCTACCATCCCCAGCCCTGTGGTTTCCTTGGATAGAAAAAGATCCCTTTGTAGAGACAACTGCCTTCCAGCTCACACTGGGACACTAGAGGACTTGAACTGCCTTTATTTGTTGGTCATCATCCTTCTAAGCATAGGATCGAAACCTGCACGGCTCAATATGGTAGCTACTCACTGTATGTGATTCTTAAGAAGTTGAAATGTGGCTGGTCCAAACTGAGATGTGCTAGATTTTGAAGACTTACTATAAAAAAAAGAATGTAAAATGTCTCCACCACCACACCTGGCTATTTGTTTTGTTTTTTGTTTGTAGAGACAGGGTCTCTCTGTGTTGCCCAGGCTGGTCTCAAACTCCTGGGCTCAAGCAATCCTCCTGCCTTGGCCTCCCAAAGTGCTAGGATTACAGGCATGAGCCACCTCACCTGACCTGAAATTAATTTAAATGATATGTTTTCTTTAACCCAATATATCAAAAATATTATTTCAACGTGAACTCAACATTAAAAATGTTAATAAGGTACATTATAATTTTTGTTATACTAAGTCTTTGAAACCCAGTGTAGATCATACACTTACAGCACATCTCAACTCAGACTGGCGTATGTCGGGAGCTCTGTAACCACACTTGGCTAGTGGCTATTGTATTAGACTGCGAGATTCATAAAGGTGGCCTGTTACCACCTACGATATTGAAAGGATGTGCCAGCCACCTTCTTGGCCTTATCTCCAGGTGTTGGATGTTTTTTCTGACAGCATCCAGAGCTTCATGTGAAATAGGTGGGCCCTGGGGACGTCAGGAAAGGAAGCATTCATGTAGTGGATCCCAAGGTGTGCGGTGGGGCCAGAGTATCCGGGATGGAATCGTCACAAGGTATCTGGGATCATTAAATGAGATGATACACATCGTGTCTAGCATAGCATCTGGTGACAGGGAATGCTCTGTGTTCATTCCTTTCTTCCCCATCCCCCCAACCCACATTTGCTGCAGCTTGGCTGGCTTCTCCTGTCGAGGGAGTTACCCAGATGAGTCATCTGCACGGCATGGCAGTGACTCACCCAGCAACGGGTGAAAGCACTGCCGGCTGAGAAACCCTTTTCAGAAACTTCCCACGTTTTTGGTGCTTACTCATCCAGAACTCTCTGCAGCCCACAATGGGATTCGAACTGCTTCCTCCTTCCCCCTATGCTCAGAAAGGCTGAGAAAAGGAAAAGCAAATCAGATTCCCTAAGCCCCCTTGAGCAGATGAATTTCCCTAAGACCCAAGCAGCAGCTGGAAGGCACAACTGCACTGTCCACTCCGCAGGGGCCTGGAGGTGCCCCCCAACCCTGGCCAAACCCTCCAAAGCCAACCCTTCCCCTGGGCTCCTCGAAGTGCTCATTTGAAAAAGGAGGAAGTGAGGTCACAGAGGCTGATAAGAGATGGCCACATGCCTCATGAAAAACGCACATGCACGAGAAAACATCATGACACATCAGGGCAGGTCAGATGGTCCGAACTTCCTGCCATCCCGCTGTCCCCGCTGCTGCTTGTCCTGAGTGGCCAGTGCCCACACCACATGAGTTGCTATTTGAATAGTGCCTCTGGGTGAAGACGCCCTCACTGAGCCTCTCAGGTGCCTCCAATGCACTGTGACTGTTCAGACTTCCGGGCCTCATACCTGCGACTTGCTTGCCAGAGAGGCCCCTGTTTTCCTTCCCATTTCTCCTCTTGTCTCTTTTCCACCAGATTAGAAAACAAAAACAAAGCAAAACAACCTTCCCCTATAACTTGCCTGTCCCGCACCCTTGGAAGAGGAACTGCGTTAGACTCTCTCACTCTGCTGGCCTGACAGGGAACGGTCACCTGAGCCAAAGACAGCAATGCTCACTGGCTGACTAGTGACTGGGTGGCCTGGATTGAAGAACTGAGCTGGATCAATCCGAGTGCTGTTTCTCTCTAGAATTTGAATTAACTCTACAAATGGCCAGGGAATGATCAAACAGACAAAAGCAAAATGAAGGGCATTAGAAGTTTATCTGAACTGTAGGCTTGGGGGCTATGGCCACCGTTTCCAGATCATTTACAAGCTGATGAGTGCGTGGAAGGGGCTGATGTACAGAGACTGAAACAGCAGAGACTCACAGAGGGAATCGGGGTGGGGGGCTGCAGGAGGGGAAGGGGAAGGCCGGACTGTGGAGGGAGAAGATTCTAGACTTTTCAGTGTCCCTTTGCGGTTCAGTGACCCTGGGCTCCATGACTCATTTCCTGATCTTGGGCCCCATGAGTTCCCTCAGTCCTCTCAGTAAAAGCTTCTTTTTCACCTTTGCTAGTTTGAAGAGACGTTTATTCCTTGAAGCCAAAGAAAGCCATGTCTAGAGTATCATCCTCCGAGACTCAGATTGAACGCCCCGGCATGAGGAGACACCAGCTCTACCCGGGGCTCCTCTGTGCCTGCACAAGCCCCTGCCACTGCCCCACTGTCCCCGCAATCATCGCTTCACTTGACTCTCTCTCTCTCTCTGGGTTCTTAGCTCCTTCAAGGCAAGGGTACAGGTACGTCTTGCCTTGTCTTCCCAGCACCCAGCACAGCACTCGCTAAAGTTTTAGTTGCCCCACAGATGAGTGTTGATTGAGAAAATGAAGTGCACTAGTGTAAATCTCCACTCAAAATTCCTTACCTTTGTGTGGCCTTTATGGCCCAGGCTTTAAATGTATAGGTTACCTGATCAACCTTGCTATACGTTTTTATTTTGTTAGAATGATACAGATTTGAACCAGCTGCTGGGGAGTGTTTCTGGGGCTGTCCTTCACCCGACAAGTAAGTGCAGTGGGGAATAGAAAAGATGAGTGACTTGCCTGTCATCAGCCAGCTGGTGACATCATCATCTCTTGCCCCTGAATTTGGTATTTCATTAAGATTATGAAGAAATGCCCATAATCTACATCCATGTTTTTACCTCCACCTTAATGAATGAGTTGCAGTGGTTCCTCCAAAATGGTAAGATAATCCTTGAAGGCTTTTAGTCCCACCTCTGAGAGCCCTCACATTGCACCAGGGACCAAACAGTGAATCCAGGACAAGGTCTTGAAGGACATGGTCTCTCTAGGAACTGGGCAGCACTGCCAGCTCTTAGCTTCGCATCAGCAGGTGTCTCTCTGGCTGTTCTTCTGGGCCTGTACCTCTCACAGAACCATTGAGTCAGGCCTCTGAGCTCAATTCAGACTCAGCCATTCCATCCTCTTCTTCCCCAAAGCATTCCCCATCATGTCTCATCGCCACCAAGAATGCTACATGCAACAAGCAAGGTCTAGAAGCAAACATCATTCCTTCTCTGCTTATACTAGCCACATTTTCCCCTAAAGCACTAATGTGTGGGATGTTTTTTTCCTCAAAATATTACCCTTTAATCAGTATGCTCCTAATAAGAGAACAATTCTTTACAGAATTTTAAGTAGAATCCCCAAATTCTAAGCGTTCACATTTGGATTTTTTTCTGTGTATGAGATATAGGCCGGGCACAGTGGCTCATGCCTGTAATCCCACCACTTTGGGAGGCTGAGGCAGGAGAATCACTTGAGCCCAGGAGTTCAAGTCTAGCCTGGGCAACATAATGATACCCTGTCTCTACAAAAAATTTAAAAATGAGCTGGGCATGGTGATGTGCGCCTGTAGTCCCAGCTACTCAAGAGGCTGAGGTGGTGGGAAGATCACTTGAGCCCCGGAGGTTGAGGCTGCAGTGAGCTGTGATCACACCACTGCACTCTAGCCTAGGCAACAAAGAGAGACCTCATCTCAAAAAAACGGGGAGATCTAGAATACTAGAAACATATATATTAAACAAATATTCTGGGTACAATCCAAAAATTAATATGTTGAAAATCATCTTAGCATTTTGGAAAACTCAGAAAGCTACCAGGTTTGTCAAAAAGAATGGCTCATCCTATCATTCTGCACTCAGACCTCCATGATAGCTCCAGCACGCAGCATTTTTGACAAACGCAAACTGTTTCTTAAAGCTCCCATATAAGGGGGAAGAAATCTTTAAATTATAATCAAATTACAATAAATACATTTTATGTGCCACAAGTCACTATCTTTATTTTTTAATTGAGGCGAAATTCATACAACATGAAAATTAAACATTTTAAAGTGAACAATTCAATGACATTTAATACATTCACAATTTATGCAACCACCACCTCTATCTCATTCCAAAATAATTTCATTACCCCAGAAGGAAACCCCAAACCCATTAAGCAGCCACTTCCTATTATCCCCTGGGATCATTGCTTGTCCCCGCAGCCCCAGGCAGCAACGCATCTGCATTCTATCTCTGTGGATTTACCTATTCTGAATTATTTTTTAAACATTTAAAAAAAATTGTAATAAGACTCATATATCATAAAATTTACTATCTTAACCATTTTAAGTGTACAGCTCAGTATTGTGTTCATATTGTTGTGAAACAGATCTCCAGAACTTCATCTTGCAGAACTGAAACTCTGTAACCATTAAACAACTCCCCTTCCTCCGCCTCTCAGCCCCCAGTGACCACCATTCTACATACTTTCTATGTCTATGAATGTGACTACTTTAGATACCTCATATTAGTGAAATCCTACAGTCTTTGTCCTTTCCTATTCTGGATATTTGACATAAATGGAATCATACAATACATGATCTTTTTGACTGTCTTCTTTAACCTAGCATAATGTTGTCAAGGTTCATCCATGTTGTGGCATGTATCAGTACTTCATTCCTTTTTGTTGCCAAATAATATTCCATTTTATGGATGTAGCAGTTTATCCATTCATCCGTGGATGGACATTTGGGTTGTTTCCAATCTTTGGCTATTATAAATAATGCTGCTATGAACATTTGTGCCTAAGGTTTTGTGTGGATAGATGTTTTCATTTCTCTTGGTTATATACTTAGGAGAAAAATTACTGGGTCATATGGTAACTCCATGTTACCATCAGCTAGATTGTTTTCCAAATCAGCTGCATCCTTTGACATTCCTGCTAGCAATGAGTAAGGGTTTCAATTTCTCCACATCCTCGCCAACACTTGTAATTACTTGTATTTTTCATTATAGCCTTCCTAAGTGGGTGTGAAGTGATATTTCTTTGGGGTTTTGACTTGCATTTTCCTCATGGCTATTTGTACTACATATGTTTTGGTTAATGAAGAATAATGAATTAATGAATTCCATGAAAGCAACAGGAAACCAGAGGGGACTCTTGGCCCAGCCTTTGCCATCTTTTCTTTAGTGTCTGACTGAATGACTTTTCTCAGCTCTGGCCCACCAGTGTCTCTGGTGGCTCATTCAGTCATTAGAAACCAAGCAGATCACAATGCCCATCCAACCAACGCATCAAAAGGTCAGTCCCAGAGACTCAGGCCTGCAGGAATGTAGAAACAAAGAAGGGGACATTCTTTTCTTTATAGCTTTCAGCTAGAGGTGGAACTGTCCCTGTTAAGGGGCATTTTGGTTACAGAATGCCTGGGGTAAGAAGAAAGTCAGCACTGGCATTAAAGGGGAGGGGTCAGGGATACTAAATGTCCTGCAATGCATTGCAAGGACAGTCTTCCCTAAAGAAATACCTCCACAAAATGCACCTACTGAGGCCAGCCACTTCTCAGGAAATGCTTCAGTTGTTGGAAAAAAATCAGGATTACATCAGAGCAAATCAAGGGAGAGACCATTAAACCAATAGACAGACTGCATTGAGGGCTCACTGTTCAACAGACTCTGTGTGCGAAGAACTGTGGTGTGTGTTTTTTCATTTTATTCTCATCACAGCAGGTATTAGACAGTTCAGATTGCTGTAACAAAAAAACCACACAGTGGGTGCCTTAAATGACAGACATTTATTTCTCACAGTTCTGGAGGGTGGAAAGTTCAAGGTGCTGGCAGACTCAGGGCCCTCCTCCTGACTTACAGATGTCCATCTTCTCACTGTTCTCACATGGCAGAGACACAGTAAACTCTAGTCTCTCTTCCTCTTCATGTAAGGACACTAATCCCACCATGGAGGCCCCACCCTCATGACTTTACCTAGCCCTAATCACCTCCCAAAAGGTCCTGCCTCCAAATACAATCACATTGGGTGTTAGAGCTTCAACATATAAGTTTTAGAGGGGGATACACTCAGTCCATGACACACATTAACAATGTATATTCCCAGTAAGTAGGGTAACTGAAACCATGAAGAGGTGAAATAGCTGCCCAAGGTCACACCACTAATAACCAGCCAAGTTGGAATTTGAAATTGGGTCTGCCAGATTCCGGAACCTGGATTTTAGCCTTCCTACTGTGCTCAGTCTGATCAGATCATCCATTTAAACCCTTACTTTGGGAGAATTGCAAAGGTTTACCTCCTGGCAGGCAGAGAGAGGGAGAATAATTCCCTAGTCCCAAAAGCAGAGAAGCAGGAAGTTTGAGCTAAAAATGATCTTTAGGATCACCTAAGTCCAAACCTTCATGTTAGGGTCAAGAAAACTGAGTTCCAGAGTGGGTAGTGAGTGGCCCTTAGCTGGGCAGAGCTAGAATTTAAAAGCCCCACTTCCCTGACCTCCGCCAGGGACATTTGTTCCACTGCAGGCCAGCCTGGCTGTAGGCCATAATGACCGAGTCTTGACTCTGTGCTCCATTTGACAATGTAATCAATACTCCCCTCCCACTGTCAGCAGTCTATGACATTGTCCATGACCTCGTTCATGCCCCATTCTTTTCACTCTAAGACTCCAAAACGACAAGTTGAACTGTTTTATGGGGTTTTTTTTTTTTTTTTTTTTTTTTTTGAGACAGAGTCTCACTCTTTCACCCAGGCTGGAGTGCAGTGGCGCAATCCCGGCTCACTGCAGGCTCCGCCCTCCGGGGTTCATGCCATTCTCCTGCCTCAGCCTCCCGCGTAGCTGGGACTACAGGGGCCCGCCACCACGCCCAGCTAATTTTTTTGTATTTTTAGTAGAGACGGGGTTTCACCGTGTTAGCCAGGATGGTCTCGATCTCCTGACCTCATGATCTGCCCGCCTCGGCCTCCCAAAGTGCTGGGATTACAGGCGTGAGCCACCGTGCCCAGCCTATAGGTTTATTTTTAAACTTCATTTTAACATAAGGAATTAATCTGTTCAGGAGTGAAGACAGGCAAATTGAGACCAAGCAGCAGAGCCTACAGCATCCTTGACTATTTCAGGACTGCCTTCGACAACTCCATAAACCAAGTGACACTCTTTCGGAATCCCCTGTTTTGTGACACCTCCCCGCTATATGGAGTCAGAAGACTTGAGTTGGGATCCAATGCCAAATGATTACTTGGCAGATTATTTTTTTCCTTTCTGAGATTCAATTTCTCCATTATCATTATTGGAAATAACGATGTTTACTTCAAAATAGAGTTGTAGTGAAGACAATTAGACAAAATAAAGCAAAACTTGTGAGAAGACAGCCTATCCTATGTGCTCTGGACCTGGCTCACATCCAGTGGTTCACTAATGGCCTCTGGGGGACCACTGGTCACCATCTCACCTTAAACCAGATCTCTTCCAAGGGCATCTGCTTTGTCCTTGTCACTTAAACTGCTTCAACACAAGAATTATGGTGTATTGATGCTACTCTGATAGGCACTGAGGTTGATAAGTGAGGCAAGAGAGTCTACCTGTTTCCCCAGGGCGGCTGTTACCAACGTGGTCAGCCAATATAGGAGGCCTGCCATCCACCTTCCATGTGGCCCAGGCCATGGAATAGGGACTGAGCATTGCATGCATAGGGACAAGCACACTCTACTAACCCTGACTGCTTCACTCTGCCTGGCGGTCTCTGTTCTCCCTTCCTATCCCCTTTTACACCCTGGGTAAAAGTAGGGAAGAAACAGACATGTCCTGGTATGGCAAGAAGACCAAGGACTTCTCAGCATGGAGATTTGAACTCAGGGCTGGAGCCTGGCTCCACTGCTTTCCAGCTGTGTGACTTAGGAAAATGACTTCAACTGTCTTTACCTTAGTTTCCTCATCTGTAAAATGGACATAATAATAATTCCTATCTCACCAGATTGTTGTGAGAATAGAAGAATATGTATATTTCCAGTTATCTATTGTTACTGCTGTGTAACAAATTAGACCTAGATTTATTGGTTTAAAACATAACCATTGATTATATCTCAGATTCAGTGGGGCAGGGATTCAGGCAGGGCTCAGATGGATGGCTCTTCTGCCCGTTGTGGCATTGACTGAGGTCACTTGGTGGTATTCAGCTGGTAATGAGCTGGTCTGGAGGCTCCACTCACATGCCTTGTGCATTGGCTGGGACAGCTGCAAGGCTGGGTGCAGGTGGGACTGCCTGCTAGAGCTTCTATCTGTGGTTTCTCAAACATGGGGCCTCAGGGCAGTAGGACCTCTGTCATGGTGGCCTTAGGCTTTCAGAGTGTGTTCCAAGAGACAGAAAGTGGGAGCTGATTGTTTCTTAATGCCTAGCCCTGGACGCTGGAGAGATCCGTTTTTACCGTATTCTATTGGTCAAAGTAGTCACAAAGCCTTCTAAAATCAAGGGAAAGTGACACAAAGCCCACCTACCTATGGGAGGAGTGTCAAAGAATTTGCAGTCATCTTAAATGCACAACAATAAGTAAAATGAAACCCTTTTCTTCTTTTGAACTTTTAAAAATATTTTATATTTTTATTTCAATAGTTTTTGGGGTGCACGTGGTTTTATTTACATGGACGAGTACTTTAGTGGTGTATTCTGAGATTTTAGTGCACCTGTCACCTGAGCAGTGTACACTGTACCCAAAATGTAGTCTTTTATGACTCACCCCTTTCCCAACTTCCCCTTCATCAGTCCCCAAAGTCCATTGTATCACTCTGTATGTCTTTGAGTCTTTATAGCTTAGCTCCTACTTGTAAGTGAGAACATAACAGTATTTGGTTTTTCATTTCTGAGTTACCTTCTTAGAATAATGGCCTCCAGGCTGAGCGCAGTGGCTCATGCCTGTAATCTCAGCACTTTGGGGAGGCAAAGGCAGGCGGATCACGAGGTCAGGAGTTCAAGACCAGCCTTGCCAACATGGCGAAACCCCATCTCTACTAAAAATACAAAAATTAGCTGGGTGTGGTGGTGGGTGCCTGTAATCCCAGCTACTTAGGAGGCTGAGGCAGGAGAATCATTTGAACCCGGGAGGTGGAGGTTGCAGTGAGCTGAGATTGTGCCATTGCACTCCAGCCTGGATGACAAGAGCAAGACTCTGTCTCAAAAAAAAAAAAAAAAAAGAAAAGAAAAAGAATAATGGCCTCCAGCTCCATCCGAGTTGCTGCAAAGGACATTATTTCGTTCCTTTTTATGGCTGAGTAGTATTCCATGGTGTATATGTATCACATTTTCTTTATCCACTCATTGGTAGATGGGCACTTAGGTTGGTTCCATATCTCTGCAATTTCTTGCACTTTGTTTTGATGAGGTGGTTACTAAGTATAGTTGGTTCAATTTGCATAATCTCAGCATGACTAAGTCACATGACTTCTCTGTCAATACATGACTTCTATGTATTGAGGGCCTCCTCTAAGCCAGGCACCACTTACCAGAATCTCATCTGCATGATTTCTCATAATCACAACACCTTGAAGTGCAGATTCTATTATGCCCACATCCCTACAAAGACCAGGAGAGGTTAAAGAACTTGTCCAATGCCAGGTCTTCCCTCCTGCCCAGTCCCCTGACCTCCACCCACCATGCTGCTTCTAGGCCTGCATTCCCGGCGCCCCCTCTTCCTGGTTGCAGAATCTTGGGTGATGCACCATGTGGATCCCAGATCTCACTGAATCCCTTTCCTGTACACTCCTGCAGCACCTCATGTAACAGTCCAAGCCTCTCAGCCCGACTCACCTCGTTTTCTGCTCCTCCCACCTTGAGCTTGGGATGCAGTAACACTTAACTGCTTCCAGGTGACAGGATCCCCAGGCCCCGCCACACCTCTAAGCCTTTGTGCATGCTGCTCCCTTTGCCTGGAACACCCTCTCCTTGTTTTTCTACTTGGCAGGCACCTTATATCCTTTGAGTCTTAGCTCTTCTGTGAAGGCTTCCTGATGCCTCCATGTAGACTTGAGAACTCATTCCTGTGGGCCCCCATAGTGCCTGTGGGGTCTCTGTTACAGCTTTTTCTGACAGGTAGGGACCCTGCCTTCTTATCTTTGCAACTCCACTATGTAGCACCATACCTGGCCCTCAGCCTTCCAGAACCTGTTCCCTAAATGAAGCTGCACTCCCTTCACCCATTCCCCTGGGCTAGCCCCTGGAGTTGTCTAGTTAAGCAGGGAGGTCTGGGCTTATGGCCAGATAAAGTAATTCTGAAAGGCAAGCAGAGTGCCTTGGGCAGTTCTGCAAAGGCTTAGCAGAGTGGGGAGAGAGACTAGAGCTTTCCAGTTCTCCTTTGATGACATACAGTTTGCACATGATTTCCTCCTTTTTCTGGTGAGGAAAAAAAATCTCCAGATATCTGTTAATCATTCTCTGGGCCATTCCTTTCCCTGAGGTTGGGCCCCAGAAACAGGTAGAATGCAGAGCCTTCTCTAGCGATGGGGGCCAGGAGTCAGTGCAGACAAAAGAAAGCCTGGTTTAGTAACAAGGTTGAATTTTGTTCCCCCAAAAGATGTTGAAGTCCTAACCCCTAGTACCTGTGAATGTGACCTTATTTGGAAATAGGGTCTTTGCAATATAATCAAGTTAAGATGAGGTTATTAGAGTGAGCCCTAATTCAATATGACTGTGTCCTTATAAAACGGAAACATTTCACCCAGAGACACAAACACACACACAGGGAGATGCCATGTAGAACATAAAGAGGCAGAGATCACAGAGATGCATCTACAAGCCAAAGAACACCAAAGATTGCATCAAACCACCAGCAGCTAGGAGAGAGGCATAGAACAGATCCTCTCTCACAGCCCTCAGGAGGAACCAACCCTGCCAGCTACTTGGTCTCAGACTTCCAGCTGCCAGAACTGTGAGATCAGAGATCTCTGTTGGTTAAGCCACCCAGATTGCCATACTTTGTTATGGCAGCCCTAGCAGGCTACTAGAGGCTTCAACCTGACGTCAGCAAGACCGAGCAGATGAGAGTGGAGAATAGGTGTTGCTTGGGAAGTGCCCAGGGCTGGCTCGTTTGCATGAAGACCTGGAGGAACCATGCACAGTTCCCGGGGATTTGCACATAAAGAAAGAACATCAGCAGGTAAGCCCACCCTTGTGTCCAAGGTCTCCTGCTGCCTCTAGACCTGGCCAGGGAGAGCCATGGACCTTTCGAAAACCCTGACCTCTTCAGCATCGTCACTTGCTGGGGCCTCAAGCACCTCTGAAAATCAGAGAGTGGCCGCTACTTTATTGGCGGAAGAATACATTTAAAGTGCTGTCAGCTTGTCTTCCAACTGTCAGCTCAGGCCATAACATTATATATTTTCCATCAATAATTTAACTGTCTCAGGAATAGAGGCTCCACAGTGGTCCCCAAGGAACGGACTAGCTGCATTCATTATTAACTGGGTACTTACAGCCTTGCCCTGAGTGCTGGGGGGTTTCTGCTCTAGGCAATGCCTTCCCCCACTACTTCTCCCTTCCTCTCTCTGCCCTTCATTCCATCTTCTCTTCCTTTCTTCCTTCCTTCCTTCTTTTCTTTTCCCTTTCCTTTCCTTTTCTTTCTTTCTTTTTCGTTCTCTTTCTTTTCTTTCCTTTCTTTTTCTTTCTTTCTCTTTCTTTCTCTCTCTCCCTCTCTCTCTCTCTTTCTTCTTTCCTTTTCTTCTTTTTTTTGATGGAGTCTTGCTCTGTTGCCAAGCTAGAGTGCAGTGGCACGATATTGGCTCACTGCAACCTCTGCCTCCCCGGTTCAAGCGATTCTCCTGCCTCAGCCTCCTGAGTAGCCAGGACTACAGGGGCCCACCACCACTCCTGGCTAATTTTTTTGTATTTTACTGGACATGGGGTTTCTCCATGTTGGCCAGGATGGTCTCGATCTCCCAACCTCATGATCCACCTGCCTTGGCCTCCCAAAGTGCTGGGATTACAGGCATGAGCCACCATGCCCGGCCCCCATCTTCTTTTTCTACTCTTTAAGGCTGGTCCATGTCATCCTGTGTGGTTCCAGACTTTGTAGAATTCCCCACATCTATATCTTGCTGTCCAACACAAGCAGAGATGCAAAGTCTAAAAGGAAAAATGTATTTAAGAACTCTTAGTTCTCTGCTGTGCCTGAAAAGATTTCTATTTGTGTGTAGGAATATTTGTAGGTTTTTATTTGTTTGTTGCTTATTTTTCCCCCATAATCCTTGCAAATTCTTAAAACAGGGTAGCTGATGACAGGGACTAGTAGCATGCCTTCTGATGCCTCCTTTGCACCTGCTAATTGTCTGGGAGCTGCAGTTTTGTGTGGGATAGAGGAGGGAGTGCTGCAGAGTGGCCACTGGTGAGAAGCAGGGTTGGGAGATTGGGATCAGGGATGATGAGCTCAATGGTGGGCTGACTGTCCCCCACCTGGCACCTTGAACTGGACAGAAGCCATTGCTAGGGGTTAGAGGGCCAGGGCTGAAGGAACTGGTTTGACAAGAGACTTTGCAAGAGCCCGGACTCATCTCACACTGCCCGGACAGGCCTGGGATTGGTGGCAGAGAGAGCATCCAGGGACAGCATGTGACAAGACCAGTTAGCGGTGGTGATGATGAGACAGGTTTAGGTGGCATTTCAGGAAGTGGACATGAATGAGTGGGATTTGGAGCAGAAGAGGAGTAATGTGGGGGCACTCCATGGCAACCACAACTGGCAGATTGGTTTGGGGGACATATGGGCTCGTAGAAGTAACTGAGAGAATTGAATGGTGATGATGGTGGCAGGGTCTATGATGTTCCCATCAGTGGGGCAGGGGCTCAGAGCCACTGAATTTTGGCACTAATTTTCATATGATCTCTCTGGAACTCATAGGCTATGGAAGCCTGCAACATATGATGTATGTCCTAAATACAAAGGGATTAAAAATTAATCATCATTACTTTCAAGTATTTATTATTCAGTGTTCCGGTTATCTACAGTTATGAAACAAAGTGGCCCAACATTTAATGGCTTAAAACAATCATTTATTTTACTCATGATTTTGTAGATTGGGAATTTTGGGAGGCTCAGTTGAATGGTTTATCTCTGTTCTACATCTGGGGCCACTGAAAGACGCACTTCCAAGAGGGGTTTTCATTCACACATCTGGCCCCTTTGGTGCTCCTTGGTGTCTCTCTCTCTTCCCCCATGTGATGCTTCATTTTCAGGGTAGCTGCTTCCAGGAGCCAGGCCAATTAAGGGCTATGACATGAAGTGGCATTGGATCATTTCCACCATATAATATTGATGAAAGCAGGCATGGAGTCCCCCAAGTCCAAAGGAGTGGAGAAATAGACTCCCCACTTGATGGCGGAATGGCAAATCTGCATTGCAGAAGAACATGTGGAATGGGAGATACATATCCGTATCCACACTCAAGGCTGCCACACTGAATAACTATATTATGTATGAATATGTAACATAGTTAAAACTAATTTGCAGGCCAGGCATGGTGGCTCACGCCTGTAATCCTAGCACTTTGGGAGGCTGAAGCGGGCAGATTGCCTGAGCTCAGGAGTTCAAGACCAGCCTGGGCAACATGGTGAAACCCTGTCTCTATTAAAATACAAAAAGTTTGCTGGGCAGGGTGGCATGCACCTGTAGTCCCAACTACTCGGGAGGCTGAGGCAGGAGAATTGCTTGAACCCAGGAGGCGGAGGTTGCAGTGAGCTAAGATTGCACCTTTGCACTCCAGCCTGGGCGACAGAGCGAGACTCCATCTCAAAAAAACAAAAACCAAACAAAACAAAGCAAAATAAAAAACTAATTGTGCAAGAAAACAATAGTTGTTTCTATAATCTTACAAATGCTCCATATGCACACCTTATGTCATGTGGCACACATTAATCCAATGGTCCTATTCACTCCAGACTCCCTGAAGGATGCCACTGTCAATAGTTGAAATGACAGCCACGATGCATCCTTCATTTTCTTAAGGCTTTGAGGAAGCGTGGCATAAACATGAAGTTCATGATGTATCACCTACAGAGAGGTTACTATGCAATAAACTTTTGAAAGTTTGCAATTCTCATTGAATTTCCCTGTATGTTAATTGTGTTGAGTCACTGAAAAGGCCAAGTAATACCTAAAATATTTTAAAGTTCCTAAACTAATGACTTAACTTCAGAAGCAATATAGGGAATAATTAAGAGCTTAGGCTTTGGAGTCCAGCGAACAATAAAAGTGGTTTTTTTTGTTTGTTTGGTTTTTTTTTTTTTGGAAACAGAGTCTCACTCTGTTGCCAGGCTCGAGTACAGTGGCATGATCTTGGCTCACTGCACTTCTGCCTCCTGGCTTCAAGCGATTCTCGCACCTCCTGCCTCCTGGCCACCAGAGTAGCCAGGATTACGGGTGTGCACAACCACACGAAACTGGGTTCTTATCCTGACTCTGTCTCAGGTTCTTATCCTGACTTATTAACTATATGACCTTAGGGGAAGATTCTTAACCTCTCCCAGCCTCAGTAGTCCTTACATTATAAAGTTGGTATCAGGTAGTCTCATTGATTATTGCTGTGCAGCAACTACCTTGAAACAGTGTCTTAGAAGAGCAATTTTATTATGATTCTGTAGGTCAGGAATTCAGGAAAGGCTCAGGTGGGTGGCTCTTCTGCTTCACCTGGCATTGGCTGGGGCCATTCTCATGGCTGCATTTAGCTGGCCATTCACCTTGGCTGGAAGGTCCAAGAAGGCTTCACTCACATGTCAGGTTTCTCAGTGCTCCTCCCAGTGGCCTCTCACTCCACCTGGTCTTTCTATTATTTATTTGTCTAGCCTGAGCTTCTTTATGGCATGGTTCCTGGCTTCCTCAAAGTGAAAGTGAAAGTTATCAGGTCTCTTAAGAGGTAGGTCCAGAACTGGCACAGCACCACTTCCACCTTAGCCTATTGGTCAAAGCAAGCCACAAGGCCAGCCCAGATCCAAGGGTAGGAAAATGGACTCCACCTCTTGGTGGGAGGATTGGCAGCGTGTGCACACAGGGAAGGGAGGACTTAATGGCAGCCACCATTGGAAACTATCTACCACACCAGGATCCAATCAGAGAATTTATGTAAAATGCATAGCAGTGTCTGGTATTCAATGTATGTTTGTTAATCATATATATATATATATATATATATATATATTTTTTTTTTTTTTTTTTTTTTTTTTTTTTTGAGACAGTCTTGCTCTGTCACCCAGGCTAGAGTGCAGTGGCGTGATACCGGCTCACTACAACCTCCACCTCCTGGGTTCAAGCGATTCTCCTGCCTCATCCTCCCGAGTAGCTGGGATTACAGGCACACGCCACCATGCCCAGCTAATTGTTGTATTTTTAGTAGAGACAGGGTTTCATCATGTTGCCCAGGATGGTCTTGATCTCTTGACCTCATGATCCACCTGCCTTGGCCTCCCAAAGTGGTGGGATTACAGGCGTGAGCCACCGCGCCTGGCTGCTAGTCATAATTTTTAAATGTATAACAATTTTTTAAAAATTTTATTATACTTTAAGCTCTGGAATACATGTGCAGAATGTGCAGGTTTGTTACACAGGTATACATGTGCCATGGTGGTTTTCTCCAACAAAAAATTTTATTTTTCTAAAAATGACTTTCCAAGAAAAAAATCATTATAGAATGGGCTGTTTTGGATCTTAAAAAAATAATGCAAGCATGACATTGTTGGAAATAACTCAATTAAACTAATCTTTTTTAAGCATCTGATACGTGCACAACACTTAGTGGCACAGTCTCTGCCCTCAAGAACCTTACTTAGTAACATGGGGAACAATAATGGAAGGAGGAGGTGGGATTTGGCCAGAGCTGGGATGCTGAGAAGGTTTAAAAGAGATAAAAGAAAAAGAAAGAAAAAAAAGAGATAGATGTCATCATGAGTTATGGGAAGGAGACACCAAACTTCCTAAAGATCTGTGAATTTTTAAGTTTTACCATCATATATCAATCCTGCAGTTTCCTTATTTTTAAAATCAGGTAATAATATTTGCTTGCATCAGACAGCCTAGGCTGTTTTATGCTGCAGTAACAAAGACACCCAAAATCTCAGTTGTTTAATAACACTAACACTTGGCTGGGCACAGTGGCTCACGCCTGTAATCCCAGAACTTTGGGAGGCCGAGGTGGGTGGATCACCTGAGGTGAGGACTTCAAGACCAGCCTGGCCAACATGGTGAAACCCCATCTCTACAAAAATACAAAAATTAGCCCGGCATGATGGCGGGTGCCTGTAATCCCAGCTACTTGGGAGGCCGAGGCAGGAGAATTGCTTGAACCCAGAAGGCAGAGGTTGCAGTGAGCCGAGATCATGCCATTGCACTCCAGCCTAGGCAACAGAGCGAGACTCTGTCTCAAAAAATAAAAATAAATAAATAAAAAAAACACTAACATTTGTCTTTCACTCGTGCAAAATGCCCACCATGGGTCCAGTTAATTCTCCAGGGCAGCTGTTCTCCGTGGATTGTTTCAGCTTTCCAGGGACCTTTGGTCTTAAGGCACCTCCATATCAACATGTGCTTCCAAGATCACTGCAACAGGAGAAGATGACGTTTAAATGCTTCCATGCAGACATAAAATGTGTCTCTTGCATTTACATTTCATTGGTCAAAGCAAGTTAGATGGAGAAACCTAATTTCAAAGGGGCAAGGAAGCACTATCCTCCCTGCTGGAAAGACAGGAGAACCTGACGTGTTGGTAAGCAGCAGTGTGTCACTCTGCTATCCCAGAGAGTGGATGTGATGAATAAATGGGATTGAGTAATTCTTGAGAACCACACAGCCATACTGAGAGGGGACTGCTAGGAGGTCAGTTAACCCCACTTACACTAAGTGACTAACTCCTGCCCACCAGCCAGGGGGATACAACTATAACTGGTGAATCATTAGTTACTGCAAGTTTTGGAACTTCCATGTCATTCTTCAGGAGTTGAGATTCAAGTTTTAAATTTGAGAATACAAAAATTATGTGTGTGAAATGAATAAACATAGTGACTTCAGACAACTTATAAAGACTATGAAAATTTGTGTTTCCATTCCTTTACATTTTCACTCCTTCTTAGTCTGTTCAGGTTGCTATAACGAAAATATCATACACTGGGTGGTGTAAATGACATGTATTCCTCATAATTCTGGAGGCTAGAAGTCTGAGATCAGGGTGCCAGCATGGTCTGGCTGTTAGTGAGGGCTGTCTTCCTGGTTGGCAGGTGGCTACCATCTCACTGTGTCCTCACATTGGGGAGAGGGAGATTCTCTCTTATGTCTCCTATTCTAAGGGTACTAATCTCATTCATGAGGGCTCCACCCTCATTTGGAGATGCCACCTCCAAATACCATCACACTGGGGGGTTAGACTTCAACATATGAGTTTTTTTGGTGGGGGACATTCAGTCCATACCATCTTCCAGCTGCAACCCCTAGAGCAAAACAATAACCCCAAACAGCCCTCTGCTTTATTGCGTAACACGACAGACACTAGTGAAATCCCTTTCCTCATGTTTAGGGCCTTTGCACTAGCTGTCAAGCTAGCTTCAATTGTCCCTAGAAGGATGTTAGGATGAAGAGACATTCCAACCATATCATGAGAGAGGTTGTTTTGGTTTAAATTGTACATTTTCCATTCACACCCTTCTTAGAGAGATTTAAAACCACTCATTATTTTCCAGGCCTGATTTAATGGGGGGATAACTGTGTAATTTATTATTATTTATTTTATTTTATTTAGTGATAGGATCTTGCTCCGTCTTGCTCAGTGGCATGATCATAGCTCACTGCAACCTGCTACTGCTTGTGCTCATGGTATCCTCCTGGTAGCTAGGACTGCAGGGTGACCCACCATGCCCAGCCAGTGTTTTGACAATTTTTTTTTTTTTTTTTTTTTTTTAGAGCGAGACAAGGACAAGGTCTTGCTATGTTGCCAAGGCTGGTCTTGAACTCCTGGCCTCAAGTGATCCTCCCACCTCAACCTCCCAAAGTGCTGAGATTACAGTCATGGGCTATTGCACCCTGCCGTGTGCAATTTTAAAATGTCCTCAGTGTTCTTGGGAAAGGCTACTTAATAATTAGCCAACTGCTTATTTTCCCTTTGCTCTCTGTAATTACATTTCTTTAACAGAGGTAGGAGGAGGGCTGGTAGACAAACAAACCCAACAGGTAAAAGCAATATTAGGAAGAGAAGGGAAAATTCGCCAATCAGAGAAAGACTGATAGGAAAGGCAGACACAGGGAGCTAAGTATGAGCTCAGCCCATGAGCACCAGCAGGAGGAACTTGAAGGAGTGAGAGGCAGTCAGGGAGTAGGAATGCTCAGAGAATCGGCGTTTCTAGTTAAGTAAAAATTAAGAAGGAATTGAACTCTTGTATTAGTCTGTTCTCACACTGCTAATAAAGACGTACCTGAGACTGGGTAATTTATAAAGTAAGAAGTTTAATTGACCCACAGTACTACATGGCTGGGGAGGCCTCACAATCATGGTGGAAGGTGAAGGGAAAGCAAGACACGTCTTACATGGCAGCAGGCAAGAGGGCATGTGCAGGGGGACTCCCATTTATAAAACCATCAGATCTGGTGATACTTATTCACTACCACAAGAACAGTATGAGGGAAACTGCTCCAATGATTCAATTATCTCCACCTGGCCCTGTCCTTGACACATGGGGATTATTACAATTCAAGGTGAAATTTGGGTGGGGACACAGCCAAACCATATCAACTCTTTTAGCAAAAAGTTCTCCAGAATATACACTTTCCACTTGCCTGCTGCAATGTGCAGAAAATAATAGAACCGACATGGTTGACTCATCCTCCTTAGAACATATACACCAGCCAGCAATTGCACTCTCATTTGTGAGATCACTGGAGTGACTTCTTTTTCCACTGGCCAGTAGGCTCCAGGAGAAAGGGGGCCAGGTCAGGTTTTGCTCACCGTAGTGACCCCTGAGCTTAGCATATCTGGTACATGATAAGCTTTGAGTTCATCTTGGCTGACTGAATGAATAAACAAGTTTATTACAAACAAAAGTATCTGACAATGCCCAAGGCTCTTATTGGGAACATATGTTCTTATGGACCAAGCCTTGGATGCCATGATATGGAAGGCAGGGTATGACAGGCAATTTAGCCTGCTGGTGTGGAGCAGCCTTGAGCACTGCACTCCTGGGGTTCAAACCCTATCTTTGCTACTTAACAGTATGTGACCTTGGGCAGGCTTCTAACCTCTCAGTGCCTCAGTGTCCTCATATATAAAGTGGAGATAATAATGCCTATTTTATAGGGTTGTAACAAAGGTTAAATTAACACTCTTAGAATAGTGCCTGGTAAGCACCCGTGAGTATAAGAATGCTAGCTATCATCATCATTGTTGCTCATTCAAGCTAGAAAATGGTTTTGGACAAATTCCTAATGTAAATTTGAGACTCTTTTGCTCTTTTTAAGGAATTTAGCTTAAGCTTTAAATTTCAGCCATTTTTTTCATGTTCATTGAGGTTTTATTGGAAACCATTGGTACAAAGGAGGTTCAGTTCAACACAGTCTATGGGAAAGTGATGCTCTCGCTTATGATTTCATTGTATTTATGAGGCTTAGCAAATGCTCTTAATTATGACCTTTTATATTGGGGTTTTTTCTGGCTACAAAAAATGTGCTCACAGATTCCATCCAAGTTGCAAGCCCTCAGTTATGTCCTTTCTCTTTTCCTCTTATGATGGCTTTATACTATGTTACTTTGGCTAAGCTAGAATGAGGTTTGTCATGATCCCCTTCTCTCTGTGGTTCCAGCTTAGACTTAGCCAAAGAGAAACAGTGTGTGAGATTTGGAGGGTAGAACAGAAACAGCAACCAATGTTTTCGGAAAGTCATTGTGATTTCAGTGCAGAGAAAGACCAATGCAGAGGTGCTGGCAGATTCCAGCTTGTCCTCACTCTCTCTGGCTCTGTGACCACATCTTCCTCCTGATCATTGGCCTTGCTGACCAACAGCAACTCCAAGCCACACCGCCACACACAGACGCCACAGCCCCCGCATGTTCCCTACCAGCCTTCTCGTCGTCCCACTCCAGCAGCCGGATGTACCTGGCTCCCCAGGTTTCCTGCATGACTTGCCCATCCATGTCACTGCTTTGGCTGAGCTTCCAGCCCCTCCTTATTAACACCTCTTCCTCTGTTCCTCCCACAACTCTGTGAGGTCCTGGACATTTAACAAACCCCTTATTCTGCCCTACGCATAGTGGTTATGCTTCCCAGATTGAACCTTGATTGTTGTCATTGTAACTGGTCTCCAAACAATGGCCATTCGTGAGCCATACCTCCTGATCATCACATCTTTGTAAAGTTCCCCCACATTGAATCTGGCTGACCCTGTGGATCTTTTGAATGAACAGAATACAGGGGAAGTAACACATGCCTCTCCTGGCTCTAAGATTCAAGAAGGCCTGGTGACTTCTGCTTCGGCACTTTCAGGAACCCTGAGCCACCATGTAACAAGTCCTGCCACCCTGCTGGAGATGCCATGTGGAGAACCCTGGAGGGGAAGAAGCCCCAAGACTCTATGGAGAGAGAGGCCTGCTGTCCTAGTACCAGAGCGGAGCCCAGCCTCCCAGCCGCCTTCACCAAAGAACAGGAGAGGACATGCACATGGAGCCTTCTGGGATGTTTCTGCCCCAGCATTTGATGGCACATACAAGAGATTATGAGTAAGGACAGAAGAAAAACTGACCACTGAGCCCCAGACGACCCATAGTACCTTTGGTTAAGAGTAGGCAAGGCAGACATTTGAGCCTGCATGACTCAGCAAGTTTAGGGTGCAGGCGCATACTCCACTTGTTGTATAACCTGTTTGTGTAAGCTCATACTTGCCTTAGAGCCACTATTGTCTGTAAAAGGTATAACTGCCCTGCTGACACTGTGCACGGGGGACATGGCTTAGCTTGGCTCTTGGGCATGGCTTGACATGGCTCTTGTGCTCATGCCCAGAGAGAGAAGGAGATAAGCTGCTGACCCTGAAGGGAGAGCTGGCCACACAGCTGTGCGTGGGGGCAGCTGCAGCAAGCAGCCAAGACAGAACAGACAGTGTAGAAGAGCTGCTGATGAGCGAGCTGCTGAATAAAGCCATATTTCCCCTACTGACGGCCCCCCGAGTGTTCTTCCAGCTATCTGCCATTCATCCACCCACTTCCTTCAGACCTCAGCATGGGCTGGAACCTGGACTTGAACCTGACACAGAAGAAGCAAGAAAATAGTTGTTTGGCTGAGTGCAGTGGCTCACGCCTGTAATTCCAGCACTTTGGGAAGCCAAGGTGGGCAGATCACTTGAGCACAGGAGTTCAAGACCAGCCTGGGCAAGATAGAGAAACCGTCTCTACTAAAAATACAAAAATTAGCTAAGCATGGTGGTGCGCACCTGTAATCCCAGCTATTTGTGAGGCTGAGGCATGAGGATTCCTTGAACCTAGCAGGTGGAGGTTGCAGTGAGCCAAGATGGCACCACTGCACTGTAGCCTGAGTGAGAGAGGGAGACTCTGTCTTAAAAAAAAAAAAAAAAAGTTGTTTATAAGCCCTTTCTATTTTGATATGATTATGAACTTACAGAAAAGATATAAAAATAGCACCCGAAAAAATCCCATGTCTTTCACTCAAATTGCCAAATGTTAAACAAGTGCAGGAGGACAGGGCAAATGTTAAAAGTTAAAAGTAAAGTGAGTTGCATACCCCTATATAAGTCAATGTGTATCTCCTAAAACAAGAAAATTTTCTTACATAAACACAGTATAATTATAAAAGCCAGAAAATTACATTTTATAATGCTATTATCTAATCTACAGACCTTGTTCAAATTTTGCCAATTGTCCCCAAAATGACCTTTTTTAGCAAAAGAAAATCCTGGATTATGCATTGCATTTGCTTGTCATGTCTGTATAACCTCCTTCAACCTGGGCCAGTTCCCAGGCTTTCTTTGCTTTGCATGACATTAACACTTTTGAAGAGTACTGGTCACTTAGTTTATAGAATGTCCCTCAACTTGAATTTGTCTGGTATTTTCTCACAATTAGATTCAGGTTACACATTTTTTGGCAGAAATACAACAAAAGAGATTTTGTATTTTCTCAGTGCATCATATCAGGAGGTAAGCAATGTTGATTCATCCCATTACAGGTGATATTGAACTTAAATATTAGGTTATGATGGCATCTGACAGTTTTATAAATTTACTCAGTGTAAAGTTATGGGCTTTTTGTTTGTAATTAGTAAGTATTTTACAGAGTGATGCTTTGAGACTGTGTAGTGATCCTGTTGTTCATGACTCTTTGAGCCACTAGCTTTAGTATCCATTGATGATTCAATTGATTAATCAGTTTCTACCATGATGATTGCAAATGGTGATTTTCTAATTTCATCACTTCTTCTATACTTATTAATTAGCATCCTACTGCAAGAAAGAGATTTCCCTTTTCCCCTACTTACTTAGTTATAACAGTTTTAACTAAGTGATTTCCATTTGAGTCAGTGGGTTATAATCTGTTAATATCATGATATATTCTGACGCTTAAATTCCCAGATTTGGCCTTTGAGAGCCTCTTCCAACTGGTCCCAAGTCCTTTTCATATGTTCCCATGATTCTCTGAGCACTTACGTACTTTTCTGGCACAAGATGTTCCAGGCTCATCTTGTATTGTCCCTGCCCCAGCCTTTGAATCATTTTCCTAAGGAGTTTTGGTTCTTTTTAGTGAGGAAAGGTATTTAGAAACAAAGATCTTGGTGATAGGCATGCTCATTGCTACTTAGCATCATTGCTTTTTAGCTCTCTTAGTGACCAGACCCAGGAAATATATATATGTGTCCACGTGCACACACACATATATACCCACAGTCTATCTATTTTTATATCTATCTCTCGATATTAAAAACGATTAGTTCAAACCATGAGTTCATAACCTTATGGAATAAATCCATAAGGTTTCATTGTAGCTCCCTCCCTTTTCACATTTGTTAACTTCCTTTTCTAATGGTGAAAAACCTGGCTCCTATTATCTATGACTTATTGTCTTATTTTCTTAATCCTAAAATATACAGAGAATGCTTTCAAAATTGTTAACCCATACCTTTACAGGAGAAAAAGCAAACCAAAACTACTGACTTGCATTCAGTGTTTACAGTTTTTGGCTGGCAAAGTCCAAATACTTTCTTCAAAAGTTGCTCAATCTGGACATGGCGGCTCACGCCTGTAATCCCAGCACACTGGGAGGCCAAAGCAGGAGGATCACTTGAGTCCAGCAGTTTCAGAGCAGCCTAGGCAACATGGCAAGGTCCTATCTACAGAAAATCTAAAAATTAGCTGAGTGTCATGGTGCACACCTATGATCCCAGCTACTCCAGAGGCTGAGAGGCGGGAGGATCACTGGAGTCTGGGAGGTTGAGGCTGCAATGAGCAGTGATCACGACATTGCACTACAGCCTGGGCAATGGGAGTGAAACCCTGTCTCAAAAAAAAAAAAAAAAAAAAAAAAAGTTGCTCAAGGTAATTACGGTTTTGTTCCAAGCCATTAAGTTTTGGAGTGGTTTATCTTGCAAAGGACAATAGAATGACTTTGCAAATTAGTATTTATCACAGGTCCATTGTGAAAAAGAAATCAGGCAGGACCTAAATGACATTAGGCTATGAGAAAATAAGTTTCATCTGACCCATACGGCAATAGACATTTATTATGTAAGTTACCCCTTGGACAAATCTGGGAAGGGTAGTACTGGCCTTGGGCCTAATTGTGAATCAAGTGTGTTTGTCTTAGACATCACATCTTTCTTATTTCTCCATCATTCTCATCTCTCACTGCCCAGATACTTAGTGCTTTGCGGCTACCCAGAACAGTCTACTGTGGTTTCCCAGCTCTACCTAGGTCTTTCTGCCAATACTCCATTAAGCTTTCCAATCTCTCAGCTGTGAATGGCTTGTGAATGTATGGGAGGATAGCTGCCCAATTAAATTCAAAATGGGCCGGGCGCGTGGCTCATGCCTGTAATCCCAGCACTTTGGGAGGCTAAGGCGGGTGGATCACGAGGTCAGGAGATCAAGACCATCCTGGCTAACATGGTGAAACCCTGTCTCTACTAAAAATACAAAACATTAGCCGGGCGTGGTGGTGGGCACCTGTAGTCCCAGCTACTCAGGAGGCTGAGGCAGGAGAATGGCATGAACCCAGGAGGCGGATCTTGCAGTGAGCGGACATTGCGCCACTGCACACCAGCCTGGGCGACAGAGTGAGACTCTGTCTCAATAATAATAATAATAATAATAATAATAAACTAAATAAATAATAATAATAATAAACTAAAAATAAATAAATAATTTCAAAATGAGGGGTGAGACTATAAGCCAACCAGTCAGGTACCTTTCTAGGGTACTCGTGTACTGCACGTAATTAAACTCATGCCCTGGGGAAGGGTGGAGGGAGATTTCTTTGCACAGCACTTCCTGTCCTGACCCATGCCCCCTTGCCTACTTAATCTGTGGGCTAGAATTGTCCTGCTGGGAAGAGCTAGAGGAAATCTATATAATGTACACTGGCTTGAAATCTATTACAGATCTTTATCTATCACTTGAATGGTTTAATGCATAAGTAAATACATTAAATTTATATACAAACTGATAAGTTCATGTGTAGTTACATTTCTATAGCTCTTGATTCAATGAATGTCCCTGCTGTCGACCACTTGAGCAATACATGAAGCCATGTGTTAGCTGGAAAAACTGGTCAATGGAAACTATAACAATTCCCCCACACACCACCATTGCCACCACAGGGTGAAATAATAGCTGTGACTCTTCAAACGAAGGCGTTTGAAGAGAACACCTCATTGAGCTGCTGACCAGCTCTGGCACATGGGGCATTGCGTGCCTTGACCAGGATGAAAGGTGCCCAGAGGGCAGTGGAGTGGGCTTCAAAAGCAGCTAGAGGGATTCCTCACTGACAATGGAGCAATTTCTCAGGGTTTTCAAAGCATACTTAGGGGAGCAGAACCTTATAATAAGAACAGTGCTTCCTTTATAATCAAGAAGAGGGTTTAGAGTCATTTGATTTGAATTTTCAAAGAGACACAACTTTATTTTGTACCCCAGACTGGAAAGGCAGGGCATAATTCCTGATATAATGCCATATCCAGTGAGAAATGGTGCCTGCCCATCCGAATTGTTCTCTGCAGCTAATTTCCCAAGTGTCTCAAGGGCAGAGCATGATAAGTGAGCAAAATGAATTTCAGTTTTATGGGGATATTCCCAGGGAGTTACATTGCAAATTAACAAGCCAAGACTGAATTCGGAGGGATGATTACAGTATCTGGCTAGCCTATCTTCTATGACATAGCTTCTTGAGGTTCAGGGATGGGTTTCAGAAGATCCATGCCTCTCTCCAAAATTACATGGGGTTTTACTTATTTATCTTTTTCTGAGGCAGGGATTTTATTTAGAGCCGTGCTTATATATTTATTATTACTATTTTTAGAGAGACAGGGTCTCGTTATGTCTCCCAGGCTAGCCTTGAACTCTTGGGCTCAAGCAATTCTCTTGCCTTGGCCTCTCAAAGTGCTGGAATTATAGATGTGAGCCACCACACCTCGCCCTTTTTTTTTTTTTTTTTTTTTTTCTTTTGAGACAGGTTCTCACTCTGACGCCCAGGCTGGAGTGCAGTGGTATGATCATGGCTCACTGCAGCCTCGACCTCCTGGGCTCAAGCAATCCTTCTGTCTCAGTTTTCTGAGTAGCTGAGACCACAGGTGTGTGCCACCATGCCCAGCTAATTAAAAAAAATTTCTTTTCATAGCAATGGGGTCTCTCTATGTTGCCCAGGCTGGTCTTGAATGCTCAAGCAATCGTCCCGCTTTGGCCTCCCAAAATGCTAGGATTACAGGTGTGAGCTGCCGTGCCTGATCTTGTACATTTTTTTTTTTTTTTTTTTTTTTTTTGAGATGGAGTCTCGGTCTGTCGCCCAGGCTGGAGTACAGTGGTGCAATCTCGGCTCACTGCAAGCTCCGCCTCCCGGGTTCACGCCATTCTCCTGTCTCAGCCTCTCCGAGTAGCTGGGACTACAGGTGCCCCCCACCACGCCCGGCTAATTTTTTGTAGTTTTAGTAGAGACGGGGTTTCACCGTGGTCTCCATCTCCTGACCTTGTGATCCGCCCGCCTCGGCCTCCCAAAGTGCTGGGATTACAAGCGTGAGCCACCGTACCCGGCAATCTTGTACATTTTTATGAGGAGAATGTCAGTAACTTTTTTTCCCCCTCATCTACATGTGTTGTCAAGTGACTTTCTTTGGATTTTCAAGGGAGTCCTTGAAAGTTAAAATCTTGATTTAAATGAACATTTCTGAAACTGTCTCCTGAGACAACCATGGAAAGTGACCTCCACCTGAAGGATATCTTCTCATGGGCATGTTCAGATTTTGACACCACCACCTGCTCAAATTGTGACAGAGAGTAGAGCACCATGACAACTTACAATTGCCATGACTATCGGCTAAGGGCTGAATGTACATGTCTCCCCAAAATTCATATGCTGAACCTTAATCCCCAGTTCAGTGGTGTCGGGAAAGGGGCATCGGGGAGGTGATTCAGTCATGAGGATGGAGTGGGATTCATGAGTGGATTCATGCTCTTGCCAAAGGCCTGAGGGAGCTTCTTGGCCCCTTCGACTGTCCCACTGTATGAGGACCTTGGGAGGCACCATCTATGAGGGGCAGGGCCTCACTACACTGAATCTGCCAGGACCTTGATAGTGGACTTCCCAGCCTCCAGAACTGTGAGCAATAAATCTCTATTGTTTATAAATTACCCAGTTTAAGGTATCTTGTTACAACAGCTCAAACAGACCAGACACTATCTCTGCTGCCTTAGTAGGAGTTACTTTCCTTCTTTTTTTTTTTTTTTTTTTTTTGACAGTGTCTTGCTCTGTTGCCCAGGCTGTAGTGCAGTGGCGCGATCTTGGCTCACTGCAACCTCCACCTCCTGGGTTCAAGCAATCCTCCTGTCTCAGCCTCCCAAGTAACTGGGACTACAGGCACAAGCCACCACGCCCGGCCAATTTTTTTGTATTCTTAGTAGAGATGGGGTTTCACCATGTTGTCCAGGCTGGTCTTGAACTCCTGACCTCAAATGATCTACCTGCTTCAGCCTCCCAAAGTGCTGGGATTAAAGGCATAAGCCACCATGCCTGGCCTACTTCCCTTCTTAAAGAGAATGTCTGAATGCAAGTGAGGATGGGTGAAAGAGCTAATTGCTCTAGAGAAAATCAGTTCCAAATAAATTATTTTCAAAATACCTCATGTTGGGTTGAGACAGACTTGAGAATCAATGTTCTGTGGAACAATGAGATGTTCTCTGGGGGAACAATGAAAAATAAGAGTGAATTATGCATTATGTATGACTGGATGAGACTGTGGGCTCTGGGGCAGACTCCCTGGATGCAAATCTTTGGCTCTATAGCATCCTAGCTGTACAATCTTAGTAGGTTACTTCACATCTCTGGGCCTCAGTTTCCTCATTTGTAAAATGGGATGAGAATAATGGCACTGACTTTGTAGGGTTATTTGTGAGAATTTTTTTGAGTAAATACTTTGTCAAGCCCTCAGAACAGTGCCCAATATACAGTAAACAGCCAACAGAGGCTGCTATTATCTTCCCCAATGATTTGATCCACTACATAGTCAAATTTGTCAGTTCAGAGTCAGTTGATTGCTGGTCCAGACTCAAATTTTGAATTAATTTAGGATTCTATTGCTATGCTAGAGAAGAACTGAGTTAAGTAATAAGTTGGTGGAGTAATCATTTTAGAAGGAGCTCAGGGAATAGATAAATTTGTCAGGGAAACCCAGCTTCAGACCCAAGACTATGAATGCAGCATTTCTCGGGAAAACAAAACAATAATAATCCCAATGACCACTTACTGAGAGCTCCTTTATATTGTAAGGACACTACAAATATTACCACACTTCACCTCCATAATATTCTATAAGTTTAGCCTAAGATACCATTTCACCTTTGGGAAAATTGAGACTCAGAGAGGTTGAGTAATTTTCTCAAGGTCACACAGCTGACTGGCACACACAGTCTGGCTGACTCCAAAACCCCCACTCTGTCTTCTAGACTTGGCTTCTTCCTGATTTCTCAGTTCTCAACCAATAAGATGAGAAGAATTTTATAATGCCACTCAATTCCCCTTTATTGGCAATGCAGCTTGTGTCAAGGGGTCTGAGGAAAGCAACAGCAGATGGGATCCGTCAGTTTCTCCATCTGGTCACCTCTCCAGCTCAGCATGCTCTAAGCTAGCCTCACTTTCCCACATACTACGTATGTTCTGTGCCCCCCTCCCCAATTCTCCCCCTTTCTGTAGCCACTGTTCCACTTAGCAGCATCACTGTCCCCTGTCACATCAGCAGGAAACAAGGAGCCATTCAGCTCTTTCATCCTCAGCCCCCACTTTCAATCATCACCAAGGCCTTATTTCCATCCTTAAAATGCCTCTCCACTCTCACTGCCTTTGTCCTATCTGAGTCTCATCGTTCCGTGGCCTCGTTATTTCAGCACTTTCCCAAGCGGCCTCCTAGCCTTCATGCTCTCTTCATAATCCATCCTTTACATTGTCTACAACAGTTCTAAAGACAAACTCCATCTTGTCATGCCTTCCAGTCCCTCCAATTGCTTATCAGATAAAGTCTAAACTCCTTACCGTGGCTTATGAAGCTATGGTCGAGAATTTCTAGGGTACCCACTCAGTCTATGTGTTACAGATCCCCGCTTCCTTTGGGAACTGTTCCCTTTACCCTCCAGGGTAGGACTACCAGGTATCATATTTGCAAAATGTGACCTCGCCTCTTAGCCATACCTGACTGGATGAGGAGCAGTTATAGGACCTGAGCTGTACCACTCAGAGATCCCTCCCCAAGGATTCGAATTGGAATCACAGAATTATTTTCTCCACGTGTATCAATCTGTGTCATGTAAACCCTAGAGCTATGAGCAGGTCATGTGTCTGTCATGTGGACTGGATTGTGCAGAATTCCCCTGTGGACAGAGAGAGAAGGGAATAGAGTCCCATCTGCAGAGAGAAGCAGGTAAAAAGACGGAGCACAAACACTGCCTGGGCTCACCCTAGCCTGATGCCTTCAATTTTTAATACTCCCTGGCATCCCAGTGTGTCTCTGTCTTCAGGTTCTGAGAGATTTCCTATTTCTCTATAGCAAATTCTTCTTTTTAGTATAAGCCAACTATAGTGGGTTTTTACCTGCCATTGAAGATGCAGCTCATAGGACCCTACTTTTCCTTCCTACATCTCCTACTGGCTCTTTTGCCTTCCCCTGTCTTCTCTGTGCACCCATCTTTTGCTTCAGCCACAAAACCATTCTTTGCTTCTCCTTAATATTTCTTAAACTTTCTCTTATTTATTTATTTACTTATTTTTTATAGAGACAGAGTCTCACTATGTTGCCCAGGCTGGTCTCAAACTCCTGGGCTCAAGCAATCCTCCCGCCTCAGCTTCCCAAAGTGCTGTGATTACAAGTGTGAGCCACCGCACCTGGCCAACATTTCTTAAACTTTCTTCACTCTATGCCGTAGCCTATGCTGTTCCTTCTGCCTGGAATACCCTTCCTACTACATAGTTGGCCTGAGAAACTCTTACTTGCCCTTGAAGGCTCTGTTCGTATATTACTTTTCTTCTGAAGCTTTTCACTATTCCTTCCTTGGTGGCTTCAAGACTTTTTTTTTTTTTCTTCCAGAGCGCTAGAACTCAAGCGAGGTTTTATTTGCACTCCTTTCAAGTTCTTATTCTCTTGACTTTGTGTGTGTTTATCTGTCTTGCCCACTAGACCGCAAGCTCCTTAAGGACAGGGCTCCATCTTCCTAATTTCCTTAATCCCACGGTCCAAAGCCCAGTCTGTAGAGCTTCCTGAATATGCTGGCAAAATGAAGGTTTGTGGCTCAAACTTCTTGGCTAGTCATCCCAATTATGCATTCCCTGTATAGACAGGATACACGGAGCTGGAGATGCCTTCAGAAGTGGCCGAGATGGGACTGTTGCAGGAGAGGGAAGATGAGGGCCTTGAGGAATCGAACCTGCACTCCCTCATTCTGGATGTTCTCAAAGCACAGCAGAGGCCCTGGCTTGATGTTGGCCTCCTTTCTGGCTGGTAAATTGATGTGGCCCCAGGACAGGTGGGGCTCATGGCTGACTTGGCAATGAGGGACTTCCCCTCTTTCCTTCTTTCAGGGTCCTCTTGCAGGCACCTGTTAAACTCACAGTGCCTCCTGGCTCTCTCTTCTCTTCTTTCCTTTCCCCTGCGGCCTCCCATCCCACCCCTGACGTTCCCTATTCCCTGCAAATTCCATGCCCTAAGAATTCTCCTTCCCAACCCATATCTGTTCATATTCGGAATTAATGAGCATTTACTCCACACTGTGCCAGACAATGAGCTAAACGGTCACTGAGATTTTGTGCCAACTAGAAGGGCAAGATTATGTGCCAGGCTCTAGTGCCAGACTGCCTGGGCTTGAATCCTGACTAGAGACAGGAATAATAGTAGCAACAATAATGGTTCCTACCTCATAGGATTGTTATGAAAGATAATGCATACGAAGCACTTAGAATAGCACCAGGAACTCAAGTAAGTGCTCAGGAAGTCGTTATTCATGGATGGACATAACATGCCTCAAGTGGGAAGACACATGGGCATCCCAAGGAGGCTAATGATTGCTGACCTTTCAAACCAATATTACTAAATGTCTGTTCAAAGTTTATTTAGAACAGTGGTCCTCAAACTTTGGCATGCATTGGAATCACCTATTTTTGCAATCAAAACTAATTACAAAAACCGCAATTACCTTCGCGGAGAATCACTTGAACTCGCGAGGTGGAGGTTGTAGTGAGCTGAGAGCTCGCCACTGCACTCCAGCCTGGGTGACAGAGTGAGATCCTGTCTCAAAATAAATAAATAAATAAATAAATAAATAGAGATAAAGCTCCCCCAAATGACCCCCATGGAGCCAAGGTTAGGAACCATGATTCTGAGGGTGAGTGCTCTGGAGAAGGGGGCTGGGGTGGGGGTTGGGGAGGGGAGGAAGGAGGCAGTGGCAGTGCTTCTCCCTGCTCTCCTTTCTACAGGAATGAGTCCCCATGGCAAAGCCACCCACCCGCCTCACCATGTGGGTTTGGGACCATCTTTGTCTCTGAAAGCACCTCTAGAAGATGGGTTCCTGCCCCCAGTGCAGAAGCTCATCGAGACTGTGACATGACAGCAGGTGGGCTTCGCCCCTCTAGGAGTTCATTCCCCATCTCATTAAACTCTCAATGCCATTCCAGCACTTCTCATGGATTGGCTTCCACTGAAATTAGAATAAAAATCCAAACTCACTGGAGGACCTACAAAACCCCTGCAATTCTCCAACCAGTTTCCTGGCCCTGTTCTCAGGGGTGTCCACCCTCCGGCTTGAGCCCTAAGCTTAGCCCATTCCTGCCGCAGGGCCTTGGTCCTTCCCATCCACCCTGCTCTGCTCCCAGGTCTTTTTTTTTTTTTTTTTTTTTTTTTGAGACAGGGTCTCTCTGTTGCCCAGGCTGGAGTGCAGTGGCGTGGATCTCAGCTCACTGCAGCCTCGACCTCCTGGGCTCCCACCTCAGCCTCCTGAGAAGCTGGGACTACAGGCATGTGCCACCACACCTGGCTAGTTTTTGTATTTTTTTGAAGAGACGGGGTCTCACCGTGCTGCCCAGGCTGGTCTCAGACTCTTAAGCTCGAGTGATCTTCCTGCTTCAGCCTCCCAAAGTGCTGGCATCAGAGGCATAAGCCACCGCGCCCGGCCTTGTTCCCAGATCTTTCAGTGGCTTGCACGTTCTCCTCACTCACGACTCAGATCAAATCCACACCCCAGAGAAGCCTCCCCTGACCACTCTTGCGGGCTTTTTTCTCTTCCTCTTCCTCTCCTGTCCTATTGCTCTATCTCGCTTTCCTCATTGACGTGGCCCCAGGACAGGTAGGGCTCATGGCTGACTTGGCAATGAGGGATTTCCCCTCTTTCCTTCTTTCAGGGTCCTCTTGCAGGCACCTGCTAAACCCACAGTGCCTCCTGGCTCTCTTTTCTCTTTCCTTTCCCCTGCCACGATCTGAAATTATTATGTTTATACATTTATCACTTCTCTCCCCCAACAGCCGTGTAAGCTTCCTTAGGGCAGGGATTTTGTCTGTCAACAGACACAGCTGCATCCTCAGTGCTTGAAAATTGAAATACTACATGCTCGTGTTGAGTGAATGAGGGAGGTCAGCCCTTGGCTCTTAATCTCTCTCTCCCTCCATCATCTACTGAGTCTGTGACTCAGGGTCAGTCACTTCAGCCTCTCTGAGCCTCAATTTTCCCATCTGTCAGTGGGAGAAATTTAGACCCTCCCAGGCTTTCTTCCAGAGCTGCTATCATGGTCCATTTGAATTTTGATGGACTTCAGCTGAAGTGTGCTCTTTAATGTGGAGGCTACTATCCTCGTGTCTGCAAAAGGGCCTTAACTTGTGGAGTGGCTTACATGTCCAATATCAGGTCTAGTGAAGGTGGATATTCCAAAGAGATTGAGTGCTTCCAGATCTTCAAATACTGTCCCCCTAGGACACTGCCATCTCCAGCTACACAGAGCCAGCCAGTGGGCCACCTTCCAGCAGAGGCTGTATCAGCCAAGACAAGGGTGCTGTGATTTCTTTGGGGCCTCCTAGTGAAATCTACACCAGCTGAACTGAGAGCAGAGGTGTGGCGGGGAAGGAGGTGCTCCCCTCCAACCTGCCAGCCTCTAGCTGTGTGCCTTTGTCCCCACCATGCACGTTCACACTGAGATGATGCTCCCCCAGGGCTGCTCCCAGCCACGACTGACACAACAGAGACTGCGAGCTGGGTGTTTCTGCTCGAGGTGGGCAGCCTTTGCCTGGGGATTCCTGGTGGTCTGTGGAGGCTCCCTCAGAATGGCCCTGAATTCTGAGATTCTTCCTGTCCTATATACTCCCCTTCCTAATCACCATTCACAGATGTCAGATCTGCACTGCGGCCAGAAGCCTCTCCCTGCCTCCTCCCAATTCCTCCCTTGCATCCTTGATGGGCATTTCCCTCCATATGTCTCTGGAACATCTAATCCCATTTTGGTTCTGCTTCTCAGAAGACTTAAACTGGCACGGAGGGGTTGAAAATAACTCTCATGGCCCCCTGTGGCCATAGCCTCCTGGTTCTGATTCAGGCCCTGTAACAGCTTGCAATGTATACAATTTTAATAAGGGCATCATCGATTAGGAAACGCCCTGTCTCCTCCTTTAATGCAGCCTGGAGCAAGCTTGACTATTGGAAAAGATATTGCTCTCCCAGATCAAAGCTGAGGGAGGCGGCCCACGGCCCTTGGTAGAGAAGTGCCATGGAAATCACAGGAACACATATTCTGGGAAGTCCCCCCTTTTCTAGAATCCGCAGTGAACATATGCATCATTGTCTTCAAAGCCAGCTCATCCTTCAAGGAATGAGGAACTTGGCAGAGAGAATTGGAAATTACAACAAACTTGCCAAGTCGATCTAATCAATAATAGGATGCAAGAGGAAGTCAGGGAGGAGGAAGTAGCCATGCACTTAGGAGGAAAATGTGCCCAGTGGACAAGGTCCAGGACCCATTCCCGCTCATCATGTGAAAGTATTCATAAGCACCTAAGTGCAGAAAGTACTGCTCAGAGTGTTTGTCCAGAACAAGTGAGAGACAGGACCACAAGACTTCACAGCAAGGGGCCTGGGAGCACATCTTCTAGTCCAGTGGGTTTCAAATGGGTCCCCTCGAGTAACAGCAGGGATTTCCTGGAAGGAGAAGCAGGAGCCGCTAAGATAGGTCTCATTGCCCTCCCACATTTCAACCAAAAAACACCTGCACCATGAAGGTTCTGTCTCTCAAACCCAAATCTGGAAACCACTGATCTAGTCTCATTCTTTCCTTTTATCCACAGAAAAACAGAAGCCTAGAGAGGTGGTGTGACTGGCTCAAAGTGACATCACGAGTTAACAGCAAAGGTGGACGGATTAGAGCCCTTGGCACTGGTCCTGTTCTCTTTCAACTTCACAATCGTGCCACCCCCTCAAGGACTTGGCTTCCCCAAAGTCACGCAGCAGGAAAATGGCAGACTTGGACTTTGAACCCAAACCTTTGGACTCCTCCACATCCTTTGCTATTTCTGGTTTCCATTGCTTTGTTTTCTCTGTAGTGCCAAACACAGGACTGGGCAGATAGATGACAAATACTTTGGGAAATGCAATAAACTGACTGCAGTTCAAATGAACTGCAAGCACTGCAACATTGTTCTTCAACACTAAGTGCACATTGATCCAGCCAGGGAGCTTTTAAAAAGGAAATATTCATCCCCACACTCCAATGCACCACTTACACCAGAATCTCAGGGCAGGGCCTGGGCATCCGTATTTTTTAAAGTTCCCCAGGTGATTCTAGCGTGTAGCCAGGACTATGAATCATTGAACAGGACTGTTTAACACACCTGGCCCATCCCTACGTTGGTGTTTTCCAGAAGAGAGCCTGAATGACACACCATCTGTGTAATCCACAGTCCCTTCTGTGCTCGCCTCAGCAGCAGGCGGGTCTCTCCCTCCCTCTCTCTTCCTCTGCCATATTGCCTCTTGATTTGATCTTTATACGCATGGTGGTGACTAATTAATCCTCCTAGAACAATCAAAGAAGACCTAATTGTGGGTGAGCTATCTGGAGCTCCTCCTTGGTTGACTTGGACTTTAGGGAGGATGAGGAGAAGAAAGTGGGAAATGACTCACACTCCAGATGAAACAGAAAATTGTATTTGTTCACAGAGGGTTGTGGTGCTTGGGGCTGTAACTTTTCCTCCTGCTTCTCAGTGGTTCCAGATGGTGCATTTTCTCTTTCTACACCCGCATGTCCACACTCACCCCCATAGATAGTGAGGCATGAATTCTCCAGGCTGCTCCTATTCCAGTTCACAAAGTGAACTTGGTATTTCTTCAACAGAGTGTGCCTATAAAATGCTTTGTGAGGGCTAGAGCGCTCATTGACACAGTACTCTTATGGTAGAATTAACTTATATAGACAGGGAATGAGAGGGTAGAAGGAATCAATTAATTACCAAATATTTATTGAACACCTGCTTTGTATAAGACAGAGATGGTGCTAGAGCCCTGCCCAGATCCTCTTTCTGGGGTCGGGGTGCCTATCCCACCGCTGCTCTGCCGTGGTGGCTGCAGATGGCTCTCAGCTGCCATCCTCTGGGGAGGAGAGCCTCAGCCGATGGGCACCCCTTCCCCAAAAACGGGCACTCCTCAGGGTGGCTCACAGCCCATGAGTGGCTGACAGGAAGAACAGAATGCCAGCCCCTTGCCTCACATGGGGTGTGGTTTATGCTCCTCAAAATCAAAGCTACTTTGGGAGGCTGAGGCAAGAGGATCACTTGAGGCCAGGCATTCAAGACCAGCCTGGGAAACAAAATGACAGCCCTGCCAACCTCCATCTCTACGAAACAAAAAATAAAAAATTTCAATTCTAGCATTGACAGAGCCACTTTCCTGCTTACATTTCCCCCTTCCCTGTTCTCTGTCTCCCCTGCTCCCTCACAAGGATTCCCACAGGGCACTGGCTCAGAAGGTCACAGGCTCTGAGGTCCTTTCTTAGAATCCCTTCTAGGATAATGATCTGAGACAGGAAGTTTGCTAGATGATGTGAGCAGCACAAAAACATTGAAGGCCCGATTCTTTGTTGGAAAATGCTTTCTGGTCCATTACAGAGGCAAAACCTTAACATGCAAAAAGTTAACAGGAAAGGAGTTAATTAACGATGGCAATCACATGGGGCTGTCTCAAGGTAGCACACAATTCTCAGCTGAGTTTTAGAGGCAGAAGTTTTTGAAGGAGGATGGAAGAGACCCATGAGAAGCATTTGGAGTGGAGGAAAAAGTACGGACAAAATATGAGGGCAAGGAAAACAGGATGCAAGATGTGAGGTTTCGGCGCAGGGCTCTCAACCTTCAGCAGCTGTGGGAATCCCACATCAGGACTGCTGGCTCCACCCCGAGTTTTCCATCCCATAGATCTGGAGTAAGGACCAAGAATCTGCATTTCTAACACGCTTTCTGGGGACCTGGTGCTGCTGGCCTGGAAATCACTCTTTAAGAACCACTGCTTTAGTGGAATAAGACTTGAGAGAACAAAAATTGTTATTTCCCAGAGAAACCACCCCTACAGGGTTGATGAGAATTCATGCTGGGCTCTGCACAGAAATATAGCTGTAATTAAGCATTAATCTGG
This sequence comes from Nomascus leucogenys, assembly GCF_006542625.1. NCBI lineage: Eukaryota > Metazoa > Chordata > Mammalia > Primates > Hylobatidae > Nomascus > Nomascus leucogenys. The sequence goes on along the minus strand of NC_044396.1, from coordinate 53,029,976 downwards.
CTGCACTCTGGCCCGCTTCCTTACTGCTAAAAGTCATATAGCACTAGATACTAACCATCTGCATCCCTGTTGTTCCTGTAGATAGGATTTCTGACTTGAATGAGGATAACAGCAAAGTTGTGTTCAGTTATAGGAGAATGAAGTTCCATTTTTGCATTTCTAATGATGTGTTTAAGAATTGACTTGCATCCTCATTGTTCCTACAGACAGCATCTCTGACATTAGAACCAGAAGGTTTTTGTTTAAGGATCACTTAAGATGTTTTTCAGACCCTGAATTCCAGTAACCAGTTTGGAGACCCCAACAGAGGAACAGGATCAGCCTGAGAATACAGCTTCTTCGTCTTCCCGTCCCTGACTTCACCCTGCACTCTTTGACCAATCAATGATTTGCATACTTTGGCCCACTCCAAAACGCTTAACAACTCTAAACCCAAATTCGTTGAGGAGATGGATTTGAGGTCTCCCATATCCTCGTTAGGTGACCGTATGATTAAACTCCTTTCCCTGCTGCAACCTGGTTTTTTGGCATGTTGACTTGCTGTGTGCATTGGGCAACAGACCTATTAGGGCTACACCAGGGACCCTCTTGCTACCACTCAGCAGGTTTAGGGGCAAGAGTAGATACTTAAAGAATGAAGAGTCAGATTCTTGGTCCCTGTCTGTTAAGGAGACTTTCATAAATCTCTATCAGAGAGGCAATAACTAATAACTAATAAAAGCTGTGATTTACAATTGCAGGGACCAAGACTTGAGGTAGAAAAGGGTCTTGTGGGTTATAAAGCTTGGCTGTAAGTATCAAAAGCTAAAGTCTCCAAGACTGAGATCATAGTGCTTATACCATAAACCAGGGGTCCGCAAACCAGGGTGTGCTACCTGTTTCGTACATAAAGATTTATTGAAACAGCCACACCCATTTATTTACATATTGTATAGGCAGCTTTCCAGCCACAATGGCACAGTTCAGTAGTTGCCCCAAAGGCAGATGTTCTATGAAACCAAAAATATTTACTATCTGGCCCTTTATAGAAAAAGTTTGCCAACCCTTGCCATAAACCATGGAGTAAGTAAAATCGGGGGCGGTAGAGTGAGTGAGGGGTGATGCTGGAAGAGCAGTCTTTCCCCATCTCTAAGAAAGGAGAGGAGTGAAAGTTCTACCAGCTGGTGGGAAAGAAGGAAATCATTAAAGTTATGATGAAACAACTCTCAGCACAGGAACAAGGATAAGAAAAAAGTTCTGTTGGGTTACGGGAAGATGAATTCCCATTTTTGCATGTCTAAGGATTTGTAAAACTCATATCTGCTTGGGGTAATTTAGCAGATCAGAATGGGAAGGGTGGAATGACATGAGAGGAAGGCCCATGGAGGTTGAGCTGTGGAGAGTTTTTACACTTGGACAGGCCTGGTCCCACCTGGGTGTCCAAGCCATTTGCAGAGCAGGCTCTCTAGCACATGGCAGGTGCTTAGAAAGTTTGCTTTTATTATCGAAGTTGAAGGTTTTTTATTGAGAACCTCATCTGTGCCAAACACTGGTATAGACTATATTCATGTATCTCTCTGTATATTTAATTTCAGATACAATAAACAGGTAGTATGTCCCTTTTTGTGATGCACACCTGAGGCTCAGCACCCTGAAGGAACTAGCACGTGGCTAGTCAGTGGATTTCAGGGAATAGACAAGGTATCTGGCTGAGTGAGTGGATGATTCATCACAGGGCCAAGCATGTGGGACTCTCTCCTACAGGTAAAGGTAAGCCATGGGAGGCTTTGCAAAGAGAGATCTTAATGATGAAAAGAGAGTGAAGTCTGAGTAGAGTGGATTGAAATTATTTTCTTAATATAGCTGTCTCTGCCAACTAGACTGTGCTCTTAACAAAGAGCCATGCCTTGTTCCTCTGTAACCTGGGTCATGTCGTGGCCTGTGTAAGCACTGGGCCACATTTTTTTAAAACATCAGTCTGATGACATTTTTTAAAAATATATCTCTACTGAAGTTTTTTGAAAAGATGGAGTTTCTAAAACAGCTACCTCATGAAAGCCCTACTTATCACTGCGGGACAGCTGTCCCTGCTCTCCACGGGTTTCCTCCCTCAACTCCCAAAGCACTTGCCATGACAGTGAGCACTTGCTAACTCTTTTCTCTCCTTCCTGGTTCGAACTTGTTCTGCCTTTTCCAGTCTCAAGCAACCTGGCCTCTCTAGGCTTGTTAGTTTTGTTTTTGTTTTCCTGGCTCCTTCCAATTCATTTCTCTGGGCCTCACCCTGCTCAGCCTGACAAAAGTCCTAAAGGCTGAGAATGAAAACTTAAAAACCTTCTTAGAAAGTATGTGTGCAGATGTAGAAAGAGAATACTTGGAAGATATAATTGTGTGGGTGTGTCTGTCCTATTTCTTTCTTTCTTTCATTCTTTTTTTTTTTTTTTTTTTTTTTTTGAGGCAGAGTCTCGCTCTGTTGTTAGGCTGGACTGCAGTGGCGTGATCTCAGCTCGCCACCATCTCCGACTCCCTGGTTCAAGCAATTCTCCTGCCTCAGCTTCCCAAGTAGCTGGGATTACAGGCACATGCCACCACGCCCAGCTACTTTTTGTATTTTTAGTACAGACGGGGTTTCACCATGTTGGGCACCATGGTCTCGATCTCCTGACCTTATGATCTGCCTGCCTCAGACTCCCAAAGTGCTGGGATTTCTAGGCATGAGCCCCCGTGCCCAGTTGTCCTATTACTTTGCATGCCCAGTGCCTGATGGGGTGCCCAACACAGAGTAGGTGCTTGGTAAATGTATGCTGAACAATGAATGGATGGTGGGCATGAGACTGGAGGCAGGATGGCTAGGTCAGATGCCCCTGCAGCCAACCAGGTGTGAGCCCGAGAGGTATGGATGGTGCCTAGAGAAGTGGAAGTCAAAGGAAGCGACTAATGTGGGTGGGGTGTGGGGGAGTTAGGAGGAAAGTCTTGAATGGACTTGAACACTGATTGGCTATGGAGGATGAGGAAGAGGAAGGAGTCAAAGATTTCTGACCACACAGCTTGGACTCTAGGCCAGAGAAACCTTGGGGAAAATGGGATGTAACAATGGGCAGGTTGGAGCAGGGCTGCCCTGTACAGCCATGCACTCTGTGCCCTGCACCCCTCCAGGGGCCACTCCTCACATTGCCAAGGGTATGTGATAAAAAGGGCACCTCCTAGAGTTGGGCTATGTACAGCCATATACAGTGGCTGGAGTCTGCGAGTGGTCCTGGAAAAGTTGATACAGCACACAGCCCAGAACAAAGCCCCCAGACCCCTTTTCCAGCTAGGATTCCTGAGAGAGGCCTCGAGGGCAGTCGCCACTGCCTGCCTGGGCCTGCGAGCATCTCTGAGGTGAAATGTGCTAAGGGGCTGTGTAAGTCAGGTTCTCCAGAGACACAGAATCAATAGGATAGATATGGATCTACAGAAAGAGATCTGTGAGGATTGGCTCCCATGATTGTGGAGGCGGAGAAGTTCTTTGATCTGCCAGCCGCCAGCTGGAGAATCAGGAGTGGCTATGTCCTAGGCAGGAGGAGATGGAAGTCCCCGCTCAGGCAGAGAGCAAATCTGTCCTTCCTCCATCTCTTCTGTGCCGTTTAGGTCCTCAAAGGATTGGATGATGCCCGCCGATATTGGCGAGGGGGGCTCTTATTCACTCAGTCTACCAATCCAAATACCAACCTCTTCCAGAAATGCCCTCACAAACACACCAAGAAATCATGTTTTACCAGCTATGGGGGCATGCCTTAGCCCAGTCAAACTGACACGTGAAATTAACCATCGTCATTTTCCAAAGCCATCAGAAGCTGGGCCTCCTTCTGAGGAGGAATTTTTCAATGCAGAGGCCGTTGCAGAGTGACACATGTGAAGCTGATGTAGGACAGAATGGGTCGCCTTTATTCACAGAGCCTCCGTGGAGGGGCCGCAGGTCCAGCCCCAGGCCTAAGAGACAGCGTGGTGGATAGGTGTGTCCAGCCCTGCCCATGAAAAGCCCTGAGGTGGATATGAATGGGAAACTCCGAGGCCTATGCGACACTGGCGCAAATAAGGGGCAATTGCCCCTTGTTGACACTGCAAGAACTTCCAGACCTGGAACCCCCACCTTCAGATGAGGTTTGGTGACATGACTCACCAAGGAGCAGGATCATTGCTTTATAAGGCAGTTGAAGTTGTTTCTGGGTGGTGATGTAGCTCAGGGTATTAAAGGCAGCCAGCCCACAGTTCTGTGCTTCTCTAATATAAACAGTGTCTCATTACACCTGTGCAGCCTCTAAGACCACCAAACTTTGGATGGGCCTTCAAGAAACCAAAGAGAAGTAATGAGGAGCTCATCTACTCACCTGCACCAGAATTGCATTTGTATCCTTCGCACTTACTTAGGAAGTAAACCAAAGTAAAAGGAACTTCTACTGAGTCTACGCCACCATCTTCACCTGTCCTTGAACCTGAGCATATTCCCTGGTCCAGCCTAGAGGTGAGAAATGGGCTAGGAGGAGGGCATGGGAGGTGGTCATACATGGGATATGTCCTGGTTCTGCCATTTTCTAGCAGCATGACCTTGAACTAGTTATTAAACCTCTCAGCGCCTCATCTGAGGATGGGTGATGGAATGGGACTCCATCTCAAAAAATAATAAATAAATAAATAAAAATTAATCGATACAATGGGTTTAAAGTGCTTGGTGCAGAGGTCAGTACATTTTGGCTGCTGATATTAAGAAGTAATACAGCTCAGGACAGTCTGTGTGTCCCACTTGGCAGGGGATGGGGAGAGGCAGTGGGAGGCGCCTGCTATGGTCAAGCCAGGACCTAAGCCTAAGAGGGCAGAGGCGTCTGGAGTCACTCTGGGTGTCAGGGCCCCAGCCTGGCTGAGCCAGCCTCGCACAGGTCAAATCCAGAAAGCACACAGCAGGGTTTGTTGTGGGAAGTGAGGACACAGACTCAAAATGTGTAAGATCGTGGCAGACCCTCAGAGCTCTGCAGATCTCTCCTCAGGCTGGTTCTTTAATGTTCCGTGGGCTTTCATTCTGGTGGCAGCATGCTTGTCTCTTTGTTGGAGGACTGCTCCAGGCTGCCTGAGAATTCACACACCAAGCCCTGGGCCATGGTGTCTAGTGTGGGGTATAAGAACGCCAGCTCCCTTGCCCCTGACTGAGCCAGCTCTGGGGCTGACTCGGTGTGTCACTAGGGCTCCCCTGTGGCATTGAGCTAAAGCTGCCCTCTGTGGGCTGCTGCCTGACAGCTCACATTTACTCCCTAGGAGAACCTCAGAGGGTCGAGGTGGCATCCAACCCCTTTGAGGTGGTTCAGCCGTCTGAGTTCTGGCTGGGAAATCGGGAGTGTGTCTGGAGACAGAGCCCTCGCTCTGGCTGACAGGAGAGTCTGAGTTCTGGTTAGGAAATCGGGAATGTGTCTGGAGACAGAGCCCTCCCTCTGGCTGATAGGAGCCCATATTTCATCAGAGTTCTTGGGTTGCCAGCAACAGAAACAGAATTCAGAGAACTTAAGTGAAAAAAGAATTGACTGGCATGATATGAGGAAGTCACAGAACTGACAAGGAGGCAGGGGAACTGGACTGGGAAAGGAGGGTGTTATGAGCTGAACTGTGGCCCCCAAAAGTCCGTATGCTGAAGTCTTAACCTCCAGTAGCTCAGAATGTGGCCTTCTTTGGAAATAAGGTTGTTGAAGAAATAATTCGTTAAGATGATGTCCTTAGGGTGGGCCCTAATCCGGTATGACTGATGTTCTTATAAAAAGCAGAAATTTAGAGACAGACTCATAAATACAGAGGGAAATGCTGTGTGAACACGAAGACATCTACAACCCAAGGAGAGAGGCCTCAGGAGGAACCACCCTGCCGGCACATTGATTTTAGACTTCCAGCCTCCAAAACTGTGAGAGGATACGATTCCTGTTGTTTAAGCCAGGGGTCCCCAACCCTTGGGCTGCAGACCATTACCAGTCAGTGGCCTGTTAGGAACCAGGCTGCACAGCAGGAGGTGAGCAGACAGCAAGCATTACCGCCTGAGCTTGGCCTCCTGTCAGATCAGCCCAGAGCCGGAACCCTGTTGTGAACTGCGCACGCCAGGGATCTAGGTTGTGCTCTCCTTATGAGAATCGAATGCCTGATGATCTGAAGTGGAACAGTTTCATCCCGAAACCGACCCCCGTCCATGCAAAAATTGCCTTCCGTGAAGCCAGTCCCTGGTGCTAAAAGGGTTGGGGACCGCTGTTAATTAAGCCCCCTCAGTTTCTGGTTCTATGTTAAGGGAGCCCCAGGAAGCAAATGCAGAGGGCAACCGAGGAACTCCGGGCTGGGGTTCTTTCAGGGCACTCTGAGGGGGTGGGCGAGGGCCCACTGTTTCCAACTTTCTGTTCTTCTGCTCTAGAATTCAAACGTCAGAGAAAGAGAACATCAGCTTAACTGTCCCACCAGACTGTGCTCAGTGCAGACAGGTAATTCCCTCAGAGCGAAAGCGGGATGTGAGTTGTTTTTTTTAGACATCAACGGGATAGTACAACAAATGTCACTGGAGTCCCAGCTCAGGCCGTGGAGGGCGCGGCCACAGCTGGGCTGCCCCGCCTGCAGCCCGGCCTCCTGTCTTCTGGGAACTGACGGCCTGACTCCGGGGGGTCTCCGGCTCCACAGTGGAGGAGGTTCAGCCCCTGGGTCCTGCCTGGCCCTGCTGCGGCGAGATGTGGAGCCGCCTCATTCCGAAGCCGCCCCTGCCCCGGCGCCTGGTGCGCTTGCCCAGCTGCCTGCAGCAGCTTCACCTCCTTAGAGCCTCGAGGCAGCACTGAAGGGCGCTTCTCGTCCCATGTTAGAGTGGAGGCCCCTGAAGCTCTGCAAGTCTCAGTGACTCAAGGACCAGGTTCCTCAGTCCCTGTTCAAGGCTTTCCCACCACAGGGCCCGAAAAGCAGAGAGGCGGACACAGCCTAGGATGGGGATCCATCCGCCCAACCGCCTCGTGAAACCGGTGCGAGGGAGGACAGAAAGCCAGGGAAGACAGAAAGCCAGGGAAGCCCTGGAGCATAGTTCTAGTTAGAATAAGGGGGATACATTTACTTGCTTCATTCATTCATTCATTCACGTATTCATTTTCCAGGACCAGAGGACATATTCCTCCCTGACTTCTGAGGAGAAATGCATTTTGGTTTACTTTTTTTTTTTCTTCAAATTATTAGGAACTTAAAAACTGGCGATGATCCCTGCCAGTCAGCCAGTGACATTTGTTTAGCAAACAGCACAGCAGGAAAAAGAAAAACCTGAGGCTCTGCAGTCACATAACTTTGGATCTGAACCCCAGTGTTATGATTTAACAGCCAAGTCACCCGGGACAAGCCATTTAAGCGCTCAGTGCCTCAGTTTCCCCCTCTGTTAGGATTAGCAAGACCTGCCTTTGAGCCTTCAGTGAGTAGCATGAGTACGAGGAGAGGCAGGCGGGCTTTGCTGCAGCAGGTGTGCTTCATTCACTGCAGCGTGGCCAGGTGCCTCCTATAGGCTGCCTGCCCTGAGGTGTCTGAGACCGGGGCTCCTCCTCCCCTCAGCGAGAGGGGCTGTGCACCGCCTCAGCCTCCTACAGAGTTTGCAGGTGCGCTCAGCACTGTGTGCACCTGTGAGAAGCTTTTCTCTGCTGGCAAGACCACTCTCGTGACTGCAGAAACACTCACTGTTTCGTGCTCAGCAGTCCCCACCCAGAGTCTCTGTAGAAAGGAAAAGCGGAAGGGGAGATCCTGTCGCTGTGCATAGTAAAAGCACACGACCAAATCGTGACCTCTCGGCCTGCCCCCAGGCTGTCTTCCCTAAGAGAAAGAGGCTGACCAACACCAGGTGAAACCAAGCTCAGGGCTGTGGACACAGTCACAAAGCAGAGTCTGCTCAGAATCACGAAGTTTATTTTGGAATCAGGTGGACGTTCGCCTCCCCGAGAAGTGAGCTAAATTAGGAAGGCTTTATTTTTACTCAGGCAATAGTGACAAGTGCAGGTGAGATCAAATGACTACAGGTCGGTTCACAGAAGGATTTTCATTCAATGCTTATTCTTCCTACAAAGCCGAGCGTTCCTGCAGTCAGTGGGCACCGTGACCCCGCAGATTACATCCAGCAGGGCGACAGACAAGGCCAGCGGAAGCACAGGGCCTCCTGCTGTCACTCTGTTGAGCGCCCACAAGTCCTGGGGTGAGTTGAGGCAAACTGTTGTATCTACTTTGGAATAAAATGACTAAACAGTAAGATCCAAGCCTTGTTCTGAAAGGAACAATTTATTTAAAAATAAACTTTCGCCTGGGAAGAAAAGAAAAAGCAAGCAGCTCACATTTCCAGTGACGACTTCTCGATAAGAATCTGTGCTCCATGGGAGGGCTGAGAGACACAGGATGGGTTGCCTGAGCTGGGAATGGCACCTCCTCCCTGGCAGCCTTTAGTAGCAGGCTAAATTCTCACCAGCCCCGGGGTGACTTAAGGATAGCTCCGCCTAAAAGCAAGCAACTGAACAAAGTTAACAAAAGGGAGATCCTATGGGCCAACTGATGGAATCTCCAGCTGAGAATTTTTTTTTTAATCATACTTTAAGTTTTAGGGTACATGTGCACAACGTGCAGGTTTGTTATATATATATACATACATGTGCCATGTTGGTGTGCTGTGCCCATTAACTCATCATTTAGCATTAGGTATATCTCCTAATGCTGTCCCTCCCCCCTCCCCCCACCCCACAACAGTCCCCGGTGTGTGATGTTCCCCTTCCTGTGTCCATGTGTTCTCATTGTTCGATTCCCACCTATGAGTGAGAACATGCAGTGTTTGGTTTTTTGTCCTTGCGATAGTTTGCTGAGAATGATGGTTTCCAGTTTCATCCATGTCCCTACAAAGGACATGAACTCATCATTTCTTATGGCTGCATAGTATTCCATGGTGTATATGTGCCACATTTTCTTAATCCAGTCTATCATTGTTGGACATTTGGGTTAGTTCCAAGTCTTTGCTATTGTGAATAGTGCCACAATAAACATATGTGTGCATGTGTCTTTATAGCAGCATGATTTATAGTCCTTTGGGTATATACCCAGTAATGGGATGGCTGGGTCAAATGGTATTTCTAGTTCTAGATCCCTGAGGAATCGCCACACTGACTTCCACAATGGTTGAACTAGTTTACAGTCCCACCAACAGTGTAAAAGTGTTCCTTTTTCTCCACATCTTCTCCAGCATCTGTTGTTTCCTGACTTTTTAATGATGGCCATTCTAACTGGTGTGAGATGGTATCTCATTGTGGTTTTGATTTGCATTTCTCTGATGGCCAGTGATGATGAGCATTTTTTCATGAGTCTTTTGGCTGCATAAATGTCTTCTTTTGAGAAGTATCTGTTCATATCCTTCACCCACTTGTTGATGGGGTTGTTTGTTTTTTTTTTCTTGTAAATTTGTTTGAGTTCATTGTAGATTCTGGATATTAGCCCTTTGTCAGATAAGTAGATTGCAAAAATTTTCTCCCATTCTGTAGGTTGCCTGTTCACTCTGATGGTAGTCTCTTTTGCTGTGCAGAAGCTCTTTAGTTTAATTTTGGCTTTTTTGTTGCCATTGCTTTTGGTGTTTTAGTCATGAAGTCCTTGCCCATGCCTATGTCCTGAATGGTATTGCCTAGGTTTTCTTCTAGGGTTTTTATGGTTTTAGGTCTAACATTTAAGTCTTTAAATTAATTTTTGTATAAGGTGTAAGGAAGGGATCCAGTTTCAGCTTTCTAAATATGGCAAGCCAGTTTTCCCAGCACCATTTATTAAATAGGGAATCCTTTCCCCATTGCTTGTTTTTGTCAGGTTTGTCAAAGATCAGATAGTTGTAGATATGCAGCATTATTTCTCAGGGCTCTGTTCTGTTCCATTGTTCTATATCTCTGTTTTGGTACCAGTACCATGCTGTTTTGGTTACTGTAGTCTTTTAGTATAGTTTGAAGTCAGGTAGCATGATGCCTCCAGCTTTGTTCTTTTGGCTTAGGATTGACTTGGCAATTCGGGCTCTTTTTTTGGTTCCATATGAACTTTAAAGTAGTTCTTTCCAATTCTGTGAAGAAAGTCATTTGTAGCTTGATGGGGATGGCATTGAATCTATAAATTACCTTGGGCAGTATGGCCATTTTCACGATATTGATTCTTCCATTTGTTTGTATCCTCTTTTATTTCATTGAGCAGTGGTTTGTAGTTCTCCTTGAAGAGGTCCTTCACATCCCTTGTAAGTTGGATTCCTAGGTATTTTATTCTCTCTGAAGCAATTGTGAATGGGAGTTCACTCATGATTTGGCTCTCTGTTTGTCTGTTATTGGTGTATAAGAATGCTTGTGATTTTTGCACATTGATTTTGTATCCTGAGACTTTGCTGAAGTTGCTTATCAGCTTAAGGAGATTTTGGGCTGAGATGATGGGGTTTTCTAGATATACAATCATGTCATCTGCAAACAGGGACAATTTGACTTCCTCTTTTCCTAATTGAATACCCTTTATTTCTTTCTCCTGCCTGATTGCCCTGGCCAGAACTTCCAACACTATGTTGAATAGGAGTGGTGAGAGAGGGCATCCCTGTCTTGTGCCAGTTTTCAAATGGAATGATTCCAGGTTTTGCCCATTCAGTATGATATTGGCTGTGGGTTTGTCATAAATAGCTCTTATTATTTTGAGATACATCCCATCAATACCTAATTTATTGAGAGTTTTTAGCATGAAGGGCTGTTGAATTTTGTCAAAGGCCTTTTCTGCATCTATTGAGATCATCATGTGGTTTTTGTCATTGGTTCTGTTTATATGCTGGATTACATTTACTGATTTGTGATGTTGAACCAGCCTTGCATCCCAGGGATGAAGCCCACTTGATCATGGTGGATAAGCTTTTTGATGTGCTGCTGGATTCAGTTTGCCAGTATTTTATTGAGGATTTTTGCATCGATGTTCATCAGGGATATTGGTCTAAAATTCTCTTTTTTTATTGTGTCTCTGCCAGGCTTTGGTATCAGGATGATGGTGGCCTCATAAAATGAGTTAGGGAGGATTCCCTCTTTTTCTATTGATTGGAATAGTTTCAGAAGGAATGGTACCAGCTCCTCCTTGTACCTCTGGTAGAATTTGGCTGTGAATCCATCTGGTCCTGGACTTTTTTTGGTTGGTAAGCAATTAATTATTGCCTCAATTTCAGAGTCTGTTATTGGTCTATTCAGAGATTCAACTTCTTCCTGGTTTAGTCTTGGAAGGGTGTATGTGTCGAGGGATTTAGCCATTTCTTCCAGATTTTCTAGTTTATTTGCATAGAGGTGTTTATAGTATTCTCTTCTGGTAGTTTGTATTTCTGTGGGATCAGTGGTGATATCCTCTTTATCATTTTTTTATTGCGTCTATTTGATTCTTCTCTCTTTTCTTCTTTATTAGTCTTGCTAGTGGTCTATCAATTTTGTTGATCTTTTCAAAAAACCAGCTCCTGGATTCATTGATTTTTTGAAGGGTTTTTTGTGTCTCCATTTCCTTCAGTTCTGCTCTGATCTTAGTTATTTCTTGCCTTCTGCTAGCTTTTGAATGTGTTTGCTCTTGCTTCTCTAGTTCTTTTAATTGTGATGTTAGGGTGTCAGTTTTAGATCTTTCCTGCTTTCTCTTGTGGGCATTTAGTGCTATAAATTTCCCTCTACACACTGCTTTGAATGTGTCCCAGAGATTCTGGTATGTTGTGTCTTTGTTCTTGTTGGTTTCAAAGAACATCTTTATTTCTGCCTTCATTTCATTATGTACCCAGTAGTCATTCAGGAGCAGGTTGTTCAGTTTCCATGTAGTTGAGCGGTTTTGAGTGAGTTTCTTAATCCTGAGTTCTAGTTTGATTGCACTATGGTCTGAGAGACAATTTGTTATAATTTCTGTTCTTTTACATTTGCTGAGGAGAGCTTTACTTCCAACTATGTGGTCAATTTTGGAATAGGTGTGGTGTAGTGCTGAAAAGAATGTATATTCTGTTGATTTGGGGTGGAGAGTTCTGTAGATGTCTATTAGGTCCGCTTGGTGCAGAGCTGAGTTCAATTCCCCGATATCCTTGTTAACTTCCTGTCTCGTTGATCTGTCTAATGTTGACAGTGGGGTGTTAAAGTCTCCCATTATTATTGTGTGGGAGTCTAAGTCTCTTTCTAGGTCTCTAAGGACTTGCTTTATGAATCTGGGTGCTCCTGTATTGGGTGCATATATATTTAGGATAGTTAGCTCTTCTTGTTGAATTGATCCCTTTACCACTATGTAATGGCCTTCTTTGTCTCTTTTGATCTTTGTTGGTTTAAAGTCTGTTTTATCAGAGACTAGGATTGCAACCCCTGCCTTTTTTTGTTTTCCATTTGCTTGGTGGATCTTCCTCCATCCCTTTGTTTTGAGCCTATGTGTGTCTTTTCACGTGAGATGGGTTTCCTGAATACAGCACACTGATGAGTCTTGACTCTTTATCCAATTTGCCAGTCTGTGTCTTTTAATTGGAGCATTTAGCCCATTTACATTTAAGGTTAATATTGTTATGTGTGAATTTGATCGTGTCATTATGATGTTAGCTGGTTATTTTGCTCGTTAGTTGATGCAGTTTGTTCCTAGTCTTGATGGTCTTTATAATTTGGCATGTTTTTGCAGTGGCTGGTACCAGTTGTTCCTTTCCATGTTTAGTGCTTCCTTCAGGGGCTCTTTTAGAGCAGGCCTGGTGGTGACAAAATCTCTCAGCATTTGCTTGTCTGTAAAGGATTTTATTTCTCCTTCACTTATGAAGCTTAGTTTGGCTGGATATGAAATTCTGGGTTGAAAATTCTTTTCTTTAAGAATGTTGAATATTGGCCCCCACTCTCTTCTGGCTTGTAGAGTTTCTGCCGAGAGATCAGCTGTTAGTCTGATGGGCTTCCCTTTGTGGGTAACCCGACCTTTCTCTCTGGCTGCCCTTAACATTTTTTCCTTCATTTCATCTTTGGCAAATCTGACAATTATGTGTCTTGGAGTTGCTCTTCTCGAGGAGTATCTCTGTGACGTTCTCTGTATTTCCTGAATCTGAATGTTGGCCTGCCTTGCTAGATTGGGGAAATTCTCCTGTATAATATCCTGCAAAGTGTTTTCCAACTTGGTTCCATTCTCCCCGTCACTTTCAGGTACACCAATCAGATGTAGATTTGGTCTTTTCACATAGTCCCATATTTCTTGGAGGTTTTGTTTAGTTCTTTTTATTCTTTTTTCTCTAAACTTCTCTTCTCACTTCATTTCATTCATTTGATCTTCCATCACTGATACCCTTTCTTCCAGTTGATCAAATCGACTACTGAGGCTTGTGCGTTCGTCACGTAGTTCTCGTGCCATGGTTTTCAGCTCCGTCAGGTCCTTTAAGGACTTCTCTGCATTGGTTATTCTAGTTAGCCATTCGTGTAATCTGTTTTCAACTTCTTTGCCATGGGTTCGAACTTCCTCCTTTAGCTCAGAATAGTTTGATCTTCTGAAGCCTTCTTCTCTCAACTTGTCAAAGTCATTCTCCGTCCTCCAGCTGAGAAGTTTTGTTGGACATAGTCTGATGCATTTACTAAGCTCCAACATCTTCATGTTTAATTCTAGTAATACCTCCATGAGATAGATACTATTTTAATCACCCCCCTTTTACAGGTGCAAAAACTGTGGCAGTGTCCTTCAGTAACTGAATAGGTAAACAAACTGTGGTACATCCATACAATAGAATATTATTCAGTGGTAGAAAGAAAGGAGCTGTCGAATCAGAAAAAGACAGGGAGGGAGGCTGGTCATGGCGGCTCATGCCTATAATCCCAGCACTTTGGGAGGCCGAGGTGGGTGAATCACTTGAGCCCAGGAGTTCAAGACCAGCCTGGAAAACATGGCAAAATCCCATCTCTACAGAAAAATTATAAAAATTAGCTGGGCGTGGTGATACACACCTGTAGTACCAGCTACTCAGGAGGCTGAGGTGGAAGGATTGCTTGAAGCTAGGAAGTCGAGGCTTCAATGAGCCAAGATCAGGCCACTGCACTCCAGCCTGGATGACAGAGTGAGACGCTGTCTCAAAAAAGAAAGGCATGGAGGAAGACTAAATGAATATTGGATATTGTTAGGTGAAAGTGAAAGAAGCCAATCTAAAAAAGCTATGTACTATATGATTTCAACTATGTGACATTCTGGAGAAGGCAAAACTATGGAGACAGTAAGAATGATCAGTGGTTGCCAAGGGTTGGGAGGAGTGATGGATGGATAGGCCAAGCACATAGGATTTTTAGAACAGTGTAACCACTCTGTGTGATACTGCAATGGTGGATACATGCCATCATAGATTTGCCCAAACCTGCACCACCTACCAAGAGTGAGCCTGATGTGAATGATGGCGGCACTTACCTCCCATCATGTTCCCTCTGCCACACCCCCACCATCTTCCATGCCATGCCCAGCACGTAGTGCTCAGGAGATCGCTGTTAGATGAACAAATGAATGAGTGCCTGCTAATAGGAACCCAGTTGTATTTGGTTAGTGGGTAGACATTTCTTTTATCTCCAGGAGTCAATCATGATTGGTCCAAACCAGGTAGGGCAATTCCATTTCCCTCTGTAGTGATTGCCTTAGGAGTGGGTGTGTGGCCCTGTTCTGGCCAATGAGACATAAGAGCAGGACTGACATTGAACTGGAACACAAGAGAATAGTGGCTCTAGTTAGAATATTGAAATACTTCTATACCAGATGATTAATACTGCTTCCCTGGTCTCTGGTTGCCCTGTCCCTTGCCCCGGACCCCCTGCATCTCCCCACAGTCCAGCATCTACAGGTTACATCTGGCATAGGAGGGCATCCCAAGACTTTGTTCCAGGGCTGTAACTAGCATTTGATCTGTTGTGATTATCCAGTATCCATGCCACACTGGTTATTAAATATCTTGAACTTTACCACTGAGTAATGGGAAGTCTGCAGGGAGGTCTCTAAGAAAAATTTATCCCTGAATAAAAAACAGAGGCTCATGACCTTTTGTTCATTCCCTTTCTGCCTGCCTTAACACCTGGCACTATGGCAGCCATCTTGCAACTGTGAGGCAAGAAGCCAACGAGAAGACGAACAGCCTGAGTCCTTTATGGTACTACTGAGCTGCCTGCACCAAACCTGGAGCTGGCCTTTCTCTAGATGTTTCATTACGAGACAATTAAATATCTTTCATGGATGCCCTGATTGATTAGTTTTTCTGTTACTTGCAGCTGAACAAATCCTAAATGATACAGTCTTGGGTTCAAAGGGTTAAATAATAATAATGATGATGGCATTGAGTGCTATGTGTCAATTTATGCTCATCGTATTTGCTCTTCTCAAAACCTTAGAAGGAGGTACTATTGTTATCCCCACTTCTCAGGTAAGAAAACCAAGGCTTGGAAATTCTGAAGAACTTATTCAAGCTCACGAAACTAGCAAGTAGTAAAGCTAGGATTTAAATTCATCTCTGGCCTGGTGCAGTGGCTCATGCATATAATCCCAGCACTTTGGGAGGATGAGGTGGGCAGATTGCTTGAGCTCAGGAGTTCAAGACCAGCCTGGGTAACAAAGCGAGACATCGCCCCTATTAAAAATGAAAAATCAATCGGCAGGAATGATGGCACATGCATGTAGTCCCAGCTACTCAGGAGGCTGAGGTGGGAGGATCGTCTGAGCCCCAGAGATCAAGGCTGCAGTAAGCCATGATCGTACCACTGCACTCCAGCCTGGGTGACAGAATGAGACCCTGTCTCAAATACAAAACAAAACGAAACAAAACAAAACAAAAACACAAAAATAGACCCACCTCTGGCCTGAACTAGAATGCAAATTGTTTCATTCTTAGCCTTGTGTTCGTATTAATCCTGACTGCTTAGTACTGTTCATCGTCCCTGTCTAACAGGCAAGGCCACCCAAGGACATTTGCTTTCCACTATTCCAACTACAAAAGGTTGAAATGCCTGGACTCCCTAAAAAGCTAGAATGGATCCTTCACCCAATAACTGATCTAAACCTTTACTGAAGCTATTTCTATTTTAAGCTTGTTTATGGAAATTAATTTCACAACCCACTGCTTTGCTTTAAATTTTTATTGAAACGCTATATAAAGGCAGTGTGATATGATGGAAAAAACTTTGAGTCCAACAGGCCTGAATTAAAATCCTAGCTCCATCACTTCCTAACGGTGCAACCAGAAGCTCAGCCTTGGTTTCTCTATCTGTAAAATGAGAACACTAGCATTGATCTTATGGGATTGTAGTACACAGAGCATGTCTTCAGTAAATGGTAATTATTCTTTGTGTTACTTAGTCTGAAAATGATGTCTACCACATTTCAGGAGATGCCCCTTAGCACTATTATCCTGGGATATGATGGCAATATCCGTGTTTATCTTACTGGCCAGTTGATGATTTTGTACAGTTGATTAAATCATCCTTACCCAGACTACCCAGACTTTACCTACAAAGATTCCTCTCCCCCTCATATTTCTTTTTTCTTTTTTTCTTCTTCTTTTTTTTTTTTTCTTTTTTAAGAGATTGGGTCTCACGCTGCCACTCAGGCTGGAGTGTAGTAGCACTATCATAGCTCACTGCAGCCTCCAACTCCTGGGCTTGAGCGATCCACCCACCTCAGCCTCCCAAGTAACTGGGACTACTGGCATGCATGACCATGCCCAGTTTGTATTTTTTGTAGAGATAAAGTCTTGCTACATTGCCCAGTCTGGTCTTGAACTCCTGGGCTCAAGCAGTCCTCCTGCCTTGGCTTCCCAAAGTGCTGGGATTACAGGCATGAGCCACCATACCTAGCCTCATGTCTTTTAAATTAAAAAAAAAAAAAAAAACTGTCAAGTTTAGTGTCTCCTTAATTTCATTTCCCTCCTTCCTTCTTCAGAGGAAACCACTATCCTGAAGCCAATGTACATCCTTCCCATGCATATTTGTACAGATTTGTAGCATGGATATGATTCTATAAACAATAGATGTTTTGTGTAACATGTCCTTTCTGCACAAGAGTTCTTAGATTTACTCTGTTCTCATTCAGAAATCTGATATCTCCATACCAATTTTTATTCCATTCCTTATCCCTTTGTCTTTGCTATCTTGGCATTCTTCACACTTGGTGTTGCTCAGGATTTATGCCCCTGCAGGTGCTCTGTGGCTCACCTAGAGGGGAACTGGGGGTCAGCTTTGCAGCACGCATTTTTCCTGATAGCAGCCAGCATTTTCCTTCTCTCCCTACCCCCCTCCCTCCCTTCCTTCCTTCTTTTTGTTTGACACAGAGTCTCACTCTATCCCCCAGGCTGGAGTGCAGTGGTGCGATTTCGGCTCACTGCAGCTTCCACCTCCTGGGTTCAAGGGATTCTTGTGCCTCAACTTCCCAAGTAGCTGGAACTACAGGCATGTGCCACCAGGCCTGGCTAATTTTTGTTATTTTTAGTGGAGATGGGGTTTTGCCATGTTGGCCAGGCTGGTCTCAAACTCCTGGGTTCAAGTGATCTCATCTGCCTGCCTCAGCCTTCCAAAGTGCTGGGATTACAAGCCTGAGCCACTGCACCCGGCCGCAGCCAGTATTTTCTTAACCTTGTTGGCTGTGGCAGGAGATTAAAAATTAAACTCAGCTAACACATATAAGGTACTGATATGTGCTGGGCACTGTGCTGGCCCTTTCATAAATATTGTTTCTCTGAATTGCTATTTAAAAGGTGGGTATTGTTGGGCATGGCGGGATGCCTGTAATCCCAGCTATCTAGGAGGCTGAGGTGGGAAAATTGCTTGAGGCCAGGAGTTCGAGACCAGCCTGGGCAACACAGTAAGACACATTTCTAAAAAATAAAATAAAAAGTGAGTATTATTTATTAGGGTCAAACTGCAATGTCTAGGGGCTCTCAAAGCTCCTCCTGCTCTCACACTACCCCCACAGAGTGGCTGTAAAAGGGTGCCAGCCCAAGGGCACTTTTAAAAGAATGGTGAGGCCGGGCGCAGTGGCTTATATCTGTAATCCCAACACTTTGGGAGGCCAAGGTGGGCGGATCACCTGGGGTCAGGAGTTTGAGATCAGCCTGGCCAACATGGTGAAACCCTGTCTCTACTAAAAATACAAAAATTAGCTGGGTGTGGTGGCGCATGCCTGTAATCCCAACTACTCAGGAGGCTGAGGCATAAGAATTGCTTGAACCCAGGAGGTGGAGGTTGCAATGAGCTGAGATTGTGCCACTTCACTCCAGCCTGGGTAACAGAGCAAAACTCTGTCTCAAAAGAATGGTGAGAAAGGGATGAAGCTTGTGTTGGGAGGTAAAATCCATATTGAATTCCACAATGGGGATCTAGGCTCTGGCACTATTTTCAGGTGCTAATACCTGTGGTCAGTGCCTCAGGATTTGTGACAGCCTAGTTGTCTCAGATGGGTCCAGCACAGTTAGATCCCACCACTTCTGGTATTCATCCCTGATTCTCCCTTAAATCTCTGCTTTCTGGAATAGTACATAAAGAATAGCAGGAATACATGTCTATATTCCTTAATCTCAAGAGGGTGAGTATAGTGGATGCTGTGGTGTGCTACTCAGATCCTCCTGCTTCAGGTTGAGAGTTGAAGGCTCTCAGCTGAGTTCTTCAGGAACTACCCTCTACCCAAGAGAACTTCTTCATCAAGGTCATAGCTCCTCCCTGTGGGCAGCCTGCACCCAATGGCCAATGGAGGTGTGCAAAGGCCCAGTCCCCTTGCCTCAAAATGGAATAACGCTGAAGGTGCACCCCAGCCCCAAGCTCTCTGTGGAGCTCCGCTTCTCCTCTGCCAACCCTGCTTACCTCCCTCTCTCAGGCATTGTTCCTGAGAGCATTCCCCAATGACCCTTCTACTCTCAGAGTCTGTTTCCCAGGAAACCCACCTGTGACAGTTAGGTACCCCAACCCCAATTGCCTTTTCCTTTTTAACAGAAAAGCTCTGTCTTCTCCTTCAGATCTGTTCATTCTTCTCTCTCTCAATTGTTTCTGGGGCATTTCCAGAATCCCAGAACACCTACCACATGTTCAGATGTGTGGTGGGTGTACTGGGTGGGTGTACCATGGTGGGTGTGGTACTGCCTGGATCTGGCTCCTTCAACCACTAGTTGAGATCTAGAATGCCTGAAAAGCCATTTGGTACATTTTATAAATACCATTATTGGGCTGGGCACAGTGGTTTGCACCTGTAATCCCAACATTTTGGGAGGATTGCTTGAGTTCAATCCTTCCAAAAGGAGTTGGAGACCAGCCTGGGCAACAGAGTGAGATCTCGTCTCTACTAAAAATTTAAAAAATTGACCAGGTGTGATGGTGCACCCCCGTAGTTCCAGCTACTGAGGGGGAGGTTGGGGGCTGAGGTGGGAGGATCCCTTCAGCTGGGGAGGTAGAGGCTGCAGTGAGCTGTGATCACGCCACTGCATCCCAGCCTGGGGGACAGAGAGAAACCTGTCTCAAAAAGAAAAAGGAATCATTATTGGCCAGACATGGTGGCTTGTGCCTGTAATCCCAGCTCAGCAGGAAGATCACTTGAGACCAGGAGGATGGAGAGAGCAGCCTTGGCAAAAGAGCAAGACTTTGTTTCTAAAAAAAAATTTTAAGAAAGAAATATATGTAATGTAGTTTGTTCTTTTATTTTTAACATAAATCTATTTATTCTATCTATCTAAAAGTGTCAAAAATTAATGTATGCTTATTTAGAGACTCTTCTTATTCAGAAGGAAAAATCTAGTATAGCTTGTTCACTATCCCCTTCTTGTTTTCCTCACCCATTAATGCACTTCCCATCCTGGGGCTTTTTATAAATTAAGGCTAATAAGTGGAGGGGGATCCTGAGTAGGGATGGGAAATTACACCAGCAAGAACTTGACATTGAGGGCAAAAAGACAATAGCAACATTATGAGGAGGAGAAGTAGAAAAGATACAGAAAAGTTAGCAGCCTGCAGAAGTGTGTCAGAAGCTGGTGGCTGTCTTGTTTTACATCTGTCTTTTTTTAGCAGCAGAACTCCCAATTAATGGTTGGGCACACGGCTTCATAGAGTGAAGACTACATATCCCAGCCTCCTTTGCAGTGAGGGGTGGTCATGTGACTAAATGCTGGCCAATGAAATATAAGAAAAGTGCTGTGTGCCAGGTTCCTGAAAACGTCCTTAAAAGATGGAATGATCATCCTTCACCTCTTTTCTTCTTTTCAGTTTCTTCCTTCTCCCTGATGGGTGGAATGGGAATGAGATAGTTAAAATATTAAGAATTATCTCAGACCATGAGATGTTAATCATTACTGAGACTACTTCAACGAAAGATAGTCCTTCAATTCTCTGAACTCTCCCAAGCAGTATCTGTTATGCAAGTCAATAAATTCTCCTTCCCTCCCCCATCTACCTTTGTCTCTTATAACTAAGAGTTTCTATTCCTTTCTAACCAAAAACTTTACCAATAAACACCATGCTCAACTAAAAATAGTGGCCAGAGTAGAGAGAAAACTCCTCACAGAGCCCCTAAAGATGAACTGGCTTAACCCAATGACAAAACCAAAATAAAAACTAGCTAAGTAAATTAGAGTTATATAGCAAATTCAGTTTACACAAATCCACATGTATTGTATTTTTGAATTACCTTTTTTGTGGATGATGTTTATTTTTTTGATAATGTAAAATCTAATTTTTTTCCCCCTTTCTGAAGTCTGAGTTTCCAGGTTGGGTGCAGTGGGTCATGCCTATAATCCCAACACTTTGGGAGGTCGAGGCAGGCGGATTGCTTGAGGTCAGGTGTTTGAGACCAGCCTGGTCAACACGTCAAAACCCCATTTCTACTGAAAACACAAAAATTAACCAGGGATAGTAGTATGTGCCTGTAGTCCCAGCTACTACAGTGGCTGAGGCACGAGACTCTCTCGAACCCTGGAGCATAGGTTGCAGTGAGCTGAGATCGCACCACTGCACTCCAGCCTGGGGGACAGAGCAAGACTCTGTCTCGAAAAAAGAAAAAAAAGTCTGAGTTTCCCCTTAATCTTTTATGCCTTATGGGCTTTCTTCTAAGTAAAAAATAATGAGGAAATGGCTATGTATGCAGAGTTGACCAGTCCCTTACTTGGTGCCCCTTTCACTCACATTATAGCTCTGTTGGGGGACTTGCACGCTATATTGTTTAATTTTCTTTCTCATCTGTCGCCTCTCCAGGCTGTGGTTTTAAGGGGAGTGGAGGGGATGTGCTTTTTCATCATAGTGTCCCCAGTCCTTACATGGCGTCCAGCACATTCAGTATTTATTAAACCAGTGAACAAACAACAGTTGTGTCTGGGGGAATATTCTTTCTCATCTTAACATTTCAGAGGCCAACACCAAGGAAGTTGTGTAATTTTACCAGAAAAGCATGTGGTGAGATGGCCGTGGGGAGGGAGAAATCACCCTGGGAAGGCCATCTCCCCTGCACTACCAGATGGGTCCCTGCCATGCGGCAGCTCCTTGACATAACCCCACAGCTCCAAGTCTGGCCCCTGTTGTGTAGGCTGGGAAATTCAGTTGCTGGTGACTCCCAGGCTGAGTGAGCTTGAGGCACCTGTCTCACGAAACCCAGAAAGTTTATGAAAAGAAGAACTATCAGGCAGTTTGGAATATACGTGCATTTGTTGGTTGATACTTGCTCCTCCTTGAGGCTCGGAGATGCATGCACATGGAAAGCTAGGTTATAACCAAGAGGCTGCCTGCTCAGCCTGGGATCCAAGATGGTTGGGTAGTGAGCTAGCGGATCCTAAGCGCAGATGTTGCCAAACTCTGCAGTACCTGGCAAACAGACCAGGACCTTGTTTGGCAGGGCTGGGGATCCACCCTGCAGATGCTTACATCACTAGGCTTCCTTGTCTGAGCATTTTTCTCACCTGATTTACACATTCTTTTTTTGAACATGTGCATGCCTTCAGGCAGCTCCATGCCAGCTCTTCCCAGCTAAGACCAAACCATTCTCTTTAAGGGTGAAGTTGCCCACATCTGTGCACAGCCGTGATGATTTGTACTTCATAATTAAACTCTCTGGGAGCAATCTGGCTTCCAAATTCTTTTGATTCTAATGCTCTGCCTAGTCAGTTCTACATGGAGTTTCCATCAAAGAAGCATCCTCTGACCACCATAGTAACTTCGAAGAAATTCCACTCTTTACTCAAAGAACACTCAAGGGAATAATAACCCACAGCAACACGTCTGCAATGCTTTTTTTTCCTGCTCGCTGGTTCTTGAATTCCCAAAGTTCCTTCATTCTTTGGCATCCTACATCCCAGACTCGCTCAAGCCCAATTCAGGTGGTTTTTCTGGCTTTCTTTCTCCTCAGTTACTAGCTCTTTGTTATGAACTTGGTCTCACTGGCTAAAGTCTTTCCTCTTTTCTTCCATCTTATTCTCGCTCTACTGATTCTGTGTTACCAAAGACACCACTTTAGGGGATGGGAGAGGAAAAGAGAGGGTGAGGAAACCAGGAAAAGGATATTCCTAAGTTTGTTGCCATCTAAATTTCACCCAGCAGCGACCTAAGGACAAAATGGCTCATAGGGCAGGTTCCCTGCCCCGTGGAGCTTCCCTGTTCTTGAGAGAGAGAGAGAGAGAGAGATGAGTCGCTGCTGTCTACCCTGATGGAGAGATGGGAATGCAGATAGGACAGAGGTGGAGACAGCATTCACGGTGCACATTGATGATGGCGTGGACACATTATATGGATATTTATCGGCTGTACTGCTGCCCCTGTCTCAGGAACCACAGCTGGGAGCTAGAACCAGCAAAGATAAAGACCTCCGAGCGAAAGAGGGGCTGCTTCCAGGGGTGTGAGTAGAAGTCCAGGTGCTTCTGGTGGAAGGGGAGCAGCCTTGCCCTAGTCAAGGAGAGATCCAGGACTCCATGTCCTCCTCCCTGATACGCCAACAAGGAGTGTGGGACATGGGCAGGAAGGCCACCACTGCTGGCCATGGGGACAGAGTGGCAGGAGTTACCACCAGCTCCTTCATCCCATGGGATGGAGAAATGGAGAGACTTGTGAGCCGCCTCTAATTGGGGTGCAAGCTGCAGACCCTGGCCTTCGAGGGCAAAGCACTCCCTGCTAAGCACGGCTCAGCCTATGCCAGCCTCCCTGACACACGCTGAGCCACAGCGCGATGCCCCATAATTTATTCGGCCTCTTCCAGCCTCACCCCTCCCCCAGGTGTCTGCCATTACACATAACGTGGCTCTAAACATTCTTGTATACTCGCCTTGGGGGCTTTGGCTTCTGTTGGGTAGACTCCCAGGAGTAGAATTGTCGAGTCAAAAATTAAAGTTTTTTCTTGTAATAGATGTTGTCAGATTGCTTTCCCAAATGCCTGTAGCCATTTGCAATTCCACCAACAGTGCGTGAGAGTCTCCTTTTCTCTGCATCACTGCCAGCAAAGATGTCATAGCTATTTTCATTTTTTTTCCAGTCTAGTAGACATAAAGTTACTTTAATTTGTATTTCTCTGATGTCTGGTGAGTTTGGGTATCTTTTCAGATGTTTGTGGCTTTCAAGACCTGCCTTTCAACTGCCATTTTCTTGTCGTCTTTTCTTTCCTTTTCCCTTTCTTTTTCATCTTCTTCTCTTAAGTTGTAGAGACAGGGTCTCACTGTGTTGCCCAGGCTGGTCTCAAACTCCTGGCCTCAAGCAATCTACCCATCTCAGCTTATCAAAGTGTTGGGATTACAGGCGTGAGCCACTGTGTCTGGCCTCTTTCTTTCATTCTCTTTTGTGCCTTCTTGTCAATTATAAAGGATTCTCTGTGTATTATAAATATAAATATTCATATTATAAATATTTCACTTTGAAGATTTGTGTGCTTCAGCTTAAGAAAATTATTTTCTGTTATTTCTTTGATAATTTTCTAGCCGTATTTTTCATGTTTGCTGTCTGTAGAACTTTTATTAATCAGCTTGCAGCCCAGAAGGCAGGAAGTTGGTGAGGGGAGATGGAGGTAACACGAGAAGATCAAGGACTAGGTGGAGCCACGAGCACAGGCCAGAGACCCATAGGGATCGACCGAGACCCCTGCCAGTTCCTCTGCCCTGGGTAGTGAGCTGTGGGTGGCTGCCTTTGGTCATGGGGGCCAAATACACACCTGTCCCAGGAGTCACAGCAGATGAAGGAGGACCCAGGGGAAGTTGGAGCAGCAGCAGCCCTGGTGGCCCGCACACCAGATGAGCCATCAGATCATTTGAGCTGCAAATTGGCTACTGCTTCATTTCCACCGTCCAAATCTCTCAAGAATCTCTTTTATGGCCTGCCCTAACCAAAATATAAAGGAAGGAAATTCTGGGAAATGTAGTTCAGACTAGCCACGGTGACACATTACAAAGCCACCACAGCTTCCTTTGAGATCTTGCTTAACACTCATATAGCACATTTAACACTCATAACACACATATAACTGAGTGCCAGCTACTGTCCTAAGCAGTTTATATATATTAACTTATTTAATTTTTATAATGCCTCTATGAGGTAGCTGTTAGTATTAATAACCCTCTTTTACAGATGGGGAAACTGAGGACAGAGAGGTGAGGCAACCTACCTAAAGACACTGCAGCCAGTAAATGGCAGAGCTGAGATTTAAACCTACATTCCGCCACCGGGGTGTATATGCTCCACCACCACACCAAGCAAAGGACGTATTGTCCCTGGCCAAGTGGATATTTAATAATGAAAACTGGTGCACTGCACAGCTCTTATTTGAGAACTGTTTATTGGATTTTTTTTTAATTTTTTACTCTCCCAGTGGAAGCAGGTTGATGAATCTATATTGCACTCAGGAATCTATGTTTTAGTAAATAGAGGGTCCACATAAAGTGCACTGCTTGAAGATCTGCATTCTGCATTGCCTGGGCCCCCTGCTTTAACTTCACAGGTGCAGTTCCTGCCAGCAGAGCAGATGAGGAAGGCTCCCGGGAGCGGGGGTGGCACTGTCTCTGGCCTCCTCATGTCTCTCCGCAGGCTCTGTGCTCCTGGGAGCTGAGTCCCCCAGGCTGGGAATAGCCCTGGAGAAGCTTTTGTGTCCTGTGCCTCTCTGTACTTCTCAGTATGAGCTAATAAAATCCGCTTTGCCCCAGTACTCTTCCCTTGGCTTATGGGAGAACGCACAGAAAGCTTCCCCATGTAGCCACAGCGTGGAGGGCTTCCACAGTGAGCATGAATCCTGCCTCAGCCGTGGGAGTCAGAGAGATGGCAGGCCACCTCTCCAGTTCTTTTACCATGGAGTGGGTCGGCCATTAGAAGGGACCTGGACAGCTCACTCACCTCCCAGCATTTTGTACACACTGGCCCTCCTGCTCAGAAGCCCCTCATCCGTGTCTGCTGCAGCTCTGGCTGTTCCCAAGAATGGATGTCAGTGTGGGGGCCCAGCCTCCTCAGCACCTTTCAGGAGCCAGGGACTCATGCCATTCGGGGCACACGGCACAGGGCTTTGCAGGTTCCTGGGTCTGGCCACTGGGGCTGCTGTGGGCAGTGCAGGATTTAGCAGAGATGACTTCAGGCTTTGGCAGAGCGGCAGCTTCCCTGCCCGGATCCCCAATACTGAATCCTGGCTGGCTCCGAGGGTGAAGGGAGTGTTGGAACTGCACAACTAGACCCTTGCCTGCTCCCCAGCCTGCCTCCCTTGCAGGGCTCATTGCACCAGGCCCTACCCTCAGAGCTTCTGATTCCAAGGGTCTGGAGTGCAGCCTGAGAATGTGTATTTCTGTTTTTTTTTTCTTTTTTCTTAAAGACAAGGTCTCACTCTCTTGCCAAGGCTGGAGTGCTGTGGCGTGATCATAGCTCACTGTAACCACAAATTCCTAGACTCAAGCAATTCTTCCACATCAGCCTCCCAAGTAGTTGGGACTACAAGGTGTGCACTACCATGCCTGCTTTTTTTTTTTGGTCTGTTTGTTTTTTTAGTAGAAATAAGGTCTTGGTATATTCCCCAGGCTGATCTCGAATTCCTGCACTCAAGCAATCCTCCGGCCTCAGCTTCACAAAGTATCAGCACCTGAGGAAAATGCGCATTTCTTACAAGCTCTCCCAGGTGATGTGGCTACTGCTGCAAAAGGAACTGCATTTTGACAGCCACTGCTTTCTGTAACACTGCCTTCTCCTCTTTGAGGCCTCTGAGGCATGACACTGTTCCAATACTGACTGCTAAATTTTTGCTGCCAGCCAGGCCAGGGAGGCCATTCATTCTGCCTCTCCTAGCGCTGCGTTGGTCAGCATCAGCAAAAGCTGCCTGGAGGCCAGAAGACAGACACCCCGTGGCCCCAGCTCTCTCACTGCTGTCCTGATTCCCCACACAAAGTGTTTGCTGTGGCGCAAACTTGCTGACAGGCACCACCCTGTGTTGGGGATGAACCAAATCATTACAACCGTTAGACCCATGGATTCCTGGCTCTGAAAACAGATGCAAAAGCTCCCCTGCTCCCCTGGCTAACCCACCTCAGGGACATCCTCTTGCAGACCTGCTGTGGAAGGCCCCAAAATGGGACATGACCCGGCAGGAGGTCTGAGAATGGCTTTCCCTGCCAACTGATATCAAGACCCCTAGGGCCTGGCAGTCGAGGCATGAATAATATATTCCACAGGAGTCCTTTCAGCCGTAAAGAACCTGTCTCCCAGCCTTGTATTCAAAACCAGAGCCGGGCCCAGTGGCTCACTTGTAATCCCAGGACTTTGGGAAGCCCAGGTGGGAGGATCACTTGAGTCCAGGAGTTTGAGACCAGCCTGGGCAACATAGCAAGACTCCTGTTTCTACAAAAAATAAAATTAGCTGGACGTGGTAGTGTACCTATAGTCCCAGCTTCTCAGCAGGCTGAGGTGGGAGGATCACTTAAGCCCAGGTGGTAGAGGCTGAAGTAAACCATGATCACATCACTGCTCTCCAGCCTGGGTGATAGTAAGACCTTGTCTCAAAAAACAAACCAAAAGCCGGAGACAAGTGCCCTGACTGGCAAAGAGGAGACACTTTGGCTGGGGATTCTAGAACACCTGCATTCCAGAAAATGCATCAAGGTACCCTTTCTCAAAGCTTCAATGGACTCCTTGGCTTCCAGGTAGTCACTTTTTCTATTGTTCTCTCTCCCTCCTTGGCCGCCTCTTCCCATCCTATGCACTTCAGGTGCAGAGTAACGCATTTGCACGTTCAGAGCTGCTAATGGCCTCATCAGTGTTTAAACATCGACTGTCCAGTCCACATGTCTTAACCTGGAACATGAATCTAGATGGGGACTGACAGGTGGGCAGGTCAGCAGGTGCTGAGGCATTCATCTGTAAAGCGCTCACGAACAGCATTAGAGTAAATCAGACAGATGGTGTCAGCTAACTAAGGCTCCCATACAACCCTTCCAGAGTGGAAAAATCTAAATTGCTTTCATTCTCAGCCTCGAATGAGAAAAAGAGAATACCCCTCACTGGGGCTCTTTCTGCTGACCCCTTTGCATGGACAGCTACTTGATATTCACAGTCAATAGAATAATTCATGGGATTGTACTGACTACCAGAAATGAGTCCGTTATTTACCTAACTTTTAAATGGGTTCAAGAATTTTAGAAAACTGCTTGTATATGATCAATTCTAATCTCAGACACAAAGGAGTGAGTGATTTTTATTAGTACACAATTAGTTTCTCACTGACACTACTACAAATATTAAATTAAAAAAATCAATTTGAAAGGGGTGCCAAATTGTGGCCTGCCACAGATCTTAATCTGACACTGTGTAAAGTCTATGAAAATGAATGAGGATGTTGTCTGCATGTAGAGTTTTCTGGGCAAATATTCATAGCTTTTGTTGCATGTTGAAAAGAGCCCTAAAACAACCCCACCAACCATAAAAGGGCAGGAAGCTTAGAGGCTTAGATGAAGCTCACAGGCCCCTTCCAAGCTCTCCTTCCTCCGCTCCTTCCCCCTGCACAAGCATCTTCCCTCTTCTTGGCTCCCCACATAGCCTGATGCCTTACTATACTGAGACCCATTTACTTCACTAATCACCAACCAACCTTGGGATTAAAATGGACTTGATGATCCAAGTAAAATAATAAACATAAAAATGCCTTCTAAAATTCTACAAAAGTAAAGAATTAAAGAAAAGTCAGGGGGTGCCAGTGTTGTGAAAGTTAATTTGATGACTGATTCCTGAGCTCCTGGCTGACCTATCCATGGGCTGTTCATGTCATGTCCTAAGTGCTTTAGGGCAATGTCAGCAGTGGCTGGACTGGAAGCTTCCTGTCTCACTTGCTGCTCATACCAATCTATGAAGTGAGTACTGTTACTCCCAACTTACAGATGAAGAAACTGAGGCCTAAAGAGGTTAGGTAACTTGTCAGTTACACACAAGGGTTTGAACTGGAGGTATTCTTGTTAGGACCCTAATTCTGAACCACTATTGAGACACCACTATGTGCTAGAAGCTGTGTGAAGCCTGCTATGAGTATTTAACTTATTTAATCCCCATGACAAACCCATGAAATAAATACTATTATTGTTCCCATTTTACAGAAGGCAAAACTGAGATGGAGAAAGATTAAATCACTTGCCCAAAGTCACATAGCTCATAAATGTTGGATAAATGTTGGAGCTGGGGTTTTACCCAGACAGTTTTACTCCAGAGTTCATCCTCTTCACTTTTTCACTGAAATGCACACGATTTAAGGAGTTGCATAAACCAGCCTCCAAATACCCATTTGGGGCCATTAATGAGAGGCCATTTCTGTTATCAGAGGATATAAGATTTTTTTTTTTTTTTTTTTTTGAGATGGAGCCTCACTTTGTTGCCTAGGCTGAAGTGCAGTGGTGTGATCTCGGCTGACTGCAACCTCCACCTCCCGGGTTCAAGCAATTCTCCTGCCTCAGCCTCCCAAGTAGCTGCAATTATGGGTGCCCGCCACCATGCCCTGCTAATTTTTGTACTTGTAGTAGAGATGGGGTTTCGCCATGTTGGCCAGGGCTGGTCTTGAACTCCTGACCTCAGGTGATCTGCTGGCCTCGGACTCCCAAAGTGCTGATTACAGGCGTGAGCCACCGCGCCTGGCCAGGACTTCTTAAGATTCAATAACTTGTCAGTGATTATTTCATCAGTCTTTCAGACACTTTTTCTAATCACACATTGGTTTCAACGGACACTTGCCTACTGTGTACAAAAATAATTGGATGCAGTGCTGAACACGACATGGTGTGTGCCCTCTGGGCGTCTCTGTCTACTCTGGCAGACAGACACATACACGAAAACACCATGGAAAACAGACTGATTAGATGCCCTGGCGACGTGCTCCAGGAGTCTGGGGAGAATTCGTGGCTTCTGCCGGCCGTTAGGTTCCAGGGGGTGGGGGTAGGGTTGGGAGAGGCATGACTGGCGTGTTTCAAGTGGCGCCCGCAGCCAGCCAGGGCAAAACGCAGGACTGAGGGCTTTCCCGGCCCACTGGCTCCTCTGCTGGCTCCCAGCTGTAAGGAGTGGATGCCGTGGTCTCGGCTTCCAGCCGTCACGTGCTGCAGCAGCGAGCTCTTTGTTTTCCATCATTCCCTGGCCTCCGCGTGGATGCATTTGAGAGTCATGGGGTTCTGCTTGGTCACACCTGGTCAGACCCTTCTCTCAACACGTCCAGCCCTGTCTCGAGGACATGAAGTCCTTGGGGTCCCTGCCTGCCCATCTCCCAACTGATGATTAACTGTAGCTGACAGCCCAGCGTTACATAAGAGGATTATGAAACTGTTAACAGGGAGGTAGGTGATCTGTATGTATAAATAGACAAAAACCCACGAGTCTGCTGCTTTAAAACTCAGAGACATCTAGTGGCAAGAAATTATACCTGCAGTCCTGGCCCATCCACGCCAAATAAACGACTTTTTAAAAGTTCTAAATAGTGAAACTTTTGTACCTACCCAAATTGGGAGGCTTTGGGTAAATTACTTTGAAAGAAAAATGGACAGGTTTTTCATTTTTAGGAGTACGGTGTTGTCTTTAATAAAAAGTACCATAAACCTACCTTAAAACTGTTTTCCTCCAAAGTTCTAAATGCACACAATTACATATAGCATGTGTGAGAGAAAATTAGAATATAATGACTCTATTAAAAACTTTTTGACCAGGTGCAGCGGCTCATGCCTGTAATCTCAGAACTTCGGCAGACTGAGGTGGGCAGATCCCTTGAGCGCAGGAATTTGAGACTAGCCTGGACAACATAGTGAGACCTCGTCTCTACTAAAAAAAATTTTTTTAATAGCCAGGTGTGGTGGCTTGCACCTGTAGTTTCAGCTACTTGGGAGACTGTGGCAGGGGGATCCCTTGAACCCAGGAGGTCAAGACAGCAGTGAGTTGTAATGGCACCCCTGCACTCCAGCCTGGGTAACAAAATGAGACCCTGTCTCAAAAACCAACAAAACAACCAACCAAACAAAAACACCTCTTCTACACATTCATCTGTCATGCATGATTCGGAACTTTTTTAATGTAAAAAAATTTACAATTTTCCCTCCAATTTCATAATTATTACAAACTGGTCCTACAGGTGAACATACATTGATTGAATAGGAGAATAGCCTTTAAAAATTAACCAGAGAGCCCCCCGCTGCATTTCCTCACTCACGTTGCTATCTTCTTTTCTATTTGCCTCCCCCCACCCCATCTGTCAGGGAAGCTGTTTGGGGTTCATGACTTCAGAGGAGAAAAAAGTGGCAGGGAAAAGGGAGTGCCACCCTGGCTTTTCCTGAAGCTTGATCCTTCAGGGAACATAAAGGACTTACAACATAAACCAAATGTATATTTTTTGTAAATAGACTCTTTTTTAAGTACATAACATAGCTTCAGAGAAGTGCAGAAATTGTATTACAAGTGGTTAAGTGTGAGGTCATCACAAACTAAGCCCACGTGTGTCACCAGCAGTGAGTTTTGGACATTACAGCCCTCCCACTCCTCATCCAATCACTCCCCTCCTTCTCTCCCTGCCTAGCACCCAGCACTATCCTAACTTCCCGTGCTGCAGGGGAGTAGTTCTTCTTCTCCTTCTCCTTCTCCTCTTTTTTTTTGAGACAGGGTCTCATTCTGTTGTCCAGGCTGGAGTGCAGTGGTGCAATCACAGCTCACTGCAACCTCAACCTCTCAGGCTCAAGCAATCCTCCCACTTCAACCTCCAGGGTAGCTGGGACTACAGGCGCATGCCACCACACCTGGCTAATTTTTGTATTTTTTGACAGATGGGGCTTTGCCATGTTATCCAGGCCAGTTTTGAACTCCTGATCTCAAGCAATCTGGCCGCCTCGGCCTCCCAAAGTGCTGGAATTACTGGCGTGAGCCACCACGCCTGGCCAAGTTCTTATTGCTTTGTTATCCAATATGTATCCCGCTGTGCTTGTTTTCTTTTGCTTCACATTATAGATTCATCCATGTTGTTGCATGTGACAATAGTTCATTTTCATTGGTGTATAACATTCCTTTGTGTGACTATACAATGCATTAATTCATCTATTCAACTCGATAGCCATTTGAGTTGTTTCTAGTTTGCAGCCATTAAGAATAATGTTATCATGAAGATCTGTCTTTTGTACATATGTATTCATTTCTTAGAGGATATAACTAGGGGTGGAATTGCTGGGTGACAGGATGTTTGCTGAGCTTTAGTTGATTCTGACCAACTGGTTTCTAAAGAGGCTATGCTAATTTACATGTTCACAGCAGAGTGTGAGGGCTGCAATTGTTCTACATCCCACCAACACATAGTACTTGCAATCTTAATTATTTATTTATTTATTTATTTTGAGACTGGGTCTTGCTCTATTGCCCAAGCTGGAGTGCAGTGGCAGTGACATGATCTCGGCTCACTGCAAACTCCCCCTCCCAGGTTCAAGCGGTTGTCCTGCCTCAGTCTCCCGAGTAGCTGGGATTACAGGCGTGCGCCACCATGCCTGGCTAATTTTTGTATTTTTAGTAGAGACAGGGTTTCACCATATTGACCAGGCTGGTCTTGAACTCCTGACCTCAGGTGATCTGCCCACCTCAGCCTCCCAAAGTGCTGAGATTATAGGTGTGAGCCACCATGCCTGGCCTATGTTGTTGTTTTAGTTGCATTTTCCAGGTATAATGAGATTGAGCACCTTTCCTTTTCTTTTCTTTTCTTTTTTATATATAGAGACAAAGTCTTCCTCTCTCACCAGGCTGGAGTGCAGTGGCATGATCATAGCTCACTGCAGCCTTGACTTCCTGGGCTCAAGCGATCCTTCTGCCTCCCAAAGTGCTGGGATAACAGGTGTGAGCTACCGTACCTGGCCAAGCAGCTTTTCTCTTGCTTTCCAAGTATTTGGATATCTTCTCTTGTAAGATAGCTTGTCAAATTTCTTGCCTATTTTTCTGTTGGACTGGCTATTGTGTTCTAATCGCTCTGTAGAAATTTTTTATATATTCTAGATATGAGTCCTTCCTATGTGCTACAAATATTTTTTCTCATTCTTGCTTTTTCAGTCTTTCAGTGGTATCTTTTCATGATTAAAAAAAAACTTGCTAATTTTAAAGCAGCCCAATTAAAAATTGCTTAATTTTGCTGGGCCTGGTGGCTCACACCTATAATCCCAGCACCTTGGGAGTCTGAGGTGGGAGGATCGCTTGAGCCCAG
Organism: Nomascus leucogenys; assembly: GCF_006542625.1. Taxonomy (NCBI): domain Eukaryota; kingdom Metazoa; phylum Chordata; class Mammalia; order Primates; family Hylobatidae; genus Nomascus; species Nomascus leucogenys. The sequence continues at coordinate 52,997,366 of NC_044396.1, read as the reverse complement.
GAGTCGGAGATCAGCTTGGGCAACATAGTGAGACCAGTCTCTACAAAAAACTTAAAAAAAATTAGCTGGCTGTGGTGGCACACACCTGTAATCCCAGCTACTCAGGAGGCTGAGATGGGAAGATCACTTGAACGTGGGAGGTTGAGGCTGCAGTGAGCCATGCATGACAGAACAAGACTGTCTCAAATTTTTAAAAGAGTTAATTTATGGTCATTAGGATTTTCTGCTGTGATATCAAGAAACTTATTCTTTGCCCTTTCACATTTAGATCTGTAGTCCACCTGAAATTAGTGTATGTTTGTGGGTATCCCGTTGACCCAGAACCACTTAAGAAGATTGTCCTTTCTCCTATGGCTCAGCATGCCACTTTTGTCATAAATCAAGTGTCCATTAATGTGAGGGTCTGTTCTTTGACTCTCTATTTTGTTCCATTGGTCTACTTGCCTATTCTTGTACCATTACTATTCTGTCTTAATTATTGTAGCTTTATAGTAAGTCTTTTTATCTGATAGATTGTCTTCCAATTTGCTTTTTCTTTAATATTGTCTGTAGTATTGTTGGCCTCTTACATTTCTATATACATTTTAGAATCAGCTTATGAATGTTCCCAAAAAACATGCTGGGATTTTCAATACATTGGTGAATGCATTGAATCAATATATTGATTTAGGGAACATTTTTACATCTTTTAACTAACTAAACCAAATATTCAGGAGAATACATAATGAGAAAGCTTCCCCAAACGCAGTCTGGAAAATAAATTTTCCTGGGTAGGGGGAAAACGACGAGAGCTGCAAGGGCAACAATTTAGTGTGGGCCTTGGTGGGTTCCAGAGAAAGTGGTCTTGTCCCCATACCACAAGCTAAGCCCTGGGAAGACCATAAGATGCCCAAGTAGGGTGTGGAACATGAGGGTGTGAGCAGCGATGAAACTTGTGTTTTCCTGTAGATCCCAGAGGAAGTTGCAAGACCCTAATGAAGAAGTGGCTGTATCATATCACCTGCCAGATGGGGCTTAGGCAGCCTCCCAGAGCTTCCCACACCGAAGAATCACACAGGAGCAGCAGAGCCATCCCTGAGTGCCCATGGGTAGCATCGTAGAGGGAGAAGGAAACACAAGCTCTTGAATTGCTCACTGAGCACAGGGTTGAGCATGGGGTGCCCTGGCAGTTGCCTGCCTGACCAGATGACATGACATCCCATCCACCGCTCCTCGACACCAGGTAGGCTTCCCATTTCTTAGTCACAAAACTGGGGGAAAGTGGGTGGAGGTGTAAATCCCAAACCGAGTGACCCTGCGTTTTGCCACCCCAGTGGAATAGTGTGCTACAGAAAATGATGAAAATATTATTTCTTTAGTGCCTGTTTTTGTAGACTGAGATGTATGATACATACCTGGCATGTACTCATGGGAGAAAAATGGGACATTTAAATAAGACTGTAAGATATGGCTGGATATGGTGGCTCATGCCTGTAATCCCAGCACTTGGGGAGGCCGAGGCGGGTGGATCACGAGGTCAGGAGATCGAGACCATCCTGGCCAACATTGGGAAACCCCGTCTCTACTAAAAATACAAAAAATTAGCTGGGTGTGGTGGTGGGTGCCTGTAATCCCAGCTACTCGGGAGGCTGAGGCAGGAGAATAGGTTGAACCCGGGAGGTGGAGGTTGCAGTGAGCTGAGATCACGCCGTTGCGCTCCAGTCTGGTAAAAGAGTGAGACTCCATCTCAAAAAAAAAAAAAAAAAAAAAAAAGACTGTAAGATATTTGAAGAAAACCATCTACTTTTATAGTTGTTTACATACACACACACACACACACACACACACACACACACACACACCCCTTGTGTATTATTAGGCTAGTGCCAAAATAATTGTGGGTTTTGTCATTACTTTCAATGGCAAAAAACACAATTACTTTTGCAACAACCTAATAGTAAGGATTCCAGCTGAAAACAGATGACAGGCTCAGGATGGGTAATTTACAATAGGTAGGTATTACCAAAACTATCAAGGGGTCATGCTGTACCCGGAGGTTAACCAAAGCAAGAAACTTCACCATTAGACCTGAAAAGGGAGAGTGGGGATCCCAGAGAGAATGCTTCAGGGACAGGTCCTCCAGATAGGAGTTGCGGACTTTGCTAGAAGGAGGTCATGTGCAGCCCAAAGCACACCCTTGTCATTGACATGGGGAGGGAGCTTGGGGAGTATATCCCATCCACACCCTCTAATCTCTCCTGGTGCATCTCCATGGGAAACCCAACGAGAAGCCAAGAGGCAAGGGAGATGTCGATGGTGTCCACATGGGCCAGCCTCACCAAGAGCAGAGCAGAAGAGAAGGGGAGAAAGTGGAGCTAGAGGGGCAAATGGAAGATATCCAACATTAATGCTTTGCTCACACCTTGTCACATAAAATATGTTTATATCTCACTCCATTAGCTACCTAAGCTCATGAAGATAAATTTCTGACTCCCTTTCTGTTCTTTCTTTCTCCCTCTCTTGCATGCATGCACTTGTGTGTGCACACACACACACACACATACACACGCCATTTGTTCCTTTTTTGTTCATTCATTATTCATGGTATAACCAGCTTTTTTTCTGAATATACAATATAGACTTTTTTTTAAATATAGAAAATACACAAAGAAGTAAAGAAGAAAGTAAAGGCCGGGCGCGGTGCCTCATGCCTGTAATCCCAGCACTTTAGGAGGCCGAGGCAGGCGGATCATGAGGTCAAGAGATCGAGACCATCCTGGCTAACACGGTGAAATCCCATCTCTACTAAAAATACAAAAAATTAGCCGGGTGTGGTGGCAGGAGGCTGAGGCAGGAGAATCGCTTGAACCCAAGAGGCAGAGGTTGCAGTGAGCTGAGATGGTGCCACTGCACTCCAGCCTGGGTGACAGAGCGAGACTTTGTCTCAAAAAAAAAAAAAAAAAAAAAGTAAAGCTCAACTTAGTTCCACCACCCAGAGATGATTACTGTTAATGCTTCAATCCATATCTCTTTATGTGCCTTTGTAATTTATACACATTTGTATGTATATTTCAGAAATGAATCCTACCATGCCAACATGTTTTATAACCTATTTTCCCTCCCAATAAATTGCATAACTCTTCCTATGTCAATATAGATATATTTCATCATTTTTAATGGCTGCATAGTATTCTATTTTATGAATAAATCATAACAAGTCACTTAATTGTTTTTTAGATGGAGTTTCACTCTTATTGCCCAGGCTGGAATGCAATGGGGCAATCTCGGCTCACTGCAACCTCCACCTCCCGGGTTCAAGCAATTCTCCTGCCTCAACCTCCCTAGTAGCTGGGATTATAGGCATCCGCCAACACCCCTGGCTAATTTTTGTATTTTTAGTAGAGACAGGGTTTCACCATGTTGGGCAGGCTGGTCTCAAACTCCTGACCTCAGGTGATCCACCCACCTCAGCCTCCCGAAGGGCTGGGATTATAGGCATGAGCCACCGTGCCTGGCCACAAGTCACTTTTTAAACTTTTTTATTAACATATAGTTGACAAATAAAAATTGTATATATTGACCAGGTGCGGTGGCTGGCACCTGTAATCCCAGCACTTTGGGAGGCCAAGGCAAACAGATCACCTGAGGTCAGGAGTTTGAGACCAGCTTGCCAACATGGTGAAATCCTGTCTCTACTAAAAATATAAAAATTAGCCCAGCATGGTGGCAGGTGCTTTTAATCCCATCTACTTGGAAGGCTGAGGCAGGAGAATCATTTGAATCTGGGAGGTGGAGGTTGCAGTGAGCTGAGATCACACCACTGCATTCCAGCCTTGGGGAGAGAACAAGACTTCGTCTCAAAGAATAAATAAATAAAATAATATAAAATAAAAATAAATAATTGTATATATTTTTGGTACAATGTGATGCTTTGATACATAAATATATACTTTGTGAAATTATTAAATTAAGCTAATTGACATATTCATCACCTCACATACTTACCATTTTTTGTTTTGAGATCATAAAAATCTCTTAGCAACTTTCAAGTATACATTATTAACTATAGTCATCACATTATGCAATAGATCCCTTAAACTGATTCTCTTAACCGAAACTTTGGACCCTTTCACCAATACCTTCTCATTCCCCACCCCACAGCCCCTGGAAACCAACATTCCACTCTCAGCTTCGACGAGTGCCACTTTTTTAGATTCCACATATAGGTGAGATCATGAGATATTTATTTTTCTGTGCCTGGCTTTTTTTCACTTAGCACGTCCTTCAGGTTCATCCATGCTGTCAAAAAAGAAATGTCCTTCTTTTGAAAAACTGATTGGTATTACATTGTGTGTGTGTGTGTGTGTGTGTGTGTGTGTGTGTGTCTGCATATCTGTGTTTGTTTCTTCATTCATCTGTGGAGGGATACTTAAGTTGATTCTGTATGTTGGTTACTGTGAATAGTGCTGTGACAAAGATGGGAGTGCAGATATGTCTTTGACATACTCATTTTATTTCTTTTGGATCTATACCCAGTAGTGGGATTGCTGGATCATATGGTAGTTCTATTTTTAATTTTTGAGGAAGCTCCATACTATTTTCCATAGTGACTATAGCAATTTACATTCCCACCAATAGTGTACAAGGGTTCCCTTTTCTCCATATCCTAGTCCAACAGTTTTGATCTTTCATCTTTTCGATTATAGCCATTTTTACAGGGGTGAGGTGATATCCCATTGTAGTTTTGTATTTCCTGATGATTAGTGATACTGAGCATTTTTTCCTAACAAGTCACTTTTCTTGGGAGGCGTGTAGGTGATTTCTAATTTTTTTGCAATGGAAACAATGTTGTGATAAACATCCTCGTATGGAGTTTTTGTTTGCTTGTCCAGTTATTCCCCCAAGACAGTGATTCTCCAAGTGTGTTCCATGGAGCCCTGGAAATGCCTGAGGGACTTCGGCAGGGGTGAGGTGGAGGCCAGGCTTCAGGACTGCATCCACTGCTTTGGCAATTGCAGATGCACTTCCCTCTGCTCGATTTTGTGTGAAGGAAGAGTTTCACTACTAAATGCAACTGGAAATTGGGTGCTTAGAATATAGTCAAAGAAAAAGTTGTTAGGTAAAAGATGCCCATTTAAAGATCTGATACAGATTGATAAATACCGTTGCTCGCCAAGAAATGGCATACTTATTTACATTTCTACCAAAAGTATATGTGCCTATATTCTGCCACACCAATAGTTTTCATTTATACTGATTTAAAAGCATGCATATCATTCCTTTAATTTAGACGTCCTTGACTAGTGATTGTATTAGTATCCTATTGCTGCTGTACAAACTACCTGAAAGTTAATGACTTAAAACAACACAAATTTATTATCTTATAGATCTGGAGGTCAGAAGTCCAAAATGAGTCTTACAGGGCTGAAGTCAACATGCTGGCAGTGCCGTATTCCTATCTAGAAGCTCTGGAGGAGAATTCATTTCCCCTGCCTTTTCCAGCTTCTAGAGGCTACCAGTATTCCTTGACTTGTGGCCCCTTTCTCCATCTTCAGAGCACAGCACTCCAATCTCTGCTTCCTTCATCACTTCTCTTTCTTTGACTTGGACTCTCCTGACTTTCTGTTCCACTTATAAGGACCCTTGTGATTACACTGGGTCGACCCAGACAATCTAAGATAATCCTCTCATCTCAAAATCCTTAACTTAATCACACCTGCAAAGTTCCTTTGCCATGTAAGGTAACATATTCACAGTTTTGGAGATTAGGATATAAGCATCTTTCAAGGGCTATTCCTGCCATCACAGTAATAATATAGAACACATTTTCTTTTGTTTGTTGTTAATTTGTAGTTATTTCATAAATGATCTCTCTGTGTCCTTTGTTCATTTTTCTATTGGGATATTTGTATTTTCCTAGCTGATTTGTTTTAAAATTTTTACATATTTTGGAGTTGTAAACATGTAGCCAATTACATAAGTTGCAAATACTTTTTTCCACACTTCTAGTTTTTAAACTTTCCTTAGGCTACTATGTACTACTCTGTTCCAGCTGCCATAGTAAAATACTACAGACTGGATGGCTCACACAACAGAAATTTATTTTCTCATGGTCCTGGAGGCTGGAAATCTGAGATTAGCATGCAAGTATTGTTAGTTTCTAGTGAGGGCTCTCTTTCTGGCTTGAAGATAGCTGCCTTCTCACTGTGTCCTCACATGAGAGAGAGAGAGAGACAGAGAGACAGAGAGACAGAGAGAGAGAGAAAGAGCCCTCTGGTGTCTCTGCTTATAAAGACACTAATCCTATTATGAGGGCCCCACCCTCATGACCTCATGTAACCCTAGTTACCTCCCAAAGGACCCAACTCCGAATACCATCACATTGTGGGTAAAGCCTTCAACATGTGAATTTTGTGGGAACACAAACATTTAGTCCATAAACGGGTTTTATGGAAGATGTTGGATGTTTGTGTGCTCAAATCTGTCAATCTTTTGTTTTAATTCATTTATTCTCTGAAACAGGGTCTCACTCTGTCACCCAGCCTGAAGTGCAGTAGTGAGATCATGGCTCACTGCAACCTCAACCTCCCGGACTCAAGCAATCCTCCTGCTTTAGTCTCCTGAGTAGCTGGGACCACAGACACAGGCTGCCACACCCAGCTAATTTTTTAATTTTTTTTTTTGTAGAGACAGGGTCTTGCCACGTTGCCCAGGCTATGTCAATCTTTTGATGCCTTTTTGGCTTCAATATGTTTAGCTTAGTAAGACTTCCCTCATCTAAGATTTATAAATATGTACATATACTTCTTAAATTCTCGTATATTTGTTTTATTTTACATCCAAATTTAACCATTCTGAAATCCAATTTCAGATGAGGTCTGACTCCTTTTTTACCCACTTAAACTATTTTGGTTACTATTTTATTCTTCAAATACAACTTCTAATAGGTTCTAAGCACTTAAGCCTCTGACCAAAGACTAGAGCCCTGGATTTGCCATCATCTGAATGCTGGCCTGTTGTAATTCACTTTATTTCTTCCCTTTCTGTGCTAGTTATAGAAAACTATTTTTTGTCTATCTGGAAAACCCATTCATTCAGTAAAGACCAACAATTAAAGCCAGCTGTTTTTTTTTTTAAGGAAACAGTGAGTTTCCTTAATATTTCAGGTTTGAAAAGCTTTCCATGATAGCAATTTAAGATCAACTCATCTAAGTGTGTACTAAGACTTTCACATTCTTTTGAATCCTAAAGTTATTTGATCTTCAAAACAAATGGTGAAAAATATTCTACCCATGGAAGAAACCTATTTAGATAGTTGAATTTTAAAAAACTTATGTTTCAGGTGCGGTGGCTCACACTTGTAATCCCAACACTTTGGGAGGCTGAGACAGGCAGATTACCTGAGGTCGGGAGTTTGAGACCAGCCTGGCCAACATGGTGAAAATACACACACACACCACACACCACACACACACACACACACTCTGTCTCTCTACATATATATATATACACACACACACAAAAAAATTAGCTGGGCCTGGTGGCACACGCCTGTAGTCCCAGCTACTGGGGAGGCTGAGGCAGAAGAATCGCTTGAACCTGGGAGACGGAAGTTGCAGTGAGCCAAAATCACGCCACTCTACTCCAGTCTGGGTGACAGAGCAAGACTCCATCTCAAAAAATAAGTAAATAAATAAATGTAATGATGAGAAGCCGGGAGAGGAGAGGGTTGATGAAGGAGTGGGCAGAACATGTGTAAGAACACCCTTAGGGAGATGAAAGGAGAGGGTAGAAGAAAGACCCCAAGCCAGTGGCCTCTGTGAATTGGTCACAAGACCACAGTGGGGGATCCTGCTGAAGATGCATAAACTTCCTCAAATAATGACGATGGTCTCTGCTGCCATGTGTCCCTCACCTGCCTCATGGTCCAGGACCCAAATGTTGCCAGAATGAGGACTGAGACTATTGTTTCCCTGTGGGAGAGGAGATTTACATAACTAGGGAGAGTTTGGGGATTGGTGATAATTAAACAAAAACAACAAAGCCAATGATTAATCCGAGAAAAAACAAAAAAGTAGGGAAGGAGAAGTAATCGCAATATGTTACATGACTCAGCTGCCAATAACATTAATAGATTCATAAAAGGTAAACACTTATGCCAGTTATCAATTTACTGCCTCTCCAGATTCACACTGCACCATCTGACCTGTGAAATTCGGGGTCCTTTGACTATTACTCCTTTGCAGCTGGCATGATGTTAAAAGCATCGTCAGTAGAGGGCGTTGGAGGGACGCTGAAGGAGGAAGGCGGTCGCTTCCACCATCCAGGGTTTTGCTGCTTTTCGATCCTCTCCCCACACCCCCCAACGCGGCAACCAAAGATCCAGTGACAGCTCCATTAGGATGCAGCAGCACCGGATGGATAACTTCCCACAGGGTTCCCGCAGCCTTCCCAGGAATGATCCCCAGTGAATCATGCGGGTGCCTCAGTTGGCTTCCCAGCCTTGGCCTGCCAGCCCTCCAGAGAGGTGTTTTCTGCTTGCCAATCCTGGCCATGGTTTTCTACACATCTCTACCTCGGAGTGTTGTTTTCTTCATGTCCAGTGGCTGTGACCTAGCTCTGGCCTGGAGCAACCCAGAAAACTTCTGTGCCATCCCAGCCTCAGGGAGGGACGTTCCTCCTGTGAGTATCCTTGTGTGGGGGAAAAGAACCTCCAGAGGTTTGTAGTAGAAACAGACTTCTGTTACAGAAGGCAAATTAACAAAAGAAAAGCAAACAGAAGTTTATTCACATATATACTTCGTAATACATGGGAGATACACAGAGAATGAGTAGTTCTCAAAGTGGTGGCTTGGAATTCCAGCTTAGCTAGCATCTTTAACAAAGAACAGTACACTTTTAGAGAAGTGACAAAACAAAGGAAAAGGATTTTGAGTTTCTACAGGCAGCAACTTGAGGAAAGGCAAAGAACTGGCAGATAAAGGCTGGTTAGTCAAGCTTGTTCATATAAATTCCTCTGGTTTCATCTCCAGGCCGAGACAGTCTAAAGCTTTCTTCAGGGGTAACCTTTATTTTTGTTTATTTGTTTTATTTACTTATTTTTGAGACGGAGTCTCGCTCTGTCATCCAGGCTGGAGTGCAGGTGGAGTGCAGTGGCACGATCTCGGCTCACTGCAACCTCTGCCTCACGGGCTCAAGTGATTCTTCTGCCTCAGCCTCCCAAGTGGCTGGGACTGCAGGGGCCCACCACCATGCCGGGCTAATTTTGTGTATGTGTATGTGTGTGTGTGTGTGTGTGTGTGTGTATTTTTAGTAGAAACAGGGTTTCACCATGTTGACCAGGGTGATCTCAAATTCCTGACCTCAGGTGATCCATCAGCCTCAGCCTCCCAAAATGCTGTGATTCCAGACATGAGCCACCACATCTGGCCCACTGGTAACCTTCAGAGAGCAAGGAAGTATACTGTGATGGTTAATATTAGGTGCCAACTTGATTGAATTGAGGAATGCTAGGTGGCTGGTATAGTTTCTGGTGTGTCTGTGAGGGCGCTGGGGAGATTGACATGTGAGTCAGTGGACTGGGAGAGGAAGACTCACCCTCAATGTGGGTGGACAGCATCCAATGGCAGCCAGCACAGCCAGAACAAAGCAGGTGAAGAAGGTGGGGTAACTTTGCTTGCTGAGTCTTCTGGCTCTCTTTCTTCTTCCCACATTGGGTGCTTGCTTCTGCTCCTCCTGCCCTTGGACATCAGACACCAGATTCTTTGGCCTTTGGACTCTGGGACTTGCACCAGCAGCTTCCCAGGGTCTCCCGGACCTTCAACCGCAGGCTGAAGCCTGCACTGTCGGCTTCCCTGGTTCTGAGGCTTTCAGACTTGGGCTGAGCAACTACCGGCTTCTCCTTCTCCCCAGCTTGCAAACAGCCTCTTGTAGGACTTTGCCTTGTAATCGTGTGAGCCAATCCTCCCTAGTAAACTCTCTTTTATATACACATATATCCTATTAGTTCTGTCCTCCTGGAGAACCCTGACTCATACAGATGCCCTTTTTCTTTATAGATCTATATTCTGCTATTAGGCAAATAGAGGAGAATGCAGGGGCAGAAAAGGTGTGATCCCTTTCCTCACCCATCATGGCCGACAACTCCTATAACAAAGACAGGTTCACAGGAGAAAAGCATAACACAACTTATTTAATCAAAGCTTTACATGACACAGGAAACTTCAGAAATAAAGTCCTAAAGGCCCTGAGAGAATTGTCTATTTTTATGCTTAAGTCAAATAAAAAATGGACAGGCCTGTAGAAATGTGACTGGACAACAACGATATGATCTAATGATAATGGATTGAGTGGAGAGACCCAGCAAGGCCTGTATGTTCAGATTCTTCTTGGCTTCTCTGTGCAGCATTCCTTGCTCTGGGGATAGGGCAGGACCCCTCTGGAATGGGAGTCTTATGACCAACTATTAGGCAAGTCAGGTCAGAGAATGTCTTTTATGGCCAGCTCCTACACAGAAAGACGGTGAAGATGAGAGTGATATGTCTTGTTTTAAGGCTTGCTTTGGTGAAGAGGGGTATCAGTTTCTAATAACCAGCCTCGGGGAAGTGGAATTCTGGTGTCCATGACTTGCTTTGGGGGAAAAAAGAGGGAGGAGAGATAGAACAGAAAGGATCAGAGAGAACTTGCTTCTGGAGCCTTCCAGTCTCCTTTAGATCAAAGTGCTCAGCCTGCCAAAGTGCTGTACTGCAGGGCGTTGTTTTCCGAGCCCCAACGGAGGGCAGAGCGCTCTGGTGCATATGTTTCTTCTTAAGTGTCTTCAGCTCAATAATCTCCTGTACTTTGGGGAGGCGTACTCTGGTCTCTCATTCTTGCCACCTCTAGGCATTCTTTACAGTTCTTTTTCCCCCTTGATAGATAATCCTATACTGTAGTTAATAACTCTTTATATTAAACTTTCTATGTACCAATTACTTTGTGGTTTCTAACTCCTGAGTAGACTTGACCAATACAACACTGAATATATGTCTAACCAAAGCTTATGTAATTGTTTCAGGAAGACAGGAAGTCAGAAAATGTGAATGTGTGTATGTGAGAGAGAGAGCAATAAAGAGAGCGAGAGAGGAAGTTAAGACCTTATTTTCCATCGCAAGAAGTTGACAACATATACCTGAAACTGAAAAATTATAGAATATAGTATAAAATTGTTTAGAGATTTGAAAGTGGTTCTATTTAGAGATCAGTAAATGGAGTGAGAGAGATCTGCTAATTTTTGTAACAAGCCTTGGATTTGACTCTTATGATTATAGATAACTTCAATAAAAATTAAAATTGATAAAAAGAGAATTACTAGGACTTTGGAAGGCCAAGGCAGGAGGATCACTTGAGGCCAGGAGTTCAAGATCAGCCTGGCCAACATAACGAAACCCCATCCCTACTAAGAAATACAAAAAAGTAGCTGGGCATGGTGGCGCATGCTTGTAGTCCCAGCTACTCGGGAGGCTGAGGCATGGAAATCACTTGAACCTGGGAGACAGAGGTGGCAGTGAGCCGAGATCATGCCGCTGGACTCGAGCCTGGATGACAGAGTGAGACTCTGTGTAAAAAAAAAAAAAAAAAAAAAGAGAGAGAAAAGAGAAAATTACTAGGGCTGAAATAAATAAAGGGGAAGGAAGGAAAGAACGTTACAAAGTTTGCGGGAGTAAACCAAAAATAAAATTCTAAGCAGCCCCAACCACTGAATGGATCCCCCCTTGGCCAAGAGGATCCCAAAGAAAACCCGAGGAAGCTTTGTGCAATGGCAGCCAATGAGGTTTACCTGAGGTGTGTTTATTGCTAATGGAAAACTCTTCTCAGTACCCTGCCACGATGAGTTGAAATATAGTCAGCACTGGCAATTTTTGACAGTCTCTCCAGAAACTGAACTTTGTTAGTAAAAAAATATATATTAAAAACAAAAAACCAAAAACAACTCGGGTGCAGTGGTTCACGCCTGTAATCCCAGCACTTTGGGAGGCTGAGGCAGGTGGATCACTTGAGGTCAGGAGTTCGAGACCAGCCTGGCCAACATGGTGAAACCCCGTCTCTACTAAAAATACAAAAATTAGTTGAGCGTGTGCCTCACACCTGTAGTCCCAGCTATTTGCGAGGCTGAGGTGGGAGAATCGGTTCAGCTCGGGAGGCAGAGGTTGCTGCGAGCTGAGATCGCACCACTGCACTCCAGCCTGGGGGGCAGAGTGAGAGTCTGTCTCAAAAAAACAAACAAACAAACAAACAACAACAACAACAAAAAAAAACACCCAAAAACAAACCCTCAGAAAACTAGTTAAGGCCATGACGGGAAGGGAGGTCAGATGTCCTTTGCTACACCCTCCTCCCTTTGGAGTTCAGGCACATGACTGACCAGCATGAACATTCACAAAGAGATTATAAGACTGACAAAACAGACTCTTTGTAGCAACAAGATATCAAGTTCCAACCTGATGCTGGTGTAGCATCACATGACAGATAACAGGCCCTAGGGGAAATCAAAGTATTTTACCCCCAAATATATTTCTTTGACATATTTTGGGATAGCTCCGCAAAGCCATCGCTTGTGGGGAAAATTTGCATTCTCTAGAGAATCTCCTTCCCTTACCAGGACTTTTTTGGAGAGTCTGATACCTTTCAAGGCCCAGTAAGAGACATACCATCTATTCTCTCTGAAGCTTACTTAGAGACTTTTTATAACAAAAACCTGGGGTTCCACAATCCCCCTTATCTTGACTCAAGCATTTCTTTATGCTAACTCAGCTCTTCAGGCAAAACTGAACTCTTTCAACCAAACACCAATCAGAATATCTTTGAATCCACCTATGACCTGGAAATTCTCTGTTTCCAGATGTCCTGCCTTTCTGGGCTGAACCAATGTATACCTCACCTGTGTTGATTTATGTCTTTGCCTGTAACTTCTGTCTCCTTAAAATGTATAAAACTAAGCTGTAACCCAACCACCCTGGACACATGTTCTCAGGACCTCCTGAGGCTGTGTCATGGGTCATGGGCCTCACATTTGGCTCAGAACAAACTTCTTCAAATATTGTACAGAATTTTGCTTTCTTCACCAACACGGGCATTAAAAGATGTGTCATTGGGATTTTTTTTTTAGTTAAACACACAATATATGATCAAACTAATTTCTGCCAAACTAATTTAATGGGATGAGAAAATAGGCCCATTGTCTCCCACATTTCTTTCTTCCTTGAAAGAAGGGATAGGGATGGAGGAAATGCATGCCTTTGGTTACCTAGAGCTGCAGTCCCCAACCTTTTTGGCACCAGGGACCAGTTTTGTGGAAGACAATTTTTCCACCAGTGGGTGGTGGGGGAGTGGGTGGGTGGGGCAGATGTTTTTGGAATGAAACTGTCCCACCTCAGATCATCAGGCATTAGTTAGAGTCTCATAAGGAACACGCAGCCTAGATCCCTCACATGCGCAGTTCACTATAGGGTTCACACTCCTATGAGAATCTGATGCTGCCTCTGAGCTGACAGGAGGCGGAGCTCAGGTGGTCATGCTGGCTTGCCCGCTGCTCACCTTCTGCTGTGTGGCCCGCTTCCTAACAGGCCACAGACAGTACCAGTCCTTGGCCGGGGGATTGGGGACCCCGATCTAGAGTACCATGGAAATCTATCTCTACTGGGGAGGGAGGTAAGAACTCCAAATAATTGAAAGCAATAGCATTATTTCTGTATCCAAAAGAAAGCCCATTAGTCGCCCTTGGAGGCTTCCTCTGCGCCTCCCTAGGGCTCACTCCTCATAGTCAGAGAAGCAGCAGTATATGTGGACTTGAATTGTTAATAACTGGGCAAGAATCAAAACACCTTCTTGTTTTTGGTTTTTTTTTTTTCCAGTTGGCAAAAATGCACTTGGTCATTTGAAATACAACGTAGGTCTTAATGAATGAGTGAAACAATAGGGAGCCATGAGTGTTTGTCTAGAAAAGAAGTCTCATGTAGCTAAACAGAAAGCCAATTACCTCATGGGTAGAACAGGGGAGATTGGAGCGGTGTTGCTAAGAATCTTGAATTGCACAGAGGTGAGGACAAGCAGGACAGTCTTGGGTACAATTTTGGTGCTACAAACCGAGCCAGATTGTTGCCTGTGTTGAAAATGAATGTAGTGCTATTCATTTTTAGCTGTGTCTCTATTGAAATGAGAATAAATACAAAATACGTAATAAACACCCAAGAAAATCTACAGTGGCAATATTCTAATACCAATACAAAAAGGAGCATGTGACTGCGAAATTCCCTTGTCCTTTGGTTTTCTTCTTGCTAATATGAAAATATAAACACCATCATTTTGTGAGAATTAGACTTAATTTGTCAGTAATATTACTAACATGATGTCTGGCTTGAAGTAGCTCTTAATTGTTACCAGAAAGGGGTCCTGATGCAGGCCCCAAGAGAGGGTTCTTGGACCTCGCAAAAGAAAGAATTTGAGGCGAATTCATTGAGTAAAGTGAAAGCAAATTTATTAGAGAAGTAAAGAAACAAAAGAATGGCTACTCCATAGGCAAAAGGCCCTGAGGGCCGCTGGTTGCCCATTTTCATGGTTATTTCTTGATTATATGCTAAACAAGGGGTGGATTATTCATTAGTTTTCTGGGAAAGGGGTGGGCAACTCCAGGAACTGAGGATTCCTACCCCTTTTCGACCATATAGGGTAACCCCCTGACATTGCCATGGCATTTGTAAACTGCCATGGCGCTGGTGGGAGTGTCTTTCAGCATGATAATGCATTACAATTGCCATATAATGAGCAGTGAAGATGACCAGAGGTCATTTTTGTCACCATCTTGGTTTTGGTGGGTTTTGGCCGGCTTCTTTACCATCACCTGTTTTATCGGCAAGGTCTTTGTGACCTGTACCTTGTTCTGACCTCCTATCTCATCCTGTGACTTAGAATGCCTAACCTTCTGGGAGTGCAGCCCAGTGGGTCTTATTTTACCCAGCCCCTGTTAATGATGGAGTCGCTCTGGTTCAAACGCCTCTGACAAAATGACTGATAGCGTTACTGATATTTTCATTACTTTTATCATCATTTTAATTGTTAGTAGTATTTGAAAGCAGAGTCGCAACCTCAGATGGTTTCAGGAGCCAGGCCAGGAACATAAGTGCAGCAAGTGGGCCTTCTGGGGACTGTGGAGAACTGGAAGGTGCATGTCCCCTCCCAGCAGAGCAGCTCCCTGTCGGCTTTAGAAGAGCATGTGAAAATGCTGGTCTCATCATCATTATCCTCATTCTTATTCTTTTTATAGGAAAAGCCAGAAATCCAGGTTTTTATGTGAAATCTCCCAACTTTAAATGTTGAGGACTAAACCATTTTTATCTGCAGGGAGGATGGGGCTCATAAGCCTTATACACTGTTTTAAAGAAACAACAGTCCAGGTGCAGTGGCTCACACCTGTAATCCCAGCACTTTGGAAAGCCAAGGCGGGCAGATCACCTGAGGTCAGGAGTTCGAGATTAGCCTGGCCAACATGGTGAAACCCCATCTCTACTAAAAATACAAAAATTAGCCAGGTGTGGTGGCGTGCACCTGTAGTCCCAGCTACTCGGGAGGCTGAGGTGGGAGGATCGCCTGAGCCTGGGAGGTGGAAGTTGCAGTGAGCCGAGATCGTACCATTGCCCTCCAGCCTGGGCAACAAGAGTGAGACTCAAAAAAAAAAAAAACAAAAAAACAAAAAAACACACACACAACAACAACAAAAACAGTGTCCCCCAGCTAGAGGACCCAGCTTCCTCTTTGGGACATTGTCGTTATCGGTCTTTCTTAGCATTTCCCGTGTCCTCCCAGACACAGCACACACTGCTTTCTCTGGTTAACTGGTCATCAGGGTTTTGTAAATGCTTTTGCAGGCTGGGGTGAAGCAGGTTACCACATACAGCCAGGGCAAGGCTCTCACCAGGGGTTCCTCCCTACCCTCTTGGTCCCAGGATAATAGAAAGACCATATCTGATGCCCTCTCTTCCTCCCTTTGGGTCTTTCCTTAACCCCCCTCTAAGACCCTCTAGGAGCTATGAGCCCCACCTAAGGAAAGTGTCTTTCACACTTATGAAAGTGTGAAACTGTGAGACAGTTATTCACACTAAAGTGTTAATGATTTAACAGCTCGCCCTTCACAATGGGTGTCTATATTTTCAAAGAGAACACTCAGAAAAGAAATAGAATTAATTACTACTGCAAGAATTTTAGGGTTCTTGGCACTTCAGAGGAAGGACTGTGTTTACTTCAAAGTCTTCCTCGGCTTTTCTAATTATGCCAGGAGAGCAAAACCAAGCTCCATCTTTGGAGAAGCGAGCAGAGCTCCAGCTTCTTTCTTCTGAGGGCTGTTTCAAAAGTTTTTGCGGAGCCAAGGGAAGAAGATGCTATTAGGTCCTCCCTATTGTTGAGGACTTCTTAAAGAGCGAGCCTTGCAATTTAAGTGTTTGGCCACCAGGTGGTGGAAGTGTGTCGTGACCGCGTAATCTGCACTGTGGTAAGGGAAGCCGAGCTCACCTTGCATCAAACAACCTTAAAAATAGAGCTCTGACTTCCTTTCCTCGCAGCCATGTTCAATCTAAAGTTAATCAAAATATGTTTGCCTTTCTAGCAATTTGTGGCTAAAAAGGTCTGTGTTGTAACCCAGAACACCTTTGCGGAAAAATTCCACCCCTTCTGTCTACCCCTGAGAAAGTTAAGAGTTCCTGTACATAGAAAGTGTAAAACCTTAGAACACTCCTTTTTCAATGAGCTCATCTCTGCCATCTGCCACTTTATTTTTAATTTTTTTATTTTAATTTTTTTTTTTGGGGGACGGATTTTCTCTCTCGTTGCCCAGGCTGGAGTGCAATGGCGCCATCTCAGCTCACCACAACCTCCGCCTCCGTGGTTCAAGCAATTCTCCTGCCTCAGCCTCCTGAGTAGGTGGGATTACAGGCACCCGCCACCACGCCCAGCTAACTTTTGTACTTTTAGTAGAGACGGGGTTTTGCCACTTTGGCCAGGCTCGTCTCGAACTCCTGACCTCAGGTGATCCGCCCACCTCGGCCTCCCAAAGTGCTGAGATTGCAGGGGTGAGCCACCACACATGGCCCTGATATCTGAATTTCTGGCATCATGATTCTCTGAGCCATCCAGGCCCAAATCCCAGTGCTCTCTAACTTTCCCCCACTTCTGTGAATCCTTGACAATACTTCTTGGGAATTTCTGTAGAATCCAGCTCTTCCTTTCCATTCCTACACCACTTGCCTCTCAGGCATCACGCTCAAGGACCATCCTGTGTCTCTGCTCATCAAGCTCCCTGTGCTCAGCAGGCAGCCAGCCATCACACAGGCACCGCCATGCCGGGCTCCAGCTCCAGCCCCAGCAGGAGGAAGTCCAGAGCCTTAGTCCAGGATCTGAATGCCAACCTTTCCAGCAGTGCTTCGCCATTCTTCTGACCAGACTTGCATTCTTTCCTCAAGGAGAGAAGGGTAATTGCAAGGATGGTGGTAGAAGGGCAGCAGGGATGGGGAGATGGGTAGCTTCACCCTACATGCCAGATAGTTCTGCATCTCTGTCTCAGCTGTGCCAGGACAAACTTTTGCAGGTGTAGCAGGTACAAACATTTCTCATCTACAAACTTAGATAACTACAAGATTCCCCCTTCCCTCATTCTTCCCCTTTGAATGAGTTCCAAATCTTGCTAGATTTGGGCAACAGCATGGCATTGGTGGGGAAATGCAAGCTCTCCTTGGTTCTGCTCTGTCCTATGCTGGCCTCTGCTGCCATGTGCAGGGTGCCCCACTGGGATCTCCAGTTCTGACTCCCTGGAAAGGCTTCCTGTAGCCTTTGCCTCCAGAAAGGTCCCAGTGCACATAGGCTGTTCCCCCACGTGGCTAGTTGCTGATGATTTTGTTACCAGTTATAACAATAGCTCATATTTATTGCACTATATGCCAGTCTTCATGCTGGGGACTTTTTAGCTTTCATCTCATTTAATTGTCACAAGAACCCTATGAGATAGATGCTAATACTATCTCTGCTTTACAGATAAGGCTCAGAGAACATAAGTAATTTTGCCCAAATTAATAGCTAAGTAGTAGAGCCGGACCCTATGCCTAGAGTCCAGTGTTTATACTCCTTAGCCACTCACTACAAAACCCTTCCTCTTCTGGAGAGCCCCTGGATACCTTCCTTCTCACCACGTTGCTTAGATGAGTCTTGTGTCTTTGTGCTGGTCACGGGCTAAAATTAAGTTAGTTGTGTGTACTCTGCTATACTTCTATCAACCATTAATTTATTCCATCAACCATGGTGGAGAGAGAAAGCAGACCTAGCAATCTGCCCTCTGGAAGGTCACATCAGACCATTCTGAGTGGTTTGCTCAGAGGTGCTTCAGCATTGCCAAGGCGGATGCTGTCTGACCATTGCAAACAAAAACACCTCTGTCATTGCTAAAGGCCACCAAGGCTATCAGTTAGCCCAGCTAAGAGCCAAGGGAATGACTGTATTGACCTGACCTGAGGCCTCTGGGGAGTCCCCGAGACCTTTCCCAAGAGCCACTGCCCTTAGAGGGAAACCCCAGTCTGCCAATGGTAGGTGATGAATGAGAGTCACCAGAACTTATCACTCTAGCTGGTCAAAGAAGCAGAAATAGAATGGAAGGTGGAAGGGGAAGGAAGAAGGAGAGAGCAAGGCAGAGTGCCGGCCCCCCTGATGAGAAAGCTCTTGGTGACGCTACCATAGCTGCTTTATGTTAAAAATGTCATCCAGTTGGGAGTCCTGTCTCTCAAAGTTTTGTGCCAACTTCACCGAAAGGTTACCTGTTGTCAGAGGGAACCCAGGTGGAAAGTGAAGTGGGAGGGATTCCGGTAGCTGATTTCATTCTGGTTTAGCTGGTTTCTGTTTAAGTAAATACATAGTGATAAAGCTCAATTGTTCACTAAATGGCAGTAAAGTATACCCTGTCATCCCAAAGTGATAGCAGACTTTTTTTTCTGGTTTTGTTTATATGTTTGTTTGTTTGTTTTTGGTTTTTTTTTATGTTTTGTTTTGTTTTTGAGACAGAGTTTCACTCTTGTTGCCCAGGCTAAAGTGCAATGACGCAATCTCGGCTCACGGCAACCTCCACCCGCTGGGTTCAAGTGATTCTCCTGCTTCAGCCTCCAGAGTAGGTGAGATGACAGGCACCTGCCACCATGCCTGGCTAATTTTTTGTATTTTTAGTAGAGACGGGGTTTCACCATGTTGGCCAGGCTGGTCTCAAACTCCTGACCTCAGGAGATCTGCCCACCTTGGTCTCCCAAAGTGTTGGGATTACAGGCGTGAGCCACCACACCCAGCCAATAGCAGACTTTCATATAAACAGGATAGTTCCACATCTTCCAAAGAAAATAGAATGAAGAGAAGTAAAGGTAGCATTCAGGTATCTGGAAAGGGGCTGGTGAAAATAGACGTAAGAGATGAACGATCTGGTGGTCAAGGCTTAAGATTCCACACTGATCTATGTGGCTGTTCTTATTAAAGCATAACAATGAAGAAACAGAGGAAGTTCTCAAATAATTGCAAACACTGGTATCACTTGGAGCTCTTTGGTTGCAAACAACAGAAATGAACACTGGGTAACTGAAGACAAAAAGAAATGTATTGAAAGGCTACAGGGTAGCCCAGAGAATCACAGGAAAAGGCTTAGTGAGGACAGGACCTGGGGTGACTCCAGAGATCCAGGGAGCAAGAACCAATGGGCAGCCCTGCCCTTTGGGATGAACCTGTTTTGCCATTTGGGGTCCTTGTGTCACATGGCTCAAGATCTCATTTTTATAGGGCAATATTCTTATTGCTTGGTTCAGATCATGTGTTTGTTTGATCAGGGATCAGGCACTTTGAAGTCTGCGAGGGACAGGGCTTGTGTCTCAGTGGAAAATAGATGGAGATATGGATGTTGTGCAACGGATGCCTGCACGTAGTATTTACCAACCTGGGCTTTCCCCAGAGGGGTACAAGTAGGCTCAAGCTGAAATGAATTGTATAGCAGCATTGGTCATCAGAACTGAGATTGGAAATATTAGAAACAGAAATAGAGAAAGTGGCACAGGAGGAGAGAAATGGGAGGCAATGCCAAAAAGAGTAACTTGAGGGCTGAGGGTATTGGCGGGGGTGGGATATGGGGGCAGTTACTTCTCTCCTACTCACTGCTGTTTAGAGTTTCCTCTACAATTTGGGGGAAATGCCCCACTTCGCTATACTCAAGGGAAGGCATTGGTGCTAACCATAGAAAATAGATAAATATGGAAGAAATGAATAGGCCAGGCATGGTGGCTCATACCTGTGATCCCAGCATTTTGGGAAGCCGAGGCAGGAGGATTGCTTGAGGCCAGGAGTTTGAGACTACCCTGGCCAACGTAGCAACACCCAATCTCTATTTTTTTAATTACAAAAAAGATAAATAAATGAATAGAACAAATTTACCAAGTCAAAATTTGAGCCAAAGCATAACAGCTAGGCTATATTTAGATATCTAAGGAAAAAATAAATACATTTCTTAGATTACACATAGTTCCTCTTTAATCTTGTGCACACTTTTTAAAGTATACAACTCCATATAAGAAGAAAATAAAGTTGAGGCTTCTAATGAAGTTATTTAAGAAAAATAAGATCATATTAGAGATCAAATATTCAGAAAAGTCACACACACATACACAAACTTTTGTGATGAATTAACAAGTCAGAAAGAAAAAATGAATAACAGAGATATTCCCAGGAAATGAAAAGGGTGGTTACAATGCTGAGAGAGAGAGACTCACAGACAAGCCTAGAAACCGAAAGGGCTATGCTAAGAAAACATTTAAAATCAAGACCAAAGGTCTACAATGCACAAAGGCAAATATGTCCTCACACAGAAGCCAGGAGGAACTCCTCCTTGATTAATTCACTTAACAAATAGGTACTGAGCTCCGGATGCATTCTAGATGCTATGCCAAGTCTCAAGGAGGCATGGCTATTGGCTCATGCCTTAGTCTGTTTGTGTTTATAAATCACCAGAGACAAGGTGATTTATAAACAAAAGTTTATTTGGTTCACAGTTCTGGAGGATGGGAGGTCCCAGAGCATAGTGCTGGCATCTGGTGAGGGACTTCATGCTGTGTCATCCCATGGCAGAAATAAGATGGGCAAGAGAGCAAGAGATAGTGAGAGAGAGGAGGCTGAACTCATACTTTTATCAGAAACCCGTTCCCGTGATAACTAACCCACTCTGCAATAATGGCATTAATTCTTTCACCTCTCAACACATTAATCCAATCACCACTCAAAGGTCCCACCTCTCAACAATGTTACATTGGTGATTAAGTTTCCAGCACATGAACTTTGAAGGACACATTCAAACCGTGACACTCATGGATTCTACATTTCCTACCACCTTACTCTCTCATGCTGAAATTCTTTACAGACCTAGCAACAAAAATTGGGGGCTATAATGTTCACTAAGTTTTTAAAAATTATTGTTTATGTAGCTGCTTGAGTTTATCCCTTTAAAAAGAAACACAAAAACATGAAAATACAGTATTAAACCTCATATTAATTTCACACCAGTTTTAAAATTTTTTTCTAATTAAATAAAACCTTTGAAATTTATCAGCTCCTTTTATTCTTTCAACAGCAAAGATATAATCTTGCTTAAGAGATCATACTTCTATCATGGTAATAAATTTAAAAAAATTATTTAACATATTACTCTACTCAGCTGGAAAAAATGTAATAAAACATGAAGCAGGTTCAGAATTCAGAAAGATAGAGGCTGTCACTGCAGGTTGTTTTTGGAGAGAAGGAATAGGTTAAGAAATTTTCTGGATTTTGTCCAGGTCAGATTTAGTTCAAGCTTCAAAGAGAGAACAATATTGTTATTTGAGTTCAGTTTCAATTCAAATTAAAATATCAGTTTCCTACTTTGGGTTCATTTCAACTCCCTGCTGAGAGCTGAGAATGTTATTTGGTGGAAGAAAAGATGCCAGAGCAATTATTTTTTAACTCATTTTGTTAGCCACCTCACCCCACTGTAAACGAGTATAGCTGGCAGCTCCCGGATTCACAGAGCATCAAAGCACAGTGGAAATCCTCCAGTCCACAGAATTCCTTACGCCCTGGGACATGTGGCCAGGGAGTCTTTGCGGAGCTCATACTCTCCTCCAGTGAGAGGCAGGAAGGACGCCTTGGATGTGGGGCTAGTGTCAGATGGAGCCCTTGTCTGTGGGTTGGCTGGGGGTGAGAAGGCTTAGCAACCAGGAGGTCGACTGTGAGAAAGGGACGCTTAGTATCAAGAAGGAATCCAGGGCCATGAGATGGACTCAATCCTACATAGGAAGAAAGGTCAAGACAGGCATGAAGATGCTTGTTTTCTGCTCTTTATCCTTTCCCAAAGACCCTGACAAAGAAACTCAGGGTCTAGAGGAGAAACTAATAATCCGGAAAGGTGCAAACGCGAAGTGACACAAAGGGCAGCGATGGAAACACCTGCTTCTTTCTCCTCCCTACCCTATCCCATGTGCTAATGTATCCATCACAGCCTTACTGAGGAGAGCTGGCTTCAGGCTGCTGCCCATCCACCAACACCCACGCCAGCCCCTGTGTCTGTCCAGTCCTGGCCACCTGGTTTCTTTATGGAGGCAGCCCAGACGCTGCTCAAAGTGACAATCACTTAAGCCCATTTCCCACCCCAACTCACCTTTAAAAAAGAGATTTGGAAGACTTTCTGGGAAAGTCTTTACGTAAAAACAGTAAAGTCTTACCATGTATAGTATTGCACTAGATCCTGTCATTAAACCTACGTTCTCCTGTTAAGCCTGGTCATTTGCCATTTATGCCCTGTTTATAATTATTTTGAAGGATTAACAATTTTTTTAAAAAAACTGGCTGGGCAAGGTGGCTCGTGCCTATATTCCCAGCACTTTGGGAGGCCAAGGTGGGAGGATCACTTGAGCCCAGGAGTTCCAGACCAGCCTGGGCAACATAGTGATAACTCATCTACTAAAAATTTAAAAAGTAACTGGACATGGTGGCACCTGCCTATAATCCCAGTTACTCAGGAGGTTGAGGTGGGAGGATTGCTTGAGATCAGGAATCCGTGATCTTGCCACTGCACTCCAGCCTGAGTGACAGAGCAAGACCCCGTCTCAAATAAATAAATAAATAAATCTAAATGAAAGGCCACATTAAACATTCTGAGTTTGTTGTAATCCTCCAGCATCTGGAATTATCAATAATACATATCACACGGTGGTTTGGGGGTGGTTTTTTGTTTTGTCTTGTTTTTTTTTTTTCATGCTTATTACGTTTTGTTTTTTAAATTGTAGTAATATAACATAAAACTTACCATTTTAACAATTTTGAAGTGCATTGTTCTATGGCATTAAGTACATTCACATTATCGTGCAACCATCACCACCATCCATCTCCAGAACTTCTTCACCTTCCCAAACTGAAACTTTGTACCCACTAAACACTCATTCCCCATTTCCCCCTCCCCTTAGCCCCTGGCAACAACTACTCTACTCTCTAAGATTTTGACTACTCGGCCAGGCGCGGTGGCTCATGCCTGTAACCCCAGCACTTTAGGAGGCCGAGGCAGGCAGATCATAAGGTCAGGAGTTCGAGACCAGCCTGACCAACATGGTGAAACCCCTTCTCTACTAAAAATACAAAAATTGGCCGGACATGGTTGCAGGAACCTGTAATCCCACCTACATAGGAGGCTGAGGCAGGAGAATTGCTTGAACCCAGGAGGCAGATGTTGCGATGAGCTGAGATTGTGCCATTGCACTCCAGCCTGGGCAACAAGAGCGAGACTCTGTCTCAAAAAAAAAAAAAGATTTTGACTACTCAAGGTACCTCATATAAGTTATAAGTAGAATCATACACTGTTTGTCTTTCTATGACTGGTTTATTTCACTCAGCATAATGTCCTCAAGCTTCATCCATGTTGGAGCATGTGTCAGAATTTCCTTCCTTTTTAAGGCTGAATCATATTCTATAACCCTTCCAAGAATCCTATGAAGTCACTATAACCACTATACAGAGGAGGAACTGAGAGGCTCAATATCTATTTAATAGTCCATTATTTTACCCATTGATTTTAAATGCTGCCTTTATCATACATTGCCATACACACATGACTGTTTTTGTTGTTGGTATTTTTTGTTTGTTGTTGTTGTTGTTTTGAGACAGTATCACTCTGTCATCCAGGCTGGAGTCCAGTGAGCAATTACGGCTCACTACAGCCTCCACTTCCTGGGCTCAAATGATCCTCCCACTTCAGCCTCCTGAGTAGCTGGGAATACAGGCATGTGCCACTGCACCCAGCTAATTTGTGTGTGTGTGTGTGTGTGTGTGTGTGTGTATTTTTTGTAGAGACAGTGTCTCACTATGTTGCCCAGGCTAGTTTCGAACTCCTGGTCTCAAGCAATTCTCCTGTCTCAACCTCCCAAAGTGCTGGGATTACGGGCATGACCCACCATGCCCAGCCCTACATGACTGTTTTTAACTCTCTATTCTGTCCCACTGGTGTGTTCAATTATCTCTGCCCCAGTAACAAAACCTCAAATTATGGCTTGATTATGTTTTCCTATTTGATAATGTGATATCTTTTTTTCCCAAAAACATCTTGTTTTTCTTAAATAGATTTTCCCTGAATAAGCCCTATATTTTAATTTTATTTAGTTTGTTTTCTAGGGGAAACACGCACATGTTACCAAATACAGAAGACACAATAAGGTAGACAATGAGT
This sequence comes from Nomascus leucogenys, assembly GCF_006542625.1. NCBI lineage: Eukaryota > Metazoa > Chordata > Mammalia > Primates > Hylobatidae > Nomascus > Nomascus leucogenys. Next base: position 52,972,606 of record NC_044396.1, on the reverse strand, counting down.
AAGTCTCCCTCCCCTCAATTCTATCATTCAATTCCCCCTCAACAGGCTTTACCAGTTTCTTATCTGCCCTTTCAGAAATAATCCACACACGTGAACTTTAAAATCAGTGTATCAAGAGCTACCAAAAAATCCAATTAAAATTTTGATTAGGAGTGAATTAAATTTATAGATTAATTTTTTAAAAACTGACATCTAGACAGTAAAAAGTTTTCTCATTCAGCGGCTAGAATATCTTTCCCCTTTTTTTGGTCTTCTTTTATGTTCTTCAATAAACTTTGATAATTTTAGATCTTTTATAATTATAGATCTCCCATATTTCTGATAGTACTTATGCATCAGTATTTTGTATTTTTTGTAGTGTTCTGATGTATTGATTTTGTATCTTTCTTATTAATCTGATAATTTCTCATTTTATTATCGTGCATTTTCTATCTGGATAATGATGTGGTTTACAAATAGTGGCAGTTGATCCCTTCCTTTCTATCTTTTTTTTTTTTTTTTTGAGACAGGGTCTCACTCTGTCGCCCAGGCTGGAATGCAATGGCACTATCTCAGCTCACTGTAACCTCCACCTCCATGGTTCAAGCAATTCTTCTGCCTCGGCCTCCTGAGTAAGTGGGATTACAGGTGCCCGCCACCACAGCTGGCTAACTTTTGTGTTTTTTAGTAGAGACAGCATTTTGCCATATTGGTCAGGCTGGTCTCGAACTCCTGGCCCCAAGTGATCTGCCCTCCTGGGCCTCCCAAAGTACCGGGATTACAGGCATGAGCCACCGCGCTTTGCCCCTTCCAATCTTTATACTGCTTTTCTTGTACCTATTTTATTGGTTCACTGAGACTTTTAGCAGACTCCACTGAATAGTAGCAATGGTAAGAGGTATCACCATCTTCTTCATGTCTTTGTGAGAATATTACTTTTACTCCATTCAGTGTGATGTTTGCTGTGTGTTTCCAGTAGCTATTTCCATCTTTTTCATCTACTAAGAGTCTTTAATAGCAATGGCATTGAATTTCATCAAAAGCTTGTTCACCATCTACTGAGATACTCAAATGGTTTTTCTCCTTTAATCTATTAATTAATGTATTGAATTACATTAATATATTTCCTAGTGTTGAACTACTTTTGCATCCCTAAAATTAGCCCTACTTGGTAATAATGCACCATTTAAAAAATATTTTACTTGGTGTTTTTGCATCTATGCTCATAAATGAGATTAAGACCTTAATTTTGAAAGTCCTGAATGCCAGGGTAAGGAATCTGGATTTCTTTGCTGAAAAACAATGAAGATTTGATTAATATTTTTACCACCTTGAAAATTATATCTTGGCCACTCCAGTGACAAGAATTTATCTTCTGTGAATTATCTGGGTGTCCTCTCTGTTCTCTATTGCTGAATGTTTCCAACTTTATCCTGCTCCAGACAGTGTTGTTAGTGACTATTGTGGAGATATGGCTGCAACTCTTTCCTTTTCTCTTAACTGGAAATCAATCTATTTTATGTAACTATTGTTTTGGTTTTTTTTTTTTTTTGGACAGTGTCTTTCTCTGTCACCCAGGCTGGAGTGCAGTGGCATGATTTCGGCTCACTGCAACTTCCACCTTTTGGGCTCAAGCAATTATCCTGCCTCAGCCTCCTGTGTAACTGGCATTACATGTGCGCACCACCATGCCCAGCTAATTTTTGTATTTTTAGTAGAGACAGAGTTTTGCCATGTTGGCCAGGCTGATCTTGAGCTCCTGACCTCGTGATCTGCCCGCCTCGGACTCCCAAAGTTTTGGGATTACCGGCGTGAGCCACTGCACCCGGACTGTTTTTTTCCCCCCACAATTTCATGCCATTATGTTTTTGCACAAGAGTGGCTTGCCAAGAATGGGTGTGGAACTCTGTGAAGAACAGCTCTATTGGGAAAGTAGAGGCATCCCAAAGGCCCCCTTCAGTGACTGTTACAGGAGCAGGACATAATTATACTATACGAGCAACAGCAGGATGACCACACTTGCTGAAATTTCCGGAAATGTTTAGGTATCCAGATCTATGGTCAAGCCACCTGTCAGCATGCATGCCCTTCTTTGTTGTTCTGGAAATAAGGTCACCATGGGCAGAGGGAGACCAGCTAAAATCCACCTAGTATGCCGGAAAGCCTAAGATATGCTAAGGAATTCAAATCCTCAAAAAAATCTCAGTGGGAAACACATTTGTTGGTCCCTGTGGACTCCTGAAAATAATCCTCCCTCCAGCAGCCTCAGAAGCCACACAGTGCTTTTAAGATGTTACCAGTGGTGACAGCAGGTGTGCTGAGAACTTGACTGACTCCCAGCTATCACGTTGGCCTCCTGAGCTCTGGACTGCAGGTTTGTGGTTCTGCTTGGGAGTGGCTCTTGATACCCATGGCCCACTTCTAGTTGTTTCTCTATCCATTCTCTTTTTTCCATGATAGCAGGTCTGGCTGAGTACATGGCTGCTCAAGCAAAGACCACATTTCCCAGGCTCCCTTGCAGCTGAGTGGCCACGTGACTAAGTTCCTCCCAGGAGCCTTTGAGCAGGTCTTTCCCTTAAAACAATTGGGTAAACGCTCCCCTAATACATTTCCTATTTCCACAGAAGTAGAAGCTAGGAGTGGGAAAGAAAGACCACAGATTGGCTGGGCATGGTGGCTCATGCCTGTAATCCCAGCACTTTGGGAGGCTGAGGTGGGTGGATCATCTGAGGTCAGGAGTTCGAGACCAGCCTGGCCAACATGGTGAAACCTCATTTCTACTAAAAATACAAAAATCAGCTGGGCGTGGTGGCAGGTGCCTGTAATCCCAGCTACTCAGGAGGCTGAGGCAGGAGTATCACTTAAACCCGGGAGGTGGAGGTTGTAGTGAGCCGAGATTGCACCACTGCACTCCACCCTGGGCAACAGAGCCAGACTCAGCCTCAAAAAAAAAAGAAAAAAGAAAAAGACCACAGATCATATGGCTGCCCCTCAGTCTCCTACTGTAAAGGTATAGTATATCTCTGGAGGGCTTGCCTAACTGTTAGGGATAGTCATACTTTGGCAGGTAGGGGAACAGGAGCTAAGCATCTTAAGCCCCTCCCGTGTTTGGGGACGTGCCCACTGTATGTGTGTGGGTATGGAACATGCCCCACTTCCTACTGCGGAAGCCCTAAAGGCCTGTTACTCCCTCATGAGAGAGACCAAAACTTCATAAATGCCCCGAGTTGACTCTAGAGCAGGAGGACTGGAAAGTGGGCGCAGTTTAATGTAAGTTGGGGGGAGGAATCACAATTGTACAGTAGTTAAGCATATGTTGGTTCAAAACACAAAGGCTGGGAAATTAAGTTGCATCATATAACAGATTTAATCAGACGTAATGAAATAAAGCTAAGGGGAGAAAATCTAAATTATAAACACAAGAGAAAAGTCTAATATCGAGCTAACTAGATTATTACAAAACATTTTTAGGAATTCCAGCAGGGCTCCTACTTTTCTGCAAGGCAGATTAAACAACACATTTTTAACTTTAATTATGGCAAGAAAACCTAAATGTTGGTTAAAGCTTAAAGGGTAGACTCCCTGGGTTGACACAGTAGCAAAAACCTCCAAGGAGAAATTACATTCAGAGATACAATTTGAAAAATGTAAATAAATGAAATACATTTACAAATTAATGAAACAAATGGAATTTTAAAAAATGAATGATAAGGGATACAATGACTAGGAACAGCCGCTTTTAGAATGTTTAATTAGCAGCTATGGCACAAGGTCTGGTGAATTAGAAAGGCCAGATGAGGCCAGGCGCAGTGGCTCACGCCTATAATCCCAGCACTTTGGGAGGCCGAGGCAGGCAGATCACTTGAGGTCAGGAGTTCGAGACCAGCCTGGCCAACATGAAGAAACCCTGTTTCTACTAAAAATAAAAAATTAGCCTGGCATGGTGGTGCATGCCTGTAATCCCAGCTACTCAGGAGGCTGAGGCAGGAGAATTGCTTGAAACTGGGAGGCGGAGTTTGCGGTGAGCAGAGATCACGCCATTGCACTCCAGCCTGGGCAACAAGAGTGAAACTTTGTCTCAAAAAAGAAAGGCAAGATGAGTCCTGAGAGTTAGTTTAACTACATTATGTTGTAAGACAGAAATTTTACCATATGTGTTTGTAAAAAAATCTCCAAAGCAGGCAAATGGGATCAGTATTCTCAGAGAAACAGTGAGTGGATAGCAAAACTCTATTATAATAGACAGGTCAACCACACTAAGTAGAAGGTTATAGGATTGAAAATGGATACACCTGATGGCTTGGTGGGCTAAAACCTGAAACTAGGCGATGATCTTCAAAAAAAATTATCCAACACCTCGCTCACCACCATGAACAGTCTATGGATTTTATTAATACACTAGAAGTCAAAGACTATTGTTTTGTTTTGTTTTGTTGTTGTTTTGAGACAGAATCTTGCTCTATCATCCAGGCTGGAGTGCAGTGGCACTTCCTTGGCTCACTGCAGCCTCAACCTCCCAGCTCAAGTGATCCTTCTGCCTCAGCCTCCAGAGTAGCTGGGGCTACAGGTCCATGCCACCATGCCTGGCTATTTTTGTTCATTTTCTGTAGAGATGGGGTCTCACTGTGTTGCCCAGACTGGTCTCAAACTCCCAGACTCAAGTGATCCTCCTGCCTCAGCCTCCCAAACTGCTGGGATTGTAGTCATGAGCCACCACGCCCGACCAAAGACCATTGTTTTAGCGATTATTGTAAATACTTTCTTTTTTTTTTTTTTTTTCGAGACGGAGTCTCGCTCTTTCACCCAGGCTGGAGTGCAGTGGCGCGATCTCGGCTCATTGCAGGCTCCGCCCCCCCGGGTTCACGCCATTCTCCTGCCTCAACCTCCCTTGTAGCTGGGACTACAGGCGCCTGCCACCTCGCCCAGCTAATTTTTTGTATTTTTAGTAGAGACGGGGTTTCACCGTGTTAGCCAGGATGGTCTCGATCTCCTGACCTCGTGATCCGCCCGCCTCGGCCTCCCAAAGTGCTGGGATTACAGGCGTGAGCCACCGCGCCCGGCCAGTAAATACTTTCTTACATCTCCACTAGACTGTTAGCTTGCAGTGATCCCTAAAGTCAGTAAACAGTTAAAATACCTTATAAGTAGTAGGAACTCAATAAATAGGAATATTTAAAGCATAATTGTACGGTTGCTTATCTCTATGTCCCTGTCACCATGTAGACTGTAAATACTCAATAAATAGTAGCTGAATTAATGTTGAGACAATGCTGTTCCCTTTTCAGTCTTACCTAAACTCATTTTTGCTCACCTCCCATTCTGAAAGCCCCATCCTCCACTACATAACAAATAGTTCTGTTGTATTTGTGTTCTGGGGCTTGATATTAAATGCATTCCTTATTCTGGGCTTCAGTAAGGAAAGTTTGAAAACGAATGCTCTGCTAAGCCCTTAAGGGGAAATAGGAGTCAGCCAACAAAAGGGTGAGGGCATGGGGGAAGGTAGAGGGGAGGGTACAAACTAGAGCTGTGCACAAAGTCCGCAGAGGTGATGGTCAAGGAGCAGAAGGACGCTTCCGGTGTCTGGAGGGTGGTGAGTGGAGGAAACAAGTCACCCCAGGGTACTGCCTCAGTTTCTACTGTAGGGGCGGAAAGGTGTGATCCCTTTCCTCACGCATCATAAGGGTCACAGCTGACACTTCTATAACAAAGACAGGTTAACAAGGGAAAAACGTAACAGATTTGCTTAATCAAAGTTTTATGTGACACAGGACTATTCAGACCCAAATTAAAAATTGTCCATTTTTATGCTTAGGTTCAACAAAGCAGGGACAGCAGTGTAGAAATGTGATGGGCAAAAGGGTGTGATCTAATGGTAATGGACTGAGCGGGGACCATCTGCTCAGATTCTTCTTGGGCTCTGTGTAGCATTTCTTTCTCCCAGGTGTGGGGCAGGACCCCTCTTGGAATGAGGGTCTTCAAGGGAAAAGGGAGAGTGTGGCCTTTCTAGATGTTACTGCTTGCTGTAGGGGAGAAGGGTTCTAGTTTCTATTGCCCAGCTTGGGGAAGAGGAATTCTGGTTTCTATGACTTGCTTCAGGGGAAAAAGAGGGACAAGAGACAGAGGGCAAGAGAAGATCAGAGAGAACTTGCACCTGAGGCTGCTCCTGAGGCCTTCCAATCTCCTTCAGTTCAAAGCTCTCAGCATGCCAAAGCCCCTTACTTTGGGGTATTTTTTTCTGAGTTCCAACAAGACCAAGTTCCATATTGTAGTTGGAGGCCACATCTGGCTTGCAGATAAGTTTCCTTTGGCCTACACAGGGGAATATTTTTCATGCAAAAGTTTAAAAGTTGGAATAGTTCACATGAAATCCAGATTTCTTATTTCTCCTGAAAAATTAGGTCTGCTAGTACCAGGCTTATGCTCCTTTATGGCAAGAATCTGCTGAAGCTGAGCCACAGCCTCTACTTAGACATAGGGTGCCCCATCACTCCAGGGGCCCCAGTTCTCACCATCTGCTTCTTAACACCAGCCCCAACCACATGGCCTCTATGGGCCCAGCTCTCTAGGCACCCTCAGGTCCTCTGCTGCCTGCTCTATGGCTGACCCGGGTAGACCTGGGCCACTGCCTTTGCCGTGTGCCTGTGAGGCAGGAGAGTAGGGTATGGGGGCAGGGAACGTAAGGCCGATTCACACTTCAGCTATGCCAGGAAATATCCCCTTCATAGGGCGTATGCCAAGTAAATGACTTTGTAACTTTACTTCATCCTCTTCATTTACATAGGGAATATACCAAGTAACCAATGGAAACCTCTAGAGGGTACTTAAACTCCCAAAAATTCTCTCTCTCTCTTTTTTTTTTTTTTTTTTTTGAGACGGAGTCTCACTCTGTCGCCCAGGCTGGAGTGCAGTGGCACAATCTTGGCTCACTGCAAGCTCCGCCTCCCAGGTTCATGCCATTCTCCCACCTCGGCTTCCCAAGTAGCTGGGCCTACAGGTGCCCGCCACCACGCCTGGCTAATTTTGTTTTTGTATTTTTAGTAGAGACGGGGTTTCACCATGTTAGCCAGGATGGTCTCGATCTCCTGACCTCGTGATCCGCCCGCCTCGGCCTCCCAAAGTGCTGGGATTACAGGTGTGAGCCACCACGCCCAGCCCTTAAACTCCCCAAAATTCTCTAACAGGGCCCTTAAGCTCCTATGCTTGGCCTGCTCCCATGCTGTGGAATGTACTTTCATTTTCAATAAATCTCTGCTTTTGTTACTTCATTCTTTCCTTGCATTGTTTGTATATTTTGTCCAAATCTTTGTTCAAGACACCAAGAACCTGGACGCCCTCCACCGGTAACACCTGGACCCATCACACAGCCACCTCCACCCTGGGCTGTTTTACTTAGGGAGGGCAGGAGAGCAGGACCCAAGCTCCACATGGTGCTGTCTAGTCCCACAAACACATCAGTGAGTCCTTGTTGCACTTAGCACTGCCTGAAATTTTAAAATATCGTTTGTTCACAGGTTTATGCTCTGTCTTACACACCCTGGGGAAAGGGACTCTCTGCGTCTCACCATTGAAAGCCCAGCGCCTAGAACAGTGCCAGGCACACATGCCCAGTGCTCAGTAAGATTCTGTGCTGTGCCCGATATCCTTCCCCTGACGTTCTCAGGGACTCCCCAGAACCTGAGCTCTCCCTGCTCCCTCCACCCTGAGGACTCCTTACCTGATCTGGGAGGTAGGGTAGGAAGGTGGCTTGGAAATCCCATGGACCCTTCTTGGATCTACTGCTTTTGCTAGAGTGCTTCCCTTTCCCCACAGGCCCAAACTATTGAAACTCAAAGGCTAGGAAAGACCCCTTCCCTTCTGAGACACTAAGGGAGTTAGCCCAGGACTTCCAACCTGAGCAGCCTCAGTGGGAGCTGCCTGGAGCAGCACCATCCAGGAAAAATGTAATGCAAGCCATCTATATAATTGTAAATTTTGCAGTAGGCTCACTAAAAAGTGCAAAAAGAGGCTGGGCGCGGTGGCTCATGCCTGTAATCCCAGCACTTTGAGAGGCTGAGGCAGGTGGATCATTTGAGGTCAGGAGTCTGAGACCAGCCTGGCCAACATGGTGAAACCCCGTCTCTACTAAAAATACAAAAAAAATAGCTGGTTGTGGTGATGCGTACCTGTAGTCCCAGCTACTCTGGAGGCTGAGATGGGAGAATCACTTGAACCTGAGAGGCGGAGGTTGCAGTGAGCTGAGATCATGCCACTGCACTCCTGCCTGGGTGACAGAGCTAGACTTCATCTCAAAAAAAAAAAAAAAAAAAAAAAAAGCAAACAAACAAACCCGGGAAAAATGCAAATAGAAACAGGTGTCATTAATTTTAATATAGTTTATTTAACCCATATATCCAAAATGTTATCATTTCAACATGTAATCAGTATAAAAAGGTTATTAATGAGATAGTTTGCTTTTTCTTTGTACCAAGCCTTCTAATCTTGGTGCATATTTTACACTGACAGCGCCAGCCACATTTCAAGAGCTCAATGGCCACATGTGGCTAATGGCTTCCTATTGGGCAGTGCAGACTAGAGACAGGAAGTTGGGGAGAAAACCTCCATCAGTATTGTTGTGGCTTTGTTGTTGCTGCTGCTGCTGCTGCTGCTGCTGCTGCTGCTGCTGTTTTGAGAGAAAGTCTGGCTTTTTCACCCAGGCTGGAGTGCAGTGGTGCGATCTCGGCTCACTGCAACCTCCACCTCCCGCGTTCAAGTGATTCTCCTGCCTCAGCCTCCGGAGTAGCTGGGATTACAGGCGTGCATCACTATGCCTGGTGAATTCTTTTATTTTTAGTAGAGACAGGGTTTCACCATGTTGGCCAGGCTGATCTCGAACTCCTAACCTCAAGTGATCCGCCCCCCTCGGCCTCTCAAAGTGCTGGAATTGAGGGATATTTTAAAATGTCACCTCCCACCTTCATCGTGGCATCTCCAGCGTCTAGCGCACGGCCTTGCATGTAGTCTGGGCTCTGGGCAGGAGGCAGGAGGGTAGGCCGGGGATGAGAACCGGGGTGGGCGGTGGGCGAAATGGTCGCCACCCTGTGCTTTCACGCTGGCCTCGACCGCCTCTAAGGTGGAGCCCCCGCATTTCCTTCCTGGCAGTCTCCTTTAAGTGTGCCTAAAGCTAGGAGGGCCCCTCTCTCCACTTCCCTCTGGCAGGTTGCGGGGAAAGAGGGGAACAAAGAAGCCAGCCCCTCCCAGTTGTCTCAGCCTAAGCTAGGACAGGGCTCCGAGGGTGGGACGTGCTGGGATGTGCGTAGCGCTGCCTCTCCCGCCCGCCTCCTGCGTTTCCGCGGGCTTCCCGCGCCCCTCGGTGTCGTAGTATTACTGCCAAATGCCTTTCCTGTGTCGTCTGTGTTCCGCAAAGGTGCATTTACAGCGTCTCTGCACCAATCAGCCTAAAGGGTAATTGCCCTATAATGGGGCCTGGCCTTATTTCAGATCCTGCCATCAAAGGTCTCAAGGATCTCTACCAAGCACGCCCCCTTTTTACTGGAGGGGACGCGGCCTGGAAGCCAGCGGCTGCCCGTAAACAGTGAGTGACTCAGGGAGGAAGCCGGCGCCGTGCCCTCCATTGGCACGACGGTGGAAGGAAGTCTCGGGAGTTCTTCCTTGCTGAGCAACATCGCATTCCATTTAAGGGGGTGGTTCCCACGCTTGCACATGCAGCCTATTTTCCTAGCCACGTTTTGACAGAATACCTGAAATGAATTACATATATCCTTGCTCTGTTCAGTAGAGGATGATGATGAACATATTCTAACTCTTTCATCATAAATCATGCTTATGGTTATGGTTAATCATTCTTAAATGATGCTTTAAACGTAATTATTTGTTGTCTCTTTTCTAGCCATCACTCGTAGATGTCGCTTCTGTTATCCCATCCCTGCTTGCCCCAAATGTTGCCCCTTTTCAAATGCTCCTTTCCTATTGGCTGGGATCCGTCTTCTACAGATAACTGTAGATAACTTCTAATATAACTAAGTCTTGTAGAAATGAGGTGGAAACAATAGCCTCGAAGCATTATCGAAGGACCGCTCACCTAGTTAGCAATACATAAGTGCTTGGGCTTTGTCATAACTGTTTTAGCACCTCAGAGATTTTTTTTCTGAATGTTCACTTATCTACAGATAAATTGAGGCACTCCTTTATTTGCTTGTAAATATTACTTTTCTAGAGTATACCAAGTTTCTCTGCCTTTTATGTCATGTAATCTTTTAAGATGTTGGAGAAAATGGTTCCAACTTAAGATCCAAGCTCAGGGAACTTCCGGGAGGACACACAAAGCTGGCATTATTTTGCTGCGTCAAATGTTCTCAGTTTGCATTAACCTCTGGGCACATTTACAAATACTCTTAAAGAAAGCATTCATAGCTTATTATCTACCAAAGGAAAAATGGAAACCAAATCTGCTTTCTCTCACACCTATCTTTAAAAATTTATTCATAGAGTTTCTGACTGTAAAAGTAGAAAGGAATGATCACCAGTTGGCAATAGAAGCAATTGTTTTAACTCCCATGTCATGATTATGTTGTGATGGAATCAGAGGTGCTTCTATTTTCTTATCCTTGGGAACATTTCTTCTTTGCCCTTATCTCTATAAAACCCTAAATTTTTGAGACCTTGACAAATATAAGTCTTATTCTCAATAGAGGGAGAAGTGTGATTGCTTCCAATCCTTTCTTCGGATTAGGGAAGAGCAAAGTGCTCCCCTGGGAAAAAGAATCCAGGGACAGAACTGGTGGCAATGTGAAAAGTCAAGGGACAAAAAGTTTGCCGAAGCTGATCTTCATGGAAATGGGATGATATGACACCAGATGAAATAGATGCCCCGGATACCCCAGTAGTTCTGCTGTCACAAACTGGGGTAGAAGATGGGTTGTGACATTGTGGGGCTTATTAAGCAGTAATTTTGCCAAATAACTGCTGAAAGGTGTTGCAACAGATCTCAACAGGAAAAGACTGGACCCTAAGGAGCACAAATAAATCCTACGCTGGGTTGACCAGAGGTGACCAACGAGCCCTTTTAATTGTACAGTGCTTACTTTATTTATATTTATTTACTTATTTTTTTGAGACAGGGTCTTGCTCTGTTGACCAGGCTGGAGTACAGTGGCATGAACTTGGCTTAGTGTATCCTTGACCTCCCAGGCCCAAGCTATCCTCCCATCTCGCCTCCCAAGTAGCTGGGACTGTAGGGCACACACCACCATGCCTGGCTAATTTTTAAATTTTTGGAAGTTACAGGGTGTATTAGTCCATTCTTATGCTGCTATAAAGAACTCCCTGAGCCTGGGTAATTTATAAAGAAAAGAGGTTTAACTGACTCAGAGTTCAGCATAGCTGGGGAGGCCTCAGGAAACTTACAATCATGGCAGAAATGGAAGCAAACACTTCCTTCTTCACATGGCAGCAGCAGGAAGAATAAGTGCCCAGCAAAGGGGGAAGCCCCTTATAAAACCATCAGATCTCATGAGAACTAACTCACTATCATGAGAACAGGATGAAGGAAACCGCCCCCGTGATTCAATTATCTCCACTTGGTCCCTCCCATAATACCAAGGGATTATGCGAACTACAATTCAAGATGAGATTTGGGTGGGGACACAGCCAAACCATATCACAGGGTTTCACCATGTTTCCCAGGCTGGTCTCAATCTCCTGGGCTCAAGTGATCCTCCTGCCTTGGCCTCCCAAAGGCCTGGGATAACAGGTGTGAGCCACTGTGCCTGGCCTCAACACTTACTTTTTGCTCAGAGATACAACCTTCTGCAACCTAGGGAAATATTTGAAAGCAGTGTTTATTCAACAAGTAAGCCATGAAGAAGCTACACCTTTCCAGGAAGCCTATGAGGCAGGGGCCAAACCACAAGGGAGGAAATAGGTGTCACCAGGTGCAGCCCTGCTCTACTTCTGACTCACCGTCTGACCAGGCTCCTCTGGCTTCACTGTGCCTCACTTCTCCACCTGTCAAATAGAAGGGGGAGGGGATGGGATTGTTTTCTTGGCAAAATTCCCTGAAATCTTTTGCTGAAAGATTCTTCAGAAAGAGAAGATAGTATGGTTATCCCTTGGCTATTAGGTATGTGGTTGCTATGACTAGGGTTTGGAATAGTGTCACAATGTCATATAGCTATTTACAATAGCAAATGGGCATATAAGAATCCAGGAAGAGCTAGAAGTCCTCAGTAGGACATGCATTCCAGCAGGCTGAGGCTCAATCTTTCCAAGCACCAAACGGCCCTGTGCACGCACGCACACACACACACACACACACACTCCCATGGTGTTTTGGGAGCCTCTCATCTCTTTGCTCCAAGGCAAGGTCAGACTCTCACAGGACAATCTAGCACTTCCCAGCTGCTCTGGGGGAGGAAGAGCAGTGTGTCCTGCTCTTTCAGCAAAGATGGCCCTAGAACCACCCTAGAGCACCACTTCTAGAATGTGACCCACTCACAACACCTGTGAACTAGAAGCATTTCAGGTGACCTAAGGGACTGGGCCAAAAGACAGTTTACACTCTGGTGGTGCATGTGTGCATGCATGCCTGCATATATGTGTATGTGTGCACATGCAGGCACATTCTTGCCATATCTAAATCTGCCTATAAAAAACACACAAAAATTAAATGTAAAAATGTAATCTGGGAAAACCCCCCTAAGTCAGTTCTAGGATAGGCATGTGCCTGTGTGTGAATAGCACAACGTCAGTAGTGCCTGAGTCTTTAGCTCTCACAGACTCAAATGGAAGGCAGGGCACAGGGACTATGCTATATTCTGAAAGGATGGGTTGAGAATCACACGAATATTGACGAGGTAGGAGCAGAAATGTTGGCAGGAGTAGGCTTTCAGTAATGTTACTATTATATCCCACTAACCAATAAGAGGTGGCTGGGTGTGGCAGAGGGGAGGGCCCAGGAATAAACACTGAAAGGAGGGCTTGACATTGTGAAGACACTGGTGGATGTATATGGGGCTTGCTGGTGTATGAGGTGGCCAAGTGCTCAGCTCTACCCTCGTGAAATGGCGATGTTTCTATTCTGCTTTCATCTAGAATGCAGAATTATAGGACAGGGAGGTGCTTCTTAAGAACAGATTTTTATTTTTTTAATAGACACAGCAAAAAAGAAAAAAAGAAAAAATAAATAGAGACAGCATCATGCTATGTTGCCCAGGCTGATCTGGAACTCCTGATTTCAAGCAATCTTCCCATCTGGGCCTCCCAAAGCGCTGGGATTACAGGCGTGAGCTACCACCGTGCCCCACCTTAAGAACAGATTTAATTATTGACAAAAGCATAAGAAATGTATCAGAACTCACTTTCTCTTGCTCTCACTCCCCCCTCATCACTCTCAAACCTGTTTCCTCATTATTCTTGTTGATAGAGATGATCAAATTTATCATTTTATGTGCCTGGTACACAGTGCTTGCTCAACTGCTACTCAATGAATGAATGAAGAAATGCCTCTTAATTTTCAGAAACACTCTGTGAAGCAGTCTGTGAAGTACATTGCTTTGAGACCACAGCAGACCAGCAAAAGGAGGACAATGGGGAGGGCCTGCAGAGCGCAGAGCCCTCTGCTTCTGGCATCAGCCTCTGCTCTTTCCTGTGGGCCCTTGCCTCAGTTTCCTCCCCCATGCACTGGCCCCAGACTGAGCCCACTGCTCCCACATGGCCCATAAATCTCCTCCCAAACCCTCCAGCACTTCCAACAGCTGCCTCTGCCCTCAGCTTCTTACTGTTCTTTCCACCCTTTTCTGAAATCTCCTGCGCAAAGCCCCAAATTGGTTTGAGAGAAGAGGACTGGACAGCCAGGCTTGAGTCCACTTTAGCGGCAGGGGGTGGGGGAGTGGTGGGCGGAGGCTGGGAATGGCCATGAGTGAATACTTCCTAATCCCACCAACATATGTTGAAATGTAGAGGGACAACTAATACGTATTGAACATCTGCCCTAAGTCCGGTGCTTTACCCAAGCCGTTGCTGCAATTTGGGATGTTGTGATTCTCGCATTTTGCAGGTGAGAAGCGGAGACTTGGAGAAGCTAAGTGGCTTGCCCAGCTGTTCACAGCTAGTATGCAATTGCCTTCACTCCAGTCCCATATGCATTCAGCTACATCCTCATGCTGGAAATAAAGGAGAGATAAAGGGCAGAAATAAGTTAAGCACCAAAACCCATTTTCGATGTCTATACAGCCAGCACATATTACAATATGTATAGATAAAGGACTATTTGTGTGATTAGATTCTAAGGAGACCTATGTGAGTAAAGCCCCAGGTATAAAATTTTTAGCACACCACTGGACAGAGTGGTGGCCTTCCATAAATTCTTGCAGAATGAATAAATGGGTGTTCCGTGGCACGTGTTATATATCATTAAGGAGTTCTTTCAATGGGTCTGGCACTGTGTGAAGTGCTTTGCATTCCTTATCTCATATAATCCTCTTAATAACATAAGAGAGATGCCATCATTTTTCCACATTTTACTGTTGAGGAGCCAGAGACTTAGAAAAAGTAAATAACTTGCTCAAGGTCATACAACTAATCACTGTAGAGGTAAGACTTGGTTTCAGCTCTGCCTGGCTCCACAGTCCATGCTCTGGACCTGAGATCTCCTGCCTCCTGGGAGGAGGTGGGGTTGGCAATGCTCCCTCCCCCTAAGCCCCTCACCTCCTCCACCATATGCAAGGTACTCATCTGCCAGATGCCTTCTCTCACCATGCACAGCTGAAGGGCCACTTTAAAGCTTCCCCATACTATGGGGAACCAGCTCAACTAGAAAACCGGGCAGAGGACAAGCCCGTGTGCTGTTGCCCAAACTGACTTGCAGGGAGTTGGTGATGAAGAGAGTCTTGAGGCCCTTGCCCTGGTTTCTCTTTCCTGTCCCAGCATATCAGACAGACAGAGCACAAGATTGCAGAAAGGTCTAGCTAAGGAGGCCTGAGCTAGGGGTCATTTTTACCACTGTCTGGGCAAGCCCATTAACCTTGCTGAAACTGTTTTCTCCTCTATAGAACAATAATCACAATAACAATTGCTATCTGGTGGGACTACTGAGACCAGGCGCAGGCAGGTTTTTGGTAACTCTGCAGCGTCCACAAGTGACTCAGTCCCAGAGGCAGGGACATGGGCCTTTTCTACCCCACACTGCACCCCATCATGAAGGGGAAGGGAGGCCTTTCATAAACCAAGTGTATCTTGGGACCTGATGTTTTGCCTGGGTCTGAGCCGACCCCAGTGTTGGAACAGCTGCAGTGAAGGAGCTGCAGCTTCTGGGGCTGTTCTGGCTGTGGTCACCCTGCGGAGGAGGGAGTTTGCAGCCTGTCTGACGCTCCTGCATCTTCGGGGACTGAGAGCATTCAGCCTTTCCTTTCTCCCCCTAGATAATCACAGATACCTCCCTCTCTACTCCCTGCATAGGCCCACCTGTTTCTCCCTTCCCTTGGAGGGCAAGGCTGTACTATTGTGAGCGACACAGGGCCTTTACTTCCCTCAGGGCTGTCCTAACCATGGCAAGACCCTTTGTGGTTCCATCTCCACCCTGGTACAGCCAAGCTGACCATGGGTGTGTCTGCTGGGAGCAGGGGTGGGTTAGGAAGAGATGGTTGTGCCATTTCTCCCCACCCAGAGGCACACACGCACACACACACTCACACACCTTGACTAGTTGCTCTTTTTGGATTTCATTCTTCACAAACTGCTGCTCAGGTAGTATATGGTTAACAGAGGCTTCTTAGGGAACACAATCTTCTGCTCTTGGCTGAGAAGTTTAACGTGAGCCTTATGGCTGAGGGGAGATAGTGCTGGCACAACATGGACCTCCTCATAGCACACCAAGGTGTGCACGTCTGAGAGGGCGTTCTACTGTTCCCTCTCACTAAGAGGTAGATAAGTCCGGAATATCACTTGATGTTGAAAGGTAGCTCTAAAGATAAACTACATCTCTGGATAGTCATCGGGATCCCTTTGGGATCTTAGTTGACAGACAGTTGCCAAACATCCCAATGGTAAGTCAGTATTTACATTTGTGTTCATAATAAAATGTATGTATATATATTCCACTTGCCCAAACAGCAGCACCAACAGTTATAGAAGGATTCCTTATCACCTCCCTCTGCCAAATATTGGGGACTGAATCTCCCATGGCATCTCAGAGAAAAGCATAAGTAAAGCATAAGTAAAACAAAATCTCATCACCTGTTAAGTATATGTACTTCTTTATTTCTACTTTTAGGTCATATTCCTCCTATTACTAGGATATATTAATATTCAAAAAGGCCGGGTGCGGTGGCTCATGCCTGTAATCTCAGCACTTTGGCCGAGGCGGGTGGATCACTTGAAGTCAGCAGTTCAAGACCAGCCTAGCCAACGTGGCAAAACCCTGTCTCTACTAAAAATATAAAAGTTAGCCAGGTGTGGTGGTGCGTGCCTGTAGTCCAAGCCTCTTGGGAGGCTGAGGCAAGAGAATCGCTTGAACATCCGGGAGGCGGATTTTGCAGCAAGCCGAGATTGTGCCACTGCACTCCAGCCTGGGCAACAGAGGGAAACTCCATCTAAAAAAAAAAAAAAAAATCAAAGAAATCCAAATGTGTCAAATGTGTCTTTAACATTTGATCAAAAATTATTTTGCATTTTCAGCTGGCAAAACCTTTGCACTAATGCTATCAATGTCAGTGCAGACATCTGGCTATTAATACTTGATGGTATTGTATTGGGGATAGTGACTGGTTCAGGAGAGAGGCTCAGGAGAGAAGAATATCTCATTAACAAATATCTCCTTTAGGATACTCTTTAAGAATACTAATTTTTTTTTGCAACTTTAAGATTATTATTCCAAGACCTTATCTCAAGATTATCAGCATTATAGAATATATAACTAGAAGGCACCTAAAATGTCATCTAGATGGTACCTAATTTTGTATATGAGTGAACTAGGATTATACCAGCACTAAATTAGAAAAAAAAAATCAAGATGAAAAGGCTTGTGTTTATACCTGTTCTTTTTAAAAAATTTTTTACTTGAGGTTCAGATGGTACATGTGCTATATTTGTTCTTTAAAGACATTCAGCATCATTCATTCATTCAACTCAAATGTACTGAGCATATTTAACCTTCACAAATGTACCGTAAGGTAGGTTTTACTATTACTCATTTTACAGGTAGGTATTACCCATTTTACAGATGAGGAAACTTAGGCTCAGAGAGGTTAAGTCCAAGATCACATTTGTAGTAACTAAAGAACAGGAATTCAATACAAGCCTATCAGATTGTATTAGTTTTTTCTTGTTGTGTAACAAATTACCACAAATTTAGTGTCTTGAAACAACACCCATTTATTATCTCACCATTTCTATGGGTCAGAAGTTTGGGCACATTTTAGCTGGGGTCTCTGCTCAGGGTCTCATGAGGCTAAAATGACTATGTCAGCCAGGACTGCAATTTCACAATGAGGCTTGGGATCTTCTTTCAAGCTTACCATTTGCTGGCAGAATCCAGTGGCTTGTGGTTGTGGGACTAAGGCCTTCAGCTCCTAGAAGCCACCCACTGCTCCTGGCACACAACCTTCTCCACAACGTAGCAAATTGCTTCTTCATGGCCAATAAGAGAAGGTCTCCACTGCTTCAGATCTCTCCTTTCAGCAAAGGCCTGTATTCTCTTTTGAATGGCTCACTTGATTAAGTCAGGCCTACCCAGGATAAATTCCCTTTCAATGAACTCAAAGTCAACCTTAATTAATCTATAAAACCTCTTCACCTTTGCTATATAATGTAATCTATTCACTGGAGTAAAATTCCATCATATTCACCACTCCTGCCTACATCAAGGGGAAGGCATGCACACCAAGGGTCAGGAATCTTTGGACAATTTTAGAATTCTACCTACCACACAGATGCTAGTGCCCATATATTCTTAAACTACATACTTCCTCCCCCAAAGCAATGAACATTGGTCTGAGCCTCAGCAGACAAACAAAAGTTATACCATGTAAGTGCAATGAAGGAATTATGCACCAAGTGGAAAGAAGCGTAGTAAGGAAAAATGATCTACTGTGCATACGTGGTGGGGTTGGAGAGGGGAGATTTATGGGGAGCTTCAAGAGCTGGTGTTTCAACTGGATGGCCAAGAAGAGGAGCACACCTTCTCACTTTTCTGTCTCCACTGCCTAGCAGTCTTGGGGCTCATAGTAGATACTTGATAAATGTCTGTTGACGTGAATGACTGTGTGAGTGTCTTCTAGGCAGAGTAGGGGAAAGAGCATTCTAGATAGAGGAAACATCATGTGCAGAGGCCCAGAGATGTGAAGCCATATGCTATGTTCAAGGATCCATGAGAAGTGTCAGACACCATTAAACATGCAAGGCAGACAATGCATCCAGAACATGGAGGGCCTTGAATACAGTGCTGAAAATGTAGGGTTTTAATTTGTAAATGAAGAGGAACATACAAAGAGGGGAAAAAAATCAGACTTGTGTTTGAGAAAATTAACTCCCATGACAGTACAGTACCCAAAGGCTGGTTTGGGATGAGGTTAGGATGGGAGGGGTGAGGATGACCCAGGGCTGTAGGAGTTAGTGTCGGGAGGCTGAGTAGTCCAGGTGAGGGAGGAGGGCCCACACTGAGGCGATGCAGTGGCATGGAGGAGAGGGCTGGCTTCCGAAGCTGCTCAGGAAGCAGCGTTGACAGAACTGCATGCCTGACAGGATCTGAGGGATGAAGGAATCACGGAGGATGACGGAGGATAACTCTAACTTAGAAGAAGAGTAAAGAATAGAATCATCCATTGAGCTTGAGGATTAAGAGAAAGACTAGGGTTGAGGAAGAGGCCAATAAGGTGTGGAGGCGGTGATGGTGGGAGGAAAGGTGGCGGTGGATGGCAAGGACGCTTCAGGACATGTTGAGTTTGAGGTGCCCATGAAATATCCCAACAGAGAGGTCCAAGAGAAGGCAGCTGAGTTCTTAGCTCTGGAGAGCTGGTCTCCAGCTTATAGGAGGGCAATCAGGTCACAGCAATGGATAACCACAGAGGGACAGAGGGACAGAGGGCAGAGTAAGGAAGGAGGGAGCTGAGAACAGAACCATGGGTTGCAGGTCTGCATCATCAAGGGGAGAAAACATTACCTGGAATCAAAGGTGAGAGAAGAGAGGATCTGTGAGGCTGCAGATGCATAGTTACCTCAAATATAAACAAAAGAGAAATGGGGGGATGCTTTATTGTCAAAAGAAATAGTGCCCATGAAAATCCCTGTTGGGCTGGGTGCAGCAGCTCACGCCTGTAATCCCAACACTTTGGGAGGCTGAGGCAGGAGTGTTGCTTGAGCCCAGGAGTTCAAGACCAGCCTGAGCAACATAGTGAGACCGTTGCCTCTAAAAAAAAAAAAGGAAAGAAAGAAAGAAAGAGAGAAAGAACCCTGTTGGTATTTCACTGGCTTGAGTTGTAAAGAAGAAAAGGAAGGCCAGACACACCAGAGCATGTGTAATTTAAACAAACACAACTCTTAAGTAAATTAGCTAGGAGAATGGATTGTTGCAGATTTCTTTATTGGGTTAGGAAGTACTTGTTTTCACTGAAGGCTATTCTTTTGAAGAAAAAAACAACTTTGAGTTAAAATTTATTAGTCTCCTTTGATCTCTGTAATTAGGAGATTTGACCCAAGCATTCATCAGTTTTTAATGAAAATCAGTTACTTTCAACGGTTTGTTTTCTTATAACTTGAAGAACAAAAGAGTGTTTTTCGTAAGATCATCAAGGGTGAGACAGGATTTTGTAAGAAGAGAGATCACTGTGGAAAAACAAAATTTTAAAAGGGAACAGATCCACTTTGTATTGTTTTTCTTTTCCCCATCCTCAGATGCTGCCAAATAACCTGAACAATACCACCAATTGCTCTGTCCCACGAAAATTTGGATGTTTCAAAATTGCCTTCAGAAGAACAATCTACTTAATTGAAAAACTGTAGAGACAAAGTCAACCAAGTGCCTGTCAATGGATCCCAGTCTCTGAACGCATTATCCAGAACCGGTAGCCAGTAACAGTCACTTAGCTCAGGCCCAGACCAGCTGAGCTGCAGAGATGCAAGTGCCGAAAAGCGAATCTCTCCCTGCTTTACTCATCTGCCGCCCCGGAATCTGATGTCTTACTGAGTAGCTGGCCAGGTGTCCCCATTTTTAGTGACTTGGAGGAGGCAGGAGACTTGGCAAAGCAGCAGGAATACACACACACCCCTCACTTCTGTCCTCTGCAATCCCCTGAAAAACAGGCTCGTCGGCTTTAACTGGAATCACAAACTTAAGTTCTAGAATGAAGTAGCGGATGTTTACGTGAAACGATCCTATTTCTCTAATATTCAGTCAGCAAGTAGTTGTCGAGATGGGGTTTACATATTGAAATCCATGGATAGGAGGATTGGCAAGAACTTTGAACAATGGGGTCAATGAGATGCTGAAGAGAAGCCCTGCCTAGGGGAAGAGAATGAGGCGATGGGGACACCAGTGGCTCCTGGCGCCTGGATGAATGGAAACCAGAGGCCTCGAGCCCATTAACCAGAGCAGAAATGGAACCAAGCAAGAAAACACATGAAGGTGGAAAGAACAGAAAGGGACAAACTATTTTCTTACTGAAAATGGGAAAGTTACACACCTACTCCTCCCAAACATGATGATGTTCTGTTTTGTTAAACTCTTTGAGAAGGTGACTGCGTACAGAAATATGGTCTAGCCTATCAATTTACGAGAAACATTTATTAATCATTCCCAGTGAAAGTGTATTTGGATGTCAGCTTTAAGTGGATCCTCATGAAGAAATAAAGTCGATGAAGTCTGAAAACTTTTATCTACTTTGGAAGGATGAGGAGGGTAGATTGCTTGAGCCCAGCAGTTTGAGACCAGCCTGGGCAACATGGCAAAACCCCATCTTTACAAAAAATTAGCCGGGTGTGGCCATGCACACCTGTAGTCCCAGCTACCTGGGAGGCTGAGATGGGAGGATCACCTGAGCCCAGGAGGTCAAGGTTGCAGTGAGCCATGATCATGCCACTGCACTCCAGCCTGGGCAACAGAGTGAGACCCTGTCTCCAAACAACAACAACAACAACAAAACAAAAAAACAAATCTCCAAATCCCCCCCTCCAAACACTTTTATCTCCTGCCATGTGAAGCTTTAAAGTTAAAACAGAGGTTTAAAAAAAAAAAGTGCAGGGATATGAGCACATCAAACCAGCTCCAAACCCTGGCTCCACCACTTAGTGGTATGACCTTGGAAAAGTTCCTTGATGTCTCTAAACCTCAGTCTTCTCATCTATACAGTGGGAAAATAATATTCCAGATCCATAATCCCTTATCAGCAATTCAGAAATCCAGTGGGCTCTGAAAAACAGGTTTTTTTTTAAGTTTGCAGGAAATTCATTTGATGGTAAAACCTGACCTGAAAGATGATGAGACTTTATATAATATAATATTTATTTATCCCATTAAGCATGATT
This sequence comes from Nomascus leucogenys, assembly GCF_006542625.1. Taxonomy (NCBI): domain Eukaryota; kingdom Metazoa; phylum Chordata; class Mammalia; order Primates; family Hylobatidae; genus Nomascus; species Nomascus leucogenys. The sequence goes on along the minus strand of NC_044396.1, from coordinate 52,951,114 downwards.
ATCCATATGTCGGCTGTAGAAATATCAATGTCTAATGATGGATGTCACCCCAGACCTTGCTGGGAGGTGTTATGAAAAATACGGTACATGCACAGATTTGCCCCTTAAAAACATGAACACTTCGGAATTCTGAAACATACCTGAATCTGAATGGAACCAGATATGGGATTGGGACCTATACCTTGGGGGTAGTTGGAAATACAGTGAGATAATGTGTGTGAAGTGCTTGTCGCAATGCCTGGCACTTTGTAAGTGCTCAGGAAATACAAACAATAATTTATTATTTTAAAGCACTCAAATGAGTGATTCTTGTCATGTTCTTTTCACTGTGGAATTTGCCTAGGAAACTGCAAACTCTGAAGCTCTGACTCTCAGTGTCGCCCCAAGAGTCCACACTTTTGGAGGAAGAACCTCCCTGGTGAGATGCACCATGTCCCTGAGGGTGCGGTGGAGTTGTGACCCAGACCCTAAAGCCAAGGAAAAATCTCTGAACATACAACATTCAACAAGGACAAGGACAGGGAATGAAAGAAGTTCTGACGTTGGACAGACACACTTCCAAAAGTGGCATGGCTTGATGGATGAAGGCTCAACTTTGGGGCCGGAGAGACCTCGGTCCTAACTCTGTGCCATCCATGGTGGTGGAAATCTCTGAGTCTCAGTTTCTTCATGTGTAAAATGGGATAATAATACTTACCTAAAACATTTGTCATGGGATAGTAATACTTACCTAAAGCACTTTGTATGGGGCCTGGTACACAGAACATGCTCGAAAGTGAAGGCAGACAGACACATGCACATTCCACGTATGCTGAGTGACACAGAAACCCGAGGTTACTACCAAACACAGTTCTGCTTTGCCCTAAATTGGCCAAGGCTCCCTCGAGGAAAGGCTAAAGCCTTAGCTTTCCTGCGAAAGCTGAGGAGGAGAAGCCAAGCAGAAGGGGCTCACTGTCTACGAAGACTTACAAACCCACGGTGGCAGGAATGGAGCCTGGGTCCTTCTCTCTCAAGAAGGCAGGCACCCTCAGCTTGCTTTGGGGACCTCTGATTCAATAGGACAGGCAGGCATAATGTCAGGTGGGGGATTACAAGGTGGTTTATGGATACATAGAGAGTCAATGAGGCTCATTCACACCCTGAATCCAGTTTTTGGCTGGATTACCAAGTCCCAGTTTGACTCTTACCCTTATAAAAGGAATAATGTTAAGGTGTACTTAGGAGGAGAAGGAGTTGTTTTCTGTGACTCCAAGTGAATCCTTTCATAAGGGAGACCTTTCACCCAAATTATTACTTTGTCCTCATATGCCCGAATCCACACTTAAAATGAAAAGTCCACAGCTATTCATTCCTGAGGATGGCCTTCAGCTTACCCTAGTGAGTGCCTTGTTTTCTATAGTTGGAGACGCTGACCTACATAATCACCTTTTCTCCAGACCTGAGCCCTGGGACTTGAGAAACACCAAGTATAAGACATCATCAACCCCCAGGTGTTCTGAAGCCCCACTCCTTTTCTCTTTCTTGACCACTGTGGCTGAATGTGAATCCCCACCTTTCCTGCCCTCCTGGGGACCATAGGAATTCTGCTCCTCATTGCAGGTGAGTCACGTCAGTATCTAGAACACACGTTGTGCCATTGCCTGCCCCACTCTAGCACAGAGACTTCCCAGCCATCCTTCAAATGCCAGCTCTCTGTGAACTTACCCCCATCTCTTCACAGCGGAATGGCTCAACAGGCAGGCCCACTCCATGGTTAAGACACCAACCATGCTGGGTAACAGAAGAAGAGGTAGAGAATGAACATGGGAGAGAGAAAAAAGAAATTTTAAGCCGGGTGCGGTGGCTCATGCTGTAACCCAGCACTTTGAGAGGCCAAGGCGGGTGGATCACTTGAGGTCAGGAGTTCAAGACCAGCCTGACCAACATGGTAAAACCCTGTCTCTACCAAAAATACAAAAAATCAGCTAAGCGTGGTGGCAGGTGCCTGTAATCCTGGCAACTCAGGAGGCTGAGGCAGGAGAATCGCTTGAACCCAGGAAGCGGAGGTTGCAGTGAGCCTAAATTGTGCCACTGCACACTAGCCTGGGTGACAGAGTGAGACTCTACCTAAAAAAAAAAAAAAAAGAAAGAAAAGAAGAAATTTTAAAAATAATTTGACGTTTGATTAATTGTTTAAAGCATCAAAGTATAAAATAAATCTCCATGTATCCATACTGGTATCAATAAATAATTGAATAAATAAATAAATGTGGGAGAAAGGAAAGCTTTTCCTTACAGAAGAATTGAAAGCAAATAAATGTATTAATAATTAAGAAAATAGAAAATCATCATTGGCCGGGTGCGGTGGCTCACGCCTGTAATCTCAACAATTTGGGAGGCTGAGGCGGGCAGATTGCCTGACCTCAGGTGTTCGAGACCAGCCTGGACAACACGGTGAAACCCCATCTCTACTAAAATACAAAGAATTAGCCAGGCATGGCGGGGTGTGCCTGTAATCCCAGCTACTTGGGAGGCTGATACAGGAGAATCACCCGAACCTGGGAGGCGGAGGTTGCCATGAGCCGAGATTGCATCACTGCACTCCAGCCTGGGAGACAGGAGCACCGACTGGGAGGGGGGGCAGAGCCAGACTCCATCCACAAAAAAAAAAAAAAAAAAAAAAAAAAAAAAAAAAAAAAAATTCAAGATTGTGAGAGATAAGGGAAGACTGAGGAACTGTCACAGCTTGGAGCTAAGGACATATGACAACAAAATGCAGTGCAGAATCCTGGATTGGATATAGAAACAGGAAAAGAACATTAGTGAAAATATTAGTTAAGCCTGAACAAAGTCAGTCATCTAGTTAATAGTATTCTATGTTTGTTAATTCTGAATTTTAATCATGTACTATAGTTATGCAAGATGTTAGCATTAAGGAAAGCTACGTGAAGCATTTAGGAAAACTCAATATTATTTTTACAACTTTTCTGTATGTCTGAAATTATGTCAAAATAAAATATATTTTTCCTAAAAAAATCAGGGGGTGTGCACAGTGGCTCACACCTGTAATCACAGCACTTTGGGAGGTTGAGGCAAGAGGATCAGTTAAGCTCAGGAGTTAGAGAGCAGCCTGGCCAATATGGTGAAACCACATCTCTACTAAAAATACAAAAATTAACCAGGCATGGTGGTGCATGCCTGTAATCCCAGCTATGCAGGAGGCTGAGGCAGGAGAATCGCTTGAACCTGAAGACGGAGGTTGCAGTCAGCCAAGATTGCACCACTGCACTCCAGCCTGGATGACAGAGAGAGCTCGGTCTCTGGGAAAAAAAAAAAAAAAAGCACTGGAGTAGTGGGACCATTGTGGGTTTCCCTGCATTAGCTGAATGCTTGCATCAGTTGAATGGTTTGGTATTGTTTCTATTGCGAATTCCGTATTGGGGTGTGGGGGAGACAGGATGAGGCACCAGGATCATTTCAGGGCTCAGGGCCTCTGAAAGTTGCTTTGGACAAATTGGCTTTGTTCCCAGAAAGTCACCAACCAGCTCTATTTCTCACCCAGGCCCATTGCATCCCTTCTTGGAGGCTGAAAGAACTCAAAAACATCTGCCACGGCATCACCAAACCCTCTTCCAGGGTGATTCTAAGGACTTGGAATCCTTAACCCCAGGATGTGGCCACACTTTATGGTGTCCATAGGGCAATCCTAGCAGGATAGACCATTCACTTTCACTTTAATTTCAGAGACAGAAGCATGCAATGCTTGGGGGGGCAGTGCCATTTCCTTAGGGTGATAATAGAACCGACTTCTCAGGTTCTAGGAATTAGATGAGCTAACACATGCTCCACAACATGGGTGAACTTTGAAGACATTATGCTGAGTGAAATTGGTCAGACACAGAAGGAAAAAGATTGTATGATTTCACATATATGAAGTATTTCAAATGGGCAAATGTATAGCAACAGAAAGTCAGATAATGGTTACCAGAGGCTGGAGGGAGAGGGTAATGGGGAGCTATTGTTTCATGGGTAGAGCTGCAATTTGGGAAGATGGAAAAGTCCCAGAGATGGATGATGATGACGGTCGTACAACATTGTGAACGTACTTCATGCCACTGAATTGATTCTTAAAATTTAGTGGCATTAAGTCTGGGTGCAGTGGCTCACACTTGTAATCCTAGCACTTTGGGAGGCCAAGGTAGGAGGATTGGTTGAGACCAGGAGTTCAAGACCAGCCTGGGCAAGATAGCAAGACCGCTATTTCTACAAAAAATAAAAATTAGCTGGGCGCCGTGGCTCAAGCCTGTAATCCCAGCTACTCATGAGGCTAAGGTTGGAGGATTACTTGAGCCCAGGAGTTGGAGACTGCTGTGAACTATGATCACACCACTGCACTCCAGCCTGAGCACTAAAGCAAGAACCCTGTTTCTAAAACAGAAAACAAAACAAACCTATGCTGGGCCACCAGGTGCAGTGGCTCACACCTGTAATCCCAATACTTTGGCAGGCCAAGGTAGGAGGATTGCCTGAGCTCAGGAGTTTGAGACCAACCTGGGCAACATGGTGAGACCTTGTCTCTACAAAAAAAAAAAAAAAAAAAAAAAAAAAAAAAAATTAATAATTTAGTGGCATTAAATACACTTAAAAATGGTTTAAATGGTCCATTTTATGTTATGTATATCCACCATATCACAATTTAAAAATAAATAAAAAATAATTAGATGGGATCATAGAAAGCTCCTGTAAAACATGTGGCCCACAGTAGACACCAAATATCATTCTTTATTAAAGTTTCAGAAAATAGAACTATTATATAATTGTTTAATGTGAATTTTGGCCATGGCAGCAGCCACATATGACTTCGTACAATTAATCAAATTCTTTTTTTTTTTTTTTTTTAGATAGTCTTTCTCTCTCTCCCAGGCTGGAGTTTAGTGGTACAATCTCGGCTCACTGCAGCCTCAACCTCCTGGGTTCAAGAGATTCTCATGCCTCAGCCTCCCAAGTAGCTGGGATTACAGGCATTTGTATGCCACCACACCCCACTGACTTTTGTATTTTTAGTAAAGATGGGGTTTTGTCATGTTTCCCAGGCTGGTCTCAAGCTCCTGGCCTCATGCGATCCACCTGCCTTGGCCTCCCAAAGTGCTGGGATTACAGGCATGAGCCACCACACCTGGCCACTTAACTATATTCTTAACCTCACTATGGCCTGGTTTTCAACATTTATTTTTCACTCTACACAACATTAAGACTGAATGATGAATTTTTAAAAAAATATTAGACTCACATGTCCTATAAAAGCCTTTCTGTTGAAATTGACACTGACTGCATGATTCTCAATGCTGCCATGAGAAAATTTGGCCATGGTTCTAGGTGTGACTTTACAAACATCCTTGCAACTATATCCTAATTCTATTGATCGAATTGTGTTTCTTTCTGGATTTGCCAAATCACTTTAACCCTCTCTCCACCTCCACTGACACTGCTGTCACCACCCCTACCACTTTCAGCGGACCACATCAGAGCCACCTGGGAAGGTGATTTCATCATGTGGACACAGGGGCGGAACTTGAAAATCACTCTTATAGCTAGTATTGTCATGACATCTTACTGCTGCTGAGCGTGTGGCCAAACTCTGCTAACTTGCTGAGACATGGCTGGCATTTCATCGCGCTCATCACTCAGCCCTTTTTTGTGATGAGGCTCCTTGCAGTACGGTGGGACTAGCTCAGTCTCTCATTAAACGAGGCTCACATGGAGGATCCGCCAAGAGTGAAACACTGTCTTGCAAAATGCTTCTTTTTATGGTTTTCTGTGATGGAACATTGTATTGTTCCACATTTTAGCTCTGGTTTTGTAATCACTGATTATGTAATGAATTCTGATTCTGTGCCTGCAAAATTGGTCTGTGCCACTAAAGACAAAGGCGAATGCGACTACTTTAGAACACACAGAGATTGAGGCACTCTGTCTGTGCCCTCCCACCCCCTCCACCACCACGCTTGCTAATCTTGTCAAAGATTGGTATCACATTATACTACCATTTAGGGGGCAGGAGATGGGAGTGGCACAGCATAAAAACTCCCTCACTTTTGCACAAAGAATAGTGAATGCTAAGTAGTTTTGAAATGTGCAATTTTGTAAAACATCAGCTACCTCTAGTGGGGCTGACTCTGACTGCCTCAATAATCTGTAAATGCTTAAAAATCTGTGTCCTTTAAGATTAGGATTGCCAGGGAAAATACAGGACTCCCAGTTAACTTCGAATTGCAGATAAGCAGTGGATACTGTTTTTTAGTATAAGTGTATCCCAAATATTGCATAAGACATACTTATGCTAAAAAATTACTCATGGCTTATATGAAATTCACATTTAACTGGGCATCTTCTAGTTTTATTTGCTAAATCTGGCAATCCTACTTGAGATCAGACCCTTGTCACTGTCCTATCCTGCAGGCAGGTCTGTCCTTGTGGAACTCCAGTAATGCATTCTGCCAAGAAACCTGGGACAGAAGGAGGCAAAGGAATAATCTTAATCACACTTGGCTTTTTGTTTTTATCTAGCTCCAAGCATCACAGATATGCATTAAATTCATAAATAAAGTTTTAGTTCATTTTTATCCTGAAACCTTAGCAAGCTTGGACTCCATCGAGAGGGAGGATGTGGAAAGGGGAAAGAATGACTCAGGGATCAGCTGGGCCACTCAGCTGGCCACTCGGGTTGGTCACTCATCCCAAACCGAGTGGCCCAGCATGGCACTGTCGCCTTAGTCTCTGTGTCTCCACTCGCAAACTTACAGGATTGGATTCAATGACTTTAAGGCTCCTTCCAGGGCTGAAAATTCTATGATTCTGCATTCAAAAGGCCTGAAACTTCCAATGTATGCTACTGAAAATCACAATAATAGATGAGAATTTTAAAACATAAGGGATTTTTTATTTATGCTACAAAAGTTTAATACTCACCAAATTTCCATCTGAGAAGAGTACAGATCTTGACATTCTCAGAACCTTGCTATTATATTGAATATTTTGTGCAAAATTTTTACTTAATCGGTACCCAGGTACAAGATTTGCCTGTCAGAATACTCTAAGAGAGTTTTCTGCTTGTCTGTCCTTCCTGAATGACTCTGGTAAAATCCAACACTCTAAATTTAAGCTGTAACCTGGACCCAAGTTATTAGTAGCTACTCTACAATCTGTATAATCTGGGGTGAAGGATCTCGGGTATTCAATAAAAACATTCTTAATCCAGGTCCAAAAATATGCTGAGGAAAAAGGCACTTAGGGGAGCACACTGCTCACGCTTTTCAAGTGATTGAACAAACATCGATTGCTTGGGACACCCCACACATTCCCCTGGCTTCTATATTAATGGCTTTCAAATCTCTATGTCCACATTTCATCTCTCTCCTGAGTTTCAGAACAAAATTTCCAACCCCCTACTAGAAATCTCTGCCTGGATGTCCCACAGTAAATCCAAAATAAACTTCTTCTTATCTTCACCCCACAGCCAATCTGTTGGTTTCCTTTAACTTGGTTAATGGTATTATTATCTACCATCATTATTAGCACAAGCTGGAAACAGAGCAATTACCCCCCACCCTGAATCAATGAGTACGAAGTCCACCCAATTCTGTCTCCTAAATGACTCTTAATCTATGTCCCCTTTATCCATTCCAAGGTCACTGCCTTAGTTCAGTCCTTTCACCTCTCACTGCAAGTAGAGACTTTCCCATCCATCCCCACAGAGGCAGAGGGGTTTTTCCAAAATACAGCTCTGATCCTCCTCACCCCTGCTCCCAACAGCCCTCCACTGCCTGGGGAGGAAGTTCCAAACTCTTAGATTTGGTGAATGTGGCCTTTTGATTTCTGACCACAGCGGATTACTCCAATTTCATCTCCCTCCTCAATACCCTAATACCCAACAACTTGCCATTTCCCCATCCATCATCTCCTTGCAAGCCTGCCTATACTGATCCCTTCCTGGAAATTTATCCTTTCCTCCCTCATTTAATCCAGCTGGAAAATTCCAACTCATCCTTCAAGACCTCGCTCAAGTGTCTCCCTGGGCAGGCCTCCCTGACCAGGCCCCTGCCTCACTCCACCCTCGGCAGGGTTAATGACTCCTTCCCTTGGAATGCCTCAGTGCATTGTTTAAACCTTACTTGTCTCACTGACCCTTTGCATTACCATCGTGTAGTTTTCATCTGCTTCCTCTATTAAACTATGAACATTTTGAAGATGGGGTTTTGGTTTATTGGCTTTGTATCTGTAGGAGCCAGCAAAGGGCCTGGTACAAGGCAAGTTCTCCATAAACAGTTAGGGGTGGAGATACAGGGGATGGATAAATGAAATTCAAAAAGAAGTGACATTTCTACATAGAAATTGTTGTAAGTGCTTTATCTCATTTATTTCCTGTAAAAGAACCCTACAGAGGTTCTTATAGGAAATGATTACTTCCATTTTATAGATTAAGAAACAAAGAGTTTAAGTAACTTGTCCAAGTTCACATATTTAATTAACGAAAGAGCCCACACGTGGCCTTTGTTCCTCCACATTCTTTCCATTCCCAACTATGGTGGGGGAATTAACAAGCAGAGGAGAAGTCAAATGTGAGGTGGCAGTAAGGAGACACTATAAGGAGCAGGGATATTCTACAGATCGTTCATCTGTCTCTCAATGACTCGAAACGTAATAATTAAATAGTCTGTGAATCCCATCTAAATTCCAGGCTTCCTTGGTTTTCTTGGGGGGGGACATTTTTTTTTTGCTTTTTACATTTTTGTTATTGTGAAATGTTAACTATTACAGAAAGAGTGAAGAGTGGATAAACATATATGGATGGTTTAAGAATAATTATTAGCAGAGTGCCACTGCACTCCAGCCTGGGCAACAGAGTGAGACTCCATAACAAAAACAAAACAAAACAAAACAAAACAAAAAAACAAACAGAATAATTATAACCTGTGCAATGCTACCCATTTCAAGATACAGAATTGCCAGGGCCTCAGAGTCCTGTCCTCTCTGTCTCTCTTCTCAATCACTAGAGGAACCACTGTCCTGACTTCTGTGATAGTCACTTCCTTGCTTTTATTTATTGCTTTGTTATAAGTAACACACACACACAACTCCCCACTACATATATTTAGATGCTCCTTGAGTTATAATAGGATTATGTCCAGATATACCCATCGTAAATTGAAAATCTCTCTCTTTATTTTTTTTGAGACAGGGTCTTGCTCTGTCAGGCTGGAGTGAGTGCAGTGACATGATTATGGCTCACTGCAGCCTCCACCTCCTGGGCTCATGGGATCCTCCTGTCTCAGCCTCCTGAGTTGCTGGGACCACAGGCACACACCAGCATGCACGGCAAACTTTTAAAATTTCTTGTAGAGATGGAGTCTTGAGCTTGAACTCCTGAGCTCAAAGCAATCCCCCTGCCTCAGCCTCCCAAAGTGCTGAGATTACAGGTGTGAGACACTGCATCCAGCCAAAACTATCGTAAGTTAAAAATGCATTTATTGGGAATGATAGTAAAGGAAGTAATAAAAAATAACTTTTAAAAATGCATTTAGGCTGTCTATGGGAAAAGCAGAATTCAACACTCCCCTATAGATAAAGTCTTCCAAAAAAATTGCATTTCATACACCTAACCTACTAAACCTCATAGATTGGCCTAGCCTAGCTTAAATGTGCTGAGAACACTTACATTAGCCTACAGTTGGGCAAAATCATCTAACACAAAGCCTATTTTGCAATAAAGTGTTAATATCTCACATAGTTTATTAAATGCTGTAGTGACAGTCAAAAACATAATAGTTGTATGGGTACTGGAAGTATGGTTTCTACTGAATGCATATCGCTTTCCCACCATCATAGAGTCAAAAAATTGTTAAGTCAAACCATGGTAAGTTGGGGACTGCCTGTGTGTGTGTGTGTGTACTTATTAGTTTCCTATTGCTGCTGTAACAAATTACCACAAACTTAGTGCTTGCAACAATGCAAATTTATTATCTTACACTTCTAGAGGGTGGAAGTCTAAAATGAGTCTGTAGGTCTCTGGTCTTTCTAGAGACTCTGTGGGAGAATTCATTTCCTTGCAAAAACTGCAATTACTTTTGCATCACTTTAATAATATTTACTTAGATGTATCCATATACTTACCACTTCTTTGAACTTTCTTCTTTCTTTTATCTCAGATGTCCCTTATGAGATCACTTTTATTCTACCTAAAGGAAAGGTCTGAAGTCAGAGTGTACTAGGAGGAAACTCTGTATCGATTTGTCTAAAAAATGACTTATTTTGCCCTCATTCTTGGAAGATATTTTTGCTGGATATAGAATTCTGGTTTGGCAATTATTTAAGTTCACTGATGGTTTCATTCCACTGGCTTTGGACTTCCTTTGCTACTTTCACTCAGCTATTGCCTATTTGTCACTATTTTGAAGATCGTCTTTTTCTTTGGTTGATTTTAAGACCTCGTTTGTCTTTGGTTGTTAAAGTTTCACAATGATATGTCTGGATACAGATTTCTTTTTATTTTTCTTGCCATTTCTTTCTACCATTCTTAAATGTGTAGACTGATGTCTTTGATCAGTTCTGGAAAATTTTCAGCTATTATGTCTTCATATATTATTTTTCTCCAAGTCCCTTTCTCCTCTCCTTCTGGGAGTCTGATTAAAGGAATGTTAGATCTTTTCACTCTATATTCTCCATGTCTCCTAACCTATCTTTTGTATTCTCTATACTGCTGTCTTCCTGTGCTGTACTGCACATAATTTCTTCTGATCTATATTGCAGTCCTCTAATTCTCTCTTCATTAGTATTTATCTGCTGTTAACATATGTCAATTGAGTTTTACATTTTGGTTATTGTATCTTTTATTTTGAGAAGTTCAATTTGGGTTTTGTTTGTTTGTTTGTTTGTTTTGAGACAGGGTCTCACTCTGTTACCCAGGCTGGAGTGGAGTGGCATGATCTTGGCTCAGTGCAGACTCAACCTTCCTGGGCTCAGTCAATCCTCCCACCTCAGCCTCCCAGGTAGCTGAGACTACAGGTGCATACCACCATGCCCAGCTAATTTTTTGTATATTTTGTAGAGACAGGGTTTCACCATGTTGCCCAGGCTTGTCTTGAACTCCTGGGCTCAAGCAATCTTCCCTTTGGGACTCCCAAAGTGCTAGGATTACAGGTATGAGCCACCATACTTGGCCTGGTTCCTTTTCAAATCTGCTAGGTCACTTTTATAGTTCCCTTTTCCATATTTTTTTTTACTAATGTTTTAATTAAATTTAGTAAGCATAGTTGCTATTTTATAGAGTCCATCTAATAATTTCAAAATTTGAAGTCTTTGCAGGTCTCTTTCTTCTATTTCTGATTCTTAATGGCTTATTTCCTTATAGGCTTGGTTATTTTAGACTACGTGCTGATCATTGTCCTTAAAAATTATTTGGGGGGATTATTCGAAGCATAGGGTGATGCTAATTTCCTACAGAGAGGACTTTCATTTGCTTGTGCCAGGCACCCAGGGGCACTTTGCACTAAGGCACTTTAAACTAAATTCACAACTTGAGAGGCTTTTATGATTTTATGGCTTCTTTTGTTTGTTTGCTTTTATTAATTTATTTTTGACCACCAAAGTGATATAAATTTGGAAGCCATGACAGGACTAATTTGCACCTGCAACTTCTCAGGGCTGTTTCCTACCATTGCTACCTGCCCTAGTCTGCTTATCAGAAGGGCAGCTTTGCCTGTGATCTCCTGGGCCTGATGGGGAAGGCACATTGACTTTTGTTTCACCCTTGTCTGTGGAGTTGACCCATGTTAGTAAGGGGAGGGACAGGCTGTGGTGGGCTATGATTCTGTCCCCCTTGTCCTGAAAGGCCCTCAGAAACAAAGTTCAAGTTTGCCTAAGCTGGCAAATGCCCTCAGTGCAAAAACAGCTTCAGGGCTCTACATAACTTTCAGAGTTCTTATTTTCTCTTTGATTTTGGACTTTAGTTTTTTTACTATTTTGCCAGATCTTTTATGCTTTTGAGAAGTTAAACTTTTTTTTTTAAACGGAATCTCACTCTGTCGCCCAGGCAGGAGTGCAGTGGCATGATCTCGGCTCACTGCAACCTCCACCTCCCGGGTTCTAGTGATTCTCATGCCTCAGCCTCCCGAGTAGCTGGGATTACAGGCACACACCATCATGCCCGGCTAATTTTTGTATTTTTAGTAGAGACAGAGTTTCACCATGTTGGCCAGGCTGGTCTTGAACTCCTGGCCTCCAGTGATCTACCCATCTCAGCCTCCCAAAGTGCTGGGATTACAGGCATGAGCCACCGTGCCTGGCCAACATTTTTTTTTAGCGAATATTTTTGGTTGTTTTCAGTGGGAAGTTCATCTGAATACCTATTTTGCCTTATTCCTGGGCATGTAAATCCCTTCCTGATCTTTGTAGGCTCTGTTGAACTGCACACTTAGCAACTAAAAAACCAGCATAACTTGCTCTCAACAACTTAACATATGGAAAAGCAAGCATATGTTTTTTTACCTCTTATGTACTTCAGGAAAATTATCATTGCAAGTTTCCCTTAAATAGATACAAAAATTGAATTATATAAAATGTCTCAGGAACATATCAGAAATTTTCTAAGAAATGTTTTTTAACTTAATTTTTTAACCACTATTAAATTATTTTAAATTGTAACACTTTATCCAAAAATTACTTTTCCAGCAAACTCAGCCACCCAAGAATCCAGGAATGAGTATAACATGACTCTACATAGTCCAATTAGATGGCACAATGTTCATTACTTTATTTAAAGCACCTTATTCATCAGAAAGTCCCTAAGGCTTCATCTAGAGCCTAGTAACTCTGATTTTACACACAACTCTAAGAAACCTGATTCTCTAATTTTCTAGTCCATAACCTCTTAGAAATAATAACTTGAAAGTAAACATACATTTTGAAAGTGGGCTCGCAGGACATTGTGGCTCACACTTGTAATCCCAGCATTTTGGGAGGCCGAGGTGGAAGGATCACTTGAGGCCAGGAGTTTGAGGCCAACCTCAGCAACATAGTGAGGCCCAGACTTTATTTTTTTCAAAATAAAGAATAAAATAGCTGGACACAGTGGCTCACACCTGTGATCCCAGCATTTTGGGGGGATGAAGCCGGTAGATCACTTGAGGTCAGGAGTTTGAGACCAGCCTGGCCTACATGGTGAAACCTTGTCTCTACTAAAAATACAAAAATTAGCTGAACATGGTGGCACATGCCTGTAATCCCAGCTACTCGGGAGGCTGAGGCAGGAGCATCTCTTTAACCTGGGAGGCGGAGGTTACAGTGGTGAGCCGAGATTGTGCCATTGCACTCCCACCTGGGTGACAGAGTGAGACAAGGAAGGAAGGAAGGAAGGAAGGAAGGAAGGAAGGAAGGAAGGAAGGAAGGAAGAAGGGAGGGAGGGAGGGAGGGAAAGAGGGAGAAAGAAAGAGAGATAGAAAGAGAGAGAGAAAGAAAGAAAGAGGAAAGAAAGAAAAGAAAGAAAGAAAAAGAAAGAGAATAAAGAAGAAGAAAGAAAGAAAAGAAAAGGAGAGAAAGAAGGGAGGGAGGGAGGGAGAGAGGGAAGGAGGGAGGGAGGGAGGAAGGAAGCAAGGAAGGAAGGAAGGCAGGCAGGCGGGCTCATAGCGAGAGCCAGGTATGGCATCTGACGGCTCCACAAGGAGAGAACAGACAGGACTATAAAAATCTGTCCTAAAAGCTCAAAAAGAGGCACAGTTGAAACTTATTTAATTTTATTTTATTTTGAGACAAAGTCTCACTCTGTGGCCCAGGCTGGAGTTCAGTGGCACGATCTCTGCTCACTGCAAACTCTGCCTCCTGGGTTCAAACTCAGCCTCCTGAGTAACTGAGATTACAGGCACCCACCACCATAGCCGGCTAATTTTTGTATTTTTAGTAGAGATGGGGTTTCACCACGTTGGCCAGGCTGGTCCCAAACTCCTGACCTCAAGTGATTCACCCTCCTCGACCTCCCAAAGTGCTGGTATTACAGGTGTGAGCCACCATGCCTGGCCTCACAATGGAAACATTTAAGCCAACATACCACAGAATCTTGTGGGAAGCTCCTGCACTACTCGACAGCATAGTGTACAAATATTTCTACTCTCAGTTCTGATCTTGGGGAAGCACAGAACTAGTTAGGCTGTTTATGAAAGCAGAGATGGATCTAATGCCTTAATACATTAATATATTTTCTATATTTACATTGTATGTTCACAGAAAAATTGCTTTTATGGTAATTTTTTTTTTTTTTAGATGGAGTCTTGCTCTGTCACTAGGCTGGATTGCAGTGGCGTGATCTTGGCTCACTGCAACCTCCACCTCCCGTGTTCAGGTGATTCCACTGCCTCAGCCTCCTAAGTAGCTGGGACTACAGGCTCATGCCACCACACTCGGCTAATTTTTTGTATCTTAGTAGAGACAGGGTTTCACCATGTTGGCCAGGATGATCTCGATCTCCTGACTTGTGATTTGCCTGCCTCAGCCTCACAAAGTGCTGGGATTACAGATGTGAGCCACCGCACCCGGCCTTATTATTATTATTATTATTATTATTATTTTAAAGACAGATTTTGCCTTATCACCCACGCTGGTGTACAGTGTTACAGTCATAGCTCTCTGCAGCCCTGACCTGCTGGGCTCAAGTGATCCTCCTACCTCAGCCTCCTAGGTAGCTGGAACTACAGGTGTGGCCATCAATCCCAGCTACATTTTTTTATTTTTTGCAGAGGTGGGGTCTTGCTAGTTTGCCCAGGCTGGTCTCAAACTCCTGGCCTCAAGCAATCCTCCTGCCTCGGCCTCCCAACGTGCTGGGATTAGAGGTATGAGCCACCATGGTCATTTTTGTTTTGTTTGTTTTGTTTTTAATTTGGAGAATCTCACTTACTAGTAGAGTCCAGTAAGTAAGTATTTCTATATTATAGGCCCTTAAAACCCAATTCCCCTCTGAGACTGAGACCAGAAAATTTAGAGCTTATTCAAGTCTTAAATATGCTGTTAAGTTCTTTAGTCTCCAATCTAGGAGTTTAAGAAGTTTTTCTCAGTGTCGCTGAGTTCTAAAGAATGGATTTGAGAGAAAACAACTATAGTGGCCACTGCTGCAAGAGAAAGAGTCAGTGATAGAGGATCTGGCTTTACTTCAGAGCAGCCCCACTTTGGGCAGGTTATGTAAACACACAAAAGAACTTTATCAGTGGAAACCTCAAGATTGCTAAGTAAAAGATGATAATCACGGTTCAAAGGGTGCATGGGGAAGGGAGAGGGAAGCAGAAGGGAGTAGAAGAAAAGAAAATGCTCCCGGACTTCCCTGCTATTGTTTCGTTTTGTTTTGAGACAGAGTCTCTCTCTGTCACCCAGGCTGGAGTTCGGTGGTGTGATCTCAGCTCACTGCAACCTCTGCCCACCAGGTTCAAGTGATTCTCCTGCCTCAGCCTCCCAAGTAGCACGCGCTACAGGCACGCACCACCACGCCTGGCTAATTCTTGTATTTTTAGTAGAGACGGAGTTTTGCCATGTTGTCCAGGCTGGTCTCAAACTCCTCTCCTCAAATGATCTGCCCACCTCGGCCTCCCAAAATGCTGGGATTACAGGCCTGAGCCACCATGCCTGGTCTTCCCTGCTACTGTTTATCTCTCTTTTAGCATTAATAATACCATCCCTGTCTTCTGGTGAGTGTCAGAAGCCAGGATTCCCAACCTACACATTGATTTTGGATCCAACTGAAATGTGGGCCCTGCTTTTATGATATTAGAATCATTACTTGAAAAGCTTCAGTTCTGCTGATCCCACGAGAAGAGGTGCTGAGTTTTAGTGTCATTCTCACTATTATCTCACCAGTATCATTCCAGAGTCTCACAAGTTGGAAGACTCAGCCATCTGCTTATTGCTAGATGCTAGCTCCTCCAGCATTACATTTCACTGTAATTGCCTGTATTATCCCCTTAGTATATATCACACCAGCTTGGACTGACTTTTTAAGTACCTGATTTATATTTGTAAGTTTTTATTTGTGATGCTATGAATGGAGTGAAGAACTGAACTGTAGGGAGAAAAGGACTTCCATTTTGTTTAGAATTGGCAAATAGGTTTCTTTTGCAAGCCAATTCTGGCAGATTTTATGGAAAGCCATGTTTTGAAGGATATTGAAGCTGCTTTCAGTCTCCGTAGGAAAGAGCATTAAGATCTATTAGCAACGTCTGCCCCCATGCAGGAGAGGGAGGTCAGTACGCACATCAAATATTTGTCATCTTTGGTTTGATTTAACACATATTTATTGAGTGCCTATTATGTGCCAAGTAGTGTCTAAAGCACAGGCTTCTGTTGTTTGTTTGTTTGTTGTTGTTTGAGACGGAGTCTCCCTCTGTCACCCAGGCTGGAGTATAGTGGCACAATCTTGGCTCACTATAACCTCTGCCTCCAGGTTCAAGAGATTCTCCTGCCTCAGGCTCCCGAGTAACTGGGATTACAGACATGCGCCACCACACCCAGCTAATTTTTGTATTTTTAGTAGAGAAGGGGTTTTGCCATGTTGGCCAGGCTAGTCTCGAACTCTTGACCTCAAGTGATCAGCCTGCCTCGGCCTCCCAAAGTGCTGGGATTACAGGCGTGAGCCACCACGCCTGGCTTTTGCATTGTTTTAATTTTAAATGAAGGAGACATGGTTCCTGCCTTTCAGAAAGTATAATAAATGGCAGACATACAAACAATTAAAATACAGTGTAGAATATGCTGTAGTGGAAGTGTATATAAGATCCAGAGAGTCAGAGAGGAAGGGTTTGGATGGGGGCATCTGGGGAGAGGTAGAAGGTCAGATGTCAGCAGTTCCAGAAGGCTGGACAGCCTCAGCTTTGGCGTGAATCCACTATCCTCTTACCTCAACCGCTTCCAAATGGAACAGCTCCAGTATATTACCCATCCCTGGGCAAATTTCCTATAGGCATCCTAATAAGTAGCCCATATAGCACTTCTCCCTGTCGACCACAGTCCTCATCACATTATCAATGAATCCCTGCTGAACGCCATACAGGGCAGTCGCCTTCCCTGTGAGAACCTGAGGTGGCCAAGGCAGGGCTGGACAGAGAGTGCTCTGGTGGGCTCAGGTTTTTAAAGCACCCATGCTACTCATAACAGGAATGGCCCATGGCCAGGAATAATTATTCTTAAAAGGCAGTTTTGTGAGGAAGTCAGGAAGGTTAAAATGCAGAATAATCTGAGGTTTGTGAAAAATGTTAAGCAAAAGGGCTTTTTATAGGCCATGTCTGCATCAAAAAGACCAACCAAGTAAGACTATGATCCATTGCTTGGGAGAGATATGTAATGCCAACAGATTATCAGGAAAAGTTGTAGGTGTGGAATGATTATTTTGCATCATTTTCCTCTCTATAAGGTGCTTCTCATTGAGTGGAGCATCAGAATCACCCAGTGTGTTCAAATGCATATTCTCAGGCCCCATCTCAGCTCTACTATGCCTAAATCTCTGGGAGCAGACTGGGAATCTACATTTTGAACAGGCTCTGCCCACTCCATGCACTTCTGATGGATGTTCTCTACAAATTTAAAACCACCATGAAGGCTGGGCGCGGTGGCTCACACCTGTAATCCCAACACTTTGGCAGGCCAAGGTGGGTGGATCACTTGGGGCAAGGAGTTTGAGACCAGCCTAGCCAACATGGTGAAACCCCATCTCTACTAAAAGTACAAAAAAAAAAAAATTATCTGGGCATGGTGGCATGTGCGCAGTCCCAGCTGCTTGGGAGGCTGAGGCACAAGAATCACTTGAACCCGGGAGGTGGAGGTTGCACTGCATGGAGATTGTGCCACTGCACTCCAGCCTGGGTGACAGAGTGAGCCTCTATCTCAAAAAAAAAAAAAAAAAAAAGGAAAAAGAAAAAAAAAATTTAAGAGCACAGCACAAACCATGTAATTAGCTAGAAATGGCTGTGTGCCTATAGTCCCAGCTACTCAGGAGGCTGAGGCAAGAGAATCATTTGAACTCGGGAGGTGGAGGAGTGAGCCGAGATTGTGCTGCTGCACTCCAGCCTGGGCAATAGAGCAAGAATCTGTCTCAAAAAATAAATAAATAAAAATAAAAGTAAATAAATAAATAAATAAAACCACCATGAAGCCCAAGACAAGTAAGGAGGTGGTAAGAGACTACCAACTGCCTCAAATAAGTTTAATTCTGCAAATCTTATGGAATACTTCCAAGATAATGAAATAATTTACAGATATGTCCACACAGACATCAACACCAATCTTTAAGAAATCATAAAGGCCAGGCATGGTGGCTCATGCCTGTGAACCCAGCACTTTGGGAGGCTGAGGCAGGAGGATCACTTGAGGCCAGGAGTTTGAGACCAGCCTGGGCAACATAGCAAGACTCTATTTCTACAAAAAAATTTAAAAAACTAAATTAACTGGGCATGATGACCTGTGCCTGTAGCCCTAGCTACTTGGCAGGCTGAGGCAAGAGGATCATTTGAGCCCAGTAGTTTGGAGCTACAGTGAGTTATGATTACACCACTGCACTCCAGCCTGGAAACAGAGAAAAACTCCATCTGAAAAAAAAAAAAGAAAAAGAAAAAAAAAAAAAGGCTGGGCGTGGTGGCTCACGCCTATAATCCTAGCAATTTGGGAGGCCAAGGCGGGGAGCTCACCTGAGGTCAGGAGTTCGAGACCAGCCTGGCCAACATGGCGAAACCCTGTTTCTATAAAAAATACAAAAATTAGCCTGGTATGGTGGCGTGCGCCTGTAAACCCAACTACTCAGGAGGCTGAGGAAGGAGAATTGCTTAAACCCAAGAGGTGAAGGTTGCAGTGAGCCATACTGCCTCCAGCGTCGGTGACAGAGTGAGACTCCATCTCAAAAAACAAAACAAAAAAAATGCCCTGGTGCTGTGGCTCATGCCTGCAATCCCAGCACTTTGGGAGGCCGAGGTGGGTCAATCACATGAGGTCAGGAGTTCGAGACCAGCCTGACCAACATGGAGAAACCCGTTTCTACTAAAAATACAAAAAATTAGCCAGACATGGTGGTGGGTGCCTGTAATCCCAGCTATTTGGGAGGCTGAAGCAGGAGAATCGCTTGAATTGGGGAGGTGGAGGTTGCAGTGAGCCATCTCGCCATTGCACTCCAGCCTGGGCAATAAGAGCAAAAACTCCGTCTCAAAAAAAAAGAAAAAAGATGAAACTTAAAGGCAGTGGTAGAATCCTTTAGTCTGGTTTCAATGGTAAATACAAGTAGGGACACCCAGTCTAAGAGCATAAGAAAAAATTTACCAACCTAGGAGACTAATTAGATCCATTGATACAGTTAGTTGCCAAAGATGGAGTTCAAATGATATACAGTCACATGCCACATAATGACCTTTCAGTCAACAGTGGACTGTATATATGACAGTGGTCCCATAAGATTATCATGGAGCTGAAAAATTCCTATCGCCTGGTGACACTGTAGCTGTCATAACATTTGTAGCCCAATGTCATTACTCAGGAAAATCTTTGATTAAAAAAAGAAACAAACCAAGCAAACCACCATGGACATATTTCTGAAAAGAATGTCACCCCCTCAAGAAGGGTCCTTCAGGAAGTGTTCTAGAAGAAGGCAGTGTTGTCGTAGGAGATGACAGCTCCCCGTGTGTTATTGCCTCCAAGGACCTTCCTGTGGGTCAGGTAGACATGGAGGTAAAAGACAGTGATATTGATAATTCTGACCCTGTGTAGGCCTAGGTTAATACATATTGACATATGCATTAGAAGAAAGGGTATAGAATAAGCATATAGAATAAGGATACAAAGCGTATGGAATAAAGATATAAAGAAAAAAGCATATAAAATAAGGATATAAAAAAAGAAAATTTTTTGTACAGCTGCACAATGTATTTGTGTTTTAAACTAAGTGAAACTATAAAAGATTAAGTGACATTATAAAGAGCCCAAAAGTTTTAAAAGATTAAAAAGTTTATAAAGTTAAAAAGTTACAGTAAACTAAGGTTTATATGTAAGCACCTTCTATAACATTCACACAAAAATCACCTAACAATCCATTTCTCAGAATGTATCCCTATCGTTAAGCAACATACAAGTATATATGCAACAACAAAAGGTACTGACACAATGTCTTTGTATCACTTCGCACTTATATTTCATGATGATTAAAAGAAACTTTTAAGCTTTAAACTCTTTGAGGAAGGTGAGCCGCCACTGCCGTGGGGCTGGCCACTCCTGCACCTGACTCACAGCTCACGGAGCAACTCGTTCTGGCCTAGGAACAGGTTGGCCAGGAAGCCTTGCCAAAGCCTTGGCCTTCACTGGAAAGACACCCATGGAGCCAGAGGTGGGGAGTCACAGAACTGAAGTCAAGCTATCCAGCTGCAAAGGAAAACCCCTGGAGAAGGTGTGGCTGACTTGATCAGAGGCACAAAAGAGAAGATCCTCAAAGTGAAAGGGCCTGTCCGGACGCCTACCAAAACTCTGAGAATTGCTAGAAGATAAACTCCTTGTGCTTAAGGTTCTGAGACATGGGATCCTTTCCAGATGAGAATTCACAAGCAATCATTGATTTGCATAGTTCTTTGAGATGGCTAAACTGATTATTCCCATCAGTATTGAGCCACGAGTTGAAGCCAAAGTCACCATTGCTGATGCTTAAATCAATGCCTGCACTTTCATTAATTGATTATCAGTTGTTGAAACAAAAAGTTTAATAGACATAGATTGTGTCATGTATCAAGTGTGCCTAAAACAAAAGAAAAACATGAGACAAAAAAAAAAAAATTGGTTAAGGTATTCCCCAAACTTCTCATTGAGAGTCCAATCTTCTAAAATGCATTTCACTTCAGAGTCATGTGTGTATGTTCTGTTTTTCCAAACACAGTTATTCCCTGCACCATCAGGAGTGTCAGTTATGAAGTATTTCTTTTAAAAAATATTTTTATTATTTATTTATTTATTTAGAGACAGAGTCTTACTCTGTCACCCAGGCTGCCGTGCAGTGGCAAGACCTTGGCCACTGCAACTTCCACCTCCCAGGCTCAAGCAATCCTCCCATCTAAGCCTCCCAATAGTTGGGACCACAGGCATATGCCACCACATCCAGCTAATTTTTAGATTTTTTTGTAGAGACGAAGTTTCACTATGTTGCCCAGGCTGGTCTGGAGCTCCTCAGCTACAGTGATACTTCTGCCTCAGCCTCCCAAAGTGCTGGGATTACCGACATGAGTCACTGCACCCAGCCTGCCTTAAAGAATTCTTATTATTATTATTATTTTTTTTGGAAACAGAGTCTCGCTCTGTTGCCCAGCCTGGAGTGCAATAGCATGATCTCAGCTCACTGCAACCTCTGCCTCCCAGGTTCAAGAGATTCTCCTGCCTCAGCCTCCCGAGTAGCTGGGATTACAGGTGCATGCCACCATGCCCAGCTAATTTTTTATATCTTTAGTTGAGATGGGGTTTCACCATGTTGGTCAGGCTGGTCTTGAACTCCTTACCTCAAGTGACTGAACTGACCTCAGGAGTTCAAAGCTGCAGTGAGCTACTGCGCCCGGCCAATAGTTATTTTAAGGATTTTCTTCCAACACAGATATCCCATCCCACCCCTCCAATTTTAATGCTGGTCCTGTTCTTGATTTTTTTAAGGCGTCGACAGAAGGTTTCAAAAAACAACCAAGATAGGCTGGGCGCAGTGGCTCAAGCCAATAATCCCAGCACTTTGGGAGGCCAAGGTGGGTGGATCACTTGAGGTAAGGAGTTCGAAAAACAAACAACCGCAAATGGAGGTCGTGGTGAGCCGAGATTGCGCCATTGCACTCCAGCCTGGGCAACAAGAATGAAACTCCGTCTCAAAAAGAAAAAGAAAGAAAGAAAAGAAAAGAAAAGAAAATTGGATTCAGGCAGACTTGGGCTCTGTCCTGACACTGGATGTAAGATCTTGACTGAATTAGCCTTGCTAAGCTTCAATGTTCTTGTCATTATAATAGAGGTTTCCATAACTACTATTAAATAAGATAATGGATATAAAGTGCTGAGTGCCATGCTCAGCACATACGGTAAATGAACAATACATAGTACATCAGGATGAATTTCAGATGGATCAAAGATTGACATGTAAAAAGTAAAATAATAAAAATAATTGAAGACGGCCAGGCACGGTGGTTCACATCTGTAATCCCAGCACTTTGGGAGGATGAGGCAGGCAGATCACTTGAGGTCAGGAGTTCGAGAACAGCCTGGCCAACATAATGAAACCCAGTCTCTACTAAAAATACAAAAATTAGCTGGGCATGATGCTGCACACCTGTAATCCCAGCTACTCGGGAGGCTGAGGCATGAGAATCACTTGAACCCACGAGGCGGAGCTCGCAGTGAGCTGCAATAGTGCCACTGCACTTCAGCCTGGGTGACAGAGCAAGACTCTGTCTCAAAATAATAATAATAATAATTGAAGGCAACATAGGATATTATTTTTATAATACCAGAATAGAGAAGGCTTTCCTAGATATGATATATGTGAAAAAGAAAGAGGAGAAATAGAAGCAAAGAATCCCCAAATGAAAAGATTGATACATTTGACTACTTGGAAAATAAAACGTTTCTACATAGAAAAAAAAAATACCATTGGCCAGGCACAGTGGCTCATGCCTATTAACCCCACATGTTAGGAGGCTGAGGTAGGAGGATCACTTGAAGCCAGGAGTTTGAGACCATCGTGGGCAAGACAGCAAGACCCCTTCTCAACAACAACAACAACAACAACAATTAGCTGGGGATGGCGGTGGGTGCCTATCATCCCAGCTACTTGGGAGGCTCCCTCAGAAGGATCCTCTCAGCAGGGGATTGCTTGGCCTCAGGAGTTCAAAGCTGCAGTGAGTATAATGGCACCACTGCACTCCAGCCTGGGCAATAGAGTGAGACCCCATCTCTAAAAAAATTAAAATTAAAATAAAACATTAAGTGAATAAATGACAAACTAGAAAAATTCATTTGTACTGTATAACACAAGGAATTAATTTCCTTAATATATAAAAATCCTCTAGAAATCAGCAACAGAGACCAGGCGCAGTAGCTCACGCCTGTAATCCTAGCACTTTGGGAGGTCAAGGTGGGTGGATCACCTGAGGTCAGGAGTTTGAGCCTAGCCTGGCCAACATGGTGAAACTCCGTCTCTACTAAAAATACAAAAAATTAGCTGTGTGTGGTGGTGGGCACCTGTAATCCCAGCTACTCGGGAGGCTGAGGCAGGAGAATCGTTTGAACCCGGGAGGCAGAGGTTGCAGTGAGCTGAGATTGTGCCACTGCACTCCAGCCTGGGCAACAGAGTGAGACTCTGTCTCAAATATATATATATATATGTATAATTTTTATACATACAAAAAGGTGCTTAACTTCCCTCATAAGAAAAGAAGTCAAGTGGACA
Organism: Nomascus leucogenys; assembly: GCF_006542625.1. Lineage (NCBI taxonomy): Eukaryota > Metazoa > Chordata > Mammalia > Primates > Hylobatidae > Nomascus > Nomascus leucogenys. The sequence continues at coordinate 52,927,668 of NC_044396.1, read as the reverse complement.
AATCAAAATGATAGTAAGCCATTTGGCTTTGGCCCCCTTCCCTAACACTATGCCCTTCCCTCTCCTGCTGGGACTGCTAGTGACCAGCAAGTACAGGCTCTTCACTGCCTCTCTCCCCTTTGGCTTCCCTGGCCAGCCTCTGGCTAGGAACCCCCACTGAATAGAAGTCCTTGAGGAAGGAAAGTCTTCCCCCTCCACTGGCACCAGTTTTTCAGCCTAGCTTCTAGGTTATAAAACAATGAGTCTGGCTCCCCACATTGAGGACTGAACTCTGCTTAGGATAGAGCTTAAAAATGTTTTTTGTTTTGTTTTGTTTTGTTTTTTGAGACGGAGTCTTGCTCTGTCACCCAGGCTGGAGTGCAGTGGTGCGATCTCAGCTCACTGCAAGCTCCACCTCCTGGGTTCACACCATTCTCCTGCCTCAGCCTCGCGAGTAGCTGGGACTACAGGTGCCCATGACCACGCCTGGCTAATTTTGTTTTTGTATTTTTAGTAGAGACAAGGTTTCATGTGTTAGCCAGGATGATCTCGATCTTCTGACCTTGTGATCCGCCTGCCTCGGCCTCCCAAAGTGCTGGGATTACAGGCGTGAGCCACCATGCCCGGCCCATGTTTTGTCTTTATAAAACTACTGGGTCCATATTCGGGGAGAAATAATCTAGAATATTCTGCAGTGATCTACCCACAACCTACAACTTTACACTGTAGAGTCAAATGTTCTGTTCTTGAGATCAAGCGCAGTTCATTCAAAGCTGGGCAGCCAGTAGGGTGATAGGCACTGAAACTGTGTCTTTCAGGAAACAGCTGGAGGGACTGAGGTTCAGGTTCTGCAGAGACTCCCTGAAGGAAACACAATAATAGCTGCTCCCAGGCAGGTGAAGGGCTGTCCTAAGAGACTGGCTAGACTTGTCATGTACAACTACTGAAGGCAGAACTCAGAACGCCAGAGAGAAGGCACTGGGAGAAAGTCTGATAAGCTGCAGAAGAATCAAAGCTCATTAAAAGAATGAATGAGTAGGCTGGGTGCAGTGGTTCATGGCTATAATCCCAATATTTTGGGAGGCCTAGGCAGGAGGACCACTTGAGCCCAGGAGGTTGAGGCTGCAGTGAGCTGTGATCACACCACTGCACTCTAGCCTGGGCAGCAGAGTGAGACCCTGTCTCAAAAAAAAAAAAAAGTGTGGTCAGTGCTGAGCAGGGACTGATGTGCACTTGTTGGGGCCGGGAGGAAGGCTTCAGTGAGGAGAAGAGATTTGAGACCAAGCTATACAGGGGAGGGCTTAGGTTTTGCATGGGAGTCTCAGCCCTTGAGTGAGTTACTTAATGTCTTTGAGACTCAATTTCCCCATTGATAAAAACCTTACAGTAAGGGTCCCTTACCCTTGGGAGGACCCTTCTGTGGCCTGTTAGGAACCAGGCTGTAGAGCAGGAGGTGAGTGGCAGGGCAAACAAGCATTACCAGCTGAGCTCCACCACCTGTGAGATCAATAGTGGCAATAGATTCTCAGAGAAGTGCAAATTCTGTTGTGAACTGCACATGCGAGGGATCTAGGTTGTGCTCTCCTTATGAAAATCTAATGCCTGATGATCTGAGGTGGAACAGTTTCATCCCAAAACCACTTCCACTCTGTTTGTAGAAAAATTGTCTTCCATGTAACTGGTCCCTGGTATCAAAAGGTTGGAGACCACTGTCTTACAGGATTGTTGTGAAAATTAAATGGGAACCACCAGGCTCAGGGCAAGTCATAGAAGTTTGTTGTTCAAAAAGTCTTTGCTCCCCTTACAGTGATTGCTGTTGTGTTACTTAACTTGCATTTGGCTGGGTTGGATTTTATAGCAATGTGTGAAAAGGACTTGCAAAGTAGAGGTCAGGGCCTCCAGGGAGGCTCAGATGCAGGAGAATGGAAATTACACTGGAGGTGTAATCCAGCCCAGACCTCAAAGGCGAGGAGTCTACAACCAAACTGCCTGGGCTCTGATTCTGGCTGTCACACTAACTGGGTGACCTTGGGCAAGTTACTTAACCTTTCTGTGCCTCAATATCGTCATCTGTAAAATGGGGCTCATAGCAGTACCTATGTTACAGGGCTATTGTGAGGATTAAACTGTCATATGTAAAGTGCTCAGAGTAGTGACTAGCACAATATGCACCCTCCATAAGTGTTAGCTCTTGGGCTCATTATGTGTTGTGAAGAAAGCCTCCCACAGATCCATTTGGTTGAAGGGGAGGTAGAGACACGGGAAGGCAGGGTGAAATGAGGCATAAGATGGGCACAGTGTGAGCCCTGCCAGATAGGGGCTTCTCATAGGTGTAATTCCAGGCCCACATTGAAGGCCTGGCCCCATCTCTCTCAAATGCCTTCTACAGAAGCCTCTCCCAGCTGCCCCACACCTGGGTTTCTAGGGCATAGGTTGGTGCTCTATCTATACTGCCTTCTATTATCATTGATGGTTTTATATTCGGCCACCTGAACTCACATGTTGACCCACTGAGGAAGGAAAGAAAATACCTCTCACAGGCCATGTTTGATCCAGTCCCTTTCCGCCACACTCTGCTGTAAGTGTGAGGAGGGTATGGGTGGGTGGTTAAGAACAGTCTTGAATAGCTGGGTGCTGTAAGTCCAGCACTTTGGGAGGCTGAGCCGGGCAGATCACGAGGTCAGGAGTTCAAGACCAGCCTGACCAATGTGGTAAAACCCTGTCTCTACTAAAGATACAAAAAATTTTCTGGGTGTGGTGGCGCACACCTGTAAGCCCAGCTACTTGGGAGGCTGAGGCAGGGGAATTGCTTGAACCCAGAAGGCGGAGGTTGCAGTGCGCTGAGATGGCGCCATTGCACTCCAGCCTGGGCCACAGAGCGAGACTCCGTCTCAAAAAAAAAAAAAAAAGAACAGCCTTCTTGGAATCAGGCTGTTCTCAGTTTTAATCCCCATTATCCTACTTTTTAGATACATGATCTGGGCAAGTTACTTAATCTTACTAAACCTCAGTTTTATCATCTGTTAAATGGGAACAATACTATTACCTACTCCATAGGGCCATTGTAAAGATTGAAGCAATGCTGGAAAAGTATTTTAGCACAGAGCCCTCGGTCATAGAAAACATTCAGTAAGTGGTAGCTTTGATTATGCTCAAGGTATTAATAGAAGAACATCACTAAGAAATAATCCTGGCTGGGGGCGGTGGCTCATGCCTGTAATCCCAGCACTTTGGGAGGCTGAGGCAGGCAGATCGTGAGGTCAGGAGTTTGAGACCAGCCTGGCCAGCATAGTGAAACCCCATTTCTACTAAAAATACAAAAATTAGCTGGGTGTGGTGGTGGGTGCCTGTAGTCCCAGCTTCTCAGGAGGCTGAGGTACGAGAATCACTTGAACCCAGGAGGCAGAGGTTGCGGTGAGCTGAGATCACACCACCGTACTCCAGCCTGGATGACAGAGTGAGATTCTGTCTCAAAAAAAAAAAAAAAAAAAAAATCCTATTAGAAGCACAATGTGTGGTTTACCGTGGATTGCAGTAGAAAGTGCAGGAAGAGGTACCCACTGCAACTGTCCAGCAATGAAGTGATAAGGGCTACTGACCTATGCTACTTGGCCTCCAGTACTCCTTCCCACCACAAAGGTAGTGGTATTGGTCATTCAATCCCATGAAGATGACAGTCTTTGTATACCCCTTCCTCCTATATTTCCCAGCCTCTAGTGTCCCCTATTGTACTTTTTACTTCTGTGAGATCAACTTTTTTAGCTTCCACATATTAGTGGGAACGTGTGGTGTTTAATTGTTCCTTGCTTATTCACGTAACATAATGTCCTCCAGTTCCATCCAGGTTGCTGCAAATGACAGGATTTCATTCTTTTTAAGGGCTGAACAGTATTCCATTATATATATCTATATATATGTAATGTTTTATATGTAACTATATATAATACATTATATATAATTATATATTTTATGTATTTATAAAAATATATTCATATACACTAGGCGTGGTGGCTCATGCCTATAATCCCAGTACTTTGGGAGGCTGAGATCGGCGGATCATCTGAGGTCAGGAGTTCAAGACCAGCCTGGCCAACATGGTGAAACCCTGTCTCTACTAAAAATAAAAAAATTAGCCAGGCATTGTGGCAGGCACCTGTAATCCCAGCTATTCAGGAGGCTGAGGCAGGAGAATCACTTGAACCCAGGAGGTGGAGGTTGCAGTGAGCAGAGATAGTGCCACTGCACTCCAGCATGGACAACAAGAGTGAAACTCCATCTAAAATATATATATATATATATTTTATATATGCCATATATATTATATATATATTTCATATATATATAAAATATATACACCACATTTTCTTTATTCATTCATCTAGGTTGACTCCATATCTTGGCTATGATGATTAATGCTGCAGTAAACATGGGGGTGAAGATGTCTCTTTGATATACTGATTTCCTTTCCTTTGGATAAATGCCCAGTAGTAGAACTGCTGGAACATATGGTAATTTTATTTGTGTTTTTTTTTTAAGGAACTTCCTCACTGTTCTCCATAGTGGCTGTACTACTAGATTACATTCCCACCAACAACGTGTAAGAGTTGCCTTTGCTCCACACCCTTGACAGCAGTTATTTTTTTGTCTTTTTGATAATAGCCATCCTAACTGGGGACAGATGACACCTCATTGTGGTTTTGGTTTGCATTTCCCTAATGATTATTAATGTTGAGCATTTTTTTTTTTTTTGAGACAGAGTTTTGCTCTTGTTGCCCAGGCTGAAGTGCAGCAACACAATCTCAGCTCACTGCAGCCTCTGCCTCTCAGGTTCAAGTGATTCTCCTTCCTCAGCCTCCCAAGTAGCTGTGATTACAGGCACCCATGACCACGCCTGGCTAATTTTTTGTATTTAGTAGAGATGGGGTTTCACCACGTTGGTCAGGCTGGTCTCAAACTCCTCACCTCAGGTGATCTATCCACCTCAGCCTCCCAAAGTGCAGGGATTACAGGCATGAGCCACTGCACCTGGCCCAATGTTGAGCATTTTTTCATACATTTCTTGACCATTTGTATGTCTTCTTTTGAGAAATGTCTGTTCAGATCATTTGCCCATTTTTAAATTAGATTTCTTTTTATGTTGAAATTATTAAATTGATTATCTATTCTGGATATTAATCCCCTGTCAGCTGAATGGTTTGCAAATATTTTCTCCCATTCAGTAGGTCATCTTTTTACTGTTGATTATTTCCTTTGCTATGTGGAAGCTTTCTAGTTTAATATAATCACATTTGTTTATTTTATCTTTTGTTGTTTGGTTTTGAGGCCATATTCATAAGATCTTTTCCCAGACCAATTTTCTGAATTGTTTCCCCTATATTTTCTTCTAAAAATTTTATAGTTTTGGGTCTTACATTTTGAATATTTGATCAATTTGGAGTTGATTTTTATAGAGGGTGAGAGGTAGGGGTCTAGTTTCATTCTTCTGCATATGGATATCCAATTTTCCCAGCACCACTTGTCAGAGACTGTCCTTTCCCAAATGTATGTTCTTGGCATCTTTATCAAAAATCAGTTGGTGACTGGATGTGGTGGCTCACGCCTGTAATCCTAGCATTTTGGGAGGCCGAGCAGGCAGATCACTTGAGGTCAGGAGTTCGAGACCAGCTTGTCCAACACAGTGAAACCCTGTCTCTACTAAAAATACAAATGTTAGCTAGGCGTGGTGGGCATGCTTGTAGTCCCAGCTACTGGGACGTTGAGGCAGGAGAATCACTTGAATCCGGGGGTGGAGGCTGTAATGATCTGAGATTGCACCACTGCACTCCAGCCTGGGCAACAGAATGAGACTCTGAGACTGACTCTGTCTCAAAAAAAAAAAAAAAAAAAAAAATCAGTTGGCTATAGATACATGGATTGATTTCTGGGTCCTCTATTCTGTTCCAATGGTCTATATGTCTATTTTTATGCCAGTACCATGCTGTTTTAGTTTACTACCGCTTTGTAGTATATTTTGAAGTGTGGGAGTGTGATGCCTCCAGTTTTGTTGTTTTCGCTCAGGAGTTCTTTGGCTATTTTGGGTCTTTTGTGGTTCCATACAAATTTTAGGATTTTTTTTTTCTTTTTTCTGTTTCTGTGAGGAATGTCATTGGTATTTTGACTTTGCATTGACTCTGTAGATTGCTTTGGGTAGTATGGTCATTTTAACCATATTAATTCTTCTGATCTTCACAATAACCACTGAAGTTTTTAAATTTTTTTTTTTTTTTTTTAAACGGAGTCTTGCTCTGTCGCCCAAGCTGGAGTGCAGTGGTGGGATCTCGGCTCACTGCAACCTCTGCCTCCTGGGTTCAAGCAATTCTCCTGCCTCAGTCTCCTGAGTAGCTGGGATTACAGGTGCGTGCCACCACGCCCGGCTAATTTTTATATTTTTAGTAGAGACAGGGTTTCACCATGTTGGTCAGGCTGGTCTTGAACTCCTGACCTCGTGATCTGCCCACCTCGGCCTCCCAAAGTTCTGGAATTACAGGCTTGAGCCACCACGCCTGGCTGGTTTTTATAATTTCTTTTTTTCAGATGAGGAAACTCAGGCTTTGAGAAATTAAGTAACTTGTGGGGTTACACAGCTGAGTCAAGACTATAAATTTGTCGACTCTAAAGTCTCCTTGACTCGTATTCTTTGTAGATCTCTTAAAATCTGAGAGTTTGATTATTAAAAACAATGTCTAAAAGTGTATGTTTACATAACCACTGACGTTTCCTTTATCTGTGCTCAGTGGATTCTGTAGCCAGGCCCCCAAGGAATCACACAACAGTAAGGTGTGACAAATTCAATCCCTCGCCTCCTTCAAGCCTTTGTCCAAATGTCTTCTTTGGGCCTTCTCTAACCTTTATATTAAATGTTGCAAATCCCCATACACCCACATCCTCACCCCATGCAAGGATGACCAGTTGTGCTGGTTTGCCAGGAACAGAGTGGGGCCAGGATAAAGGGATTTTCAGTTTTCAAACTGGAGAGTCCCTGAAAAACTTGGAGAAGTCAGTCACCCTACCTTGCTGAGAAAAGGCCATTGCCCTTGACAGCATGATGGTCATGGATGCCCTTGACAGGAGCTGTTTTTGCAGAGTTCTGGAGATGAAAGCACAATTAGATTGGTTTTAAAAGAGAATAGGCCAAATACAATGCAGTACCCTGGACTGGATGAAAACAATGAGAAAACTGGTGAAATATGAATACGGTCTGGAGCTTAATGAATAGTCATGTAGTCACCAGAAAGGGCTCCTGACTCAGACCCCAAGAGAGGTTTCTTGGATCTTGAGCAAGAAAAACTTCAGGGTAAGTCCGCAGAGTAAAGTGAAAGCAAGTTTATTAAGAGAGTAAAGGAATAGACCGGGCAGAGTGGCTCATGCCTGTAATCCCAGCACTTTGGGAGGCCGAGGCGGGTGGATCACCTGAGGTCAGGAGTTCAAGACCAGCCTGGCCAACATGGTGAAACCCTGTCTTTCTAAAAATACAAAAATTAGCCGGGCGTGTGGCACTCACCTGTAATCCCAGCTACTCGGGGGCTGAGGCAGGAGAATCGCTTGACCGGGGGAAGGGCAGTGAGCTGAGATCATGCACTGCACTCCAGCCTGAGCCAAACCATTAAAAAAAAAAAAAAAAAAAAAAAAAAGAAAAATGAATGGCTGCTCATAGGAGAAATCCCAAGGCTGCTTGTTGTTTTTTTTTTTTTTTTTTTTTCGACGGAGTCTCGCTCGTCACCAGGCTGAATGCATGGCGAGATCTCGCTACTGCAACTCAGCTCCGATTCAAGCAATTCGGTGCTTCAGCTTTCAAGTAGCTGGGATTACAGGCATGCCACACCCAGCTAATTTGATTTTAGTAGAGATGGGATTTTACCATGTTGGCCAGGCTGGGCTTGTTGCCCATTTTTATGTTTTTATTATTATGATTATTATTATATACTAAACAAGGGGTGGATTATTCATGCCTCCCCTTTTAGACCATGTAGGGTAACTTCCTAACATTGCCATGGCATTTGTAAACTGTCATGGCGCTGGTGAGAGTGTAGCAGTGAGGACGACCAGAGGTCACTCTCGTCATCATCTTGGTTTTGGTGGGTTTTAGCCAGCTTCTTTACTGCAACCTGTTTTATCAGCAAGGTCTTTATGACCTGTACCTTGTGCCGACCTGCTATCTATGTCTTAACCTCCTGGGAATGTAGCCCAGTAGGTCTCAGCCTCATTTTACCCAGCCCCCATTCAAGATGGAGTTGCATGGCCAGGCACGGTGGCTCATGCCTGTAATCTCAGCACTTTGGGAGGCCGAGGCGGGTGGATCACGAAGTCAGGAGTTCAAGACCAGCCTGGCCAAGATGGTGAACCCATCTGTACTAAAATACAAAAATTAGCTGGCGTGGTGGGCGCTGTAGTCCCAGCTACTGGGAGGCTGAGGCAGGAGAGTCACTTGAACCCAGGAGGCAGAGGTTGCAGTGAGTGAGATCACACCACTGCACTCCAGCCTGAGTGATACAGTGAGACTCCATCACAAAAAAAAAAAAAAAAAAAGATGGAGTTACTCTGGTTCAAATGCCTCTGACAATGTCTCCATCGTAGTTTCTTGGTTTTAACAAATAAATGTGGCGTAGTAATATAAAATGTTAACATTGGGAGAAACTCGGTCAAGAGTATATGGGTATTCCCTGAATTACCCTTGCAACTTTTCTATAAATCAAAAATTATTCCAAAACAAAACATTGAGAAAGAGAATGGGAGGAGATGAAAAGGAAGCAGCAAGTATCACAATTTTCTCAAGGTAGAATAATTTATCTGTGGTTGATTTTTGAGCTTTGCAGAAAGTCTGCCACTAAAACTTTCAGCCCTTTGGCAAAGATGTTTTTTCCCTGCTCTAAAGCAAATACTCCTGTAGAAGATAAGCGATTAATCCTTATTGGCCATTTATACCTTAATATAAATGAGTTTATCAGCTACTTTTCAGAGAGCAAATGGGGTGGATAAGCAGGAAGTCAGAGTTTGCTTACATCGTAAATTAGTCTTGGGCATTTACCTTTTGCTTTTGTTCTTTACATTACACAAATATAAATGCACATCATTCCTTGGATTGTTTCCTTCTTCTTTCTTCTTTTTAACGGTCACTTACAAAATTAGCAAAAATTGGGGCAGCAACATGTTTTCTTCCTTGGTTGGTTACAAGTGCTTTCAGAGTGTTCGCATTTTTACAACTACTTAGCTCCTGGCACTAACCCAAGAGTAACCCACTACAGAAATAGTATCTGATCCCCCAGACGGCTTCAGGAGAGCTGGCAGCGATGGCACTCCCTCAGAGAAAGACACGTTCTTGCCTTATCTCACTGTCACAGAGCCTTAAACTTTTTGCCTCTCCTGTTATTATTTAGACTGAGAATGTTGGATTCCTAGGAGGATGAGAAACCCATACCTAAGTGAGAAGGTCTTATATGTAAAGAAGTTGTTACAGGCGTCCTTTGGTGGTTTTTTTTTTTTTTTTGAGTTAAATACTAAATGTGGAACTTTATAACCCAATATTTATAAATGTCTTATAAATGAAAGCTGCGAATATATTTTGAACTAACTGTATTTTAAATTTTAAAAATTGACAATGTGCCAAAACAGCAAAACTTTGACTTTTCAAGGATGAAATTACACTTAAGGAATTTTTAGTTCAAAAAAAAAAAAAAAAACAAAACACTTTAACTTCCAAAGGCAGAGGTAAATATACACTAGCCAGTTATTAATTGTGCAATTTCTACTAAACTTTAAAATACAATTGAGTTCATGAATACATGTGAAACCCTTGCCACCTTGATGGAGGTGTGACCTATGTTGTCCCACAGGGCCCCACACTGAGAAGGGCCCCATGCTTAGTTTAATGTTCTGCTGTCACCGTCTTGAAATTCTTAATACTTTTTGAACAAGGGGCCCTGGTTTTCATTTTGCACTGGGACCTGCAAAGTATATAGCTGGTCCTGCCTGGTATGGAGCCTCTCTGGTATGGAGTAGTGTTTGGTGGAATATTTGTCAAGGGAATGACAAGAAGGAGCCAGCCGTGCAAAAAATCTTCAGATGGATGTCCAGGCAGAAAGGCCAGCAAGTGCAAAGGCTTTGTGGTAGGAAAGAGCTGGGCGTGTGAGCAGGTCTTATATGTAAAAGTTGTACAGCGTCCTTTGGTTTTTTTTTTTTTTGGTTATACTAAATGTGGAACTTTAACCCAATAACTACATACTTCCAAGGGCATCATTCACCCTGCAGCCTACTGAATGCCTCTCTTGGAGTTATGCAGTGTACAACCTGCATGTCTGCACATGGTGGGCCAGGCATGCGAAACAGCAAAGTCAGTGTGGACAGATCATCACAAGAGGGAGGGGAGTGGTAATGCCATGAGATCGGAGAGTCAGGCAGGCCAGATCCCGGGGGGTCTCACAGACCATGGTGACGGGTTTGGATTCTATCCTGCGGTGAGATGGAAAGCAGATGAGTTGTAAGATGAATGACATGATCTGATTTACTTATAAGATGACACTAGCTTCACCAGGGAAAATGAATGGAGGGGGTCAGAGTGAAAGCAGGAAGATGAGTTAGTAGTCCAGGTTAGTGATAATGTCATGGTGGCTTGGATTTTAGTGGTAGCAGCACAAAATAAGGTGTGAGCTGATTTAATTTAAATTTTAGAACTAGTAGCAGTACTTACTAGAAGTAGTTATGCCTAGTTTCTGCTGGCAGCTACCAGCCTTGTTTGTTCTACATCATAGGTAATCACTAACTTCTTAAGGTCATCAACATGTCCGTGTTGATGGAGGCTTCTGTGACTCACTTGTTACGAGAGTATATAGTTGCATAATAGATCTGGGCTTATTCAATTTATATTACAAAATCATGTTCATATATGAAACCAAGAATCTGACATTTCTGGTTATATTTATTTTTGGTTACCAAGAGTCTCTTTTGTATCAATAGGAAATGAAACTGTAAGAAATAAAACTATCAAAAGTCCTCAAGACAGGAACTGCTGTATTATAATGACTGTGTTCCCATAGTGATCTCACAAGATATGCAAAAAACTCGGGCCACTTTGCAGTCAGCACACGACTATAGATTGACAATAAGGCCGTTGGTGGATGGTGGGAGTCTGCCTGTAGCTGCAACGTCCTTCCAACAGGCAAAAACATTCACCAGTAACAGAGGGCAGAAAGCTGCCATAGGCTTCAGTTACCTTGAAAGCTTGTTGATGCACAGTTGTCAAAGATTTAGGAGTATAGAATTAAAAAGCCAAGCTGAGCACTTTGAAGATAGGCAACCTTGTATGCTCCCAAGTCCAAGATCAACCTCCAGGATAAACAGGCAGCCTGGAGAATGAGGTCACATTGGTGAAATTTGTCCTTGACCCCCTGAACCATCTTCAGCAATATCCAGCTGTTTGTACTTTAAAATGCAGAAAAGTAGGATCAGTAGTGCCATGGATTAGAACGTGAGTCATGCCTTTTAGTCATGACGCTCCTCTTTCCAGCACATGGTGGGCAGAAGGGTATAACAGCAACCACTTACGTTGCTCTGAAGCTGGGCTGCCAGGCAAGACTTGCCACAAAGACAATAGGCAACGCGGCTGTGGGATGCTTGGGAGGAAGGAGAAGCCCATAAACCCACCTGGTGTGTCAATTAGACTCAGGGTGGGTCTGCTCAAGCAAATAGGAGGAAGACAGATCCCTGATAATTTTAGAAACAAGTCCTACAAACAGACAGACACTAACCAGGAAGCAGTTCTATCCCAGCGTGGTGTGGGAGACAGTGCTAAGGGCTCCTGCATAGGCACAGAGGTATCAGAAGAGCAACCAGGGGCTCCTTGGCAGCTTCCCATGGGAAGAGAAGACTAAAGCCAGAAGACAGGGCTAGTCCTGGCTTTGCCACCTACTAGCTGTGGAAACTTAGGCATATTCCTTAAGCTGTCTGGGTCTCAGTTTTTCTCATTTGTTGCCAAAGACCTTCCTGAGTGCTTGTCCTATGTGTCATCTCTGCAGCATTTGACACTGGTACCCACCCTGGCCTTAAGTGCCTTGCCTCTTCCATTGACTTCTTTCACCTTGTGTTCTCTGACTCTCCCTCCCAACTACTCCGACCCCTCGTTCTCATCTTCTTCATTCGTTTCTCTTCCAGTGCTCACCTCTTATGTGGCAGTACTCCCTCTTCCCATCTCACACTTTGGGCAATGCTGTTCACATTCAAGCTCTGACTACCATGACGTTTTCTAAATCTCTGTCTCCAACTTCAACCATTTTCAGGGTCCTTGGACAGGTATTGCAACTACCCACAGGATTGGACATTTCTACCTGGATATTCTGTTTTTTTTTGTTTTTTCGTTTTTTGTTTTGTTTTGTTTTGTTTTGCTTTGCTTTGCTTTGTTTTGTTTGAGATGGAGTCCTGCTCTGTTGCCCAGGATGGAGTGCAATGGGCGAGATCTCGGCTCACTGCAACCTCCGCCTCCAGTGTACAAGCGATTCTCTTGCCTCAGCCTCCTGAGTAGCTGGAATTACAGGCACACACCATCATGCCTGGCTATTTTTTTTTTTTTTTTGTACTTTTAGTAGAGACGGGGTTTCACCATGTTGGCCAGGCTGGTCTCAAACTCCTGACTTCAGGTGATCCTCCTGCCTCGGCCTCCCAAAGCACTGAGATTACAGGCATGAACTACCGCGCCTGGCCCTACCTGGAGTCAACTCAGTCAAATCTGCAGTCAACTCAGATTTATTAAGTCTAGTACTAAGCTCATATTCTTCTCTCTTCCTCTAGAATCTCTACCACAGGCCAGGTGTGACAGCTCACACCTGTAATCCCAGCACTTTGGGACACCAAGGCAAAAGGATCATTTGAGGCCAGGAACTTGAGACCAGCCTGGGCAACATAGCAACTTCATCTCTACTAAAAATAAAAAATAAAAACTAGCCAGGTGTGATGGCACATGCCTATAGTCCCAGCTACTCGGGAGGGTGAGATGGGAAGATCGCTTGAACCCAGGAGTTCAAAACTACAGTGAGCTATGATCACACCACTGCACACCAGCTTGGGTGACAGAGCAAGACCTTATCATAAATAAATAAATAAATAAAATAAAAATATAGACTCTCTACCACAGTTAACACCATCACCATCCAATTGTCTAGAAACCTAGGAGTTGTCCACTTCTCCTTCCTCTCCCTCACCACAAGATCAAAGCAGTCATCAGAGGAGAATTTATTTCTGAAGTACATCCCTTCCTCTCCGACATACACCCGCTGCTTTAGTTCTGTCCTTCATTGTTTGTCTGTCTTATTCTATTACAATGGTGGCAGAGGCTGTTAATTTTCTGCCGGTATTCATTCCTTTGATTTTTCTTTTAGTACAGAAGCCAGTTTTAGCTGTATACAAGGCTTCCCAGCTGGAGATTCGATTTCCTAAGGTTCCTTATAGCTAGTTAAGCCACAGGACCACACGGCCACATAACTAAATTCCAACCAGAAGGATGTGAGCAGAAGTGATACACTCAACTTCCAGGTATTTTCTGGAAAAAGGAAATGGTTTCCTTCTTCCTTTCTCTTCTTCCTTTCTTTCTGCCTCTCCACAGGCTGCTCCCATAGTTCTAACATGACAGATGAGGACAAAATCCTAGGTTAGTGTTTCTCAAACTTGAGTGTGCATCAAAATCACCTGGAGGCGGCTGGGTGCCGTGGCTCATGCCTGTAATCCCAGCACTTTGGGAGGCCTAGGCGTGATCACCTGAGGTCAGGAGTTTGAGACTAGCTTGGCCAACGTGGTGAAACCCCGTCTCTACTAAAAACACAAAAAATTATCTGGGCGTGGTGGCACATACCTGCAGTCCCAGCTACTCAGGAGGCGAAGTCAGGAGAATCGCTTGAACCCAGGAGGTGGAGGTTGCAGTGAGCTGAGATTGCACCACTGTACTTCAGCATGGGTGACAGAGCGAGACTCTGTCTCAAATAAATAAATAAATAAATAAATAAATAAATAAATAAAATCAACTGGAGGGCTTGTTAAAATACAGATTGCTCATGTCAGTTTACCATTGCCATAGCAACAGCCAGGGAAAAAATACAGATTGCTGGGCCCCACCCCTGGAGTTTCTGATTTGCTAGGGCTTGGGTGAGGCCCGAAATTTTTCATTACTGATAAGTTCCCAGATGATACTGATGCTGCTGCCCCAGCAGCTGCATTTTGAGAGCCACTCTCTTAAGAGATAGCAAAGTAACAAGGTAAAAGAAACCTGGGCCCCTGAGTGGCCTCACAGAGCAGTGTCCCTTCTGTGGCTCTTGACCACTCACTTTTACACTGTAACATGAAACTCTTGTTTGGGCCTTGAGTCTCAATGTTATAAAAGTTTAGCCTATACCCAAATAATACACCCCTTAGATCATCCTTCCTGATTCAACTTACACTATCTTTTTGTTTTGTTTTGAGATGGGGTCTTGCTATGTTGCCCAGGTTCAAGTGCAGTGGGTATTCACAGGTGTAATCATAGCTATAGCCTTGAACTCCTGGGCTCAAGCCATCCTCCTGCCTCAGCCTCCTGATTAACTGGGACTACAGGTGTGTGCCACCATGCCCAACCCAGCTTACGCTATCTTTTAAGCCACTGATCTGACATATCATTCTCCTTCATTAAATTCTTCAAATCTTTCCTATTGTCCAGCACAGCTTGACACAACCAATATATCCTGACAAACATTAACCTGAAGCATTGTGAGGAAGGGAAGGAATCCCAAGCAGCCAGCTGGGCTGGGAGGGATGGGCATGACCCTCTTCTATTCCTTGGGCCACGGTGAAGGATTTTCAAAATCCAAGTGCTCTCAAAGTAGAAAGTATATAGTGACTTCATCAGGGCAGAGAATAATAATACCTGGTGTCCTTTGGGTTAGATACCAGGCATACAATCCTCCAATTGCCCTGCAAGGGATCTACTACTAATATTTCCATTTTGCCACTGAAGAGACAGAGACGCAGAAGTAAGTAGACCGCCTGTGGTAGATACCAAGATGCGCTGCTCAGAGCCCCCATGCACTCCACCCAGCTACGGGGAAAGCAGTGAGCAGACAGCTTCCTCCTGCAGGGTCTCCGCTGCTGCAGACATCACCTGAGGCCTGGCCTTACCTGGGGCAGTCTGTGTCTGGTGATGGAGCAAGGTAGGGTTATAAAGGCCTGGCCATTTCAGCCTGATACAGGTCAACCCTGGCAGGCCGTACTCATTCCAGAATTTCCCATCAGGTTGGCCAAGCTTTGTTGGGCCTGCTGTTTGACTTCCTCTGCCCAACCCTGCTTCTTCCTTCTTCCTCTCATAGCTGTTAATTCCTAATAAACATCTTACACTCCAAATCTGTTTCAGTGTCTGCCTGCAAAGAACCCAACCTGCAGCACAGCCCATGAGTAGGGGAAGCTGAACTTCAAACACAAGCAATCTGCCCATGATCACAATTCCACAGCACGTTGCAAAATCCACTCACAGGAGAAATTCAACTTCCGTAGCATGGCATTCCAGGCCCTTTATAATGTGATTGCAATATTCTTCACTCACCTTATTTCCCACCACTCCCCAAGACAGGCCCTACTCCATTCCCATTCCAACCATTTGCTCAAGTGGTATATTGACAGGAACGCCCTCCTTCCTCCCGACAAGGTCCTTCCAAGCCTAGCTCAGACACCTTCTCCTCTGTGAAGCTTCCCTGCGGTCCCCAGAGAGGAAAGAGTTGCCTGGGGTAGTGAATGGAGCCTGGGAGTCTGTCAGGCCTGAGTTCAAATTCCAGCTTCATAACATAGCTATGTGACATGGAGAGAAGTCCCTAACTCCATCTCCTATCCTACACGACAGTAATAGCAACTCCCTCACCAGGTTTTGAATTAAACGAAATCTATACGCCGGCTGGGCACCATGACTCAGATCTATAATCTCAGCACTTTGGGAGGCCAAGGCAGGAGGATCACTCAAGGCCAGAAGTTTGAGACCAGCCTGGGCAACAGAGGGAGACCCTGTCTCTACAAAAACTTTCCTTTCAAAAATTAGTTGGGCATGGTGGCACATGCCTGTGGTCCCAACTATTCAGGAGGCTGAGGCAGGAGAATTGCTTGAGCCCCAGAGTTGGAGGCTACAGTGAGCTATGATGGCACCACTGCACTCCAGCATGGATGACAGCAAGCCCCTATCTCTAAAAATAATAACAATAATAAAATAAAATAAATCTGTCCACCACCTAGCCCAGTGCTTCTCGAACTTTAATGTGCACAGATACGTCCTGAACATTTTGCTCAGATGCAGCTTCTCTCTCTTTTTTCTTTCTTTTCTTTCTTTCTTTCTTTCTTTCTTTCTTTCTTTCTTTCTTTCTTTCTTTCTTTCTTTCTTTCTTTCTTTCTTTCCTTTCTTTCTTTCCTTCTTCCTTTCTCTTTCTTTCTTTCTTTTTTCTTTTTTTTTTCTTTTGAGACAGAGTCTCTCGCTGTCACCTGGGCTGGAGTGCAGTGGTGCAATCTTGGCTCACTGCAACCTCCATCTCCCAGGTTCAAGCAATTCTTCTGCCTTAGCCTCCCAAGTAGCTGAGATTACAGGTGCCTGCCACCACGCCCAGCTAATTTTTTGTATTTTTAGTAGAGACGGAGTTTCACTATGTTGGCCAGGCTGGTCTCGAACTCCTGACCTCAGGTGATCCACCCACCTCTACCTCCCAAGTCCTGGGATTACAGGCGTGAGCCACCGCGCCCAGCCAGATGCAGATTCTCAAATCAGTGGGGTCTGGGGTGCGGCCTGAGATTCTGCATTTCTAACAAGCTCCCAGGTGATGCAGCTGCTGTGGGTCTGTGGACCACACTTGGAGTAGAAGGGCAGGGCCCTAGCCCAATACCTGGCACTTGGCAAGCACTCAATGACATGTACTCTCCCTACCCCTTTCATTACTCCCTCCTCCTGGCACCCATAGCATTTCACTCTTACCATCTGCACACTGCTCACCACACCATACTTTAGCTGGTTACTATGTTTCCATCTCCCACTGCACTGTATTGAGGACAGAAATTATATTATCATCTTCTCGGTATCACCAGTGCCCAGCAGAGGGACAGGTATATAAAAGAGGATCAATAAATGTTTGATGAATGAAGCCTTTAAAATGGAAATAAAAATATCAACTCTGCTTGTCTCGACAAGTTGTTGTAATGAGCAAATGTGATAATTTGGGAGAGAGAGCGTAGAAACACGTATCGAGTGGTACAAGTATAAAGTATTTTTACCCGTCAGCCTTCCACCAGCAGCAGTTTAGACGGATGCAGCTGAAGTGTGTTTACTCATGGCATTTGCTCAGACGCTAGCAATTTTAAAAATTCAGATTCATCTATAGTTTAAAAATAAACCATATCCTCTTCAGGATAACAACTGTGGCATTCTTTGCCAATTATAAGAAAGTAATTATAATGATTTCAATGAAAAGGATGTGTCTTTCAATCAATAGGCAAACAATCAATCAATCATGAAGCAGGCACAGAGTACCTCTCTCCAGGAGGCACTGGGCTTACAAAAGACTTTTGCTTATCGACCTCCCCCAAATGAGCAGCAGATATCAGCCTTGTCATCTCATGTCTGTTTGAAGGGTGTAACATTCAAAGAGACATCCAGATGAGGCGAAAGAGAGAGAAATATCACAAAATGTAGACTATAACAAGTCAATGAGTATTCCTCTCACGCAGCTTGATACCAGGTATGCTTTCTGGATTCATGTGGGTACTGTAAGTCTCAGACATGGGGGGAGGCAGATGGTCCACACAGCTGCAATAGAAAAATAATTTTGAGCCGCATGTGGTGGTGTGTGCCTGTAGTCCCAGCTACTCAAGAGGCTGAGGCAGGAGGATCCCCTGAGCCTAGGAGTTAAGAGTCTAGCGTGAGCAACATAATGAGATTCTATCTCTTAAAAAACAAAACTTGCAAAAAAAAAAAAAAGTGATTTTTTTTTCTTTCTTTCTTTCCTTTTTTTTTTTTTTTTTTGAGATGGAGTCTCACTCTGTCACCCAGGCTGGGGTGCAGTGGTGTGATCTCAGCTCACAGCAGTCTCTGCCTCCTGGGTTCCAGCGATTCTCCTGCCTCAGCCTCCCAAATAGCTGGGAACATAGGTGCCACCATGCCTGGCTAATTTTTGTATTTTTAGTGGAGACAGGGTTTCACCATGTTGGCCAAGCTGGTCTTGAACTCCTGACCTCAAGTGATCCACCTGCCTTGGCCTCCCAAAGTGCTGGGATTACAGGCATGAGCCACTGTGCCTGGCCAAAAAAAAAAAAAAAGAAAAAATTTTTAATGAAAAGATGACTCACTGAGTGAGGGCAGAGTCAAGATAACCAAGTGAAGCACCTGGGGACCAAGAACAGTGGAAGACATCACCACCAATGCCAAGAGTCAGGGGCAAAAATTGCTATTACCAGAGCTTAAAAACTGGAGCCCTGGTGTAAACACCAAGTACAGTGGTGTTTACAACTAATTTATCACAACCAGCTACTAATTCCTTTGTTCCTTCTCCACTCCCACTGCTTTGCTTGACTAGCCTTAAAAAAAAGAAAAAAAAAATAGGCGGGGTGCAGTGGCTCAAGCCTGTAATCCCAGCACTTTGGGAGTCTGAGGTGGGAGGATCACGAAGTCAGGAGTTCGAGACTAGCCTGGCCAACATAGTGAAACCCTGTCTCTACTGAAAATACAAAAAATTAGCCGGCTGTGGTGGCAGGTGCCTGTAATCCCAGCTACTCGGGAGGCTGAGGCAGGAGAATCACTTGAACCCAGGAAGGGGAGGTTGCAGCGAGCTGAGATTACACCATTGTATTCTTGCCCGGGCGACAGTGCGAGACTCCATCTCAAAATAAATAAACAGGCCAGGCGCAGTAGCTCATGCCTGTAATCCCAGCACTTTGGGAGGCTGAGGTGAGCGAATCACGTGGTCAGGAGTTCAAGACCAGCCTGGCCAAGATGATGAAACCCCATCTCTACTAAAAATACAAAAATCAGCTGGGCATGGTAGCACACGCCTGTGATCCCAGCTACTGGGGAGTCTGAGGCAGAGAATTGCTTGAACCCGGGAGGCGGAGGTTGCAGTGAACCAAGATCATGCCACTGCACTCCAGCCTGGGCGACACAGCGAGATGCTTCTCAAAATAAATAAATAATTAATTAAAAAAATAAAAAACTGGAGCCCTGGAAAAGTGTCTGCCCCATGGAAGCTGTGACCACAAAGGGACACAATCACTATGATTCATAATGGAGAACCATAGGGAGAGAGTGGGAGGAATATGTATTCTGACCTTTGTCTATTTCCAGCCTCTTACCACCCACTGGTGCCTCCCATTGACTTAACCCAAGCCTTCCAGCAAGGGAGCCTGGGTGGTGCACCACATAAACATCAGCTTTCCAGGCACAAAGCGAGGCAGAGAAGGGCAGAAAATGAATCAGTTAGTGGTCTGAGCACTGTGGCTTCCACCTATAATTCAGCAATTAGAGAGGCTGAGGCTGATCGCTTGAGGTCAGGAGTTCAAGGCCAGCCTGGGTAACATAGTGAGACCACGTCTCTATGAAAAAAAAAAAAAAAAAAAAAGCCGGGCACGGTGGCTCATGCCTGTAATTCTAGCACTTTGGGAGGCCGAGGTGGGTGGATTACCTGAGGTCAGGAGTTCAAGACCAGCCTGGCCAACATGGTGAAACCCCATCTCTACTAAAAATTAAAAAAATTAGCCAGGCGTGGTGGAGCCTGCCGGTAATCTCAGCTATTCGGGAGGCTGAGGCAAGAGAATTGCTTGAACCCCGGAGGCGGTGGTTGCAGTGAGCCAAGATTGCGCCATTGTACTCCAGCCTGGGCAACAGAGTGAAACTCTGTCTCAAAAAAAAAAATAAAAATTAGTGGGTGTAGTGGTGGTGCACAACTGACAACTGTAGTACTTCCAGCTACTCTGGAGGCTGAGGTGGGGGGATCACTTGAGTCCAGAATTCGGATTTCAGCGAGCTATGATTGCACCACTGTACTCCAGTGCCACTGGAGGGACAAAGTGAGACCCTGTCTCTCTCTTAAAAAAAAAAAAAAAAAAAAAAAGAAGGCCAGCACGGTGGCTCACACCTGTAATCCCAGCACTTTGGGAAGCTGAGGCAGGTGGATCATCTGAGGTCAGGAGTTCGAAACCAGCCTGGCCAACGTGGTGAAACCCCATCTCTACTAAAAATACAAAAATTAGCCAGGCATCCTGGCGTGTACCTATAATCTCAGCTATTCGGGAGGCTGAGGCAGGAGAATCGCTTGAACCCTGGAGGCAGTTGTTTCAGTGAGCTGAGATTACGCCATTGCACTCCAGCCTGGGCAACAGAGTGAGACTGAGAAAGAAAGAGAGAAAGAAAAAGAGAGAGAGAAAGAAAGAGAAGAGAGAGAAAGAGAGAGAGGAAGGAAGGAAGGAAGGAAGGAGGAAGGAAGGAAGGAAGAAAGAGAAAGAAAGAGAGAGAGAGAGAAAGAAAGAAAGAAAGAAAGAAAGAAAGAAGAAAGAAAGAGAAAGAAAGAAAGATGTGAGGAAGGGAGGGAGGAAAGGAAGGAAGGAAGGAAAGGATCAGCTGGGAGTTGGGATAGAGTTGGGCACTCAGTCAGTTCAGAGATAACCTTGAGCTCTTCCCTCAATTGCCCTAATCCTGGTGACATTAGTCCCTGACTATCCTTTTCCCCACATTTTCTAGGTGCCTGGTCTTTCTGACTCTTCCAATCTTCACAAAACTGCTAGTTATGTAATGTAAACCAGTATAATCCAAGACCACCCAGTTCCAATTAGAACCTGAGAGACTAAGACAGAAACAACCATCAGTTCTGCCTCAATCACTACGGATAAAAATCTTTGTAGTCCACCAAACTGTAATGTCTAGTAGCTCAGGGCTAAGAAACAAATTTACTTAACCAAAGATTACTTTTCAATTAATTGTGCAAAAATATATGTAAACCACACAAAAATGAAAGTAGCATCCAAGTGGGAGCAGGATGTTTTGCAAACAGTTCCTCCGTGCTTATAAATTCATATTGGATGTGCATAAATCCAGAGAGGCCAGGAGTTCACCCTAACTGGAAGAGAGCCTCTTCTCTCCAAAAAGGGACCTCTGCACAGTCAGCAGGCCAGCACACTGCTGTTTGGCCTGAAAAAGAAACTGGCCAAATGCCAGGATGAAAGTTTTCTTTTTTAGCAACACGTTCATCGTTGTCTTCATCAAAGTGACTATAAAAAAATGCCACACAAAAGAATGATATAATCCTGGACCTGCCCTCTGTCGTTTATAGTATAAGCAAGATGCACTAGTGCAAATAGGTGTGGACAGATTGAAGATGTGTTATGGTGAACCAGCAAAAAAAAAAAAAAAAAAAAAAAAAAGAATTCACAGCCTACACACAAAAGGGATAATAGCAAGAGTTAATAGAATGCACATACAATAGTCCTATGGGGTAAGTATTATTATTATCCCTTTTCTATAAAAGATGAACATGAAGTTTTAAACTTCTTACATTCACATAGAGAGTGGCTGGTAGAGCCATGTATACCTAACAACTGGCTTCTCTCTCTTTTTTTTCCAGATGGTGTCCCGCTTTGTCACCCAGGCTGGAGTGCAGTGGTGTGATCTCCACTCACTGCAACCTCTGCCTCCTGGGTTCACCATGTTGAAACCCTCCTGGGCTTCACTATGTTGGCCAGGCTGGTCTCCAACTCCTGACCTCAAGTGATCTGCCCACCTTGGCCTCCCAAAGTGCTGGGATTACAGGTATGAGCCACGGCATCCAGCCTCAGATACTTGTTTCTGTACAGCCAGTATGTGTGGTGTCTGACAGACCCACCTGCAAATCCAACCTCCACCACACTAGTTGTTTGATCTTGTAAAAACTCCTTGACCCTCTTGGCCTCAGCTTCCTTATTTATAAAAATGGAGACAGGCCAGGCGTGGTGGCTTACGCCTGTAATCCTAGCACTTTGGGAGGCCAAGGCGGGTGGGATCACTTGAGGTTAGGAGTTTGAAACCAGCCTGGCCAACATGGTGAAACCCCATCTCTACTAAAAATACAAAAAAAAATTAGTCAGGCATGGTGGTAGTCACCTGTAATCCCAGCTACTCAGGAGGCCAAGGCAGGAGAATCGCTTGAACTCAGGAGGTGAAGGTTGCAGTGAGCTGAGATACGCCACTGCACTCCAGTCTGGGTGACAGAGGGAGACTTTGTCTCAAAAATAAATAAATAAATAAAAATAAAAAGGGAGAAAATAGCATCTACTTTGAACAGCTACTCTAAGGATTCAAGGAAATATATATAAGGGAACTAAAAGTCCTCAATAATTGGCAATAATTATTAATAAATAATAATAATAAACTATAAAAATGGGCATGCAAAAAGTTTTCACTAACCTAAAAAAGGCCCCTGTAAGAGTCTGTTCTGAACCCTTACAACAAAAAGAATGCCTGGGTGTGCCGAGCAACATGGTGGCCATGACAGGAGGATCCCTTGAGGCCAGGAGTTCCAGACCAGCCTGGTCAACATAACAGATCCCATCTCTACAGAAAAAAAAAACTAAAAAAAGAATGCCCAGGGGTGCTCAGCACGTGCTCAGCACGTGTGTGCTGAACTCCCGCCCTTGCCCTCTTTGGCTCCAGGCTACAAGCCTTCTCTTGTTCTCTGTCCCTCTTCTGAGTGAATGCACCGCTGCTTGACTTCTGACTTTAGGGCCCTTAGAATTTTTCAGACGGCACTAAGGCCAGAAGTTATCCTCTTTTCTGATAAACCAGCCATGTGACTTGTACATCCTGCAGTGCTGAGAGGAAGGAGGGCAGAATGGGAAGTGGGAAAGGCTGGCCATGGAGAGAATTCTCAGGCTACTGAGCTGAGATTATAAAAGGATTATTGATGGAAGTCCTCACTAGGAAAGGAAGACTTCAGGGGAGGCCCCTTGAATCCAGCTCCACCAGAATTGCCAGCACCACCCATCCCCAGCCTGTTCCCTTCTTCTCCCTCTTCCCTCCTCTTCCCAAAGTGGTGAGTTCTGTGTCAAGACACACACACATGCACACACGCACACACACACAAACCAAAAATGAGAAGAGGGACTTTTAGACTCCACTAGGAATCATTCCATTTGGTGTATGGTTTATAGGTTTGGTCTGTTCTCACTGTGGTTTTACATGATCCAAAGCCCCACCCCATTGCCAGCTCTGGATTCAAAAGGTTCCAAGGTCAAGTCTAGTCCAGAGAGGTGGCCAGGTTCTGGGAAGCCAGAATTGCTGCATCAGAGTCAAATCCAAAAGGCAAGGCCAAGATGAAAGTGGGGAGATTCACCAGGCATGGTGGTTCATGTCTGTAATCCCAGCACTTTGGGAGGCCCGAGGTGGGTGGATCATGAGGTCAGGAGTTCCAGACCAGCCTGGCCAAGATGGTGAAACCTCGTCTCTACTAAAAATATAAAAATTAGCTGGGCATGGTGGCGGCCGCCTGTAGTCCCAGCCACTCAGGAGACTGAGGCAGGAGACTCGCTTGAACCCGGGAGGTGGAGGTTGCAGTGAGCCGAGATCACGCCACTGCACTCCAGCCTGGGCGACAAAGCAAGACTCCGTCTCAAAAAAAAAAAAAAAAGGCTGGGCGTGGTGGCTCACCCCTGTAACTTTGGGAGGCCACGGCAGGCAGATCACGAGGTCAGGAGATCAAGACCATCCTGGCCACTGCGCCTGGCCGCACAGTTGCCCAGTTCTAAATCTAGAAACAATCCTTTCTCTTTTACTTCCTACACCCAACTTATCAGCAAGCTCTGTTAACCTTACCTCTGAAATGTATCCAGGATCTCACCCGTTCTCCTCCTCCTCCATTGCCACCCTGGTTCAAGCCTATCACCTGCATTATACGACAATAACCTCCTAACTGATCTCTCTGATTCCATTCTCTGCCCTATACAATCACTTCTCCATGTCATGGCCAAAGAGAGCTTCTGACACATAAAGAGGATCACGTTGGTCCCCTGCCTTAGAACCTCCAATGGCTCCCAATTACCCTTACAATAAAACCCACACTCCTCACCCCAGCTGGAACTCATGCTTCAACCTCCTCTCCCGACACCTCTCCCCGTCGACACCTCTCCCCCTCAACACGTCTCCCACTCGCTCCTTCTTTTTGTTTCTCAAACATGCCAGGTCCTTTCACACTTTAGGGAGAGCTTGCATTTGCTGTTCCCTCAGCCTTCGAGCCTTCATCCCACAGATCTTTAGCTGCCTGTTCCTTCTTCTCATTCAGGTCTCAGCTTGAGCCTCCTCTCTGCAGAGGGGCCTTTGCTGAGCATCTGAAGGGGCCCAGCAGTCCTCTCCAGCTGGTCACTCTCATTATAACTCCCAATACTTTCTATTTTCTAACTGCTTGCATCGCCAAAGTAAAGAGAAGCTACTTTATCTTTCTTATTCACCCATTTCCCTAGAACTTAGAACAGAGCCCAGCACAAAGAAAGCACCAACTATTTTTAAATAAACGTAAGATCAGGGGAAAGGTGGCTGATTCAAATTACAAGTCTACACTCATCAGGCAAAAGGAAAGCAAAATCCTTTCCTCTGACCAATTTTTTTTTTTGAGACAGGGTCTCACTCTGTCACCCAGGCTGGAGTGCAGTGGTAAGAACACAGCTCACTGCAGCCTTGACTTCCTGAGCTCAAGTGATCCTCCCATCTCAGCCTCCCAAGTAGCTGGGATTACAGGTGCATGCCACCACGCCCAGCTGTTTCTATTTTTTATAGAGACAGGGTCTCACTCTACTGCCCAGGCTGGTCTTGAACTCCTGGCCTCAAATGATTTTCCCACCTCAGGCTCCCAAAGCACTGGGATTACAGGGTTGAGCCACCGTGCTCGACCTGGACTTTGCATTTAACAAGTAAGTTCACGCCATCATGTAGAGATATGATTTTAAATGTATTTGATTCAATAACATATATACATAGGTCAATATTCCCTGGATGATCCCCTAGGTTCCTTTTCCTAGAGGTAACTACTACTACCAACCTGATAAATGATCACATCATTCATGGGATTTACTCACGCTTACTGGATCAGAATCTTCAGGTTGCAAATATTTTCTCCAGTCCTTCCCACATGTTCAACTATCACAAAGACTTGTGTAATGAATACAAGATACAAAATCAGAAGATTGTTTAGCAGTTTTAATTCAAATTCTTACCAGGCTATTCCCGAACCCTTTCAGGCCCTAGAAAGGCCTATGCCATTTTCTGCAGTTGGACAGATTTCTAGACAAACTAGAAAATCTGGATTTCAGGACAAGCTCAACGTCTAGACAGACAACACCCTGGCGGTGGTTTCAGAGATTAGGAGATGCACTGTCCTCTGATATCTGTGACAGGCACAACTCCATCTCCTTTGCTGTAACGCAGCGTGGTGTCATATGGGTCATTCAAAGAACATGGGCTGGATTCAAACCCCAGGTTTACTTCTTGAAAACTGTGTGACCTAGGACATGTTGTTTAACTTCTCTGAGCTCTTTTCTCTAGTATAAAATCAAAGAATATCTATCTCATAGTGTTGTTGTGAAGATTAAATGTAATGATATACGTGAATGGCTCTCACCAAGTAGTCATCTCATGGTTTGTTAAATGACTTTGGATTTATGTAAAATTCAGATGACATCCCCCGGGGGTGTCTTCCATGACTGACCACACCTGACTCTGTGGCATCAGTATCCGCAGGTCCCCAAGGAGTCTCTCTCTTCCTGTCTGGAGTCAGCCCCTCTGGGGTTGATCTCCATTGCAACCCTCCTCCTGCTCCTCCAGGATATGCTTTCATTGTCAGTTTCTTCTCTCTTCTATCTTGAATCTCTCTTTGTCCATTGGCTCTCTCTTCTTTCAGGCTTACTCAAGTCGTTTTTGTTTATTTTGTTGTTGTTGTTGGTTTTTTTTTGACAGACTCACTTGTCCACCCAGGCTGGAGTGCAGTGGTGCCATCATGGCTCACTGCAACCTCAAACTCCCAGGCTCCAGCGATCCTCACCTCAGCCTCCTGAGTAGCTGGGACCAAAGACATGCACCAGCACACCTGACTAATTTTTTATTTTCTGTAGAGATGGGGTCTTGCTATATTGCCCAGGCTGGTCTTGAACTCCTGGGCTCAAGCGATCTGCCCACCTTGGCCTCCCAGAGTGCTGGGATTACAGGCATGAGCCGCCATACCCAGCCACGTCTTTCATACTTGAAACAAAAAGCCCATCAGTGAATCTTGTGTGTTCTCCATTACTTCCCACTCTTGTCTTCTCTCCTAACAAGATTTTAAGTATGAAAAGTTTTAATTACTAAACTTAAAAGGAGCCTGAGTGACTGGTCAGACCCCTCAGGCTGGGACAGGACTTCCAAGATCAGCTCAAGCCTGAAGGCTAAGTATACCTCCCTTCTCACGGAAGAGCTGGCTTACATGTTGGTGATAAATGGATCCTAGCTAAGGTCTGGAGCAGAGTGGGAAGGACTGAACAGTGACAAAGGGAAGAAGCCCAATTCCTCCACAACTCTTCTCTGCTTTTAAGAGCCTGGGGAAGGCTGGGGGGGTGGCTCACACCTGTAATCCCAGCACTTTGGGAGGCTGAGATGGGAGGATCACTTGAGACCAGAAGTCTGAGACCAGCCTGGCCAACATGGCAAAACCCCATCTCTACTAAAAATACAAAAAAATAGCCAGGCATGGTGGCGTGCACCTGTAATCCCAGCTACTCGGGAGGCCAAGCCAGGGGAATTGCTTGAACCTAGGATGCTGTGGAGGTTGCAGTGAGCCAAGATCATGCCATTGCATTCCAGCCTGGATGACAGAGCAAGACTCTGTCTCAAACAAACAAACACAAACTTGAATGACTCTTTCTTCCCCTCGAGACTTGTGGATCTCCTTGATTTGACCCCTCTCTATCTCTCAGCCACCCCCCAACTTTCACTAGTTGTCCTCCCACTTTGCTGTCCTAATTCTCTTCTCTGTGCCCTGGATTATACTGGGAATGCCCTGCCTACCTCTGTTTACCTGAAAACCTTATCACCTTTTAAGATAAAATTCAGATGTTATCATCTCCAAGAATCCTCCCCTGAACCCTCAGGCAGGATTTTGGCTACCTGTCATCTTACCCTGTGATAATGTGTTCCAAGAAGACTGGTCACATTAATGTCTGCTGAGACATTTCCTAGCTGACTCAGAAATCTGATTTCATCAGCATTTTAAGAACAAATTAGCCAGGCACGGTGATGCGTGCCTGTAGTCCCAGCTACTCAGGTGGCTGAGGTAGGAGGATCCCATTAGCCTGGGAGGTATTTCTCAGGAAATAAAGTTTTCCCCAATCTCTCCACTCCTCACCCCACTTTCCCTGCACACCTCTCACCCCATGCTTCTGATAATAACAAATACATGTGAAAGTTTCCAGTTTCTTTCTTTTTTTTTGAGATGGAGTTTTGCTCTTGTTGCCCAGGCTGGAGTGCAATGGCACAATCTTAGCACACTGCAACCTCCACCTCCCAGCTTCAAGCGATTCTCCTGCCTCAGCCTCCCAAGTAGCTGGGATTATAAGCATGTGCCACCATGCCCAGCTAATTTTGTATTTTTAGTAGAGACAGGGTTTCTCCATGTTGGTCAGGCTGATCTCGAACTTCTGACCTCGGGAGATCCACCTGCCTCGGCCTCCCAAATTGCTGGGATTACAGGCATGAGCCACCACACCCGGCCTCTAGTTTCTATTTGGCTGCTACAGAGAGGCCTTCAACAAGAACTTGGAAATATGGTTCAGCTCTCGAATGACGACTTTAAGGATCTTGATGATTTTAAGGATCAAAGTACAAGCTGAGAGGATGGCTTTTACTAACAGGCTCTTCAGTAACTACATTAAAGGATTAATGAGCAAGAGGCACCCAGGCCAGGGGTTGGGGAGTGACTTTTGGTTGGCCAGGAAAGTAAAAAGGGAGTCACAGATAATCATGGGTAGTGATTATCCAGACTTCAGCCTGGGATGAGGGGACACAAGTGAACTGTCTTCTGATATCATGGTCCCATTGGCGAGCCCATTCCTGATGTGGAGATAGAGACATCAAACTTTCACCCTGATTCCACCAAATGTTTGATTTACTCAGCTTCCATTGTTCTGATTTTCATTCATCTCCATGGGTAGGTCTGTTTGCTGTTTATAACAATAATGACTATTACTATTTTGCCAACTGCATTGACTTCAGTAAAACGGTAGGTCTGTTTGCAAGGAAAGAGTGCATTAGTCTCTCATATTCCAGTATTACAGTTTTAAGAAAATTATCATTCTTTGACCGGGCACGGTGGCTCACGCTTGTAATCCCAGCACTTAGGGAGGCTGAGGCAGGCAGATCACGAGGTCAGGAGATCGAGACCATCCTGGCTAACACTGTGAAACCACGTCTCTACTAAAAATACAAAAAATTAGCCGAGCGTGGTGGCAGGTGCCTGTAGTCCCAGCTACTCAGGAGGCTGAGGCAGGAGAATGGCGTGAACCCGGGAGGCGGAGCTTGCAGTGAGCCGAGATCGCGCCACTGTACTCCAGCCTGGGCAACAGAGCAAGACTCTGTCTCGAAAAAAAAAAAAAAAAAAAAAAGAAAATTATCATTCTTTTTGAAATTAATCTGTTCATATCCTGACTTCATACATTTTTCTTTCTTTCTTTTTTTTTTTGAGACAGAGTTTTGCTCTTGTTGCCCAGGCTAGACTGCAATGGCCCAATCTTGGCTCACCATAACCTCTGCCTCCTGGGTTCAAGGGAGTCTCCTGCCTCAACCTCACAAGTAGATGGGATTACAGGCATGTGCCACCATGCCCAGCTAATGTTGTATTTTTAGTAGAGACGGGGTTTCTCCATGTTGGTCAGGCTGGTCTCAAACTCCTGACCTCAAGTGATCCGCCCACCTCGGCCTCCTAAAGTGCTGGGATTACAGGCGTGAGCCACCATCCCTGGTGACTTTATCCATTTTTCAAGAAAATAGTTAATTTGAGCCCCCCACTAAGAGATGAATTTTTTTCTTTCTTTCTTCCTCTTTCTTTCTCTTTCTTTCTCTCTCTTTCTTTCTTTCTCTCTTTCTTTCTCTCCCTCTCTCTTTCTTTCTTTCTTTCTTTCCTTCCTTCCTTCCTTCCTTCCTTCCTTCCTTCTTTTCTTTTCTTTCTTTCTTTCTTTCTTCTTTTTTTCATGGTGTCTGTCACCCAGGCTAGAGTGCAGTGGTGCAATCATGGCTCACTGCAGCCTCAAACTTGAGCTCAAGCGATCCTCCCACCTCAGCCTCCCAAGTAGCTGGGACTACAGGCTCCAAGCACTGCACCTGGCTAGTTTTTAAAAACACTTTTGTAGTGATGGAGTCTCAGTATGTTGTCCAGGCTGGCCTTGAACTCTGGGCTCAAGCAATCCTTCCATCTAAGACTCCCAGAGTTCTGGGATTACAGGTATGAACCGTTGCACCCAGCTCTTGGGGAAAATTCTAGGCAATGATTCCTCTCCTCTATCTCCACTTCAGCACAATTTTCAAGAGCTGCAGCTCTTTTAACAACTTGTTAGGGTTAGAAGTTGCCACAGCAGTAAAATTGTGGTGAAAAGAACATAGGGAAGTGATGGAAGCTCAGTGATCAGACCCTGAGACCTGTAGAGAAGGAAGGTGAGGAATAGCACTGTTTTGGTGTTTTTGTTTGTTTGTTTTTGAGACAGAGTCTCACTGATTTTTTTTTGTTGTTGTATTTTTTGTAGAAACGGGGTTTTGCCATATCGCCTAGGCTGGTCTGGAACTCCTGGCCTCAAGTGATCCACCTGTCTGGGCCTCCCAAAGTGCTGGGATTACAGGCCACCACGCCTGGCCAGCATGGTTTATTCTGTGCATCCACACCTAGCCCCACCCCACCACCTCAACCTCAGTGGATCTCAAGTTCAGTCTCTACATCAGTGGCATCAGCACTGCAGGGGACTTGGTAGAAATTCAGGGCCCCACCTCCAACCTACTGAATCAGAAACTCTAGTGGTTGGGCCCAGCAATCTGTTTTAACAAACTCTCAAGGTGAGTGTGATTGGATTCGAGAATCACTGATCTAGGGCAGAGTCCAGGGCCCTCCTCACAACACACACCCTGACCCATACCCAGGCAGACCTGCTTCCTGGATGGGTTCCTCCTGATGTTAGAAAGTGGCTTTACCTTGGACAATGTCAGGAGCCTTGTTTTATGTATTCTCTGGGTCTAGCACACAGGAAGTATTTAAGAATGGCTAATGGGCCGAGCTTGGTGGCACCCACCTGTAATTCTAGCACTCTGGGAGGCCAAGGCGAGTAGATTGCCTGAGTTTAGGAGTTCAAGACCAGCCTGAGCAACATGGTGAAACCCCGTCTCTACTAAAAATACAAAAATTAGTTGGGCGTGGTAGCATGCGCCTGTTGTCCCAGCTACTCAGGAGTCTGAGGCAGGGGACTCACTTGAACCCAGGAGGCAGAGGGAGGTTGCAGTGAGCCAAGATTGCACTGCTGCACTCCAGCCTGGATGACAGAATGAGAATCTGTCTTTAAAAAAAAAAAAAAAAAAAAAGAATGGCTAATGAACTAAACTGAAGTGCATGTTTTATATATGCTTGGGATCAGTTCATTTATTCCATTCCTTAGCTCTCTAGATTCAGCAATATCCAAATTCTCCTCTCTCACACCATTTCTTTCTTCTTCTTCTTCTTCTTCTTCTTCTTCTTCTTCTTCTTCTTCTTCTTCTTCTTCTTCTTCTTCTTCTTCTTCTTCTTCTTCTTCTTTTTTGGGCGGGGGCGGAAGTACAGACTCTCACTCTGTTGACCAGGCTGGAGTACACTGGTGTGATCTTGCCTTACTGCAGCCTCAACCTCCTAGGCTCAAGCAATCCTCCTGCCTCAGCCTCCCAAGTAGTTGGGACTACAGGTGTGCACCACCACACCCGGCTATTTTTATTTTATTTTTGCTATGTTGCTCAGGCTGGTGTCGAACTCCCGACCTCAAGTGATCCTCCCATCCCGGCCTTCTAAAGTGCTGGGATTACAGGTGTGAGCCACTGCACCCAGCCACACATCATTTCTTTCAGTTTTTCCCAGGGTTTCTTTCCCCCCTTCCCCGTCTCCCTAATTCCGATGTGCAGAGCTCTCAAACCATCCTGCTGTGCAGAGTCCATGTTTCCTCTCTAAATTCAGTCCTTTGGAAATGTACTCCATTCACTGTCCCAAATATCACTGCCATGGCCTATCTTCTAGCCACAGAATCCACTCGAAGGTCCCAGCGTACAGCATTCAACATCACTACCCTACGCTCTCTACCCCGTCATTCTTCCTGCCCACCTGCCCCCAATGTTTTAACTTCATTCCTTCTGTGATTGGTCCCACTATTTTCTTTTACTGTGGCTCCTACTCTTACTACTCTTACTGATATCCCTGAGTCTGCCCTCTCTGTCACCTCTATTCCCTTCCATTCCAGTTGACACCACGATAACTAAAGTCTTCAATCCTGGTCAACTGTGTCTCCTAACTGTTCTAATCTTAAATATATCCTGGCTCTGATCCAAACCATAGCACATCACTCTCAGATTAACTTTTGTCAGACACCACTATGGTCATGACAGGGAGGGGCACACCACAGAACAAACTATAATGCACAGGCACCAAGCCTGTCACCAGAGAATTGGCATGTGCCCCTCCCATGGAGTCCACCCACCTACCTTATCCTCAGAGCATGACTTCTCTCCCTCCCCATTCACTCTAATTTTTCTCCTTTTTCCTCTCAGACTGTCCTCTGGAATTGAAAATTTATTGCGTCCACTATTTTACTCCTAAATTATTCCTGCCATCCCCTCAGGACTGCCTTTGGACAACCAAAATGGCCTGTGAGAGTGCTTTGCTAAATCTGGTTCTTCAGGTAAAGACAGTTCTTTCTCCTAAGAGGAGTTCTGTTCTCCTAAGAGGAGTTCTGTTCTCCTAAGAGGAGTTCTGTTGGCAGATTTTAATCTTAACAATATACTTTTTCTCCCCACTACAGGTGACGAAGGGTGGAAGAGGTTCAGTTTGTAACAGGTCATCAACTGCGCTTGACCTAGAACAGGTCCTTAGGCGGGAGGTCAGGGCCTCCAGAGGCTTCCTGAGCATACTGGAATCCTGAGGGAAGGAACAGTCTCTAAGGAGGTGGTGGGAAAGAAGGTGCAGTACTGGAGTCTGGCCAATTCCACTCAAGTAGAGAAAGCTGACCCCCCTTCCCTTGGGATGCCCAGTAGAGAGGAAGCTAGAATCAGAGACACAGAGGCCAAGGAACTCTGACCATATAGAAACCTCCAGCCAAGAAGGTAAACCAAATCATTCCTTGGGAAGGTATTCCTAGATTTGCTTGGGAAGACATAATTGTTTTTTTTAGTGCATATACATCTCTTAATCCTGGGAAGATTTAGAATTACATAGAGATATAACGAAGGCAATCAAACCTCATGGTGTTTTTTGTTTTTCTTTTCTGTTTTGAGATGGAGTCTCACTCCGTTGCCCAGGCTGGGGTGCAATGGTGCTATCTTGGCTCACTGCAACCTCTGCCTCCTGGGTTCAAGCAATTCTCCTGCCTCAGATTCCTGAGTAGCTGGGATTACAGGCGTATGCTACCACATCCAGCTAATTTTTTGTATTTTTAGTAGAGATGGGGTTTCACCACGTTAGCCAGGCTGGTTTCGAACTCCTGACCTCAAGTGATACACCCGCCTTGGCCTCCAGAAGTGCTAGGATTACAGGCGTGAGCCACTATACCCGGCCTAATTTGCATTTCTCTAATGGTCAATGATGTTGAGCTTTTTTTCATATGTTTGTTGGCTGCATTAATGTTTTCTTTTGAGAAGTGTCTATCCCTGCCTAGACATACTTTTAATGTTTACTAAAGTGTCTAAAAATTAACCTTGCACAGGCATGATGGTACACACCTGTAGTCCCTACTACTTGGGAGGCTGAGGCAGGGGGATTGCTTGAGCCCAGGAGTTTGAGACCAACCAGGGAAACATAGCAAGACCCCATCTTTAAAAAATAAAATAAAATTAACCTTGCAATGCTGCTTTAAAGTATATAACTTGCTGATGTAGACTTTTTTATTATAATTTTAAAATCTTTTAAAAGTTTATATACTATTTTGGAACTTTTTTATTTTTTATTTTATTTTATTATTTTATTTTATTTTAGAGACAGAGTCTCACTCTGTCGCCCAGGCTGGAGTGCAGTGGCGCGATCTCGGCTCACTGCAAGCTCCACCTCCCTGGTTCACGCCATTCTCCTGCCTCAGCCTCCTGAGTAGCTGGAACTACAGGCGCTTGCCACCACGCCTGGCTAATTTTTTGTATTTTTAGTAAAGACCGGGTTTCACCGTGTTAGCCAGGATGGTCTCATCTCCTGACCTCGTGATCCGCCCGCCTCAGCCTCCCAAAGTGCTGGGATTACAGGCTTGAACCACCGCGCCCAACCCTATTTTGGAACTTTTAAGATAAATTACAACTTACTGTATGTATTAGTTTAATGTATTTGTTTAATGAGAATTACTTAAGAATTTGGAAAAGTGTGTTAATCAGAAAATTGGTGTTTTTGAAAAAATAATCAAATTTTTAAATTAATAAATGCAATTTAAAATGTTTAAAATGATTAAACAAGTGGCTCAGACATTGTTTGTTAGATTTATAAATAGCATAATAAAATGGAAATGTTTAATGTAAAAGCTTGAGATTTTAAATGTGAAAGTAGTGGATATCAATTTTTGAAAACCCAAGTAGTGTTGTATGAAAGGAGAGAAAATTAGCACACCTCTTGACAAGGATGAAAGAGGCCCTCAAGCCTGACAACACACATACAGTTAAGGCACTGCCACCTACTTCGTGGCATCTGACCATCCTTAAAAAATAATTTAAAAAAAAAAAGTGACTTTTTAACTTTGTTTTTTTTTTTGAGACAGGGTCTCACTCTGTCGCCCAAGCTGGAGTGGACCTCAGATCACTGCAACTTCCACCTCCCAGGCTCAAGTGATCCTCCCACCTCAGCCTCCTGAGTAGTTGGGAAGGATGGCACTCGCCACCACACCTGGCTTTTTCTTTCTTTCTTTCTTTCTTTCTTTTTGGCAGAAACAGGGTTTTTCCATGTTGCCTAAGCTGGTCTCAAACTCTGAGCTCAAGTGATCCACCTGCCTGGGCCTCTCAAAGTGCTGGCATTACAGGCATGAGCCACTGTGCCCAGCCCCAAGTAACTTTTTTTTTTTTGGATGGAGTCTCTCTCTGTCGCCCAGGCTGGAGTACAGTGGCACAATCTCGGCTCACTGTGACCTCCTTCTCCCAGGTTCAAAGCGATTCTCCTGCCTCAGCCTCCGGAGTAGCTTGGATTAGGCTACCATGCCCAGCTAATTTTTTGTATTTTTAGTAGAGATGGGGTTTCACCATGTTGGCCAGGCTGGTCTCGAACTCCTGACCTCAAGGGATCTGCCCACCTCGGCCTCCTAAAGTATTAGGATTACAGGCATGAACCACCGTGCCTGGCCCCTAAGTAACTTCTAAATAATCATTTCAGCGTGAAAAGTCCTAATGAGTTTTTTAAAAGTATTTTATTTTTATCTTTCTTTTTTATGCTACCATAGAGAAAGTTCACCAGGAAATATCCAAATCTATAAATGTAAATTCTTCCTGATAGTAAATGTCCAAGAAAAGTGCATTTGAGTTGGGTGAATAGGCAGCAAGTGTGCAGAGTTGGGAAAGCGAGCCGGAGGCTAATCAGAATGACACAATACAAACTCTGACATCTTACCTTCTCTCCAGACTTGTTTCTCCGGTTGCCTACAGACCTGCAATTGAACATCCTTGCTTCATCTTCAGCTTTGCATTTCAAAAACTTAGCTCACCAATTCCTCATCCCCATCTCTCTATTCTTGGCCTCAGCCAAAAGGCTTCCTGTCATAAATAATGTGTTTATTGCACCATAATCAGCCCAACACAACAGGCTGGTCACCTTGCAGTCATTTTTTCACTCTTTCCCCTCCTCCTCTTTTACTCTAAATCCATCAGTCAGTCCTGATGAGCCTTTCACGCTGGGTCCACTTTGCTCCAATTTCCTCAGTCACCACCATCAGCTGTGGCCATGTTACCTTATGCCAGGATTACTGCAGCAGTCTTCTGTCAATTTCTCCTGCTGCAGTTCATTCCACACGGAGCTCCCACAAGAGCCATCAAACTTTGTTTTCATCTCTAATTTGTATTTGCATGGGCTTTTATGGACTCCCCAATGTCTGTCAAATAAAACCTAAGCTCCTTTTGCTATCCAAACGTTTTCACCAATGGGGTACTCTTAATCTTCATCTTTTATTATTTCTTGATGGGACCCCTCTGTTTTTGTCAAGCTAATTTGCTGGTCCCATTCTCCAATGGTGTTGTGCCTACATACATATCTTTGCATAGCCCATTTCCTCTGTCTGGAAAGCTCTGACCCCTCTTGTTTTCCACCCCTCAACTCTGGTTTTTTCCTTTCCTTCCAAACCCTGTTAAACACTCACCTCTTCCCACACTTTATACTAGATCTTGTTTGGCTATAAACAATTCAAAATCTCCTTGGCATCAGTATACATTTCTGTAATTAATTTCCACGTGTTTATATTATTCTGTAACAATGTCTTTGGTTTTACATATGTATTGTTTCCTTAAAAGACTACATGAAGTTTTTGGCTGGGCACAGTGGCTCATGCCTGTAATCTCAGCATTATGGGAGGCCGAGGCAGGTGGATTACTGGAGGCTAGGAGTTCAAGACCAGCCTGGCCAACATGGTGAAATCCCATCTCTACTAAAAATACAAAAGTGCCTGTAGTCTCAGCTACTCTGGTGGCTGAGGCATGAGGATTGCTTGAGCCCAAGAGGCAGAGGTTGCAGTGAGCTGAGATCATGCCATTGTACTCCAGCCTGCACGACACAGCAAGACTCTGTCTCGAAAAGGAAAAAAAAATAAGGCTATATAAAGTTTTTAGAGAAGAGTTTTACCAGCAAAATTTAATCCCTCCTAAGTTCCAGTAACCTCACCAGTAAAATGGCCATAAAATGCTTTACAGAGTAGGGGGCTTGGGAAGATCAAATAAATTGACATCAATAGAAACTTTGCAGAATGGGCACAGTGGCTCATACCCGTAATCCCAGAATTTTGAGAGGCTGAGGTAGAAGGATCACTTGAAGCCAGGAGTTTGAGACCAGCCTAGGCAACTTAGGTCTCCTAAAAGAAAAATAAAAATGTTTTACAAAGTTTAAAGCACCAACAAATGCATATTCCCCCTTTTTCTTTTCTTTTCTTTTCTTTTTTTTTTTTTCTTTTGAGACAGGGTCCTGCTCTGTCACTCAGGTCAGGATGCAGCGGCATGATCTCAGCCCACTGCAGCCTCAACCTCTCGGGCTCAAGCGATCCTCCCACCTCAGCCTCCTGAGGAGCTGGAACTACAGGCTCATGTCACCTATGCCCAGCTAATTTTGTCTATTTTTTGTAAAGACAAGGTCTCACTATGTTGCCCAGACTGGTCTCCAACTCCCGGACTCTAGTGATCCTCCTGCCTCAGCCTCCCAAAGTGCTGGTATTCCAGGCGTGAGCCACCATGTATCTCTTAGTAATGACAAGGTAAGCACTTGATTAATAAATGTTGACTAAGAGACCAATACGTGTCAACTTAGTGATTCAACAAGATTATAAGATGAAGAGCACATACATGATGGCATAAGCAGCATCACTTCATAAACAGCAATCACAGCAGAGCAAGCAGCCTAGTGATTCAAACATACTGAATGTCTCTGACTTACAAAACAAGTTAATAGGACTCCAGATAGATGCTAATGAATCAAAAACCTCACATAAATCACTGTTTCTATGAAAGTAATTAATTATGTTTATTTAATTATGAGGGAATATTTGAAAAGCATAACATTTGTCCAATTTCCCCCAAGTTCTGATCCTATATTTGAAATGCATTCGAATTTGCTTATTCAACCTTTTTTGCTTTAGGAAATATTAGCTGTATACCAACTATATACCAAGCTCTGTTTTAGGCCCTGGAGACATACCAGTGAAGACAGTTCAAGTTCCTGTTCTCAGGGATCTTATATTTCAATCAGATAAGTAGCATTAAATAAACAAAATAATTACAGATTATAGTTAAGTGCTATGAAGAAAGCAGTATGGGGACTGGGTGGGGAGGACTGTGGATGGCATATTTAGGGAAGACATCAATGAGGGTGCCTTTTTTGTTGAGACAGGGTCTCACTCTGTCGTCCAGGCTGGAGTGCAGTGGCATGCATGATCAAGGCTCACTGCAGCCTCAACTTCCCAAGGTCAAGTGATCCTCCTGCCTCAATCCCCCAAGTAGGTGGGACTAAAGGCATATGCCACCACACTCAGCTAACTTTTTTAAATTCTTAAGAAAATTTTTAAATTTTTTGAGGTGGAGTCACTCTGTCACCCAGGCTGGAATGCAGTGGTGCGATCTCAGCTCACTGCAACCTCCACCTCCTGGGCTCAAGTGAGCCTCCCACCTCAGCCTCTCAGTAGCTGGGACTACAGCTGTGTGCCACCACACCCAGCTAATTTTAGCATTTTTTAAGTAGAGATGGGGTTTCACCATGTTGGCCAGGCTGGTCTCAAACTCCTGGCCTCAAGTGATCTGCCCATCTTGGCTAGAATTACAGGTGTGAGCCACTGTGCCCAGCCTAATTTTTCCAAATTTTAGTAAGGACAAGGTCTCGCTGTGTTGCCCAGGTGGGTCTCAAAGTCCTGGGCTCAAGCAATCCTCCCTCCTTGGTCTCTCAGAGTGCTGGGACTACAGGTATGAGCCACTGTGCCAGCCAGGATGGAGGATGAAGTAGAGAGGCACAGGAGCCCAGGAGGGAGCATGCCAGCTGACAGAAGAGTGAGTGCAAGGGCCCTAGGGCAGCAAAGAGCTGGCTGTGCTAAGAGGTCTATGTGACTGGAGCCTCCTGATTAAGAAGTCTGGAGCCAGATCACACAAAGCTTGGTGAGCCTTGGGGAGGAGTTTGGATGTTATTCTTTGTGCAATGGAAAACCACTAAAGGAAATTACATATTACTGAAATTTCAATTGTGTTATTTTTTAAACAGTCATATTTATCATTATAATATCTTGGATCACTTCACAAAACTTGACTAGATTTTGTTCAAAGTACAAGTTTCTTTCTTTTTTTTTTTTTTTTTGGAGACAGAGTCTAGCTCCGTTGTCCAGGCTGGAGTGTGGCAGTGTGATCTCGGCTCCCGAGTTCAAGTGATTCTCCTGCATCAGCCTCCTGAGTAGCTGGGATTATAGGCGTTGTCACCAGGCCCAGCTAATTTTTGTGTTTTTAGTAGAGATGGGGTTTCATCATGTTGACCAGGCTGGTCTTGAACTCCTGACCTCACGTCATCTGCCTACCTTGGCCTCCCAAAGTGCTGGGACTGTAGGTGTGAGCCACCAAGCCCGGCCCCCAAAATACAAGTTTCGAAAAGAAAAAGGACTAGGTATTTCGAAATGCGAGCTTCCTGCATATGGGCAGGGTGCACCAAGTAGGGGCTGTCATAGGCTCTACTTGCTGTTATCATTACCTGTCTTACGAAATTATGATTTTTTAAAATTATTTTTTGTAGAGACAGGGTCTTACTATGTTGTCCAGGCTGGTCTCAAACTTCTAGCTTTAAGCCATCCTCCTGCCTTGGCCTCCCAAAGTGTTGGGATTATAGGGGTGAGCTACTGTGCCTGGTCAAAATTAGGATTTTTAACATTTCAAATGCAAGCTATCTCATTGACTGTCAAAATCGCAGACAAGCCACCTTCAGGTATCTTTTTAAAACAGATTCTTTAGACTACACAGTCATAGGAAGGAGACAGTCGATGAACTGATATAAAGTGACCCTTAAAATATGTTAAGAGGAATTAAGAATGCCTTGTGAACAACAGTGATGTGCTAACATTACTTGTAAATACATAAAGTATCTTTGGGATATATAAGAAACCGGTAACATCGGTCACACCTATGCTGAAGAGACCTGAGTAGCTGAGGGATAGGATGGGAGAGAATTCTTACTATACACCTTTTTGTCATTTTAGTGTTTTGAAACAATATGAATTTACCTATTCAAACAATAAATTTAAATTCTAAATTTTTTCAATATAGATCCTTATCTGAAAGAAAATGGACAATCTTCCAGAATTGGTGAGAAGAAATTTGCATCACTGGGTAAACCATCTATTTTTTTGTTTTTATGTTTTCTTTTTCTTTTTTTTCTCAAGAGGTCACACTGAGGAAAAACCATCTAATTTGAAGGAGGCTTAACAGAACAGTGCAGTGGCTCAGGCATATAATCCCAGAGCTTTCGGGGCATCTCTTGAGGCCAGGTGTTCTAGAGTATCCTGGGCAACATAGGAAGACCTCCTACCTCTACAAATAAATTTCAAAATTAGCCGGGCATGGTGGCACAAACCTGTAGTCCCAGCTATTCAAGAGGCTGAGGTGGGAGGATTGCTGGAGCCAGGAGTTTGAGGCTGTGGTGAGCTATTTTCTCTCCACAGCACTCCAGCCTGGACAACAGAGTGTGACCCTGTCTCTAAAAAAAATTAAAAGCGGCTGAAAATCTAGACCTATACTGTTCAATACATCAGTCATTAGCCACATGTGTCTATTTTACTTTAAATTAAATGAAATTAAACTAAAAATTCAGTTTCTTGGTCACAGTAGCCACATTTCAGTGTTCAGTAACCACTAGCTACATGTGACTAATGGCTACCATATTGGTCAGCACAGATATGCAATATTTTCATCATCATGGAAAGTTCTATTGAACAGCCTACTATATACTTAAACAAAATGCCACCAAGGTTATAAACTACCTCTTAAAATTTATTTCATAGGCCGAGTGCGGTGGCTCATGCCTGTAATCCCAGCACTTTGAGAGGCTGAGGCAGGTGGATCAACTGAGGTCAGGAGTTCCAGACCAGCCTGGTCAACATAGTGAAACCTAGTCTCTTCTAAAAACACAAAAATTAGCCAGGTGTGGTGGCATGTACCTGTAATTCCAGCTACTCAGGAGGCTGAGGCAGGAGAATCACTTGAACCCAGGAGACAAAGGTTACAGTGAGTCACTGCACTCCAGCCTACGTAACAGACGAGACTCCATCTCAGAATAAATACATAAATAAAACAAAACTTAGTTGACTGAAACAAATTCGAATATATTCCAACACCAATTTTCCTGAGGTGATTCACTAAAATGACATTTTGAGGTGTAATCAAAACCCTCAGTATTCAATTTCTAAGGCAGGCAGGGATACACTGGGAAGGTGCCTACATACACAAATAATTTCGTCACTACAAAAAAAGCAGTTTGCACTAGTAGACACAGGTAGTTATAGCCTAAGAGTTAAAGAACTATTTTTCTCAATGTAAACTTAAAATTAACATACTTGTTATTTACTGAATTTGGTATCTGCACTGACTCAATAAATGAGTCAGTAGTACTAATATGATGACAGGGTAAATAATGAGATTGATTATATTCAATTTCTTTGGTACAATTCATCAACTTATCTCATTTTTGCTATCATTATGAATTCATCACCTCCCTACTTAAGGCATTTCAACTAACTATAGTCATCATTTTCCTTTTGATACACAGTTTAATAGAATCTAGTCAATGGGTATCCCATTAAACTGGCTTCTGTATTCTTCCATTATTTTCAACACTGTTATTTTTGTTTTTATATTCATTTATTTATTTTGAGACGGAGTCTCACTCTGTCACCCAGGCTGGAGTGCAGTGGCATGATCTTGGCTCACTGCAATCTCCACTTCCTGGGTTCAAGTGATCCTCCCACCTCAGCCTCCTGAGTAGCTGGGACTACAGGCACACACCATCACAACTGGCTAATTTTTGTATTTTTAGTAGGACAGTGTTTTGCCATGTTGGCTAATCTGGTCTCGAACTCCTGACCTCGAATGATCCTCCCGTCTTGGCCTGGGATTGGGATTACAGGTGTGCTGTAAAATGCTGGGATTATAGGCGTGAGCCACCATGCCAGGCCCCAACACCATTACTTTTAGAAAGCACTTGCCTTCTGGCCCAAACAAAATGTTCCAAGACTCCCCTGTGCTTCCCTAGACCCAGACATGGAATCAGCCATTTTTCTGAGGTATGTTGGTTCCTTTACGTGAAAAATGGTTTTAGACCTCAAAATTTAGCCAGCAAGAGTGCATATGATCAGGCTCATGTTGGTGGTGTAATATTGCTCCTTGGCAATTTCATTGAACAAAGTTAGAAAAGACATATTTTATTAAGTGTTATTAGTTTGTATTAATATTTTCAACTTAGTTCTTACATTACTGCATGTCTACTCCAATTTTTTATTCTTCTTCCAAGTTATAATTATATTTCTCTTTCTTTATAACTCAATGAAACACTGAATTATCACTCTAAAAGATGTTAAATTCTTAACAAAGTTAGCATAATCCCTTCTTTTATTTGGCAATAGAAAAAAGCATGAAATAGTAATGCAATTATTAATACTAACAGTAAAACTACTGAAAAACATTCAAATTCTTTGCTTTTCTCTTAAAATGCATCTCACTAAGGTGACCAAACCAATGATTTTGTCCCTCACAAGAAGTCTTCATTCTGCTTTCTTACTGAATACTTCACTAATATGCAGTTCCATCCTCTTAGTTCACGTGAGAGCGTTGGCAGGCAAACAACTGACACCTCTGAGTTCTTAGATGGGAATGGCTTTCAGCTTCTCAATTTTTCTCTTGAGAGGCTAGGATTTTTTTTAAATGCTAATTATCTTATCAATAGTTAAATGGCAGATAGGCTACCTTCACATTATCTTTTAAAAATAGATTTTTATATGGAAGGAAATGAACAGTGTTCCAAAATTATTCATGACAAGGAAATGGTATAATGTAGGTAACTTGAGGTAATTCTGATTAACAGGAGGTTTATCATTCAGACAATATAACTACAGATTTGCAAGACAGAGACACACTGGACAGGTACCTACACACATCATTCTGTCACAACAATCATTTGACACACACAGTTTTCAGGACATAGGCCATTACCACCATTCAGCATAAACATATTTTCTTGCTCAGCCTGTGAAGGAGCCAAAAGAAAGATTACTAGAAGGAAGTTGTTCATCCCTGGTTGGTTTCCTAGAAGAGAAAACAAACCAACGAACCATAGTTACAGGAGCCGTCCCCTAATTAGTAATACAAAGCTGGAACTGATGTCATCATTTAATCTGACAGGCAGGTCATTTATGATTCACAAGAGCTGCCTGGCACCTCTGTCATGGCCTACCCCAGAGAAGGCAGTGCTACCACTCAGCAC
Organism: Nomascus leucogenys; assembly: GCF_006542625.1. Taxonomy (NCBI): domain Eukaryota; kingdom Metazoa; phylum Chordata; class Mammalia; order Primates; family Hylobatidae; genus Nomascus; species Nomascus leucogenys. The sequence goes on along the minus strand of NC_044396.1, from coordinate 52,885,267 downwards.
ACCGCTAGTGAGCCTGGAGCTGGGGTCTTGCTGTGTGCTGACCTTATTTGGGCCTCACTTGGCTCCTCTGAGCTGTTGTTTTAAGCAAAAGGGCTCCTTAAATGGTGGCTATTATTTTTTTATTTTTCATTTCATTTTATTTTATTTTATTTATTTTTTTGAGACAGAGTTTCATTCTTTTGCCCAGGCTGGAGTGCAGTGGCATGATCTCGGCTCACTGCAACCTCTGCCTTCCGGTTTCAAGCGATTCTCCTGCTTCAGCCACCCGAGTAGCTGGGATTACAGGTGCCTGCCACTGTGCCCGGCTAATTTTTGTATTTTCAGTAGAGATGGGGTTTCACCATGATGGCCAGGCTGGTATCCAACTCCTGACCTCAAATGATCCACCCACCTTGGCCTCTCAAAGTGCTGGGATTACAGGCATGAGCCACCGCACCCGGCTTTACTTTTTATTTTGACACAGGGTCCCACTGCGTCTCCCAGGCTGGAGTGCAGTGGTGCGATCATGGCTCACTGCAGCCTCCACCTCCTGGGCTCAAGCAACCCTCCCACCTCAGCCTCCCAAGTAGCTGGGACTACAGGTATGCACCACCACACCTGGCTAATTTTTGTATTTTTTGTAGAGATGGGGTTTCACCATGTTGCCCAGGCCAGTCTGGAACTTTTGGTTTCAAGCAATCCACCCACCTCGGCCTCCCAGAGTGCTGGGATTACAGGTGTGAGCAACAGTGCCCAGCCCCAGCTCTTTTAAAAGGCCCAGATAAAATCACTGATATTCGAGATATGTTGGCTAAAGGGTGCACCACCATCAGTTTCTGTAGATTTCGTAAGCTTTTTGTTAAATTTAGTTCTCAACAGGAATGCCATTAGTGCATTACGATTTGCCAGTATTTATTTTTCTTCAGAGACAGAGTCTCACTCTGTCGCCCAGGCTGGAGTACAGTGGTGTGATCTCGGCTCACTGCAACCTCTGCCTCCCAGGTTCAAGCGATTTTCGTGCCTCAGCCTCCCAAGTAGGTGGGACTACAGGTGAGAATCACCATGCCCGGCTAATTTTTGTATTTTCAGTAGAGACGGGGTTTCACCACGTTAGCCAGGCTGGCAATTTGCCATTATTAAGAGTTGACAAAAGAGGCTGGGCATGGTGGCTCATGCCTGTAACCCCAACACTTTGGGAAGCTGAGGAAGGTGGATTGCTTGAGCCCAGGAATTTGAGACCAGTCTGAGCAACATAACAAAACCCTGTTGCTACAAAACATAAGACATTAGTTGGGGTGGTGGCACTCACCTGTAATCTCAGCTATTCAGAAGGCTGAATTGGGAGGATCATTTGAGTCTGGGAGGTGGAGGCTGCAGTGAGCCAAGATTGTGCCACTGCATTTCCAGCCTGGACAAGAGAGTGAGACCCTGTCTCGAAAGGAAGGGAAAGGAGAGGAAAGAAGAGGAAAGGAAAGGAAAGGTGAGAGAGAAAAAGGAAAGAGTTGACAAAAAAAATTGTTCTTGCATTAAAAACAATCACTTGAATGTGGCTTTTGTTGCAGAAAAAAATAGAATATAAAAACAAATAAAAATAAAAATCACTATTTAAGACAACTGCCCTAGACAATTTCTCTAGAAAGTAAGCTCCATAAGGGCAGACACTTCAGTGGTTTTAATGTTTTATAACAACATTTATAACACACCCTGTAGGCCTAAAAAGCATTTGGTTTGTAGTGAATGAATAATTGACTTATATAACTCAATGTCTTTAAAGAGCTACACAATAAATTCTTTTCAAGATTTACTATAGGAAAAACATTAGTCTTCCTGAATAAAATTGTTGTGCTGCTTTTCATTAGACAGTTAGGAACTTGTTTCTTCGACTTCCAGGAAGATGAAAGTGAGGCCATTCCAAGAATATCTCAACTGGTCTTCTTTTGGCTCTCATCTTTCAAATCCAGTACTTTTACACCACCACTGGAATTACCTTTTGTAAAAAACCTGAAAGCCAAAAGTTTAGATCCTGTGTTCCCTTTTCATTCAAGCCCTAATCTATTGTTTATCGTACCTGCCTCCTCTCCCGCCTGCCTTTACGCCCACCTATTCACCCTGTTTCAGCCAAGGGATCATCATCCCTTCAACACATGCTGTTTATTCCCACCTCCACCACATTCCTGATGTTATTTCTTCCACCTTACAATGCCCTTTCCTTTCCTTTCCTTATTCCAAGTACTGTTCGGCCCCCCATCATTCCCACATCAAAGACATCCTTTGAAATTTGCACTGCCTGTGTTTGAATCAAAGTTGTTCTACTACTTTAGCCTCAGTTCCCTCATTGGCAATACTGTACTTTCCTGCCTGATAGGATTCTGTGAGGGGGCAATAAAATTATCCAGGTTCAGCCAGGAGCAGTGACTCATGCCTGTAATCCCAGCACTTTGGGAGGCTGAGGCGGGTGGATTACCTGAGGTCACGAGTTTGAGACCAGCCTGGTCAATATGGTGAAACCCCATCTCTACTAAAAATACAAAAAAAGTAGCTGGGCATGGTGGTGGCCACCTGTAATACCAGCTATTCAGGAGGCTAAGGCAGGAGAATCACTTGAACCCAGGAGGCAGAGGTTGCAGTGAGCTGAGATTGCGCCATTGCACTCCAGCCTGGGCAACAAGAGCCAGACTCCGTCTCAAAAAAAAAAAAAAAAAAAAAAAGAGAAAATTATCCAGGCTCAATAAATATCCATGCTCCATTAATATTAGCTCTTAATAAAATTAAAATTTCTTCTATTTACCTGAAAAGTATTTTTGTCATTCTTTATATCTTTTTGTTGTTTGTTTAGAGACAGGGTCTCACTCTGTCACCCAGGCTGGAGTGTAGTGGTATAATCATAGCTCACCGCAGCCTCAACCTCCCTGGCTCAAGTGATCCTCTTGCCTCAGCCTCCCAGTAGTGGGGACCACAAATGCACACCACTACACCTGGCTTTGTTTTGTTTTGTTTTAACTTTGTAGAGATGAGGTCTCACTGTGCTACCCAGGCTGGTCTTAAGCTTCTGGCCTCAAGCAATTTTGCCACCTCGCCCTCCCAAAGTGCTGGGTTTACAGGTGTGAGCCAGCCACCATGCCCATGCCTGGCCAAACACTTTATATCTTTTTTTTTTTTTTTTTTTTTGAGATGGAGTCTAGCTTCGTCGCCCAGGCTGGAGCACAGTGGCGTGATCTCAGCTTACTGCAACCTCCACCTCCCAGGTTCAAGCAATTCTCCTGCCTCAGGCTCCCAAGTAGCTGGGATTACAGGTATGCACCACCAAGGCCAATTAAGTTTTGTATATTTTTTAGTAGAGATGGGCTTTCATCATGCTAGCCAGGCTGGTCTCGAACTCCTGACCTCAAGTGATCTGCCCGCCTCGGCCTCCCAAAGTGCTGGAATTACAGGCACGAGCGACCATGCCCAGCCCCAAATACTTTATATCTTAACCTATGTTCTTAAAGTATTTGTGCCTTAAGAACAGTGGTCCTAGAATATGACCCATTGCAAGAATATTCTCACTTTGACCCCTCTTGTGAGTTTTTTTGTTATGCATCTAAGATTTAATATTGTCTCAATGGGGTCATTGCATTTTTCTGCTCTCTAAATTAGTTCAGGACAGTAACAGTTGTATCTCTTTCATGTGTCTGCATGTGTATGTCTATTTTTTTTTCCCCTCCCCACCCTCCTGTGTGTGTCTCTGTTTAATACTTCTGTCATACATTTGAACTTGGTATCTACCAAATCAATTGATGTGTGGTAATAGCGATAAGAGGTATTCGATAAGTGGTAGCACTGTACATTATGCTATTAAAATTTACATATAGGCCAGGTGTGGTGGCTCACGCCTGTAATCCCAGTACTTTTGAGGGCCGAGGCTGGTGGATCACCTGAGGTCAGGAGTTCAAGACCAGCCCAGCCAACATGGAGAAACCCCATCTCTACTAAAAATAAAAAAATGAGCCAGGCTTGGTGGTATGTGCCTGTAATCCAAGCTACTTCGGAGGGTGAAGCAGGAGAATCACTTGAACCCAGGAGGCGGAGGTTGCAGTGAGCAGAGATTGTGCCACTGCACTTCAGCATGGGGGACGGGGCACGACTCTGTCTCAAAAAAAAAAAAAGAAGTTTACATATAATATTTTACTCAAGTCTTACAAGAATCCCATTAGGAAGGTAGTAGTATCCCTGTTTTGTTTTGTTTTTGTTTTTGTTTTGAGACGGAGTCTTGCTCTGTCCCAGGCTGGAGCGCAGTGGTGTGATCTTGGCTCACTGCAACCTCCACCTTCTGGGTTCAAGCGATTCTCATGCCTCAGCCTTCTGAGTAGCTGGGATTACAGGTGCACGCCACCACGCTTGGCTAATTTTTAGTATTTTTAGTAGAGACAGGGTTTCACCATGTTGGCCAGTCTGGTCTCGAACTCCTGACCTTGTGATCTGCCGATCTCGGCCTCCCAAGTGCTGGGATTACAGGCGTGAGCCACCGTGCCCGGCCGTAGTATCCCTGTTATATTGAACAATCATTATAACAACTACACTGGTTTAACATAGATGGCTATGCCATTAGAAAAGCATCTTGTAAGAAACCTTAGTATTTTGAGATTTCTCTTATTCTCTTCCACAACAAAATCACTAACTACATTTTTTTCCCAATATTGTTTCTGTGTTTATGAGTCTGTGTTTATGACCCTCGACCTTATGACCCTTGATCCTGCCGCAGCATGTTACCTCTAAACTCCAGGAGCTCTTTCAGGGAGCGTTTCCTGACACGCTGGCTGGATTCTCATTTCTAGTGCTGAGCTTGGAAGTAGTGGACTTTTGGTACCCAAAGTCAGGCAAGCAGGGATCAGCAAGGACTTCTGGACAACAGGAGTTTCTGGACCTCCAAAGCCGAGGACGCTGTATGGCAGTGATGCCACTAATGTTCTGAGATCCCCTCTTTGATGTTAGAGTCTGATTGCTCGCCATTTTCTCAGAACTAATGTCAGGTTACGACATCTGACACACAATCTAGAAACAGGACCCCATTTCAAACTCATATAAATTCCTTTTTTCATTCTTAGTTGGTATGAGAAAAATATGTAATGCATATGGAAGAAAACATAAACTCTAAGTGAGTCTCATTATAGGAATTCCTCTGATCATGGGCATGACAATTTGCAAATCTGAGTAGGTGTTATGTTCCTCGCCAACCCAGCAAACCAATTAAGTGGGAAGCTCATCTTCTGAAACATTGCATAGTTTTGATTTTATCACAGACATCATATAATATTTTTTCTATTTCAAGGATTTACAGAAAGTATACCCCTTCAATTGAGAGGGATCTGCTCTCAATGAATACACTTATTATCCATTTCAAATATATCTCTGTATATTACCTAAAGATGTTACAAGGCCAGGCAACTTTAATTTATCTTACATTACACAAGATACTATAAATTATCCTGGATATATTCTGAATGTATCCTGGATATAACCTGAAAATTACTTATAAATTGCTAGTGAAGTTCAAGTGAATAAGCTCTCTGGAGAACTTTACAGTTTACTCATTAAATAAAAACAGGTTAATTGAATGACTTTAATGTCATTAGATATTCTTAGGCACCCACAGTGAGATGCTGCACATATAAAGACATTATTCTGTCCCACAGCTTGCAATCTAAAATTAGATAAAACACAGGCAAGCCAGATAAACATAGACAGCACATTTTTTAAGACAAAAAAAATGATAGGAGAGAAAAATGAGAGTAGTGAATCAAAAAGGCAAAAGGAATCAACAAATATTTCATCTTCTGCCTTTTATTCGTAGCCTTAATTACCTCTATCACAAGCAATCAGACTGCTAACACCAAAAAGGCGGTCTCAGAACATTAGTGGCATTACCACTGCACAGCGTCCTCAGCTTTGAAGGTCCAGAAACTCCTGTTGTCCAGGAGTCCTTGCTTGTCCCTGCTTGCCTGATTTGGGGTACTAAAAGTCCACTACCTCCAGCACTAGAAATGAGAGCCCAACCAGCATGTCAGGAAGCGCTCCCCGAAACAGCTTGTGGAGCTGAGAGGTAACATGCTGCAGCAGGCCAAGCAGTCTGGAGGTGAACACGGCCCTAGGTGCCCATGTGACCATCAGGTTGAGACCTCCCAACTAACCCTCATCCTATATGGTCAGTCTACAAGGCCTAGCTAGCTGGCCCTCTCCCTGAAGTTAGGTTTAAAAAGAAAAAATACACCCTCAGTGTGCCAGGCTTCACGGTAGATGGTTGGGATGCAGATAAACATGACATAAGCCCTCTTTTGGAGCTTACAACTTATTTTGGGAGATCGCTCATAAACAGACTATTTTGATATAACGTAGTAAATGTAGTGGCGGGGTTGGCGGGGGGCAGGGGAAAAACCGAAGGAGGGGTGCCCAATCCTACCTGGTGGTCAGGGAATGGTTACTGGGGGAGAGGAGGAAGAGTCTGAGAGGCAGAACCAGGAGACTGTAGCCCAGATACCAAGAGAGTGTGTGACAAAAGAGAGGGAGGAAAACAGTGTCAGACTCTGCAGATGTCCAGTAAAATGGACCTGAAGAAAGTCCATTGGATTTGTCAAATAGAACAGAGATCATTGGCAACTGTTGATGGGGCAATTTGAGTGGAGCTGAAAGTCATACCGTAGTGTTGAGGAACTAAGGAGAGATAAAGTAGAAATGAAAAGCTTGGCTATGAAAAAAAGTGAATGAGAGAGGAATATGTCATCAAGAGAAGATTGGTTTGTTTTCTTTTTGATCTGAATTGACCAGTTTCTGATCTGAGCGAAAGGAGCTGGCTGGAAATAAAGAGAGGTGATTGATGGATCAAGGAAACAGGTTCTTGGTTTCAGTTCCAGATCCCACTCCTGTTTCCTCCTGGGCTGACTCTCTCTCCTATTCTATTAAATAGCAGCTCCGTTTCCTCAGGGATGGACTTTGCTTCTACTTTCCCTTGCACATACTCAACTGTACCTCCATAAAATATGACAATGACATCTACTAAGTGTAAGAGCCACAGCTGCATAGACGTCCTGATGACTGGCTCCCTTCCCAAACTATGTATTCACCTACAAAGCACTAATGTCCTTTTCTAGTGATGAGAATGCTTCCACTTACCATCCAGGGCATCACTGCCTGTCAAGCTGCCCTGGAAGCCTAACAACTGTTTATTATTTATTTATTTATTTTGAGTCTCGCCCTGTCACCAGACTGGAGTGCAGTGACACGATCCTGGCTCACTGCAACCTCCGCCTCCCGGGTTCAAGCGATTCTCCTCCCTCAGGCTCCCAAGTAGCTGGGACTATAGGCGCGCGCCACCACGCCCAGCTAATTTTTGTATTTTTAGTAGAGACGGGGTTTCACCATGTTGGCCAGGATGGTCTCGATCTCTTGACCTCGTGATCCGCCTCCCTCGGCTTCCCAAAGTGCTGGGATTACAGGCGTGAGCCACTGCGCTCAGCTACTTTTTGTATTTTTAGTAGAGATGGGGTTTCACCATGTTGGCCAGGCTGGTCTCGAACTCCTGACCTCAAGTGATCAGCGTGCCTCAGCTTCCCAAAGTGCTGGAATTACAGGAGTGAGCCACCGCGCCCGGTCACATTTTATCCTCTTTCTAATAGGAACAAAATAGTATTTATGTGGGATTCCACTGGTTTAAATTCTAATTAAATGAGAACAGATATAAAGTACTTAATTCCACACCTAGCAATACAGTTGGCATCCATTAAAGTTTATTGAATTAAGGAATAAATTGGGCAATCATTTAACTTCTTTGAGACTGTTTCCTTAATAGTAAAATAAAATTATTACTACTTGCTCCACCTCCCACACAAGATTGCTCTCAGGAACAAATGATAGTATGTTTATGCGAGTGCTTTAAAAACTGTAAAAGCACTTTACTACTTTCGAGTGGAATTTGTATGTTGATTTAATGTCATTCCTAGAGCCGGTTTTTATTACTATCAATTCGTTAAATTTAGCATTCCTATTAAAACCCACTACTAATGTGCAGAATTGTTTTAGTTATTTATAAGGACGTTGTTTTAGACTATTCCTAATTTTGTCTGGTTGCAGGGCTGTGGTGCCACATAGTAGTGATTGTGACAAACCGTACTTTCAGGAAAAACATTCACTTTTCTCCACTCCTGGTTTCTACCGCCAAGAAATGTCTGGCAGAAGCAGCACAAATCAGTGACTGCAGCCTAGCACCTTAAGGTAAGGAGTGATCAAAGACCCCAACACAGCTATCCCAAATTAAAGCCACTTTGACCAACGACAACGTCCAGTGAAGACACGGAGGAGGGTCGGGCTGGAAAAGAAGAGGACGAGGAACCCGAGGGGCCCTCCCCTCTCTCTCCCTGCCCCCCCACCCCCCGCCCGGAGCTCCAGCGGTGCCGGGGTCCAGCGCGCAGGACGGTTGGGGGTCCCGGAGCGGGCGGCCAGGACCCGCGCAGCCAGTTGGGGTCAGCGAGCGCCGCGGCCGTTGGGGACTCCAGCTCCCAGCAGGCACCGCTGCTGCGGCCGACGCGCGTGGCGGCGGTGCCCGCTGGGACTCGTAGTGCGGTTCGGGTAGGAGCGAGCAGGGAGCCACCCCGGCTCCATCTACGCACGTTTCGGAAACCGGGCCCGGAGGGGACTACGCCCGCCCACCCGTGCCCGGCGTCCCTCAGAGCTGGGGCTAAAGGAGCCGGGCTGGCCGCGGCGGGAAGAGGCCACAGGCGGCCGCGCACGTGGGGGGTGGTTAGCGCGGAGGAACCCGGAAGCCCCTTGCACCGCCCACCGCCGCGGTGACGGGTTAACGCTCCTCCTGGTGGAGGCGGGGGCGGGCGGGGCGGAAGGCGGGGCCACCTCAGCCAACACCCCCCCCGAGGACCGCCCACGAGCCGCCCTCCCCACCCCCACGGACGCGACCCAGCGCAAGCTCAGCTTCCCCGACCGCGGCGCCTGCGCAAAAGCCCCGCCCCTTCGCCCCAGCCCCACCCCCACACCGCAGCCTCCGACGCCGCCACCTCTCCCCTCCTCTCTGCTCTTTCCGCCTGTTTTCTTTTCCCTCCTCCCCCTGGCCTCCGCGTCTCCTCCTACTCCGGCGCTGACGCTCGCGTAGGGCCCTGGCGTCAGACGCGCGGGGGCGGGGCGAGTGCGGCGCGGGGTATAAGTAGAGGGTGCAGAAGGCGGTGCTTCCCCTTCTCCCCGGCGGTTAGTGCTGAGAGTGCGGAGTGTGTGCTCCGGGCTCGGAACACACATTTATTATTAAAAAATCCAAAAAAAATCTAAAAAAATCTTTTAAAAAACCCCAAAAAAATTTACAAAAAATCCGCGTCTCCCCCGCCGGAGACTTTTATTTTTTTTCTTCCTCTTTTATAAAATAACCCGGTGAAGCAGCCGAGACCGACCTGCCCGCCCGCGGCCCCGCAGCAGCTCCAAGAAGGAACCAAGAGACCGAGGCCTTCCCGCTGCCCGGACCCGACACCGCCACCCTTGCTCCCCGCCGGCAGCCGGCAGCCAGCGGCAGTGGATCGACCCCGTTCTGCGGCCGTTGAGTAGTTTTCAATTCCGGTTGATTTTTGTCCCTCTGCGCTTGCTCCCGCTCCCCTCCCCCCGGCTCCGGCCCCCATCCCCGGCACTCGCTCTCCTCTCACGGAAAGGTCGCGGCCTGTGGCCCCGCGGGCAGCCGTGCCGAGATGAACCCCAGCGCCCCCAGCTACCCCATGGCCTCGCTCTACGTGGGGGACCTCCACCCCGACGTGACCGAGGCGATGCTCTACGAGAAGTTCAGCCCGGCCGGGCCCATCCTCTCCATCCGGGTCTGCAGGGACATGATCACCCGCCGCTCCTTGGGCTACGCGTATGTGAACTTCCAGCAGCCGGCGGACGGTGAGCGCCGGGCTCCGCGATCGGCCGGGCGGGCGGCCATGAGGCTCGGGCGGCCGCGGCGGGCGGGGTAGGCCGGCGGGCCCGGGGCGGGGGGCGGGAGGGCATGTCACCCCGCGACGGCCGGCGGGAAGGCGCCGGGGCCCCGGAGCCGCGTTTCCCGAGCCGGCAGGGACCCGTGCTACCGGCAGTCGCACGCCCGGCTACTTCCTTCTTTGCGACCATTTTCTCGGCCTAGACGCTCTCAAACTTTAGGGTGATGACGCGCCGGGAGGGTGGGTGAGATTCGGTTCCTCTGCGGCGCTCCCGCCAGTGGCCCCGCGATTCTGGGGCGTTGAGCGCTGAGCTCCTTTCGTGGGTAAGAGGTGGAGGCGCTCCCAGCACTCGGAGCTCCTGCCGGCGCCCCAGCCTGGGGAGGAAGTGCAGTTCTGTGCTCGAAAAATACCACGTGTTGAACCCTGTAACCTCGCAGGCCCGAGGCCTGCTCCTGCTCCTGGCCCAGTCGCCTGGGGGAGCCACCAGGCCTTAGGATAAAGTTTCTGTGGCGATGTGTGGTGTGGTGGTGGTCCTCAGGCTTGTGAGTCCACTCCCCAGAACTCATCAGTGACTGATGGATCTAGAAATGGGATTTACCGGAGACGTGCATTTGGGGTTTTCCCTAGATCAAGCATTTCTCTAACATTAAAAGGGCAGAGTGGGAGGAGGGGATGTGGGAGCCGACCACTTTGAAGGCCAGTTTTCTCAGGCAACTTAGACTATTTTTTGGCAAATTTTGTTTTAGATTCACAATACTGGTGGTTTTCGAGTATATTGTTACCTTCTGAAATAGTTCCTGTCGTTTTGAGGGGCTTTTCTTTATAAGATAGTCAATTTTGGCTATAAAATGTGACCAGTCTTAATCTGTAGCATGCAGGAAATTCAAGTTTCTCTTTTATTTTTAAAAGTGGCGCATGATACCTGTAAATCTTGGGAAATGAGTACAAAATAACGGAGATCAAATTGAGCTTGAAATTTATGGGGGGAAATGCAGCTAACTTTGTGCTTTTATTTTGAAGCTAAACAGTTAACAGTTACACAGTTTTGTAAACACATAGTATCTGTGGTCTGTTGAGTTGCTAGGATTTGTCTTCAGATCAATTGGCTTTGGGAAGTCAGCTTAATTCTATTTTACGGCCCAATTTTGCCTTTTTTCTCCCTACAGGCTGGCCACTTGAATACGTGTCAAATAATCGAAATATGAAGAATTCATTTTTATTAGAAAAGGCCTTAAGGGTGGAATTTAAGCTCCTATTAACATTCATTCAGTAGAACTTAGGTTACTGATCAGCTCTTCACTGTGTAAAGTTGATACTGATTTTGGAAGCAGAATATTGAGTGACACAAAGCCAGAAGTTGTAAAACTGCACTGCAGGTTTCCTGCCCTTTTGCTCTGTAAGCAGTAACTCCAAATGTCACCTCATAACAGTTCTTGTCAACTTCAGGCAGCGTGTATCAATGCATGTCAGATGGGGGTAGATTTTGGGGCAGGTTATCACAACCTAAGAGTTGGTAGAGAAAACATGGGAATGAATTCTAGAGACCATAAAATGATAACTTGGAAGTGTTACTCTTTCTCAGCTTAACGTTTTTAAATCCAAAAAACAATTTTTACATTTCTTGGGATTCGAAGAGTTGAACTTAAGGTTGCCGTGGTTACAGTGTACAGTATATATTATCAGTCTGTACCAGTAGACCAGTACCCTAACTACTGAAAAGAATATGGCAGTTTTCCATTTGTCTAGTTTCTATATGTACAATTTACTATCCAATTAATTACTTCAGTGGATTTCTTGTTCTTATATTTTTAAAACTTATTGCTACATTGATAGGCAGAATAGCTTCTGAAAGTGACCAGTTTTCAATTTCATAGGAAGAGGTGACTCATTGAAAAATAGCTCAAGCAAAGTCAGCTAAAAAAAAAAAACTAGGGAAGCTGAGTAGGTGTGGTCAATTGATAATGAGCTAACAGCTGATTATCACTATATTCTAGAAACTGGAACTTTCATTTATAAAAAAGAGGTGGCCGGAAAATTCGTCCTGTCAATAACTTTAAATTTACATTGGCATGGAATTTGTAGAAATTGTTTCAGGGCTTAAAAGGACCATTTTTCCTCTCTTCGGGGACTAGTCTTTTTATTTAAGGATGTGTTATTTCATTTAGAGCCTTTAATGGTACAGGTATACATAACTTAATCCTTTATAGACCCTGAAATTAATTGTAGATTTTGCGATTTTCTAGTACTATTCAGAAATAACTAAATCAGTTGTTAAGAAAATCAGCGATCTAAAGTGAAATTGATTTTATGTGTCAAGAAAGTGTTAATAGTGATTTCTGAATATTGCAGACCTGGTGTTTTTAAAATTGTGTGATTATGAAACCGAGTATGTCTAACTTCACATTAGCTTTTGAAAGCATGATTCAAATCTTGGTCTAGCCTTTCATTTTCTTAAATGGAAGTTGTGCCATGAATCACTGAAACCCTCCCTCCCCCCAATAATTCAGAAACTTTCATTTTTTAGGAAATGGACTAGTTTTCATGCAATAGTTACTAGCAATGAAATGACCAATTTTAGCAAGTAGTTGGGAAGAAGTTAAAATGTTTAAATCTATAAACTACTTCCAGCTGGTAGATAAATCTATTGCGTAATGTCTTTTATACTGCTCATTAAACAGATTGTATGTGAAGGAATTTGGATTTTGTTAACTAGGGAAAAAAAGTGTTTTTAGATTTAATGGCAGTTAAGGCAAGAAATGCTTCAAGAATTCATTAGTTATTAACAATATGGCATCCTTTTATATGTGAGAAATTTCGGGGGCTTCTGGTATTTGTCTTCGCTTTGTACAACTTAGGTCCCACACTAGTGTGTGATACTTGAAAGGTCTAGCCATCTTGAAGCTTAAAGAGGAAGCGTTCAACTGTGAGACCATGTGTCCACCCACGCCACTCACCATAGTTTATATAATCTTAAGTAGCCAGCAAAAATTTTGAAGTAATATTGACTCTGAAAATGTCTTTCCTGCAGCGGAGCGTGCTTTGGACACCATGAATTTTGATGTTATAAAGGGCAAACCAGTACGCATCATGTGGTCTCAGCGTGATCCATCACTTCGCAAAAGTGGAGTAGGCAACATATTCATTAAAAATCTGGACAAATCCATTGATAATAAAGCACTGTATGATACATTTTCTGCTTTTGGTAACATCCTTTCATGTAAGGTAAGCCAAAAATGTCCAATACACATGTTTACATTGTTGAGCTACTTTTAGTTTAGTGCTTGAAATAGGAACTGTGCTGTAATGGATATCTATTTCACAAATATCCAGGTTAGATGGCTAACAAATTGTCTCTCAGCACTGAACAAATGTTAAATCGATAGCAGATAAAAATGGGTATATGTTTTTCCGTAGGTGGTTTGTGATGAAAATGGTTCCAAGGGCTATGGATTTGTACACTTTGAGACGCAGGAAGCAGCTGAAAGAGCTATTGAAAAAATGAATGGAATGCTCCTAAATGATCGCAAAGTGTAAGTTATAAATATCCAGCTAATCATATTTTGAATCTTATTTTTAATAATTCCAAATCCATTCGTTTAAAGTTAGTATTTGTCAGGGAGAAGTTAGATACACATAAGATAAAAGAATAAAAACATTTTAAAGATGAATAACAAGAAAAGTTCATGTAGTTGTACTCGAGTGAAAATAAGCTAATCTTGATTTTTACAATTGGATTTTCTACACAATAAGTGTAGCATACAAATAACAGGTTTAATATAATTAACATTCATGCCAAAAGGAAAACAGAAGTAAACAGAAATATGAAGCTTTTTCAAAATGAGTGCATTAGTGAAAAATCAGGAATTCAGACAAACCTAATATTCATAATTCTTGAGGTACTGGTTAAATTAACCCATTTTATAGGTGAGGAAACTCAAAATAATTTGCTTTTATGTACTGTAAAAGGAGAGACAAACATTACTCACAAGGCCGGGCGCGGTGGCTCATGTGTGTAATCCCAGCACTTTGGGAGGCCGAGGCGGACGGATCACCTGAGGTTGGGAGTTTGAGACCAGCCTGACCAACATGGAGAAACCCCGTCTCTACTAAAAATACAAAATTAGCTGGGCGTAGTGGCGCATGCCTGTAATCCTAGAATCACTTAAACCCGGGAGGCGGAGGTTGCAGTGAACCGAGATTGCGCCATTGCACTCCAGTCTGGGCGACAAGATTGAAACTGTCTTTAAAGAAAAAAAAAAAATTAATACTCACAAATGCCTGTTACCGGTGCTTTAGGAGGAAAAAAAAGCAAGCCCAACACTGGCAGGATCCAGAAAAGAATGATATATTGCTGTTTTGAGTAAAAGTGATATAACTCTTTTGGAAATTTGTAACTGTCCTAAGAAAAAATACACAAAGTGTCTTTTCATAAAGTTTCAGCTTTACTGCAGTGTGCCTTTATTCCCAGCCACTGGGAAGCTGAGGCAAGGCTGTAGTGTGTTGTGATTGTGCCTGTGAACAGCTATTACACTCCAACCAGGGCAAAATAGCAAGACCTTGTCTCAAAAAAGTTGCAGCATTATTTACAAAGCAGAAAGTGATGCTCACAATGAAATACGCTCCCTTTGAGAACATTTATGAAACTAATAGCATAGTGAAGACCAACCATATTTTGTGGAGAGATACGGAAATTACTTTTATTTTACTTTTTATTCTAAAGCTAGGTTAGAGATAAGGAAATTTAGATGACTAGAGGGAGATTATGGAAGATGATTTTTCCTTCTGCTTTGCTGTGTATTATAATATGCTGTGACACATGTGCTACCTTTTTTTCTTCAGTGATGATTGTTCTTTTTATTTCTATATTTTTGAGACATGGTCTTGCTCTCTTGCCCAGGCTGGAGTGCAGTGGTACAGTCTCCACTCACTGCAACCTCTGCCTCCCGGGTTCTAGCGATTCTCGTGCTTCGGCCTCCCAAGTAGCTGGGATTACAGGTGTACACCACCACACCCAACTAATTTTTGTACTTTTAGTAGAGACAGTTTCACCATGTTGGCCAGGCTGAACTCGAATTCCTGGCCTCCAGTGATCATCCCACCTCGGCCTCCCAAATTGCTGGGATTACAGGTGTGAGCCACTGCCTAGCCCAGTGATCCTTGTTCTGAATTACTACTGTTATATTCAGGAAAAATTAAGTTTCAGTGTCGTTTTGTTGAAAATGCTGCAGTTATGTCAGGCCGTTGTGTGTTAGAGTACAGGATTGGGAAGTTTAAATTTTTATTTTAGGAGATGGCAAAGAAAGTGCAAGGGCCACTTTGAAATGATGATGAAAGCTTTTTAATTTGATAGAGGTCTTTTTATTGGCATGGTACACATGCACTTCCACTCATTTGTATTGATGGGAGTGATCCCTTTAACCCTAGGTTAGCTAGAGAAGAGAGAAGTGTGTATTAAAAGAAGTTTTTTTTTTTTGTGATTGTAGTTAGAGGTTTATTCATATATTTCATGGTGTCATATCTTAAATTATGGCCCTATTTCTATTTTGTAGTGTGCTTTTTATTAGAGATTCTGAATATTCCCAGTAACAATAACAAAACCAACCATCAGGCTTACTTAATCTGAACTTTATAAAATAGAATCTAATGTTATATTCCTTGTATATCTTAACTAGATTTGTTGGACGATTTAAGTCTCGTAAAGAACGAGAAGCTGAACTTGGAGCCAGGGCAAAAGAATTCACTAATGTTTACATCAAGAATTTTGGAGAAGACATGGATGATGAGCGCCTTAAGGATCTCTTTGGCAAGTTTGGTAATGTGTCTTAATTAAATTTTTACACACAAAGTTCTGAATTAGTGCTCTATGTTAACTTTAGCTATTACTTTATACTAAAAAAGTCAATAAAATTAGACTTACATGGTAGTTTAAAATATTTGTGGTTGTTTGAATTAAGCTGCTGGCCATCTATTACACTACAAAGTAGTGTAATGCGAATAAATAGAATTCTCTCCAGGTTAAAGGTTAATAGCATTGGATTAGCACAGTAAGGTATGACTAAGTAATTAGAACAGATTTTAAAATATTTCACTACATTAAGAGGCTGGAGATGTGTGTGTGTGTGTGTGTGTGTCTGTAATTAGAGATTCCATGTCATCAGAAGCATATATTTGGCACAGCCTACAGTGGAATGCAGTCTCATAGGACAATAAAGCTGGTCAGTCTAAGTAACATCATGTTTGAGCAGTTTAAAACAATGACTTTCAGTGATGAAGCCAAAAATTCAGATTTTCCAGTGATTCCTTGGGATTTAAAGTACTTATTTCCTGCATTTAAAAATAACTTCATAAAACTTGAAATTGATGAAGCACAAACCGGCCTTAGTTTAGGTAGGGGTGTAACAGATAATATAACTTTTAAGTGTTCATGTGCAGATGATTTGCTTGACTCCGCCCTTTGCATTTTGTGTTGAACTTAGAGGTGGCTTGCTTTTTTTAGTATGTCAAATAATAAAGAATTAGGAAATCTAATACTTTTTTGTGTGTGTGACTCTCGCTCTGTCACCTGGGCTGGAGTGCAGTCGCGTGATCTCAGCTCACTGCAGCCTCCGCCTCCCAGGTTCAAGCAGTTCTCCTATCTCCACCTTGAGTAGCTGGGATTACAGGTGTGCGCCACCATGCCCAGCTAATTTTTGTATTTTTAGTAGAGACGGGGTTTCACCCTGATGGCCAGGCTGGTCTCCAACTCCTGACCTCAAGTGATCCAGCCACCTTGGCCTCCCAAAGTGCTGGGATTACAGGTGTGAGCCACTGTGCCTGTCCAGGAAATCTAATACTTTACTGCTATGCTAGCATGTCACATCGAGCCCTCCACTAGAGCAAAAAAGTACCATTTTACACAAAGATAGATAACATAAAATGTAGAAAGTGACGTCATGTTTACATCTCAACCCCAAATTGTCTTTAGCTACTACTGCTTTTTATGTATTTTAACTGTCGTGCTTCTTAATATCTTTTAATTAGAAGCTATTTGTAAAAGTTGATGTTAACTACCTACCCTATGAGTAATGCTGCATAAGTTGACCACGAATATGTCATATTTTCTTGACTTCGGCCTCAGGAGAGAGGCACATTCAGAAGAAAATCTGCCTTGGCCCATACATCTTCTAAATTTCTGTAATCAAATGTGATTTTTAACCTTTTCTGCCCCACTTGCCTGAGATACCACCCGCCTCAGTCACCTGTCTCTCCTACTTTAGAGGGAGTTAGGGGAAAACATGTCTTCAGAAATAAAATGCTTCCTCCTCCAGGTAATTCACCTGTGTCTTTAAAAAAAATGTTTTTTTCCTGTCTTTCAAATTCCTGTATCACCTATGTCTTACCAAAGAGTCCAACCATGTATTTCTTCCACTCCTATTGAAAGTCAGGTAGGCCAAAGCTTAATAAACACTTGTTTCTTAATTGATACAAAGAAAATCAAATTGGTCTGGCACAGTGGCTCATGCCTGTAACCCTAGTGCTTGGGAAGGTCAAGGAGGGAAGATACTTGAAGCCACAAGTTTGAGACTAGCCCAGGCAACATAGCAAGACCCTATCTCTACAAAAAAATAAATTAGCCAGGCTGGTGGTATGTGGGCCAGTAGTCCCAGCTACTTGGTAAATTGAGGCAGGAGGATCACTTGAGCCCGGGAGTTGAGTTAAAGTGAGCTTATTCATTGTGCTACTACACTCCAGCCTGGGCAATGGAATGAGATACTGTCTCTAGAGAAAAGGGAAAAAATCAAATTATTGGGTAAAAAATGCAACTCTGTTTTGTGCTAGAGCTGAGAATAAAACTTTTTACAGCCGTTTAAAGTATACCTCCTTAAATGGAAGGAGGAATCCTTCAGGGCAGGGAAGGTATTTACCTTCTTAATAATAAAGGGTCTTTCAATGGAAAAGTATACCTACCTGGGGCATAGAAGGCTGGGAGGGAGGAGTCAAGTTATGGAGTTCTGAAATTTTTTCCATGGCTTTTCATCTTTTTCATGGCTTTGTATGTTGAAATTTGAAATGTATAACGTGAATGTTGTATGGAATATCTTTGATTTATTTAAAAAAATTTTTTAGGGCCTGCCTTAAGTGTGAAAGTAATGACTGATGAAAGTGGAAAATCCAAAGGATTTGGATTTGTAAGCTTTGAAAGGCATGAAGATGCACAGAAAGTAAGTGGTCTGTATTCAGCAGGAAGAAGGGGGTACAAATTTGAGTTGCTCTTGTGTTGAAGTCTTTGCATACTAATAGCTGTCTAACGTGTTCTTATATTTTGGGTTATTTGCATTTTATGCATTAGCTTTGAGAGTATAAATTGGTAACCTATATTGTCCCAAAACCTTGAGATTTTGGGATAGGTTTGTCTTTAGCTTTTGTGACTTAACAAATTCGTCTTAACTGTTAAGGAAATGAACTGTAAGTTGAAAGTTTTGTGATTTTTTTTTTTTTTTTTTTTTGGGAAGGCTGTGGATGAGATGAACGGAAAGGAGCTCAATGGAAAACAAATTTATGTTGGTCGAGCTCAGAAAAAGGTGGAACGGCAGACGGAACTTAAGCGCAAATTTGAACAGATGAAGCAAGATAGGATCACCAGATACCAGGTTCATTTTTAATTGAACAAGCAAAATAAGACAGGGATGAGGAAACCTATTTTACGTTGATTTCAGTTACTTCCAGATAACTGGAGGATTTGAGAGGAATAGGAGAAGAAACATGGGATAAAATAATAGGAGAGGTACTTAGGTACCGTACCACCATGGTTTTCTTTTTCTATAGTTTTGTTTTCTTCTTTTTAGGGTGTTAATCTTTATGTGAAAAATCTTGATGATGGTATTGATGATGAACGTCTCCGGAAAGAGTTTTCTCCATTTGGTACAATCACTAGTGCAAAGGTAAGAAAACATATGGTGCATTTATTTGAGGTCTGGTAAAAATTCATACATGTAGATACATGTATATAAATTTTATATTAATTACAGCCACTAGAGAGGTGTTTGCTTCATTACTTCTAAAACTTAAATTCACATTTGAAGTAGTTGTCGTAGCCTAATGGTTAACTTATAAATGGCAAGCGCTGAACTCTGCTAAGGAAGACTGATATCCTTACATGATATGCACTATTCCAACAACTAGTCATTTTGCTAAAGCAAGCAATTTATTAGAGACTTAATTGTTACTATAGTTCTGATCTGTTTATTCATTTCTACAATTCATTCTGGGTAGTCAAGCCCCAGTTCCTTCCCCTGCCCCCTAGCAGTAAGAATAGAGATCATATTTTCTTTTATTTGAAATCAGAGATTAAGAAACACAGCAGTAGTAGTCTAGTACAAATTCTGTAATCTTGATTTAAGAAGTTCTCGTCTAGTGTCCATGGGCCAAGAGTCCCTCTATATGGAAAGTTTTGTGCATACGTAATTTTGCTGGGGTTGGGGAAGAGTGCATAGAAAAAATTACAACTCAACTGAACTGTTATGACACTGTGGCTGATCTTTCTAGTCAGCTTTTCCTGGCAAGCCCGAGGAAGCTTCTGTGAGAGTGAGGAAATGTTAGGGGAAAGGTGGTTGAATACAAGTAAGATGGAAGTGCCATGGTTGTCTTGTGTTTCAGATTATGCTTTTTATGTAAGAGTATTGGAGTTATGATAGAATTTATTCCTGAATGTTTTTGTCTTCAGTGTGTTCCCTGGATGTCGTTTAAATTGAGTGTTGTGCATCAGCATATTTTGAATGTATGAAGCATGCATGTTTTTTTGTTTCTTGAGATAGGGTCTCACTATGTTGCCCAGGTTGGAGTGCAGGGGCATGGCACAATCACAGCTCATTGCAGCCTCAGCCTTTCCTGGGCTTAAGCCAAGCTTGTCCAACCTGCTGCTTGCAGGCCACATGCGGCCCAAGAATGCTTTTAATGCAGTGCAACACAAATTCTTAAACTTAGGAGGGTTTTTTTTGTTGTTGTTGTTTTTTGTCGTCTTTTTTAAAGACGAGTCTCACTGTCGCCTGGGCTGGAGTGCGGTGGTGCATTCTCGGCTCACTGCAGCCTCTGCCTCCTGGTTTCAAGCGATTCTCCTGCCTCAGCCTCCCGAGTAGCTGGGATTACAGGCGTGTGCCACTACGCCCAGCTAATTTTTGGTGTTTTTAGTAGAGATGGGGTTTCACCATGTTGGCCAAGCTGGTCTTCAACTCCTGGCCTCAGGTGACCTCCTAAAGTGTTGGGATTACAGGCGTGAGCCACCATGCCCGGCTGGTTGTCTGTCTTTTTATTGATTGAGGGAACATTTGTTTTATTATTTTTTTGAGATGAAGTGGCGCAATCTCAGTTCACCGCAACTTCCACCCCCTGGGTTCAAGCAGTTTTCCTGTCTCAGCTTTCCGAGTAGCTGGGATTATACGCACCTGCCACCACGCTCGGCTAATTTTTGTATTTTTAGTAAAGACGGGGTTTCGCCATGTTGGCCAGGCTGGACTCGAACTCCTGACTTCAGGTGATCCACCTGCCTCGGCCTCCCAAAGTGCTAGGATTACAGGCGTGAGCCACCATGCCTGGCCAAACATTTGTTTTATATTGGAGATATTTTCTTCAGATTTTCCACTTTATAGACCTCACTCTGTGTGTGTGTGTGTGTGTGTGTGTGTGTGTGTGTGTGTGATCTTAGAAAGGTTTTCTCTCTATTTCTACATTTTATGTTCAGATTCAGAATCTACCTGGCATTTAAGATTTTTCAATGTAATGTGAATTAAGAGTTGTTCTACATTTTTTCATTTGTCCCATTGTATCATGTATTGAGTAGCCCAAAGTCCTTTTTCCCCAGTACTTTAAAATGTTAACTTTAACACAATTCCCATAATTGCTTGGGTATATTTCTGGACTCTGTTTTATTACCGTTTGTTGCTATGCCACTCGCATACTGTTAATTTAGTTTTATAGCATGCTTATATATATTGCTGGCCTAGCGAGTGGTTCTTTGCAAGTCTTCATTGCTCATTTAAAAGGTCTTTGCAATCAATTTTAGAAGAACCTTCCTCTTGAGTGTTCTTTATACCGTAATATTTATGGATCCTCTGCTCTTGAATGTGAAAACTTTTATTTTAAGATGTGGGTATTGTAAGATTCAACTACTTTTTTCTCAAAGGCATAGTAAAGCATCTTGTCAGCTTGAATTGTTAGAATAGTCAAAATTTAATTGGGAAATTCTTCAGTGGTGCCCAAAAGTCAATTTAGTAGGCCTGGGATGTATTTATTTAGATAATTCAATTTCAATATTGAAAACCCAATCAAATTCAGTATCTAAAATCTTTGAAAGTTTCTGTGCGGCCTTCACTTCTGTCAATTCTCTGGCTTGGCTAGGGTAATGCATATGTGTAGTTTGCCCTTAATACTTGGGTATTAAGGAAAAATTGTGAACTCAATGGGTGAATACAAGATGATTAAGCATTAACAGGGTTGGGTTATTTGATTCAGTGATTTATAATTGTCTAAATTGTAATGCTCTTTTTTTGCTCCTCATTCTACCATTACATTAACTTTTTTTTTTTCTTTTAATAGGTTATGATGGAGGGTGGTCGCAGCAAAGGGTTTGGTTTTGTATGTTTCTCCTCCCCAGAAGAAGCCACTAAAGCAGTTACAGAAATGAACGGTAGAATTGTGGCCACAAAGCCATTGTATGTAGCTTTAGCTCAGCGCAAAGAAGAGCGCCAGGCTCACCTCACTAACCAGTATATGCAGA
Organism: Nomascus leucogenys; assembly: GCF_006542625.1. Taxonomy (NCBI): domain Eukaryota; kingdom Metazoa; phylum Chordata; class Mammalia; order Primates; family Hylobatidae; genus Nomascus; species Nomascus leucogenys. Next base: position 52,863,601 of record NC_044396.1, on the reverse strand, counting down.
GAATGGCAAGTGTACGAGCTGTGCCCAACCCTGTAATCAACCCCTACCAGCCAGCACCTCCTTCAGGTTACTTCATGGCAGCTATCCCACAGGTAGGTTTTAGGAGGCAACCAGAACCATGAAGGTTTTCGTATTTGGTCATTTCTAGTGTTTTGTGTGCCCCTCGCCCCCCAAATGTGAAACATAAGAAAGGTGAATTATGATTAAGTTGGAAAAAATGCTTGAGTGTGAAGGCCTGGTAAATGTTTTGAAAAAGTACATATAATTTATTGCATTATTTGCTTTTTTTCTTCAGCTGATAAACTCATGTGCTTTTTTTCCCTGCAGACTCAGAACCGTGCTGCATACTATCCTCCTAGCCAAATTGCTCAACTAAGACCAAGTCCTCGCTGGACTGCTCAGGGTGCCAGACCTCATCGTAAGTCTTTTTTCTTTTAATTAAGGTTGGGGATTGAGTTAAAAATACACATTGGGTAAATCAGCTCTTCTATGTCAATGTTAGGTTAACTATTGCATTTCACATAATTTGTGGTTATGGATGTTCATTTTTATAGCATTTAAAAACAGTGCGAAGAGTAATGTCTACAGTGGTTTGATTTCCCTTTATAAAAGTTTTGGGAATAGGTACAGCTTTTCATTTTTTATTTATTTATTTATTTTTGAGACAGAGTCTCACTCTGTTGCCCCAGGCTGGAGTGCAGTGGCTCAGTTTCGGCTCACTGCAACCTCCACCTCCCAGGTTCAAGCGATTCTCCCTGCCTTAGCCTCTGGAGTAGCTGGGATTACAGGTGCCCGCCACCACGCCCGGCTAACTTATGCATTCTTAGTAGAGACAGGGTTTCACCATGTTGGCCAGGCTCGTCTCGAGCTCCTGATCTCAGGTCATCTGCCCACCTCAGCCTCCTAAAGTGTTGAGATTACAGGCGTGAGCCATGGCACCCAGTCAATTTCATATTTTGTCAGGCCACAGTTTTAAAGGTCTCGTTCCATTTAATCATGTATGAGAATCAGAGTCGTGGTATTTTAAGTCTTGTCCTGTGGAACAGTACGTTATATTCCAAGAACACTTAGAGTTTAGTTTTTTAGACAGAGTCTCACTCTTTCTTCCAGTCTGGAGTGCAGTGGTATGATCTTGGCTTACTGCAGCTTTCACCTCCCAGGTTCAAGGGATCCTCCTGCCTCAACCTCCCGAGTAGCTGGGACTACAGGCACAGGCCACCATGCCCAGCTAATTTTTTAAAATGTTTTTAGAGACAGGATTTTGCCTTGTTGGCCAGGCTGGGAGCACTTAGAATTTTATCATGATTATGTTTCAGGTATATTTATAAGTACTCGTCCTTGTATGAATTAATGTTTTTACTTACTGATGCTCTGAGTCTGGGAAAATGGCTGGTGTAAGACTCAGCTTTAAAAAGTTTTGTCACTTTTTAGTCTTTTATGCAAACCTCAGATCGAAGAAAACAGCATAAACATTTTTCACTCAGTAAATTTTTCCAGTTTAATATATATTCACATCTTTAAAATGCAGCATTCCAAAATATGCCCGGTGCTATCCGCCCAGCTGCTCCTAGACCACCATTTAGTACTATGAGACCAGCTTCTTCACAGGTTCCACGAGTCATGTCAACACAGCGTGTTGGTGAGTCTTAATCTTTCCTTTAAAAATTGATCACCAATTTGAAAGAGCAAGATAAAAATAAAAAATGTTCTTATTTTTTAGCTAACACATCAACACAGACAATGGGTCCACGTCCTGCAGCTGCAGCTGCTGCAGCTACTCCTGCTGTCCGCACCGTTCCACAGTATAAGTATGCTGCAGGAGTTCGCAATCCTCAGCAACATCTTAATGCACAGCCACAAGTTACAATGCAACAGGTATGGATTTAATGATTTCTTAATAAAAATCACATTTCTTGGGTGAAATCAAAGATATGAAGACAGCTGGGCACAGTGGCTCACACCTATAACCCCAGCACTTTGGGAGGCTGAGGCAGGCAGATTGCTTGAGACCAGGAGTTTGGGACCAGCCTGGGCAACATAGCAGGACCCTGTCTCCACAAAGAAAACCAGCTGGGTGTGGTGGCATACGCCTGTAGTCCTAGCTACTAGGAAGGCTGAGGCAGGAGGATTGCTCAAGCCCAGGAGTTTGAGGCTGCAGCAAGCTGTAATCCCTGCTGGGTGACAGCAAGACTCTGTCTCAAAAGAAAAAATGTGAAGACAGCTGCATGATAGATTCTTGAGAGCTTAGCCTATCTGGAACATCCTGCTAATATGGTAGTACGTAAAGTGTCTTATGCTTTAGGAATTGGACAAGCAGTGAGAAATTCACATCCTAAATCACCACGCCTGGTCTAAAACAACTATTATAAGTAGCTATGGGCCGGGCGTGGTGGCTTACACCTGTATGTAATCCCAGCACTTTAGGAGGCCGAGGCAGGTGGATCACTTGAGGTCAGGAGTTTGAGACCAGCCTGGTCAACAGGGTGAAACCCCAGCTCTAAAAATATAAAGATTAGCCAGGCGTGGTGGCACATGCCTGTAATCCCAGCTACTGGGGAGGCTGAGGCAGGAAAGTTGCTTGAATCCGGGAGGCGGAGGTTGCAGTGAGCCAAGATTGCGCCATTGCACTCCAGCCTGGGCGAGAAAGTGAGACTCCATCTTAAAAAAAAAAAAAAAATGTATCTGTGATGTATAGTATATAATAACTACTTTGGCCTCTTTCTAATTCGCTCACTCAACTTCTCCACCTCATGTTTCAATGGAAGTCTACCACTTCAGCAGATGTCCAGTGATGACTATTTGTATTTGCCATTTTTTTCTGTGCTTTAAACTTAAGAGTTCTCATTTTCTGTCTAGCCTGCTGTTCATGTACAAGGTCAGGAACCTTTGACTGCTTCCATGTTGGCATCTGCCCCTCCTCAAGAGCAAAAGCAAATGTTGGGTGAGTACTTCTGTCCCACCTTGCCAGTTCAGAGAGACTAGGCACCAGGTCAATCAACTGACAGCTAGGGCAGTGGAATTGGTCTGAATTGGCATGAATGATTATGATAGCACAGTTGGTCTGCCTAATTAAAACCACTGGAAAGCCAATAAGAAAATGTATTGTTAGTAATAGGGTAGTAGGGCATTACTCACCATGGGCCCTCACTACATTTTTGAGAGAAGGAATTTGAAGCAAATGAGAAGAAAACTTGTGACTTTGCCTGAACACCGATTTAACAACCTAATGGTAACACTGCTTAATTGGCAAGCCGATAATATCAAGAGTTAATTGGCTTGTGGCAGATTTTACTCTGTCTTCCCATGAAGACATAATGAAATTGTGGATTATGGGTTATTATATACGTGAGACAGAAGTATGGTTCTTAAACCCCAGTTTAATGTGGTAATTCAATGCAGTTAAAAACTTTTTTTATTGAAGGGAGTTTTTGAATGTTTCTGTTCCTAGGTGAACGGCTGTTTCCTCTTATTCAAGCCATGCACCCTACTCTTGCTGGTAAAATCACTGGCATGTTGTTGGAGATTGATAATTCAGAACTTCTTCATATGCTCGAGTCTCCAGAGTCACTCCGTTCTAAGGTGATTTAAATTTACCAAGTTGCCTCTTACAGAGTTATTACATGGCTTTTTATGGGGATTTAATTGTACAGAACACTTATATCGTGTTATATATAAGCCATGTACAGTTGTAAAGTCTGCATAATAACCTGTGGCGCTATTTATCCCCATTTTATAGATAGGTAAACTGAAACAGGCTGAATAATTTGCCAAATGCTCACACAGCTCTTAAGTGGCAGAACCTGGCTTCAAATCCCATCAGCTCCAACAGCCATACTCTCAACTGCTGCTGCTTTCTCTAGTGGAGAAAGAGAAATATTTTTCGAGCGTGGGGAGGACAAGGAAAGAGAGAAGTGCAGGGGAGCGATTCATAATTCTAGAATAGTGGTGATCCACTCAAAATTGAATGGATATAGTTGTTTAATGTAACAATTTATACTTTCATCTGAGGGAAGAAACTTAATCTTTGTTGGGAATTGGTATGTTACCAATATGAAACTCTATTTCCATTCCTTTCCTGAACCAGTTTATCTGTTTTCCCCTTTTTTAGGTTGATGAAGCTGTAGCTGTACTACAAGCCCACCAAGCTAAAGAGGCTGCCCAGAAAGCAGTTAACAGTGCCACTGGTGTTCCAACCGTTTAAAGTGAGCTTTTCCCTCTGGTTTGTTGTTTTAAGCTTGTTTTCTTCATCTTTTATAAGTTTGTTGAGCATATTTTGAAATGTACATAGCAAAAGATCATTTTACAGTTCATTTAAATGTATTGCTAATTTTTCAAGGAAAAGTAGAACTAACCATAGAGGAATTAAAGGAATTTTACCCTTTAACTGTTGGATTTTTAAAATCCCAGGACTTTCAGGTGGGTTTTGTTTTTTTTTTTTTTTTTTTTTTTTTTGAGATGGAGTTTCACTCTGTCGCCCAGGCTGGAGTGCAGTGACGCGATCTTGGCTCACTGCAACCTCTGCCTCCCAGGTTAAAGCAATTCTCCTGCCTCAGCCTCCCGAGCAGCTGGGATTACAGGCCCATACCATGCCCAGCTAATTTTTTTATTTTTACTAGACTCAGGATTTTGCCATGTTGGCCAGGCTGGTCTGGAACTTCTGATCTCAAATAATCCACCGACCCTGGCCTCCCAAAGTCTTGAAATTACAGGCGTGAGCCACTGCACCCTGCCAGATTTTGTATAGTAATATATATATTAAATGACCAGTCACAGGTTGGCTTTACACCGTTCCTTTTTGGGTGGTGCCCTTGGGTCTCTACTACTGTCTTTGATTACTCCCAAGAAATTGAGTAGTGCAGCCAGGATCAGGACCAGGGATTGGCAAATCTTTTTTGTAAAGGGCCAGATAGGAAATATTTTGGGCTTTGAGGACCATGTTATCTCTGAAATGATCTTGTTCCAATGTTACCATGTCAAGAAAACCATAGGTAGTATGTATACAAATGAACAGGTATGGCTGTGTTCCAATAAAACTATAGATAAAAACAGGCAGCCACATTGAATTTGGCTAAGGGCTTTAATTTGCTACTGACAAGTGATAGTCCTGGTCTTAATTTGTTTTTTTAACATTTACAGATTGATCAGGGACCACGAAAAGAAACTTGTGCTTCACCGAAGAAAAATATCTAAACATCGAAAAACTTAAATATTATGGAAAAAAAACATTGCAAAATATAAAATAAATAAAAAAAGGAAAGGAAACTTTGAACCTTATGTACCGAGCAAATGCCAGGTCTAGCAAACATAATGCTAGTCCTAGATTACTTATTGATTTAAAAACAAAAAAACCACAAAAAAATAGTAAAATATAAAAACAAATTAATGTTTTATAGACCCTGGGAAAAAGAATTTTCAGCAAAGTACAAAAATTTAAAGCATTCCTTTCTTTAATTTTGTAATTCTTTACTGTGGAATAGCTCAAAATGTCAGTTCTGTTTTAAGTAACAGAATTGATAACTGAGCAAGGAAACGTAATTTGGATTATAAAATTCTTGCTTTAATAAAAATTCCTTAAACAGTGCACGGTTTTGCTTTTTTTCAAAGTCTTTATAATTGCCATGCATAAATAGGTAATATCTTAATGGTGCTGAGCCGACATAAGAATCTTTCATGAAAAATGTACTGTTAAGTTCAAGGGGTCTATTGGTTTTAAGTAAAAGGCGCAAGACACTTCCTGTAGTGCATTTTATGAGTTAAGGTTTCCGTACGGATTATTGAAACAATCTGTATTTGTTACATGATCTTAGTATTTCATGTACAAGACTGACACCCATCAACTTTTGAAGATTAGCCAGTTTATGGGTTGTTTTTGCGGGTAGAGATGGGGTCTCCCTATTTTGTCCAGGCTGGTCTCGAATTCCTGGGCTCAAGGGGTCCTCCTGCTTAAGCCACCATGCCTGGCCTGCCAGTTTATGATTATATTGAGGTTTCTAGGCTACCAGATTATTAGCTTAAACTCTTACATGATATAAAACAATGATAGCTACTTTTGAAGAGGATGTAGATAAGATAGGCTTTGGTATGATTTTAGTATTAGAGTGTTAAAGGTTATGATTAAACCTTATTCCTGTAACGTCTTTAATTTGGTTGTTCATGATTGTGGCTTAATTTTAGTGTAATACCCAAAGTACTTGTTAAAGGTGAAGATGTGGGGTTCTTTTAGGAGGATGGATTTAGAAGATCTAGCCTGGGGTATAGGGTATCTGCATAAAACTGATAACCCAGGCAATTTACACTTCTGAGTTTTAATTTCTAACCAATCACTCTCTGTGGACTACTGCTAGAGTTAGCTTTCTAAGTTAAACGTGTGGTTATCTCATTCCATGCTAAATAAACAATTCTATTAACCTTGGGGATTAAATAAATCTAAACAAAACCCTAGCTTGTGACAGTGGCAGCCCTCCCTGCTGATGAAGCCTAGTGATGCTTCTGTACCTAGAATGCTTTTCACTTTGGCTTCTTGTTTTGAAACTCAAGATAATACAAACTCCACCCTCCTACCCTTTAGCATAGAACAGTGCGTCCAGTGGGGATCCTGATCATTTTGTATTTTGCCTCACAACAGACATACCCTCTCAGGGGCTGATGGTTCATTACAATTTTTTTTTTTTGAAAGATTTTCTTCACTGTGTTAAGAAGGCAGAGAAACACCGTATTTCTTCAAAATTGTAATACAAAATGGTTCAAATTTTGAGGCTTTAAAAGAGCTGGCTATTTTGAGACGCTTGAAGTCAAATCTATAAAGTTCACACACTAGTTCACACACCAAAATCTAGTGCCAGGTTGGGTTCATAGCTTTGTATGTTAGGTAGCTGATTGGAAGTCAGTATTTGTTGTGAGATTCGAAGATAAGTCATATTCATCTGTTTCTGAAATATCTGCTTTTTCAGTTATAGCAAACTTTAAGTGGCTGGAGCCAACAGATCTGGGGAGTAGACATTTGGATTCTTGCAGGAATTAAGGAAACACAGTTGATTCTCATTTGCAGATTCTGTGTTTACAAATTTGCCTACTCACTAAAATTTATTTGTAACCCCCAAATCAATGTGCATGCTGCTTTCATGGACGTGTGCAGAGCAACAAAAAGTTTGCGTCACCTGATATCACACTTCCCAGACGAGTATCCCTTTCATGGTCTCTTGAGTGCTGTGTTCTTGACATTTTTGTGCCTTTTGTGGGTGGATTTTGCTGTTTAAAATGGCCCCCAAGCATAGCGCAGAAGTGTTACCTGGTGTTCCTTAGCAGAAGAAGGAAGAGATGAGCCTTTTGGAGAAAATGGATGTTAGGGAGGCTTTTTTTCAGGTATGGGTGACATGAGTTATATGAATTCAGCATTTATGTTGAATAAGGTATCTTAACAAACACATAAAACAAGGTCATGTATTAATTGCTGGAAATGTCACAGGCTTGCAGGAACCTAACCCTGTCAATACAGGTTGATGATCCCTTTTCAGAAACGCTTGGGATTTTGGAACATTTACATATACAGAATGAGATCTTGGATGGGACTGAAGTCTAAACAATTTATTTCATACATGTTACAGCCTGAATGTAATTTTATACAGTATTTTCAGTAAATTTGTGCATGAAACTAAGTTTTGACTGACCCATCACATGAGATCAGGTGTGGAATTTTCCACTTGTGTCATGTCAGCACTCAAAAGTTTTGGGTTTTGGAGCTTTTTGGATTAGGGATACTCAACCTGTATTTAATAATTCAGTCTTCATGGTGATTTCTTTTCTTTTTTTTTTTTTTTTTGAGACAGTCTTGCTCTTGTTGGCCTGGGCTGGAGTGCAGTGGCACGATATTGGCTCACTGCAGCCTCTGCCTCCCGGGTTCAAACAATTTTCGTGCCTCAGTCTCCCAAGTAGCTGGGATTACAGGCGCGCACCACCACACCTGGCTAATTTTTCTATTTTTAGTAGAGACAGTTTCACCATGTTGGCCTGGCTGGTCTCAAACTCCTGACCTCAGGTGATCACCCTCCTCAGCCTCCCAAAGTGTTGGGATTACAGGCGTGAGCCACAGCGCCCGGCCCATGGTGATTTCACAGAACATAACTGCTATGAGTAAAAAAACTGACTGTAGTTGCATATGGTAAATAACATAGTTCATAATCCACAGTGGTTTGTTTGAAACTCCTAGTTTCATAGCAGAATTTGAGATGAAAAACAGAATAAGACAACTGACATTTTTTGGGCTACCGTGTATCTTTTAAAGCATATGTATGACTGCATCATTTGACAGTTTTGACACAAACTAATAGGTGACATTTTTCTGTGGATGCTAGATGTATAATGGTTAATTGGAAACTTCTGGAATCTTTTCTCTGTTTCAACGTATGCTAAGACTTGCGTAGATGAAATAAGCTCAAGTAATGTGCCTTGTTTCCAGTATGCTATCTTTGGTTATGTGAGAGACGTTAATGGAGAGTACTTTGAAAATTGCTTATTATTTTGGTTTAAAATCGTGATCCCAGATTATTCATTTAAAGCAAGTATATGACTTTGTTTTTTTTTTTTGTCTGTTTTTCTTTTTTTTGAGACAGAGTCTCGCTCTGTTACCAAGGCTGGAGTGCAAAGGCACGATCTCAGTTCATTGCAACCTCCGCCTCCTGAGTTCAAGCAATTCTTGTGTCTCAGTCTCCCGAGTAGCTGGGATTACAGGCACACAACACTACATCTGGCTAAAATTTTTGTATTTTTAGTAGAGACAGTTTCGCCCATGTTGGCCAGGCTGGTCTTGAACTCCTGACCCCAAGTGATCTGCCTGCTGCAGTCTCTCAAAAGTATTGGGACTACAGGCGTGAGCCACCGTGCCTGGCCAAAAGCAAGTGTATAACTTTGAAGAGGATCTGGATACTTAACGTTTAATGAGTGCACTAGACAAGTTGTCATGGAAGCAAAGTAAAATCCTAAGTCCGAGTTGGAAGCACCATGGGTGGAGCTGGTCAGTATACTGCCTAACACTGTCCAGCTATGATAGTCTGCTGCATGGCTCTCTGCTAGGAGGCCTAACCAGTCATGGGGACATCTTTGAATCAACCAGTCAGGGCAGACGTACCTTTGGACAATGCCAGTGCTACACCAACGAATTTTTTTTTAATTTTTTGTATCAGAGACAGGGTCTCTGTTGCCCAGGCTGGAGTGCAGTGACACAATTGTAGCTCACTGCAGCCTCCAATTCCTGGGTTCAAGGGACCCTCCCACCTCAGTCTCCCAAGTTGCTGAGACTACAGGCACTCACCACCTCATCCAGCTAATTTTTTTGTTTGTAGAGATGGAGGTCTTGCTGTGTTGCCCAGGCCGGTCTCAAACTCCTGGCCTCCTGAAGTACTGGGATTACAGGTGTGAGCCACTGCACCTGGCCCTACACCGACGAATTTTTTTTTTTTTTTTTTTTTTTACATAGGGACAGAGCCTTGCTCTGTCACCCAGGATGGAGTGCAGTGGTGTGATCACAGCTTACTGCAGCCTCAACCTCCTGGGCTCAAGCCATCCTCCCGCCTAGCCTCCTGAGTAGTTGAGACTACAGGTACACTCCCACATCTGGTTAATTTATTACTTTTTTAGAAATGAGGTCTTGATCTGTTGCCCAGGCTGGTCTTGAACTCCCGATTCTCCTGCCTTGGCCTCCCAAAGTGCTGGGCTTATAGGTGTCAGCCATCATGCCTGGCAATGAATTGTCTCCTGTTTTCTAGGCCTCATATTGACTCTCCCTCTTCAGTAAATATAGCCTGTCTTCTACTAAGTTAGATTTAAGGGTTTTTAGTTACCACTTTCTATAACACTCAGATCACTTTGATACATCTCCTGTTGCTGTATCTTCTCTACCACGTAGTTTCACATGCTAGGGAGATACATGGCAGAATTGCAGGATAACCTAATTTTTATTTATTTATTATTATCATTAATTTTTTTTGAGATGGAGTCTTGCTCTGTCACCCAGGCTGGAGTGCAGTAGTGCAATCTCAGCTCACTGCAGCCTCCACCTCCCAGGTTTAAGCGATTCTCTTGCCTCAGCATCCCGAGTAGCTGGGACTGCAGGCACGTGCCACCACGCCCAGCTAATTTTTGTATTTTTAGTAGATACAGGGTTTCGCCATGTTGGCCAGGCTGGTCTGGAACTCCTGACTTCAGGTGATCCACCCGCCTCGGCCTCCCAAAGTGCTGTGATCACAGGCATGAGCCACCGCACCCAGCCAGGATAACCTGATTTTTAAATTTTAGATAGTATTCTTTTATTTGACCCTCACAATCATGGCAAGTTTGCAAAATATTGTATTATCTAAAAAGGTAGAAAAACATGCAATTTATTTACTTCGTTACTGACAATATCCCCAGTAAAGGAAACAACATGGGCTTTTGATTAGCTCCGATGTTCTTTCTGTAGAGAAAAAGCTCTACATGTTAGAATATTTGTCCTTTTCAGAAAGTTCCCACAAGATACATGATCATTGATAAGGCATACATGAGCAGCTGGATTTATGATTGGTGATGGGTTTTTGTTTCTATATCCCACCCCAAGTAAAAAAGAAAATGTGTGGCACATGGAATATTTTTTATTATGCTTATTTCGTATTGCCAGGTAGATGGCCAGGCTGACATTCAAAAGTATTTTATCAGCCCCTAAATGTTAATATTTCCCAAACTATTTAAATCAGTAGAAGACATTTTTACTATTAAGAATAAAAAGTTATAAAATGGATTAAATGCCAGATTATATTATGCTAAACAAGTACTTTAAATTTTTAACAGATTTTTTTTTTTTTGAGATGGAGTTTTATTCTTGTTGCCCAGGCTGGAGTGCAGTGGCACAATCTTGGCTCACCGCAACCACCACCTCCCGGGTTCATGTGATTCTCCTGCCTCAGCCTCCTGAGTAGCTGGGATTACAGGCATGTGCCACCACACCCAGCTAATTTTGTATTTTTAGTAGAGACGGGGTTTCTCTATGTTGGTCAGGCTGGTCTCGAGCTGCCGACCTCAGGTGATCTGCCTGCCTCAGCCTCCCAAAGTGCTGGGATTACAGGCGTGAGCACTGCGCCCGACTTTAACAGATATTTTTATAAGCAAATCATTTATAAATATGGGTGACTATTCTTTACAAATCCAATTGTGATGCACTGGTAATTTGGTGGCACTGCAATTATGGCCAACAATGAAAATTGTAAAATAATTGCCTGAGGAACCAAGCTCATGTGCACTAAAAAGAAGCAGGGATTCTTAGAAGATTCTTAGAAGTATAGAGCAGTGATTTTTTTGGAGATAGAGTCTTGCTCTGTCACCCAGGTTAGAGTGCAGTGGTGCGATAGCTGCTCACTACAACCTCCGTCTCCTGGGTTCAAATGATTTTCCTGCCTCAGCCTCCCAAGTGGCTGGGACTATAGGCGCCTGCCACCATGCCTGGCTAATTTTTGTATTTTTAGTAGAGGCGGTTTCACCATGTTGCCCAGGGTAGTCTCAAACTCCTGAGCTCAGGCAGTCATCCTGCCTCGGCCTCCCAAAGCGCTAGGATTACAGGTGTGAGTCACTGTGCCCGGCCGATAATGCCTGTTTTTTAATCAACCAATTTTTAAAAAATTTACCAGAGCCAACTCGGAATTAACATTTGTAACTGCTAATATTGAGTATATGTATGTGTTTACTTAACAAGTAAACTCTTTACTTGCACTATCTCATTTAATTCTTAAAACCACCCTATGAAATTGGTTCAGTAATATATTCCCATTTTACAGATGAGGAAACTGAAGCATCAGACTGAACCGCTACTTGTCCAAAGTCACATAGTTAACTGGGGGTGGAGCTGGGCTTTAAATCCAAGCCTACATACAGACTGGAGTTCACACTTTTAGGCTTGGCATAAACTGTGTATAAACTATAAAAAAGTAAAACTCCATAAAATCTCAGGTACTTGGACTACCTTCAGTCTGAGAGATGGGGGATGGGGAGACACAGGTAGCAAATTTTTATGTTTATTAAAGCATGAAATAGCAAAAACAAAGTTCCTTTTTTTTTTAATATAAATTTTTGTTTTTTTTTTACAGAATCTCACTGTCACCCAGGCTGGAGTGCAGTGGTGCGATCTCAGCTCACTGCAGCCTCCACCTCCCGGGTTGAAGCATGTCTCCTGCCCCAGCCTCCCAAGTAGCTGGGACTACAGGCGCATGTCACCATGCCTAGCTAATTTTTATATTTTTAGTAGAGATGGGGTTTCACCATGTTGCTCAGGTGAATCTCGAACACCTGACCTCAAGTGATCCGCCTGCCTCGGTTTCCTAATGTGCAAAGATGCTTTTTTATTGTCACATTTTAAGGCAGCCAAAAGGAATGAGAAAGTCATTGTTTAGAAGAAAAGGAATCCTAGTGATGAGTTGTCTTGAAAGAGAAGAAAAAAGAAAGTTAAAAAACATAGAAGAGAAAGGAGATCTTTAACCGTGCTGGGTATAAAATTCTTAATCAGGATACTTCTCTTCCTTTGAGCATCTTCGACTGCCTGGGGAATATCAGACATTCTTTTAGTGGCCTTGTGATCATTTTGCTGAGCTTGTTCATATTCCTGTTCTAGGTTCTCTTAGAATTGATAAATAGACTTAACGAAAACCTTTTAATTACCATGAATTTTTAATAAAACGTGAAATTAATGTTCTGGCCTTGTATTGCACTTCTGTGCCAATTAGGAAGATATCTCAACCTTTTCTCAACAGTTATTAAGAAATATGTTGGATAAAACACCGATTACTACTGCTAAAGAACTTTCCAACAAATTGGGAATGTTTTCTTTCAGATAAGCAACACACACTGCCAGTTAAGTAGCAAAGCCCATCTAGAACTCCTGGCTCTCTGACTTCAGCATCTGTGCTATTAACTTGTTTAATTTTGCTTTTGTCTTGCTATTTATGCAGATGAGAATGTTTGATATTTTATTTACCAATTATATTAATGAATAATAACTACTGTCATTTCAACTTAGCTTTCATCTGATCTCAGATGGAGATGACATAGATGTTTTGTGCCATGTGAGTGTAAACATTGATCCTGTTCCAGCTCTTTCCTTGAAGAAACAAACCAGTGGACTTGGAGAGGTGGTGTTATTTATTGTGTGTGAATGGAGCCAGAAGACATCTAGCATACCATAAATAAGCTCCCCTTGAAGACGTTCCGTCTAATCACATCTTTGATACATGGCAGGTTGGGAACATCACCCTTTGCCTTGCTTTGGGTTTTAAAAAAATTATTCTTTGTTTTTACTACACCTAGATTTTATGCATGATATTTTGAATTATTTATATACAGTTGATACAGCTTTATGATTTTTGACCAATGTTTATTTTTAATTTTTTTTTTGTGACGGAGTTTCACTCTTGTAGCCAGGCTGGTGTACAGTGACGGGATCTCGGTTCACTACAACCTCCACCTCCTGGGTTCAAGCGATTCTCCTGCTTCAGCCTCCTGAGTAGCTGGGATTACAGGCGCCCACCACCACGCCTGGCTAATTTTTTGTATTTTTAGTAGAGAAGGGGTTTTGCCATGTTGGGCAGGCTGGTCTCGAACTCCTGACCTCAAGTGATCTGCCCGCCTCAGCCTCCCAAAGTGCTGGGATTACAGGCATGAGCCACCACGCCCAGCCTATTGTATTTTATTTTTTGAGATGGAGTCTCGCTCTGTCACCCAGTCTGGAGTGCAATGGCGCAATCTCGGCTCACTGCAACCTCTGCCTCCCGGGTTCAAGCAATTCTCCTGCCTCAGCCTCCAAGGAGCTGGGATTACAGGCACCCGCCACCACACCCAGCTAATTTTTTGTATTTTTAGTAGAGACCGGGTTTCGCCATGTTGGTCAGGCTGGTCTCAAAACTCCTGACCTCAGGTGATCTGCCCACCTCGGCCTCCCGAAGTGCTAGGATTACAGGCATGAGCCTGGCCCTGACCAATGTTTATACCCTGTAATCACTCATATAAAAATACAGAACATTTCCAGTACCTCAGAGGGCTCCCTTGGGCCCCTACTCAGTTAGTAATTTGCCCCCTTCCCCAAAGGTATACATCCTTCATATGTCCTATATTTGTGGTAGCTGTTTTGAATTTCATATAAATAAATGCACACATATTGACTTGTGCTTGTCTGCTTTTGTTCAACATCATGTCTGAGATTTCTCCGTATTATATGTAGCAGTAGTTAGCTCCTGTGTGGCAGCATAGTACTCCATGTATGAATATACCACAATTTGTTCCTTCTGTTGATGGAAACTTGGGTTTTTAGTTCTTGGCTGTTAGACAAAAAGCAAGCTTGTGACTAGGTCTCTGAATCACAATAAGGCAGCAAGCTGGATATTCTGTGCTGCAGTGATAATTGCTCTGCTACGGGCACCAGCAATCTACAACTTGATTTATTGCATTGAAACAAGGCCAAAAACTCCAGAGACAATGTAACATTGATAATTGCAGGACAATCAATGTTTTCATATTGATTCCCAAACAAGAGGAAGATGTCTTCAAAAGCTCTGCAAAATCAGAGCAAGTCTTAAAATGTGAACAATTACTGTCCTCATAAAATGAAATGTCTTGAAACGGATGCTATTATTACTACTTCGTGACTTTAGAACAAAGCTACATATAACTTCGTTTCTCTTAATTCACCTTTTCTCAAGTGTTAGGAAGGGGTTTTGCTATTTAAAGAAGAAAAAGACTATAACGATAATGACGACTACAATGATAAAAACGATGACGATGATTCAGGGATTTGCATTGATACCCACCCCCGATATTTGGATCCTAGATGAGGTGACTCCAGCAAAATGGAAAAAACATATAGAGCCAGGCCTACCTCTGTAACAGCACTTAAGAGTAGGGGCATGACTGGGGTATTCTGTCTCGCTTTACTGCTTGGCACATTCAATAAATACTTGTTGAATGAATTCAGTAAATACTTGAATGAATGGTTCAAACATGAGGTACCATTTTTCTTCAGGTTATGAATTTCTGAAATTAGAAACTGATTACTTGAGACATGGCATGCTGTTGTTTTTTACTTTTCATTGAAATAATTCAAACTTAAAATTGCAAGAATAATATTCAGAATTTTTATATATCCTTTACCCAAATTTACCAATGTTTAACATTTTGCCACATATACTTTTTTTATTCCCTTCATATATATATATTTTCTGAACCATTTTAGAATAGGTTGCATATATCATTTCCCTTTGCCTCTTATTATCTTTAAAAATTAGATAGAAGATTAGATAGATGATAGATAGATAGATAGATAGATAGATAGATAGATAGATAGATGATATAGATAGATAGATATTTAGAGATGGAGGTCTTGCTACATTGTCCAGGCTGGTCTTGAACTCCTGGGCTCAAGCAATTCTCCCACTTCAGCCTCCCGAAGTGTTGAGATTGCAGGCGTGAGCCACTGCGCCTGGCCCCGTCATCGTATTTGTGTATTTCCTGAGATCAAAGGTATTCTCTTATATAGCTATAAATCAGTTATTACATTCAGGAATTTAACATTGAGAAAATCGTAAGTCTTGTACCTCAACTTTTTCAGTTGCTGTGATAATGTTCATGAAATTTTTTTCCCTCCAGTCCAGGATCATGTTTTGCATTTTGTTGTTGTTGTTTTTTGTTTTCTTTAGTCTGCAACTGTTCCTCAGCCTTTTATTAGCTTTCATTATATCGATCCTTATTTTACAAATGTTCAATTTGAGTTTGTTATATATTTCCTTATGATTAGATTTCAGCTAACTTATTCCCAACCCAAATAGTGTATTTTTTCCAGTGTATCACATCCAGAGCCACACTTGGTTCCTCTGTTCCTCATTGGTGATCATTTTGATCAAGATGTTGTCTGTTTTCTCCACTGTAGAGTTACTGTTTTACCTTTTGTAACTAATTAGCAGTCTGTGGAGAGACACTTTGAAACTGTATAAATATTCTGTTCCTCACCAAACTTTCCCCCTAGATTTAGCATTCATTAATTATTCTTGCTTGGACCAACCTTTACAAGGATGGTTGAGAATGGTGATTTTCCAGTATCACAACTCCCTTTACATGTATCAGTTGGTATAAGGAAGGGCACCTCCCACACTTATTGATTGATTGATTATCAGTGTGACCTAAAGAATTCCTGTTTTATAACCAGGGTTATAATCCATTATATTCTTAGTTTGATGCTCACATTTTCTCACATTTGGCCAGTGGGAACTGTTCAAATTGGGTCTTGTGTGCATTTAACAATCTCCCATCATGTTTTGAACACTTTCTCACTTCTTGGCTTAACAAGATGTTCGAGGTTTATTTTGAACTTTCCTTACTCCAGCCCTGGGACCAGACATTCCTCTAAGGAGTAAAAACCAAGATAAGGCTTTAGGTGTACTCATTGCAACTGATTTGACATTGCTTCTAAGCCCTTTCAGAGGTAGGAAATATAAGAGTTATAAAAGTTCACGCTGGTAAGTCTCAATTCAACCTCCAATTTTTTTTTTTTTTTTTTTTTTTTGAGATGGAGTCTTGCTCTGTCACTCAGGCTGGAGTGCAATGGTGCAATCTAGGCTCACTGCAGCCTCCGTCTCCTGGGTTCAAGCTAATTCTCCCACCTCAGCCTCCCAGGTAGCTGACACCATAGGTGTGTGCCACCATGCCTGGCTAATTTTTAATTTTTTTTTTTTTTTGTAGAGACAGGGTTTCACCATGTTGCTCAGGGTGGTCTCAAACTACTGGGCTCAAGGGATCCTCCTGCCTCAGCCTCCCAAAGCACTGGGATTCCAGGTATGAGCCACTGTACCCGGCCTAATTTTATTATTTATTTATTTTTACTTATTTATTTATTTGAGACAGTGTCTCACTCAGTCAGTCAGGCTGGAGTGCAGTAGTGGGATTACAGCTCACTGCAGCCTCGACCTCCTGGGCTCAAGCCATCCTCCCACCTCAGCCTCTGGAGTAGCTGGGACCACAGGTGTATGCCACCACGCTTGGCTAATTTTTTTTAATTTTGTTGAGATGGGAGTCTCGCCATGTTGTCCACACTGGTCTCAAACTCCTGGGCTTAAACAATCCACCTACCTCAGCCCCCCAACTGCTAGGATTACAAGCGTGAGCCACTGTGCCTGGCCCAGTGTAATTTTAATCTGCATTTGTCTTACCATGAGTAAAGTTAAACATTTATGTGTGTGTGTGTGTGTGTGTGTATATATATATATATATATATATATATATATATATATATGCTTTTTTTTTCTTTTTCTTTTTTTGAGACAGGGTCCCTCTTTGTCATGCAGGCTGGAGTGCAGTGGGGCAAACACGGCTCACTGCAGCCTTAACATTAATATCCTGGGTTCAAGCCATCCTCCCACCTCAGCCTCCCAAGTAGCTGAGACCACAGGTGTGACCCACACATATATATATGTAGACCACTTTTATATCTTTTTGAATTGTCTGTTCATGCCTTTTGGCCATTTTTCTATTGGGTTTTTGGACTATTTGTCCTCCTAAATTTTAAAGACAGTTTTATGTGCTGTATTAGGGATAGTAACCATTTGTATGTGATATATGTCTGGAATACTTTCTCCCAATTTGTATTTTGTCTTTCAACTTTATTTACAGTGATTTTTTTTTGTCATGCAAAAGTTTTTTTATGTATTCAAATTTGTCAATCTTTTATTTCATTTAGATTTTGAGTCATAACGAGAAAGACTTTTCCTACACCCATTTTATGGAGAAATTTGCCCACGTTTTCTTCCACTATTTTTAGTTTCGTTTTTTACATTTGGATCTTTGATCTATTTGGAGTTTATGCTTGTGTGAAAAGATCGTGTGAAGAATGGATCTAATTTTATCTTTTCCCAAATGGCTGTCCAGTTTTTTGTTTGTTTTTCTTTCTCTTTTTCTTCCTAAGCCAGACAGATTTGGCATGTTCGGGTGTTTTAATATCATTTATTTAAAAACCCACCTTTTCCCTGGTAACTTGTGGTACCACCTTTACCATACACTAAATTTCTATTTGTAGTTGTGTCTATTTCTGGGCTTTCTACTCTGTTCTGTTAGTGTGTCTATTCATGCTCCACAACCATATTCTTTATCATACCAGCTTTGTAATGTGGTTTAATGTCTTACAGGTCTGGTATCTCCTCAGAGCCCTTCCTTCTTAGTTTTCCTAGCTATCCTCGCATATTTATTTTTCTATATGATCATTTCAATTGTCTATCTCCAGAAAAAAAACTTTTTGAAAATTATATTCGGATCACATTAAATTTATATATGGACTTAGAATTGAAATCTTTTTCTTTCTTTTTGAGACAGAGCCTCACTCTGTCACCAAGGCTGGAGTGCAGTGGTGTGATCTCAGCTCACTGCAGCCCTCCGCCTCCCAGGTTCAAGCGATTCTCATGCCTCAGCCTCCCAAGTAGCTGGGACTACAGGCGTGTGGGCCACCACGCCCAACTGAGTTTTGTATTTTTAGTAGAGACAGAGTTTCACCATGTTAGCCAGGCTGGTCTTGAACTCCTGATCTCAAGTGATCTGCTCACCTTGTCCTCCCTCTCAAAGTGCTGGGATTACAGGCATGAGCCACCGCACCCAGCCTAGAATTGAAATCTTAATGAAGCTGAGATATCCTAGGCAAGAACAGAAGTCTTTCTTTTTGCTCAAGTTCACTTTCAGGTATTTCAAGAGTGTTTCATAGTTTCATTCATATAGGTTTTGAACAATTCTTGTTAAATTTTATTCCTATTTTAGCTTTTTGTTGCTTTTGTAAATGGGGTTTTTTCTTCCACCATTATATATCCCAACTGGTTATTACTTGTGTATATGAAAAAAAATTACCTGTGTTGATTTTTGTATGTTAGTTTTTATATACTGCTACATTGATTTTTTAAAAATTGAGTGTATTTAATCATTTTTTCCCAGGGTCTGAGGTGTGCTATCATGTCATGTACAAATAGAGATAGTTTCACTTTTTCTTTTCTTTTAATTTTTATGCCTTTGCTTTGTCTAATTGTATTGGTCAAATACCTGTTGTGTAAATACTAGTGGGCCGGGTGTGGTGGCTCACACCTGTAATCGTAGCACTTTGGGAGGCCTAGACCAGAGGATCACCTGAGGTCAGGAGTTTGAGACCAGCCTGACCAACATGGTGAAACCCCATCTCTACTAAAAATACAAAAATTAGCTGGGAGTGGTGGCAGGCACCTGTAATCTCAGCTACTTGGGAGGCTGAGGTGGGAGGATTGCTTGAACCCGGGAGGTTGAAGTTGCAGTGAGCTGAGATCCCGCCACTGCACTCAGCCTGGGCAACAGAGCCAGACTCCATCTCAAAAAAAAAAAAACAACAAAAAAACGTAGTGGAGACAGTAGGAATCTTTGTCTTGTTTCTGACCTTAGTTGAAAAGTCTCTAGTACTTCACTGTTATGTAAGATGCCAGCTTTAGGATGGAGATATATATCTCCATATACCTACACACACACGTGTAATTTATATAGAAGATACATACATATATGTACTGATGTATATATTTTGAATAAAAATATATGTGTATGTATGTTCATGTATGCATAGCCATTATGAATTGTGTCTTTTAGCATTAAACATGTCCTTTGACACATTTAATACCTTATTGCTAGATATGTAATGTTATGTTTTTCTTTATGTAGTACATCTTTTGGTATTTAGGAAAGATCGCATTTTTGTTCTAATTATGTTACTTTTTTTTTTTTTTTTTTTTGAGATGGGGTCTCACTCTGTTGCCTGGGCTGGAGTGCAGTGGCGTGATTACTGCTCACTTCAGTCTCAAATTCCCAGGCTCTAGTGATCCTCCCACTTCAGCCTCCCAAGTAGCCGAGACAACCACTCATCACCATGCTTGATTAATTTATTTTTTATTTTTTGAAGAGATGAGGTCTCACTATGTTGCCCAGACTGGTCTTGAACTCTGGGGCTCAAGCCACTCTCCTGCCTCAATCTCCCAAAGTGCCAGGATTACAAGCATGAACTACCAAGCCCACCTTTTTTTTTTTTTCCCCGAGACAGAGTCTTGCTCTGTCACCCAGACTAGAGTGCAATGGTACGATCTCTGCTCACTGCAACCTCCGCCTCCTGGGTTCAAGCAATTCTCCTGCCTCAGCCTCTTGAGTAGCTGGGATTACAGGCATGTGCCACCACGCCTGGCTAATTTTTGTCTTTTTAGTAGAGATGGGGTTTCACCATGTTGGCCAGGCTGGTCTTGATCTCCTGACCTCGTGATAACCCTGCCTTGGCCTCCGAAAGTGCTGGGATCATAGGCGTGAGCCACCATGCCTGGCCTTTTTTTTTTTTTTTAACTAAACCTATTATCTGGTCTGTCAATTTTTTAATGGTATCAACTATCTAACAATCTAACACTCGATCTTATTCTACTTTCCCTTCTCTTTCCTCTTTCCCTTCTCCTCTCAATTTTTTTTGTTGTTTTGCCCTTTTCTCTTTTTATTTTGGAAACTTGCAAATGTGTAGAAAAGTATAGAAAGTAATGTAATAAAGCCAACGTTCCTATCACCCGCTTTCTCAACATTTGGTTCATTTTCTTTCATTTACATTCCCCCAATTCACATGTCCCTAGATTATTCTGAAGCAAATTTCAAACCTCATGTCATTTTATCTGTAACTATTTCAAAGTATGTATAAAAGATAAAGACTTTTAAAATTATTGCCACAATACCATTATCCCAGTTAAATGAGTAAGAATTCCTTTCTCTCTCTCTCTCTCCTTTTTTCTTTTTTGAGACAGAGTCTCACTCTGTTGCCCAGGCTGGAGTGCAGTGGCAGGATCTCAGCTCACTGCAACCTCCACCTCCTGAGTTCGAGCGATTCTCCTGCCTCTGCCACCCGATAAGCTGAGACTACAGGCGTGTGCCGCCACGGCCAGCTAATTTTTGTATTTTTAGTAGAGACAGGGTTTCACCATGTTGGCCATGATGGTCTCAAACTCCTGACCTCAAGTGATCTGCCCGCCTCAGCCTTCCAAAGTGCTGGGATTACAGGCGTGAGCCACTGCGCCCGGCCAAGAATACCTTATAAAATATCCAGTGGGTGTTCATACATCTCCACTTGTTTTATAATTTTTTTACATGTTGTTTGTCCGAATTAGGATTTAAATAAGTTCTAGTTATTTGTGTTGGCCAACATATCTCTTAAGCCTCTTTTAATTTAAAGGTTCCTGTTACTGATGACTAGGGATTCTGGGCACTTTTTTTCTTGCATATTGGCCATTCATATCTCTTATGAAGTGTCTGTTCAAGACTTTTGCCCAATTATTTTTAATTGGGTTTTTGTCTCCTCATTGCTGAGATGTAGAATGTCTTTATATGCTCTGGATACAAGTCCTTTGTCATATACATCTGTCTTGAATATAGTCTCCCATTCTGTATGTCTGATAGACAACTTGTCTATTCATTCTCTTCATGGCATCTTTTGATGAGCATAAGGTTTTAATTTGGATAAAGTCCAGTGTATTTTTTTTTTTTTTTTGAGATGAAGTCTCATTCTGTTGCCTAGACTGGAGTGCAGTGGCGTGATCTTGGCTCACTGCAACTTCCACCTCCCAGGTTCAAGCGATTCTCCTGCTTCAGCCTCCTCTGTAGCTGTGATTACAGGCGCGGGCTACCGCACCTAGCTAAGTTTTGTATTTTTAGTAGAGAGGAGGTTTCACTGTATTGGTCAGGCTGGTCTCGAACTCCTGGCCTCCAGTGATCCACCCACCCCGGCCTCCCAAAATGCTGGGATTACAGGCGTGAGCCACTGCCCCTGGTCATGTTATACTTAATATTTCAAGTATATTTTATTATACTTAATTATACTATATTTATATATCATACTTAACTATTATACTTAATTATACTATAATATATATATTATTAAGTATATTAATATTTTAAATTTTAACCATTTAAAATAATATTTTTAATTGTTTGGAGGTGAGGTATGAAGAGGCACCAAACAGCACCACCTTAGAGGCTCACCCAGTTACAGCATATTTTTTAAAGGTGTCTTCATTGTTTTGTTCTTGCTCTTATTTTAAAAATAACAGCTCCTCTTAAAAACTAACTCAGAATTCAGCAGAAAGTAAATGTCCTTCATAATTGAGGGGGGTGGGGGTGAGATGGGGAGTTAGGTCTGAAGTGAAACTTAAGTCCATTGCAGCTAAAGAATGATTTTACATTTTTAAACAAATCAAAACAATCATATCCACATCCAAGCCTCCAAATCCCCTACAGCAGAGTAGCAGAATCAAAATGTCTTGCTTTTGTGCTAAGCTTTTTTTTTTTATAGATGGAATTTAATTTTTTAATTTGAAACAATGACAAAGGCTACAGAAAAGGTGGAAGCACAGTACAAAAAATCATTTTCTAAACCATTTGAGAGTTGCTAGCCTAATGCATCGTACCCAAACACATATTTATTTCCTAGAAACAAGGATGTTCTCCTCCATAACCATGACACTGCCATGCAAACGATAGCACCGTCGAATCCTCATGCCCCACTCAAGTTCCTTGATTGCTTCAATAATGTCCTCCATAGCAAAAGGATCTAGTTCAAAATCGGGAGTTACATTTCATTGTCATGCCTAAAACATAAGAATTGCTCATTCACTTTGGAGCAGTTCTTCAGTCTATCCTTGATTTTCATGACCTTGACACTTTGGAACATTATAGACCAGTTATTCAACAGAATATCTTTCAGTCTGGGTTTGTCCGATACCTCTTTATTGTTAGATTGAAATGATACATTTTGGTGGAAATATCACAGAACTGACATTACATTCTTCTCATTACATCCTGTCTGGTGGCCTGTGATTCTATTTTATCTCATTACCAGTGGCGTTCGTTTTGAGCATTTGATTAAGTTGTTATCTGCCACACATTTGCTATTTTTCTCTTTATAATTACTATGTTGTAGGGAGATATTTTGAAACTATGTAAATGTTTGCTTGCCCATCAAACATTCCATTTGTTCATTGATTTATTTATATCTGTATGAGTTTATGGTTTCTCATTTTAGTCAATGAGTTATAATCTGTTACTATCATTATTTAAATTTTTTTTTCTGCTTTCTTTGGCTCCCCAGTGGGAAACGATGACTATCATTGTTAATTTTAGTGCTCAGGTTGTCCCTGATGTGACTCGTGGCAGTTCCTTCAAGTTGGCTTCTTTGACCTTTTGACATGTCCCTATTGTTTTTTATTTTAATTAATTAATTAATTAATTTATTTATTTTTTGAGACAGAGTCTCACTCTGTCACCCAGGCTGGAGTGCAGTGGTGTGATCTCGGCTCACTGCAACCTCTGCCTCCCAGGTTCAAGTGATTCTCCTGCCTTGGCCTCCCAAGTAGCTGGGACTACAGGTGTGCGCCACCACACCCAGCTAATTTTTAATATTTTTAGTAGAGATGGGGTTTCACCATATTGGCCAGGCTGGTCTCAAACTCCTGACCTCATGATCTGCCTGCCTTACCCTCCCAAAGTGCTGGGATTATAGGCCAGAGCCACTGCGCCTAGCCCATCCCCATTTTTTTTTTTAGTACTTCCTGGCTTTTTTTTTTTTTTTTTTTTTGAGATGGAGTCTCACTCTGTTGCCCAGGCTGATGTGCAATCTCGGCTCACTGCAACCTCTGCCACCCGGGTTCAAGCAATTCTCCTGCCTCAGCCTCCTGAACAGCTGGGATTACAGGTGCGTGCCACCATGCCTGGCTAATTTTTGTAGCTTTAGTGGAGATGGGGTTTCACCTTGTTGGCCATGCTGGTCTCGAACTCCTGACCTCACGCCCACCTCAGCCTCCCAAAGTGTTGGGATTACAGGCATGAGCCACCGTGCCCGGCCTACTTCCTGGCTTTATGGCACAAGATGTGCCAGTCTTTTCTTATACCTTCCCTGCTCCTGCCTTGCGATTAGCCATTTTTCCAAGAAGCCCTGGTTTCTTTTTGTGCAATGTGGCATTTAGAAGCCAAGATCTGGGTGTCAGGTGTGCTCCTATATGTTAGGGTGGTCACTGCACCTAGGCTGCCTTTATGAACAGAACTAGGGAATATAGGAAACATATCCAACACCTACTGAATCAGTCTGCAGTGTTAACAAGATCCCTAGGGGATTCACATGCACTTTAAAGCTTTGGAAGCACTGCTCACCTACAGAGTAGACTCTACTGTCCAATCCAGCTATTTGAGTGTCAGTCATCATGTTGCGTGTTAGCCATCACGTTTCATTTCAGCCATCAGGAAGGAGGAGGGGAGCAAAAGAATTCACCTCCCGTTGAGTTAGGTCCCTTTAATCCCAGAAGTCTCTCAGAACACTTCTGCTAATGTCTCATTGTTTAGAGGTTAGTCACATGCCTGCATGCAAAGGAGACAGGGAAATCTAGTGTTTTAGTTGGGGGCCATTGCCCAGCTAAATAAAATTAATGTTCTATTTTTTTTTTTTTTTTTTTTTTGAGATGGAGTTTTGCTCTTGTCGCCCCAGGCTGGAGTGCAGTGGCGTGATCTCGGCTCACTGCAACTTCCACCTCCTGGGTTCAAGCAATTCTCCTGCCTAAGCCTCCCAAGTAGCTGGGATTACCAGGCATTCACCACCACACCCTGATAGTTTTGTATTTTTAGTAAAGGTGGGGTTTCACCATGTTGGTTAGGCTGATCTTGAATTCCTGATCTCAGGTGATCCACCCATCTCAGCTTCCCAAAGTTCTGGGATTAAAGGCATGAGCCACCACTCCTGGCCTTAATGTTCTGTTTCTAAGGAAAAAAAAGAGATGCTAGCTATTGGGTGGGGTATAAGAGTCTCTGCTCCTCTGGTCTTACTTGGTAGCAGCCTGTGTGTCCTCTCAGCATACTGGGAAATTGTTGGTAGCAGCAGCCAACACTGGGCACAACAACCAATCACCCTTAACGTGGACAGCAGGGAAGTCCCTATGGTCAGCCCATACTTGAAGGACCAATGTAAAACCCCTTCCTCAACCCCGTCTTTTTCTTTCTCTCTCTCTCATTCTCTTTCTTTTCTTTTTTTTCCTTCTGTCTTTTCTTTTCTTCTTTCTTTCTTCTTCTTTCTTTCTCTTTTTTTATATGGAATGCTTTGTAATTTGTGTCATCCTTGCACAGGAGCCATGCTAATCTCTGTATCATTCCAATTTTAGTACATATGCTGCCAACGTGAGCACTCTTTCTTTTTCCTTTTTTTTTTTTTTCTTGAGACAGAGTCTTGCTGTGTCACCCAGGCTGGAGTGCAGTGCACTCTCTGAGCATCATGATCTCTGCTCACTGCAACCTCCACCTCCCGGGTTCAAGCAATTCTTGTGCCTCAAGAAGCTGGGACTCATGCATCCCAAGAAGCTGGGACTACAGGCATGTGCCACCAAGCTCAGCTAATTTGTATTTTCAGTAAAGATGGGGTTTCACCATAATGGCCAGGCTGGTCTTGATCTCCTAACCTCATGTGATCTGCCCCCCTCAGCCTCCCAGACTGCTAGGATTATAGGCGTGAGCCACCACACCTGTCCTCTTTCTTTCTCTCTTTCCTTCTTTCCATGAGTGCAGTGGTGCAATCATGGCTTACTGCACACTTGAACTCCCAGGCTCCAGAGATCCTCCCACCTCAGCCTCCCAAGTAGCGGAGACTACAGGTACAGGCCACCATGCCTGGCTACTTTTTTTTATTTTTTAAAGATGGCAGCTTGCTGGGTTGCCCAGTCTGGTCTTGAACTTCTGGCCTCAAATGATCCTTTCACCTCAGCCTCCCAAAAATGCTGAGATTACAGATATCAGCCCTTGCGCCCAGCCCCAAACACTCACTTTCATATAGACCCTGTTGCCATCATGCCCACCAATCCTATCCTCTATCCCAAACTGGAGCCAGGGCCAGAATTCAAGGAGCAATAAGGTAGAAAAGAATGTTTGGAAGGCACTGTTTCACACAGTAGCTCAGCCGGAAGACTCTGGAAACAGACTGCTCAGGTTCAAATCCCAGTGCCACCACTTATCAGCTGTGGGGTTTTCAGTAAGTTGTAGCTGTTTGCTAGGGCTCAGTATACTTGTGTTAAAATGGGGATGAGGCTGGGTGCAGTGGCTCATGCCTGTAATCCCAGTGCTTTGGGAGACCGAGAGGGGGATGATGGCTTGAGCTCAGGAGTTTGAGGCCAGCCTGGGCAACATAAGGAGATCCCGTCTCTAGTTAAACAAAATTAAAAAAAAAAAAAAAAAAGCCAGGCACAGTGGCTCATGCCGGTAATCCCAGCACTTTGAGAGGCTGAAGCAGGTGGATCACGAGGTCAAGAGATCGAGACTATCCTGGCCAAAATGGTGAAATCCCGTCTCTACTAAAAATACAAAAATTAGCTGGGCGTGGTGGTGTGCACCTGTAGTCCCAGCTACTTGGGAGGCAGGAGAATCGCTTGAACCCAGGAGGAGGAGGTTGTAGTGAACCGAGATTGCACCCCTGCATTCCAGCCTGGTGACAGAGTAAGACTCCATCTTAAAAAAAATGGGATAGATATAGGGTTACCTCACAGGTTGTTGTGAAGATTTGATGGAAATAACTATTATGCAAAGCTCGTGGAGCACCTGGCCCACAGTGAGCTACCATACACCTTAGTTCTTATTACTAAGCAGAGATACCACAGCAAAGATAGCACCCCCCCGGGGGTGGCTGCCAACCCTGATGGTGGGCTCAGGCCCAGAAACCTGTTCCACAGGAAGTACAGAAACCACCAACTTGGAGGTGCCATCGATTTACTTAGTACTAAAGTATTAAGTAAAAAGCCCAGTATTTCCACCATTTTGGAGGAGATTGAAGCCAGCTCCATTTGCCATTCTACACCTTTGTGACAGATACCCAGGACTTTCCTGTTTTGGTGTCGTGTAGACAGTATATTTTCTTTCCCTGAGTTTGCTTTTGTTTTTCTTGACTGCTCAAACTATTTCCAACAGATTTTTTTAAAACAGTATCTTGGAAAAAAAACAAACAAGCAAGGAAACAAATTGACCTGCTAGATAGAGCATTTGACTTTGCATACATCCTCTCCATGACAAAACCTGCAGCCACCCCTGCCCCTTTACAAGAACTTAGCAAACCTTCGCAAGTCTGCATCCGTCACTCGATACGTGAAAAGTGGCCTATCATTTTCTTAGACAAACATCCTGGGCAGTTTGGCTTCTTTTACTTTGTCATTAATACAACCGGTTTGGCTGAATACCTTAGGGGACCTTGAAAGACCAGTTCTTATTATTTTAACTTCCTCCCTGGCTTATCATTTTGGTTTATAATTTGGACATATTTGCCAGTGGCCTCTAGGTACCAGTGAAAGAAATACCTAAGATGAACAAAGACCATTTTTTCTTCTTAAGATCCATGACTCCACGTCACAATGGGGAAAGATTTAAAGAATGCCAAAGAGTGCATGAGTGTATTGTGGGTCTTTATGCAAAACTAGGACTAAATGTTCCTGTGCAGTATGACTGTAGCTCATTCTGCCACTTCCAAGGCTGGCTGAAACTGTTGGAAATAATCCCTCTGTCCTTTTAACCTCCGACTCAAGCTGGGGCCAAGATGCCACCTGGTTGGCCACCTCAGGGGCCAGGGAAGTGGCTGAGAAGAGTAACAGTGCCCCTACTGGTGAGTGCTTATGACAGTGAATTTGACAGTAGGAAACCTCCCCCAGGGGACTCCTGAAGCAGCTGGAACGTGACCCTTGGTGTCTTGCCCTGTGGCATATGCAAACTGATGTTTAATGGCAAATATAAATGTAGCACTTACTGCTAAGTATCTCAGGGTGGCCAGAGACTGGCCACTCTATGTTTTCCCTGCAGTGGCTGTGGTTTTCCCATCCCTCTTTTCCTGGTAACAGTACCACTTCTCTTCAGAAAATCTCTCCCAATCTCTACATGCATCCGGTAATTTTAATGAGCCACAGTACTTGATCCTGTCCGTAGGGGTGAGAATGGGACCCAGACAGGCCAAACTTAGTCCTGCATCCCTTTGGACATTGTTGAGTAAGCTAGAAAGCTGGAGGTCATCCTTGACAACATCCTGTCCCTTACCTGCCATATCCAAGCTCCCAGATCTGCCAATTTTGCCTCCTGGATCTCTTTCCTGTCCATATCCTCAATCACCCAAGTCCCAGCTGTTATTACCTAACTTCTTAGTTAGTGTCCTCCTAACTGATACTTTCACATTCACTCCGGGCCACCGCCATGCAGCCTACTGCAGCTGGAGTCTTTTATTTTTTTCAGATGGGGTTTTGCTCTTGTTGCCCAGGCTGGAATACGATGGTGCAATCTTGGCTCACTGCAACCTCCGCCTCCCAGGTTCAAGCGATTCCCCTGTCTCAGCCCCCTGAATAGCTGGGATTACAGGTGCCCACCACCAGGTCTGGCTAATTTTTGTATTTTTAGTAGAGACGGGGTTTCATCATATTGGTCAGGCTGGCCTCAAACCCCTGACCTCAGGTGATCCACCTGCCTTGGCCTCCCAAAGTGTTCGGATTACAGGTGTTAGCCACCGTGACCTGCCATAGAGTCATTCTTTCAACGGACAAATATGATTGTGACACCTTACCCACCCCCAATTTTGGTCTTGGCTTCCTACGGCCTTAGGATAAAGACAAAATTCCTTAATGTGGCCCACAAGCCCCATGGACTACTCCCCCCACTTCTCCTGCCCCACCTTGTCCTGCTCTCTGCTGTTTTAGCTACTAGACATTCTTGCAGCCCCAGTTTCTGGTATTAACTAACATGGTGCTTTGTGCATAGCAGTTCTTCCATCCAAAATGCCCTTTCCCTAACACTCCACCTAGGTAACTTATCCTTTTTGTCTTAGTGCAAGCATCATTTCCTTAGGGAAGCTTTTCCCAACCTCCAAGGTCAAATCCTCCATGTACACTCTCCAAGTACCACCTATCTCCTTTGCAAAGCACTCGTCACAGTGCAGTTTCACACTTGCTGGCTAATTGATTTATGTTTGTCTCCCCCGTGATTATGAACTCCATGGGGCTAGGCCCAGTATCATGTTTTGCTCATATTTGTTGAATGATTGACAGTGAATGAACTGGTCCAAGAGGTGGGCATCCAACATAAATCAGGCCAACTGGAGCCTTTCCCCCAAATTTCCCAAATCAAAGTGGGAGGAGAGTTGTTCTCCTTTCCTCTGGGATCATAAGATACAAGGAGGCAGGTTCTGGGTTGCAGATGACTATCTTTCCTGCCTTATGTAGTCACCTGTCTACAAAATAAAACCTGGCAGTAGAGAGGAGAGAAGGTCCTGCCAGGTAGGGTCCCTCATTCCATTCCCAGGTCCCTGGGCTCAGGAGCTCTTCCTTCAGTTCTCCAAGCCTCCCAAGTCATTCCCAGTTGTGAAAGCCAATAGCTCTCCAGTTTATGCAAGCTTGTTTGAGATCGGGTTTTGTCACTTACAAAATAAAGATCTCTGGCTAAGGCAAGTTAACCCAGTGGCCTGGGCCTAGAGATCCAGGACTGGAGAGACATTAGGTTAGGACATTAGGGAAAAAATTGGCCTAAAGATAAGTTTAAAATTGTATCTGATATGGCTAACTTTGCCTACTGCAATTAGACTGCACAGATGCCCATTGCTATCTGCCATAGGAAAGGTGTTCCTAACCTGCTGGCAAGCATCTGTGGCATGGCAGAAATATTTCATTTGAATGCTGAGTACATGTCTGCAACAAACAAGCAGCCACATGTCTAAGCAGCCATCCGGTAATGCATCACACATGCACTGTGCACCTATGAGCAACACAGATGCTATAGGAAACAGTGAATAAGCTTCAGTCCCCTGCAGAGGTTTATAGCATAGTTTGTTAGGGAGTGTGGCATAGACATAAATGGAAAGAAAGAAAGTGCCCAGACCTCTGACGGAGCTCACTCCTGAAAGGCTGCTTGAGGGGCCAGGCAGCACACCCAGGAGCACAAGCTTCAGAGCCAGGAAGACCTGGGTGTGAATGTCGGCTCTGCTGCTCACCGCCACTCGGGCTTACATCGTTTCCTCTGCTGTAAAATGGGATAATCATGCCCTTGTGGGTAATCAGGAGGATTAACAGAGATAAAATACATAAACTCCCCAGCAGAGAAGCATTCGGCAAATTGAAGTTAGTGTTACTATATGCCCAGGTGATACTTTGCAGCCCACCTGGAAAGTCCCAGGCCCAGATCATAGTGTTTCATCCCCATGAGACATAGAGAAATCCCAGCATTAGGGATTTAGTTTGGGGTTTATTGTTTGATTGCTGGAAGACCCCTGCTGAAATGTATACACGCTATTTAAAAGTGCTAATACTTTTTTTTTCTTTGATACAGAGTTTTGCTCTTGTTGCCCAGGCTGGAGTGCAATGGCATGATCTTTGCTGACTGCAACCTCCGCCACCTGGGTTCAAACGATTCTCCTGCCTCAGCCTCCCAAGTAGCTGTGATTACAAGCATGCGTCACCAGGCCAGCTATTTTGCATTTTTAGTAGAGACATGGTTTCACCGTGTTGGTCAGACTGGTCTTGAGCTCCTGATCTCAGGTGATCCACCCACCTCGGCTTCCCAAAGTGCTGGGATTACAGGCATGAGCTACCACTGCGCCTGGCCTAAAAGTGCTAATACTTTTTTTTTTTTTTTGAGATGGAGTCTCGCTCTGTCACCCAGCCTGGAGTGCAGTGGCGCGATCTCGGCTCACTGCAAGCTCCGCCTCCCGGGTTCACGCCATTCTCCTGCCTCAGCCTCCCGAGTAGCTGGGACTACAGGCGCCCGCCACCATGCCTGGCTAATTTTTTTTTTTGTATTTTTAGTAGAGACAGGGTTTCACCATGTTAGCCAGGATGGTCTCGATCTCCTGACCTCGTGATCCACCCGCCTCAGCCTCCCAAAGTGCTGGGATTACAGGCGTGAGCCACTGCGCCCGGCCAATACTTTTATTTATACTTTTTAATTGGTCATTGGAAGACATGGACACTTATCAAGCGTCAGTTAAATTGATCAGCAAAGAGCAGAATAGGACTTGGAGAATGAGGGAAATGATAATGCAACTCTGCTGTATACCATGCACCGTGGATTGTGCTTCTTGCACTGAATTGACCTAGATCTTCGTGGCCCAATTTCCACATCTGAAGACCCTAAGGACATTTAGTCCGGTGTGGTGGCATGCACCTGTGGTCCCGGCTACTCAGGAGGCTGAGGCAGGAGGATCGCTTGAGCCTGGAGGTCAAGGCTGCAGTGAGCCAAGATAGTGCCACTGCACTCCTGCCTGGGTGGCAGAGTGAGACCCTGTCTTCAAAAAAAAAAAAAAAAAAAAAAAGAACAACACCTCTCTCATAGTATTGTTTTGATAATTAATTAGGATAACGCCTCAAAAGCACTGGCACATTGCTTTAGCAAGCCGGCATTGGAGCCCAGGTCGGTCTGAGTGGCTAGGAAGCACTTGAAACCAAGGTCCATTTGGTGAGGGAACAGACAACAAAAGAGGAGAAGAAGGCCAGGCGCGGTGGCTCATGCCTGTAATCTCAGCACTTTGGGAGGCTGAGGCAGGTGGATCATGAGGTCAGGAGTTCGAGACCAGCCTGGCCAACATAGTGAAACCCCATCTTTACTTACATTACAAAAAGTAGGCCGGGCGCGGTGGCTCACGCTTGTAATTCCAGCACTTTGGGAAGCCGAGAAGGGCGGATTACAAGGTCAGGAGATCGAGACCATCCTGGCTAACACGGTGAAGCCCTGTCTTTATTAAAAATACAAAAAATTAGCTGGGCGTGGTGGCGGGCGCCTGTAGTCCCAGCTACTCAGGAGGCTGAGGCAGGAGAATGGCGTGAACCCGGGAGGCGGATCTTGCAGTGAGCTGAGATCGGGCCACTGCACTCCAGCCTGGGAGACAGCAAGACTCCATCTCAAACAAACAAACAATACAAAAAGTAGCCAGGTGTGGTGGCATAAGCTTGTAATCCCAGCTACCCTGGAGGCTGAGGCAGGAGAATTGCTTCAACCTGGGAGGCAGAGGTTGCAGTGAGCCGAGATCACACCACTGCGCTCCAGCCTGGGTGACAGAGCAAAAATCCATCTCAGAAAAAAAAAAAAAGAGGAGAAGAGAGGGCACTAAGATTGCCTCCGCCAGGAGCAGGTAAGGATGCCGTGCTAACACGACCATGTTGTATTGTTTCGCCGACTGAAAAGGCCACGGGTGCAGCTGGAGCCTTTTACAGTGGTAACCTGAAAGAAAACAGTGTGAGCAGACCTCACTTACCTTCAAGAAATCTGTTCCTGAACTTTCACCAGTTCTGGGAATGTCGCCTTTCAAAGTGCTTTCTCTCCTCTTATACTTTCCAAGACCTAAGATGTGCTCTCTATCTGGATTCTGGGACAAATGAACTGAAGATAAAATGATGCAGGCAGGAAAGATACTTGGTTAAAAGATCTAAAAGCAATGTAAACACTGGGACTTCTTATTGCAACAGTCCACAGGGGGGCATTGCTTGCCAGTTCATAATTTGTGGAATTTTCCATTCCATTGCTAGACACCAGAAGATGAAAAACAACTCCTGGACATAGACAAATGACAACTCCATTGTTGTCTCCATGGGGAAACTTGCTGGTCTTCATTAATTCATGCTCCTCTTTCCTCTTCTGACTAGCAGGCAAGGGTTGATGAAAAGAAAAAAATTCTAGTCCCTCAGTCTGAGTCACTCACAGAGTTAGAGGAGGCTCCCCAGCTGCATCAGGGCCATCCAGGAGCTTTGACATGTGCTCCATTCCCAGGGCCTGTCGCTCGGAGAACCTGATTTAATAGGCCTGAGGCAGGAGGTTGGGGGCATGGTAGAGACGTTTTTTTTTTTTTTTTTTTTTTTTTTTTTTTTGGTAAACGGCTTTATTGAGATATAATTCATATACCATACAATTCACCCTGCTAAAGTGTACAATTAAATGGTTTTTAGTATATCCACAGAGTTATGCAAAACAGCAGCACAATCAATTTTAAAACATTTTAACCAACCCCAAAAAGAAACCCTGTGACCGTTAGCTGTCACTCCCCAATCACCCTGTCTCCCCAGTCTCCCCAGTCCTAGGCACCCACTCACCTACTTTCTTTCTTTCTTTTTTTTTTTTGAAACAGAGTTTCACTCTTGTCGCCCAGGCTGGAGTGCAGTGGTGCGATCTCGGTTCACTGCAACCTCTGCCTCCCGGGTTCAAGCAATTCTCCAGCCTCAGCCTCCCGAGTCGCTGGGATTACAGGCGCCTGCCACCATGCCTGGGTAATTTTTATATTTTTAGTAGAGATGGGGTTTCACCATGTTGGCCAGCTGGTCTCAAACTCCTGACCTCAGGTGATCCCCCTGCCTCGGTCTCCCAAAGTGCTGGAATTACAGGTGTAAACCACTGCGCCTGGCTCATCTACTTTCTGTCTCTATAGATTTATGTATCCTGCATATTTCCTATAAATGGAGTCATATATTAACACTTTGTGATCTTTTGTGACTGGCTTCTTTTACTTTCCATAATGTTTCCAGGTTCGTTCATGTTGTAGTATGTATCAATATTCCATTGTTTTTATGGACGAATAATATTCCATTGTATGGATATCCACATTTTATTTATCAGTTCATCATTTGATGGACATTTGGGCTCTTTCCACTTTTTGGCTATTGTTAATAATGCTGGTATGATTATTCACGTACAAATTTTTGTGTGAACAAGGCTTATTTTTAAAGTGCTCCCTGGTTGGGCACGGTGGCTTACACCTGTAATCCCAGCAGTTTGGGAGGCTGAGGAGGGCAGATCGCCTGAGGTCAGGAGTTCAAAACCAGCCTGGTCAACATGAAGAAACCTGTCTCTACTAAAAATACAAAACTTAGCTGGGCATGGTGGCACATGCCTGTAGTCCCAGCTACTTGGGAGGCTGAGGCAAGAGAATTGCTTGAACCTGGGAGGCAGAGGTCACAGTGAGCCGAGATCATGCCACTGCACTCAAGCGTGGGCAACTGAGTGAGACTCCGTCTCAGAATAAATAAAATAAAAAATAAAATAAAATAAAATAAAATTAAAAAGTGCTACCCTAGGAGGCTGAGGCAGGAAGATCTCTTGAACCCAGGAGGTTGAGGCTGCAGTGGGCCATGTTCATACCACTACACTCCAATCTAGGCAACAGAGTGAGACCCCGTCTCAAAAAATAAAAATAAAAATAAATTGCTCCCCTACATCAGTGGCTCTCAATCAGGGTTGATTTTGAACCCCCAGGGGACATTAGGCAATGTGTGGAGACATTTTTGGTTGTCACACCTGGAGGAGGGATGGTCCTGGCAGCAAGCAGGTAGCAGCCATGGAAGCTGCTAAACATCCTACAGTGCACAGGGCAGCCTCCACAATAGTCATCATGTGAAATGTCTGTAGTGCCGGGGTTGAGAACCTCTGCCCCAGGTGACTCAGGTGCACAGCTAGGAGTTTGGGGAGCCCTGAGGGTCCTTATTCTTCCTTCTTCCAACTGAACCACATCTAGACAACTTCCGACCTTTCAAACCTCCAGCCTTGGCCTGTTGCAGTGGTTCATGCCTATAATCCCAGCACTTTGGGAGGCCAAGGGGGAGAATTGCTTAAGCCCAGGAGTTAGAGACCAGCCTAGGCAACACAGACAGACCCTGTCTCTAAAAAAAAAAAAAATCAAGAAAATTAGCCAGGTGCGGTGGTGAATGCTTGTAATCCCAGCTACTCAGGAGGCTGAGGCAGGAGGATTGCTTGAGCCCAGGAGTTTGAGGCTGCAGTGAGCTGTGATTGCACCACTGCACTCCAGCCTGGGTGACAGAGCATGACCCTATCTCTCAAGGAAGGAAGGAAGGAAGGAAAGAAAGAAAGGCTAGCTTTCTTTTTAAAGAAAAAGAAAAAGAAAGAAGACCAGCTTTATTTTTAAAAACCCCTCCAGAGAAAGAGAACCCATATTCTCCCCACCTCTTTTTTTTTTTTTTTTTTTTTGAGACAGAGTCTCACTTTGCCACCCAGGCTGGAGTGCAGTGGCATGATCTCCGCCCCCTGAGTTCAAGTGATTCTCCTGCCTCAGCCTCCTGAGTAGTTGGGATTACAGGTGCCTGCCACTGCGCCCAGCTGATTTTTGTATTTTTAGTAGAGACGGGGTTTCACCATCTTGGCCCAACTTCATGATCCACCCGCCTCAGCCTCCCAAAGTGCTGAGATTGTAGGCGTGAGCCACTGCGCCCGGCCGAGAACCCATATTTCTTAGAACTCTTCCAAGGGTCTGAAATTTATTGTTTATAATAAGGGTTCTTAACCCAGGACTTAGGGCAGTAGGGAATTTATAAACCACCTGAAATAGTTTACAAAATTGTAGGCACATGTAAGTTTTCCTGGAGAGTGGGTCTTTATTCTAAGTGGGCATGTGAGCCAGATCCTTCATGTCTTCTAAATCAATTTTCTCTTATCCTGAGTTTTCTGCAGCAACTCAGATAATTGTTTTTTGATGTCAATTAATCAAGACTCAGAGCTGAAAGGGAGTCACTGTGCAGATAACAAGGAGGTAAAGCAGTTAGTTTGTCCAAGGTCACCCTGTTGACTGGTGGCAGAGACCCTCTCACAGGGAAGGGGGCTTCAGTAGAATATTCTAGCAAAGTGGTTAAGAACATGGGCCTTGGAGCCAGATGGCCTGGCCTGGCATCCCTGTTGTGCCACCTGTGGTTGTGTGAGCTTGGGCAACACACTTCTTTTTGTGCTTCAACTTCCTTATCTGAAAAATAGAACTAGTAGTAATAACCAACTAACATGGTTGTGAGAATTAAGTGATTAAAGTACTTAGAATGATACCTACCAACTGGAAGAACTTTGTTAGTTTTTATTTACATGGCGCTGCTCTCTATTTTTTAAAACATATGAATAATAAATGTTAAAGTATAAAACAGCTGGGCATGGTGGCTCATGTCTATAATCCTAGCACTTTGGGAGGCGTAGGTAGGAGGATTGCTTGAGCTCAGAAGTTTGAAAACCAGCCTGGGTAACATAGTGAGACCTCGTTTCTATTTAAAATATATATATATATCACATATTATATATATATATATATATAACAATTAATGCTGACATCATTCTAAATGTAATATAATTTCCCATTGTCATGTCAGTGTGACTTTTTTGGATGCCTCTGATGTTCAGTATATAATCTGTTAGATGGCAATAAGTGCTCTATAGAACAATAGCAGGGTAAGCGGGGCAGGAGTGAAGGGGTGGGAGGAGGGCATGGAGGGGTTTGCATAGGATGTTCAGAAAAGGCATCACAGAGGAGGAGACGTTTTAACAGAGACCTGAAGAAAGTGAGGGATGAGCCAGGTGGCCATCAGGTGAAAGAACATCAGGCAGAGAGAACAGCCAGTGCAGAGGCCCTAGAGTGGGGATGTGCTTGCTTCATCCATGAGTCCAGAGTGACTTCCCCCAAGGAAGAGGAAGCGGGAAGAGATGAGGTCAGAAACGGATAGGAGCAGGGTGAGTTACTACCCCATGTGAACTGCTGAAAGCTGAGTAGGAGTGACATGGCCTGGCTTATAGGATGGGAAAAGGATGGAAGCAGAGGGACCAGTTGGAGTCTATGTTATTAATCCAGGTGAGAGAGAATGGTGGTTACAGCAGGGTGAGTGTAGGAGAAGGTGAAAGGGGGTGAAATTCTGGATATACTTTAAAGGAAAAGCCAACAGGCTTTGTCAATGAATGAGTTATGGAGTACGTGAGGGAGAGAGAGAGTCCAGGGTGTCTCCAAAGCAAACACTAGCCCCCTTCTACAACACAGTTCAAGTCCTGTAAATATTAATATCTTAAGCTGTGTTTACACATTAAACATATTTAACTTTAAGGTCCTCAAATGCTAGACTAAGAAGCAAAACCTTCCCCAAATACTTAAGCCACCACAGGAAAGCTAATGAAGTAAATGAGTAACAACAGTGATTTGCCAGTTATCTCAAACATTACAATATTGTTAATAAACTTGAAAAAATGCTATTTTATTTTTCAACTTAAAATCTAAAGTCTACAATTGAATACTCAATTACATATTTTACACTGGACTCACAAGGCTAATATGTTGCATACCCTACCATGCCAAGTCCTCTTAAACATCACAAACATTGTATCATTGTAGGTGCCTATTGATAAATATTACACAGACCACTTCTAAATGTAACACAAAAACATTGATACAATGGATTTAATTTTATTATCTCTAAGATTAAGTCTAAGAGTTTCCAGGGGTAAAGTCACATACCCAGGAAGGAAACATCCCAGGCATACTCGGGGGTACCTTCTATTGACTGGGCTAAGATAACTGACCAATCAGATAGTTTTGGCCAGGACACAAGTTCTGAAGATACAGAGATCTAAGCAGAGTTTTGTGTGTTTTTGTTTTGGTTTGATTTTTTTAATGACAAGGAGGAGCAAATTGAGCCTACAGGAAAAGATTTCTTGCTCTCCCAGAAGGTTATGGTGGGTTGGGGTTTAACAGTCCCCAAATTTAAATTACTCAAATACTCATTGCTTAATTCTTGTGTAATTTTTGTTGACTTTATCCCCAGATTTGAGGAGACAATATTTTATAACTCCACTCAGGTTGCTTTACCACTTGATGGGATTCAACTGTGAACATGGTTCTTAAACTTGGCTGCACAGTGGAATCAATAATGGAGCTCTGTAAACATTGAGACTGGTGTCCCACCCAGAGACGCTGATTTGATTGATCTAGGGTGAGGCCAAGGCATTGGCATTTTAATAGCTTCCAGGTGATGCCAGTGTGCAGCCAGCCTTGAGATCTGTTGGTGGAAAGTGCTACTCATGTTAAGTGTGAGGCCACAGCTTCCCAAGTCTTGATCATGTGGCAATTCAGAGAACTCTTTAGGGTCTTGGAGTACCTCAGGGACCAGGGCAGGAACATTTACCAATGTCGAAATGATGCAGGATATTTTTTAGTGCTGCTTTGCCAGCTGGAGACCTCCACAGCCTGTATTGTCCCTGCTCACTTGGCCTGCTGGGCTGCACCTGGCTTGTGCTTTGGGGTTGATCCTGCAGGCTCTGCAACTGCACACTCAGCCTGCAGCAGGAGCGAACATGTGAGTGAGTGAGTGTGTGGTCCGGCAGGCTGCTCCAAGCACCGGCACAGGAGAGGGCTCTGTGCAGGGCTTGCGACTGGATCAGGCATGTTGCGGTGGACTCCAACATCTAGACAAGGGGAATGCAGTGGCACCCGAACAGGGATGCCCATGACCCTGAAGCCCTAGAGTGGGTGTTTCAGCATGCTAATAGCTCTTTTGTCCTGCCATCCATGGCCCGATGAACGGGGGTGTGTTAACAGCTCTGTCAGTCCTGTTGCTCCACTCCGGTCCTAGGCTCTGGGACTGGCCCAGCCCCACCACTGCTTCCTGCCATGTGGGGCAGCTACCCTCTGCCAGCAGAGGCCAGGAGGGCTATAGTGTTACAGACTTCTTCATATCTGTGTTTGGTGGGTCTTAAACTTTTGTCCCGCATCCAAGAAGAATGAGATTACACTGACAACTTGATGGTGAGGAGGGCAGAGAAGAGTTCTATTGAGCGACAAAACAGCTCTCAGTGGAGAGGGGACATGAGGGTGGTCCACCACCTGAAGTCAGGTGGTCTCTCTCTCAGTATGGCTGGGTCTGGGGCTTTTATGGGCTAAGAATTGGGGACTGCATGCTGATTGGTTTGTGAGTATACAAAAAAGTCTAAAACAAAAGTGCCACTCAAAGGTGGGCACAACAGTGTAATAAACCAATTAGGGAAGGGCAGGTATATGTAAAATAGGTGAGGAGTGGGGATCAGAGAAAAGTGTGCCAAACAAGAAGAAACATTCTCAATCCAGTCCGTGGATTTATCTGGGACTTATGGCTAGACTTTAAACTGTCCTCGGCTTGAAGGTGGGGTTCCACTGGGAACCCGTCCCTGTCTGTCTAGGATTTGTCTGCCTCCTGCCACTATCCATTCATTCCTCTAGGGTTTGTTGAGTGCTGGCTCTGTGCCAGCCACTCCCCAAGACACTGGGGGTATAGCAGTGGAGTAGACAAATCTCTGTCCTGTTGGAGATTGTATTCTAGAGGGGAGGTGGTTGGCAGTCAAACGAAGTCAATAGATAAGTGACAATGTGGAGAGCAGCTGTAGAGCCTAGTGGTTCAGAGCCTGGACTCAACCTGGCTGGAGTTCAAACCCTGGCTGTGTGTGACCTTGGGCAAGTTACTTAACCCCTTTTGCCTCAGTTTCCTCATTTGTTTGTTTTTGTTTTT
Organism: Nomascus leucogenys; assembly: GCF_006542625.1. Classification (NCBI taxonomy): domain Eukaryota; kingdom Metazoa; phylum Chordata; class Mammalia; order Primates; family Hylobatidae; genus Nomascus; species Nomascus leucogenys. The sequence continues at coordinate 52,824,269 of NC_044396.1, read as the reverse complement.
GTTTTTGTTTTTGAGATGGAGTCTCGCGCTGTCCCCTGAGCTGGAGTGCAGTGGTGCAATCTTGGCTCACTGCAACCTTTGCCTCCCAGGTTCAAGCGATTCTCCTGCCTCAGCCTCCCAAGTAGCTGGGATTACAGGCACATGCTACCTTGCCCAGCTAATTTTTTGTATTTTTAGTAGAGATGGGGTTTCACCATGTTGTCCAGGCTGGTCTCAAACTCCTGACCTTGTGATTCACCTGCCTTGGCCTCCCAAAGTGCTGGGATTATAAGCATGAGTTACCGTACCTGGCCTCCTTATTTGTAAAAAGAAGACGATGAATATACAGCATTAAGAATGAGCACTCCAGCCTGGGCAACAAGAGCGAAACTCTGTCTCAAAAAAAAAAAAAAAAAAAAAAGAGTGAGCTCTAATATAAACGATGGACTTTGGATGATAATAATGTGTCAGTGTAGACTCATCAATTATAACAAAAGTACCACTCTGGTTGGGGAGACTGTGGGGTGGGCAGCAAGGAGTATTTGGATGGAAATTCTCTGAACTTTACAATTTCATTGTGAACCTGAAACTGATCTAAAAAGTAATGTTTATTAATTTTTTAAAAGTATTTATTTATTTTCCCACTATATTCCCACCTGTTTTATCTCACTATATTGACTAGGCTGGTCTCAAACTCCTGGCCTCAAGCAATCCTCCCAACTTGGCCTCCCAAAGTGCTGGGATTACAGGCATGAGCCACCACACCTGGCCTATTATTTTTTTCAGAAAAAATAATAAGAACAAGCTCAGAACCAATTCATAAAGTTATTGGGAGAGAATTAAGTGTTAATGCCCTTAATTAGCTGAGTATGGTGGCATGCGCCTGTAGTCCCAGCTACTTGGGAAGCTGAGGCCAGAGTACTGCTCGAGCTCAGGAGTTCAAGGCTTCTGTGAGTTATGATAGTGCCTCTCCACTCCAGCCTGGGTGACAGAGTGAGACCCTGTCTCAAAAAAGAAAAAAAAATTTATTAATGTACTTAAAACACAGCAATTTCAGTTAAATATGTGCACACACACACACACACACACATATGTATTTTGAGACAGAGTTTTGCTCTTGTCAACTAGGTTGGAGTGCTATGGTGTGATCTTGGCTCACTGCAACCTCCGCCTCCCGGGTTCAAGCGATTTTCATGCTTACCCTCCCGAGTAGCTAGGATTACAGGTGTGCACCACCTGCCTGATTTTATATTTTTAGTAGAGATGGGGTTTCACCATGTTGGCCAAGCTGGTCTCGAACTCCTGACCTCAGGTGATCCACCTGCCCGGCCTCCCAAAATGCTGGGATTACAGGTATGAGTCACCGCACCTGGCCTAAATAGAAAATATTTAGTAAGAAGTAACCATTATTTTAACATAAGATATTGATAATATTTTCTTCTCCAGCTTTATTAATGAGACTCTTGATGAAAAAATCAAACTAGGTTAGGGGATAAAACAGGCATGAATAAGAGAATAAGGGCTGGGAGGGGAAGTGAGAGGGCTTCTTTTAGCTGGGGTGTTTAGGGAAGGGAAGGCCTCTTTGTGGAGGTGGCAGTTATGCAGAGACCTGAAGGAAGAGAGGAATGGACTCATAAACTATCTAGGGATGAGAAAACAGCCAAAAACAAGGGTCTGAGGCAGCAGACAGCTTGTTAGGCCCAAGAAGAAGAGGGCAGCAATGCATGGGGTGGAGTGAATGGGGAATGAGCCCATGGTGTCATCCAGCACTTCTGCTTATGGATAATGATCTCACACTAGCTATGAGTCTCAAGTCTTTGTATCACCCGGTCCTGTACCACACCATGGAATATGCTGTATAAATGTTTATTGAATAAAGAAAACATAATGATTAACCCGTACAGCCCCTCCATCAGCAAATTAGAATATCAATATTCTAGGCTCAATTGTTCACTCCCTAGCTCCAGGCACAGCCCAACTGAAAGAAGTGATATTTATGGAGCTCTCCTAAGGCTTTGTTTTTATTAAAAAATATAGAGTTCAGCCTACAAGGAGGATGTCCAGATGGGCAACCAGTTGATGAGAACAATGCAAATCCTTTGCTTGGTTCTTCCAAGTGAGTGGATACAATTCCCTGGAGTGCCATTATTATGTACAACTGCTTATATGCAGTCAGGGGTTACCAAAATTAGTGCTCCACTAGCGGAGTCCTGGGGACTGATTCAACATTCAGCCGAGGAGCTTGGCTGCCAAGCCCAGCTCTCTGGCGTGGCCATCTCCCACTGTGCACAGCATAGCTGGAATTCCTGCCAATCTTAGGCAGGAAGCTTTGTTGTTGTTGCATCATCGATGTTGTTTAGAGGGGATCCTGGCTTTCTCTTGCAGTTTTCTTGCATTTCAATGATCATTTTCTGTTTCTCTCCATCCTTAGCAATTTGGTTTGTTGTGGACTTGTTCTGTAAGCCCTGAGGCTGTGGTAGGGAATGTTTCATCAACACTTTTCCATTTCTTAGGTTTCTAAGTCATGAATATGTTTTTTTAAAATTTTTTTTGTGCATAATTGTCGCTTTAGCCTGTCCAGCTTCCCTTCTGCCTTCATGTAGTAACAGCACCCCATTTTCCCTTTGGGGAGCCCCTCCCCACTCCATGCCGCCTTGAGAAGCTATGTATCTTAGGGTCCTGCCTGTTCTGCCTCCCTTCTTACCCCTTTCCCAAGGGTGCCCCACTAACCAAGCTAGTCAGGAGCACTTACTTTCTTGGTCACCCCTTGGGTTCAGGGTGGACTATGACCCACACTAGACCATCTGGGTCATCCTTACAAGTTGGCAAGGTGATGCTCATTAGGAGGGAGTACACAGCCCTCTTCGTCTAAGACAGTGGTTCTAAAATCTAACACTTTCCTTTTATAAACAAATACTTTATTATCCTTTTAATATACTGAAAGGTAATGGATAATGTACATGTTATTTAAAACCTCAGGCAGGGTGCAGTGGCTTACACCTGTAATTCCAGCACTTTGGGGGTGGGAGGATGGCTTGAAGCCAGGAGTTCAAGACCAGCCTGGGCAACAAAAAAAAGACCCTGTCTATACCAAAAAAAAAAAAAAAAAAAATCAATATGATGCCCTAACTGTAGTAGAAAAGAGAAATTAAAATAGCTTATAATAAAATAAAATCATTTCTAAAATAGCATATAATAAAATAATAATTCATCAATAAGTAAATGCATGGTTATGCCCACACTAGAAGACATAACGAGGGAGTCGGATGCTTGCTCAAACACGTAGAATCACCGTGAGTGTGACAGCCGCAGATGAAGCCATATGCAGGTGTGCTGTGTGATACCTCCAACACCATAAGTGGCGTTGCCATCGGCGATGTGGTTTCTGAAACAGTGAAATCATGAACAGCCCTTGGCAAAATTTCAAACAAAAGAAGATACAACTTTCCCTTGTTTTACACAAGGTAGTATGTATGGACAACTCAATGTATATTAAAACTGTGCAAGAAATACTTTATATATAAAATAGGGTTAAGTCTAGGCTCAATTAATTACAAATAGGCTTTCCACCCACATAGATGTCCAGGTGGACATTATAAATTTGCGTGGGATGCAGGATAATTCTTTGTGTAGGACTATTCCATGCTTCACAGCAAGTCTAGCATAAAATTTAAGCAGTAGCTTTCCACCATCATTGTGACAACCAAAACCATCCCCACAAATTCCCAAAATGCTCTTCAGGGGGCGCTACTGACCTCCCCTTCCACACACGAAGCAGCACTGTTCCTGGAATGAGTGGCTGTAACTGCTGGCAAACCGGAACTACTTGTAGTCATCTTTCCCAGCTTCATGGAAGCAGCCATCTATAGAAGAAGCAAATGAAACCAACATGGGGAGGAAGGCAGAAATGAGAAGTGGCAAGAGAGAGGCAAAGCCCCGAAGATAATTATTTGAGATCTCAGATTCATGTATGCATGATGTCAGATCACATCTGTATTTCCCAGTTTGCATGAATGTGCAATTTTCTTTTTGCTTGAGTTACACTGAGTTTAGTTTCTGACATATGCAACCAAAAATTAGACAAATACGTATTTCAAAAGGCCATTGTACATATAATTTAAACTTTTTGTTTTGCTTCTTTGATGATATTTTATTATTACCACAAATTTATTTTTTAGTCTTGTAAAGTAGGAATAGAAAGGGGAAGTGAACTCCAGGGTACTATGTCCTAGCAGGTCAAACTTAGTAAAGCCTGTGAGCACATGGCCCTACCTTTTCTTTTTCTCATGGAACTGCTACACACACACACCACACACACACATATACACGACACACACACACGCACACATACACATATTCATGTAGGATGGCCACATTCTCTGCGGATTAGACCAGGCATGGACAAATCAAATTCTCTTTCCCAGGAACGTCAAACCAGGTTACTAGCAGACTGAATCACTCTCTAAGGCTGGAACTGTTACAGGTAACATGAAAACGAGGATGGAGAAGGGCAAGAGTTATACAGTGACTATATTCTGCCAGGTTATTTTGGGAAGAAGGGAAAACGGATTAGCAGATGTGCAGAGAAAAGAGATACAGAGAGTTTCAGAAACTTTCCTGTTCCAAGATCCATCCCTTCTCAAGACCCAACTATATATATCCTGTCCTACAGTTCTTAAAAGAACCCCTGTGCACTAAGTACGTTTCCCCTTTTTATTCAGGATGTCTCAGCCAGGCACGGTGGCTCACGCCTGTAATCCCAGCACTTTGGGAGGCTGAGATGGGCGGATCGCTTGAGTCCAAGAGTTCGAGACCAGCCTGGGCAACATGGCAAAACCCCATCTTTACAAAAAAAAAAAAAAAAAAATTAGGATATTTCTAGTGAGTTTCTATGACTAGTGTCTAAAGAGTTCTAAGCTCGCATCTCACTCCTATAGGCATTCTAAGTTTTCTCCTCACATCAAATTAGATAGAATTAGATCAGATTACATCATAAAGCCACATGGCATAGCAGGATCAGGTCCTGCAAAATTGCCTTCAAGGGGTTCAGCTCAGGGATGAGGAGGTAATGTGTTGCCTTGGGTTTAATCAAATGTCAACACAAGAAACAACTGGAGTTGTGGTTCAAATTCAGGCTTGGACTCTCATCAGCTGTGTTTCTTTAGGTAAATTACTTCAGACTCTCCTGATCTTTAAACTTGGGACAATAATAACCAGGACAGCTAACTGAGATGATCGAAGACAAATGTGCTTAGCTCAGCAGCTGGGCCTAAGTCAGGGCCCAAACATTGTTTCTCCTATGCCTTCCCCTTTCCTCCTTACCACATTTCAAGAAAAGGAAAGTGGGCAGGGCATGCGTGGTGGCTCACACCTGTAATCCCAGCACTTTGGTGAGGCTGAAGAGGGTGGATCACTTGAGGTCAGGAGTTCAAGACCAGCCTGGCCAACATAGTGAAACCCCATCTCTACTAAAAATACAAAAATTAGCTGGGCATCGTGGCATGCATCTCTAATCCCAGCAACATGGGAGGCTGAGGCAGGAGAATCAATTGAACCTGGGAGGCAGAGGTTGCCGTGAGCCGAGATCATGCCACTACACTCCAGCCTGGGTGACAAAGTGAGACTGTGTCTCAAAAAAAAAAAAAAAAAAGGTGGGGAGAGGGGAGGTGAACTCCAGTATTTTCAGGGTGTTTAGCTGTTAACCAGTTCTTCCCAAAGCATTAGCACAACAGGCAGTATCTTAGAATTTCAGATCTAAGATTATCTTAGAAATTCTGATAAAACAGAGGTTATCTAGTCCCACCCCCTCACTTGATTTTATTTTTCATTTTAAAATTTTTTTATCAAGACTGTAGTTGGATACAGGTTAAAGAATCAACTAGTTCTATAAGATTTATGTAGAAACAGCAGACTCAGGCCTCACTCCATCGTCTCCCTCTCAAGAGGCAACCTTTTCCTGCATCTAGCTGATCACCCTCTATGCCACCAAATGTCATGCTTGTGATGGCACTTCTTTTCTGGATTAGGCACCAGCAATTGATCTCCCACTATGGAGAATGAAGATCTGCCTCCTTGTTTTGCAGATCAGAAAGCTGATATGGTTAGAGCCGAGTGATTTGTCCAAGGCCATACTGAAGCAGATAATGGAATAAGGCCAGAGACCCTGCACTTTTTAAAAGCTCCTTAGTATTTTTTCACACTCAAGTTTGAAAGTTACTCCTAAGGCAGAGAGAGAGAGAGAAAGCTTGGAGGCAGAACTGCAGGATTTAAATCTCAGCTCTGATGCTTTCTGGCTACGTTATCTTGAGCAAAACTTTTCTGAGCCTCAGTTTCTCCTTTATTTTTATTTTTTCGAGACAGGGTCTTGCTTTGTCACCCAGACTGGAGTGTAGTGGCGCGATCTCAGCTCACTGCAACCTCTTCCTCCCAGGTTCAGGTGATTCTCGTGCCTCAGCCCCCCGAGTAATGGGGACTACAGGCATGTGCCACCACACCTGGCTAATTTTTGTATTTTTAGTAGAAATGGGGTTCACCATGTTGGCCAGGCTGCTCTTCAGCTCCTGGCCTTAAGCGATCCACCCACCTAGACCTCCCAAAGTGCTGGGATTACAGGTGGTAGCCACCGCGCTTGGCCTCTCCTTCTTTAAATTGGGCACATTTTAAAGGACTTATAGAAATAAAGTGGGATGACATGGTTAAATGTTGTATAAGGATGAATGACGATTGGGAGTTTTAGCTACAGAAGCTTGGGCACATTACTTCACTTCTCAGAGCCTGATTTTCCTCTTTAGTACTGTTGAGCAGATAATACCAACCTCACAGTGTTATTTGTAAGATTACATGAGGTAGGATTTGTAAAGCAAAACAAAAACCTTGGTGTGACCTGTGGGAGCCCTTGCACTCAGCAACCCCCCTCGCCTCCTGCAGTTTCCCTCCAGGTCACTGTGTCTCCAAGAAAACTTGAAGCTTTCTTTTTTCTTTTTTTTTTTGAGCTGGAGTTTCACTATTGTAGCCCAGGCTGGAGTGCACTGGTGCCATCTCAGCTCACTGTAACCTCTGTCTCCTGGGTTCAAGTGATCCTCCTGCCTCAGCCTCCCAAGTAGGTGGGACTACAGGCGCCTGCCACCATACCCAGCTAATTTTTTATGTTTAGTAGAGATGGGGTTTCACCATGTTGGCCAGGCTGGTCTCAAACTCCTGACCTCAGGTGATCCGCCTGCCTCGGCCGCTCAAAGTGCTGGGATTACAGGTGTGAACCGCTGCGCCCTGCCTGAAGCTTTCTTACATTTGCTGTTTTTTCTGACTAAACTCCCTTTGTTACTGAACACCAGGGATTCGGTCTAGGTCCTGTTGCTTGCTGCACAGAAAACCAATCAGTGGGACAGTAGTATTGCCAGAAAATAAAGCTTTATTATATTATTAGAGCTAATCCCAACTCATGCTTCAGCCATCGGTTAAATGTCCCTGGTCCAGTAAGCCTTCCCTGTCCCCAGACTCAGAGCTGACTCCCCCAGAGCTGCTCCCCCCGTGCACAGTCCCTGCTCTGTGCTTGCCCTTTCTAGAGTGGATCACGCTTGGAATCGAATCCACTTGTGTTCTTTCTTGCTGAATGTCTGGCTTCCCTGTAAGACTGTATGAGCACAGAGACATCTACTGTGCGACCCACAGCCCATCCACAGTGCCAGATCCGCCGTAGGTATCCACTATATATTTATTCTCTCCTTTCTTGGCTGAATACCAGGCCACCTCGCTTGGCCAGCTCACTGCCAGAGCCACCAGCTAAACCTTGCGCCCTACAACTCCCTGACTAGAGATGCAGAAAAGCTGGTTGTCCCCAAGTTCATGTTTACTTAACCAAAATCAAAGTCCGATAGTTGAATAGTAAGACAAGCTCAGCAGGCAGGACGTACCCAGCCACATTCTTATTTACAGTGCACCCCAGCATGGCTGAAAATGCCTTTCCTTTATTCTCCAGCCATGGAGCTGTGGTTCTCATTTCTGTTGAAGAAACAAAATCTTCTTTATAGGACCTTTTACTCAATAGGGTTTCCAGAGGGCTCCACTCTGACTGCTTCAGAGCTGGGGGACATCGCCGTCTTAATTCACATGGTATCCTCGCAACTGAGGAAGAGGAGCCAAAAAGAATCAAAAGCAGAACAAAGCAACTCTGAAAAAGCATTCCTCAAAAGCCCTGTGCATTCAAAAAAGGCTTGGTTGGGTTGTTTCCAGTTGTACTGTCGAGAAAAGAGCTATTTCTGTCTTTTAACTCTCAAATACAAAGATACTGCTCAGTGGGAATCAAATATTCCTGATTTTCATTTATTTCTTTTTTCATTTTCATTTTGGATTTGGGGGGTACCTGTGCAACTCTGTTAGACAGAGTATATTGCATGATGCTGAGGTCTGGGCTTCTAATGATCCTGTCACTCAAGTAGCAAATATACTACCCAGCAGGTAGTTTTTCAAGCCCCACTCCTTTTGGAGCCCCCAGTGTTTGTTGTTCCCACCTTTGTGTCTGTGTGTTGACCTCCCATCTACAAGTGAGAACATGCAGTATTTTGTTTTCTGTTCCTGCATTAATTCGCTTAGGATAATGGCTTCCAGCTACATCCATGTTGTTGCAAGGAGCATGATTTTGTTCTTGTTTTTTTAATAGTAGAGCACTGATTTATTTTCAAAAGTCAAAAATATGTATTTTTAAATTAGGCCAAGTGTGTTATGACACTCTATTTTTGGGAACAAAAATTTCTAACACTGAGCAAATTCCTACCTCAAAATGTTCTCCATTTAAGCAACAGCTGAAATTGATATTGTAGAGGGGACTTAAACGTCTGGTGGGACAGTTTAGATGAGAAAGGACGGCAGTTATTTATTTTTATTTTATTTTTTTGAGACGGAGTCTTGCTCTGTGGCCTAGGCTGGAGTGCAGTGGCGCAATCTCGGCTCACTGCAACCTCCGCCTCCTGGGTTGAAGTGATTCTCCTGCCTCAGCCTCCCAAGTAGCTGGGATTACAGGTGCCTGCCACAACGCTTGGCTAATTTTTGTATTTTAGTAGAGACGGGGTTTCACCATGTTGGCCAGGTTGGTCTCAAACTCCTGACCTCAGGTGAACCGCCCACCTCAGCCTCCCAAAGTGCTGGGATTACAGGCCTGAGCCACCATGCCCGACTCAGCATGGCAGTTAATAAGAGCTTGGGTGCTGCATATACATGGTACAAGTGCCATCTCTCCCTACTCCTGCCCCTGACAGGCATTGCTAAGTGATCATAGCAGTTTAACATGACAGTTGAGAATACCAGCTTTAGAATCATACTGTCTGGGTTCATATCCTGGCTCTGTCATTTAACAGCTGCATAACCTTGGGCAGTTTTCTCAATCATGCAGTTCTTCAGTGAGCTCATCAATAAAGGGAGGAGCAGAAGAGTACCTACTACATGTCATGAAGTTAAATGATTTAATATGGCCGAGCATGGTGGCTCATGCCTGTAATCCTAGCTAGCACTCTGGGAGGCCAAGGCAGGTGGATCACTTGAGGCCAGGAGTTCAAGACCAGCCTGGCCAACATGGCAAAACCCTGTCTCTACTAAAAATACAAAAATTAGCTGGACGTGGTGGTGCATGTCTGTAATCCCAGCTACTCCGGAGGCTGAGGCACGAGAATTGTTTGAGCCTGGAAGGCAGAGGTTGCAGTGAGCCAAGATCATGCCACTGCACTCCAGCCTGGGCCAGAGAGCAAGATTCTGTCTCAAAAAAAACAAAAACAAAAAAAAACAGTGGCTGGATGCAGTGGCTCACACCTGTAATCCCAGCACTTTGGGAGGCTGAGGCAGGAGGATTGCTAGAGCCCAGGAGTTTGAGACCAGCCTGAGCAAAATAGTTAGACCTTGTTTCTACAAAATTAAAAAGAAATTGGCCATGTGTGGTGGTGCACGTTATAGTCCCAGCTCCTTGGGAGGCCGAGGTGAGAGCATGACTTGAGCCCAGGGGGTCAAGGCTGCAGTGAACCATAACCCTGCCTGGGTGACAGAGTGAGACCCTATCTAGATTTAAAAAAAAAAAAGATATTAGCTGTCATTATTTCCCACTAACCTCATTCTTTTTAACACAGGGCCTCAGGTGTTTGCTACCTGAATCAGAGTCAGCATTCAGTTCTAGTCTTATTGTTATCCCTGATTTTGATGGACTTTTTTGATCCTCTTGCATTTAGGAGAATTTATGTTTCTATAACTTTCTAATCCTCTGAACCTCTCTGGGCCTTAGTGTTTTTCCTCAGTAATATGGAACTTATAATATCTACCTGCTTTTGCCGGGCGCTGTGGCTCACACCTGTAATCCCAGCACTTTGGGAGGCCGAGGCAGGCAGATCACCTGAGGTCAGGAGTTTGAGACCAGCCTGGCCAACACGGTGAAACCTCGTCTCTACTAAAAATACAAAAATTAGCTGGGCATGGTGGCACATGCCTGTAATCCCAGCTACTCAGGAGACTGAGGCAGGAGAATCGCTTGAACCTGGGAGGTGGGGGTTGCAGTAAGCCGAGATCACGCCACTGCACTCCAGCCTGGGCGACAGAGTGACACCCTGTCTCAAAAAAAAAAAAAAAAAAAAAAAGACCTGCTTTTCTGGCAGGTAGGATTGTTGTGAAGATTGAATGTTCATCAAAATGCTCCTAAAAACTGTACGGTGTGAGGAAAATATAAGGGGGTGATCCATGCTGCATTAGCGCGAATGTGTGTTTGCCAGGGCTTGGTATGCCAGCAGAACCCGATACTGAGTAGAACCTCTCAAAGCAGCCCTTTTACAAATATTATTCAGATTTATGATTTTAGCGTGAATGCCTTTGTGAGCTCATTTTATGGCTAATCATTGGGGTCTGTGGAGGGGAGGGATTCAGAGCAAGTACACTGGAGTTTGACAGGCCCAGGCCAGGCTACTAGGAGAGGCCAGGCCAGTGCTAGTGGGGAAGGCCGAATATAGCAACTTCCTGGGCATCAAGTTTGACCCCTACAGAACCTTCTTCTGTCAGGTCAGGGATGCCTGCCACTTGAGTTAGAGCCCAGTGCTGAGTGACATTGCAGGACCTGGTTTGACCTCTTGTGTAAAACATGATCATTTAGTATCACTCTGAAGAGCCCGCAGGCATGGGTAAAACATTGTGTTTACAGGAAACAGCATATTAGTGGCTAATAACTCAAATGAAGTAAATTTAAAATAAATAATAAAAATTGCTGCAAAGAGTTTAGGCTTAGAGAGCCTGGATTCAATTTCTGGCCCTGCCACTTTTAAACAATGTGACTGGGACAAGCTCACCTCTTTCTGCTTTAGTTTTTTAATCTGAAAAATCAGCATTCTACTATTATTACTACTGCTAATACCATTAGCTAATCTGTGGGTAGGTGTGAAGATTGAACAAAGTAGTTTACATAAAATGGTTCTCTGGAAGATGGTAAGTGCTCCAAGAAAGGTAACTAATAATCATAATAAGTGATATATAATTTGAGCAAAATCATTTCCACTGGCATAATTTACTTTCAGCGAAAGAGTGATCTTAATTATATTTTCATTCTTTTTTTCTCCCGTAGTTCCTAAATCATTTTTCTATCTATTGTTAATCCTTCTATTGTTATCTTTTTCATTATATGGAGTAATGATACAGTAGAGTTGTCAGTAGATCAAAGAGTTTGTCTCATTTTACCTATGAAAGCAGAATAAGGAGAGAAAGGAAAAGGATTAAGCGGAAAAAAAAAAAGCTCTGAAACTGTATGTGTTGAAAGACCTCATTTTGTGACTGGGGGTAACTTATAAAGCCAGAGTTGAAACGACTGTAAAGATATAAACTAAAATTGTACCAAATGTTTGCCAAAAGATCCAAACCAAAACACAAACAGTAATTACTCTTTGTCTTGGGGTTGAGGAAACTTTTTACTCTCTTCTTTTGGTTTATCTGTGTTTTCTAAATTTTATATAATGAATGGATATTGCTTTTACAAAAAGAACACTTAAAAATAGTTCTAATGTCTATGGAGTTGCTACCTTTGTTCAGAAAAGCAGGAAACATTCTCGTTACTTGTAACCAATAAAGATAGCTATCTGTAAGCAAGCAAAAATAATTAAAATGCCTCAAACCAAATATCTTAGATATCTGTCTCTGAGACCTTTACATGGGACAGCCTCAGGAATGTCTTGCTGTGCTCCTTGACCCTGAATGAAAAGAACAGTGATATCCCCCCACGCCTTTTTTTTTTTTTTTTTTGAGATGGAGTTTTGCTCTGTCGCCCAGGCTGGAGAGGCTGGAGTGCAGTGGCGTGATCTCAGCTTCTGCAACCTCCGCCTCCCGGGTTCAAGCAAGTCTCCTGCCTCAGCCTCCCAAGTAGCTAGGATTACAGGTGCCCGCCACCAGGCCTGGCTAATTTTTATATTTTTAGTAGAGATGGGGTTTCACCATGTTGGCCAGTCTGGTCTTGAACTCCTGACCTCAGGTGATCCACCACCTCGGCCTCCCAAAGTGCTGGTATTACAGGCATGAGCCACTGTGCCTGGCCAGCCCCCACATCTTCTTATGTCCCTTACTTAATTCTTGATCCTGCTTTGTAATCCATATGTGAATCCCACATGAATCTAAGTTCTTCTTAAATCAACATATTTTCCACCTGTACAATGAAGTTGGAAACAACTGTATTAAAATCTGAATTCCCCCAAGCCTAGCAGCCAGTGGGCAGAGTAGTAGGTCCCACCAGGAGTGATCAAACAGCAGTCATTGGTTCACCCCTAACGGAGACCTTGACTCATCGCAAAGAACCTCTTGAAAAGTATGGTGATCCCGGAAGCATCTCGTGTGTGCTTACACAAAGTCCACACTGGCCATGCCCCACTGTGGTCCTAGTGTCCCACAGATCACTGCAGAGCCTGGGCACTCGAGTTTCAAATCCTGGCTGTGGGACTTACCAGCTGTGCAACTTTGGGCAAGATACTTAACCTCTCTGATCTCAGTTTCCTTATCAGTAAAGTGCATACAGTAGTACCTATTTCATAGGATTGTTGTGCGGATCAAGTGAAGTAATATTGTAAAGTGCCCTGAATAGTGTCTGACACATGGGAAGCACCCACTACATGTTAACTATGCTATTAAATACTGGCTAATGCCTCTGCAGCAGCATTTGAGCATCCACTCACTGTCGCTCAATAGGTTCCTAGCAGCACAAGAAATGAACTTTCATTTTACAAATGAATGAAAAAGACTTTGAATAAAATCTCAGGCAATGTTTCACAGACTGCAGTTTTGTCCCTGCAAGCTGCTTGGATGAGATTCTAACGTAGCTTCCCAGGGAGGCATTTTTCCAACAGTAGCCTCCATCTCCTAGGCAGCAAGCTGAGCCAAAATTGCAGCCTTTAGAATCTTCAGAGCAGTGAGGGGCTCTGACCACAGTGGGTTTTACTCACTCTCCAGTAGTTTTCACACTTCGGGAGCATTAGCATCCCGATGCCCAGGCTATCCTTCAAAAAACAATTAAATCAGGATCCCTGAAGGTGGGACCCGGACATCAGCATTTTTTTAAAGCTTCCCAGATGATTCCCATGGTCAGTCCAGGTTGGGCTGAACTGACCTGCCAAGGTCTAAACAAAATGCCAAGGATTTGTGATTTTTCAAATGGTAACAAATCACAGGTGGTGACCAATTTTTTTAGTTTTTTGTTGTTGTTGTTATTTTTTGTTTTTTGTTTTTTGTTTTTTTGAGATGGAGTTTACCTTTGTTGCCCAGGCTGGAATGCAGTGGGGTGATCTTGGCTTACTGCAACCTCTGCCTCCCAGGTTCGAGGGATTCTCCTGCCTCAGCCTCCCAAGTAGTCCACTTCATTCCTCACCTCTGGGCCTTTGCCAGGTGACTGCACCGTCTCCCGTGACCCTGATCTTCACCCGTATTCACAGTCCCCGTCTTGTCCCTCCACTTCAGATTGGCTCCCAAGCCCTCCAGCTGGACCTCCTTCCCACACATCCAAGCACAGTCTGGACTCCACAGGTATACCTGCTGCCTCCCCAGATGAGGTCTCCTTGTCCAGCAAGCCTGTTCCACCCAAACCCAGAGGCAGCCTCGGGGCTCCCTTCCCTCCCTTTTCTTTCTTTCTTTCTTTTTCTTTCTTTCCTTCTTTCTTTCTTTCTTTCTTTCTTTCTTTCTTTCTTTCTTTTTTTTTCTTTCTTTCTTTCTTTTCCCTTCCTTCCTTCCTTCCTTCCTTCCTTCCTTCCTTCCTTCCTTCCTTCCTTTCTTCTTTCTTTCTTTCTTCTTTTTTTTTTGAGTTGGGGTTTTGCTCTTGCCCAGGCTGGAGTGCAATGGCGCAATCTTGGCTCACCGCAACCTCTGCCTTCCAGGTTCAAGCAGTTCTCCTGCCTCAGCCTCCGGCGTAGCTGGGATTACAGGCATGCGCCGCCACCACACCTGGCTAATTTTGTATTTTTAGTAGAGACAGGGTTTCTTCATGTTGGTCAGGCTGATCTTGAACTCCCGACCTCAGGTGATCCACCTGCCTCGGCCTCCCAAAGTGCTGGGATTACAGGCGTGAGCCACCATGCCCAGCCTCCCCGCTTTTCTTTACTTCCCATGCCTGATTAATCCAAGTCTTGTGTCACTTTCCCTCCTCATTTTTTAAAATTACATTTTAACAAAATATTAATTGACTGTAAGGTACAATATCCAATGGCATGCCATCTTTCTGTGTAAGCTTCATTAGCATGGTGGATGACTGTCGAATGCTTGCTCTTGCACCTGTATTTCTTCAGAATTCAATGCCTGGTTCAGTTTTTCCATACTTCTTGCTGCCAGACTGGGACAGAGCAGGGTCACATCTGGGAATCATTGTCGGCAGCAACCATTACACATGAAGAGAGGACCTAAGAGAAAGGAAATGAAAACCTCCAGAATGTGGATCAAGTACAAGTAGCCAAATTTTGCAATACATTGTGAAAGGATCCCAAAGTCGTTTAGGGTCAACAAATCGTTAAAGCCTAAATGGTTATCTTTTGGTTTTTTGAGGACAGGAGCTGTTTCTAGCTAATTACACAGTTTGTGTTTTGCTCTTAAATTTTTTTTTTTTTTTTTTTGAGACAGAGTCTCACTCTGTTGCCCAGGCTGGAGTGCAGTGGTGTTATCTCAGCTCACTGCAACATCCACCTCCCAGGTTCAAGAGATTCTCCTGCCTCGACCTCCCGAGTAGCTGGGATTACAGGCACCCACCACCACGCCTGGCTAATTTTTGTATTTTTAGTAGAGACAGGGTTTCACCATGTTGGACTAGGCTGGTCTTGAACTCCTGACCTCAGATGATCTGCCTGCCTTGGCCTCCTAAAGTGCTGGGATTACAGGTGTAAGCCACCATGTCTGGCTGTTTTTATTTATTTATTTTTCAGAGCAGGAGTGGAAGTTTCTTTAAAATCTTCAGAACAGTAAGGAAAGAAAAAAAGGAAGGAAAGTACACTTGGAAGAGGGACAAGTGGGTGACTTGAGAGACCAAGCATGCTTCTTAAATATTTTTAAATCCAGCCTTTTTGACACTGCCCCAGCCTAGGCCTCTGTCTTCTGTTGACAGCCATTCCTGGGACATTAGCCTCTGCAATGTGAACAGGTACAATGTAAAACAGAGTCCCAGGTTTCCTTGCTGCAGACATCTCAGAGCCCTCCATACACTAAGGCACTTTGTGAACATCCAAGAGGGGCTATCACAGATGATGCCACCCAGGCCTCCGTACTTTACAAGACTCATGTTCTACAATCTTTTCTCTCAAAAAACTTCCTTGCTGGTCTGACTGCCTCTAGTTATGACAGCCCCCCGCATTCCCTGCACACTGGCCACAGTGATCTCCATCTAGAACACATGCTGTCCACACCTTCTCCCATAGGTAGCTCTTCTTCATCTACAGGGCAAACTCCAAGCTTCTTGGCCCAGCAGCTGCAACCTTCAAAAGATCAGGCTGCCTCCCTCCCCAGCCTCACTGTCCACTTCTTAGGTCTCACCTATACTTCTCCGTAACAACAAACTCCTGCTGATAAAGACATACTCGAGACTAGGTAATTTATAAAGAAAAAGAGGTTTAATGGATTTACAGTTCCACGTGGTTGGGGAGGCCTCACAATCATGGCAGAATGCAGAAGCTGAAAGGCACTTCTTACATGGTGGCAGACAAGAGAGAATGAGCCAAGCAAAAGGGGTTTCCCCTTATAAAACCATGTGATCTCGTGAGACGTATTCACCACCACGAGAACAGTATGGGGGAAACTGCCCCCATGATCCAGTTATCTCCCACAGGGTCTCTCCCACAACATGTGAGAATTGTGGGAGCTACAATTCAAAATAAGATTTGGGTGGGGACACAGCCAAACCATATCACCTGGCTTTTTGTTTCTTTTAATTTTATCCCAGGCCTTTGCTGTGTTGCCTTCCTAAAATGCTCTTACCAGTTAACTCTTCCTGAAGAATCTCTCTGAAACATCACCTTCTCCAGAAAGCCTTTCCCGCCCTGCTCCTCCCTTCATGCCTGCTGGGTCAATGTCCCTCCTGTGTGCTGTTGTGGCAGACCGGACGTCACCGTGCCCCTTCCCCAAGGTGCTGGTATTTAGCAGTTTTTGAATATTGTCTGCCTTCTCTTACTAGGCAGTAAGGTTGTTGTAGCTGGCCCCACCTTCTGTCTTCAGTTTTGTTTTGTTGTTTTTTGAGACAGATTCTCACTCTGTCACCCAGGCTGAAGTGCAATGGCATAATCTCAGTTTACTGCAACCTCCGCTTCCTAGGTTCAGGCAATTCTCCTGCCTCAGCCTCCCTAGCAGCCAGGATTACAGGTGTGTACTACCACATCTGGCTAATTTTTGTATTTTTAGTAGAGATAGTGTTTCACCTTGTTGGCCAGGCTGGTCTCGAACTCCTGACCTCAAGTGATCCACATGCCTCAGCCTCCCAAAGTGCTGGCATTACAGGTGAGAGCCACCGCACCCGGCCCCATCTTTACTTTTTCCATCTTCATCTTTCAATTCTCACATTGAATGTGGTGCCTGCCCAGAGGCCCTGGAAGGGACGTGTGCTTCTCAGCAGCCCATTCCCAGGTCCCCTGGGGTGGGGGTCACTTCTGCCATGGCTCGATTCCCAGCAGTTTCATTTCCATAGAGTGGTATTTTCCTGATGTCATCCCTCAAATTTGGGGACTCTTGATTTTCCAGAGTTCCTCAAATGAGTAAGTACAGACTGAAATGTTATTTTTGTTTGGAGAAGGGATTAGGAGCAAGGGCTTTGGAGACTTTCCAGGCAGCCTGGATTTGAATCCTGACTCTTCTCTTACAAACTGTGTGACTTCGGGTGAGTTATTGATTTCCCTCCACCTCAGTTTCATCTCCTATAAAATAGGGATAACAATCACACCAAAGACCAGGGCAGTGGCTGATGCCTGTAATCCCAGCACTTTGGGAGGCTGAGGTGGGAGGAGCACTTGAGACCAGGGGATTAGAGACTGGCCTGGGCAACATGGGCAAAACCCCATCTCTACCAAAAAAAAAAAAAAAATTAGCCGGGTGTGATGGTGCACCCCTGTAGTCCCAGCTACTTGGGAGGCTGAGGTGGGAGGATCACCTGAGCCTGGGGAGGTCAAGGCTGCAGTGAGCCATGATCATGCCACTCCACTCCAACCTGGGCAACAGAGCAAGACCCTGTCTCAAAAACAAAAACAAGCCGGGCACGGTGGCTCACACTTGTAATCCCAGCACTTTGGGAGGCCGAGGCAGGCGGATCACGAGGTCAGGAGATCGAGACCACGGTGAAACCCCGTCTCTACTAAAAATACAAAAAAATGAGCCGGGCGTGGTGGCGGGCGCCTGTAGTCCCAGCTACTCGGAGAGGCTGAGGCAGGAGAATGGCGTGAACCCGGGAGGCGGAGCTTGCAGTGAGCCGAGATTGCGCCACTGCACTCCAGCCTGGGCGACAGAGCGAGACTCCGTCTCAAAAAAAAAAAAACAAAAAACAAAAACAAAACCCATCAAGTTCAGATGTTTGTTGCAAGCATTAAATGAGTTTGTGCATGTTACACAGAGTTACATCTGGCCGAGAGTGAGTGCTGCGTAGGGTTAGCCAGTCTTGTTACTACATCCAGGACACTGTCCCTCAGATTGCAGGTCTCCTTTCCTCTGAGCTGCTCTTTCTCTGTTCCATTCTCCTCCTAGATGCACACACGGCCGGGGGCTCAGCCCTCTGCTTTCTGGCATGAGGCTGACTGGCCACAGCATCAGTGTAGGTTTTTCTCATGGCTTCCATAACAAAGTGCCTCAAACTGGGTGGCTTACGACCACAGAAATGAATTCTCTCATAGTTCTGGAGGCTGGAAGTCTGAAATCAAATTGTCGGCAGAGCCATGCTCCCTCTGAAAGTTCTAGGGCTGACTCCTTCCTTGTTTTCCTGAGCTTCTGGTGGCCTGAGGCGCTTCTTGGCTTCTGGAAGCACAACTCCAGCTCTGCCTCCGTCTTCATGTGGCCTTCTCCTCTGTGTCTCTGTATTTCCTTTTCTGTGCCTTATAAGGACATGCTAATTGGATATAGAGCTGCCCTAATCCAGTAGGATCTCATCTTGAGCCTTACCTTATGATGTCTGCCAAGACCCTGTTTCCAAATCAGGACACTATTCCACCAACTACAGTCAGTCCTGAGTAGGTGTTCTGGACCAGAAAATCCTCCAGGAACCATGGACATTTTAGAACCACTGGTGTGATTTTGTAGTTCTCCTATGTATCGCATAATTTTGTATATTTCCTCAAATTCCAAAAGACCCTAGAGCACTCAACACAGACCAATACAGGTAAAGACAGAGAAAGACACACATCCCAAGCCATCCAGCCTTACCTTTCTGACTCACTGGTCTGAACCTCAAGAGAGTGAGGAGGACACAGGCAGATGAAGAAAGATACACAGGATGCGAAGACAACTCTGCATGCCCAACCTTCCAGCTCCTATCCCTTTCTGTGTTTGCTCAAAATAGGTGTCCACCAACCAGGAATCTCTTCCATGTTTGCTCAAGACCCTTTTTTTCATATGGCCACAGCTTTGACTGTTGGGGTGATGTGCCCAACACCTGGGCTATAAGAAAAGATGCAGCAAAGGAACACATAATGCACATTGGCTGGGCCCCTCTGGTGTAGAGCACCAGCTATTATGATCCACCTCACTGGCTCCCTCGTGGACCCTACTGCCCTCCCCATCCCAGAGGCCCAAGGATGTGAAGGACTCAGGAGACGTGGAAAGTTCCACAACAAGACAGAGCCATACCTCATTATCCATACCTCCAAAAGAGTGTGGGTACCAGATATCAAAGAGCCAAAAAGATTATACACCAAGTAGATGAGAGGCAACATGCAAATAATGCCTAAAGCTTTCAAAGTAGGAAATAGCACACTTGTTCTGTAATACTGTGGGCCATATTACAGAAATTGCCTCTTTTTAAAATCTGTAAATAAGCTTAGGCTCCATAAGGTTAGGGGACCGAGGCTGCCATGTCTAACAGCCTTACTGCAGCACCTGGCCCATAAGAAGCACTCAGTGAATACTCCCTGAATGAAGAAATGTTAAGCTTTTATTGAGTGCTGACCATGCGCCAGGCACAGAGTAAATTAAAATATCCCTTGGAAACAATATAGGATTGATTCAGAAATTGAGCACCATAAATGTTTATTTAAAACTCCATTAAGAATTAAAAACTTGTGGGCCAGGTGTGGTGGCTCACACCTGTAATCCCACGACTTTGGGAGGCCGAGGCAGGTAGCTCATGAGGTCAGGAGATCGAGACCATCCTGGCTA
Organism: Nomascus leucogenys; assembly: GCF_006542625.1. Lineage (NCBI taxonomy): Eukaryota > Metazoa > Chordata > Mammalia > Primates > Hylobatidae > Nomascus > Nomascus leucogenys. The sequence continues at coordinate 52,804,475 of NC_044396.1, read as the reverse complement.
ACACGGTGAAACTCCGTCTCTACTAAAAATACAAAAAATTAGCCGGGCATTGTGGCGGGTGCCTGTAGTCCCAGCTACTCGGGAGGCTGAGGCAGGAGAATGGCGTGAACCCAGGAGGTGGAGCTTGCGGTGAGCCGAGCTCGCACCACTGCACTCCAGCCTGGGTGACTGAGCAAGACACTGTCTCAAAAAAAAAAAGAATTAAAAACTTGTAAAGGGTGCGCTTGTCAAGTTATGGTACAGATTTCCCCAGGCACCCCTGAAAAGCAGCTTCACAGAGCACAGGCTCTAGAAGCAGACCACTTACTTCACATCGCCCCTCTACTACTCACAAATTCTGCAATTCAGAGGAAGTTTCTTCATCACTCTATGCCTCAGTTTCCCCATCTGTGAAATGAGAATAACATCAGTACCTACTTCAGGCAATTGTGAGAATTAAATGACTTCATTCATGTGAAGTGTTCAGAGCAGTGCCTCTAATCGCGTCAGCTACTATTATTATATTTATCTCTTGGTCATGTTTGAAGATTGTCTTGCACAGTGTGGAGTACACAGAAGCAGCTCAATAATGTTCACTGACTGAATGACTGAATAAGAGCCGACTGGCTACAGCAGAGGTCAGGGATGCAAGAGGATGGTGACTTGCACAGAGGCCTGTCCTGTTCCAGTTCAACTCCAGGGGGGCACTTAGTGAAAGGAAGGAAATGGCCCTGTTTGGACATTGCCATGCTGTGAAGCCAGGGTCCAGGCCATTCACTGGAGCAGGAAAGTTCCAGGAAGGCTGGGGCCACTTCTGGGTCTAACCAAAATGCTCTGGTTTGCCCTGAAGATCAGACCAGATTCCAGAGCTGCTGTGATCAGGCTTTGTCCCAAGAGGCACTCAGGAATGCCCCTGGCCTTGGTATAGGGAGGCCTTCCAGATCAGAGATGGCCTATGGGCAGGGGAAATACCCTAAGGCCCATCTATCCTGGACTGAAAATTCCCTTGAAGTGAGTAGAGTTATTAACATGATTTCATAAGAAGGAACTGCAGCTTAAAGAGTGCACTAATTTCACACTTGTAATCTCAGCACTTTGGGAGGCCGAGGTGGGCAGATCACCTGAGGTCAGGAGTTCAAGACCAGCCTGACCAACATGGAGAAACCCCGTCTCTACTAAAAATACAAAATTATCTGGGTGTGGTGGCGTATGCCTGTAATCCCAGCTACTCAGGAGGCTGAGGCAGGAAAATCACTTGAACCCGGGAGGCGGAGGTTGTGGTGAGCTGAGATCATGCCATTGCACTCCAGCCTGGGCAACAAGAGCAAAACTCTGTCTCAAAAAAAAAACAAAAAACAAAAAAACACACTAATTTGCCCAAGGCCTCTCAACTATAAGCCACTAAGCTGGGACATGAATTCCTGTTGCCATTCTCTTAACTGCTATACGATACTGCTTCCCTCACTTAATGGCCCTAAGTCTCAATTTCCTTTTCTATAAGACCAGAACCGTCAATGGCTCCTAGCCCACAGATGTTTGTGAAAATTAAGTGGCATAGCATATGTCAGGTCCTGGCACCCAGCAAGCACACAGGAGGCACCGGTGTTTGGCGGGTGTCCCTTCTCCTTTGTTAGTCTCAGATTCCCATTTCAGGCATGCAGCTCTTACCCCAGGGATGACTGGCATTTGAAAGGACTTTCAATGATCCTGATGAAATCCTTCAGTAAACGACTCAGACCCATGAAAAAAATGCCCTGTGAGCTTGGACAAGTTCCTCCACCCCCTGGGCCTGTTTTATCCATGGTAGGATGTCGTCTGTTTACCTGGAAGAGTTATGGGTGGATTAAAGGAAAGAGGGAAGAATGGAGCCAGCCCAGGGCTTGCTACAGAACAGGCTGGCGAGAGCTGCAGCATCTCTGTGCTCTGTGATCACGGCAAAGCAGGAGGAATTCTAGTTTCATTTAACTAAAATAAGAGAATTAGGAAGATTATTTTCCACAGCAACTAAAAATGAGAGACTGTTGAAAGAACTTGCACTGGGTAGTCCAGAGAACCAAGTGTTTATGTGAATGCACCTGTCTAAAAATGAGGGCTTCTCAGGGATCAAGACAGACCCAAGCCATTTCCATTTTGGGGGGCTTCTGGTATTTTAAGGAGGAAAAACAAGATTGAAAGAATAATACTAAAGCAGGGTTGCATATATTGCTGCATGTCTTGTGTTACATTTAACAAATGTCAATACAAAAAAACTGACCAAACAAACTCTGCTAATCATGAGGCAGTTACTAGATCTATGTAATTACAGAAATCTTAATTAGTGCACTGCAGGCAGCGTTGGCAGGTAATGGGACACAAACTGTTTTCAAGCCCCTCACGGGCCTTCTTGGAGAAAATACCAACAGTGGCTGATGTCCGGGGTGGGGGTGGCCGTGGATGCGCCCCAGCCCCGGTCACCACCTATCCCGGGACCAGAGCGGCGGGGCTGGATGGGGCGGGGACTGGGAGGCGGCGCGGCCCGGCCCCGGCCCCACCTGTGGACGCCCCGGGCCAGGGAGAGCGGGCGCCGGGGTTCGCCCTGAGTCGCGTGGCAGGCCCTGCTGCGTCCACCGCTGCCAAGTTCAGAGCCGCGCACCGCCCGCCGCCGCAGGTCGGGTTCCCAGCGCTACTCCCAAGCCCGCCCAGCCATGAAGATGCATTTCTGTATCCCGGTGTCCCAGCAGCGGTCCGACGCGCTGGGGGGCCGCTACGTGGTGCGCCCAGAGCTGGGGTCAGGGTGGGCAGGGAGGGGGCCGGTGGCAATGCTCGCTTATCCCTCGGCTCACCCGGGACGGGGTGTCTGTGTGTTTGCAGCTGTACTCCGTGTACCTGGACGGGTTCCTCTTCTGCAGGGTGCGCTACAGCCAGCTGCACGGTTGGAACGAACAGGTGAGCAGGTTGGAGGCGGGTACGAGCCCATCCACTGAGACAGGTGGAGAAAGCTGTCCCCAAAGCGCTCTGTTCCTCTGACTCTGGCAAGACACTGGGCCTTTCAGGGCCTCGGGCTTCGTATTGTGAAACAGGGTCCTGGTAAGGATGAACTGAATTGCTTGGCATACAGTTGGATGAATGCATGCTGCGGCGCCTGGTCGCCTACAGCTGTGAGATGAGGGAACCGGGCGCAGGTGATTCTTCCAAGCCACTCGCAGCCGCAGCCGGGTGATCCTCGCTAGCCCCGCCTGGCAGGGCGCTGGGGCTATGCTGGGCCCCATTTCAGTGCCCGCTGTTCCCCAGGACAATGCCTCCCTCCAAAATTAGGAAACTGGGTCTAGATCAAGGCCTAGAGTCTTTGGAGTCTTGTACATGGGTATTTAGTCTCCTTTGTTTCCAGAGTTTCTTAAGTTTGCCCCTTTAAAAAGGTGTGTCTCTAGTTTTGTTTTCGAATGGCCATGAGGCTTCAAGTACTGGCAGGCTGGGAACCAGGGAACATGACTTACCAAGCTAGGATAGTTTCTCACCCTGCTGTCTTGACAGTATTTTCTCTGGGAGGCAGACTGATTTATTAGTCTGCTCTAATGGGTTTCATTGTTCTTACAAGGAGGTGTTATAAGTCTTCAAAATGGATTACAGAAGTAAATGAAAGTTTAGAAATAAACTTTACCCTCCTCCTCCACTCCCCCATGAATAGTGCTTTTTGTATTTTTGTTTCAGATTTTAGGTTATAAAGAGCACATACCTAACATTAAAAACAAAAGTATAGGCCAGGCACCGTGGCTCATGCTTGTAATCCCAGTACTTTGGGAGACTGAGGCGGGAGGATTACTTGAGTCCCAGAGTTTGAGACCAGCCTGGGCAACATAGCCGAGACCTTGTCTCTATTAAAAAAAAAAAAAAAGTACAGAGAAAACAGAAAAAACTTGCCCAGAGGCAACAGCTGTTTTTGTTTGTTTGTTTGTTTGTTCGTTTTGAAAGAGTTTTTTCAGACAGTCTCTGGGTTTCTAGTGAGTTAGATACACCATGTTTCATTTAACCATCTTCTGTTGACTGACAGCTTAGTTTGTTTTTTCTGCTATTGAAATTGTCACTGTAGCAAGCCTTCTTGCTCATTCATCATAGTGCATTGGAAAAGTCCATTTTCAAGGTGTGATTAAGTATCTTTGGAGTCAACGAAGAACAGTTGTAATGTGGTTACTAGTTAATTTGAGTGGTCATCTTTATATTACTAGTGCTGTGACCCACTAGGTCCTTAGGAACGATTGTCAAATGATTGAATGAAGAATGGCATAGATTCAGACTTCTGGAAGATAAGAAGCTACTTGTGACTGAAACACATGTGAGGACTGCAGAGGCAGGGATCTCAAAGGAAGACAAAGGATGGGTGTCTTAGGCATTGGCAGGGGGAGGCAGGGTATCCTTTCCTACCCTCCTCTGTCTTCCTGCAGCTTGAGGTGGGGAAGGGGTGGGAGCAGAGCAGGAGGCAGCAAGAAAGCCTGTGACTGATCAACTGCGTCCTGGCTGATCACCTCACCTCTCCTCTGATCTTCAATTTTCTCATCAGAAATAACAAGCAAATGGGTCCTTATGGATGTCAGCCTCGCAGTGTGCCTGTGAAGATTAGGGGCCAGCTGCTTGCAGAGCCTGGTACATAATATATGCTCAGCAAACATTTGTGGACTCAGAGGCTTCAAGCATTCCTGAATCTGGCCCTTCTTACCCAACAGACTTGGGAAAATGCTTATTTTCAGGAAAACTCAGATGAATCAAATCCTAGCAGGTCCAGAAGCAGAGGCATAGAGTGAGTAAATTTTATTCTTGATCTTCTTTTTGGTAAGACATGAAGTAGAAATTGTCTGTTATTTACTATCGGGGCCTTTAAATATTGAATTACCATGGCTCAGTGCCCTCAGTAGGGTATACAATAGATTTTAATAAAATAGATTTTAATAAATATTTCATATTTATCCCAGATTTCTCAAAATACTAAAATGGAAATTTCTTTGTCTAGTTTCCAACTTCCATATATCTTACATGAATATTTATCATTTTCCCCCTTTCTATACAAACTACTACATTTTTAAAGAAACTATTTAGATCTTAGATGGCTAGTGGTATTTATAATCAATCTGAAATAATAACAAGTAGTTACTGTGTGCTGATTTTGGTACCAAATACTTCACCTGTAATAGCTTAATTTTTACAATAGTATGAGCTAGCATTAGAATTAGTCCAATTTAACAGATGAAGACGCTGAGGTACAATTTTCCCAAAGTCATACTGTTAATGTTGGAGGCAGGATTTGATTTCTAGAACCTGCTCTGACCTATTACATTAATGTGGTTTCTTTCTAAAGTTGATAAAATAAATCATATCAGTAAAACAATGAGTCAAATGACTGAGTCCCAAACTAACATACTTTTACTATATTTTGGAATCATGTAATGTAATAAAATTCCCCAACTTTATGGGTTCGGTGTAATGAATTTTGGTAAATGTATACAATTATCACCACCATGATCAAGGTTAAAAAATTTTTTTGCCTCACTCTAAAAGTCCCCTTGTCCTTGAAGGAAACCAAAATATTTTATCCAAAAATGTACTGCTATGACATATTTCAAGATGGCTGTGTAGAGAGCTGGAAATATCAGAATAGCTGAAAAGCTGCCTTTTGTGGAGGAAATTTGCACCTGTAGAGAGAATCTGTATTGATGCAGCCAGGCTTTCTCTGAAGTCCTCTCTTGTTCAGATTTAGGAAAGAATCACGGAGAGTGTGACACCTTTAAAGGTCTGAAAGAAATGTTTACCAACTATTCTCTCTGAGAGCTTCTATCTGTGGGTTTCCTCTATATACTAAGACCACCTTTGCTAGCCAGGTCTCTCCTCTTCTCCCATGACCTGTCTCGCCACCATAACCTGATTTGCCACCATAACCTGTTTTTGGCCATGCCGCTTTTTTCTGTAATCTCAAGATGGTATAAAACCATCAACCATCTGGCCATTTCTTTGAGATCTTGTATTTTGTAAGACGCCCGCGCATGTTAGTAAATTTGTATGCCTTTTCTCCTATGAATCTGCCTTTTGTCAGTTGATTTTTCAGTGAACCTTCAGAGGATGAAGGGGAAGTTTGCCCTTGGCCCCGATATTCTTTTTGCTCTCAATCTCCTTCACTCAGCCCTGACCCCAGGCCTCCAGCATCCACTCTCTGTCATGAGAGTTCTAGACACAGGATTTTGTTCCAGCAAGTCCCCAGTAAGGTCAGCAGTTCAATCATCATCATCACTCTCATTTTATAGGTAAAGAGTCTGAGGCCGGGCATGGTGGTTCACATCTGCAATCTCAGCACTCTGGGAGGCCAAGGTGGGTGGACTGCCTGAGCTCGGGAGTTCAAGACAAGCCTGGGCAACATGGCAAAACCCTGTCTCTACCAAAAATACAAAAAATTAGCCAGGCATGGTGGTGCTCCTGTAATCCCAGCTATTCAGGAGCCTGAGGTGGGAGGATCGCTTGAGCCTGGGAGGTGGAGGTTGCAGTGAGCTCAGATTGCGCCACTGCACTCCAACCTGGGTGACAGAGTGAGACCCTGTCTCCAAAAAAAAAAAAAAAAAAAAAAATGAAAAGTCTGAGTAGGGTTGCTAGATTTAGCAAATACAAATACAAAGTCCCCCAGTTAAATTTAAATCACAAATCAACAACAATTTTTTTTTTAGTATAAGTATGTCCCATGCACCACTTGATACATATTTAACTGAGCATCCTGTATTTTATCTGGCCACCCTAAGTCTGAGACTGAAAGGTTGGGTGACCTCTCCCAGATACTTTTCAGCTAGTTTTTATTTCTCCTATTCAGTGGAGGATGTGAAACGGCTCAGAATTCTTAATATGATTTAACACAGAGCACTGTAAAAAAGGAAATAGTAGAAAGGTCCCATCTGTGTTTGTGTTTGGGGAATATGAGTTTATTTCCAGTTTATTTTCTGGGAAGTTCTGCATCCTGATAGAATAGTTTTCATCTATATAATTAACTGATTATTTGCTTAAGAAATATTTACTAAGTTTCTATTATATGCCATGCATTCTGTTAAATTAGGACTATTACTTTAGCATGTGTGATATTTGGCTTTAAGAATTGGACTTATATTTTGCATGTTGGATAATTGAGATTGAGGGACAGTACCTGGCACAGGTGAGGTGGCCTCTACTCCATCTCAGCCAGGGTATGTGGAGAGCTAGTGCATAAAAACTGGACCTGGGTTGACCAGGTACAGTGGCTCACACCTAGAATCCCAGCATTTTGGGAGGCCAACGTGGGTGGATCACTTCAGCTCAAGAGTTTGAGACCTGCCTGGGCAACATGGTAAAACCCCGTCTCTACTAAAACACAAAAAATTAGCCAGGTGTGGTGGCATGTGCCTATAATTCCAGCTACTTGGGAGAATGAGGCACGAGAATTGCTTGAACCCAGGAGGCACAGATTGCAGTGAGCTGAGATCCCACCACTGCACTCCAGGCTGGGCAACAGACGGAGACTCCGTCTCAAAACAAAAACCAAAACAAAGAAAAGCTGGACCTTGGGAAGAGGTGGGTGTGTTTCCATGGGCTCTGCTGTGACCTGCGCCCTCTGTCATCCTCACCTGCAGTCCTGTCCCCAGTGAGGCTCCCTCGGGCTCTGGCAGCTTGAACCTCTGCTGCTCAGTGCTGCCCATCTTCCCGCCGTGTGAACTGGCTGGCCCCACCTTTTTCTGTGCCTTTAGATAAACAAAACCAGTTTGATTTATGCCCCTGCTCTTGCTGGCACCACCCTGCCCAAATAGATTTAAAGAAATCTGTGAGGGAAACATTTAATCAGCTCATTTCCACCAAGTTACAGATGAGGCCATCCTGTGTAAGTGATACGGGGCTCTGTGAACAGTGATATGGGGCTCTGTTTCTTTGCACTCTGCCAGCATCAGACATGGCAATGGGAACAAGTTGGGAAAGCTTGCAAAGGACCCGTCAGCAGGAGGGGAGGGCTGTGCAGCCTGTATGCGCTGGTTCAGTTGTCCTCCCTGCCAAGTGCTGACCCAACTTGGCTGCTTCCCCTCTGACCTAACCTGATCTCCTCTTTCCCTACCCATACCTCCTGTTCCTATCAGGCTGGCGCACTCTTTGTCTCTGCCTGGCTCACTTCCTCTGCCTGGGATGACTGCTGGTTTTAGTCTACCTGTCAAGGGAGCAATCGTTTCTCAAAGCCCACCTCAGTCCCATCTCCTCCAGGAAGTCCCCCTTGATTGAATGAGATGCCTTTCTCTGATTGCTGTGCCACTTCATTTTTCAACCTTGTCATGCTCCTTCCTGTTTTTGTGTTTATATTTTGTCTCCCCTGATTATTTACAAGCAAAACCCAAATATTTGAATGAAGGGACAGAATGAAGCCTTGCGGGCATGGAACACCCAGCATGGAATTCTGCCTTGGTAGTTGCTTAGCAGAGATTTGGTGGGAAAGGTGATGGTGATGATGATGACAGCAGTGAGAAGACTGAGTCCATCTTCTGCCAGTTATTAGCTTGGATGTCCTAGTTTTAAGTCACTTCATCTCCCTGAGTCTGGGGTTGCTCCTGCTCAAGGTGGAAGATGACAATGTTCATGGTGCTGAGGATCTGTCTACCTCATAGTGCTGTTTTGAGGAACAAATGGGTTAATATGCAAGCTCTAGGCCATGCTGTTAGGTTCTAGATGCCACCACCCAGACTCTGAGCTGTGGCCCTTTATATGGTGAATTTGAGTTTTTAACTACAAGGGGACTCGGAGAGATGGGATGAATGAGTCGACATTAGAAACAGACACCGTTTGTGTCTGTAATTCTACTTGTCCCAGGCCATCACCATTTTGGCGTAGGTATAGGAGGGTGTGAATGCAGTAAAGTGGGCGAAGTAGGTGACATTTTCAACTGGCCTGTAAAGGCCTCTTCATGTTAAAAGGCAGAGCTGTACAAAGGGGAAGTTGGTACAGGAGATTGTTCTGGGATTTTTTGTTTGTTTTTGTTTTGTTTTGAGATGGAGTCTCGCTCTTTCACCTAGGCTGCAGTGAAGTGGTGCGATCTCAGCTCACTGAAACCTCCACCCCCGCCAAGTTCAAGTGATTCTCCTGCCTCAGCCTCCCGGGTACCTGGGATTACAGGTGCCTGCCACCACACCTGGCTAATTTTTGTATTTTTAGTAGAGAAGGGGTTTTGCCATGTTGGCCAGGCTCGTCTTGAACTCCTGACCTCAGGTGATCTGCCCACCTCAGCCTCCCAAAGTGCCAGGATTACAGGCATGAGCCATCATGCCCGGCCTGTTCTGGGGTTTATGAAAATATTTGTCCGATCACAGTCTTAAAAAAACCCCACAATACCCCAAACAAACAAAAACACCACATAGTAAAAGAGCAGAACAGGTATGTTTTTCTTTTGATCTCTTTAAATAGTTTTTTGAAAGACAGATAGTGCTGAACTGTAGTACCAGATAATTCTCAGTGCACTGGTGGTTTTGACAGGTCAACTGTGCACTGAGACCCATGGAAAAGGTCCTCTTTTGGTGGAGTTGAACTTGGATTTGATTGTTGACTTTTGGCACATTTAACCACTCAGTTTCCTTTATGTTCATTGTCCCCCTTAGATCAGTATCCGAGAAGGGCGGGGAAAGATGCCTTGACAAGTCAGCTCATGTTGTAAAAACCTGCTGGGAAGGTTTCTGCCCTGTGATAGGTATTAGAACCTTAATCCTTGTTGATTTTTCCCCAGATTTTGTCCTCAGGACTTCCCCAAGACACTATCTTGCAGATGGATAACTCAGGCAGCCCTGTTGATTCAAGGCTGCTGTGATTAGAACTGATTCGGGAACATCTGCGACACTTATGAACACATGCCAAGGAAGACAATTGCCTTTTAAAGGTCACTTAATCAGTTAGCCAAGAAATAATTGCATGCAAAGAAGTCAAATTTTTGCTTCTATTTAATGGAATTAGCAGAGATGGGTGCATCAATCCCAGGTTGTTTCAGCAGCCCTGCCTGGGATAATGCTCCAACTGGGATGCCTTTTGACGGTGTCTGGAAGGGCAGAAAAATTTCCTTGAGTTTAAAAGAAACAGAATTGTCACTATAATATTTTATTTGTTTGTTTGTTTGTTTGTTTGTTGAGACGGAGTCTTGCTCTGTCACCCAAGCTGGAGTGCAGTGGTGCAATCTCGGCTCACTGCAAGCTCCACCTCCTGGGTTCACGCCATTCTCCTGCCTTAGCCTCCCGAGTAGCTGGGACTACAGGCGCCCGCCACCACGCCCAGCTAATTTTTTTGTATTTTTAGTAGAGACAGGGTTTCACCGCATTAGACAGGATGGTCTTGATCTCCTGACCTTGTGACCCGCCTGCCTCGGCCTCCCAAAGTGCTGGGATTACAGGCGTGAGCCACCATGCCTGGCCTATAATATTTTATACTAGGTTTAGTTGTACTCTAGCCTGGGCAACAGGAGTGAGACCCTGTCTCAAAAAAAAAAATATATATATATATACACTAGGTTTAGATGAGAGATTGCAAACTTAAATGGCTACAGGCAAGTACTATATATATACATATGCATGTGTGTGTGTATATATACATATATATATATATATATATATATTTTTTTTTTTTTTTTTTTTGAAACAAGGTCTCACTCCTGTGGCCCAGGCTGGAGTGCAGTGGTGTGATCTCGGCTCACTGTCGCCTTAGCCTTGAAGTCTCCAGCTCAGGTTATTCTCCCACCTCAACCTCCTGAGTAGCTGGGACTACAGGCACATGCTACCACACTTGGCTTAATTTTTTGTATTTTTAGTAGAGACAACATCTTGACATGTTACCTAGGCTGGTCTTAAACTCATGGGCTCAAGCAATCTGCCCGCCTAGGCCTCCTGAAGTGTTGGGATGACAGGCATGAGCCACCGCAGCCAACTGGCAGGTACTTTAAATGAGAGATGAGGGTCAGGTGAACAACAGTGGAGAGGTTTAGGTCCCCTCACCAGACAGTTGCCTGAGTGTGAACCTGTTGATTCCAGATCTCAGTTTTCAAGAGAAGCCAGAATATCAGTTTTTTTTTAAAATAAACTTTATTTTTTGAAACAGTTTTAGTTTACAGAAAAGATAGGACAGAGGGTTTCCATATAATCCAGTTTCCTCTATTATTAAGGTTTTATATTAATATGGTACATTTGTTACAATTAACAAATCAGTATTGATACATTCTTATTAACTACAGTCTATAACTTTTCAGACCTCCTTAGTGTTTACCTAATGTCCTATTTCTCTTCCAGGACCCCAGCCAGGGTACCACATTATATTGAGTTGTTAGGTCTCCTTAAGTTCCTCTTGACTGTGACAGTTTCTTAGATTTTCCTTATGTTTAATGACCTTGATAATTCTAAGGAGTACTTGTCAGATATTTTGTAGAATATCCTTCTTGGAATTTGCCTTGTATTTTTCACATAATTAGATGGGGGTTATGGGTTGGGGGGATGAAGACCCCAGAGATAAAGTGCCACTCTAATCACATCATATCAAGAGTACCTACTATCATCTGACTTACACTCTTGATGCTGGTCTTCATCACCTGGGTGAGGTAGTATTTGTCAGGTTTCTCCACTGTAAAGTTACTCTTTTGTCCTCTCTTTCCATAGTATCCTCTTTGGAAGGAAGTCACTACATGCAGCCCACACTGAGAGTGGGGATTTATGTTCCCCCTCCTTGAGGAGTATCTATAGAAATTATCTGATGTGGCTGGGTGTGGTGGCTCACGCCTGTAATCCCAACATTTTGGGAGGCCGAGGTGGGTGGATCACCTGAGGTCAGGAGTTCGAGACCAGCCTGACCAACATGGAGAAACCCCGTCTCTACTAAAAATACAAAATTAGCCAGGCATAGTGGTGCATGCCTGTAATCCCAGCTACTCGGGAGGCTGAGGCAGGAGAATCGCTTGAACCCAGGAGGCAGAGGTTGCAGTGAGCCAAGATCGTGCCATTGCACTCCAGCCTGGGCAACAAGAGCAAGACTCTGTCTCCAAAAAAAAAGAAAAGAAAAGAAAAGAAATTATCTGATGTTCTTCTGCACAAGAGATTTGTCTGGTCACTCCTATTTATTTAAAACAAGTCTATAAGGACTCATGGGTATTCACTTTATACTTCGGGTTATATTTCACTACTACTTGGTTGGTCAAATTGTTCCATCCTGGCCCATGGAAGCTCTTTCATTTTGCTCCTTTGTCTCTGATGTACTCCCATTCCTGATTTGTTTTTTTCATTTGTTTTGAATGTTTCCTTACTTTCTGGAGCTACAAGGTACTGCAGGCCCATCTTGTATATTTCCTGCCTCAGTCCTAGAAATCAGCCATTTCTCCATAGATCCTTGGTTGCATTGATTGTAGAATGGTATTGGAAACTAAGATCTGGGCACTAGATATGTTCATTGCTACTGGAATGTTGTTGCATCTAGGTCCTCTCAGCTGACAGAGCAAGGAAATATATGTGTGTATACTAACCCATGTATACAGACACATGAACAAATATTTCTATATGTAATCATCTGTATCCATATTAAACTAAACATGTGGTCATACTAATATATTCAACTCTAGTGCATTACCACATGGATCATTCTAGCCTCTTCCCCTTATGTGTAAACTCCCACTACAACAGTTGGAAACCTGACTCCTACTATCTGCCATTCATTTACTTGTTTAATTCTGTATACACATGTAGCAGTATAGTACTGTTAACCTATACTCCTGTGGGAAGCAACTTTATCAGCCAGAGTCCAATGCCTGCATACAGTTTGTTTCTTTGCCTTTAGTTTACAGACTCGACTCATTTTCAAAGTGACTTAGGTCAGCACTTTTTTTCTCACCACGTTCAGTGAGTTGGTTTCACACATTTGTAATATAGTTTTATCACATTCTACATTCCATCCTCGGATTCCCCCAACCTCTTAAATTATTTCTAAAAATATTTGCAAACATGAAGCTTCTGTTGTAAAGTTCAGAAAACATGAAGTTCTGTTGTAATTTTGACTAATGCATAGTGTCATGCATCCACAATTCTAGTTTCGTATAGACTAGTTTTATTGCCCTAAAAAACTCCATGTGTTTCAGCTATTCCGTACCTCCTTGCCCCAAAACTTGGTGGCTATTGATCTTTTTATAAAGTCTCTATACTTTTGCCTTTTCCAGAATGTCATATAATTGAAATCATATAGTATATAGCTTTTCCAGACTGACTCCTGTCACTTAGCAATATTTATTTACGTTTCATTCATGTCTTTTGTGTTTTGATAACTTTTTTCATTTTATTTCTGAATAACACATTTCATTGTATGGATATATCACCATTTGCTTATCCATTCACAGATTGAAGGACATCTTTGTTGTTGAAATTTTGGGGATTATGAATAAAGTTGCCATAAACATTTTGTATGGACAGTTTTCAAATCAGTTGGGTATTTATTGCTGGATTATAGAGTGAGACTATGTTTAGCTTTGTAGGAAATTGCCAAACTGTCTTTCAAAGTGGTTGTAATATTCTGTATTCTCTTCAAGACACAAGTTTTTAAAATTTTAAATCACACAAATAACTGCTGGTACCAAGTTCCAGTTATCTAAAAATCAAACAACCAAACACCAAAAAAATGCATCAGGGAAGTGTGTTTTACCCACAGGCAGGCAGTTAATAACCATTCCAGATGGCAGACCAATGTTTTCCAATAGAACTTTTGTGCTGATGGAAATGCTATATATCTGCTTTGCCCAACTCAGTAGCAAATTACAATATTTCAAGTGGCTATTAAGCATTTGAAATGTGGCTAGCAAGACTGAAGATTGAATTTTAAAATTTTATATTATTTTAATTAGGTTTAAATTTACTCACAGGTGGCTAATGCCCACCATATTAGATGGCACAGTTCTAGATCATTGGAAGAATTTTGGGTTTTCTTGAGTGACATGAGAAGTTGAGGATGATTTTGAGCAAGGCAGTGGAATGATCTGACTTACTTTTCTTATTTTAAGAGATGATAGAGTCTTGCTCTGTTTCCCAGGCTGGAGGGCAGTGGCTAACCTTGAACTCCTGGGCTCAAGCAACCCTCTTGCCTCAGCCTCCCAAGTAGCTGGGAGTACAGGTGTGCATGACTGCACCTGGCTGACTTACATTTTTAAAGTATCACTTTAGGCTGGGTGCAGTGGCTCACACCTGTAATCCCAGCACTTTGGGAGGCCAAGGCAGCCAGATCACCTGAGGCCAGGAGTTCGAGACCAGCCTGGCCAACATGGTGAAACCCCATCTCTACTAAAAATACAAGAATTAGCTGGGCATGGTGGTGCACACCTGTAGTCCCAACTACTCGGGAGACTGAGGCAGGAGAATCGCTTGAACCCAGGAAGCGGAGGTTGCAGTGAGCCAAGATCATGCCACTGCACTCCAGCCTGGGTGACAGAGCGAGACTCTGTCTCAAAAAAAAATAAAAATAAAAATAAAAATAAAGTATCACTTTAGATTCTGTGTTAGGAATAGACTGAAGGAGTCACGGGTAGAAGCAGAGAGACTTGTTGGAAGGCTACTGCAATAATCTAGAAAAGAGATGATAGTGGCTTGGACCAGGGTGATGGTAGCGGGCATGGAGAGAAGTCATCAGATTCTTGACTTTTTTGAAGTTAGGGCCTGTCTATGCAAGGTAAATATTTGTCAGATACTCACTGTATTTATGACAAAGGCCACGGAATTAAAAAATCTTACTGTTTGCAGCCTCATTTTTCTTATTCCATCTTTCATTTTCTTTTTTTTAAATTTATTTTATTTTTTTATTATTATACTTTAGGTTTTAGGGTACATGTGCACAATGTGCAGGTTTGTTACATATGTATCCATGTGCCGTGTTGGTTTGCTGCACCCATTAACTCGTCATTTAGCATTAGGTATATCTCCTAATGCTGTCCCTCCCCCCTCCCCCCACCCCACAACCGTCCCTGGAATGTGATGTTCCCCTTCCTGTGTCCATGAGTTCTCATTGTTCAATTCCCACCTATGAGTGAGAACATGCGGTGTTTGGTTTTTTGTCCTTGCGATATTTTACTAAGAATGGGATGAAACTGGAAAACATCTTTCATTTTCTTTAAGCCACTGAGTATGGTAATAGTAAGATTTCAGCCTTCCTGCTTTAGAGGTACCATGTCAAAACCTGATTGGGTTTCTAAGTGGATTCCTTTCTCTTATTTTCAGGAGAATGATTCTGTGCCTTACCTTCAAGCTGCCACTACAAGTGTAGGGCTGGAATAAAGATGTACACTTTTAGTTCTTAATTTTAAAATTATTTTTTATGCATCCACTTTTTAGGTTCCATAAAAATAATTACTACCATGGTCATGGGTCATATATGAGTAAGTGGGAGAGAAGGGCCTGGCTGGTTTCTGCTTGGGATCATATGTCAGCCTTATTGGAATTCTGTAACCAGCCCTGGTCCAATAGAAATATAATGTGAGTCACCTGGCCGGGTGCAGTGGCTCACTCCTGTAATCCCAGCACGTTGGGAGGCAGAGGCAGGTGGATCACCTAAGGTCGGGAGTTTGAGACCAGCCTGGCCAACATGGAGAAACACTGTCTCTACTAAAAATTCAAAATTAGCCTGGTCTGGTGGCACATGTCTGTAATCCCAGCTACTCAGGGGGCTGAGGCAGGAGAATTGCTCGAACCCGGGAGGCGGAGTTTGCAGTGAGCCAAGATCGGGTTGTTGCACTCCAGCCTGGGCAACAAGAGTGAAACTCCTTTTAAAAAAAAAACAAAAAAAAACAGAAAGGAAGAAATATGAGTCACCTATGTAATTTAAAATTTTCTGATAGGCACATTAAAAAGAGTAAAAGGAAACAGATGGAATTAATTTTAATAATATATTTTATTTAATTCAATATATCCAAAATATTATCATTTCAACATGTAATCAATATAAAAAATTATCAGCGAGATGTTTTACATTCTCTTTTCTTTGAAATTTGGAATGTATTTTACACCTACAACACAACTCAATCCAAACTAGCCACGTTCAAGTGCTCATTCGCCACAGGTGCCTGGTGGCTAGCGCATTAGGTAACACAGCTGTAAGCATTTGTCAAGTTCAGATTTGGTGGAGGTAGGGTTGAGGAATTTAATTCCCGTTGTCATTGACATCACAGACACTATTGTGGAATGAATCAAGATAATATTGTATGATGTGAGCAGTGGCTAGTCTTATAAAACAAATGAAAAATAAAAATACATCTCAGCTCTACCAAACTTAGACTGGAGCTGTCGGTCTGTGATATGTCTAGTAACGTCTCCAGAATATATACTGAAATAAATTCCTCCTTAAGAAAATCAAATTGTCCTCTTTTCCCCCTTTGGGCCACCAGGAAGGCTTAATTTGAAATAAAGTGCTGGGATGGGACTTGCCCTAGAGGAGGCTTTAGTAATCTCATCAACCCTGAACTGGTGGCTCACCTGCCTTAACTGTGTTTCCTGGATCTTTCAGCTAAGGCGGGTCTTTGGGAATTGCCTGCCACCCTTCCCACCAAAGTACTATCTGGCAATGACCACAGCTATGGCCGATGAGAGGAGGGACCAACTGGAACAATATTTGCAAAATGGTATGTATTTGCAGGTTTTTTAAAAAACAGATTTATTGCAATGTAAGTTATATGCCACAAAATTCACCTGCTAAAGTGTTCAATTCTTTTACAATATATTTATGTAATTAATTGTGTGACCATTACCATAATCTAATTTTAGAATATTGTCATCATCCCCAAAAGAAACCTCATACCCATTGGCAATCACTTCCTCTTTCCCTCCCCCACCACGCCCTGGCAACTACCACTATAATTTTTATCTCTAAAGATTTGCCTGTTCTGGACGTTTCATATATAAGGGATCATATAATATGTGTTCTTTGTATTTGGTTTTAAAAATACCTTTTTTTTTTTTTTTTTAACAGATGAGGTCTGGCTGGGCATGGTGGCTCACACCTGTAATCTCAGCACTTTGGGAAGCTGAGGCAGGAGGATCACTTGAGGCCAGGAATTCAAGTCCAGCCTGAGGAACATAGAGACAGCCTGTCTCTAAACAAAATTTTAAAAATTAGCCAGGTATGGTGGTGCGTGCCTATAATCCCAGCTACTCAGAACGTTGAGGTGGGAGGATAGCTTGAGCACAGGAAGCTGAGGCTGCAGTGAGCTGTGATTGCACCACTGTACTCCAGCCTGGGTGACACAGCAAGACACTGACTCTAAAAACGATTAAATAAATAAATAAATAAAAGAGACGAGGTCTCACTATGTTGCCCAGGCTGGTCTCAAATTTCTGGGCTCAAGTGATCCTCCTGCCTCAGCTTCCTAAAGTGTTGGGATTACAGGTGTGAGCCACCACACCCAGCCTAAATGTCTCAGCAGTTATATGTTTGCTGATTTTATTTTTTGAGACAGGATCTTTCCCTGTTGCCCAGGCTGGAGTATAGTGGCACAATCATGGCTAACTATAGCCTTGATCTCCTCCCACCACAGCTTCCTGAGAAGCTGGGACTATATGTGCAATGGACCATGCCTGGCCAATTAAAAAAAAATTTTTTTTATAGAGATGGAGTCTCACTATATTGCCCAGGCTGGTCTCAAACTCCTGGCCTCAAGCAATCCTCCCATGTCAGCCTCCCAAGGTGCTGGGATTACAGATATGAGCCACTGCACCCAATATTTAATTTTTTTTTTTTTTTTTTTTTTTTTTTTTTTTAGACAGAGTCTTGCTCTGTCGCCCAGGCTGGAGTGCAGTGGTGTGACCTTGGCTCACTGCAACCTCTGCCTACCAGGTTCAAGCGATTCTCCTGCCTCAGCCTCTCTAGTAGCTGGGATTACAGGTGCTTGCCTCCATGCTCAGCTAATTTTTGTATTTTTTTAGTAGAGATTGGGTTTCACCATGTTGGCCAGGCTGGTCTCGAGCTCCTGATCTCAAATGATCTGCCCACTTCAGCTTCCCAAAGTACTGGGATTACAGGGGTGAGCCACCATGCCTGGCCTACTTTATGTTTAGAGTCACACTTGGGTGCTGTATATTGGCTTTGATTGGGAGGTTAAAAAAAAGTTTCTGGATTAGGAATCAACAAAAGGATGAGATGAACCACTTACAGGAAAGTTCATAAGAGATATCAGAGGTCTTTATTAGCAGTGCCAGAGCTTGTGCCTCCGTGTTAGTCCTTACCAGGAAGCCATGCTAAGGCACCAAGGACATTCAGCTCTGGCCCCTGTGAGGCTTACAGTACAACAGCTTGCCCTTAGCCTGGGTCCTAGAAATGCTGTGTACAGCAAAACTGCGGTTGGCAAGATTAGGCTTTCATGGAAAAGAGGATGTTAAGGGAAAATGGCAAAACTGGCACTTAAAGACTTAAAGTTTTTAAAATTGGAAAAGTGTATACACATAATATTTTTTAAAATATAAACTACCTAAAAGAATATACAATGAAAGGTAAGTTCCCCTTCCACCCCAGGCTGTTTGTATATTCCCTAGCACCAATTTGCATGTATATAGATCCCTTTTTGCTCAACACAAATTGAAGTTTACTATACATACTTTTCTGTAGCTGATTTTCAGAGCTTTTTATTCTGAAAGTTTGGTTTACAGAAAAGTTGCAAACATAATGCTAAGCATTTCTGTATACTCCACCCAGATTTCCCAGATGTTTACATTTTACATTTGTCTTATCGTTCTTTTTTCCTTGTGTGTGTATGTGTATATATGAATCTCTCTATATCTTTTTTTAGACTCACTTGAATGTTACACACCTCAGCCATCTTATTTTAAGATACTTTGTGACTTTGGGAGGCTGAGGTGGGCAGATCACCTGAGGCCAGGAGTTCAAGACCAGCCCGGCCTACATGGCAAAATCCCGTCTCTACTAAACATACAAAAAATTAGCTGGCCATGGTGGCGGGTGCCTGCAATCCCAGCAACTTGGGAGGCTAAGGCAGGAGAATTGCTTGAACCCAGAAGGAGGAGGAGGAGGCTGCAGTGAGCCGAGATCACGCCATTGCACTCCAGCCTGGGCAATGAGAGTGAAACTCCATCTCAAAAAAATAAAAAATAAATAAAATACTTTGTGTATTTCCTAAGATCACAGAGAGTGTCTTATAGAGCCACAGTATAGTTAGCAAAATGAGGAAACAACATTGATACAATAATGTTCAATATATCAAAACCAGGAAACAACATTGATACAATAATTTATCTAGAGACCTTATTCAAACTTCGCCAACAATTAGGCTCGGCATGGTAGCTCATGCCTGCAATTCCAGCACTTTGGGAGGTTAAGGCAGGAGGATCTCTTGAGCCTAGGAGTTCAAGGCCAGCCTGGGCAATATAACAAGACCCCATCTGTACCAAAAAATAAAAAATAAATAAAAATTAGCTCGGTGTAGTGGCACGTGTCTGCACCTACTTGGAAGGCTGAGGTGGGAGGATTGCTTGAGCCCAGGAGTTTCAGGCTGCAGTAAGCTCTAATCTTGCCACTGCACTCCATCCTGGGCAACAGAGAAAGACTCTGTCTCAAAAAATAAAATAAAGTCAGCAAACATAAAACTGCCGAGACATTTAGACTGGGCGTGGTGGCTCACACCTGTAATCCCAACACTTTGGGAAGCTGAGGCAAGACGATCACTTGAGCCCAGGAATTTGAGACCAACCTGAGCAATATAGATCTCATGTCTTTTTATTTTTTTTTAGAGTCAGTGTCTTGCTGTGTCACTCAGGCTGGAGTGCAGTGGTGCAATCACAGCTCACTGCAGTCTCGACCTCCTGAGCTATGATTTGAGCAACTGCACTCCAGCTCGGGTGACAGATGGAGACCCTGTATCTACAAACAAATAAATAAAACATCACCAACTATTATACTAATGTCCTTTGTAGCTCAAGAAAAAAAGTTTTTCTCCTGTATGTTGACTTTTTTCTCTTAAAAAATATATATCTTAGAAGTCATTCTACATCAGCAGTCATAGATTTATCTCATTATTTTTCATTGCTGCATATTTTTCTTAAACACAGTAAAAATTCTAGAAGCCATCTATTTCCCATTAATTTTTTTTGTCATGGGACCATACTTCTTTTTAGACCTGCTGAATGAGCTCTTTCAAAGTTCAAGTTCAAAATGTAATATCTTTTGAATTTTCATTCTCCCTTAGCTTGTTTTCTCGTGTCTTAGCAAAATGCTCCTTTAATACCTGGCCTTTTTACAGATGATCACAGTGCTTAAGGGTTTGCTTTTCCAGGCCTGGTCTTTATTCATATCATCAGGATGACCCGTGTACCTCTTTGACAAGGTCAAGTAGGAAGACAGGACAGCTTAGCCTCATGACTCAGAGCACAGGCTCCAGAATCGGACCCAGTGTCAAATCCCACTTTAGCTCCTCACCAGCTGTGTGACCTTGGGCAAGATACCTACCTTCTCTGAGCCGCAGTTTCTTTATCCATGAAATATAAATAATATTTACCTCAGAGTTTGTCATGAAGATTAGATAAGCTAAAATATACAAAGTTTTTAGCCTAGTACTTGTACTTAATAGTGATGCAGTAAATATCAGTTGGGTGAATACCTTTTTCAGCAGCTTTCCTCATTCCCAAGAATTTATGCTAATGAATATAGTTATTAATAGTTTGACTATATGCCCCGTTGCAGAAGATAATGCAAGGGCTTCCCCCTCATCCACCCCGGGAATTACCCCTCAGAAAAGACAGAATGCTTTTTATAAATAGTTTCTCATGTTGCAGGGACTTTCTCTCTTCGTTTATTTTGGAAAACATGATGTCTTTTGGAAAAGGCGCGGCCTGCAATGAAGTCAGTGATAGTTTCGAACGCTGGTAGAGGATGTTTGATAAAATTAGTAAAACAGGCCAGGTGTGGTGGCGCATGCTTGTAATCCCAGCAACTTGACAGACTGAGGCAGGAGAATTGCTTGAACCCGGGAGGCAGAGGTTGCAGTGAGCTGAGATCACGCCATTGCACTCCAGCCTGGGTGACAGAGCAAGACTCTGTCTCAAAAACAAAACAAAACAAAACAAAACGTAAAACAGCAATAAAAACAGAAGGAAGAAAGAAATTTGGCAGCATTTAGTAAGTATTAAGTGTAGCTGAAGCGCAGGATATAGGAGAGGATCTGTGGCAAGGGGGGTGAACCAGGAGGAACCAGGCTGGGCCATACCTTGTGGGTTTGCAGTTCTCATGGGGGTGTGTCTGCTCCATCTGCTCTGCCCATATCTCCTGGCTATTTGTGTCAGGAGCTTTAAAACTAAGGGTGAAAATATTTTTGTTAAGTATAGAAGAATGAAATATTTTAAATCTCTCTGACTGCCTTATCATTGCTTTTTTTGGTAACATCTTGAGAACTCCTATCATTCAAAGGGGTGCTCTCGGCTGGGTGCTGTGGCTCACACCTGTAATCCCAGCATTTTGGGAGGCCGAGGCAGGCAGATCACCTGAGGTTGGGTGTTTGAGACCCGCCTGGCCAACATGGTGAAACCCCATGTCTACTAAAAATACAAAAATTAGCTGGGCATGGTGGTGGGTGCCTGTAATCCCAGGTACTTCGGAGGCTGAGGCAAGAGAATCACCTTAACCCAGGAGGCGGACATTGCAGTGAGCCGAGCTCACGCCACTACACTCCAGCCTGGGTGACTGGGCGAGACTCCAAAGAGGTGCCCTCAGTCGATGTTTCTTGGTTGAATTAAATTTTCAAATTACCCTGTGTCTTGCTAGGCCGGGAGTCTAGATGCAGGTTTTAAGATCTTTCTGATTCTTCATATAAACTTCATTATCATCCTGGTAGGGCAGCAAAATGGATGTTGGGTAGTATGGGTATGTATAAATAAAGTGAGATGCCTGGGAACACGGTCACCCTGGATGGGGGTCATGGGTTCCTGTTGTTAAGGCTGCCTGTAGGAGGCAAGTTTTGGGGGTTTTCCTGTATTTGAGAGGTTTCAACATTCATCACTTCAGGGAGGAGACAGAGCACTGGCAAGGCATGGAGCGATCTCTGGAGGACATAGCAATTAATAGGCAAGGCCCAGCCCAGCCCATGCTAACCTGGCTCACCGTCCATGTTTTTCAGTAACCATGGACCCAAACGTGTTGAGAAGTGATGTCTTCGTTGAGTTTTTAAAACTGGCACAGCTGGTAAGCTTGCTCTTCTCTAATGGGGCCTTCATTCCTCTGCAGGACACTCTTCATGAACCAAGTGTGCAGGTAAACACACACATGTGTGCACTGGCCACAGCCGCACAGAGCCTGGACTTGGACAAAATATATTCATTTCAAGTCAATTGGGGGATGGTTCCTATTTTGTTCTTTTGGTGGTTTAGATTTTAGATGGAAAATGAAGTGTGTCACTTGATCTTCGGCTCATTTTATTAAGTAGATCCCTTTTTCTGTAGCCTAAGAATCATACATCTCAAAACAGGACATGAAGAAGAGGACCTTCGAGTATAGTATGAGAACTACAGCCTTTATCATTAAGGGCTCTCATAACATGACTGTGACCCTGCTTCTGTAGCTGAGATTTCCAAATGGGCCACGGTGAAGACATCAGGAAAGCAGGCCATGCTGGCTATTCCTTGTATATTCTCTACCCCTACCTTTATTGTAAATGAATCATGGAGAAAATTCAACATGAACAGAATGACATACAGCAACTCCCTTTCCTTTGTTGGTCTAAAGAATCATGGGTCACTTGCTCCCTAGGCTGAAACTGCTAAGTAGATTTGTTTAGCACACCCTCATTCTAATGACACATAAGGAAACATTGTTATGCCTGTATGTATGAGCTTGGCTGGAAAAGCTCTGAAAGATTTAAGTTCTGCGGTAATATGATATAGTTAAATGGATCCTTAGCCAGGGGAGGAATGATCAGATTTGCAAAAACTAGAACACATTTCATTCATTCATTTACTCATTTATAAAATAAAATCCCATTGGGTTCTCAGAACAAATCGCATGTAAACAGGGGTTCAAATGTGTTGGGATATTTACTGGCCCAGTCAACCTGAGAAATGGCCCTAGAGCCTTCTGTTCTGTAGTGGTTCATATTTTCACATTTGCTTGATGGTTTATATATACACACACTTTCCTATTCTTTGAAAAGTTTGCTGTGGAAGCGGTGATGATAGTAAAATTCAAATAGCACAAGTGTATACAATGAAAAGTAACTTTTCTTCCCTTATGATCCCCCTCCTCAGTGACAACTGTTGTTTATAGTCTAATAGTTTATAGTGCTCTTTTGCTACACATTTCTGCACATATATAAGCATGCATATATATATACACATATATACATACATGCACATATATATACATATATATACATACATGCACAAACACAACCATGTGTCACTTAACAATGTGGATTCATTCTGATAAATGCATCATTAGGTGGTTTTGTCATTGTGTGAACACCATAGAGTGTACTTACACAAACCTAGATGGTAGAGTCTACTGCCCCTAGGCTACAAACCTGCGTACTATGTTACTGTACTGCATACTGTAGACAATTGAAACACCGTGGTATTTGTGTATCTAAACATAGAAAAGGCACAGTAAAAATATGGTACTATCATCTTGTGGGACCACTGTCATATGTGCAGTTTGCTGTTGACCAAAATGTCATTAAGGGCTACATGACTATACACACACACACGCACACGCACCCATTTTATTTTACAAACAAGCACACACTCATCACGCTTTTTCAACTTGCTTTTTAATGGCCGGGTGCTGTGGCTCACGTCTGTAATCCCAGCACTTTGGGAGGCTGAGGCGGGTGGATCACCTGAGGTCAGGAGTTTGAGGCCAGCCTGGCCAATGTGGTGAAACCCTGTCTCTACACAAATAAAAATTTAGCGGGTCATGGTGGTGTATGCCTGCAATCCCAGCTACTTGGGAGGCTGAGGCAGAATTGCTTGAACCCAGGAGGTGGAGGTTACAGTGAGCTGAGATCATGCCACTGCAATCCAGCCTAGGCAACAGAGCAAGACTCTGTTTCAAAAAAAAATTTTTTTAAATTGACCTTGCTTTTTAAAACCTATGTCTTGCAGATCATTCTATATCTGCACATATAATGGTAAGTTGACTTTAGTTCAGTCATCTTTTTGGGGTGCCTTATGGGTTTTGCTTTCCATCATTCATGGGATCATTCAATGTTTTTGAGCTTTGTTTTGTATATCTTTTTGTTCGTTTGTTTTTGAGATGGAGTTTCGCTCTTGTTGCCCAGGCTACGGTGCAATGGCATGATCTCGGCTCACCACAACTTCCACTTTCCAGGTTCAAGTGATTCTATTGCCTCAGCCTCCCAAGTAGCTGGGATTAAAGGCATGTGCCACCATGCCTGGCTAATTTTTATATTTTTAGTAGAGACAGGATTTTACCATGTTGGTCAGGCTGGTCTTCAACGCCTGACCTTGTGATCTTCCCGCCTCAGCCTCCCAAAGTGCTGGGATTACAGATGTGAGCCACTGCGCCCAGCCAGTTTTGTATATCTTATTTTCCTGATAATTTGAAAGGTTTTATGCCTGATTTTAGTTCCTTAATATTTTGCCTTTGTGACTTCATACAAAAGCCTTATACCTCTAGCTGTGTTTTTCAGTGCCTCTTTTTACTTTTTCTAACACAATTTTCACTTTTGTAATGGCTTTATTTTCCTCTTCCATTTCTTCCATGAACTTTGCCAGCTCACTTTTATATCTTTTTGTTATCTTATTTCTTGAGGCTTTTATCTATTCTTTGAGGTCTTCATTCAGATACACCTTCTTTTTATTAACACATCCATCATTTTCATCTGCTTAATGATGTAATTCTTTTGGTATATGTTTTTTGCCTTTCATCGGTCACGTTTCTTTCCTCCTTTCTTGCAGGATTTTTGCATAAATCCCTTGCCAGTTATCTTTAGGTCATCAATCAACTTTGAAAGGGGCTGCTGTTGTGAGCTAGCTGTTTGTTGACACATAGTATTGGGGAAGGGGCCTGAGTTGAATTCATCGAATCTGTTGTATTTCCAGTTCTTGTTTCTTGTTTCTGAGCACTTTCTTATGAACACGCTACCCTAAGGCCTGAGCAGACTGTCTAGCAGCAAAGCTTTAAACCCCAGCTCCTCATATCACGATCTAGCCTTCTACATATTTTGATTGACCAAGATCAGCAGCCCCCGACCTGGTTTAGGGGTTAAGAGTTCAGGCTAAGTAGTGAGATGGCCTCAGTTCAAATTTTGGCTACCCTACTTTTGATTTACATGACTTGAGTCAATTTACTTAGGCTTTTTGTACCTCAGTTTCCCCATCTGTAAAATGGGGAGAAGAGCTCCTGTCTCTTGGGGTTGCTTTGAGGATTAAATTAACTGATACCCTTAAAGCATATCATCTGGCACAATGTTAATAGATATGAGGTAGTCACTACCTCCACCTCCTGGGTTCAAGCAATTCTCCTGTCTCAGCCACCTGAGTTGCTGAGACTACAGGCGCATGCCACCATGCCCAGCTAATTTTTTGTATTTTAGTAGAGATGGGGTTTCTCCATGTTGGTCAGGCTGGTCTTGAACTCCTGACCTCAGGTGATCTACCCATCTCGGCCTCCCAAAGTGCTGGGATTATAGGTGTGAGCTACCACACCTGGCCAAGACATAGGTTTTAAAAAGCAAAATCTTAATGCCAGTCCCTTTTCTTTCCCCAGCCATGCTGAGAGATTGCTTTTTGCAAAGATGGAGTGTCTGTACATTTCTTCAGCGTCCCCTGCCACTAGGTGGTGTCCAATGGGGCCCGGAGTAGCGCTCTCAGACAGGCTGAGCACCACGTGATTAACTGCTTTGAGGCAGCTTATGCATTGCTTAAGTTCTGCAGCACTTTGAGACCTCTAATTCCCTCCTTCCTGACCAGGTTGAATTTTTACTGCACTTGGCAGCCCTTCTGAAAACCTCAGGCTCAGGGCTATTTGTAAGTTTCTTCAAGGATGCTTTCCTTTTCATTGTTTTCTGTTTGCTTCTAAAGAGAGGGCAGGACAGAGGTAACAGTCACTTCCCAGAACCTTAAAACGTTTCAAAATATGTGCTCTTTTTGAGTTGAATTGAGTTGAATTTAGCAACTGGAGAAACCTTTTAATTTTTCAAGGAGATCAGTGTGCTTTGTTGCTATTCTGCTCTGAGGCAGAGGAATGTCTAATAGCCATGGTGCCCATCCAAGAAAATCCATATGCGGACTCACCAGGCTGTAAACCTCCATCACATGCAATGATGATGGGCCACTGTCATTTCTCTACAAGTGAAATGGGAAACATTCTTAAGAATGTTCCTCTGCCTCAGAGCAGAATAGCAACAAAGCACATATTTTAAAACGTGTTAAGGCAGCCCATGGTATTGGAGGATTTTGAGGTTTCTTTAAAATAAATGTGTTTTTGTTAGTTTTCTAGTATGAATTGCGTTTTTTCATTCCTGCTGCATCATATATCAGTATGGCAGCTGGGCCAAGCATGGTGGTTCACACCTGTAATCTCAGAACTTTGGGGGGCTGAGGTGGGAGAATTACTTGAGGCCAGGAGTTGAAGACCAGCCTGGGCAACATAGTGAGACTCTGTCTCTACAAAAAAATAATAACAAGAGATATTTAGATGGGGGTGGTGGCCCACATCTATAGCCCCCACTACTCTGGAGGCTGACGCAGGAGGATTGCTTGAGCCCAGAGCTTTGAGGCTACAGTGAGCTATGATCAGCCCACTGTACTCCAGCCTGGGCAACAGAGCAAGACCCTGACTAAAAAAAGAAAGAAAGAAAGAAAAAAGGATAGCAGCTTATTTAATGTTTTGTTTTTTTATACAAGCCAATTCTACCAGATTGACTTTCCCCCCAACTGGTTTTTGTATTGCTTTTACATTTCATTAATTTTGTGATAAACACATTAAAACATTCCAGTAAAATTCAAATATCACAAATAGAGCCAAATTGTTGTTTGATTTCCGCTCTAAACTTGTTTGATCTGTTTTGTGCTTGCTTTGATCTCATCACACAAAGATCTTTTGATGGCATCAATTCTCCTCTTTATTATATTGCTCTAAAATGTTTGTTTACTTACCAAAGCAAAATGTGCTTATAGTTAAGAAAATGAAATAGATATCATGGATGGAATAAAAGTTAAAAATCTAAAAATAAGAGTGAAATAGTGCTAAAAAGGATTATAACACTCCCCTGTCCTCCAGAGGCAATGACTTTCAAATCTCACAGCTTTCTCTTCAGATATTTAAAAATATCGAGGTTAATTATATACATATATGACTGCCTCTTATTCTTTGTTTTATTTTTTCTAGATACAGGATCTCACTATGTGGCCCAGGACTCCATCTCCTGGGCTCAAGTGATCCTTCCTCCTCAGCTTCCCCAGGAGCTGAGATTATAGGTATATGCCATAGCACCCAGCTATTATTCTTCAATTTTTAAACCCTATCCACTGACTGTGATGAGGGTGAGGATTTCAGCTTTCTTGTGTCACTTCTTCTATTCTTCCCTTCTCCCCAACTTTAATGTTAAAAAATTAAGTCCTTAGTCACCACCTTCCCCTTGCCTCCCCCAATCCCCCCACCCCCAACAACTGGAGTTAAAACTGAATCACTTAAAAGAAAAAAAATATGCTTAGTTGTCTCAAAACATCTGACTAACTCCTTCCGTACCTATAGCAGTGCTGAAGACAGAATTTTCCCCATAGTCAAGCACATCAGGTTCTTTCCCATCGGGATGATCTACCCAAAGTCTCTGACTTTCTGTTGTTTTGGATGACAGAGACTTGAATAAGTTTGCCTGCTGGTGAGTAGGAGCCAGTAGAGAAAGAGAAGTGGAAGATGGGAGTATGAAGGAGGGGCCTTGATAATCAGTGGCTCCAAGTCCTTCTGGAAGGAGAATTGCACAAGGTCTGGGATCAGGTGGAGGAAGGGCACCTTTTAAGTTGAGTGTAGAACAAAGAAAGATAGAGCAAGGCTACAGGCGGGGTCCAAGGCTGGACGGTGAGTGGAAGTAGAGTAAGTTCTCATTTTGCTGTTTTCTCTGTGACTAATAGGAAGTGAGGTTAGCTGGTGGGAAGGAGGGAGGAGGAGAGGGTGACTGGAGTCTTAGGGAAAGTGGATGAGGTTGAAGATGAATGTGAGTCAGAATTCCACTGGGTGGGGGAACTGTTTGGATTTCTGTTCTCCCCCAAATCCCATGTTGAATTGTAGTTCCCAATGTTGGAGGTGGAGCCTGGCGGGAGGTGACTGGATCATGGGTGGTTTCTCATGAATGGTTTAGCACCATCCCCTTGTTGCTGTTCTCGTGGTGGTGAGTGAGTTCTCATGAGATCTGGTTGTTTAAAAGCGTGTGGCACCTCCACCCACCCTTGCTCCTGCTCCAGCCATGTAAGACGTGCCTGCTTGCCCTTCACATTCCACCATGATTGTAAGCTTCCTGAGGCCTTCCCAGAAGCTGAGTAGATGCCAGCATCATGCTTCTGTACAGCTTGCAGAACTGTGAGCCAATTAAACCTCTTTTCTTTATAAAAATTACCGAGTCTCAGGTATTTCTTTATAGCAATATGAGATCAGAGTAATACAAACCAGCAGGGTGTGATAGAAGGTGGAAGGAAGGTGAGTGCAGCTGCCAACTGATTTGTCCATCCTGGCCAATGGAAGCAAGTTGGGTGGCGCTTTAACTTCTTGCCTCCCTTGATGTGCAGATTCTCTACTGAGAGGAGGTTACCTCAGCCAAAACCAGTACTGTGACATCAAAAGAGGACATCGGAGGCTTTAACCTTAATATTCTCTTCTTACATATCTGTAGGATAAGTATGCAGTCGTGGGCTAGAGAGGGAAGTTCATATATCAACACTCCATTTTTAAATGCCCCCATTTAATTTATTTTTATTTATTTATTTACTTATTTATTTTTTGAGAGGGAGTCTTGCTCTGTCACCCAGGCTGGAGTGCAGTGGTGCAATCTCAGCTCACTGCAATCTCTGCCTCCTGGGTTCAAGTGATTCTCCTGCCTCAGCCTCCCAAATAGCTGAGATTACAGGTGTGTGCCACCACGCCCAGCTGATTTCTGTATTTTAGTAGAGACAGTGTTTCACCATGTTGGCCAGGCTGGTCTCGAACTCCTGACCTCAAATGACCCACCTACCTCAGCCTCCCAAAGTGCTAGGATTCCAGGCATGAGCCACCGTGCCTGGAAAATGCCCCATTGCAAACGCTACTATGCTAGTTCTTTTTCTCTTCTCACTTGGATTATTTTGAGAAATATGGAACCAAGATTATTAAATGTCTATTTGTACAGGGCATTCTTCAAGATAAACTCACCACATAATCCTGCTCTGAAGGAACTTGTCTTCTAGGCAGCCATCTAACCTGGCTTTAAACTAATTAAGCGTAAAAAAAGGCCAACAACATTCTACAAATAAGCATTTAGAGTGGAGAAGGCAGAACTCAGCTACTTCCAATTAGTCAGGTTATTTTCATTGTCAAGGCCAAAATCACAAAAGAGAAATTTGTTTGTTTAACTAAAAGGTCATGGAAGGTTGGCTGCCTCCCACTTCTCACCCCTACCCCAAACCCTGCTCTTCTCCACATTGACTTTATTCTCACAGAGCTTCCCTCCATTTGCTTCAAGATTAGCAGCCCCAGCTGAAGGCAAGGACCCTGCCCTTCCTTCCTCCTTCCGAGGGAGTGAGAATTGCACTGAGCGTCGAAACCTGGAGGACGTGCCAGACAGGAGGAGGAAAGGAAGTAAGAGGCAGTGGGCCACCAATTCCTCTCATCCTGACCAATGGCAAAGAGTCGGGTGACCTGTGGATAATGTTAGGATGTTGGAAGGTTTTAAGCAAAAAAGGGACATTTTTAGGTTTGCATTTAAAAAATATATCTCGGGCTGCTGTGTGAGGACCGCTTGGTAGGGGAGGAGAATGGAAGCAAGGAGACTTGTAAGGAGCCCATTGAAGTGGGGAGTCCAGGACAGAGGGGATGTTAGCTGGGTCTAAGGTGCTGCTGGTGAGATGGAGATGGACTCAAGAGATCATTTAAAATGGGAAATATGGAGGTCTCAGAACTTGACTCGATATGAGTGTTGAAAAGACCTTTCTGAATCTTTCTTTGACTCCGTTATTTCTTACCTGTTGCCAGGAAGTCAAATATTAACTCTCTTCTACATGGAGAGAGGAAGCTTAACACATGGTAGCTTAGAGCTAGGGCAGCCATACAGCTTATCCCAACTGGGATGCTTTTGAGAGTGAAAACAGTGCTGTAGTTATCACACTGGGGTGCCAGGCTTCTGGGCCAGCTGGGAGAGATGTTTACCCTATTTAGAACCTACAGTCACATGGAGCTGGCCTTGAGTTTTGCCTCTGCCACCAACTAGCAGTGTGTCCTTGGATAAGTTTTTTTTTTTTGGTTTTTGTTTTTTTGAGATGGAGTCTTGCTTTGTCGCCCAGGCTGGAGTGCAGTGGTGCAATCTCAGCTTACTGCAACCTCTACCTCCCAGGGTCAAGCAATTCTCCTGACTCAGCCTCCCAAGTAACTGGGATTACAGGTATCCACCACCATGCCTGGCTAATTTTTTTTAAAATGTATTTTCCTTTTTTATTTTTCTTTTAGTAGAGATAGGGTTTCACCATGTTGGCCAAGCTGGTTTCGAACTCCTGACCTCAGGTGATCCATGGACCTCAGGTGATCCGCCCACCTCAGCCTCCCAAAGTGCTGGGATTACAAGCATGAGCCACTGTGCTCAGCCTGGGCAAGTTATTTAACCTCTGTGAACCTTTACTTCATCTGAAAAAATAATGGGATTAGTAAGTGTATATGCCTCATGGAGTTGTTATGAGAATCAAGTGAGCTGCTATATGTGAAACAATGAGCCCAATGATCAGGATCACAATCTAATACAATATTTGTATATAATGAATATATAGTTTTTTTCTCCATAAATGATGTGCTGTATACACAGGTTCTTATATATGTAGATATAACACACAAATATATTGCTTTTTTTGGACTAATCCTTTGAATGTAGAAGAGAGCAGATTTTCTCTTCTAAAGAACTTAGATTCAGAATCATAGAAATTTAGTAATTGTAAGCATGTGGTGGGGAGGGATTAAAGTGTAAAGTCAAAACTTGCCCTTTGATAATGAAGTGATGAAAAATAAGCCTGTTGCTAATGTGATCAGCCTTTTGGGGTCACTGAGCAATATGATTGAATTGCTGGGGCTCCCCAGGTCCCTGTGAAGCCTGCAGCATCTGTTGTGTCTGAAAGGTAGGGGGACTAAGGAAAGGGGAGCTGTTGCCCGTGGTGGGGACAGGGTCTCACCTGGTCAGCTGACCTGAGTCCCAAATTTGTGGTCCCCCAGGGATCTCCTGATTGGTCATTTGAATCTTCCCTTTTTACATCCTGACACCTGGAAGGTGATGGGATCAATTGCACTCCAAACCTCAGCATCACGCAATAAACCCATGCAATAAAACTGCAAGTGTACCCCTTGAATCTAAAATAAAAGTTGAAATTATTTTAAACATGATACAGAATGTGTGCAGTGGGTATCAGATTTTCGCACCACAAATTCAGGTGTATGCCATAAATGTATTAGTCTAAAAAAAAAAGGAGGTTACTTCCCCGCCACTCCCACCTGCACTGTGTGACTAGCATTCTGGCTTATATAGCAGTCTCCAAACACAGAAGATGATGTGACTCCTTTCTCCATTTTCCTGAGGATGTTACATGACCAGCACAATTCTGAATGCCTAGGAGAGAAGTTAATTTATTGTATACTGTGGATGCCTTGGGGCATTAGAGTTTAATCCTCTCAGGGAATCTGGGATGAGAAAGGCTGTGACCTCAATCAGCCAGAGATGAAGCAGGTTTGTGGACTGACAGCATCACCTTCAGAAGATGCCAAGGAACAATCCACCCTCAGATCGCTGCCCTGCGAGGCCCCATGTGGGCAGCTGCTGGCCTCTCTGGACACTGCCTCCTCCTGTGGTCCTCCCTCTCCCTATAGCAGCTGGAGTAACAACTCAGCCTGTGCTTCCCTGAACTCTGATGGCCTAACAATGTCTCCAGCTCCATTCCGAGAATGTCACAGGTCCCCAGATTTGTTCCTGCTTCTAGCACACATCCTTCCCCTCGCAGGATGCTTAAGCCTGCAGAGTTGTGTCCAGCTGGAGCTGCTCCTTCAGCTGGAAACTCACTCACTAGATGGCAACTCACTTCCTTTCACTGGCCTCACTGTGCAGCTCAGATTTTTGCTGTAGCAAAATCATAAATTACTGCATATTTAGTGTGGTATAATAAAAAACTAATTTAATCTTTGTCCCCAGTTCCTGGCACAGAGCTCCTAGGAATTTCCTTAGTGTTAGGACTGCCTTTTGTTATCCATAACAAGCACCTTTCAGCATTGCCTGATTTTATGCTGATGAGATGATTCTTGGCTGAGGGACTCCGAGGTAGCATCAGGATGCGGACTGGTCACCTGAAAGACCACGGCATGATTAGAGGACTGGGACTTTCAGCCCCCACCCCACAACCCTCGGCCTCTGGGGAAGGGAGAGTGGCTGGAGATTGAGTTTCGTCACCAGTGGCCAATGATTTAATCAATTATGCCTGTGTCATGGACCTCCATAAGAAACCCCCAAGCAATGGGGTTTGAGGAGCTTCCGTAACGGCACCTCCATAAACAACCCCCCTAAGCAATGGGGTTTGAAGAGCTTCCAGGTTGGCGAGCACGTGGCGGTGCTGGGAGGGCGGGGCACCCAAACAGACCATGGAAACCCCACCCACTACCTTGCTCTGTGCATCTCCTCCGTTTGGCTGTTTCTGAGTTGTAGTCTTTATAATAAGCCAGTAATAGTAAGTAAACCATTTTCCTTCACTTTGTGAGTTGTTCTAGCAAACTATCGAACCTGAGAGAGGGTCATGGAAACCAGAATTTGTAGTCAGCTGAGCAGAAATGTGGGTAACCTGGGCCCCATATTTGCTGCTGGCATGTGAAGGGGGTAGTCTTGGGGAGTCTTAAACTTGTGGGATCTGATGCTAACTCCAGGTAAAGCATGTCATAATTGAATTGAATTGTTGGACAGCCATTGTTATGTTCAAGAATTGGAGAATTGGTTGCTACATGGAAACACCTTCCCCCTGCCCCCACCCACAATTAGTGTCAGAAAAAATCAGGGATATGGGCTTTAGGGATGCTTGGAAATACTGAAAAGTGGACAAGTTAATTATGAGACTGTCAAGGATGCGGACTTTATCAAAAGCTGTTTTCTCCAATATAGATACTCAGTTGTTCACTTGGAAATTCTTTAAGCTTCATGTTACTGCTTTGCCTTGCCTCCACTATACCCCACAAAACAACCCTTCCAATCTCTGCACTTGTCTCTTGGGAACTTTGGGTACCATATGCTAGAAGAATACCAAAAAAGGAAGCTGTGAATTGTTCGCTTGCTGCAATGGTGCAGCTTTAAAAAACGGTGTGGAGGCCGAGCGTGGTGGCTCAGGCCTGTAATCCCAACACTTTGGGAGGCCAAGGAGGGTGGATCACCTGAGGTCAGGAGTTTGAGACAAGCCTGGCCAACACAGTAAAACCCCGTCTCTACTAAAAATACAAAAAATTAGCTGGACATGGTGGTGGGTGCCTGTATTCCCAGCTACTCGGGAGGCTGAGGAAGGAGAATTACTTGAACCCGGGAGGCAGAGATTGCAGTGAGCCAAGATCACGCCACTGCACTCCAGCCTGGGCAACGGAGTGAGACTCCACCTCCAAAAAAAAAAAAAAAAAGGCATGGAAATGTATTTTGCTTTTCTTTTGCTTATAGAATACATTTAACATCGCCATCAAGAAAGCTTATCTGGACATATTTCTGCCCAATGAACAGAGTATTAAAATCGAAATTATAACATCAGACACTGCTGAAAGAGTCCTAGAGGTAAGCTTTGTTTAAACTCCAGCTCCAGAACTGAATCTGGGGATGGTTCTGTTTGGAAAGCAGAGAGTGGGATACAGTTACCTTCCAGGAGCTTCTGGCCTGTTGTTTTACTCTGTGGATGATTATCTGCAGAGGTACTGGCATTTCCTGGGAGAACAACCAAGGAACCTGAGATACAGCCAATCCTCCAGGGCCTCTTTGATTTCACCCTCCCTGGGGGCACCAATTTTCCAGAGATCTCTTGGAAGGCTGCTGTCACTTCCTTGGAACTTAGCCAGGGATGTGGCCTGGAAATATATAAAATGCTTTATTATTGGATGCCCCATCGTTGGGAGCAGGAAGGAAAGTGGGGCTTGGCGGAGTCTGAAACAGGTCATACCTAGGTGTGTGGGTGACAGGGGAGTTCTTGAAGGTTCCTATTCTCCCACAGGGAAAATTCTTGAAACCAGTGCTCCATCAGGGCTAATTCTGGGTGCAGAGGGCCCAGACGTGAGTTGTAGTCCACTGTCTGAGGACTAATAGGACAAGACCCAGAAGGCTTCATCCTTCTTCAGCAGCTCTGCCTCCCAGACCCCTTTTCCATCTGCTGAGCAGGGCTGCAGAGGGGACGCTGTCTTCTCACACCCACATCCTGCTCCCTGGGGGCAAGCTCCCAGGCCCTTTTCCTCTGGAAGGTTTTAGCTCTAATCCTCCAGAGAAACATACAAGAGAAAATACAAAGTTATAAACGTGAAGAAGAGTCAGAAAGTTTCTAGGACCTTTCAAAGGACAGAAAGTTCTTGTGCTTGGGTTATGGTATCTGACCCTTTCTGAGCTGAGAAATGGAAGCACTCCCATTTTGGCTGCTAGCTCTTCAGGCCTGCCTTGACTTAACCTATTCCTGTATCTCCAGCATCTCTCATATTCATCGTCTCTCCGTTTCCTCCTCTCGATCCTACATCTTGACCTTAGTTCCAGCCCTCATTGTTTCCCAGCTAGATCTCTACAGCTGCCCCTAAACTAGTCTCCCTGCTTCCAGTCTTGCTAATCTTCTGTATTGATTTCCAGCATAGTCTTTCTAAAAAGTATCAAAGGCCCCTGATGCTTGAGGGAGTTTGTACCCCAAACACAAAAACCTCAATTGCTCAGGATCTAGAAGTGGGAGACAGACTCATAAATGAAGGAGGAGTAGGAAGGCAGTGATGGAGTGGGGGCCACAGACTGCATGTGTCTGGGGCCAGGCAGGTAGCTCTGGGGTACAGCTGCAGGATCAGAGATAATTTGGAAATGGATGGAATTGTTCAGAACAGGAGAGAGCACCTGCCTTGCCCAAAGACATCATCATTGACTTCTTTTTTTACACACTGGGCTTGCTGACCAAACTAGACATGCCTGCAGCTGAAGGCAGTGGTGGTGGTGGTAGTTTGGGGTCTCCTATCTTCTGGGTTTAGGATGAGTCCTGGATTCAAATTACAGTCATGTGCCACATAATAATGACGTTTCGGTCAACATTGGGCTGCATATACAATGGTGGTCCCATCAGTTTATGATACAATATTTTACTGTACTTTCTCTATGTCTAGATATGTTTTGGCCAGGCACGGTGGCTCACGCCTGTAATCCCAGCACTTTGGGAGGCCGAGGTGGGTGGATCACGAGGTCAGGAGATCGAGACCATTCTGGCTAACACAGTGAAACCCCATCTCTACTAAAAAATACAAAAAAAAAAAAATTAGCCAGGCATGGTGGCGGGTGCCTGTAGTCCCAGCTATTCAGGAGGCTGAGGCAGGAGAATAGCGTGAACCCAGGAGGTGGAGCTTGCAGTGAGCCAAGATCACACCACTGCACTCCAGCCTGGGCGACAGAGCAAGACTCCGTCTCCAAAAATAATAATAATAATAATAACAACAATAGATATGTTTAGATACACCAATACTTACCAGCATGTTTCAATTGCCTGTAGTATTTAGTACAGTAACATGCCTACTATACTACTATAAACCTGGGCTAACAGGCTTGTAGCCTGGGAACAGTGGGCCATACGATCTGGCCTAGGTGTATAGTAGGCAATACCATTTAGATTTGTGTAAGTTCACTTTGCAATGTTCACACAACAACAAAATCGCCTAATGATGCATTTCTCAGAATGTATTCCTGTCATTAAGCCACACACAGCTGTACAGTGCTGCTGTGTAAGGGCTGTGTGAATTTGGGTAAGTTTACAGACAATGTCTAAGTAAACAATTATAGAAATAGTTCACATTCCCGAGACAATGGCAATTGTGTTTATTGATCATTATTGGTATTGGTATTGATATTGATATTGGAGGGAGTGCTGAATACATACTGAGTAGGACAGTATCTCTAGGGTTCTGTGGTACCATCTATTTTGTCCATTTCCCTTGAAACTAATAGCATGCATTTGATGAAGTACATTTGCAGTCAGAAAAATGTGCTTCCTCTCTTCCAATCATGTTGGCTTGTGAGAAATTCAGACATAAGACATTGACATTATCAGATCAGGTAAGTTGAACTGGAGGTTCTACCCTAGAAGTGGTAGTTTCCATAACAGGTGAAGCGGTCACTTGGCCAGCCACAGGTGTGAATTTCCTTCCAGGAGCTGGGAAATTCTCTAGCTTGCATAAAACCATAATTTAAGTTTTATAATTAAAAATCACCTGCATCTTCTCCGGCACACTTCCTGCCATTCTCACTTTGCTTCCCCAGGTTTGCCTCACCCACAGCCTGCCTTTTACTTTTCAATGGTCTCTTTTTTTTGTTTGTTTCGAAATGGAGTTTCACTCTTGTTGCCTAGGCTGGAATGCAATGGCGCGATCTTGGCTCACTGCAACCTCCGCCACCCAGGTTCAAGCGATTCACCTTCCTCAGCTCCCGAGTAGCTGGGATTACAAGCACGTGCCACCATGCCCAGCTAATTTTTGTATTTTTTTTTTTTTTTTTAAGTAGAGATGGGGTTTCACTATGTTGGTCAGGCTGGTTTTGAACTCCTGATCTTAGGTGATCCCCCTGCCTCGGCCTTCCCAAGTGCTGGGATTACAGGCATAAGCCACCATGCCGGGCCTCAGTGGGCTCTTTAAGGGCCAGCAGCAAGCTAAAATCTAGGACTACTGTGGTGCCAGTGATGGTGTTTGTGTTTTGAATCATTTGCTAAGAGGAAAAATATTATTATGTATTTTTTTGCCGATGCTCACTCCTCTCAAATGAAGGTGTTTATATTTATGTCTTTATGAACGCGAAAGGCTTCTTCATTCTCCTTTTGTCCACATGCCTTTCCTCTGTCTGCCTTGGCATGTAAGCTTGTTGTTTTCCCTAAATTAGACAGAAAAGAAGGAAATCTAACTTGAGTGGACCTGGGTCAGGTTTACTTTGGGAAAGATGTCTTTACTATGCTGTTACCTACCACACACTCACCCACTGTGTTTGGCTTTTGGGCGTTTTGCAACCCAAAACATGGGGGAAAGAGAGAGACAGAAAGAAGGGGAAAGGGAATTGCTTTGAAAGTGGTGAAGCTATTCCTGAGCTGCTCTTTATTTTCAGAGCTATGCTGAGAACACCCACTCATACCAGCCACCTAATGAGACTGCTTCCTGGGGGTAATTTATGTATCTCTGACAAGAGAAGGTCCCCTGTGAGGCTGGTATTTATACAACTGCCACCTAGAGAACTGGGAGCCGTGGGTAAAGCAACTCTCGAGGGCAGTGCTTGGAGGCGACTCCTTGTGCAGTACAGAGGTGATTTAGTGAG
The DNA here is from genome assembly GCF_006542625.1 of Nomascus leucogenys. Classification (NCBI taxonomy): domain Eukaryota; kingdom Metazoa; phylum Chordata; class Mammalia; order Primates; family Hylobatidae; genus Nomascus; species Nomascus leucogenys. Next base: position 52,766,782 of record NC_044396.1, on the reverse strand, counting down.
TTAAGACCAGGAGTATAAAGAAATTACTCGAAGGCCCAGTGTTAAAGCGGGGCGGGGCTGGGCTGGGCAGATGGCAGGGAGGTAGCCTGTGGTCATTAGAAGAAGTTTCTGCTAAGGGAGTGTGAGTAGATGTCCAATGCTGTGAGGTGACGCCCTAATAGGCTGATGGTAAAAATGAAGCCACTGGTGTTGAAATGAAAGCTGTTTGATATAAAAGTCAAAGAGGAATGTGAAGGAAGGCAACCTGTGCCTGGGATCTGAGGTTTTCATTTGGCAAACATCCTAGTAAATTACAGTTGACCATCGCAGGAAACATCAAGGCGAAGCAGGCCTGGAGTGTCAAAGGTGGGCAGTAGCGCATGCATGTTTGTATGCCAGCCAAGCGGCGGGGAGTGATCCTTGTCCAAATAGCTGGTAATGCAGCCCATAGGAAGGTAAACTAGTGTGCAGGCTCCAGGGACAGACATCACAGAAGGACGGATGTTCATGGAGCATGGCTGCTGCCCTCCAGGGGAAAATAAAGACCAAGACGATCCGGGAGTGTGTCCACATCTGAGATGGGATGACCAACCTCAACTGGGGCCAGCCTCTGTCCCTTGTGGTGGGACTGATTTTTATTTTCTTTATTCTAATTGTTTGTGTTTTAAAATTTTCTAAAATGGATACCATTTTTGGATTCCGAAAAGCTTTCTTTGAGTGTTCACTAACCCATGACAGCACTTTTTATTGATGTGTACCGGCCATTTCCGTGTCTGCATGTCACAGTTAGGATGCATGGTGGGCACACCTAACTTTTTCCCCTTCTGCTTGTTTCTGGTTAAAGGTGGCATCACACAAAATTGGACTGTGTCGGGAGCTCTTGGGCTACTTCAGCCTCTTTCTCATTCGGTTTGGCAAGGAGGGCAAGCTCTCTGGTAAGAAGGAAGGAACAAATGAATCAGCTAGGAGATGGGGTGGACAGGTGTGAGCAGGGGGCTCGATGCAGGAGTCACAGCTGAGGGGCTGGCCACCCACTGGGCTGTGATGCCTACCACTGTTCTCAGTCACTGGGTTAAGGGTTTGGGGAATGGGAGGTTGCGTCCTTGTTAGGGGAGAGTGGGGGCAAACCACTCATACCTTGGGTGGTCCAGTAATTGCACTTTTGTACCCCCAGCCCTAATCCTGACCCCTCTCCCCTTTACCACTGGCCTGGGCCTGACCACTGACCACCCGCCTGCACCGTTTCCTGTGAATGGAGTGCAAGACCCCAGGGGTCAGGACGCCCCACCACAGCATCATTTCTCCTTGTTAAGGAATATTTGTGGATGATATGAATGAGTTATTAGATTCTTTTTTTCAAGTGTAATGAGATAGTGTAAGAAGGCAGTCTGAGTCTCGTATCTTTTGTTTTCTCTACAGTATGTTTCTAGATATTACAAGGGTTTTTTGTGCGAAATGCTATCAGTTATATTAAAGTAGTTCATAAATGTCCTCAAGAAGCCAGAGGAGGTGGTTTTGAGTTGGAAGTTAAGGGGCTTGTGTAGAGGGTTGTCTGCTAGGCCCTGTGGTGTGCTGCAAAGGCACTGGATGTCTCCGGATCTATTTTTTCATCTATATCACAGTGTAAAACATCCCCCACTCAAGGGGCTGATATTTTTGAGGATCAAATGATATTTATTTTTTGAATGAACTTCAGAAAGTTAAAATTACATGTAAATACAGAAGATATTCTTACTGTGATTTTATTATTTCCAATAATAAGGTTTTATTTTCTCGTTTGAAAGCTGCTACGTATAAGCTGTCTGTGCTGTTTCAATCAGTAAGACCGGCTTTCCCCTTTCTCTAGTTGTGAAAAAACTGGCCGACTTTGAACTCCCTTATGTTAGTCTTGGAAGTTCTGAGGTGGAAAACTGTAAGGTTGGACTCCGAAAGTGGTAAGTAGGTTCTGAAAGTGACAGAGGCATTTGAGGACATTTCACCATTGCCCATCAGGACTTATCAGAGTCCCGTCACATCCTGCTCACAGCCTGACAGCTGGAGACCAAGAACTTAGAGAAGGTTGTAAGAAAAGCAATAAAGGCCAGGTGCTATGGCTTATGCCTATAATCCCAGTACTTTGGGAGACCAAGGCAAGAGGATTGCTGGAGCCCAGGAGTTCAAGATCAGCCTGGGCAACATAGCAAGACCTCATCTCCACTAAAAATCAAAAAATTTAGCCAGATGTGGTGTTGTGCATCTGTGGTCCAGCTATTCAGGAGGCTGAGGCAGGAGACTCACTTAAGCCCAGAAGACTGAGGCTGCAGTGAGCCAAGATTACACCACTGCACTGCAACCTGGGTAACAGTGCAAGACCTTGTCTCAAAAAGAAAAGAGAAGCAATGAAAATGAGAAAGGGTGAAATAAACTAGCTTCTGAATATTTGTCCTAAAGAATAGGATGTTGAGGATGACTTTCAGTAGTCTCAGGTAAATACTCAGGGCCGGGTGGGGTATGAAAATGAGGAGGGTAGCCATCTTTCTGCATCTCTACTGATAGGCGAAGAAGAAAGTAAGACTTGAAAACCAGGGTCAGGGCCAGGGGACATGGATTAAAGCAGGTAATGGTGGGAAATGGCTGGCATTGGGTTTGCTTTGCAATGCATCACTGACTGTATTAATGGAAGGACTTTGTTGATGATTACAACCAGATCTGATTTATTTGTCGAAGTGTGGTATTCCCTGAAGGTGAAGGGTGGATTCAGCCAGTTTGCAGTGAATTTGAACTCTAAGTACTAGGCTTACCCATGCCTAAAGGATGTGTACAGGGCCATCCATATTCCTAGATAGATAGGACACAAGTATCCCTCTGCAGAAAATACTGTCATTTCCTCCAGTAACACAGGGGCCTGTGGAGAACAAAATATTATAGAAAATAGCGCCGAGCAGCAGGATCTTATGCACCCCCAGTCCTATAACCTGCAGCTCCCAGCGTTTATTACCGCGGCTGCAGGGGATTGCTCCTTAGGCTCACTCTCTCGCAGCCCATTTATTCTGTTATCTGAGTACAGAGGTTTTAAAGAAAGGTATTTTGAAATCTAAGCATTCCCTTGACCTTGTGATGCCTTGCTCTAGAGCTCCAGTTTGTGGCTTTGAATTATGGAAGGATATTCCCAGCAAGGCAGTTCATATACTGCTGTTCAGAAGTATCCAGAGGAATGGTCCAGATCTTGAGGTGTGAAACCCTGAGAAGGGGAGAAGGACTCGGTTCCATCCAACGATTTAGAGAGCAGCTGTTCTGGAAGCTGCTTACTATAGTGAGTGGCTGAGCACAGTTTTTCCTGGAATTACAGTATGTGAATCTAAGTTGCGGCTTGCTCAGGTCTTAGCTGCATAAACCTAGCCAAGTTGTTCAAGCTCTCTAAGCCTCAGTTTCTTTATCTGTAAAATGGGAATAATAAAAATAGTTTATTGGATTATTGTAAAATAGTCCCATATGCTCAGTAAGTTTTGGTCATGTTTGTGACTGTTATATTGATGATGATGGTGATTATAGGAAGAAAAAAAAATCTTTGGGGCTTAGATTTTCACTCATATGCTCTTCTGAAAACCTGATATCAAAGGAGAGATGACGATTCTGTTTCTTACCTTGAAGCTTGAATTAGAAATTAGGCATTGCCTATGTCTTTTTTAAATAGGTAAACTCTAGATGATATGTGCAAGAAAAAACATCTACCCCAAATTATAAGCCAGCATCTCAGATCCAGGCAGATTGCCTCTGTTGATGGGAACTGGGAAGAAAAGAGGTTCCACTTCTGTTGTTAGAGCTGAGGATCAGGTCTCTGGAGGGGAGACTCTGGCATAGGCTCCTGCAGGTGCCTTGCCCTTTTTCCAGAGGGACGTCTTGCCGGGTGGGAGCCGGAAGGCTAGCTCCAAAAGCTGAGTGATTCCCAGCAGGTGAAGCCTCAGTGAGGCCTAAGTGGCATCTTAAGGACTTTTCTGTCCTTAAGGAGAGATGCCTGGGTGTATCTCTCCAATGATGATGATATGGCTTCCTCCAGGCCAGAGGGTGCTTGTGCTGGCCTGTGGGAGCCCCAGTCTGGGATGGATCTATTCTCTGCACACAGGGGCCTCTGGGATGTGTGGTTGCATAGTTACCTGGAATGTAAGTAGGGATGCTTCAGTTACTTCTCCCCACCCCGGAACGAAATTGACCTTCAAGCACCATATTTATCCCTTTCCTGGTCTAAGCCAACCCCATTGGTCTATTCACCCTGTTCTTCTGAGCATAGCAATTCTGCTTACCTCTGCCTTCCGGTTGGTAGAGATCAGCCTTCAGTACCCTTTCCTGACAGTTTCAGTCCCTTCTTAACATGCTACTGTGCTTCTACAGTCATTAATTTCAGTTCCTCGTGATTCTGGATCTGATAGGCAGACACGGAGCCTCTTCTATTTGCAAATTACTCTATCAAGATGCGGAGGGGCAACTCTGGATAGGCCCCTGGCCTTGGGGTTCTTCACAGATGATGTCAAGAAAACTTAATCAGAGCGGCAATTGGAATAAACTCAGGGTGCAGAGGAAGCACAGTGGACGGGCAGCTAATACAGCCTTGGGGAGTAGGGACCAGAGGAGGGGGCATTGCATGAGGCTTGCAAAGAAAGGCCAATCAATCAGGGGAGGAGACTGGCGAGGTCCTTGGTCTTCCAGGCAGGGGGAGAGGAGAGAAAACATGGTTGGAATATAGCGTTGGTGGTGGGGTTGGTGAGAGATGGAACTGGAAATGAAAGCGGGGGTGGTCCCGGGAAGGGCCTCGAAAGTGAGTAGAATAAATACCCAACTCCAGGAACCATCAGAGTCTGAAAAGTTTCACAGGAAAGACCACTCTGGTTAGAATGCGGAGCATGAGATTAAGGTCATATGGCTGAGACAGAAAGCCCGGGAAGGAGGCTCCCAGGGTAGCTCGGGCAACAGATGAGGGTGGCCCTGCTGCAGGGTGGTGAATATGGGGGTGGGTCCGTATGGGACAGATGACTATGCCAGGTATTGTGCAGTGGAGAAAGGGAACCCAGGGCTTGGTGGCCAAGAGTGAGGCTGAGTGTGAACAGGGATGCAGACCATTCCCCTAAAGCTTTATTTTTGTGCCTCTTTACTGTCAGAGCCCTCCAGGCAAGAGCTTACAGTGTAAATAAATTAGGAAACAAAAGAGGTGGAGGGGCAGAGTGAAAGCTGGGCAAATGGAGATGCGGCTTCGTTAGAAAAGGGGGCCCTGGTTCATAGGGTAGAGGGCCACCACTTTCCAAAGCACTTGCCAGGTATGCCCATGGGCCATGTCACAGGAATGAATTTCACGCTCCTGAATTTTGCAGGTACATGGATCCATCCCTCGACTCCATGCTGATGGACTGCAGGGCGGCCGTAGATTTGCTCTACATGCAGGTGAGGGTCACCAAGAGCTCTGACAGCACCATAGATCATAGGCCATGTTGGCTTGGAGTCACTAAAAAAATTTTGTGATAGTTAATAATTCTACCTCCATACCTAAAATAGGCAAATTCATAGAGACAGAAAGTAGAACAGAGGTTCCCGGGGGCTGCGGGGAGTGAAGGAGAAGTTGTTAGTGTTTGATGAGTACCAGTTTTTGTTGGGGGGTATGATAAAAAAGTTTTAGCTCTAAATAGTGGTGATGATTATCCAACATTGTGAATGTATATAATGACTCTGAATTTTGTGAACAGTTAAAATGACAAGTTATGTTGTACATATTTTACCACGATAACAATAAAATGTAAAAAGTAGAGGAGTTTAGAGAGAGAAAAGGAACTCTATCTCCATTTTAACAATCCCTCTCTGAATTTTCAGCTGACACACTGTCATCATGAGCCTAGAAAGGATATCCCTGATAACTTAAAGTCACACATGATCCTTAAATCTCACTCTAGCATAGCCTTCTTGCCCCTGAGCCAACAAGCAACCTGCCTGCCATTGGCTCCAGCTGCGTGGGCGTGTGGCCTGCGCATTTGCGTTGGGCCCCGGGCTCAGAGAACCCATGCTTCTGTAATGATCGCTGTTACCATCTTGAAATTCTTCATTTTATTTTTATTTTTTATTTAAAAAATGAAATTTTCATTGGTACATAGTAGGTATATATATAATATTGATGTCTTACATGAGATATTTTCATGCAGGCATGCAGTGTGTAATAATCCCATCAGGGTAAATAAGGTATCTATTTCCTCGAGCATTTATCCTTTACGTTACAAACACTCCAATTATACTCTTTTAGTTATTTTTAAATGTACAATTAATTTTTTTTTTACTGTAGTCATCCTGTTGTGCTAGCAAATACTAGGTCTTCTTCATTCTATTTTTTTGTGCCCATTACCCAAAATTTTTAATTTTTGAACAGCATTTTCATTTTGCGCTAGGTAGACCCTGAAAATTACGTAGTTGGCCCTACCTACTCCTACCCCCAGCCTCTAGTAAAGTAAATTTCGAGCTTGGCCTCAGTTCCCTTCTCCTGCCTCGTGTGATGAAGCTTCTGCCAAGTCGTGGAATGGTCAGCCGGTGCTGCCCCCAACATACACACCCCGGTCACTAGCTGCCCCAGGTGTTCCCACCCACCACACCGCCATCTTCGGAGACCTGATCTTTTCCAGGCTTGGTTCCACAATTCTGGGAAGAAAGCTCAGAAACTTCTTTCAGTGAGTTCCCTGAGAACATCTCACAGTCTATTCTCAGGCAGCAGGCAGGGTGGTGGGTCACAGCCCTGCCCTGCTCCAACCCTTCCCAGACTTTCCATCTCACTCAGGCTAAACCCCAAATCCCAATGTCCTTGTTCTTTTTCCTCCATAGCCTTTCTACCATCTGCCAATGTAAGTATGTGTGTGTGTTGTGTATATTTGTTTACTCTCTCCCTACTGGAATGATTTCTCCATGAAAGTGGGTATTTATTCGTTCACTGCTGCATCCCCAGAAACTGGAACTGTTCCTGGCACGATGTCAGCATTAAGCCCTGTGGTGGGCCTGGCATCGTATTAATTAAGTGCATTATGTCATTAGAGCTTCATAACAACTCTGTAAGGCAGTTGGTACCATCCACACTTTGAGGAAGAGAAACATTAGCTTTGCTGACAAAAGATTGAGTAGTGGGTTTGGATTAGTAGAGGTTGTAGATAAAGAAATTTAACAACACTTATTTACAGGTGCCTTTTATTTAGCGTGATTCTAAGCTGCTACACTTGGTAGCTTTTATAAACTCAGGAGAGAGAGAGATGGTGGATAAGTTATTACTTTTAATGAGCTTTTCAAGTGGAATATTAATAAAACCTACTGGAGTACTTTGGGTATAGAAAAAGGTCAATGGGTGGATTTTGACACCCTGGCTTACCAGAGGGTGTAGAAGAGGGAAAGAAACTTAGCCCATGCCTCCTTAAGTGACTTTTATAGATCAAGACCCTAAAGCTCTTCTAAATTCTAAGAGGGCAAATCAAAATGTCACTTATTAAATGTTTAATGTTCACTATTGTATTTTTATGGCTAGAATATAGCTTTGAGTTCATTCCATATTATACATTAATCCATGTATAATTATGTTCAGCCTGGGAACAGGGGCACACACCTGTAATCCCAGCACTTTGAGAGGCTGAGGCAGGTGGATTACTTGAGCCCAGGAGTTCAAGACCAGCCTGGGCACTATGGCAAAATCCCATCTCTACCAAAAGTATAAAAGTCAGCCAGGCATGATGGTGTGTGCCTGTGGTCCCAGCTACTCAGGAGGCTGAGGTAGGAGGATGGCTTGAGCCCAGAAGGCGGCGGTCACTTAAGATGTGATCACGCCATTACACTCCAGCCTGGGCAACATACCAAGAACCTGTCTCAAAAGAAAAAATCATGTTCAGTGTACTTGATATGAGTTAGAGAAGAATTTTTCCACTTTAAATGTTTATTGAGGCCCATGCTTGCTACTGTATCCTTGTTATTATGATACATTATTAGCTGTGTCTGGTTTGATACCGCGTCCTTGGTTGAGATTGCATCACATAATTCTAATATCGTTCCTGTGGGAAATATCATCTTTATGGCATGTCTTTTGCTTCTCATTGTGATGAGAGGTCAGAGCTTCAAGCATCATAATGTGACTTTTTAAATCTGTCTTCATTAAAGAGTTATAAGCAGAGGGAAATGGATGATGATACTTCCTCTGCTCAAAGCTAAAAAGCAGGTGGCTTCATGGGAGGCACACTGAATTGCAGTTTCAGAAATGAATTCTGTCCCTTGCTCGGCCACTGGTCCTCTCTCTGGGTGACCCTGGTCCAGCCACTGCATCCTTCTGAACCACGACATCTCCCTGTTGAGACGAGGTGGAACTGACATCATCTCTAAGTTTTCTCCAAGCTTTAATAGACTGTCATTCAAACCTTAGCTCATTACCTGGCAAAGTCTCCAAAAAATTGTAGTTGATGTCATAATAATCTTTATCATCATCATTATCATCATCATCATCATCATCATCATTGTTCCCTGAATCTGAGTAGAGGAGCTAAGAAGTCAAAGGTGGGTCCAAGGTCAGCAGGAGAGTTAGGACCACAATCACTGCCTCTTTTGGGAGGCCTGCCTTGGCTCTCCCCAGAAGAAAATGCCTGCCTTCCTCCCACTTCTCCCAACCAGACTCTGAATGGCCAAGGGTAGAGACTGTCTCATTCCTTCTGTGTCCTGGGTGCCTGGGATATGTGAAAGACTAAGAAGCGGCCAGGCATGGTGGCTCACACTTGTAATCCCAGCACTTTGAGAGGCCAAGGCAGGTGGATCACCTGAGGTCAGGAGTTCAAGACCAGCCTGGTCAACATGGTGAAACTCCGTCTCTACTAAAAATACAAAAATTAGCTGGGCATGGCGGCGTATGCCTGTAGTCCCAGCTACTCGGGAGGCTGGGGCAGGAGAATCACTTGAACCCAGGAGGCAGAGGTTGCAGTGATCCAAGAATACATCACTGTACTCGTGCTTGGGCGACAGCACACACACACACACACACACACACAAAAGACTAAGAAGCAGTCATCCTTTAAAAAAGTTAACATGAAAAGCTCTTGAGTTCTGATAAATAATGGAGCCATCATAATTAACTATTAAGGGGCACAGCTTTGATTTTCTAAAGCAGATGTGCCCAGTGATATCCAATGAGTCCCACAGCCTGTTTCCTTTCTTCTCCTCCTCTTTTAGCCTGAGTTTAAAAATGAGAGATTACATTTAAAACTATAAGTAAGTATAAATTTTGAAGGCTCAGTCAATTCTGGGCCTGCATTTCAGCAGGGCCTTGCTGGCCTGGACAGTGATGCAAATTAGAAAAAGGCACCCCATCCTCCAGGTGGGGCTAGCCCTGAGTCGGGGCCCATGGCTTGGTGAGTGGAGGGGGGCTGACCTTTGGCTTCCTGACTCCCCTGTGGCCTAGTGACCTTGTCCAGGCACACACGTCCCTGGCCCTTCTCCACCATGCTTTAGCCAGAGCCGAGAGACCAGTGCCTGCCTTTGAGAGGCATGTGACCTCCATTTTTCACTACTGTGCCCTCTGCAGAGGACACTAGAGCATGTGTGATTGAAGCTCAGGAAGACCATGGCTTATGTGATTTTGCTTGATTTTTAATTTTTTTTATTTTATTATTTTTTCTTTTTTTCTATCTGCAGCACCTTTAGGATGCTTGATTTTTTAAGTTCAGTTCTGCATATGCCCCTCTCAGCCAGTGTTCAGGGAACCATATAACTGAGTAGACTTGTCTAGACTTGACTCTCATTGTCTGGACCTATTCAGAGTAAGGCACTGTATAATATCGCATTTGAGTGATGACTTGTGAACCCATAATCAGGGTCAACTCTTTTCAAAGGTAATGATACAAGGCTGGGCGCAGTGGCTCACGCCTGTAATCCCAGCACTTTGGGAGGCAGAGGTGGGCGGATCACCTGAGATTAGGAGTTTGAGACCAGCCTGGCCAATGTGGTGAAACCCCCTCTCTACGAAAAATACAAAAATTAGCCAGGTGTGGTGACACATGCCTGTAGTCCCAGCTACTCTGGAGGCTGAGGCGAGAGTATGGCTTGAGCCCAGGAGGTGGAGTTTGCAGTGAGCTGAGATCACACCACTGCACTCCAGCCTGGGCAACAGAGTAAGACTGTCTCAAAAAAAAAAAGGCCAGGTGTGGTGGTTCATGCCTGTAATCCCAGAACTTTGGGAGGCCAAGGCAGGCCAATCATCCGAGGTATCTGAGGTCAGGAGTTTGAGACCAGCCTGATCAACATGGTGAAACCCCATCTCTACTAAAAAGACAAAAAATTAGCTGGGCATGGTGATGCATGCCTGTAATCCCAGCTACTTGGGAGGCTGAAACAGGAGAATCACTTGAACCCGGGAGGCGGAGGTTGCAGTGAGCTGAGATTGCGCCATTGCACTCCAGCCTGGGCAACAGGAGCAAAACTCCGTCTCAAAAAAAAAAAAAAAAAGGTAATGAAACAAAACAGTTACGTTACCTTTGCTGTAAGACATCTGCATCTCTGTGTCTGAGGATCCAGTTATTCTGATGGTGAATGACATGTCTTGGGTTAGTACTTACTGCCGTGACTCCTGTTTATCTTTACACAGCCATCCCTTCTTTTTGATATTGTTCCCCTGTACTAACAGCACTTACTGGGCTCTACCATCAAGTACAGTTCAGGAAAGAAGGCAGCGTTTAGTTCTTCACACCCATGCTTTCTTGTATGGTCTGTAGGTTTGGTTTGATGAAGAATTGGCGACACGGAGAAAGCCTTGGGGTGGGTAGCTGCCTACCTGGTAAGAATTCAGTGGCTTGGGCAAGGGAAGGAGGGCTTGGTGTAGTGTCCAGACCTGGGTTTGTTCTAACTCCTGCCACTTACTCACTGGGTCATCTTGAACATCATAACCTCTCTGAACCTCAGTTTACTCATCCGTAAAAGGGTATTGTTCCTCCGCACAGAATAGAGTAGGCCCCTCTCATCCTTGGTCTTGCTATCTGTGGTTTCAGTTACCTGTGATCAAGCATGGTCTGAAAATATTAAGTGAAAAAATTTCAGAAATAAACAATTCATAAGTTTTAAATTGCACGCCATTCTAAGTAGTATGATGAAATGTCTTGCTGGCCCAGAACATGAATCATCTCTTTGTCCAGCTTATTCGTGCTGTCTGCATCATCCACCCATCAGTCACTTAGTAGTGATCTCAGTTATCACTGTCCTGGTATCCCAAAACTTGTGTCCAAGGCCCCAGTTTTACTTAATGGCCCTAAAGTGCAAGAGTGGTGATGCTGGCATATTGTTATACTTGTTCTATTTTCTTATTAGTTATTGTTGTTCATCTCTTACTGTGCCTAATTTATAAATTAAACTTTATCACAGGTATGTATATGCAGGAAAAAATGTAGTATATATAGAGTTTGGTATTATCCATGATAGTACCAGGCATCCCTCCTGGGAGTCTTGGATAGTATCCCCTGAGGATAAGGGGGACCACTGTAGTTGGGAAAAAGTCAATGACAAAATCGATCTAAAACAAGTTTTCGACAAATATTAGTTATTTTTCTTCTCCTCTCTAAATCCCATGTCCTTTTCCCCCAGCCTAAACAGCAATATTTAAGGCGTATTCAGCTTCTCATTCTTCTCTGGGAGATAAAGCATAGCCTCCAATATCACTGAGGGATGTAACAGATAGGCTTATATTCAGACTAAGGTGAAGATAAGTGCCTGATAATTGGCAAAGAATTGCTGGGCATTGCCGTATGTAGGATACTGGGCAAGGCACACTGAGACGATGGGCGTGGGGTCTTCCCTTAGGGGTTGACAGCCTAACTGAGGGACAATGGCCAATTCTGCCCCGTCATGACAAATCAGAGCAGCACAGGCCGAGTGTGTGCGGCTGAGGAGGTGGACAGCTGATTCCATGGCCTCCTCGGGGCCAGACTGGCTAAAGGGGAAGGGAGCTGGGTGCTGAGAGGAGAGAGAAAGAGCACAGGAAAAGGTGCCTAGCCCAGGGAGGGTAGGCTGAGACAACAGGCTTTGTTACTTCCACATTTCATGTTGCTTCACCACAATCCTGACGCGCTTCCACAGGGGGCTGTTGCCTTCCAGGTGATTTCTGCCTTTGAGCCCAGTGTCGTTCTGCTGAAGCCTGCAGTGGATTAGGAGGCAACCAAAAACCCCATTAGGAATTGGGAGTTTGGGAACACTTGCTGATGGTGGTTACCCTAGGCTGACCAGACAGGACCCAACAATATATTCAGCTTTAATTTTTTTAATGTAAAATTAGTTTTTATGTTATAAAAAGTTTGTATATATGGAAGAGTTCAAAAATGAAAGTAGATGACACCCCACATCTTAAATCTACCGGATATATAAACTATTAATTAACTCTTTGGGTGTATTTATTTCGTATACATTTCATGTATTTTCACATCCATTTCCTTGACTCGTAAGTATCCATATGAGGGTTTTTTGTTGTTTTATATTTTTTTGTTGTTGTTTTATAAAAATTAGGGTCTACTACTAGACTCTTACTTGGCAATTTGATATTTTTCATGTACATTACACACATTTCCCATGTTGTTAAATATTCTGTATAATTTTTAATGATAGCATAGCCCATTATTTAGTTATACCCAAACTCAGTTACCTATTTTGGGGCATTTCATAACAGTACCTACATCACAGGGTGGCTGTAAGGATTGCCTTTTGTTCTGAATCAATTAGAACATTGCCTGACACATAGTAAGCACTATACATGTGTTTGCCACTATCAAGTTGAAAATGTTTCATTGTTATAAACAATAGCAGTAATGGCCTTATCAATATATTTTTTCCAATATCTATGTTTATGATTCAAATATACTTATTATTTGGAACTCCATTTTGTCAATTGCCAATACATAGCTGTTGTCCATTTTCCTTTTGGTGATGCTTACATTTTTCCTATTGCTTTATATAAATATTAACTGTTTGATATATATGATGCAATCATTTTCCCTGTTTTTCCATTTGATTCTTAGTTTTGTTCTTGGTGGTTTTCATGTACAGAAGTTTTATGTTTTCACATAATTATATATGACTGTTTCTTCATTATGACATTTTGTTTCTATATCTTAAAAAAGATATTCCCTACCTCAATGTCCGATAAAAATATTTACCTTCATTTTTTTCCTGATTCTTTTATGGTCTTTTACATTTAAATCTTTATCTGGAATTTATTTGATTGGGTGGTGTGGGGAAAGAGCTAATTTTGTTTTCTTTTTTGCCAAGTGTTGCCAATTGTCCCCAAGCTGTTGAACAATCTCTTCTTACTAATTTAAAAAATAAGGCTTATAACATGCTAAATCCCTAAATATATATCCACTTGGGTTTGTTTTTATATCCCTTCATACAAGAGTATTTTTTTGTCAGATTGATTAATTTCTGCTAAGACTGCTAATTTTACAACTTATGTTATTTTAAGGCAATACAGGACGTTGAAAAAGGATGGGCCAAACCCACACAGGCGCAGAGGCAGAAATTAGAAGCTTTCCAGAAAGAAGACAATCAAACAAAGGTGAATCAAATATTGCTCCAAGAGAAATCCCTTGAAAGGGAATTAAAGAAACATATTAGAATTGAACTGTTTCTGTAACTTATAAACCTACCAAGCACTAAAAGTGGGGCTCTTTTTTAAAAAATGAGAATATCTTCATTGATTGTTCTGAGTACAGAATTAGCAAAAGCTTATTGTTTAAAGATTCTAAAAAAAATACAGATGGTATATTGTGAGTCCTCTGCTAAGTTAATTAATATAGATCTTCCGCATTATTTTTAGTGACTACAGAGTATTCCATTTTATGGTTATATTATCATTTGTCTAACCACTTTTCTATTATTGGAAGTCAGGTTGTTTCCAGCTCTTGCTGCTATAAATCACTTTGGCAGCAAGAGCCATGAGGCCCAGGGCTGTGTCTAATTTATACATACTCTGTGTATTCACAGCACCTGGTACAGTTCCTGGCTGAAGTCCCTGAACATTGCAGCCAACATCCTCTTTCTTTGAGTATGTGTTCTATTATTCCTTAGGATATATTTCTAAACATTTGTTTTTAAAGTTTCCATAAAGGTGTTACCAACTCACATACCTCCTGCCCCCAAGCAGCGAATGTGTCTGACAGACAATACGTATTTTAACAGAAGAAATGGCCTCTGTTTTGTTGTGTTGTCTTTTTAAAAATTCTTTTGACTTTGCCAATGTTCACAACTGCAACACTGATTTTTGAACGAAATACAACCAAAATTTAGAGGATTCATTTACATGTAACAGAAAATAATTCTTCAAAGGCTCAGACACTTTGAGATTTTTATTAATGAACTGCAAAAAAAGAAAAAGGAAAGGCACATAGTGCCACAATTTAGTATCCCCCCCCGCCCCCGCCGCCGCTGGCCCAGTGTTCTACCCCAGCTTTGTCACAAAAAAAAGGAGCTCATTTTCTCTGTGTGTTTGTAAATTTTGACAAGTGCAGCTTCTATTTTGATGGATAGAATATTGCTGTTACTTTAGATGCGATTACAAACTGTGTATACCACAACCAAGTCTTCATTACATATCTGCCCTATAAACTTCTTAATTTAGTAAGAATATTGTTCTTACCATGCCCTGCCAAAATATGTATTTGTAGTTTTTCCACAAAATAAATTTTATCTTCTATGATAAACATTTTATCTGAATTTACCATACTATTTGTAATAATGCTATTTGAAAAAAGCTTTGCTTTGAGTACATAAATTGAATGAAAAAAATTAATTATTGTTGAAATTTACTTTCTCTCAAAGCATCTGCATGTACTGATATATAACCAACATTATTTGTTTGTGAAGTTCTTCTGCTAATGGAGCAAACACATTAACAACTATACTTTACATACAAGAAAACTTGAAATGAGTGAAATTAACTTAAAAAAGAGTCATTTGATCTAAATCAGAGAAAGGCTGTGGTCCATGGGCCACTATTTTTGTAAATAAAGTTTTATTGGCACACAGTTATACTCATTCATTCATGTATTGTCTAAGGCTGCTTTTGTGTTGCAGTGGCAGAGGTAAGTAGTTGCAACAGGGACCATATGTCTGTATAGCTATAAATATTTACTAGATAGTTCTTTACATAAAAGTTTACCAGTCCCTGATCAAAATGAAAATATATTAATATAAACATACTTTCTGCAGCTGTGTATGTTAAATTGTCTTTTTTAGGTACAATCTTAACTAATTTTCAAGTAGAGAATCCTTGTAGGATTCTGTCTTCTGGTGTTCGTATAGTTAGTAAAATCACAACACCCTTTTATTGAATGTCAAATGCCAACAGGCATTTTACATAAGTTACTTACTCATCAACAACTTTCTTGCAAAATAGAGCTTCACTTTTAATTAAACAAACACTTTCATTTCTTTTAGCTCATTGCAGCCAAGAGATTATTACAATTTTAAAGAAGTGTTATCAAATAATAAGATAAACAATTATAAATTTATACCATATCAGTTAGAAAGTGTCATAGCAAAAGCATGACACTACTCTCTGTCTGCTCTGTGACAAGATGACTCAGCTCCTGCCCCCAATCACTGCACAAGTACCATGTACTTGCAACCTGTCCTTTCTGATGTTTCTCACTGACCCAACTGAAGCCCAGCACCTTAATGCATCTCCCAAGCTGAAGCCTGGACCATAGCACAATGAGCTGGCACATGTGGCTGGATGGGACAATGGCTTTGAATACTCCTGCCAGCATGAGATCAGGAGTCAGCTGTCCCTTACTGCTCCTGTCTCGGCCTGTTTCACTTTATCAGAGAACACCTCCGGAGTCCTTGTAAAGGAGGTGTGAGTTACCTTGCTTCAGGAAAGGATCACAAGTTGTCACTAGGTAGTCTTCTTTCTGATTTAACCATGTGCTAAAGTGGGAACTCTGTTCTCTGCATGCACATCTCACATACCATTAGGCCAAGCCCGTGGCGAAAGCTGGAAGAACAGAATGGAGGTCACCAAACCTATACCAGCTTATTTAAATGCAATCATTAATAAAATGAAAAGCCCTGGATAAACGTTAACGTGACAGGATGGCTTGATCAGTGGTGTGACTGCAACTGTCCTCAGTTCTTAGGTCACTTCAGAAGCAGAGGGCAAAGCTAAATTTTAAAAGTCTTCCCTGGGCAACTGGGAGCTCTCCGGAATTCTATGTAGAAAGCAGACCAGCTCGTGCCCTCATTGCCATTTCTAAAATCTCTTTCTCTGGCAATTAATACCACCATCATATAAAGCAGCCTGTAGAAATGAACTACTTTTCTCCCTACATAGATCTCAGCTTAGTTTTTTAAAAGCCAACATTTTAGGCCAGGCACAGTGGTCACATCTGTAATCCCAGCACTTTGGGAGGCTGAGGCAGGCGGATCACGACAAGGTCAGGAGATCGAGACCATCCTGGCCAACATGGTGAAACCCTGTCTCCACTAAAAATACAAAAATTAGCTGGGTGTGGTGGCATGTGCCCGTAATCCCAGCTACTTGGGAGGCTGAGGCAGGATAATCACTTGAACCAGGGAGTCGGAGGTTGCAGTGAGCCGAGATCGTGCCGCAGCACGCCAGCCTGGGTGATAGAACGAGACTCCCTCTAAAAAAAAAAAAAGCCAACGTACACTTTTTTGTTTACTTGCTATTATAATCTGCTGAGACAGAATCATATCTGTTCATGCATTTTATGGACTCTTTTCTTCATTCTTCATTTACTCATGGAATATTTTCATTTCCACTGTGTACCAAGCACCATAACAGGGGCAGGGACACAATGGTGAAAGAGGCAGGAATGGTCCCCTCCCTGGAAGGACACTCCATGAATTTCCCCTGGGCTTCTGATGAGCACCAGGGGCATTATCTTCATTTGTACGATCAAGAAAAGGAGCTTGCATTGTGACTCAGTTCCATGTATTATCCTAGAATGGCAGTAGCTTCTGACATGAGGTTTTCATCTGTTTCAAGTGGTCTTTTGCTTCCTCTTGCCTCCCCTCTCCCAACATCACCCTCTTTGGAGCAGTTTTTGGAGCTGGCCCGGGAGGTACAGCACTATGGATACCTGCAGCTGGATCCTTGTACCTGTGACTACCCAGAACCAGGCTCTGGAGCTGTTCTTTCTGTTGGCAATAATGAGATCAGCTGCTGCATCACCCTGCCTGACAGCCAGACCCAGGACATCGTTTTCCAGATGAGCAGGGTGAAGTGCTGGCAGGTCACTTTCCTTGTGAGTATCTTGGCACCTTGCTTTGCCTATGACTTAAAAATCCTAGTACCCTTGGATGACAAAGTTGACACTAGGGAGACAGGTTTGCCATTTGAATCTGTACCTTGAGTGGAGTGACATCTAAGCCACATTTAATATCACCTGGTGGTAAAACCTATCTGTAGTCTGATGCACGTTCCCCACTCAGAGAAGCAGAGACATTGATCTTTCCACCTTCCCAACAGCAGGCCTCCCTACTGCTTGAAGGGTGGCTGTAGTAGTAACAGCAGATGGCAATAACAGCTACCATTTATTGAGCACTTACTACGTGCTCAGTGTTGACAAGGTCTCTACCCTTCAAGACTGGCACTGACTGGCAGGGCTCTTCTTACAACACCTTGGCATCATGCTTGCATTGCCAGCTCCTCCCAAGAGAAACCCTTATTAGATTTATTGAGTGCCCACTTTGTACCAGGGGCTGCACTGCACTGTCTCATCTATTATTTAATTCAGCCTATAAGACCCCAGTGAGCTAAGTGGTGTTATCTCTTTACACAGGAAACTGAGGTTAACTAATAGAGGACAAAAGCTATCAGAGCATGACACCCACTTGTTAAATCCATGAAATCCCTGGGGATTTTTTAGCTGGGCTCATACTTGACCTCTCTGTGGCATTCTATACTGTCAACCATTTCTTACTTCTTAAAAATCTCTCTCCTTTCTCCCCTACTTTTGTAGGCCACTTCTCCCTCTGAGCATTCCTGAAATTCTGGTGTTTCTGGCATTGCATTCTAGCATCATTCCTCTACATATTCTCTGAAATCAATGCCCAGACCCTTCTCAAAGGCCCAGTTTTTCTACCTCTGATGCCTTCAACCAGGTGTCTCACAGACATCTCAAACACAGCCTTTCCCCAAAGCAGAAGTATCCTTTCCTCCTTATGCCTTTCATGGGGTTCTTCTGCCTGTGTTCCCTCCTTGGTCAAGGGAACTTCCATGACCACACCCTAATTGCCAAACCAGAAATCTTGAAATTATCTCTGACTTTTCTCTTTCTCTGACCCTACACATTTAAGTACTAATGGAGGCCTATCCTTTCTATACTTTGTCGTCCCTCAAAAGTCTGCCTTACCAGCCCAGGCAACATGGCAAAATCCCATCTCTACAAACTAACACAAAAATAAGCCAGGCATGGTGGTGTGCACCTGTGGTCCCAGCTACTGGGGAGGATCCCTTGAGCCTGGGAGGCAGAGGCTGCAGTGAGCTGAGATTACGCCACTGCACTCCAACCTAGGCAACAGTGAGACCCTGTCTCAAAAAAAAAAAAAAAAAAAAAAAAAAAAAAAAAAAAAAAATTCCCTCTATCTCCGCACTCACAGCTTGGTCTCAACATGCCCTATGTGGATGTATTGAACAGTTTCCTAACCCTTCTCCCTACACCACTCTTTCCTCCTGGAAGTCAGAGAAAATATATTGTATGATCTTAGCCCTTTGAAACGTATGGAAACATGTTTTGGGGCCCCAAATTTGATCTATCTTGATAAATGTTTCACATGTATCTTAAAAGAATGTGCCTTCCGTTTGGGGTAGAACATTCTATAAATATCAATTGCCTTAGGGATTGGCTCATTTTTGCTCTGCATAATTTGCTGGAAGTTCATCCAGGTTGCTGACTATATCAGTAGTTTGTCTCTTTTTATTGTTGAGCAGCAGTCCATGGTCTGGAGGTGCCGAAGTTTGCTTAACCATTTACTCATTGAAGAACCACTGGTTGTTTCTAGTTTTTAGCTATTATGAATAGAGCTGCTATAAATCTTCACATACGGGTATTTGTCTGACCATGAATCTTCATTTTTCTGGAATAAATGCCCAGGAGTGCAATTGCTGGGTCATACGGTAATTGCATGTTTACTTTTTTTTTTTTTTTTTTTGAGACGGAGTCTTGCTCTGTCGCCCAGGCTGGAGTGCAGTGGCGTGATCTTGGCTCACTGCAAGCTCTGCCTCCTGGGTTCAGGCCATTCTCCTGCCTCAGCCTCCTGAGTAGCTGGGACCACAGGCGCCCACCACCACACCCGGCTAATTTTTTGTATTTTTAGTAGAGACGGGGTTTCACCGTGTTAGCCAGGATGGGCTCAATCTCCTGACCTCGTGATCCGCCTGCCTCAGCCTCCCGAAGTGCTGGGATTACAGGTGTGAACCACCGCACCCGGCCAAATGTTTACTTTTTAAAGAAACTGCCAAATTGTTTTTGAGAATGGCTATATCATTTTACATTCCCACCAGCAATGTATGAGTGAATCAGTTTTCTGCATTCTCACCAGCATTTGGTGTTGTCACTATTTTTTTTATTGTAGTCATTCTAATATATGTGTAAAGATATTTCATTGTGTCTTAAGTTTGCATTTCACTATGGCTTATGATGCCGAATATCTTCATGTGCTTATTTGCCATCTGTGTATCTTCTTTGGTAAAATGTCTTCTCATATCTTTTACCCATTTTTGAATTGGATTGTTGGCTTTTTACTGTTGAGTGTTGAGAGTTCTTTATGTATTCTAGATACTTGTTCTTTGTTGGCCATGTGGTTTCCAATTATTTTCTCTTACTCGATAGTTTCGGTTTTGTTGTTGTTATTGTTGTCATTTGTTTCTTTCTTTGTTTTTATTTTTGTTTTGAGACAGAGTCTTGCTCTGTCACCCAGGCTGGAGTGCAGTGGTGCAATCTCAGCTCACTGAAGCCTCCACCTCCCAGGTTCAAGGGATTCTCCTGCCTCAGCCTCCCAAGTAGCTGGGATGACAGGCATGTGCCACCAGGCCTGGCTAATTTTTTGTATTTTTAGTAGAGATGAGGTTTCACCATGTTGTTCTGGCTGCTCTCAAACTCCTGACCTCAAACAATCTGCCTGCCTCGGCCTCTCAAAGTGCTGGGATTACAGGTGTGAGCCACCACAACTGGCCCACTCTATAGTTTTTCATCCTCTTAAACAAGGTCTTTTGCAGCTCAAAAATTTTTAATTTTGATTAAATCTAATTCATCAGTTTTCCTTTTTTGCATTGTGCTTTTGCTGTCAAGTCCAAGAACTCTTTGATAAATCCTGTTACAGATGCTGAAGTTTTTCTATTTTTTTTTTCCTAAAAGTTTTAGAGTTAGGGGTTTTACATGTCAGTTGATGATCCATTTCCAGTTAATTTTTGTATGGAACATGAGACTTAGGATAGGGTTATCAGGCCAGGCGCAGTGGCTCATGCCTATAATCCCAGCACTTTGGGAGGCCGAGGTGGGCAGATCGCTTGAAGTCAGGAGTCTGAGACCAGCCTGGCCAACATGGAGAAACTCTGTCTCTACTAAAACTACAAAAATTAGCTGGGCGTGGTGGTTCACACTTGTAATCCCAGCTATTTGGGAGGCTGAGGCAGGAGAATCTCTTGAGTCCGGGAGGGGGAAGTTGCAGTGAGCTGAGATCACGCCACTGCACTCCAGCCTGGGAGACAGAGCAAGACCCTGTCTCAAAAAACATAAAATAAAATAAAATAAAAATAAGGTGGTTATCCCCCATCCCCAACCTTTTGTTTGTTTGCCTCTGGAGGTCCAGTTGCTCCAGCACCATTTGTTGAAATGACTGTCTGTCCTCAATTGAGTTATTTTTATACCTTTGTCAAAAATCAGTTGGGCATGTTTGCATGGGTCTGTTTCTAGGTTCTCTGTTCTGTTTGGCTGATCTATGTGTATATTCCCCCACCAGTATCACATGTGTCTTTCTCTGTAACAGCTTTATTGAGATATAATTCACATACCATACAATTCACCCATATAAAGTATACAATTCAATGGTATGGCATTTAGTATATTCACAGAGTCGTGCAGCCATCACCACAATCAATTTTAGAACACTTTATCATCTGAAAAAGAAGCCCCATGCCCTTTAGTTGTCACCTTCCTATCCCCCCAGCCCTAAAAAACCACTAATCTACTTTCTGTGTCTATAGAATAGATTTGCCTATTCTGGATATTTTATATTAATGGAATCATATAACATGTGATCCTTGTGACTAGCTTTTTACTTAGCATGTTTCCAAGGTTCATTCTTGTAGCATGTATCATCAGTACTTTACTATTTTTTATGGACAAATAATATTCCACTTTATGGTTATAGCACATTCTACCCATTTATCCACTGATAGACATCTGGGTTGCTTCTATATTTTCCTGTTATGAATTATGCTGCTATGAACATTTGTGCACAAGCTTTTGTGTAGACATATGTTTTTATGTCTCTTAAGTATATACCTAGGAGTAGAATTATCATTAGATCAAATGATAATTCTGTGTTTAACTTTTTGAGGAACTGCCAGCCTAGTTTCCAAAGTGGCTGCACCATTTTATATCCCCAGCAGCAGTGGAGGGTTTTGATTTCTCCTCATCCTTGCCAGTACTTGTTATTAATTTTTTATTATAGCCAACCTAGTAGATAGATGTGACATGGTATCCCACTGTGATTTTATTT
Source organism: Nomascus leucogenys (assembly GCF_006542625.1). Lineage (NCBI taxonomy): Eukaryota > Metazoa > Chordata > Mammalia > Primates > Hylobatidae > Nomascus > Nomascus leucogenys. The sequence continues at coordinate 52,745,056 of NC_044396.1, read as the reverse complement.
ATCTCAGTATTTTTTCTCTCTCTGCTTTATTTGGGGTTGTTTCTATTGCTATAGCTTTAAGATTATTGATATTTTCTTCTGTAATGTCTAACATTGCTATTTATCCCATCCAGTGCATTTTTACTTCTAGTGTTGTATTTTTCATCTCTAGAAGTTCTGTTTAGATCTTTTTTATATCTTCCATTTCTCTCCTTATCATGCTTCTATTTTTCTCCAAATTCCTGAGTGTATGGAACATACTTTAAATAGCAGTTTCAATATTTTTGCTACTAATTCCATCATCTCTGTCATTTCTGGATCTAATTCTACTGATTGATACTTTTTTCTTTTTACTTTTTGTTTGTTTGTTTGTTTTTATCACCTGGCATTGAGTATGCACTATTGATTGATTTTTCTACTGTTTTCAGATCATATTTTCCTCCTCCTATGCATGTCAGATAATTTTTTGTTGTATGCTAAACATTGCGAATTTTACATTGTTGAATGTTGCATTTTACTGAATTCCTTTAAAGAGTATTAGATTTTATTCTGGCATTCAGTTAAATTACTTAGGATTGGCTTTAGTTTTTTTTTTTTAAGAGACAAGGTCTCACTCTGTTACGCAGGTTGGAGTGCAGTGGCACAATTATGGCTCACTGCAGCCTCAACCCCATGGGCTCAAGAGATCCTCCTTCCTCAGCCTCCCAAGTAGCTGGGACCACAAGCATGTGCCTATGCCCAGCTAATTTTCATTTTTTGTAGAAACAGGGTCTTGCTATGTTTCCCAGGGTGGTCTTGAACTCCTGGTCTCAAGCAATCATCTGCCTCACCTTCCCAAAGTGCTGGGATTACAGGCATGAGCCCCCATGCCTGGCCAGTTTTACTTTTTTGATGCTTGCTTTTAAGCTTTCTTTTTTTCTTCTTCTTCTTTTTTTTTTTTTTTTTTTTTTTTTTTTTTTTTTTTTGAGACAGAGTCTCGCTCTGTCACCCAGGCTGGAGTGCAGTGGCACGATCTCGGCTTACTGCAAGCTCTGCCTCCCGGATTCAAGCCATTCTCCTGCCTCAGCCTCCCAAGTAGCTAGGACTACAGGCGCCTGCCCGCCTTAATGAAGTTGCAGAGTAATCTTTAGTCTAGGGCTAATTTAGCCCTTTATGCCTTAGCTACCATTCTTAGTGCTCTACCTGACATCTTGTCTATTGTCTCTCTGCCCTGGCCAATGGGAACATGAACTCTTTCCATCCTTGTTTGTGAGCTCCTGCAATTTCCAACCTACTGCTTTCCGGATGTTCTTTCCCCAGCCTCATGTAGGTTTACTCTATACATGCATAGATCATTATTCAGCCAAAGGTTTGTCAAAAACTCCCTAGAGCTCTTGCTGTGTTTAAAGCCCTAGTCTTTGGTATTCTGCACCACAAATTCCAATCTCAACTTCTTGAAACTTTTACCCTTTCTCCTCCACTCATTAAGACCCCTGGACTCTGTTTGGGTTCCCTGTCTTTGTGTTATATCCTGGAAACCTCTTCAGGTGGTAAGCTGGGATAATTATGGGTCTCACTTCATTTGGTTTTCCTTCTCTCTGGGTTAACAGTACTGCATTATCTGTTGTTCAGTGTCTGAAAACAGCTGTTTTCCAATTCATGTTTTGTTGTTGTTGTTGTTATTGTTTTCGAGATGGAGTCTTACTCTGTTGTCCAGGCTGGAATGCAGTGGTGCAATCTTCGCTCACTGCAACCTTCACCTCCCAGGATCAAGTGATTATCCTGCCTCGGCCTCCCAAGTAGCTGGGATTACAGGCACCAGCCACCACACCCAGCTAATTTTTTGTGCGTTTTTAGTAGAGGTGGGGTTTCACCATGTTGGCCAGGCTGGTCTCAAACTCCTGACCTCAAGTGATCAGCCTGCCTCAGCCTCCCAAATTGTTGGGATTACAGGCATGAACCACTGCACCCAGTCTCCAATTCATGTTTTAACTGATGCTGTCAGACCAATATTTCTAAAATATAAATCTAATTCCTGTTTTTTGGAGATAAGGTCTTGCTGTGGTGCCCAGGCTGGTTTTGAACTCCTGAGCTCAAGAGATTCTCTTGCCTCAGCCTCCCAAAGTGCTGGGATTACAGGCATGAGCTACCACACCTAGCTGAAACCTCTTAAAGAAAATCTGTTGCCCTTAGGATAATGTCTGTTGCCCCCTAGGGGGAAAAATATCTTTTTTCTTTCCCTATTTCTTTTTTGTGTACTGCATATAATCTGTAGGAAGGGATCCTTAGCTTATAAAACCTGTAAGAGTTAGGGCTCTTTGTTGGCAAGCAATAGAAACCAACACATTGGACTCTAGTGGAAAACGGGATTTATTGGAAGGATATGGAGTAATCTTCAGATTCAAAGGAAAAACGGATGCAGAGGCTTTAGAAGGTTAGGAACCAAAGGAGCTCAAGCTTTCTAAGAAATAGGAACTCTATCAGGACCTACCATTTGGGTCTCTCTGACTGGAATAACATGAGGAGCATAGAGAGTTACTTGTCCACTTGGCCTGAAATTTGGTCATATGCCATCCTCTGACTTTTCATTCCCTGACAGTCCTACATAGATAGCCAACAGTGGAAGAGGGATGGTTTTTCCAAGGGTATTTGAGACTCCATTACTAGGAAAAAGAATGATGGATGCTGCAAAGCAAAAATCACAGATGTTGCCTACCAGACTTTCAGGATCTGGTCCTAAGCCTCTTCTCATATCACCCTCCATGCCTTGGAGCCTGTGCTGCAGCCATATGCACAGCCCCTTGTAGTGTCTCCAACATGCCTCAGGACATTTGCACTTGCTATAATATTTCCACTTTCAAAAATCACCTCTCACCTCCCCTACACAATACCAAAATAAAACCACCACAACAAACTTGGGTAGTTTCTACCTCTGCTCAGATTGCCCTTCCGGGAAGTCTTCCTTTGCCCTCCTAGCCTGGGTTAGGTGCCCCTCCTATTTACTTCCATAGACCTGTGTTTCCTTCCTAACACTTAACTATTAATATATCAAACTGTGGTGATTTACTTTCATGGCTCCTCCATAGACTGATACCTTCTTGGAAATAGGGACAGTCTCCCTCATTTTGATATTTTGCCCAACACATTAATGGGCTTTTTTTTTTTTTTTTTTTGAGACAAAGTCTCACTCTTGTTGCCCAGGCTGGAGTGCAATGGCATGATCTCGGCTCACTGCAACCTCTGCTTCTCTAGTGCAAGTGGTTCTTCTGCCTCAGCCTCCCAAGTAGCTGGGATTACAGGTGCCTGCCACTACGCCTGGCTAATTTTTGTATTTTTAGTAAAGATGGGGTTTCACCATGTTGGCCAGGATGGTCTTGAACTCCTGACCTCAGGCGATCCGCCCGCCTCGGCTGGGATTTCAGGTGTGAGCCACTGCGCCCAGCAAATTAATGGGCATTTAAATTTACATCAAATATAAAATATTTTCCTTTTTAGGGAACTCTGCTGGATACAGATGGGCCCCAGAGGACTCTCAACCAGAACTTAGAGCTCAGATTTCAATACAGTGAGGATAGTTGGTGGCAGTGGTTTGTTATTTACACCAAACAGGTGAGTTCTCAGAGCAGACCTTGAACACTCTCTGTGCTGAAATACTGTCTTGCTTGCTAGGGTGGATGAAGCACATGACCCTAACCCAATTAGAGCAGGACACTAAAGTGTTCTATGCACTCTCGTTTGGGACTGTAATACCTTTGATTTTGTTTTATATTTCGTTTTATTTTACTAGTCACCATGGCCTTTGTATCAGTTAGAAATGAATTTAGTTACCAAGTAATAGAAGATTCAACCAACAGTGGCTTAGACCAGGAGTCCATAGACTTTTTCTTAAAGGACCAGATAGCAAATATTTTAGGATTTGAGATCCATACAGTCTCTGTTGCAACTGCTCAACTCTGTTAAAAGCAGCCATAGGCAGTATGTAAACAAGCGGGTCTGGCTATGTTCCAATAAATCTTTATTTACAGAAACAGATGGTGGCCTAGCCTTGTTTGCCAACCCCTGACTTAGGCAATACAGATTTTTATGATCTTAGTTAATAAGAATACTGAAGGTAGATGATTGGCATCCCTATTATTCTCTTGACCTTTTCCAAGCAGATAAAAAGCCACTGGTTGAGTATCCCTTATCCCACATGCTTAGCACCAGAATTGTTTCCAATTGCAGATTTTTTTAAATCTTGAAATATTTGCATATACATTCATGTGGTACATACCATTTTGGTCAATGACAGTCTGTATATATGGCAGTGGTCCCATAAGATTATAATACACTATTTTTACTATAGTTTTTTATGGTTTTTTTTAATGTTTCACCTTTTTCCTGTAGTACCTTTTCTATGTTTAGGTGATACACATACTTATCATTGTGTTACAATTGCCTCAGAATTTATTCAGTACAGTAGCATACTGTACAGGTTTATAGCCTAAGAGTGGGAGGCTCTATCATCTAGCTTAGGTATATAGCAAGCTATACCATCTAGGTTTGTGTAACTACACTCTATGTTGTTTGCACAATGACAAACTTGCCTAATGATGCATTTCTCAGAACATACCCCCATCATCATTAAGTGATGTATAACTGTATATAATGAGGTATCTTGAGGATGGGACCCAAGTCTAAACATGAAATTCAATTATGTTTCATATACACCTTAAACACATAGCCTGAAAGTAATTTTATATGACATTTTAAATAAATTTGTGCATGGAACAAAGTTTGTGGGCATTGAGCCATCAGAAAGCAAAGATGTCACTACCTCAGCCACCCATGTGGACCATCTGTGGTTGTTGAGCATCACCATCATTCCTGACTCTGAATTTATATGCTACTGATAAGCAATCCATTTCTTGTACTTATTCACATATAAATAATCAACAGTAGAAAATATGACATACCATTAATGCAGTGAAAAATTATGTGTTCAGGGTAGCTAATCAGCACAATAGCATCACCAGAATACCTGTATCAGCTGTGAAACCTGTGAAACAACAGCAACAGAATCTGTGCTGTACACCTGGATTTTGACTGTTACTAGTCACAGGAGATCAGGTGTGGAATTTCCCACTCATGGCATCATTTAAGTGGCTCAAAAAGTTTCACATTTTGGACTTTTGGATTAGGGATGCTCAATCCATATCTCTCTTATCTGGAAAGCAAAAGTTTTACCCCAGAAACCCCCCAATAGACTTCCTATTATGTTTCAATGGCCAGAAATGGATCATATGACCACTCCTAGCTGCAAGGGAGTCTGGGAACCAAGCATCTAGCAAAGAGAAACAAGATTTATGATTGGCTTAGAGTAAGCATGAACTATTGCCTGGGGGTGAGCATGTTATCGTCCCAAACAAAATCAGTGTCTCTTAGGAAAGAAGAAGGGGCAATGGCTGTTGGGTAGCCAACTATCCATGTCTACCATAGGCTTTTAACTAAAATTGGAGTAGAAATGCTAAAAAAGAGAAAATCTAAATGCCAGATCCAATTGAAAAGTCCTTTTTACTAAATTAAGCCATTTCAAATTGGAACCAAAATTGTAGATGTTCTAAAATGGAATCAAAATAGTAAACTCTTTGCATTGATGTCATATTCAACTTGAGTCTCTGGTGATCAGGCTAAGTTCCATGGAACATTCTGGTTCAGAAACCAAGGCCCCTTTTGACTCTTTACTTCTAGTATAGTTGAGTCATTATATCAAAGTCCTCTGAAAACATGAAGTACTAAGCCAAAATTCTAGGTTAAAGGAGTGGGTCCTTAGGTACACCTTAAATATGAAACATCTTTAGGGAAATGGTAGACTGGTTTGCTAAGGCAAGATTATCAGTCATTTGGAGAGACAGAGAGATTTGGGTAGTAAAACTACCTCCCAACCTCAGAATGCTAAGTGCGGTTAAATTTTACTATGATTTTTAAATCTAGTCAGTAGCAAATGAGTTTAAACCACAATAAAGAGGTGCAATAAACATTCTTTCAAAGGATTCCTGGTAAGGTCTTATTTCCCCTGGAGTGTGAGTTTTACACTCAAGTACACCCAAGGGCTACTTTTTAAAAACATTATAATTTTTATGGATATATAATAGTTGTACACACTCAAGGGCTACTTTTGCAAAAGGTGGAAATGTGACTTGTGTGCTTTGCAAATACAAATGAGGGCTTGGGCCCAAATCTTTTTGAGACCTTTTAAATGAAATCTGAATCCTTGGCCAGGCGCAGTGGCTCATGCCTGTAATCCCAGCACTTTGGGAAGCCAAGGCCAGCAGATCACTTTAGGTCAGGAGCTTAAGACCAGCCTGGCCAACATGGTGAAACACCATCTCTACTAAAAGAACAAAAATTATCTGGGCATGGTGGCAGGCACCTGTAATCCCAGCTACTCGGGAGGCTAAGGCAGGAGAATCCCATGAATCTGGGAGGCGAAGGTTGCAGTGAGTCAAGATTACAACACTGTGCTCCAGCCTGGGCGACAGAGCAAGACTCCGTCTAAAAAAAAAAAAAACAACAACAACAACAACAACTCAATCCTTTTACTTTGTCTTTTTTAAATTTTTTATTCATTTTCAATCTTTTCATATTTAATAAACCTGACAGTTTATAGCAGAGTCCTGGCCTATGTACTTGTGTACATTGTATAGGAATATGGAATTGGTCTGCATCTTATTGGACACTATTAAACGTCCTTCCTAGCTGCATTTGCTCGGGGTTTTGTTGTTTATTTTATTATCTCGTTTTGCATAGGTTACATATATGCACATATAAACAGGGCTAGTTCTTAGCAAAACTAGGAAATCAAAATGTTTGCACAAATGCCACATCTGTTAATTCTTTTAAAAATTGATGTCAGCCCTTTTTTCTCTCTTCCCTCTTTTCCCCTTTTAAATAAAATTGATTCCTATAATGCTGTACACCCCTGCAAGACATTGAGAGCTATATGTAGCCCATTTTCCCTCTAATTCTGCTTTCTGTGTTCTCCCCTCCAAGAACTTCCTACTTGGCTACCACCCCAGCCTGTGCTTTCTCTCACTCTCTCCTCCCTTCTCCTCTCCATCCTCCCCTCTAACCCCTGACCACCCCTGAACACAGCCCTGCGCTAAATTCTTATAGCCTCAACTTTGATTGGCAGTTGTCCCAAACCTTAGTAGGGCCAAAGGAGAAAACAGCAAGCCAAGAATTAAGAGCAGGACAAGAGAGAAAAAGGATTAGTGGGAAAGGAGCAAATGGGAAAATCATAGGGAACCTTCAATTTTGCTCATAGTATTGAAGAGCCTGGAATAAGGAAGCCCAGCTTTTGTGTAGCAAGTTGTACAACTATGAGTGTCTTGGCACTAATGGTGATTAAGCCACGAAGGATAGTGAAGGTGACTATCAGTCTAGAACATGAGTGATTAAAGATACTAGAAAAATAAGAAAGTGGGCCAGGCACGGTGGCTCACACCTATAATCCCAGCACTTTGGGAGGCGAGGCAGGTGGATCACTTGAGGTCAGGAATTCGAGACCAGCCTGGCCAACATGATGAAACCCCGTCTCTACTAAAAATACAAAAAAATTAGCTGGGCGTGGTGGCAGGCTGAGGCGGGAGAATCGCTTGAACCAAGGAGGCGGGGGTTGCAGTGAGCCAAGATCGCAGCCACAGCACTCCAGCCTGGGTGATGGAGTGAGACTATGTCTCAGAAAAAAAAAAAGACAAAGAAAAAGAAGAAAGTGAAGTGAAGAAAAACAGCTAATCTTTTTTTCAGTTTAGTAAAAGCAATAAGGTGCTAATATATTCCTTCAAACAAACCAGTTACTTTTATGCCCAATAGAGATCTCTCAATGATTATGTATACAATGTCTAGAATTAAATGTAGGATTGACCATCATCAGTTCATCTCATTATAATAATAATAATTAGTTTTTATTGTTTGTTGCTCATAAAACATGATCTGCTTACAAAATAATAGAAAACATGGGATGCAAGGGGGTGAGTTTTAAGAGGAAAAATGTTAATAGTGAGATCCTGGTCATTTTTCATTTCTGTAAAAAATTTGCTGTAAATATATCCACATAATTGAGAAAATTTATAGTTACTTGCTAATTGGATCTTATGAAAACTTCTAGATGTTAACGAAGAAATCTAAATTCTCGAATGTGTGTTATTGGAGGACAGAGTCAAAATCTGCTTTGTGGTGTGAGGAGGGAAGAAAGAGAGTGAAGATTTCTTCAGTTACAAGAGTTCTTTATTCCTGCATTTCTTAGGCTTTTTTGCTGAGTAGCTGCTTGAAAAAGATGATCTCAGAAAAGATGGTAAAGCTAGCTGCTGAGAATCCAGAAATGGTGAGTGCTCTTATCTATGTATATTTTTCACTTTATGTTCCCACCATCAGCCAACAGTTGGAGACCAAACTACACTCACGAGCTCCCTGGGCCAGCAGGTCTAGTCCCAAAGGGAGGACTCCAAACCACAGAAGCAAGCTCCTCTTCCCTCTGGTAGCTCAGTGGTCAGGATGGCCTGTCTTTAGAAAGACAGGGCGGAAGGAAGCCTGTCTTTAGAAAGACAGGGCGGAAGGAAGCCTGTCTTTAGAAAGACAGGGCGGAAGGAAGCCTGTCTTTAGAATTGAAGTCATTTTTCCAATGAGAAGTCATCTTCGGGTTACTGAGAATTCTAACCCTCGACTTTGTATTGTTTTATTTCAGCCTTCTCTGACATGGAGGCTTTCAGATTTATTATAGAAGCTACATCTTCAAGTCAGGGTCTTGAGGGGGTCTTTAACACAGTGGGGATGATCTTATTATAAGTTTATCTCTAGAAAGAATCCATAGCTTCTTGATACTTCCATTGTGCCAAATGAAAATGCCTTTAACAGTTGGGGGAAGTAGTAAAATAAACTCTCAAGGCTATTTTTTTCCCTCAATATAAAATTAAACTTTATTGTTCTAGTGTTTATTTATTATTATATTTATTAAAGGCCTAGTAACTCATCAAAAAGTTTGGTGAGAAGGCTGTGAAAAAATTAGATTTTAAACTGTTTTAATTGCCTAGTCATTATCATGATACAAGTATGTCCCAAACAATACAGTACAATTTTTTTTAAATGATTAGAAATACCAATGCCTGGGGCCGGGCATGGTGGCTCATGCCTGTCATCCCAGCACTTTCAGGAGGCCAAGTTGGGGGATCACTTGAGGTCAGGAGTTTGAGACCAGCCTGGCCAACATGGTGAACCCCCACCTCCACTAAATATACAAAATTAGCTGGGCGTGGTGGTGTGCACCTGTAGTCCCAGCTACTGGTGAGGCTGAGGCAGGAGAATTGCTTGATCCCAGAAGACAGAGGTTGCAGTGAGCCAAGATGACACCATTACATTCCAGCCTGGGTGACAGAGTGAGACTCCATCTTAAAAAAAAAAAAAAAGAAAGAAAGAAATACCAGTACCTGGTTGACATTCATAAACTTAATTCTTTTGTAGAATATTATATTGATATTTTAAAATATAATAGAAAATATTGGGGAACTTTTCTTTTCTTTTTTTTCTTTTTTTTTTTGAGATAGAGTCTCGCTCTGTCGCCCAGGCTGGAGTGCAGTGGTGCATCTCAGCTCACTGCAAGCTCCGCCTCCTGGGTTCACACCATTCTCCTGCCTCAGCCTCCCGAGTAGCTGGGGCTACAGGTGCCCGCCACTACGCCCGGCTGATTTTTTGTATTTTTTTTTTTTTTTTTAGTAGAGACGGAGTTGCACCATGTTAGCCAGGATGGTCAGGATCCCCTGACCTCATGATCTGCCCGCCTCGGCCTCCCAAAGTGCTGGGATTACAGGGATGAGCCACGGCGTCTGGCTGGGAAACTTTTCTAATGTTTTCATTTAAATTTAGACTAAGAGGATGGATGACATCTTTAGTTAACATTGATCTTTACTTGACTTTCCAGCTTTTTTCTAAGAAAATAGTTGTGTTTTGTAATTATTTCTCTTTCTTCTAGAACTGAACGTACCTTTTCCAGGGAAAATAAATTCACTGCCTCTTGGTGATTGAACAATTCAAAATGTACTAGAGAGTAGTAAATCAAAGCAATAAAAGAATCAAGGAAACTCTTTTTAAAAGAGTAGTATAATAAAATCCAACCTCTCAGGCAGGATGGACCCTCTTAGGCTGAGATTATTGTATGTATTAAAAAGAAGAAAGAGAAAAGTAGTTAGCTGAAGTAGCCTCATTAAAAGGGAGAAGTGCTCTCAAATGTGGATGAAAAAAATGTAAGCTACTTGATTCAGGAAATACTTGTACAATGACTAGCTAAAGAGTTAACTCAGTAAAATGGAGAAAGTAGTAATCTATTTAAAGTTTTCAAGAAAAACAACCACACTATGTATCTTAAGTTTGCACATGAATCGAAATCCATAATTTATCTCTGAGGTTAGCAAAATCAGCACATTAGTCAGTACCCTTGTATTGCTTTATCCAAATATTTAACACGTTTTAGTTCCAGAAACTCTTTATTTTTTTTTTTTTACTTATTTTGGCTCTTGGAATGAAAAGTTCAGACCTTTCATTTTGAAAATTGGGTTTCCAAGAAGATTTTGTAAGGATAGTCTGCATTTTAATCTCGAATTTTATCTACAAAGCTCTGGGTAGAGCGGAACCTGGGAGGTAGAGAGAGCAGACAGTTCAGTGTTTGAACTCATCCTGAGTGCTGGGCCCCCTCACAAGTACAGTCGATTAAAGTCATTTTGTGGCTCAAGGAAACCATATAAATGTACCATGGCAACATTCCCTTGTTTTCCAGGGAAACACACAAAGTCAAAACTGACACATAGCACTTACAGAAGGCTTGTACGGACTAGGACACAGAGGTCTCTATTTTGCAGGGCAGGTTCCGAGTCCAAGATTTTGATCATCTTAAAGAATCTGAAGCAGGGGAGAGAACTGTGACCAAATGATCCCCATAAATAAGGCAGATGGTCCCTAGAAGCAGATTAAATAGTGCTAGTTTTATCCTAGTAAGAAGAAATGAGGGAAAAAAGAAATGTATTGTTAACTTAGTTAGCTTAGTTAGCTTTAGGTAATGTTTTCAAAGATAAAACTTGTGCTCTGTTTATGAAGACATCATTAAAATTTGGGTCAAGCAAATGCACTAAAGAATAATGTAAACATACAGCCACAACAAAAATATATTAAGTTCTTAAATGCTATATATATATATATATATATATAAAATATATAATATATTAAGTTCTTAAATATAAAAATATATTAAGTTCTTAAATGCTATATATATATAAATAATATATATATATAAATACTATATATATATATATATATATATATATAATTTTTTTAAAGGCAGGGTCTCACTCTGTCACCCAGGCTGGAGTGCAGTGGTGCAATCATGTCTCACTGCAGCCTCAACTTCCCAGACTGAGGTGATCCTCCTACTTCACTCTCCCAAGTAGCTGGGACCACTGGCATGTACCACCACACCCAGCTAAATTTTTTTTTTTTTTGTAGAGATAAGGTCTCCCTATGTTTTCCAGGCTGGTCTTGAGCTCCTGAACTCAAGCGATCCTCCCACCTTGGCTTCCCAAAGTGCTGAGATTACAGACATGAGCCACTGTACCTGGCCCTTAAAGGCAATATTAACCATAAACTGGAAGAAAAAAAAAGTGTAACATTCTTCTTAAAGCTATGCTCCTGTACAAAAGCCTGAATCAATTTCCTTAATATTTGCTGCTCTTAATTAGAGCAGAATTATAAAGGATTGCTTTATTTAAAAATAAAGTATATTAGTTAGAGTTAGGTTTTGCTGCATATAATAGAAAACAAACGACAAAACAAGTGTCTTAGACACAATGAAGTTTGTTTCTCTCTCATCTAAAAGAAGTCCAGAGGTAGGAAGTCTAGGGCTGGATGGGGTGGCTCCATAATATCAACACAGACCTTTCTGTTGTGCCATCTTCTGTATGTGGCCTTCACCTCATCCCCAAAATGGCTGCCAGAACACCCATCATTACATCCACATTCTAGGCAGCAAGTATGAGGAAAATATGAAGCAGGGCTCACTTCTTTTCTTTAAGGAGAAGTTTTAGAAGTCTCACTCAGAATTTCCCTTATGACAATTGGCCAAGAGATAGTCACATCACAGGCCCACACCTAGCTGCAAGGGAGTCTGGTAAATGTGGTCTTTTAGCAGGGTGTGTTGTCTATTCAAATAAAACTGGGTGTAATTACTAAGGAAGAAGGGCAGAATGGATAATGGAGTAAATTACCAACAATATTTGCCATTTAGAGAATTCCAAAAGACACCAGGAAAAGAGAATAGATGTATTTTATGCAATAGATGTGTTCCTAAGGAATTTCTGAAAGTGCATCATTATTATTTTACATATTGAAGTGTAATCTGGATACATGAGATGTACATCAGGAGTATGCTGGTGAATAATTTTCTGACTTAAAAAGACTTTTTTTTTTTTTTTTTTTTAGACAGGCTCTGTCTCCCAGGCTGGAGTGCAATGGTGCAATCTGAGCTCACTGCAACCTCTGCCTCCCAAGTTAAAGCCATCCTCCCCACTGCAGTCTCCTAGGTATCTGGTACTATAGGCACACACCACCATGCCTGGCTAATTTTTGTATTTTTTGTAGAGACAGGGGTCTCGCTGTGTTGCCCAGGCTGGTCTCAAACTCCTGAGCTTAAGCAATCAGCCTGCCTTGGCCTCCCGAAGTGCTGAGATTACAGGTGTGAGCCACCATGCCTGGCAAGAAACAATTTATATTTCTAACAATCTATAACTAGTTTGTATATTTTTCCCTTTGTTTTTCTTAAAAGTAGATCTGATCTCAAAATTAGTTTCCCTCAAAAATGGCAAAGAACAAGATGGCTTTCTGATTCCTGATTACCTTACACCTCTCACTCCATCCTCAATTACCATCACCAGATGTATTTTTCCCTTCATTCTTCTTTCCTTTTAGGCAAGGTGAAACTATTTAAAAGGCAACTGGCAATTTTTAACATGTTTCTATTATATGGTGAGGAGGAGAAACACCAAGGACAGTGGTCTCTGATATCTGAGGAATGTTAGCCTTTTGAAGAGCTGGTCCAATATAGAAAATGGAAAAACTGTGTATGGCAGTCAGGAGAATGGTATGAGCATAGCAGGAGGACACAGTTTTAGACAGCCAGGGGGAAATTACTGTGCAGGAATAAGTGATTATGTTATTAACAGAAACTACTCTATTGATGAAAAAGAAAGTATAAGGAATACTGCATTATGAAAAAAGATTTGTTTGTTTCCCCAGCTTTATTCCCACTAGTATATAAAGTATTGAAGGCCTTATTGCAAGAAGTCAAGGAAACTGATTATGTCAGAAATTGCTTAACATTTGTAGTGGTTCTATTTTATTTACTTTGACATAGGGAGCAGGAGGGGAAGGAGACTAGGGGAGAGAAAAAATCTGAGAATTTTCCTCCAAGTTCTGTATTTCATGGCTGCAAGACTATTTACGGACCCTAATGTAACACTGTAAAATAATAATAATAGTAGCAAAACACATAAGACATCAGAGTGTTAATTTCTCATGTACCAAGACTTCATAACTGGTTTTTTAAAAAATACTAAGGCTGGGCACGGTGGCTCGTGCCTGTAATCCCAGCACTTTGGGAGGCCGAGGCAGATGGCTCACTTGAGGTCAGGAGTTTGAGACCAGCCTGGCCAACATGGTGAAACCCCGTCTTTACCAAAAATACAAAAATTAGATGGGCATGGTGATGCATACCTGTAGTCCTAGCTACTTGGGAGACTGCGGCAGGAGAATCGCTTGAATCCAGGAGGTGGAGGTTGCAGTGAGCCAAGATTGTGCCACTGCACTCTAGCCTGGGCAACACAGCAAGACTCTGTCTCAAAATAAAATAAAATAAAATAAAAAATTATTGAAATCGGCTTAAATATGTGAACATTTCCATTAAGAATACTAACCTAAAGGAAGTCTTATACATACCTCCTTAAAGCAATTGATTTTACAACAAAGTTAACTATAGTTAAAAGGTAATGCTTTTTTGCAGTGTCATGTTATTTAGCCTACTTATTTTGAAATGTCTCAGTCTATATTCTCATGAGAAGTAAGCAATAATAAACAATTAGGTCACTCTTTTATTCTGTCATTTATGAATGCCTGTGTGTACCATGTGATGGCTAAACCTGAGGATCCAGGGTCAAAGAGCTAATATGTTGGAGGAGAAAGGCAATTAGTACAGAGACGTTGACAATTGTAGGGTGAATAAATGCTGCACCCTGTTTAAGTTATGTACCTAATGCACAGTTGTTTAATAGCAGTTCTTTTCTTTCCCATTAAGAATTGTCTAATAACTCTTCCCCCCAAAAGCCTGGCTAGGTGGTGTTTACTAGGTGTGCCAGGCACTCTGCCTTTCCAGATTCACTCCCACTCTGCTCTGTGCCCTGGGAGACTGTGTACTGCAACCTTACCCTCAATGGGATAACTCAAGCTTGTCTAACCCACAGCCTGTGGGCTGCATGCAGCCCAGGACATGTCTGAATGTGGCCTAATGCAAATTCATAAACTTTCTTAAAACACTGAGGTTTTTTTTTGTGATTTTTAAAAAGCTCATTAGCTATGTTACGTGGGGACCAAGACAATTCTCTTCTTCCAGTGTGGTCCAGGAAAGCCAAAAGATTGGACATCCCTGGATAACTCATTGGGAAACCAGCAGGAGATTGGAGGGTGGGAGAAAAGTGAGAGTGGGGTGTTTATTTCTCCACGTTGGAACCTGCTGGGTCTCTGTGGTTGGAATGTCCCTCTACTGAGGGATACAGCTCCCGTCAGGCAATCTCTCCTCCTTATAGCTACAGCTACTCTCTGGTTCCAGCCACAGCTGCTCCCTCGCCCCTTCAGGCCTAGAGGTGATAAGAATCCTCTGGAAATCCCCCTCATTGCTAGGCCCTGGGGGCCCCAACATCCCTTCATGCGTTCGATGTAATCCTGCCCTGCCCACACCTCCATTAAGTAGTTAAACGGTTCCTTCCTAAAATTCTCCTCAATTATCCCAAGATTGCACCATCTGTTTCTGGTATATTGGATTTACCTTATGTACATGAGGTATATTCAAGTGTCTTGAACTTCGCTTTGGCTCTTCGTTTGATTAATGGTGGCTTTTGATTAACCAAAGCCCTGCTGGGCTTTGAGTCAGCATATGGATTGCAACCCCAAGAATTATTTCAGGATTTAGAAGGACATTTCATTTCGTGTGTTGTTCTTTTAAAAGCTTTCTTCCATCACAAAATCCATAGGCAACCACTAATGTGAAACATTAAGTTTTACTTAACTTTTGGGCACTCTATTTCTGTAACATTTAGACCCTGACAAATGAAAGAGGAATGCACAGATGACAAGCAGGTGTACCTGCTGACCGGCAGCCTTTGGGACCATTCAGAGGATTATCGTGGAAGGAAAAGTGTGCTAGTTAAATAGATTGTTTGTGTGCTTGCTTCTCTGGGCTGAGCTGACTGACATTTCACTAATCTATTTAGCAGATTGAAGTTCCGGAACAAAGCAAAAGTAAAAAATACCACATTCAACAAAGCCAGGTCTGTGAGTAAAATTATGTAATTGATAACGTTATAATTTTGATAAATCTGATCTTTTTTCCTCTTTAACCAAAGTCATCCCACTTTCAATAATAAGTCAGAATTATGTTTCTCAGAAGCTCCTCTTTGTAGATTGGGCCAATTGGATGGCCATCACAGAAGTATAGTATTTTTATTGTAGCACCCCATAGCACTACCAAGAATTTTTACATAGAAGATTTCCAAGAGAAACACAAAATTATTTGGTAATTTTTTTGTACACCCCATGCATTTTTTGGAGGCAACTCTCTTTCTAGTTTGTATATGTTATATATCTAGTATATTTTGATCTCATAGTTTTCTGCAGTATACTCTGTATAAAGCAACTTTTAAGTTTACAAAATACTTTTTTAAGCATTTAGATCTGCTGTGCAGATAATAATAGAAAAAATCACAATCAATGACATTTTTGAGCACTCATTATTGCCAGGCAGTATTCTAAGCACTTTTATGTGAATTAACACATTCCTTCACAGCCCTATAAATAAGTCGAGGAAATTAGGGCACAGAGAGGTTATGTGACCTGCCCAAGGTTGCACAGCAGTCAATGATGGAAAGAAGCAGGCAGTCTGACCCTGGAACCATGCCCTTAACTAACTGTGCCCTTGCTAACTCTTCCTTTCTAAGTCCAAATCCTAGTGTAGGTGAATGAAAGAAAAGTGACTTCTAAGTAGCATTTGAATGGGATTTCTTCTTGATCCAGCACCTGTCACAGAGACTGGTGTGTAGGTAAACATCCTTAGTATATATGTACAGTATTTATAAATATGTAAGTATATAAAGTCCTTTCTTGAATGAATACAGTCAGGGAATAATAAACTAGCATAAATGCATAAAAGCATTCTCCTTCATAATCACAGCATTTCTGGCTGGTTGGACAGAGAGACGAGATAGGAACTCCACTGCTTACTGGTTATGTGTCATTAGGCAGATCCGAAACCTAATGGCATTAGGGACTCTGACACTGCACTTCCATTTCTTTATCTGTAAAATGTAGATGGTAATCACATCATCATTTTAATGCACCCATTTTAGCAGCATGTCGACAGCATGGAGCTGTGGTTCTCAACTTTGGCTGCACATTGGAATCACCTGGGGAGCTCTAAAAACTAAAGCTTGAGCCCCACCCTCAGAAATTTGGATTTAATTGGTCTGAGGGTCCTGGGCAATGGAATTTTTAAAAGCTCCCCAAGTGGTCCTATTATATAATCAGAGCTGGAACCATTATCCTAGAACACCAGTTCTCAGTGTGTGGTCCCTGGACCAACAGCATCTGTATCACGTGGATCTTATTAGAAATTCAAATTCTCAGGCCCCAAACTTACTGGATCAGCAGCTCTGGGGGAAGTCCGCAGCAATCTCTTTAACACACCTACCAGACAAATCTGATGCATGTTCAAGTTTGAGAGCCACTGTCCTAGGACAACAGATAACACTTAGCACAACTGTGATCAGTTCAGTTGTCCTCTCAGATGAGTGGTAACTCTAATACAGGCCAACCCATCTCATGCTGTGAGTAGGACCAGCAGGTCGGAAAGAGACCTTGTGTCCAACTGTATTGAGTTTTAATTTATTTTGCAACCCGTTGTATAGACCTTATCCTGAGCCATGAACGGCTATGATTACTTTTTATGTATAACTGATTTAATCCCAATAAACAACCAAAGCACTGTTGTTATCCTTGGCTTACTGCATAGAGAACTGAAACACAGAAAGGTTAAGTCACTTGCTCAAGGTCACACAGTCAGTTCATATCAGAGCCAGTATTTGAACCCAAGCAGTCTTTATTTGTTGTTTAACAAATAAAATTAGTTTGCTGCTTTAACCACTCAGCAGTGAGGCCCCTCTATCAAAACAAATCCCTTGTAGAAAAAAAATTGTAGCCCATCTGCCCACTGAGGGGCTCCACATTTTTTTTTTTCACTTTCCACTTTCCATAACCCCGTCTTTGAGATATCGTAAGTACTGAAGGCAAATTACTCATTAAAGATTTGTGGTAACCCTAACCTCTAAAATGTTTTAAAATAAACGTAATACTTTTTTTTCTTTTAATGAGACAGAGTCTCGCTCCCTTGCCCAGGCTGGAGTGCAGTGGTTCCATCTCAGCTCATTGCAACCTCCACCTCCCAGGTTCAAGCGATCCTCCTGCCTCAGCCTCCTGAGTAGCTGGGATTACAGGTGTGCACCACCACGTCCGGCTAGTTTTTGTAGTTTTGGTAGAGACGGGGTTTCACCATGCTGGCCAGGCTGGTCGCTAACTCCTGGCCTCAAATGATCCACCGCCTCAGCCTCCCAAAGGCATGAGCCACTGTACCCGGCCTCTTTTTTTTTTTTTTTTTTTAGACGGAGTCTCACTCTGTTGCCAGGCTGAAGTGCAGTGGCACAATCTCGGCTCACTGAAGCCTCTGCCTCCAGGGTTCAAGCGATTCCTCTGCCTCAGCCTCCCAAATAGCTGGGACCACAGGCGCCAGCCACCATGCCCAGCTAATTTTTTTGTATTTTAGTAGAGACAGGGTTTCACCATGTTGGCAAGGATGGTCTTGATCTCCTGAAATCGTGATCTGCCCGCCTTGGCCTCCCAAAGTGTTGGGATTACAGGCGTGAGCCACTGCGCCTGGCCGCCCAGCCTCTTTTTTAAAGTTTGTATTTGTGTGGAATGTGCACTAAAGATTTTGGGCAAAGTTAAAAATTGAAAGTCATATGGCTTTAAGAGGGAAAAGAGGCAAGACAGGTAGAGTTAAATGTTACCTGAGTGACATCCCAGGCCCCAAAAGATGCAGAGGACACCTAAAACCAGTAGGCGGCGCTCTTCTCAGCCCTAACGAGTGTATTTACACTCACCCCAAAATAAAGCTTCTACAGAATAAGACTGTTTAAAATAACCATTGCTTATACAAATGTAAGCTTTCTGTTGCCCTTTCAGTACTGCTTTAACCTCTGTGACTTTGTTATTGTTATGGAAATGATTTTCTTTCATTTACATTTCTGACCTCTCTGTTTACTTCACAGCAGAAAGACTATTCTAGTCTTCTATCAACAAAAAGCAAGATTAAGATAGCTAAAGATGACTGCATTTTTGGGAACATAAAGGAAGAAGATCTCTGATAAAACTCTCATATTTTAGAATATCCTTGGAGGCTATCTCAAGACAGTGAAAGAACTTGGGGATTCAGGTGGGCTACCGACCATCAGTGGAGGAAATTTGACCTCTTCCCGTTTTTTTGGCATTAAGATAGACTGTATTCATCAAGATATTATACCACAGCACTCTATGGAAATCTCAAGATTAGAAAAAAAAAAGGAACCAAGTTATAGAGTTAGTTTTTATTTTATTTTTGCACTTCATCATGACAGTATAGAGTTTGTTTTTAATGTCTCATAAATGACAAGTGGCAAATCCAAATCAACTCATATGAAGCTCATTCTATTTTTCTCTAAAGTAGATCTTTATATGGCTTCATGAAGTCTTTTATGTGTTCTGAATTTACATAAATGAAAGCCTCATAAAATATCATAAATGTATTTTGGATCAATTTCTAAAGATGTGACTCTTCAACGGAGGAAAATATGGCTCTAAGAAATGGAATCACTGAAAAAGAAACCTGGGTTCTCTAATCTATCCACACAGTACTAGAGCAAGGAGGTGATGAAATACTGATTTGTTTCCTCACATAAGTCTGAGCCTACCAATATGGATGTACTCAAAGTAAAAGGCTGT
The DNA here is from genome assembly GCF_006542625.1 of Nomascus leucogenys. Classification (NCBI taxonomy): domain Eukaryota; kingdom Metazoa; phylum Chordata; class Mammalia; order Primates; family Hylobatidae; genus Nomascus; species Nomascus leucogenys. The sequence goes on along the minus strand of NC_044396.1, from coordinate 52,725,724 downwards.
CCCTTTCTCTGCTTGACCATTGTTATAATTGTATTCTGTCCTTAGAGTACTGAAGGCAGTTCAATAATTAACATGCTATTTGGAATGTTTTAATTTAGAAAGCTATTGCTTTATTAGGCCCTGCACCTGATATCAGATACCTTATAAGTCTCTTAGCTTTAAAAATATGTGTACTTTCTCACAACGTTTTTCCTTATCTAGCTTCATTTCTCTCATGGTAATTAATGTAATTATGTATAGAATTAAGACCACAATAAGGGAGATAATCAGAGGAATCTGTATAGTGTAATTAGAAAAAGTACAATATTCTAATGTCTAACTGGGTTGTATACCTAATTATATAATAAATACAAAATAATTCTAGTGAATATAAATTTGTTGATTAAAATTCTGTGAATAATCTTTTTGAAATATAGAATCTATTAAAATTCTATAATATTTTTAAACATATGCCTATAGCTGTAACTCCTAGTACTGGAAGTTTTTATATTTAAATTTTAGGCTGTAGTAGGATATTTTAGCAGAGACTCACCAACATCTCAAATCATCCTAGTAAATGTATTAATGGACTAGGATCCTCTTCAGATTAAAATGGAAGTTTATCTACGATTTTGCCAATTTAAGAGTAGTCAAGCTCTATCTCTTTTTAATAGCAAACACCTACACAATGGAAAAGGCTATCAGAGAAAACAAGAACGCAACGAATTGTATTTGGGGTAAGAAGACACATAAATTGAACCATATATAACTGCTGTCCTTGTAGGCCAAAAATAGTTTTATGTTGACAATTTCAAGTTTCAACTCCATATATAAGAGAGTGAGTAATCCCAGACAACACGTGGTTGGTGTCAGGCGTGTGCTATGTGGGCCGGGCATGGTGGCTCACTCCCGTAACCCCAGCATTTTGGGAGGCCAAGGTGGGAGGATCACTTGAGCCCAGTAGTTCAAGACCAGCCTGGGTAACATAGTGAGACCCAATATCTATAAAAACAACAGCAACAGCAACAGCATAGTGTGGACCTGCATGTCAAAGGACGTCGGGGCCATCAGGAAAGCCCCAAGGGGAAGAGGGACTTTGAAGAAAGAGTAGAGCCATGTGGGCAAAGGTGGGGCACCCTAGAGAAAGGGAAGGATAGTTACAGATGGGAGAATAAATGTGGTGTTGCAGAAAAAATGAGTAAACTTGCTCTGTGCTAGCAAAGTTTTAGGTTAAGGGAGTAGTTAGGAGATAAATCTAAGAGGCGGGATGGATCAGAAATATATGCATATCTTAATGCAGCATCTCTACAATATATGTAGAGCAGTTTATCCTTTGAAGATGGACAAAAACAGAAGCATTTTATTTAATTTTTTTTCCAAACATTGAGACTATCATCAGTGTCAGAATATGAGAAGAAAAATACAATCGATGACATGCATTCCACAGTATATAAATATAACATGAAGAATAAAGGAACTAGGGTAGCACCTGATAAACAAAACAAAAATTCAAACAAAATTCCAAACTTATTTTGTAAAATGATACATTTCTTAGTAGTTATGTGAGAGAAGAAGGAGCTATTAGCCTTTTTTGGGGATTACTGGGCCTAGTTTTATCTAGGAATTTAGGAGTTTAAATCACTTCTGGATCAAAACACTTGATCATTGTGTAAAAAGTCAGAACTTCAGCTGCCGGAGTGAGCTCCCCAGCTGCAGGTGCTGGGAGAAGACGGCGAGTGAGACCCCCTCATCACTCCAGGAGGTAAGGACCTCACTCTGCAGCAGTCCCTGCCACCGGCACAGCCGCCCCAGCACTGGAGAAGCCGTCAGCTGGTTCGTGGCTTTATCAGGTAGGTGACTGTTGATATCCTTCAGTGACTGCTAATCCTAAGGGGTGTGACATGGCTTTGCCAATTACCAGCCTATGCCTTTGTCCACTCCTCATATTCCTGCAAAAATGATCCCCAGGCAGCCACATTTTCTCCTGCCATGTCCATATCCACCACCACTTCTTTCCACTTCTAGACATTCATATGAGATTTTGCTGCTGTTTATACTCCTAAAATAACTGGCATAAGCAATTTGCCCACAGGCAAACACAACTGAGTTTGAAAATTTCACACAAATCATAATGAGAATAACTATTAGAGGTGATTAAATTGTGGTCAGGCCCCACCGAGCCCCTTTGGGCCCTATGGAGGGAAGCATGTGTAGGCTTTGATTGAAGGGCTGACAGCAGAGAAACATGCTACAGGGAGTGACAGTGCCCAGAAGAGTTCCACAATAAAATGGAAATGGTTTCTAGGGGATCATGCCACCTGGGGAATGCAAGAAGGAGATACTCACGAGCAGGGAGCCTCTTTACCCCCAGGACTGATGCAAACTGTGAGGTGCTGCTGGTTTCTATAGACACTTGGAGAGGGCACTGTGAACAGCTCTTGATTGACCAACAAGGAGCTGCTCTATTTACAGAAAGCATTTCCAAAGTGAATGGGCAACATCCTCCTGTTTGGAAGGCTGCTGCTTTGATCAAAGAAGGTAAAAACAGATTAGCTCAGTGGGCTGAACTGTGTGCTGTTTTTCTTACAGTAATGGAAGAACTGAACAGTAGTAGAAGCCCCCATATTTGGGTTTTTACTGATTCATGGGCAGTGACCAAAGGCCTGGCCATACACTCAGGCAAGAGGACGATGGAAATCTGGGCTATTAAAGGAATGTCCATATGGGGCATAGCCCTATAGAAATGTGAGGGGTGCATTAAAGGAGAATAAGTCAATGCCCATCAGAAGAACTTCCTCCCCAGGCTGGGAAGGTGACTGGAATAGACAAGCAGCATCTCCGTGTCCGCCCTTGTGGTCGCCACCTGGTCCATGAAGAGAGTGGATATAGGAATACTGCAGCAGTGCAGAGATGGCATGAATCTAAACATGTTCCTTTTGCGTCTTTGCAGACACAGAATGCCAATAAGAACTGTCCTGTTTGTCAGCAAGAGAGACAGAAACTGCCAGTGGCTATGGGGCAGATTGCCTGGTGGGAAGGCCCTGACCAGAGCTGGCAAGTGAGACTGATGCTGGTAGCCCTGGGGACTACACATTGGTCTTGACAGGAATTAGACACTGACTCTGGACTGGGTTTTGCTTCCTTAGTGGAAGATGAAAATGCTCAGAGTACCATAAAAAAACAGGAACTGAAGACTTGCGTGGATGTGTACAGACAACTGTCATTTCTTCAGACCAAGGAACAATGTATAAGCCATAATATCCAATGATGGGCAGAGAGATACCTCCTTAGAGTAATAGTTTAGTAATAGAGAAGTAGAATAAGTATAAAACATTGGTTGTCTAGAACAGGGAGATAAAGTATGAAGGGCTGGCTTGCACGCCTTCACAGGTAGGTGCTCACACTCAACACGAATGGGATTAAAGGAGTGTCCCCACTAGATTTTTCTGTTTTTTTGTTTTGTTTTGTTTTGTTTTTGTTTTTGTTTTGGTTTTGGTTGATCTGAGGAAGGGGGATTGGGGAGGATGCTGATATGACTATGCAATTCTTGCCAAGGGAGGAGTACAGTGGTATAATGACTATAATTTTCCCTTTCTTCCCCAAATAACCTCAATTTTTTTTTCTCTGCTCCACCTGATGCGATGATCCTAGGACCAGGACTACAACTACAAGTGCTGGAAGCAAGGATGATTTCTAAGCAAGAAGCTGTAACTACATTTTTAAACTTTGTATCTGAATTCCTAAGGGGATAATGGGGGTGGGTTGTGCCTTCACCCCATCTAAGAAATTGGGATCAAGAGTGAATGCAGCTATGTTCTCTGGTGGCAAAACTAGCTCACTAGTTCTGCACCTGTGTAACCTTACCCCATCTGAATGGCAGTGGACTGAGGAGGAGCTACTTGCTAGACTAGTACTGCTGCCCACAATCCAGACCAGCACAGTGGCAATTCTAGTGTCCCTTCCAAAGGTGAAAAAGTTTGAGTATTAATGGAGAGAAGGAGAAAAAGTAGCTGAGAGTAAAGAAAAAAATGGTTATGAATGGAAAGAAATTCAATATTACATTAACACCTCAAAAGAGTCTCAGAGCAAAAGATGGCATGATGTCTTGGCTCAGTTATTCTAGATGCCTCAAAGAGTGAGGCTAGTTGCCAAGACCACTCCTGTTTTTGGCACCTGACAAGATTGAGAGGAAACCTGCAAACCTGAGTGACTTTACTCTGGGAGACATTCATACACAATGATGGACTGGACTAATTATTAATGACTACATGGGATTCTAGTAATAAGGCAGTATCTTTTGAATTGAATATCGTTTTTAAAAAATTATTTTTCTGTAGCGACAAGTTCTTGCTATGTTGCCTAGGCTGGTCTCAAGTGAGGTTCAAGTGATCCTTCTACCTCTGCCTCCCAAAGTGCTGGAATTACAGGCGTGAGCCACCATGCCTGGCCTGGATATTCTTTTGATGTAAGGGGTCTGTGTTTGAAAACCAGGGGCGGCCTGATAGTTTACAGTAAACGTTTAGTAATAGAGAAGTAGAACAACTAATTAGAACATTGGTTGTCTAGAATGGGGAGATAAAAGTATGAAGGGCTGGCTTACTTGCCTTCACAAGTATGTGTTAGCACTCAACATGAAGGGACTAAAGGACTGTCCCCATCAGTGGCCGGTGGTGTTATGATACATATATATTGGTTTTCATCCATGATTCCTGGCTCATAACTCTAAAATCCCATGTATATATATGAGCTAACATCCTCCCCAGAACTAGGTCTCAGTTTACATCAGCATGTGGTCAGCATACAGCTTGCACGCATCCCCCCATATGGACATTTAAGCAAATTTTACATTAAACATTTCAGTTAGAAATTACCTTTAGGTTACCCTCAAAGTAAATTTGAGAAGAGCTTGGTGATCCTAATTTGTGGAAAAAACAAGTAGGTGCCAACCTTTGGTGGCAAAACAGTGGCAAAATGATTCTAAAATACCAGGCAAAGGAAAACTACAAAAGAAAACTCAGTAACAGAGGAAGTCTACTTTCTCAGCTGCTGTTTTAGCTGTCCCTTGTCCTGCACTGCGTATTCAGTGGCCCATGAGCGGAGTGGCTTGTGTGGACGCAGGACTGTGGAAGACAGGGGAGAGTTCTCTCCTTCACGGGGTGGTCTCCTTCCTGTCACCCATAGTCCAAAAAAAATGTCAAAAAAGTAGGTATGCTTTTCTGTCACACAAAAAAAGACGTGCTGAGTTAACTTAAAAAAAGTATGGCTAACCAACGATTTCTTACAAGATGGCTTTTAAGCTTTGTAATTGTACTTTCTCCGCACTTTATTGAGGTCCAATTATATTTTGCTCATAAGTTACTTTATAATAGCTAACAGTTGTATTCTTATGAAGTAAGTTGTTTGTATCACAATTTTAAGAAAAATTAGACAGCTACAGAAAAGTACATGATGTCATTGGTGGGCTTGGGTCTTTGGTCTAGCCCTAGCCCGTGTATTTTTCTGTAGGGCAAAGTCTTTAGCTAACCAGATAGCTTTACCTGTGTGATAGCTTGAAAGAGGTTAGACATTCTGTTGATTTAAAGGTGCTGACCTTAGTGTTTTTGCACTGCTCCTGCACCAAATGTGGTTTCTTTCCCAGAAATGTGGGAACACACAGTTGGCTGTACTTCCTAATGGGTTTTCCATCTGTCCACACGAGCTCATATGTATTTGATGGGTTCCGAGTTGCAGCAGTTGTCTGGGCAGAGGCACTCAGAGCAGCAGGCTGAAACTCATCCTCTGAGTTGGCTTTGCTGTGGGCATGCATGCTCTTATCCTCACTGGAAACTGGTCCTGGCAGAATTTCTGGGGAGATCCCGTTTGTCATGGTTTCTAGTGTGCAGAGGAAGAGAAGATGGAAATCTACTACTGTATTTGGGTCCTCATCAGGGGAAGTTCAGAATTTGATTTTCTACAAAACAAAAATGCTGAGTAAAACAAGTGAAATGACAGTTATTAAACTTCTTAAGTATTTGTAAAAGTCAACTACCTGAGGGCAAATTCCATTCCAAAATCAGCTATTGAATTGATACCTGAATGTTGCCTCACAATAGCTGGTGGAGCATCATGCTCTCCAGAGGCACATTGCCAACAAGTGCCCCACTTATGCACAAAGAGAAAGTGATTCCACTACCATGACTTGCATAGCACCATATTAAGGAAGAAAAGAGTAAGATTATAAATTAGGGTTTATTTTTAATTATTGACTGGATACAAGTCATAGTGGTTAAACCTAACATTTTGACAGGTAACTGGATTTTTATTAATCATGTAATATAAGTATTAGTTACTCTTTTGCAATTAACTATGGGTTGTTTGTGTCATAGATTCATAGATTTTTTAAATCCCCCTCCTTTTTTTAACTTCCTCTGTCTTCCCGTTTTCTTTGTCAAAATTAAAACAGGTGACAGACATGCAGTCTGGGGGTTCACAATGAAGATAGGATGAGGAAATCTTAGGCAGTGAATTCACTATAGAAAAATCCTAAAACCTTACTACCCTATTGCAAACTGTTACCTGGGACTTAAAAAATCCTGTTGGGTGACTAACAAAACAAAAACACAAAAAGCAACTCACTCCATTTATTTTGTTAATGTCTCTTGTGACCTGCCAGATAAACAAATAAAATTCATTTTTCAGGTCTTTGAAAAATAAAAATCAGGCCAGGCATGGTGGCTCACGCCTGTAATTCCAGCACTTTGGGAGACCAAGGCAGGAGGACTACTTGAGCCCAGGAGTTCAAGACCAGCCTGGGCAACACAGGGAGACTCTGTCTCTATAAATTTTTTTTTTTTAATTAGCCAGGCATGATGGAACTCACCTGTAGTCCCAGCTACTCGGGAGGCTGAGGCAGGAGAATGGTGTGAACCTGGTAGGTGGAGCTTGCAGTGAGCCGAGATCACGCCACTGCACTCCAGCCTGGGTGACAGAGCAAGACTCCATCTCAAAAAATAATAATAATAAAATAAAATAATTTGAAGTCATTGTTAACAGTCTTTTCTCATTCTATTTGTCTTAAAATAAATCATAGGCTAAGAGCAATTTGTATTACTTATCTACCTATTTGTTTTTCTTATAAAAATGACAAAAGTTTCCTTTCTTGCTGGTCACGAGTTGCTATAGTTTCAACGTTATGTGTCCCTCCAAAATTTATATGTTGGAGCTTAAACCCCAAAGTGATGGTACTAAAAGGTACCCATTTCCCCATTTGGGAAAATGACTAAGTTAAGAGGCCCCTCCCTCATGAATGGATTAGTGCTCTTATAAAGGAGGTTGATGGGAACACCCTAGTGCATTTTGCACTTTCAACTTCTGCCACATGAGGACACAGCAAGAAGGCGCCACCTTGGAAGCAGAGAGAAGCCTTCACCAGACACAGAATCTGCTGGTGCCTTGATCTTGGACTTCTCAGCCTCCAGAGCTGTGAGAAATAGATTTCTATTCTTTTTAAGTTATCCAGTCTGTGGTATTTTATTATAGCAGCCTGAATGGAATAAGGCAGGAGTGTATGTCCAAAAGATATGTTCGTTCAGCTGTATTTGCAGAAAATAGTTGTCAGAGTATGACTATATCCTCAAAAGTCAGAGTAGGATAGCCTCAGGCTTTACCCTGACATTGGCATCACAATTTTGTAAAAGTGGAAATGAAACCGCAGGATCAGTGTTTTGAGAGGAGGAGAGCAGAATTGAGGCAAAGTCTAATATAGTTTCTGGCATATGTTTCAAGACTGAGAAGGAGATGTGCTTTGCTTCTGTTTGAATGATTGCCAGGAGTTTGTTTTAGGCTAATGTAAAAGTTAAGATCCTTCTAAGCCTAAGATTTCAGTTCAGTTTAAGTCCCTGGGGTAAGCTAAGTTCCATTCTGGGGTTGAAGTGAATCTTTTAACAACACAGATTGCTGGAATCCTCAACTCTCCTCATTGTCTGAACTGAATGGATATCCCAGAGACTTTTGGGACCTGCATGAACCCTTAACTTTACCTTTGCCCAGACTTAACAAGCCATGAACTATCCTGGTCTCAAAGGAGCTGAAATATTACAAGATTAGAAAGGAAACTAGGGCCAGGAAGGAACTGGAGGAAAGGTAAGATGAGCCTGGACCGTGAGCTTTTCTGGTGTTATCTTCTGTTACTTTTCCTTGCCTGCTTCTAAGCAAATTTATCAAACCAGTTGCTATCATTTGAATATGTTCCTCAAAAAGCATGTGTTGGAAACTTAATTCCCAATGCGGCAGGGCTAGAAGGTGTATAGTACATACGTTAGGTAACTTGCCTAAATGTACATCCCATCATATTTTGCCGTGTGTGTGTGTGTGTGTGTGTGTGTGTGTGACAACCTGTGTGGTTCTGGCATGTGTAGGTAAGTGGAAAGAGAAATGACAAATGGATGTTATGGCAAGGAGCTGAGATCTTTTTTTTTCTTTCCAAGAGTCCAACTGTTATCTTAGTAACTTCAGAAACCCAAGGACATCTAAGATGTTTACTTTGCAATTGAGAAAAGAGATCCCTTTCTGAATGTTTTGTTTGAATATTTTTTAGTTGTGCCAGTTGCTCTAGGAAAATATTATTCTCCTGGGCTTCAAATTTTTTTCTCGAACAGTTTCTTAAATATGTCCGGCACACACTTCATTTTTTTTCTGGTTGTTTAAATGTTAAAAATTGTTGGGGAACTGAAATGACCCTAACTTTGGTGTAGATAAATATGTGCTACTTGTCTCATCTCCTGTACTTACTCATTCCATTGTTATGTCTCAGAACCCACAGTGTTGTGGAGAACACCTGATTCGTGCTAGCCGGGCTTGAGAGGTGGGAGACTCATGGAAGCAACACCTGTCAGGAGCATATCTCCCTCTCATGGTCATTCCTCAGTACTACAGAAACCAAATGCCCCCTGGAACAGGAAAGTAGAGCTCAAAACACTTACTTCGTAGGTGTGGTGTATTTTTTTCAAACACCTCCCCATTCTGACCATATCACCTCTCTACAGAGACAACTAGTTACGTTGGGATAGTTGCTAGATCACTTTCAGTCTCTTCTGGTGAGCATTCAAGTATAATATTTTTGAAAGTCTGTCTGCATTTTTTAAGACTGGATAGGAATTTATATAACGAATATAGCCAAAACCCTTCTTATCCCTAATAAGAAAACTTTCTAAATGAAAACCCTACCCAAAGCAAATATTTCCTTTCACTTATTCATTCATTCACTCAATTGTATCTAATACAGTGATTCTCAACTCAATCCTGGCTACACATTAGAGTTCCCTGAGCAGCTTTTAAAAATGCAGATGCCTGGGCCGTGCTTCCAGATGATTCTAACTTGATCTTGGCTAGGGCCCTGGCACTGTTTTTTTTTTTCTTTTTTAGACAGTGTCTCGCTCTGTGGCCCAGGCTGAAGTGCAGTGGCATGATCTCGGCTCACGGTAACTTCTGGCTCCCAAGTTCAAGCAAGTCTCTGCCTCAGCCTCCCAAGTAGCTGGGATTACAGGCACCCACCACCACGCCCGGCTACTGTTCGTATCTTTAGTAGAGATGGGGTTTCACCATCTTGGCCAGGCTGGTCTTGAACTCCTGATCTCATGATCCACCCGCCTCGGCCTCACAAAGTGCTGGGATTACAGGTGTGAGATGCCGCGCCTGGCCGGCACTGTTATTTTTTAAGCTGCTGCATGATTGTAACATGCTGCCAGGTTGAAAACTACTAAGCTAATATTCCTGAACACGTCTGATGTGCCAGTCACTGTGGTGGTGCTAAGGATTCAGGGGTAGAGATACTGCCACAGAAGGTGATAGCTTTCTGCCATCACCATTCGAAGGCCAAACATACCGTCTCCTCTGTCTAGAATAATTCCCTTGTTCATTACATAATTAATTCCTCATGCTTTGCATCTTAGATTAAATATCACTTATTCAAAGACATTGTTGCCCTTCTATCTAAATTAGCTCCCATATTGTTTGCCCTCAAGGAATCCTTTCTCTTTCCCTTCATGACACTTATCTCGGTTGTAATTACAGGTATTCCCCCGCCATTGGAACTCTCACAATCAAAACTCAGGACCAAATAGATTTTAGTAATGAGGAAGAAGAGGCAGACTTACCTGAAGAGTGTAAAGGTTAAGCTTCAGGGCTCTTGTGGTAGGCTGGATAACAGTTCCTCAAAGATGTCCACATCCTAATCCTAATCCCCAGAATCTATGAATATGTTGCTTTGCACGGTAAAAAGAGCTTTGCAAATGTGATTAGGTGAAAGATCTTGAGATAGGGAGATTATTCTGGATTTTCCAAGCATGCCCAATATAATCACAAGGGTCCTTATAAGGAGACAGGAGAGTCACAGAGGAAATGCAAGGCCAGAAGCAGAAGTCAGAGGGGAGAAAAGATGCTACACTGCTAGCTTTGAGGATGGAAAAAGGAGCCATGAGTCAGGGGATGTAAGTGGCCTCTAGGAGCTGGAGAAGGCATGGCAACCAACTCTCCTGAGAATCTCCAGAAGGAAAGCACTTCCCGCACTTTGAGTTTAGCTCAGTGAAACTGATTTTGGACTTCTCACCTCTTGAACTGTAAGATAATTCTTGTTTTAAATTATTAAATTTAGGGTAATTTGTTACAATGACAATAGGAAACCAATATACAGCCCTCCCTTGTTCAGGCCCCTTCCAAGACCCTGGGAAGCAGTGTTGACATGGTTATACGTTTTTGTAAAGCTTGCAAAATTAAAATACTTTACCTACAATTGATTAAGATTTCTCTCTTTCTACTCAGACTTCCCGAGTATTCTTCTACTGGCTAACACTGAAGTGACTACAGGCATTTTTGGGATCCAGCTAAGCAGAAATGCAGTTGGGGGTACTTCGGTTTGCATTTAATGCGACATGTTCATGTGGTTCGTGGTCACTTCCATGCAGCATTAAGTTATTGCTGGAGAGTAGGAATGGCTTCTATGAACGCTCCTGTATTAGTCTGTTCTCACACTGCTATGAAGAAATACCTAAGACTGAGTAATCTATAAGAAAAAAGGTGTAATTGACTCACAGTTGAATCACAATTCTGCATGGCTGGGGCAGCCTTAGGAAACTTACAATCATGGCAGAAGGCACTTCTTGACAGGGTGGTAGGAGACAGAATGAGTGCTGAGCAAAAGGAGAAGCCCCTTATAAAACTATCAGATCTCATGAGAACTCACTCGCTCTCATGAGAACAGCATAGGGGAAATTGCCCCCCATGATTCAATTATCTCCACCTGGTCCTGCCCTTGACATATGGGTATTATTATAATTCAAGATAAGATTTTGGGCAGGGACACAGCCAAACCATATCAGCTCCTAACAGCCACCGTGTCAAAGTGCCCAGGTGTGGTAACATGAAGGAGTCATAGAATATGTGCAGCATGCAGTTCACTTTAATCCCATCAGAGAAAAAAGCTGTCTTCACCATCCCTACATTTTTTCGTATCAATCAAAAGCAGTAATTCATGAAGAGGAAGAGATAAATTTGAATAGAAGTAATGGAGAGGCTCTCAGATTGTTGGATGAGTCAACTAATGAAGAGTAAATCTTATTAATACATTGGGAAAAGCTTTAATGTCCTTGCTAATTTGACATAGTTTATAGGCATCAGTGAAGATATTATAAACTCGATACACAACCACAAGGAGGACATCAATAACAAACTGATTAATAAATGTCATCAATTTAACAAGTAATATTGCTGATTAGTCATAGCACAATAAAATGTGAAATGCCCTAAGATCTTATAACTTTTTTTTTTGAGATGAAGTCTTGTTCTGTCACCCGGGCTGGAGTGCAGTGGTGAGATCTCGGCTCATTGTGACCTCTGCCTTTTGGGGTTCAAGGATTCTTGTGCCTCAGCCTCCTGAGTAGCTGGGATTACAGGTGTGTAACACCGTGCCTGGCTAATTTTTGTATTTTTAGTAGAGCCAAGGTTTCACCATGTTGGTCAGGCTGGTCTGGAACTCCTGACCTCAAGTGATCTGTCCACCCCAGCATTCCAAAGTGCTGGGATTACAGGTGTGAGCCACCGTGCACGGCCAGATCTTATAATTCTGACATGAAAGAAACGTAATAGTGATTTCCTCTAATATGACAATAGCCCTAAACCTTTACATGACATTTTCAAGAACAAATTATTAGATGGTGTAGATGGTCCTTGAATGAATGAACCATGAGATACCCTAGAGCAGGGGTGTCCAATCTTTTGGCTTCCCTGGGCCACATTGGAAGAAGAATTGTCTTGGGCCACACATAAAATACACTAACACCAGCAATTGTTGATGAGCTAAAAAAAATTGCAAAAACAAAACCTCATAATGTTTAGAGAGTTTATAAATTTGTTTTGGGCTGCATTCTAAACTGTCTTGGCTGCATGCAGCCTGCAGGTGTGGGCCAGGGGTTGGACAAGTTTGCCATAGAGGGTGGCTTGGTTAGATGAGGGTGCTAGAATTCAGAGGACGGTCACTGTGCAGTGAGAGTTGTCTTGGCTGTAGGACTGGAGTTGGTAAACTGAAAAAAAGAAAAAACTAGTTTTGCATGAAAGAATGTTTCCAGGATATAAATGTCCCACCACAGTTTTAGTTAGTCTTGGCTGTACATGTTGCAATAAGTCAAGGAACCCTACAAAGTAGGATGGAAGGATTCAAGCTGCGAATCGCTTGAACCCGGAAGGCGGAGTTGGAGTTTGCAGTGAGCCGAGGTTGAGCAACTGCACTCCAGCCTGGGAGACAGAGTGAGACTCTGTCTAAAAAAAAGAAAAAAAAAAAGAAAAGAAAAGATTCAAACTGCTTTTGAAAAATAAAAATGCAGAGATATATCTTAGAAATAGCGCAGCCAATCATTAGTGGCTATTCCTAATATGTCAATTTGGGGTCTATAGAAGACCTACCTAGTAGCCAGCAACTATTAATTGATGCTTATAGCACCTAATGAAACTGCCCTTGCCTTTGAAGCCCCCATTTAGCTAAGGGGATGGGAGGATGGGATGTGAATTTAGAATAGGACGTTAAAAGTGCAAAATGCTCCCGGATTCAGATCGGATAAACCTCTTCTAGGCTGTCTTTCCCTTCTGAAGCCACAGTTTTGATGCTTTGCCTAATTCAGAGCAGGCTTTCCCGGAGTCTCTGACTCAGAGCAGCCCGAGCCACCGTGAGGACCGCCCACCTGCAGGGGGCGCGCCGGGGGCTGCAGCGCGAGACCGCTCTGGCCCAGCCGGGACTCCGAATGCCCCTGTCTGGCCCCTCCCCTCCGCCCGTCACCGCCGCCGGGAAGTTGCTGCTGTCGGTGCAGCTCGTTCGAGTCGCAGGTACCTGGCCCGGGGCCTGTGGGCAGCGCCTGGGATAGAGCCACTTGATACCTCCTGCACCATCCCTGTAGCACTGGAGGTCCAGTAGGCCTGGCCGGGGCCCTGAGGGGCGAGGGTGCCCGGGCTTCCCGCACCTTCCGCGGCGACTGGAGGGAGCCGGGCCGAGGAAGCGATCGCGGGTCCGTGATGGCTTCTTCGCGGTCTGTGTGTTCACGAGGGCCGGGAAGAGGCCTGCGAGGGTTCTCGTTTGCGCTTGCGGGTTAGGGCTGTGGTCCGGGGAACCCCTGGGCAGCGCGGGCAGCCCTGGCTCGCGGTTAATCGGGGGATGAGCGCGGCAGCCCCGCCGCAGGTCCAGCTGCTCGGCCGGGGCGAGACGGTGCTTTCGCGGCGTGTGCTTGGAGGAGCGCACAGTTCAGGCGCCGGGACAAGCTGTTGGGGTGTGAGTGAGCTCTCCAGAATGGCACATGGCTCCGGGGTGCCCGTGTTAAAAGGCAGGATTTGCACACCTTCCACTTGAGGGCTCGGGTAATCGCAAACTTCCTCCCTTAATTGGCTTGCAGTGCTAAAAAGCAGATCTTTCTCTCTGAGGTTTTCCCAACAGTACCTCAAGAAAAAAACATCTGTTTTTTATAACGTTCCACGATATTCGGAATTGGCTTCAGAACATAATAAGGTAAAAATATGCCATTGAATAGTAGCACTTCTCAATCTTTAAGAAATGACGGTGGTACCCAGGAGCCTCTTAAAGAGCTGTAATATGAGTGGTGTGGGGATTATTTTTATGTTCTAGTAATAGCTATTTTCAGTGCTTATTTTATGTCAGACACGGTGCCATTGCTTTAAATACCTGGTAGCTTTAATCCTTGAAGCGACCCTATCAGGTACCATTTCCATTATACAGATAAGGAAACTGAGGCACCGAGAGGCTGACTTGTGCAAGGTCAGAAAGCTAGCAAAGGCTGAGCGAGATTTGGTCTCATCTCCCTTACTTCAGTATCCCTGCGTCTGTTATCTAGCCAAACATGTAGTGCTCTCTAAGAGTTTTATCAATTAGATTTGTAGCCTGAACTGATTTCTCTCAGGCTTAGTTTTCATGGTTATATGCAGGAGTCCTATATGAACTCTTTTTTAGTTTAAAAGGAGTTTAGTAAGAAAGATGTTAGCTCATTAAGGACTATAGTGATAATAAAGTTAAACTTGGACCGGGGTTCTCACTGTGCCAGTACAATTTGATTTGAAATAGAGATGAATTTGTTTGGTTGTTAACATACTTTATTACATTTCTTCATTATTTGTTTCCATACCATTTTTGGTGAGTTCAGTTTGCCTTTGCAATATTATGGTAGCAGTACCAGAGGGAAATCAAAGATTTTTTGATGATAGTAAGTTAATATTTTACAGAATACAGGAAAGGCATTGGAGAGAGGATGTGAAGTGATAAGGAATTTTTGGCATGTTATATAAATTGTGTTACTTACTCTGGAAAACAAAGGATTCTCACAGTTCTTTATCAAAAGGGAAATTGTATTTCCCATTGTGGAAATAAGTTGGGCTTTATAGTCCCAAACTTCTTAGCCTTACCTATTATAGATTTAAGAATTTGCATATTCGGCATTCATATAGCATGCGTATATTGAGTGCCTTCTATGGCCAGGCTGTGTTCTAAGCACTGGGGGATGTGAGAGTGAACAAACGGAATTTGTGAAAGTTAATGTATCTGGAGTCAGATGGCAACAGTTACTGAGAATAAAAATAAAGTAGCAAAGGGGGATAGGAAGCACCAAGGAAGGAACAGGTGCAGTTTTAAAATAAGGACTGGTGCCATGGAAAAGACTCAAGCAAAACTGAAGGTGTCGGGGACCGCCATGCAGCTGTCTAGGGAAAGAGCATACCAAGCAAGGGCAAAAGCCCAGAACCCTTCAGTCTTGTTAGAGGAACAGCAAGGGAGGAACAGCAAGGAGGCCAGTAGATTTGAGCACCCAGAGGGAAGGAGGGTGAGACAAGGTCAGAGAGCTAATGGGCCCGGGTAAGGACTTTTGCTTTTACTGTGAGTGAGAAGGGAGGTGGTTGGAGGGTTTTGAGCAGAGGAATGAGGGGATCTGGCTTAAGATTTTTAAAGGATCACTATGGCTTCTGTGTTCAGAGTTGACTGTAAGGGCAAGGATGGAAGCAGGGAGACCTGTTAGGTTGATGCAGTAATTGAAGCCAGAGAGAATGGTGGCTTAGACCAGGTGGGTAGTAAGAGAGGCAGTAAGAAGCCATCGTATTCTGAGTATTGCTGATAGGATTTGCTTATGGTTTGGATGTGCTTATGAGAGAAAGGGTGAAGCACGACCCTGTGGCCTTTGGCCTAAGCTATTGGAAGGCTTTAGTTACAGTGTACTGAGATGGAGAAGACTGAGTGTGAAGGTAGGTGGAGCCAGTTTTAGTTAGGTTTGAGATGCCTGTTCAAGTGGGGTTATAGAGATGGGAGTTGAAGAGAAAGATCCAACTGGAAATAGAAATTTGGGAGTCACTAATGCAAGCTTGTGCAACCCAAATTTGTAAACGTTCTTAAAACATTATGAGATTGGTTGTATTTTTTTAAGCTCATCAGCTATCGTTATATGTGTGCCCCAAGACAGTTCTTCCACTGTGGCCCAGGAAAGCCAAAAGATTGGCTACCCCTGCACAGAAGGGTGGTATTTAAAGCCATGAGCCTATGAGCTCTAGTGTAAGGAAATGAGAATTGAGCCCTAGGGCTTTCCACATCCAGATATTGGAGAGATGAATAATTACAAAGGAGAGGCTTTTGAAGGTAGGAGGAGAAAGAGGCGAGTATGGAGTACTGAAGGCCAAGTAAAGAGTTTTTCAGGGAGAAAGTGGCCAACTGTGTCTCCTCCTGCTGATTGACAAGTCAAGTAAGATGAAGACTAGGAGATGACCATTGGATTTAGTAATAGGAAGGTCCTTGGTGACCTTGCAAGAGCACTTTCAGGAGAGTAGTGAGGAAGAAAACCTGATTGGTGTGGTTTCAAGAGACAACAGGAGGAAGGGCATTGGAGACTGCAGTATGGGCAGCTCTTTGGAAGAGGTTAGCTGTAAATTTTTCATATGTCGGTTATTTGAAAGCACTGTAGCCGTTCCCATAGTAAATTTTTATTTCTAACTTAAGCTACTGATTAATACCTACTACACTTGGATTGTTTTATTAATGACTGGTGGAAATAAAATAGCTATCCTACTGCTGATCATAATAATAATGTATACTTAACTTTCTAAACCAATAAAGCTTGTCCTTTTTACATAGTACATTTCAGAGTCCATAAAAATCCTTGAGTGGGCTGGGCAAAGTGGCTCATGCCTGTAATCCCAACACTTCGGGAGGCCGAGACTAGAGGATCTCTTGAGCTGAGGAGTTCAAGACCAGCCTGGACAACATAGGGAGAGCTCATCTCTACAAAAAACTTTAAAATTACTTGGGCGTGGTAGCACACACCTGTGGTCCCAGCTACTTGGAAGGCTGAGGTGGAAGCATCTCATGGGCCTGGGAGATTGAGGCTTCAGTGAGCCATGATTGAGCCACTGCATAGTTTCAAAAGGTAGTAAGTGTATAAAAAGAATGCAATTTTTATCTTAAGGCATGAGTTCAGGTTCTTGTTTCTGCCCTCAGCAGGTTAATGTCCAAACCCAAATACAAAATAATCAAGGTATGCAGTAAAATACCAGATTTACACCATCTGACTGGATAAATGTGCCTTTTCCATAGCAAATACAGCCATCTGTTGCATTGTAGATGTAAAATGATTAAAATATTTCAAAGTTTAGGGTTATAGCTACTGATTTTTTAAATCCAATAATTTTATCTAAAAGATGACAGGTCCTTTATACATTGAAATCTTTTTTTTTTTTTTTTTTTGAGCTAAGGAAAATATTAAGTTGGTGCCTTTTGTTTTGTTCTTGTTTTTTTCTCCAGGAATTTTTCATTGGTTGGCTCTCTTTTCTTGTTCTCTTTGCTGTCATCTCACACATCCTTTCTAACTTTTTTCTTTTGCATAGCTTCTTAAGTTAGGCCCTTCCATCACTGATTTCCTTACTGCTTACAATTTGGATTTTAAATTTCTATTGTGTTTTCATTTAACTTATAGTCTTTTTTTTTTTTAAGTCCCAGTCTTCTTTAATACTGTTTTTTCCCCCACCCTGAGTTCTTAATTTTTTGTATGTCCCTGAGAGCACAGTATTTTTCTGGATTTTTTTCATTTTCTTATTGTAAATAATTCTCAGTGGTGTGCTTTTCTTCATGTAGATCTAGTACACCTCTTTGCTTCTGGTGTAGAATTTTTTCACTGACTCCATGTTGACTTTTTTATCCTTTAAAAATGAAAGAACTTTTGAGACTATAATATTGAATTTGTCATACTAGTACCATTCTACTAAAGGTTTTTTCTAGATTTCCTATAAGGAAAATAATTAGAGAACTGGGTTTTGTCTAGGCATTCTATAAAAGACACTATTGTGATGTTTGTAAAAGATTTCTATTTAAAATAACTTTCAGTATTATTAGAACTTAAGTTTATGGTTATGTCTTTGTGATAAGGACTTTTTTTTTTTTTTTTTTTGGAGATGGAGTCTCACTCTGTCACCCAGGCTGGAGTGCAGTAGCACAATCTTGGCTCACTGCATCAAACTATTCTCCTGCCTCAGCCTTCTGAGTAGCTGGGACCACAGGCACACACTACCACATCCGGCTAATTTTTGTATTTTTAGTGGAGATGGGGTTTCACCATGTTGGCCAGGCTGATCTCTAACTCCTGACCTCAGGTGATCCACCTCAGCCTCTCAAAGTGCTGGGATTACAGGCATGAGCCACTGCACCTGGCTAAGTACTTTTTTTTTTCCTTGTGTTTTTTTGAGACAGGGTTTTGCTCTGTTGCTCAGGCTGGAGTGCAGTGGCACAATCATGGCTGAATGCACCCTCCACCTCCCGGGCTTGAGTGATCCTCCTGCCTCAGCCTCGAATATCTGGGACAACAGGCACACACGCACCACCATGCAAGGTTTATTTTTAAATTTTTTTGTAGAGATGGGGTTTCACACTATGTTGCCCAGGCTGGTCTGGAATCCTTAGGCTCAAGTGATCCTCTTGCTGTAGATTCCCAAAAGTGCTGAGACTACAGGTGTGAGTCACTGCACCCAGCCAAGTACTTTTAAAAATTAAACTGGTAAACAGACATTAGAATTACCAATGTAAACTTTATATCTAAAACCAAAATCAATTACAAAGGATCATTATTTTCCAAAGTAGATACTTTTTTTTTTTAGTGCTGTTCAGTTTTTCTGAAGCTTATCTTTGTTCACAAGGATTGTTAGCACTTCCACCAAATCAGTGTTTAGAAACCTTAAATAATTTAACGTTTGACTTGCCAGTACCTTATTAGAGAAACAATTCCAAGACCAAAACATGTTGAATAAACAGGAGATATACACCAATTTGATTTTAAAATGGACAGCTTTCCTGTCTCTAGCTCTCTCTCTCATGTTGCCTTAAACACACATATGCCAAAGAAATCATATACAGATACTTGCATGCATTTAATAAACTATCCAATAAGTGGTACTTTTAATAAATTCTGAATACAATCAATTAAAAGATTTGTGCACATTATTATTAGATATGGTACCAAGTAAATCAGAAACAAATGAAAGAGCACAAATGGTTTATTTAGCTACCTTTCCATATTGGGTCTTTATGACATTAGATACTCTGCTGTATTTTATTTTTTAAAGTAAACATATTAAAACTAGCCAAATAACCTATATTTTCTTTTATTACATTATGATGCTTTTTTTGGTTCGCCTAAGTTTTTTTGTTTTTTGTTTGTTGGTTTGTTTTTGAGATGGAGTTTTGCTCTGTCTCCCAGGCTGGAGTGCAGTGGTGCAACCTCAGCTCACTGTAGCTTCCGCCTCCTGGGTTGAAGCGATTCTCCTGTCTCAGCCTCCCAAATAGCTGCGACTACAGGTACATGCCATCACACCCAGCTAATTTTTGTATTTTTAGTGGAGACGGGGTTTCGCTATATTGGCCAGGCTGGTCTCAAACACCTGACCTCAAGTGATCTGCTGCGGCTTCCCAAAGTGCTAGGATTACAGGCATGAGCCACCGTGCCTGGCCCGCGTATGTTTAATTAAAAAAACAAAAATGTTCTGAGTATGACTTTGTTGAAACAGTTTATATAGGCATTTTAACTTTGGTGGCAGTTTTAGTCCTACTATCAGTCATCTTTTTTCCAGTAGCCCAGCATTGCTGCTACTTTAATTTAAATCTGCCCTTCTGCCCTCTCCTCAGTTTTTTGGCTGTGTTTTGCCCATTGGCTGTTAATGCTGATTTTTTTTAAACACCACAAAAACTGTGGATTGCTTATAAAAGAGTTTTCTCACAATAGGCTTATTTTTATTTCACTTGTTTATTCAGAATATCCTTTCAACTTGTTCTTCAGGTTGTCTCCTTTGTCAGTTATAGAATTTACCAAGCTCTCAGTCAGTGTTCAATCTCCCATGCTGAACATGAGATTTCTTAGGCCTTAATTCAGGTCCTTCTCAAAGAGAGTTAAATATCAGTATACTTCACCCTTCCTTTGACCTTTGTCTTTTGCTGAAACATGTACCACAAACAATATTTTTTTCCTTTTTAGGAACAATGACAGAAGCATATAAGAGTGGAAATCAAATAGTAATGACCACTTCAGATTCTGTGTCATTTAGATATTTTGTTCTAAGTAACAGAAAACCTAATTTAAACTGTCTTAAAAAGATCCTTTATTTATAACCCTTAATATGAAAAGCCCAAGGCTTGGCCCTGTTTATCTGTTCTGCCTCACTATACTTGCTATCTATGAAATATAAAGATGACAAAAGCAAATTTAGATATCTCAGTTATACACCATATTTTTAGAAAAATAAAGTGACTGTATTTCTCTGGCATTCCAAGCAAAGAGTTTTATTGGACTGGTCACTTGCTCACCTTTAAATAAACCACAATAGCTAGGGAATGTGATATGTTACATGGCCTTAGATAATAAAGACTGACCCCTCCAAAGCATATGAACAGTGAAGAGTAATGGAGTTGGGTACCAATGGAACAGGTAGGAATGGAGTCTAGGTAGGCAGTGGACATCTGAGGAAATTACAAACACATAGTTGATTTTGAGTCAAAATAATATATTAAATTCATGTTTGGGCACCTGGCAATAACTGATGTAAAAAAAAAAAAAAAAAAAAGCCCCAAAGTATAGTCAGAATAGTAAATAGGTTAACCATCTCTATAGAGTACAAGCACAAAGTAATGAGTGAGGCTGTAGCTGTTTTGGAATTGGCCAAAATAGAAATCATCGAATATCTGATCTCAGACCAAAAGAAATTAAATTAGAATTTGATAACAGAAAGTTAGCCGGAAAATCACTGAATACTTAGACATTAAATAACACATTTCTTTTCTTTCTTTTTTTTTTTTTTTGAGATGGAGTCTCGCTGTGTTGCCCAGGCTAGAGTGCAGTGGTGCGATCTTGGCTCACTGCAAGCTCTGCCTCCCAGGTTCACACCATTCTCCTGCCTCAGCCTCCCGAGTAGCTGGGACCACAGGCGCCTGCCACCACGCCCGGCTAATTTTTTTTGCATTTTTAGTAGAGACGGGGTTTCACCTTGTTAGCCAGGATGGTTTTGATCTCCTGACCTCGTGATCCGCCCACCTCGGCCTCCCAAAGTGCTGGGATTACAGGCATGAGCCACCGTGCCCAGCCTAAATAACACATTTCTAAATAACATAAGTCAAAGAAAAAATCTCTAGAGAAATTAATAAATATTTTGAACTAAATGAAAGTGAAAACATAGCCTGACATTTGTGGGATACAGCAAAAGCAGTGCTTAGAGGAAAATATATAGCATTGAATGCATGTATTAGAAAAGAAGAAAGATCCAAAATCAGCCATCTAAAGCTTACATGTTATGAAACTAGAAAAAGAAGAGCAAATTAAACCCAAAGTAAGCAGAAGAAAAGAAATAAGAATTAGAGTATAAATTAATAAAATTGAAAATGAGAAATCAATAGAGAAAATCAGTGAAACCAAAAGTTTGTTCTCTGAAAAGATCAGTAAAATTAATAAGCCTCTAGCCACAGTAAGAAAAGAGAGGACATATATTACTAATATCAGAAATGAGAGAGGACATCACTAGAGATCCCATGGACATTGAAAGGATAATAAAGGAATACTATGAACAACTCTCTGCCCACAACTTTGATAACCTAGATGAAATTCACCAATTATTTAAAAAGCACAAGCTACCAAAATTCACACAAAAAGAAAGAAACCATCGGAATAGACCTATATTCATTGGAGAAATTTAATAAAAAATCCATAACCTTCTAAAACAGGATCAGGCCCAGATGGGTTCACTGGTGAATTCTACCAGACATTTAAGGAAGAAGCTATACCAATTCCCTACAACCTCTTTCAGAGGATAGAAGCAGAGGCAATACTTCTTAACTCATTCTGTGAGGCCAACTTTCCCCTAATACCAAAAGCAAAGACATTACAGGAAAATAAAACTATAGACCAATATTTCGAATGAACAAAGATGCAAAAATCCTCAACAAAATATTAGCAAATCAGATCTAACAATGTACAAAAATACTTACACATCCTCTCCAAGTGGAATTTGTCACAGATATGCCAGGCTGCTTCAGCATTTGAAAATCAGTTAATGTAATTCATCACATTCATTAGGCTAAAGAAGAAAAATCACAGGATCCTATAAGTAGACGTAAGAAAAGCATTCAATAAAATCTAAAACCTGTTTATTGTTACGAAAAAACTCTCAGTAAACTACAAATAAAGGAGAACTTCCTCAACTCAATAAAAAAAGATCTTCAAAAACCCTACAGCTAGCATACCTAATGGTGAGAAACTTGGAGGTTTCTCACTGAGAAGAGGAACAAAGCAAGGATGTTCCCTTTCACCACTGCTTTTCAATGTCATATTGGAAGTCCTAGCTAATGCAGTAAGATAAGAAAATAAAAGTTATACAGGCTGGGCACAGTGGCTCACGCCTGTAATCCCAGCTACTCGGGAGGCTGAGGCAGGAGAATCGCTTGAGCCCAGGAAGCAGAGGTTGCAGTGAGCCAGGGTCGCATCACTAAACTCCAGCTGGGGTGTCAGCGTGAGACTCCATCTCAAAACACAAAATAAATAAAAGTTATACAGATTGGGAATAAAGAAATAAAACTACCTTTATTTGCAGATGACATGATCATCTATGTAGAAAATCTGAATAAACTGACAAAAACCCTCCTGGAACTAATAAACAATTATAGCAAAAATGCAGGATGCAAAGGTTATATGCAAAAATTAATTGCTTTCCTATATAACAGCAATGAACAAGTGGAATTTGTAATTAAAAACAATACCATTTACATTAGCACCCTCCAAAAGAAATTAACAAATATATGTAAAACTGTAGGAGGAAAACTACAAAACTGATTAAAGAAATCAAAGAAGAACTAAACTAATGGAGAGATGTTGCAGGCTTGTGGATAGGAAGACTCAATGTTGTCAAGATACCACTTTTTCCCAACCTAATCTATAGATTCAATGGAATCCCAGTCAAAATCCCAGCAAGTTGTTTTGTGGATATTGACAAACTAATTATAAAGGTTATGTGGAAAGGCAAAAGACCCAGAATAACCAACACGAAATTGAAAGAGAACAAAATTGGAAGACTGACACTACCCAACTTCAAGACTTGCTGTAAAGCTATGGTAATGAAACCAAATAGAAAGCCTAGAAATAGACCTACATAAATATATTCAGCTGATCTTTGACAAAAAGGCAAAGGATACAATGGAGAAAAATAGGTTTTCAATAAATGATGCTGTAACAACTGGACATTTACATGCAAAAAAAAATTTAATCTAGGCACAGAACTTATACCCTTCATAAAAATTTACTGAAAGTGGATCACAGACTTAAATGTAAAACACAGAACTATAAAACTCCCAGAAGATAACATAGGAGAAAATCCAGATGACCTTGCGTTTGGTGATGACTTTTTAGATAAGACACTGAAGGCATGATTTCTTTCACGATTAGGGTTCACTCAGTGTTACATTTTCTGTGTGTTTGGACAAATTTATAATGACATGTTTCCATGTTATAGTATCATACAGATTAGGTTCACTGCCCTAAAAATCGTCTGTGCCCTGCCTGTTCCTTTCTCCCTCCTTTCTAACCCCAAACCATGGATATTTTTACTGTCTCTTTAATTTTGTCTTTCCCAGAGTGTCATTTAATTGAAATTGTACAGTATGAAAGAATTGATAGTTGGACTTCATTAAAATTAAAATTCTCTGCTCTGCAAAGACATCATTAAGAGAATAAAAATAAAAGGCACAGACTGGGATAAATGTTTTCTTTACTTTTTTTTTTTTTTTTTTGAGACAGAGTCTCACTCTGTCACCCAGGCTGGAGTGCAGTGGCACAATCTTGGCTCACTGCAACCTCCACCTCCCAGGTTCAAACTATTCTCCTGCCTCAGCCTCCCGAGTACCTGGGACTACAGGTGCGCACCACCACACCTGGCTAATTTTTGTATTTTTAGTAGAGACAGGGTTTCACCCTGTTGGCCAGGCTGGTCTCGAACTCCTGACCTCTGGTGATCTGCTGACCTCGGCCTCCCAAAGTGCTGGGATTACAGGTGTGAGCCACCGCACCCAGCCCAAAATGTTTTCAAAAGACATATATGATAAAGGCTGTTATCCAAAATACACAAAGAACTCTTAAAACTCAACAAAAAGAGAGGTGGGTATGGGCACTGGCTGGGGTCGCTCAGTGCTCACCATCCTCTTCTCAAAGCCATGTCTCTAAGACATGGTGAAGGTGAAGGCCAGAGTAAATAGATTTGGCCATATTGGGCACCTGGTCACCAGAGCTGCTTTTGACTCTAATAAAGTGGATATTGTTGCCATCAATGACCCTTCATTGACCTCAACTACATGGTCTACATGTTCCAGTATTTCTACCCATGGCAAATTCCACCACACCGTCAAGGCTGAGAATGGGAAGCTTGTCATCATTGGAAATCCCATCACCATCTTCCAGGAGCAAGATCCCACCAAAATCAAATGGGGTGATGCTGAAGCTGAGTATGCCATGGAGTCCACTGGCATCTTCATGACCATGGAGAAGGCTGGAGCTCACTTAATGGGGGGAGCCAAAAGGGTCATCATCTCTACCCCCTCTGCTGATGCCCCCATATTCATAATGGGCATGATCCATGAGAAGTATGAAAACAGCCTCAAGATCATCAGCAATGCCTCCTGTACCTCCAACTGCTTAATCCCCCTGGCCAAGCACATCCATGACAACTTTGGCATTGTGGAAGGACTTGTGACCACAATCCATGCTGTCACTGCTACCCAGAAGACTGTGGATGGCCTCTGTGGGAAACTGGCATGATGTCTGTGGGGCTCTCCAGAACATCATCCCTGCATCTACTGGTGTTGCCAAGGCTGTGGGCAAGGCCATCCCCGAGCTGAACCGGAAGTTCACTGGCATGGCCTTCCATGTCCCTTCTGCAAATGTGTTGGTTGTGGACCTGACCTGCCATCTGGAGAAACCTGCCAAATATGATGACATCAAAAAGGTGGGAAGCAGGTGTCAGAGGGCCCCTCAAGGGCATCTGGGGCTACACTGAACACCAGGTTGTTTCCTCTGACTTTAACAGTGACACTCACTCTTCCACTTTTGATGCTGGGGCTGGCATTGCCCTCAGTGACCACTTTGTCAAGCTCATTTCCTTGTATAACAGTGAATTTGGCTACAGCAACAGGGTGGTGGCGCATATGGCCTCCAAGGAGTAAGACTGCTCAACAACCAGCCCCAGTGAGAGCACAAGAGGAAGAAAGAGACCTTCAGCTTCTGGGCAGTCCCTGCCATGCTCAGTTCCCCACCACACTGGGAATCTCACCTCCTCTCATAATTTCCATGCAGACCCCACAAAGAGCACTACCTGGTCGTGGACCATCAATAAAGTCCCCTGTACTAAAAAAAAAAAAAAAAAAAAAAGAAAATGAACAACCTGATTTTAAAAATGAGCCAAAAATCTTAATGGACACCTCATCACAGAGGATATACAGATGGCAAATAAACATATGAAAAAAATGCTCCATGTCATATGTCATCAGGGAAATGCAAATTAAAACAATGAGATCTCACTACACACTTACTAAAATGGCTAAAATTTAGAACGCTGATAACCAAATGCTGGTGACAATGTGGATTAACAGGAACTCTTATTCATTGCTAGTGGGAATGCCAAATGGTACAGCGACTTTGGGAGACAATTTGGTGGTTTCTTAAAAAAACTAAACATACTCTTACCATCCAGCAATCATGCTCCTTGGTATTTACCCAAAGGAGTGAAAAACTGTCCACACAAAAACCTGCATGTGGATGTTCATGTCAGCCTTATTCATAATTGCCAGAACATGGAAGCAACCAAGATGTCCTTCAGTAGGTGAACAGATAAACTGTAATACATACAGAGAATGGCATATTATGCAGTCCTAAAGAGAAGCTATGAAACCATGAAAAGATACAGAAAACAACACATATTAACGAGGGAAAGAAGTCGATCTGAAATAGCTACATACTGTATGATTTCAGTTATATGACATTCTGGAAAAGGCAAAATTATAGAGACAATAAAAATATCAGGGGTTGGGTAGAGGGAGGGATGAATAGGCAGAGCCCAGAAAATTTTTAGGGCAGTGAACCTAATCTGCATGATGCTATAATGATGATACATGTCATTGTAAATTTGTCTAAACCCATAGAATATATAACACCAGAGTGAACCCTAATGCAAACTATGGACTCTGGGTGATAATGATGTGTTAGTGTAGGATCATCAGTTATAACAGATGTACCCTCTGGTGGTGGCAGGGTGGGGGAATATGGGAAATCTGTTCATTGTTGCTGTGAACCTAAAACTGGTCTGAAAAATAAAGACCGTTTTAAAAAAGATAAAGTAATAAAAAATATGCTCACAGCTCAGCTGTGATACTAGTAATGCAATTTTTTTTTGCAAAATTGTGCTTTTGAAGAAATCAGAATTTTATTCTCAATTTTTTAGTGATTATTTAAATTTTCCCCATTTTTATATGGTTTCTTTTAAAATGTTTCACTTTTTTTTCCTAATTTCTATTAGAATGGCAATGTATGCTTAACACTTGTATTTTTATAAATTTATGGGTTTTTAATGTTCTGAAATGTTATTTTTTACTCTAAATGTGTTGAACAGTTAACTTGTTAAAACATTCCAGGCTGGGCACAGTGGCTCACACCTGTAGTCCTAGCACTTTGGGAGGCTAAGGCAGGAGGATCACTTGAGCCCAGGAGTTTGAGGCCGGCTTGGGCAACATAGTGAGACCCCATCTGTTTAAAAAAAATTCTGAATTAAAAAAAAAAAAACAGCATTAATGCTAGTGTTCCATATTATATGAAATAAGTGTGAAATACCTAAACTACTTTTTTTTTTCATTTCTGGGTAAATCTTTAAATTTTTTTTAATTAAAAAAATTTATTATTTCTAAAAATTTTTGTGTATACATAATAGGTGTATATCATATTGAATTTCTATCTAATACGTATCTGCTTATGGAAGGAGTCAACAAATGTTTATTATTTCTAAATATTCCTATTTCTCGGACATTAAAAGATGTTCAAGAAGTAGTCATATGAACATGATTTCTTTTTAAATGTAATATCAGTTTTATTGGTACCGCATTTTTGCCACA
Organism: Nomascus leucogenys; assembly: GCF_006542625.1. Lineage (NCBI taxonomy): Eukaryota > Metazoa > Chordata > Mammalia > Primates > Hylobatidae > Nomascus > Nomascus leucogenys. The sequence continues at coordinate 52,698,567 of NC_044396.1, read as the reverse complement.
CATTTTTAGTTTAGTTATATTTTTTGGCCATCTTCAGTGAATGCCTTCATTTTCATTGTTATTACTTAAGCATTTATACTGACTTCCAGACTCCACTGAAAGACTTGTTTGAATGCATACTTTACGTTTGGACCATACATTCACTTAACAGAAAAGATACAGGTTGAGCACTTAGTGTGTAATAGGTAATGCGAAATACTGTGGATAGTGTGGAACAAGACAAACTCATGCCCTCAAAGTTTACTTTCAAACTGGGGAGATGTACAATACATGATTAAGCACATAAATAAGAAAATTATAGATTGTAATAAGAACACGAACAAAGTAAGCAGGGTGATGTGAGAAGTAACGTGGGGAGAAGTAAGTGACATTTGAGCTGAGACCTGAGTGATTCTCCATCCAGCGGAAGTACATTCCAGCAGGAAGAAAAGTAAGTGCACCTCTGAGGCAGGAAGGAGGCAAGTTGGGGGTAGAGTGTAGAAAACAAGAAGGGGGAATGGTTAAAGATGAATTCGGAGAGGTAGGCAGGAACAAAATTATCAGGGCTTTGTAGCCTGATAATTAACCTTTATTAAGGAATTTGGCTGTTGTCTTAAATACATTGGGCTGCCATTGACATATTTCAAGTAAGGGAATGAAAGGAAATGGTTTGTGCTTTTGGAAATTTTTTTTTTCTATATTGAGAACGGATTGTAGAGAGGCAAAAGTGGAAATGGAGATTAGCTAAGGTAGAAGGTCATGCTTGGGCCATAGGAGCTACTAAAAATACTTTTAGCTTGGAAGTGATGTTCACAAAGCATGGGATGAAAAAATGTACATGATAGATTAATGCGATTGACGGGGGTGTAGAGGGTGACAGAAGAGAGAATGAGACTGAGAGACCAGTTAGGAAGACATTGGAAAACTTCATGTATAAAATTGTTTGTTAGGGCACAAATTAAGAGTGAAGCCAGTGTCAATAAAATGGAAAAAGAATTTGCAGGACAATGAAAGACAGAACTGACAGGGCTTTGTGTCTAATTCACTGTCAAGAGAAAAGAAAGCATCAAGGATTTGAAACCAGGGTGTCTAGGGAGGTATTGTTACCATTGGCAGAGAATTTTGGAGCAGAGTCTGCAGTATATGTATGGAGTGCTGGCTTTGTTTTATTTTATTCTATTTTTTGAGACAAGGTCTTACTCTGTTGCCCAGGCTGGAGTGCTGTGGCATGATCACAGCTCACTGCAGCCTCAAGCTTCCAGGCTCAAGCCATTTGAATTAGTCTACGCCGCTCTAAAGAATTTATAAACAAAAGAAGTTCAATTGACTCACAGTTCCTCATGGCTGGGGAGGCCTCAGGAAACTTAGAATCCCCATGGAAGGTGAAAGGTAAGCAAGGCACATCTTACATGACAACAGGAGAGAGAGAAAATGCAGGGGAAACTGCCACTTTTAAAACCATCAGATCTCCTCCAGCCTGGGTGACAGCGAGACTCTGTCTCAAAAAAAAAATCAGATCTCATGAGAACTCCCTCAGTATCATGAAAACAGCATGGGGGACACCGCCCGCATGATCCAATCACCTCCCACCGGGTCCCTCCGTTGACATGTGGGGATTACAACTTGAGATTTGGATGGGGACATAGAGCCAAAACATATAGTTCTGCTCCTGGTCCCTCCCAAATCTCATGTCCTTTTCACATTTCAAAACCAATCATGCCTTCCCAACAGTCCCCCAAAGTCTTAACTCATTCCAGTATTAACCTAAAGTCCAAGTCCAAAGTCTCATCTGAGACAAGGCAAGTCTCTTCCACCTATGAGTCTGTAAAATCAAAAGCAAGTTAGTTGCTTCCAAGGTACAATGAGGGCACAGGCATTGGGTAAATGCTCCCATTCCGAATGGGAGAAATTGGCCAAAACAAAGGGGCCTCAGGCCCCATGCAAGTCTGAAACCCAGCCAGGCAGTCATTAAATCTTAAACTCCCAAATCTCCTTTAACTCCATGTCTCACATCCAGGGTACGCTGATTCAAGGGGGTGTGCTCCCACGGCCTTGAGCAGCTTTGTCCCTGTGGCTCTGCAGGGTACAGCCCCTGTGGCTGCTTTCATGGGCTGGCGTTGAATGCTTGTGGCTTTTCCAGATGCATGGTGCAAGCTGTCAGTGGATCTACTTTTCTGGGGTCTGGAGGACAGTGGCCCTCTTCTCATAGCTCCACGAGGCAGGGCCCCAGTGGGGACTCTGTGGGGGGCTCCAACCCTACATTTCCCTTCCACACTGCCCCAGCAGAAGTTCTTCATAAGGGCTCTGCCCCTGCAGCAGACTTCTGTCTGGACATCCAGGCATTTCCATATGTCCTCTGAAATCTAGGCAGATGTTCCCAAAGCTCAACTCTTGTCTTCTGCACACCTACAGGCCCAGCACCACATGGAAGCTGCCAAGGCTTGGGCCCCGCACCCTCTGAAGCAATGGTCTGAGCTGTAGTCTGGCCCCTTTTAGCCATGGCTAGAGCTGGAGTGGCTGGGACACTGGACACCATATCCCGAGGCTGCAGAGAGCAGCAGGGGCCTGATCCCAGCCCACAGAGCCATTTTTCCCTCCTAGACCTTCTGGCCTGTGATGGGAGGGGCTGCCGTGAAGATCTCTGACATGCCTTGGGGAAATTTTTCCCATTTTCTTGGCTATTAACATTCTGTTCCTTGTTACTTAGGCAAATTTCTGCAGCATGCTTGAGTTTCTCCCAGAAAATGGGGTTTTCTTTTCTACCAGTCAGGCTGCAAATTTCCAAACTTTTGTGCTCTGCTTCCATTTTAAACATAAGTTCCAATTGTAGATTATCTCTTCATGAACACATTTGTACACTTTCAGAAAAATCAAGGCCACATCTTTAATGCTTTGTTGCTTAGAAATTGCTGCTGCCGGATACCCTAAATCATCTCTCTCAAGTTCAAAGTTACACAGATCTCTAGGGCAGGGGCAAAATGCCACCAGTCTTTTTGCTAAAGCATAGCATGAGTGACCTTTACTCCAGTTCCCAGTAAGTTCCTCATCTCTTTCTGAGACCACCTCAGCCTTGATTTCATTGTCCGTATCACTATCAGCATTTTGGTCAAAACCATTCAGCAAGTCTCTAGGAAGTTCCAGGTTTTCCCATATCTTCTGAGCCCCCGAAACTGTTCCAACCTTTGCCTGTTACCCAGTTCCAAAGTCACTTCCATTTTTTCAGGTTATTTTTATAGCAGTGCCCCACTCCTGGTACTAATTCTCTGTATTAGTCTGTTTTCACACTGCTTATAAAGATACTGCTTGAGGCTGGGTAATTTATAAACAAAAGGTTTAATTGACACACAGTTCCTCATGGCTGGAACTGTGTGTCAATTCAAGAAACTTAGAATCATGGTGGAAGGTTATGGGGAAGCAAGGAACGTCTTACATGGTGGCAAGAGAGAGTGTGTGGGGGAAACTACCAATTTTAAAACTATCTGATCTTGTGAGCCCTCCCTCAGTATCATGAGAACAGCATGGGGGAAACCACCCCCATGCTCCATTCACCTCCCACCAGGTCCCTCCCTTGACATGTGGGGACTACAATTTAAGATGAGATTTGAGTGAGGACACAAAGCCAAATTATATCACCATCCTCCCACCTCAGCCTCCCGAGTAGCTGGGACTACAGGTGTGCATCACCACACCCAACATATATATATATAATATGTATGTATAATATATATAAAAATATATAATATATATAATATATATGTATAATATATATAAATATATATAATATATATATATATGTATTTTTTTTTTTTTTAGAGACAAGGTCTCACTATGTTGCCCAGGCTTGTCTTGAATGCCTGGGCTCAAGCAGTTCTCCCACCTCTGCCTCCAAAAGTGCTGGGATTACAGGCATGAGTCAGCACACCCAGCCTCTGGAGTGCTGGTTTTAGATATGATATTAAGGCCATGGCAACATATCCATTTGGGACTGTGGATCTGCCCTATGTACATACTCATGTGCCAGTGTACAATGCTGTTATTGTCTCCTTGGGCTTCTCTGCTTGTTCACTCTGTGAAGAGCACCAAACTCTATGAGTTGCTCCTGTTGTTGCCCCGACCCCATTCAAGGCAGAATTCCTTTTACTTGTTGTTACCAAGATGTGGAAATCCTTTTACCCTTAATTCAAAGTGAACTTATTTTGAGGGGAACTTTTACTAAGAAACTAAGAAAAAATACATAGCATCTTATATTTGTATATTTCATTATAGTTTTTAAAGTTCTGTACAAAAATATTGTGAAGTAAGAAAGACAGATATTATCCCAGTTTTGCAAGTGAGGAAACTGGGACTCTTAGAATTGGACTACTCAAGATAGTACCTTAGAAAATGGCAGAGTTAGGACCTAAGATACAAACCTTTTGATTGGTGTCTAGTACTTAGTGCTTATCCTGAAAAATAATTCTTGATAAATTCACAGATCATGGATCTCTTGATTCAAGTCTGGAACTGCCTTCGCTATTTATCACTTAAGATCACTTGATTGTTTTTCCTTGCTTCAGCCTTGTCTAGAGTGAGAGGCAAGTTGTACTTTGGGGTTAGCAGAATCCTGACACTGAGATTTGATCCAATGCTCAATTCTTTTTAGATGTTGATTATAGTCTTTTCTCCAATTGCTAGGCCTCTCCCCAACTTTATACTTATGTTCGTTGTCCTTGCTTCTTTATGTCCTGGTCCCATGGATGGGTAAGGTATTTTCTTTCCTGGTGGAAGTGGAAGTGATCTGCGTTGAGCCTTAGAAGGAACCAGAAGCTGGCTGAAGAGAGTTCGGGATGGTTGTACGGGCAGATTTCTTCCTGCTTGGGGTAGCCAAAAGGAGGGTGAGGGAGAGATTGAGAGACATAAATGAGAAATATTTCCTAAAGTGTAACGGAATATAAAAGGTAGTTGTGGGTCAAGATCTGGGCGGTGGAGTTAAGTTCTAAGTGTGCAAAGTCCACCTAAGTGATGGAAGTGATGTGGAGATAAAGGTCTTTGACATTAAGAACTCTTGGGTTAATCTTTAAATGATTTCAGTTACACTCCTGAAACCATCCAATAAAATATAATTAAAAAGAAAAACTTAGGCCAGAGAGACATGGTATGAAAGGACACAATTTGAATAAAAATATTTAGATGTATTTGGAATAGATTTATTTTGGTAGTATCATTGAAGAGGACATGCAAAAATATTAGTGGTAAATTTAATAGCTACCATAAACCTGGAAGTTTGCCTTTAATTTGTTTTTGTGTGTCTTTTCTTATACTTCTCTACAGTTTAAGATATAACATTTCATATTATAGTTAATTTCCCCAAATCCAAAGCTTGTCAATCCTGAGAGTGTAATTTGTTTTATTTATTTAAAAACAAGAAACTTACTCTCCTATTGTTTGAAGACTGTGAAGCCATTATCTTCTGATAGCATTTTAAAGAACAATTTTTAAATCATAATTATCTTTGCTTAACACTGTAGTTCGCTTGAGTACAAGGACAAAAGTTTAGCAGTTGTTCAAACTTTTAAAAACGAGTTCTTAACAGTTTTATATTGTGTCCTGCTCCTATCTACAAGTCATTTAGAAAATTGTTTTTTGAGATAAAGAAATTTACCATATTATTCCCAGTTTCCTTAGTATTTGTTATAGAACAAATGGCAAAATATTAAATGGTTTTGAGATTGAGAATAAGAATTAGAAGGAAAATAAGGTTTGTATTAACAGTTGCTAACACTAGGAATTGGTTTTAATTGACAGTGTCTAAACAAAGCCTGTTTATTAAAGACATTTCCTGGAAAGCAGCAAATCTGGAAGAGCTATGTAGCTATTAAAACTTAAGATCCGTAGTCTTTAACCATTCTTTCCCATGTTAGTCACAATGAGCAGGTCTCTGGTCTCTGGGCAGTTTGCGAAAATAGGTCCATGGGAAACTGATATAGGAACTTATCATCCTCTATTCCCATTTCTGAAAGATTCTCCAGAATGCTCTGAGTACACACATGTAAACTGAGCTAACTCACAGATTCACCATTTTAATAGGAGAGGCTGTGTGTAGGGGCCAGGGCTCACTCAGAAAGAGAATTGCTGTAATTCATTGTCTTCTGCTTGAAATTATTACTCTGCTGAAGGAGTTATCAGGACTAGTGATTGAGCTCTGCTTTAGAATATCGGTGTCTTCCACTTCTTGCCCCACCCCTTCCTAATTGGCAGCATGAGGAAAGCACTAGCCAAAATTACAACTTCTGCCTATAATCCTTTATTTATTTCTATCCTCATAAACTAGGCTAGAAAACCTGGGGGCAGGGAATCTCTGTTTATCTTTTGTGAACCTGGAGCCATTTCTGAGCATGTACTTCCTACTTTCTTTTCAAAAAAGACTCCTTCCCAAAATAGATTACCCCCAGTCCAGAGCAGAGACAGCAGGAAAAGAGCCACAGATTCCCTTTAAAGCTACAGACACTCCTCAACTCCCTTAGATATAAGACTATTTATTCCCTTTCTACCAAAGATCTCTGCATTAAATCAACATTTCCAGTGGAGAGAGAAGAAATACATCTAATACCACACATATGAGTCATTCTACCATTTCTCAGTCATTTCATGTCTGTTCTACAAACATGCCATTTTAAAAATACAGTTTGACTAAGTCATCTCCTTAGTCCGCTGTCCAGTTGTCTTTTGTTGTATATCCTTATTTACAAGGGCCCCTGGAGGCTGGAGTGAGTGAGGTGGGATGTGAGTGTAATAAGGATATGTAAGGAATTCTGAATTTTAAGGGTTTACCTAGGCCATAAATGTACATATGGTAAATGTAGACTACAGTGATTTGCATAGCTTCACACACAGCAGACCCCACATTAAAGAAGTCCACTAGATCCTCCAGGTTTTATAGTGTAGGGAGGAAGGCCCTTGTCCACCCACTGTCATGATATATGTTTTGCATGAAGGATGCAGTACATGCTTGCACCCATCTAGCACATAATCTAGAGCATGGAAAGGGACAAATTACAATAGAATTGTGAAAAATAAACTATTACGTTGAAGATGATGTACAGTCATGCATTGCTTAATGACAGGCACACGCATTCTGAGAAATGCACCATTAGATTATTTCATTGTTTGTGTAGAGTGTACTTACTACCCAAACCTAGATAGAAGAGCCTACTGCACACCCAGGCCATATGGTATGACCTGTTGTTCCTAGGCTACAACCCTCTACAACATGTTACTGTACTGAATACTGTAGGCAGTTTTAACACTGTGGTAAATATTTGTGTATCTAAACATAGAAAAGTTATAGTAAGAATATTGTATTCTAATCTTATGGGACCACCTTCATATATGCAGTCCATCGCTGACCAAAATGTCATTATGCAGTGCACGACTGCATTTTATATTTCGACAATGAATCATGAATAGGACTAGAACCTGTGGGGATGAGGGTAGCGTGTAAAGTAGCAAAGTTACAGCCTTTCTGGTCTTAGTGTCCTTATTTGTAAAATAATGATATCGAGTTAAATGATGTCGGATGGCCTTCCGCCTCTAAGAATTTTATGGAAATACAGTCATGTATAGCATGGGCATGTAGTAGGCTATGTCCTGTAGACTTGTGTAGGAACCTGAGGACACTCTGTGCTGTTCACATAACAGTGAAAGCACCTGACGATGCAGTTCTCAGAACATATCCCCATCATTAAGCAACACATGACTATTACAGTTAAGCTTCTTCTAAGGATACAATCTCATACCTTCAAACTTATTTAGTGTGAAGTCTGGTTTAAATTTTGTAGACTATTTAGAAAATAAGGAATATTTTGCAAAACCCACAATTCTTATATTTTGAAACAACACAATAAATGAATGAGTTAGAATGCCATTTAAGTATCACTTTATGTAAAGTCTGCTAAGGTGGGTTTAATGAGGTTTAGGTTTCTGAATAGGCCTGGAATCATATTTTTGCTATTAATTTTCTTGATAAAGTTTTTTTAAAAGGAAAATTGAACTTCATCCCAACTTTGGATTTTCACAAATTCAGTTAGTGAGAATTATGGTAAATAACTTGAAATGGAACAGAGAAACTTCAGAGGTACAGACTTGCTTATGCCGTACTAGATGCTGAAGTTGAACTTGAAGCCTACGCAGGCCACAAGGTGGCACCCTTAGGCCATATAAATAAAGTGCTGTTGCAACTAGAAAAGACAGTTTTAAAGAATCAAATAACTTTATTATGTAATGATAGACTGTAAACTAAAAACCTCCTGAGGAGGAAGTCCGTTGCTAAGAATTTTAAACGTGGTAAAATTACATAGTAAAGATTTTGGAAAATACTAAGATATTAGAATGTGAAATAGAATATCCAAAATAACAAGCATTCCTTTTGTGAGCAATTAATTTTGATTTGTCTTAAGCCAGTACCTTTTCTAAAAGTTGAATTGTAACTAAACTTTAATAATGCAAACAAATAATAGTTAAGCAATATAAATATTGCCAGAAATATATCAGAAATCCTTGTTGGTGTTTTTTGATTTCCTGATGGAGAAATAAAAATTTAGGTGTTTTCTTGTTATCCCAAGCAGTAGGAAGTACTTGAGAATAATGAGTCTAAGAATTTAGTCACCTGTGAAGTAGAAGACTTTTCCAAAAATATTTTATTGTTATTTTCCCATACTTTAAAAACTTACTTTGTATGAGATGATTAAAAAGAGTTAATTTGGCTTACGTGTGCTAGAATATTTTCTGTAAAGTAAAAGACATTTCCAGGTATTGTTTCTACAGTTTAAGAAGAAGTTCACTTTGAATGAAATGATTGTAAAGAGTTATATGGGATGTGTACGCTAGAGTAATGTTCTCCCTTATGTTTTATGAAGACATTTGCTAAGGTAATTCATTAAACAAAAAATCTTATGAAACAAACTTAGTGACTTTTTTTTTTTTACTCATGAAATGAGTATAGTGATAATATGCATGTACCTTGTAGGGTTTCTATGAGGATTAAATAAGTTATTACAGGAAAAACACTTAGAACTGTGCCTGCAGTATAACTTAATAAATGTAGAATACTGTGTATCTCGAATGTTGCCAAGCAATTATTTGCATAGTAATACCAGACATAACAAACAAGAAATTCTTTTTTCTCTTTTCATTAAGCTTAATTCCAGAAGAACATCTACTAAGTAATATCTGATTAACCGAGTTTTAATTATTATGTGAACTTAACACAATGAACTGGGCTTTTTTGCTTTTTGTACAGACAGGGTCTTGCATTGTTGCCCAGGCTAGTCTTGAACTCCGGGGCTCAAGCAATCATCCCACCTTGGCCTCCCAAAGTGCTGGGATTATAGGTATGAGCCACTGCACCTGGCTAGTGGCCTGTCTTTAAGTATTATTCTGTAATTCCCATACTTCAAATTAACCTCACTTTTACTGCATTAATAGTTTTAATTATGAAGTTACCAATAGTTTTGTATTTGAAGATATCACAAAGTTAAGAATTTTAGACATGGCCACATTAGACTGAAATGTTGGAAATACCACAAAATGTGTGTTTTCTACAAAGTTGGATATAAAATAAAAATGTATGTGTGTAGTAGATCCACATCTGCCTAAAAATTGCTCCAAAAATTTGCTAAAAATTTGAACTTCTGTTATTATTGAGCCTTGGAAATAAAATTCAGAAGATTCTGCTTATAAACTCCTTCCTTCCAATGTTCTTCATAGTACTGGGATATCCTAAAAGGATAGTGTTCTTGGTTCCTTCTTTTATTTACTTCCTACAGAAAGAGAGCAACTCTTTTCCTTTTTTAAAGAATCCAAATGAATATTCACATATTTTATCTTTATTTAGGACAGATCACTAAAAGGTTAAAAATTGGGGTCTTAGCCATATGATCAGTGAGAATTTACTTCCTAGACCCTTCTAATACAATTTTCCAAAAAATAAGAGAAATAAGGAACTCAAGTTCATCCTAGTTTAGGATGAACCATAAACCAGAATCTTAGAAGTTTTGCAGTGAGCAAAGAAAGCATTGCATCAAGATTGCTGTCACAGTAAAACTATTCACTGGTCAGAGACTAGTTCCACAGCCATACATTAGACAGCTTTCATCACAAAATTCTGTTTACATTTTGATTAGCCAAAAACGTCAATGAATTTATGTGATAGGAAAAATATAGGACAAATTCTTTTTTAATGTGCTAAGGAATTCAGTAAAATTATGGTACATACATAGAATACAGTCATCCTTTAGTATCCATGGGAGATGAGTTTCAGGACCTCATGCAGATACCAAAATTCACAGATGCTCATGTTCCTCATACAGAATGATATGGTATTTGCATATAACCTATGCACATCTTTCCATATACTTTAAGTAATCTCTAGGTTACTTATAATACCTAAAACAATGTAAATGCTACAGAAGTAGTTGTTACACTGTGTTGTTTAGGGAATAATGACAAGAAAGAAAGTCTGTACATACGTGTTCAGTATAGATGCAATTTTTTTTCCCCAAATATTTTTGATTCATGGTTGGTTGAATCATGAATTTGATTCATGGTTGATTGTGTGCAGCTTTTAGTTTCTTTTTTTTTCATATTTATTTCCTAAAAATTTTTACAATGCACTGCAGAACTAGTCATAAGAAAAAAATATTACTTTAAAATCATGTGACAGTGAACTTAATTGAGTGTACTTTCAGGAAAGAATTATTGGATTTCCCTATGTCTAGACTTCAAGAAACTTAATGTGCCAGGCATTGCAGTCAGCCAGTGTATATAGACAAATCAGACCTATTTCTTGGCTTCTAGAAACATATTCTGGCAGGAATTTTAGGACAGTTGTGAACAAGCAACAAAGTTTTACATGAACTGTTTTCTCCTGGTTATCTTGACAACTTACAGTGGCTGCAGGGCACATTGGAAATATACAAACTAAATATGAAGCCCCACTCTGCCACTTAAAGCAGTATGGCCCTAGACTCAATGTCTGTGGGCCTTGGGAATTAAGATCACTCTATTAGAGAAATAGTTGCTGTTTAAGTAGCTGCTGAAGATAAGCAGACTGAAGAAATATATTGTTAATGTTCTGGGAAGGATTTTAAATTGTTAAAATTCTTACTTGCTCACAGCTAAATTTCTTTTCAACATGGCTTTTTAAAACTTTGCCCAATATCTTTGGATTTTTGCAGAGCTCAGGTTTTAAGAACAGTAATTTTAAAGTACTGGCAGTTAGGATTTAATGACTTCATTGGAAATTTTTTTTTATAGTTCTCTGAGATTATGTTTTGAAACAGCTGTATCCTCTTAAAAGGATAAGAATAACCAAGTGATAGAATCTAGATTTGGGGGTTTCATTTACTGTGTATCATTCATTTTTATAGTTGTAGTACTTTTCTTTGACATTAGAAAATGGCAAAGGCAATAAGATCTGATAGAATATCTTTCCAGCTATGTCGTTTTTTCCTTGCATTTTGCTGAAATGTCTGGTGCTTTGATCTCTGACCAAAATTGCTTGTGTAGGCATATTGTAGTCAGTCCATTTGAAGCAAGAATGTGGTACTTAGTCTTGCCTTTCCAAATGGCCTTTCAAAATGAAAAATCCATCTATTATGTATTCTTGTTGATATTGGATATAGAACAATTTTTAGTTATTATAAGTATATACATTCTCTCTATTAGTCCTTAACCATTGAGAATACTATTATATCTTAAAGTTTTACAGATTGACCTAAGATTGTGGATCTAAAATTTGAGATATAAAAGAAAATTAGGCATGACTTTTCATCAAGTCAGTGAATCACAAGCTTCCATCAAAACCTTTTGATTGTTGTTTGGGTTGAGACAAGCGTGCTGGTTGACATAAGAAGCTCTTGTTGCCGAGATCTAAGTGACTGCGTCATGTGAAAGGATTAAATGACTCCGTCTTCAAGTCTCTCAGGCAGTGCCACAGAGCACAGAGTGAGGAGTTTTAAGTGTCAGGCTGCACCAGCCCTCAAAAACCTGACCCCCAAAGTTCTGCTTTTAACAATGCCAGCTAGTCTGCCTCTGAACCAGTCAGTGGACGCCGTTCCTCATGGACACTGTTCCTTGGGAACCAGGGCCCTGGTCAGCAACCAGCATGCTTTCTGGGGCGTGGTTATTCCCATATTGACTGTTCTTGCACTAGACTATGTGGTTTTTCCTCTGCCAGGAACCAGTTCTTTTATTTTTCTTTCCTGGAGGTCTTTACTGCCCACTAGATGTCACCCCATTATCAGAAGCTGCTCTATTACCAGGGGATCAGTGCTGTATGCAAGCTTTCTTCCATACGGCTGAGGACTGTCTCCCCAGAGCTGTGTCTAGCCTGAAAAGGATAATAGCTTATTTTTGAGTGCTAAGTCATACAGCTAGTAAGTAGCTGAGCTGGGGTTCAAACCCAGGCAGTCCAGCTCCGTATACATTCCGGGTGGAGTAATCAAGTTCTTTTAACAGCATCTGACAAGAAAATTGTCTCTCTATGGTACACCCCTAAGAGTAGTGCCTTTCAGGAGAGTCAGACTATCACATATCTCTCCCCGCTACTTTTCCCACCTCTTCAAGCAGGCTTCATTGTGTTTACTTAGGTTTCACATCCATTCACAGGAGCACAGACTCAGTCCTCAGTGAATCTTGAAAGATTACTGGTTCATTATTCACACTTTTATTAGTGCCTCTAATTCTGTTTGAAGAATGGTTCTTATTAAACACTCCCTTTGGTAAACGCCGGTACATCCACCTGTGCCCTTGCAAATGCTCGGTCCTACAGGTTCTTCCATAAATAACCTGACACCGAGACACATGACTCCAAAGGTGACCTTACATTATTCTCAAATGGGGGAAATAGACACCTTCGTGCTCAACAGTCTTTTAGTCACAATCTTCAGGTCTTCATATGACTCACTAGTTGCTCACCTGACCATTTATCCCAGAGAAATGAAGATTTATGGTCGCATACAAACAAATGTTTGTAGAAGCTTTAACAGTGGCCAAAAACTGGAGACACCAGATGTCCTTCAGTAGACGAACTGTTATATTGTGGTACACCCATGCCACGGAATACTACTCTGCAATAAAAAAGGGACAAACTGTGGATACACACAGCTACCCTGGATGAATCTCCAGAGAAGTATACCGAGTGAAAAGGCCAATCCCAAAAGGTTCCTGTATGTGCTGTATGGCTCCATTTATACAACATTCTTGAAATGACAGAATTAAAGAAATGGAAAACTAGGTAGTGTTTTCTAGGTGTTAAGGAGAGACTGGCATGGGCGGGAAGCAGGAATAGCTATAAAAGGGCAACATATGAGAGATTTTTCATGGTGATGGAAATGTTGTGTATCTTGACTATATCAATGTCAGTATTCTGGTTGTGATGTTGTACCATAGTTTTGTAAGATGTTACCATTGAGGGAAACTGGGTAAAGGGTGCACAGGATCACTCTGTTATTTCGTACAACTGCATATGAATTTATAATTATCTCAGAAAGTTTAATTTAAAAAAGTCTTTAGTCCTCTTCACCCATTTGACAGTCGTTAAATATGTGCTCTGATTTGTATTTGCTTTATGACTTCTTAGGGAAGCTATTAATAGAGTCTAGTGAGTAAGGTCTAATTGAGGTCTTGGAAGTTTTCTTGGCAGGTTTCTAGTAATTTATTCTAATGAATTTGTATAATATATGAAATCATACAAATCTGTAATTTGTTCAAGTGTATTTTCTTATGGGGCATTGTAATATCCAAAGAAAATGGCAGGCTCGGTGCGGTGACTCACGCCTGTAATCCCAGCACTTTGGGAGGCCAAGGTGGGTGGATCACCTGAGGTCAGGAGTTCAAGACCTGCCTAGCCAACATGGCGAAATCTCATCTCTACTAAAAATACAAAAATTACCCAGGCATGGTGGCACATGCCTGTAGTCCCAGCTACTGGGGAGGCTGAGGCAGGATAATTGCTTGAATGCGGGAGGCCTCTGCAACTCTGCAGGTGAGTCGAGATTGCACCACTGCACTCCGGCACGAGCGACAGAGCAAGACTCTGTCTCAAAAAAAAAAAAAAAAAAAAAAAGAAAAGAAAATTGCAGAAGCATTGTCTTCCTTGTGGATTTAAGAGAACGTTAGGATTATTTGGGGGCATAACCATATGAACTATAATTCCATCTCTAGATGAAAAACAAAATTTTTTCTTTTTCCATAATGTGAGCTCTACCACATCCAGAATAACCCACTTGCACCATTTTAATTAACATTGAAAATTGAAGCCAAATCATACATTAGAGACAGGCTCTAGTCGTTAAAGACTCAGCTCTAAAGGTCAGGACAAGAGAGGAAAAATATTAGGCTTTGGGTGAATCATAATATTTGTTTAAGGAAATCAAGGTAAGTGGCTCCGTGATATGAAGTTTGTCTAAATTGATACTGTGGTATCACAAAAGAAGTAGGAAACGAGGAGCATAGATGTTTCGTGTGTTACCATGTTTTCGTGATATTTACTGACCCTCGTGTGGGACTGGTCCTCACATACAGTTTGTCAGCTATTGTCATCAGTTCCAGCCTAGCACTGATAGCCTTTATGATACAACCTGACTTACATATTGTAAATGGAGCTTTGTAAAATACCATTAATTATTTCCCTATGTAAATTTGTTCACAGGGGTTTGATAACAATGAGCAAGGATGACCAGTAAAAAGTTAACCTATATTTCACCCTGACCAGGAATTTGGGATTTGGACTTCATAGCATGGTATCTGGCACATTTCAGGCACACAGTGAATGTTTGTTTCATGAACTAATATTGCTATTTTTGTGGTCCTTACTGCCTGCCCATGACCCTGCTTCCACGGTCCCTCCAGAGAAGAGTTGAGTGGGCAGACAGGGTGCCCTCATAGTGTCTCTCAGTGCAGAGAAGTGCAGCCTGGGCAGGGGAGCAGGGTCAGGTTATGTAAAGAAGATTACAGATAGATTTGGGCCAGGTTTTCTTTCATGCTGAAAAGACAGGGAAGGGAACAGATTTAAAGAGATTTAAGTACCAGCATTCAAGGTAGATTAGAAATACTTTTTCTTAAATGTATCCTGTTTGGTTTAAATGAAAGTATTGGCTTTTTAAGCTTATTTTTTCCCATTATGAATAGTATTTTATTTATAAAAATGCTTTTGTGGACTAATCTGGGATCTAGCCTCCATTTATAATGTGAAAAATATGCATTCTGAATTCCAAGTAATGACTGAGAGTGAATTTTCGGAGCCCAATTTGTTCTTTACTGATGGCACATGATTTGATTCTTATTCTTTTATCTTTCTGTCTTGCTTTCTTGTTTGTGGGCCACAGAGCAGCTTCTATTAAGCCCTTCCTTTTCATTACTTTGTTACTCATCAGGTATTTTTCTGGCCTCACAAGTTGATGCCTCACCTACAGATTTTCTAGAGAATTTCTTCAGGCTCAGTAACCTGTCTGTATTTAATAGAACAGTGAGTTCTTTTTCTCACCACACTTCTATTATAACTGAATTTTCTATTTACTGTAGATCCTTGCCAGCACATTACAGAATATTTTTGTTGAACCTTCTTGAGAATTCAGAGAAACTGCTGAGTGACCACTGAACGAAAGATCTAATCTTAAGGCTTACGTGAGTATTTACTACTGTGGACTTCCTCACGAGATGTGAAACCGTCAGTGAATGCTTTAGGACAGATTCAGTTCTGTGATCAAGATGAAAAATATCTATCATTGGGCTTATTAAATGTGGGATTAAGTTAAGCAGTTGCCCAGGGACACAGAGAAACTGACAAAATACACACTTATTCTCACCTGAAAAATAGACACAGAGACTTGTATTTCTTGCTGAGCCAACATTCAGAAGAATCCTAGTCTGCAAACCGCAAGAATTCTTACTGTGTTTGAATCAAAAACACCAAGTAGATTTTAAAAATTATCTATTCTTAAAAATTTAACCAAAACACATTACCTTTTGAAAAGCACTTGATATGTGGCATTTCATTTTTAAAAAGGTTTATGATAGCTTTTCCATTTTTATGATTCAATACTGTGCAAGCTTGTCCAACCTGCAGCCCAGAACAGCTTTGAATGTAGCCCAACACAAATTCATAAACTTTTTAAAAACATTCTGAGTTTTTTTGTAATTTTTTAAAGCTTATCAGCTATCATTATGTATTTTATGTGTAGCCCAAGACAATTCTTCTTCCAGTGTGACCCAGGGAAGCCAAAATGTTGGACACCCTTGCTGTAAGGGAAAATATTTAGATTACCCTCACAAAAGAATTCTTGACTATTTTATTGAGTAAATTCTTAATTGAGTTTTTCTGTTTGTTGGTTTGGTTTGGTTTGGTTTGGTTTTTGAGACAGGCCTCACTCTGATGCCCAGGCTGGAGTGCTGTGGCCCAATCACAGCTCATCGCAACCTCGACCTCCCGGGCTCAAGTGATCCTCTCACCTCGGCGTCCCAAACAGGTGGGACGAAAGGCACGCGCCACCATGCCTGGCTAATTTTAAAATATTTTATAGAGACAGGGTCTCTCGCTATGTTGCCCAGGCTAGTTTCGAACTCCTGGGCTTCAAGCTATCTTCCCATTTTGGCCTTCCAAGGTGCTGGGATTACAGGTGTGAGCCACTGTGTCCAGCCAGATTTTTAAAAAGTCATCATATGTATCATCTGAAGTTTATTTTGATTTTAATCTCTGTAGTTTTTAATCATAAACATGTTTTTCTTATTTGAAATTATTCTTAACAGCCCCTTTTTACCCTTCATTTCATATCCAGTGAGTCATTAAGTTGTGCTAATTCTGTGTTCTCTGTTCCCCTCCAGTGTGTCCCCTTCTGCCTGCCACTGCCTTAGGTTAGGTTTTCATTTCTTGCCTAGAGAGCTGCAATGACCTAATGATTGATCTCCCTGCCTCCATCTTTTTCTCTACAATCCAACCCTTCCATATTGTCATCCAAGTAATCTTTCTGAAAGACTAATAAGACTGTGCCATTTCTTTGACTTAAAATCCTTCAATGGGCTGGACTCATTGAAATAGTAGTCCTAGCTATTTAGGAGGCTGATGTGGGAGGATTGCTTGAACCCAGGAGTTTGAGGCTGCAGTGAACCATGATTGTACCACCGCACTCCAGCCTAGGTGACAGAGCAAGAACCTGTCTCAATTTAAAACAAAAAAATCCTTCAGTGGCTCCTCACTGAAATTCAGGTATAAAAAAACCTTACTGTGGAGTTGTTAGGAAGATTAAATTAAATTCATTAAAAGCTCCTAGTTGGTACCTGGCTCAGAACAAGTCTCAGTGTATGTTAGTGCCCACTCTTTCCACAGAGAGCCCATGGTAGCAGCAGAGCCCTTGTGTAAGGCAGCCCCAGATTTTGGGACAATGGCTCTGCTGAGAAGCCAAGTTGAAAGGAATAAGGGCAGCAATCTCACCAAACTCAGCAGCCAGGCTTCCCTGAATCCCCTTGAGGTTAGGCACAAGAATAGATGGGTCTAGCATCCAGTTCCATCAGTGTTTGAGAAAGAGACTTTACCTGATCAGCTGTATAAGCCAAGTCCATCTGTGACTAACTTTTGTAACCTAAGAATAAAAAAGCCATCTCTAGAAAAGCACTGGTGTCTGCCTGTTTTCTTGTTTGTTTTCTCGTTAATTTCCTAGTGAAGTTTCTTTTGACAAGCTTTAACTCTTTCTTAAATGAACCTAGGGGAAGAGAGAGAGACCTGGTTGTATGCAGTTTGGTAGAGCAGAATGTCCTGACAGTTCAGGTGCACCAGGCAGGTGCTGAACTCTCACCTGAGTTCAGGTGCACCAGTGGGGCCGGGAAACATCCGTGACAGAGGTGTGGGCAAACTGGTGAGCTGGATGAATCCAAGAGATGAAATTCACATCAGACCTAGTTGGGATTGCTGCTTTGTCCTGTCTTGGCATTCCCAGACAGCCCTACTTTTTCTTTCCCTCATCTCTCAGTCTTTGGACAGTGGGAATTTGGCACAGTCACATATTGAGATAACCACAGAGCACAGCAGAATAAGATCAATAGTGTAAAAAGAAGCATAATCTGAATTGATTTCATGCTCTGATTTTTAAATTCAGTTTGTTACTTTCCTTAGCCTTTCTCTTAAAATTTGTGCCATAGGCCAGGCACGATGGCTTACGCCTGTAGTCCCAGCACTTTTTGCAAGGCCAAGGCGGGCGGATCATGAGGTCAGGAGTTCAAGACCAGCCTGGCCAACATGGTGAAACCCCATCTCTACTAAAAATACAAAAAATTAGCTGGGCATGGTGGCAGGCGCCTATAATTCTGGCTACTTGGGAGGCTGAGGCAGGAGAATCGCTTGTACTCAGGAGGTGGAGGTTGCAGTGAGCCAAGACCGCGCCGCTGCACTCCAACCTGGGCAACAGAGCGAGACACCGTCTCAAAAAAAAAAAAAAATTGCTCTATAAACATAACACCCTACAGGTCTTTGTTGAGTATAAGTTCTTTTCATGCAAGTAGTTTCAGTAACCATGTAGAATATCTCAAACACAGGAAGAAGCAAATATATCAAAGAGAATTAGTTTGTATTAAATAAGAATGTCTACCAGCAGTAGCATTTATATATGGGTAGTTCTTTGATGTTTAAACACCATGTTATCTATGTGTTCTGACAATGTAATACTTAAATCTAAGCTATTACATCTTGCTTGACTTTAAAAATATCTCTTAATCTTTTTACATGATGAAAAGCAAAATAGAGCTTTACAGTAATTGAATTGGAATTTTAATCCAGCAGATGTGAAGAAAATGAAACGTTTTAATGGAAAATGAAATATAATTGATAACTTTGTTGTTGTTTCTGTTTGGTAAAGTAATTTATTTATTAGAGGCAGGAGGCCAAAAAGGATGAGAAATAGTGCTTTTCTAAATGACTTCTTTGTCTTGATTTCATTTGACTTCATGGAATCTCACTCACCTATTTCATTACAGGCGTGTTCCATCCACCGCATCAGAACAATGTCGTATGTTTTTGTAAATGATTCTTCTCAGACTAACGTGCCCTTGCTACAAGCCTGTATTGATGGGGACTTTAATTATTCCAAGCGACTTTTGGAAAGTGGCTTTGACCCAAATATTCGTGACAGCAGGGGCAGAACAGGCCTTCACCTTGCAGCAGCTCGAGGGAATGTAGACATCTGCCAGTTACTGCATAAATTCGGTGCCGATCTTCTGGCCACAGATTATCAAGGAAACACAGCTCTTCACCTCTGTGGCCATGTGGATACTATCCAATTTTTGGTTTCCAATGGACTCAAAATTGATATTTGGTAAGTTCTCTGTGGTTTTAGAAGTCTAGTCATTTCTTCCCATTAGTCTCTCAACTGATAGTCTTATCTCGGGTCTGTTGATTTTGTTTCCTCATTAATCAGTTGAAATAAGTTCAGAAAGGCATTGAAGACAGTGTAATCCTGTTAGGCAAGTGAGGGAATGAGGGGCTGACTTCTAGATTTTTGCTGAAGCAGCATATTTTTCCTATGAAAATAGTGGGTAGTTTCTGCTACTAATTAATTATGTAGTGTTACAACAAGGGAAGAGGAAGAAAAGAACATTTGTT
Organism: Nomascus leucogenys; assembly: GCF_006542625.1. Taxonomy (NCBI): domain Eukaryota; kingdom Metazoa; phylum Chordata; class Mammalia; order Primates; family Hylobatidae; genus Nomascus; species Nomascus leucogenys. The sequence continues at coordinate 52,678,961 of NC_044396.1, read as the reverse complement.
GAAAATCTATGAGCTAGACTGTTTACTTGTTAGCTCATTTAGTCCTCAGAATGAAGAGCTCTCACAATAGGTGTTTTCATTTTACAGATTAGATAGTGAAGACAAAAAAGGATTGGACAAAGTTCACACAGTTTATAGAGGATTTGAAAAGGTCACAGCTTATAAGGGACAGAACTGGAATTTGAACCTAGTTCCGCTGACTCTAACGCTTGTGTGCCTTCTGTCATGTAACGCACCATGTGAGCTTCATAAACTCCCTGGAGTCAAGGATCCTTTTTAGACTGAACAATTTGAGGAAGTCATGGGGCTTTTTGTTTATTTTAGTGATACTCTGCTTTTTGAGTGGGAACGATGTCAAGTCACCTGTAAAACTGAGCTTGACCTTTAAATTACAGTTACACGCTGCCCTAATTTATTGATGCCATAATGCCCCCAAATCTGAATAAGACAGTAAATGCTTTTGTTTCTGCAGGACAAAATGGGGTAGGAATTGACTGCAGGATTTAATGTGATTGGGGTTCTAACCTATTATTAGCACTAAATAGCTGCGTGAACCAAAGCAGCTTATTTGACAATTTTTTTCTTAGACTTTAAAAAAAAAAGTACTGGTCTCATAAAATGTAAATATCAAATAAGAATGCGTCTAGAACTAGATGTATCCACTTTTTTGACTATATGTTCTCTTTTTTCTTTTCCTTGGAAGTAGAAAAAATAAAAATAAAAACAAGTGTTAATTCAAAATTCAGCTACACTGGATGTTTGGCTCAGCTCTGGTTTTACTTTTGAGTTAAATTGGACCCATCCTTTTTTTCCCCATGGTGATTTGTTTATTCTTCATAAACGCTTTCTATAGTACAATTGAGAAAAAAAATAGAGACACACGGCTATAACTTCCACCACAATCTGCTGTTGAGGAGACATTCAGTATGAGGATGGGGGCTGGAGGTGGGGGATGTGTTTGGGTAACAGGATAACGGCCTCTGTGATGAACTGTGCAGAAATCCCATCAGTCAAGGTCTGATTGCAGCCTGATGGTCAAGGCTCATGGTGGAAGAGTTGCAGTGAGCCAAATACTCGTTTAGTTCCCCACGGCCCTAGGGTAGGTCCTAATTGGTCCCATTCTTTCTTCACTGAGATCTATACAAATGGGTACTAAAAATGGAACTGACTATGTAGTATAACTGCTATGATGGCTTCTTTATTTTTATAAACTTTTTTTTTTTTTTTAGCAATCATCAAGGTGCTACCCCTTTAGTTCTGGCAAAGCGCAGAGGAGTAAATAAAGATGTCATCCGATTGCTGGAATCTTTGGAAGAACAGGAAGTGAAAGGATTTAACAGAGGAACCCACTCGAAACTGGAGACCATGCAGACAGCTGAGAGTGAAAGGTACTGGAGATACAATTTTTTTTTTTTCTCCCTGTATTACTCATGCTGGACTTGAACTCCTGGGCTCATGCATTCCTCCTGCCTCAGCCTCCTGACTAGCTGGGACTATAGGCACATGCAGCCACACCCAGCAAGATAATATAATTTTTTAAGGGAAAGTCACTTTAAGTATGTGGATTTATGGTTAACTTTGTAAACTTTAATATTCATTTGCTTTTAAGTGCAACTTGAACTTTATATAGGACCTTATGACTGCAGATTACAATTGAGAAGCTATTAACAGAAAGTACTACATGTCATGTGCACATAATGTTCTGTTAGCCACCTGCGATATTGACAGTACAAAGGAGAAATAGTAACAAATGAATCTGAGGGGAGGAAGCCGGAGCTTGAGGATTTTAAGTACAGGTCACAAAAAGAATGGAATTTAAAAATAAAGAGAAGTATAAGTAAAGCCAAGAACGTGGGCAATTTTAGAAAAGACCGAAAGGTAGTTTCAAGGGTAGGGAAGTGGGGTGCTGAGAAACACGAAAACAGGAGAGGGAAAGCAAGATAGTATTTAACACATGCGTAGTTCAGTAATGTGAAAGTGAACGTGACTTTCATATGAGTTGGAGCTAATGAAATTTGGACTCCTGTAAGTAATTGAAGCTAAGATATGGTAACTGACAGGGTCTTGAATAGCTCATCATTTCTCATCTAGAAGCAATGGAGAACGCAGTTCAGGGAGCTCCAAAAAGGTGGCACACCATCTTTTCTCCTGACATCACTGGGCTCAACAGGTAAAGTTCATAGGCTAGACTTAGTTCTAGTAGCATATTATCTGGTTGACCACTATGCAGTTTCAGCCTTCCAGATAATACATGTGAAGGAAAAAGGATGCTGAGCTTCCGTAGCCTCTTCCCAGCATTCTCGGTAGGTTGTAAATAGAATAAGCAAGGGCCCACATCAGCTGTTTACCTAGTAGCTGATGGACTAGGACTTGGATTTAGAATCACATAATCCACTTAGACCATTGGGATCATTGTTTCTGTGAGTTCTAAATGAAATCCTCTCTATTTTTCATAGCTTACCCTTCATTTGATTCCTTTGTACCCATTTTTGCTTTCCTCCTCTCGTGTGCCAGTTGATGTGCTCTTTGGGGACCATTAATTCCACTCTCAAGCTTAGGTCTATTTTGTTTAGATACTTTCAAGCACTTAATACAATCCTAAAGAAATCCAAGAGCTTTACTTCTGGAACAGTGCATACTCCTCTTGAGTGATCACTGAAAGCTGACAGATAGATAAACAAGAAGTCAGAGATGTATTTGCAAGACCTTTTTTTTCTCTCTTGTGTAATTTGGATTGACAGAATGGCATAAGCACTTGAACAATATTGAGTTAACTATTATTTGTTAAAGACTTTTTCCTCTAAGATAACTTGAAATTTATTTTTATCTTTTTATGAAATAACATTAAGTACTTTAAGCTTCTTTACCATGAAAAACAAAACCAAGAATGTGTTTTTGTTTGGTATATTTTTAGGACCTTTATTTTGTTAATAGCCAGTTTCTTGGCACCTTTTTATTAGATATATACTTTTAGCATTAGTTTGCCTCAGTTGTGATTACTAAGAAGTGATTAGTACAAAATAATACTACATTGGATGAGCAATGGAAGTACTCCTGCTTCCTTCACATACCTGCCATTTCACTGCAGCATGAGAGTTTGTATTAATTGTAACACTGTATAAAGCTCATTTTTCAAAAATTGAATTATTAACACTTTTATTACCTAGTTTTCCTATCTTACTCCTACCCCTCAGTGTTATGGTAGAAATTCAGTGGTTGAAGCTTAAATCAGAAAGTTGAAAGGTAATGTCATTAGGAAAATGCAAATGAGGACCATAGTGAAATGCCACTTCACACCCACTAGGATAGCTGCAATTAAAAAGATAGATAATAACAAGTGCTGTGGAGGATGTGGAGAAATTGGAACCCTCATACACTGCTGATGGGAATGGAAAGTAGAGCAGCTTCTTTGGAAAAGTCTGGCAGTCCTTCAAAAAACTACACATAGAGTTACCGTCTGACCAGCAGTGCCACTTATAGGAATATACCAAAGAAAATTGAAACATATGTCCACACAAAAACTTATATATGAATGTTCATAGCAGCATTATTCATAATAGCCAAAACATTGATACCACCCAGATATCCATCAGTTGATGAAGGAATAAACATCATCTGTTCATCCAATGGAATATTACTAATATTATTATATTGTACTGATACATGCTACAGCATGGATAAATTTTGAAAACATGCTACATTGGAGAAGCCAGGCACAAAAGGCCACATATTACATGACTCTGTTTATGTGAAATGTCCAGAATAAACAAATCCATAGAGACAGAAAGTAGATGAGAAAGTAGACTAGAAGCTGGGAGAAGGGGCAATGGGAGTGACTGTTAATAAGTACAGAGTTTCTTATAGAAGTGCTGAAAGTGTACTGGAATTAGAAGAGATGGTTGTGCAATTTGGGGAATATATGAAAAGCCACTGAATTGTACAGTTTCAAAAGGTAAATGTTATGGGGTGTGAATTATATCTCAATAAAAAGTAGATGAAAAGGTTTAAAGAGATTGGCTAGCACATGGCATTATGGCATAATTGTGTAACGGCCTTTTCTAGAGCAGAAGGTAAAGCAGGGTTTTAAATGTATTTACCATAATATTTTCCATTTCTCTTAGGATTCCCCCAAGACAGCACAACTTCTACAGGCCTTATAAGGGACTATAAATCAAGTTAATGAAAAATATTTCCCCACTCCTCCATATAACTCTAATTCCTTTTTACTTTGTAGGTATGGGATAACAAAAACAGTATAGCTATCACATTTTTTAAAAAAGATACATGCAAACACACCCCCCAAAGACAGTGTAGATATCACATTTTTTAAAAAAGATTATACACACACCCCATTATGTTAGAATCAGATATTCCCTGGACAGTAGAAAGCATTTCATTGGATAAAGTCTTTATAGAAAATCCTGATTGGCAGAGCTTCATGAGCTCTGAAGAGCAATGAGAATGCTCATGGAATTTTCATTTTATACCTAACAAGTATAAGGGCATGTCAACTCATAATCAATAAATTTTACGTAGGTCAAACTAAACCTCTGCAAAACTTCGTTATCTATTTTGGTTTTACTCTTTTAGGCCTTCTCAAAGGTCTAATCTTATTTTTAAACTTGCTCTCAGGTTTTCCAAAATTACTGTGTTGTTGTAGATTCCCCCTGAAAACATTATCTCTTATTCAGAGAATAAACATGTTTTAATTATTAAAAAAAAAAGTTTGGGTGTTAAGCAGACTGGCCCATTAGGAAGTCAGTTTCCCATGGTCAGAGAAGACCTCTAATGTTGGTAAAGGCTGAAGGACTTTTGTTTGATGGTATCAAGAAGTAAAATAAAGTTGTAGGTTAAAAAATGCCAGTTTTGCATGTTTACTCATAGTTCATAGTGAATGAGACGCTAAGAGATTGTTTTATGGGAGTTAGGAAGGATAGTAATGAACTTTGATAAGCAGTAGATAGTTGATTCCTATGGATCATGGTCATGGTGGCTTTAATCTAGATGATACCCTCTTATTGGGCCTGTATGTTGTGATATAACCATGAGTGCTCTTCCCTTAGTGCTTCCAAGTACCAAAGTCAGATGCAGTTTCTCTTTGTGGTAGTCATATTTCTCATTGATAAAGTTCTGAAAACCAGAATCAGTGTTTTTATGGTATTTGCACTACCTTATTTTCAACTAGACTAGCCTTTATGCAGAAGAGAAATGAACATATTCTGTCTTATTGTACAAGATAGAACTAAAACCAGTAGGAAGAAACTATTAATAATTCCTAATGACTAGGCCAGCTGTGGTGGCTCATGCCTGTAATGCCAGCACTTTGGGAGGTCAAGGCAGGTGGATCACCTAAGCTCAGGAGTTCAAGACCAGCCTGGGCAACATGGCGAAACCCTGTCTCTACCAAAAATACAAAAATTAGCCAGCCGTGGTGGCATGCACCTGTGGTCCCAGCTACTTGGGGGACTGAGGCAGGAGGATTGCTTGAGCTGGGGAGGTGGATGTTTCAGTGAGCCGAGATCGCATCACTGTATTCCAGCCTGGGCGGCAGAGTGAGATTCTGTCTCAAAAAAAAAAAAAAAAAAAAGAATTTCTGATGACTAGATGACTAGACGAGTCCACGTGTACAACAGGCTGAGGAGTAACCTTCCATTATTAGACAATTACAATTAAAGAAGGAATTCCTTCATTGGTCAGTTTATTGAATTAAATTAATAAAAATTCCCTTTTAACTTCAAGATTCACATACACTGTATAAGTGACTTTTTAGATTTACTCATCTTCCCCCCTCCCCCCAAGAGACATTTACTTTCTCAGTTCTAGGGCCTAGAAGTCTGAGATCAAGGTGTCACAAAGTTGGTTTCTTCTAAGGCCTCTCTGCTTGACTTGTAGATGACTGTGCTCTTCAGGGGTCATCACCTGCATGTCTGCTTATTCGTATTAACACATTCTTAAATTATGAGTCTGTACTTTGAATCTTCTAAATTTAACGTAACAAGAATGTGTTGTGGTTTAATATCTTGATGGAAAGAACTCATAACCTATTTCAAGACTTCTGCTCAGGACACCTTAAAAAAAAAAACAGAGGGGAGTCTCGCTGTTACCCAGGCTGGTCCCGAACTCCTGGGCTCAAGTGATCTTCCCTCCTTGGCCTCCAAAAGTGTCAGGTTTACAGGCATGAGCTACCATGCCCAGCCAGGACCTTTTTAATAGAATTTTTAACTTGACTTTACTAAATTCTAAACCAAGAGAAACATACTCATTACCATTTAGCAATTTACAGTTTAGGATATATTGTTCAGATACGTAAGCATGTAAGAGTGTATATATATATATATATGTGTGTGTGTGTGTGTGTGTGTGTGTGTGTGTGTGTGTATTTGGTCTTTTCTAAATAGTAGCCCTGTGGTTTTATGTTTCTGGAATTGCTGTGTTTTTTAATGCCCTTTTTGCTCTTTCTTCTTCCACAGTGCCATGGAAAGCCATTCACTCCTCAATCCCAACCTGCAGCAAGGTGAAGGAGTCCTTTCCAGCTTCCGAACCACATGGCAGGAGTTTGTGGAGGATCTGGGCTTCTGGAGAGTATTGCTGTTGATCTTCGTCATTGCTTTGCTGTCTCTTGGCATTGCGTATTATGTGAGTGGGGTGCTACCCTTCGTGGAAAACCAGCCTGAACTGGTGCATTAAAGGAGCTCATGGAACATGAGGCAATTAATTGCCTGTTTCCTGGCTTCCAATGTTTGTTCTCAGTTTCTCAGAATTTTTCTTAGTGCAAAGCAATGAGGGCGGTACATGTTTCTTTTTGCATTTTTAATTATTGTAATCCTTTTAGATAACGATGTGTTCATTTGAACTAACTACATACTATGGTCAAGTATATTGCATCCTAACGCTACCTCTGACTCAACCTGACCTTGTAGGAAAACCTACACATAGCCTTGTTTGATAAAAACACAGAAGTGACTAGAGAATGGAAGATAAAGGAAGAAGCTAGGAAGTCCTTGCTATCAAAACCTTATCCTAATATAGGACCAATTGAAGTATTCAAAAAGAAAAACAGTATCTTAATATGATTAGTTTTTGTTGGTGGTTTTGTTTTCATTTATTTTTGCAAGAGCCATTTTTTATTTACTTTCTTTAGGGATAAGAGATAACTTAAAACTTGAAGTACTTTTTTCAAATCTTGTGTGCAAATTAGTATTGTTAGCATCTATTCAGCTTATTTTAGTGTTTTTAAGTCTAGTCACAAACCAAACAAAACTTTTGAAAATGAGCTATATTTTGTTCAAAGATGATTGATTTGATCTTATATTTATTTGTTTTTAGGATAATTTTTGATCTTTTTGTAAACTGCTTTGCTTCTTAATATCTGTGAAAAATAAATGAGTTCATTTTGTTCACTTTCCAATTTTCCCTAGTATCCTAGTCCTCAAAGATAACCGTTCATCAGAATTACAGTCAGAAAATCCTTTCTCTACTGAATAGTTAGCAGGGAAAAATAATTCTGATATTTAACTGTCATAATTCTGTAGTGCTATTATAGTGAAAAATCAGTTCTATAAGCTAGCTGTGTTGTCACAGTTTTATCATAGTTCATAATTATTTCATGTGCAATCCTATTTAGAGGCCCTGTTAGACTTTTAACAATTCCATCCATATCTGTAATTCTCTGATGGCAAGAATGGATGGAGCATTTCTGAGTTAACAGTGCTGAACAGTATTGTACTGGGTGTCATAAATTCTTTATGAATGGTAATATTATGTAAATTGAAATCTGGCCCTCAAACTATATTGCAGCTTTCAGCAGTATGTTCGAAGGTCTCTTTTGTTAATGATTCTGTAATGTATGAATTATGTTCTTGAGTTATTAAAAAAGAATATGAAGGCCTGATATACTCATTGGGTAAAGTCAGGAAATTGTAGTGAAACAAGTAATGGTTTTGTTTTTTGGAATAAAGGCACCTAAGCTATTGCTAATTGAATTGCTGCTAGAATTAGAAATTATGCTTTAGAATAGAATTGGTATTTCTGTGATTCTTTTTGCTTCTTGGTATTTTCTCTTGTATCTATATATCTAGTATTGAGGCTCGCTCTTTCATGTGGCTTTATCCTCTCTTTAATAGCTGTTGTAAAATTCCTGAGTAACTGGCTGCTTCAGGATCAGCTTACAGAGTCTTGCTTTTAGGTTAGATACAAACAAAGTAAATCATAGTCAGTGTAAATACAGCAAAAGACAGCTGGCTTTAGAATGGAGAACACTACAATTCAAATTTGAAGTATATTCAGAAGAAAACTTTGGAATTAGCTTTACATTTGTTTGTAAATCTAAACAAATATGCAAAATTGGTCAAAATATAAGTATATAGCATTTTTAAAGATTAATGGTTCCTTTTATGTGCTGATTTCTTTGTATTCTGTTTTCTCTGCATTCATTCAGGAATACCACCAATAAATGTATTTATACATCCCTTAATCATGATTTGTCTTTTGGTTTTTTTTTTTTTTTTTAAGTGTATTATAGTTTTTCTTTTAATTTGGGGATTTTGTAATGGATTGCAATTAGCTGCTTTTTAAAACACGCTTTTTTTCAAACATAATGTATTAGGTATATTGAGTTTCATATATGTTTGCCTTATAAATACTGTGAAACTAATTTGAGTGAATTGCTTGTAGATTTAAGGGTGATGATAATAACTACCACAATTAAGCCCCTCCCAATTATGCAAGTTTTTAGCATGCAAGTTTTACCCTACGCCTCCTTGAGCACTACATGTCCCCAGTTTATAAGATGAGAAAATGGACACAGGGAAGGCTAAGTAACTTGTCCAAGGTCAAACAGGTAGGACCTGGTGGAAGAGGGATTCCAGATTGAGGCTCCAGCCCCAATTATGCTTGCTCTTTCCTCCTGTCCCGCTGTCTTTCATGAATCTGGAAATGGAACCAGGTTTATCCAGAACCTCGCCTGATACCATTTCAGCAGGACATTGCTAAATTTTCCACTCATGGTCCTATATACTTACTTTTTTTCCTTTTTTACACATCTTTCCAGTGATAGAAGCTTTAATATTCAAACTTCAACCCTGGCTTGTCAGAAAGTCTTCCATAGTTAACTGTACTTGACTGCCTCCTTCCCAACCCCTCCTTTCTCCACCACTTACCACACTCAGTTTTATTACTTGTATTTTGCATTCCTTGATCCGTTTCTCTGTAAACATGATTTTCTTTCTAACTTGTCTAATTGTAAGCTTCATGAGAGCAGGGACTTAGTCTATTTTTATAACCCCATCTGTCCACAGAGCATCCTGTAGAGCTCTTTGTACACAAATACTTATAGCATTACTTTTATACCTGTAGCTATATTTTTTCTTTTGAGGTTGAATAGCTCTTTGCCTTTTATGCATCCCCTGCAACAAGCTGCAGGTGTGAGCTGTGCTTGGTCCTCCTTCCACAGTGCGCCTGTAGCTTCATGAGCGAACTATACAGGCTGGCAGTGTGGAGCCCCCTCACCTGTGGAGCATGCAGGCTTCTGATCAGCGGCGCCTGTCACAGGTTTACCACTTGGTGTAGAAGGCCAGGAACAATATTCACCTGCCACTGCTGCTGTTTTGGTTTCGATGTTTTTATTTCAAAACCAGGCCTCAGTCTTTGACTTGTGAAATTGTTTATGCATGTATCAAAGTGCTTTCAGCTGCAAGAACCAAAATCCAAATTCAAAACAGCTTACTCCATAGGAAATGTATTTGTTTATGTAACTGGAAGTCCAGTTACATAAAGCCCGTTTACATAAAAAGGTAGGGTTGACCCCAAGGGTGACATCATCCAGAATCTTTAGCCCAGTTCCCTTGTGCTCTTGCCTTGCCCTCTTTGTTTGCTGCTTCCTCCAGCTAGTTCTGCAATGAGTACAGAATTTTTAGACATCACATCCATTTATAACCACATAGAGAAGAGACTGTCTTTCCTGTGACTCCCTCGTAGGAAACTTTGATGCAAACTTAAGCTGTTTCATTGGCTGACATTATATCACGTACCCCATTCTCAAACCAACCAGTACCCTACACAGGTTGACTTAGGCCTGGATTGATGAACCAGTCATTGGCAGGGGTGGAGTTGGTAGAATTCATATGTTGAGCTTGGACTAATGGTTTTAGAAGTGATTGGGGCCACTCTTGGCAATCAGTGGGCAGGGGCCATAGTTGGTTTACATCCCACAGTGCATGGGACAGTTTAGCCTAACAAAGGATTGTTCTACATCCCACATGATTCTTGAATGTTCTGCTGGACATTCATGTGTTTAGAAAACAAACAATTTTAGATATCTGAACCTAAAACCCAACCATTTCACATTTTAAAACAAGGTATTACTTGGTATAGTTTTAAAGTATCATGAATTTTCCAAGAATACAACCACGAGATAATTAAGGGAAGATTCGACTTCATTTTGTTCAAAACTTTATCAAGAATTGCACCGCTTTTCAAAAATCTTGTTATTGACAGCAGTGCTACTTATAATTAAGTCATCAACATAATTCTATTACAGATATTAATGACTTCGTTGTTTCTTCTAATGTAGCTGGGCCTGAGCATTTACATATTGAAATATACATTATAAATTTCTTTCCCTTTATTTTGTGTTTCTATTACATAATTTATGTGAAATCATTTTATTGATTTTGACAGTTGTTAACTCCTACTTATCTGGGACCCATTCTATAGCTTAGCTTATTTAATCTTTTTTAAGACAGAGTCTCACTCTCACCCAGGCTGGACCGCAGTGGTGTGACCTAGGCTCACTACAACCTCTGCCTTCCCGGTTCAAGCTATTCTTCTGCCTCAGCCTCCCTAGTAGCTGGGATTACAGGTATGCACCACCACACCTGGCTAATGTTTGTATTTTTAGTAGAGATGGGGTTTCATCATGTTGGCCAGGCTGGTCTTGAACTTCTGACCTCAAGTGATCTGCCCGCCTCGGCCTCCCAAAGTGCTGGGATTACAGGCGTGAGCCACTGCGCCCAGCCTTATTTAGTCATCTTGATGTACCTTTTCCAAATAGTTTATCTTGGAGTGAACACCAGGAAGTAGCTTTTCCCAAAGTTAATAGAACATTTGGGGGAAATGAGGCCAGTATCTGATTAAAACACCTTTAAAATTGTTCAGGCCGAAGCAATTCCAGCTCTGCTAAAGTAGAACTTTGGGATGAGGTTCATTCCTTTGTGCTCCAAGTAGATTCAAAACAATTTTCTAAGGGGGGATCTTGGCCTTGGCTCCGCTCAAAGCACACATAGGCTGGCATTCTGTTCAGCCGCTCATTCTTGACTTAGCACAACCAGACTGCTCCACACACAGCCAGAGGCATAGGTGTCTATATTCACCTGGGAACAGAGATTTGGCCACACTCCTTAGATGTCAAGGACTACAATCTGGAGTTCCTTGTTACCCAACGCTCATTAAAAGCTTAGCTGATAACAGTGTTTAGAGAGTATTGCTTGGAGGATGTTTTAGAGCAGCACTGTCCAATCAAACTTGGCAACATTGAAAATTTTCTATATGCTGTCCAATGCAGTAGCCGCTTGCCACCTGTAGCTGTTTAAATTACATTAGAAATTCATTTCTTTATTATATTAGCCACATTTCTGGTACTCTTGGGCAGCACAGATTCTATTTTTACAGAAAGTTCTTTGGGACCACAGTGTTGTAGAATCTGCCTTGAGTTCAAGTCAGGTCAGTGGAGAGCTGGGTACTTGAACTGTGCTAATGGTAGTGCCCAGCCCAACTGCTTTTACTGAGTTCTTCATTAGTAAGTTGTAATGCTATACTTATTAACTCAATCTTCACAAATGCTATTATTGTCCCCACCTCACCATTAGAGAAACTCAGCCACTTGAGGCAGGTTTGAATAGCATGCCCAAGGTAACACAGCCAGTAAGCGGCAGAGCTGGGATTTGAACTCAGGCAATATGGGACCGGGGTCTCTTGTCACCATCCTGCTGTGATGCCTGTCTACTTAGTTGTGATGTGATTGTCTTGAAGTGAAAATTGTCTTCTATCCTGTGGATTGAACCATTGGATCTATAAAGGAAAGTTACTGAGGATGCTGTTGGCACCATTCTTTATGAAGACTCCTGACAAGGAACTTTTGTTTCTTACCACACACAACTGCGTTTCTGCTGAGCAGTTACTTTACTTTCAATTTATGTTCTCTAGGAGTTGCGTAATTGATCAGGTAGAATTCGTCTTTCACACTGGATGCTGAAAAGCTTAATGCTAAATTTGGGTTTCACCACAAGCAACTGTAATGTACGTCATTATGATGATTTACTAGAACCTCATTCCTATTTATTTTAAATCCTCATCTTTAGTTTTGTTTTCTTGTTCTAAATGTCCACTTTAGCCTACTTAAGTTGTTTTTAGATTATGATGGGGGGGGTGGATAGTTAGACAGCTATTAGTATGAATTGATAGGACTACCATAAAATTACTTTTTGATTTCTGGAACATAACAGCAGAAAATGTATTGACCTTTTGCAATTTGAAACAATACTTTGTTGCCTCGTATTCAAAATGCAGTCATGGTTTCTAGCATACCTGGAAATGTCAGTTTACCTTATTTGTGTCTTTCTATGTTCCAAAAAAGGATTTATGTTCAACTGAATAAGCAGATATTATTCTAAACTATGGAAATCAAATGACCTGAGTTCTATTCTAGCATTCTAATGAATCATTTGAATGAAGCCTGAAAAATGAACATTAACAAGTTACTGGGGGCCGGGCACGGTGACTCACACCTGTAATCCCAGCATTTTGGGAGGCCGAGGCGGGCGGATCACCTGAGGTCGGGAGTTCGAGGCCAGCCCGACCAACATGGAGAAACCCTGTTTCTACTAAAGATACAAAATTAGCCAGGCATGGTGGTGCATGCCTGTTATCCCAACTACTTGGAAGGCTAAGGCAAGAGAATTGCTTGAAACCTGGGAGGAGGAGGTTACAGTGAGCCGAGATCACGCCATTGCACTCCAGCCTTTCCCCATTGCACTTCACTCCTTTAGCTGATAACAGTATTTAGAGAGTATTGCTTGGAGGATGTTTTAGGAGCGAAACTCCATCTCAAAAAAAAAAAAAAAAGCAAGTTACTGGAATCACAGAATTTTAGAGATGGGGCATTAGAAGACACCTGGAGTGGAGAGGGATGAGGAGACCAAGGCGAAATGAATGACTATGGTCCCATTCTTAGGAAAGGAGCAGAACCATTATTTGAATCCAAATAGAATCTGTTGCTCTTTCCTCTTTCATACTGCCCCTCCCTCACATGCTGCCATCACCGGCCCCCCATCTCAGTGTGCCATTCTAAATATTAAAATTACAAGAATCTGGTGTGAAATACCTAAAGATAGACTGCCTCACCATTGTGTTCTGTGTACTTTCATAGTTAGGCCAAATATGGACTGATCTTTTTATCAAGCTGATAGTCATAGCTGAGGATGTGGATTTCTGTAACCTGGTTTCTATTTGTGTGTCAACAGGAGACTCACTCTAAACTTACCTTCTCTTGATAAACAATTTTCTTCTGAGAAATCTTGCCACTTCTCAAAAAAAATCCATTTCAGTTAATGCACTTTCTCTGTAAAGCACCTTGCACCATGGAAATACTGTGAGGAAGCTGAGCAACAGGCCCCGGGGTTTCAAGAGCAGGCATGATGTTACCACATTTTGCACTGGCTAGTCACAATGCTTTTCTTAACAGGAAAGCAATTATGTATTCAAGCTCATTGTCCGCTGCATACTTTTGATTCAAGTTAGGAGATCAATGGTTGCAGGAACGTTTGTCAACTTAAGCCCTGGGATTATAAAATGCCTTCTTTGATGGCATTTAAAAAACAAAACAAAACATTTACTGCCTGGTTCTCCAGTGTGCCAGAGATGTCTTCAAGGTATTAATTAAGCTCTTCAATATGTTTTCCTCTGTATCATTTTCCACATCTTTAGAAGCATCTCTGAAAAGGCAATGAAATATGTGTGAAGATGGGGGAATAAGGCTGGGTGTGGTGGCTCACTCCTGTAATCCCAGCACTTTGGGAGGCCAAGGTGGTTGGAGCACTTGAGGTCAGGGGTTCGAGACCAGCCTGGCCAATATGGCGAAACCCCATCTCTACTAAAAATACAAAAATTAGCCAGGTGTGGTGGCACGTGTCTGTAGTCCCAGTTACTTGGGAGGCTGAGACACAAGAATCACTTCAGCTCTGGGAATCACTTGAGCCCCAGAGGTGGAGGTTTCAGTGAGCCGAGATTGCTCCACTGGGGGACAGAGTGAAACTCTGTCTCCAAAAAAAAAAAAAAAAAAAAAGAAGAAGATGGAGGAATAACCCACACTCAGGATAAAACTATCATTGTTTCTGCTTAGGAATCGCTCTTCAGGATGTTCAATAGAGTCTTCTCCCTTTTTTTCCATAAAGATTTATTATTGTTTTCTTGTTTTTAACTTGGATTATTTTTTCATGTCTGAATTACTTTAAGAATCAATTTAAACATAAGCTCTGACCTAGGGAAATTTCAGCTTAAAATGCACAATAGTAAATCTCCTAATTTTTTTTTAAGTAGATAAATATTTGCTGGAATCATTACAAATTAATGTTTGCATATTTTATGGATAGATACATCTTGGCAAATTTCAATGGTTTTCCTCTTTTTCACAGTATCCCTTTGTGTACATTTACAATTTTATGGTATGCAACATCAGCTTTACAGAATGCTTTTGTGTTTTTATGTGTCCCTAGGCCAAATTACTTTTTAGAGATTCAAGAATAATTGCTAGCCTAATTCTCTTGCATCTTCATATCATAAATTGCAAATAGGAAATGTGGCATTGAAGAGTTAGTTATTTCTTCCTATGATTGGGCTATGAGAAGGTTATTCTCTGCCACAATAAAAGTTACTCCCTTTCTTTGGGGATTAATTTCTAAATTTGAAGACTCTGGGTCAGAGTTGTCTGGACTGTTTCACCGAAATTTCAGCCCATAAGAAATAAAAATAGGTTTTGAAGTAGTTTCTAGGTCACTGGCACAGAAAGCTGGCAAAAATCTGTAACTTACTTTGGATAGTCCTAGTTAGTACAATTCCACCAGCACAGTCTGTTCTTTTAGATTGTGATTCAAGTTTAGGAGAAAGTAAAATTTAGAGATCTTTAAATGTTACCCCAACCCCAAAAGTGCTTTTGCATTCTTACGCTATAACTTAAGTTTGGGTAATTCTCTTTGTAGATCCCCTGATTTGGGGGAAAGGCAGGCATATTTAACCAGGTAACAGTTCTATATTTCACCTTATTGAACAATCCACATTTATTTGTTATTTTAGGTAAGTTCCAATTTTGGATCAGACAGTGGAGGCTGTGGTTATACAAGAAAACATGTAGACTTGGAGCCAACAAATCCCAACTTGATATGAACTGACCTTGATCAAATACATTTTCTGAATCTGTTTTCATGTTTAAAACAAATAATAGGAACCTCACAGACCTATCATGATTAATAAAAATAATAACTATGTTATTTAAGTGCTGCATGTGTACCAGGCCCTACCAGGGTTGATACTGGTATTATCCCCATAAAGAAAGTGAGGCTTAAGAAGTTAAGTATGTACCCTAAAGTCAGGGAGTAGAGTCACTTTTGAAACCGGATTCCACCTAACTCACTCCAGTGATTTTGTGCTCAACTATTTTGCCGTCCATGGTGCTTCTTTGAAGGAAGACCCACATCTGAAAGGACCTGGTGCTCTGTAAGGACTCGATGTATGTTATATGTGTTTTATTGACTAAACTCCAGCTTCTTATGGTCAACTCATCTACATACTATCTCAAAATTTCTGATATGCTGAGAAAGTATTAATAACTACATTATCAATTACAAATCCTGTTCGTGGTTTTTCATAGCAATGGCCTTATAAGACCCCATAGAACCTTCCAGGCATCATCTCAGGAACTCTAGCAGTCTCTTCTCAAGAAAGCCTCAATAGAGCCCAGGGACCTCTCCAGTAATGGGAGAAGGAAAATGCCTGGGCTTCTAACCCCTGAACTGGCCAATCTCAGGTTTACATTGAACAGGGAAGTGTATACTTTTTAACCAATCATGAAATTTTACAATGCCCAATGCACATCCTGTGATACTCAAGAGGATGATTTTGATTGAGTTCCATGAGTAAAAATTCAGATATTGGTAGTCACAATTGCAAAATTCTTTCAAAACGTATTCCTCTAATAGAACTACTCTCAGAAGTAAGAGTCAGTGAGAATTATGGAAGGTTATATTTTCTTTCTGGTTGAGATTTTTTTCTGTTTAGGAAGCATGAAACTGTTCTCTCATGATTTTTAACACTACAAGACCCTAGAACTGTGGTGACATCACCTTGCCTAATTACAAAAGAGTTCTAATGGCTGAGCTTAGAAATCCACTAAACATCTTATAATCTTCAAAAAGTATGTGTTGGTCACAAGAAACAGGAATGCACTATATCCTCAATGAATAACTTCAGCTATTTTCCTGTCATCATTCTGGAATTCTCATTCTGGGAAGTGCCAGTCCCAGTCCCCAGTGGAAAGAGCTCTGTCCTATCTTATTTCTAATTCTACACCTTTTCAAGGCCTGCCCTGCCCTAGCCTTGAGCTGCAGGTGGAAGAGAGGCTTGAAGGTAAGCAGCTGCCTTGCTGCCTGCACCTGGCTCAGAAAATGCTATAAATAGCTGGGTCCTGGAGCTCCCCACCCTCGAGATGATGCTGTTCTACAGACCAAACACCTGACCTTGCTCAGAATGCAGTTTCTGTTAAATAAACAGGCTCATTCATTCTCACTATAAAGAAGTTATTCCAATTCCAGAGTTATGTGGCAGAGCCTCCTTTCCCCCTTTCTCCTACTGATTGAAATTCTTTATTGTCTTTTTGTTCGTTTGTTTAAGATGGAGTCTCACTCTGTCACCCAGGCTGAAGTGCAGTGGCGCAATCTCGGCTCACTGCAGCCTCCGCTTCCTGGGTTCAAGCAATTCTTCTGACTCAGCCTCCCGAGTACCTGGGGTTACAGGCATGCGCCACCCCACTCGGCTAATTTTTGTATTTTTGTAGAGATGGGGTTTCACCATTGTTGACCAGGCTGGTCTCGAACTCCTGACCTTAAGTGATCTGCCCACACTGACCTCCCAAAGTGCTGGGATTACAGGCATGAGCCACCATGCCCAGCTGAAATTCTTCATTGTCTTTAATGGACTCCTAATGACTCAGCCAACAGCCTAACTTTGGTTTATTGGTTTACAATTGCTCAAATAACATTCCCAGCCATGGAATAAATACAGTCAACTTATTTCAATGTCAACCTTTTAAAATAGGTATGTGTATATGATTTTTGTCATTTAATTTGGATAAAATAAGTAGTAATGAGAAACGTAGTGCTTCTGAGTTACAAGAATAGATGTGAAAAGATGAGATGACATGCCTACCCTCAGTACACCACAGGACACACACACACACACACACACACACAACTTGGTGTCTACCTCACCATTTACCAGATGCATAAGAAAATAAACAAGACACTCCTTGTCACAGACACCCACTCTTTTGTGACTGGGAGGCAGAAGAGTGTGGTGGTGAACACAGGGGTCTTGCAATCAGACAGACCTGGGTTTGGATCCCCAACCTACACTATGATGGAATGTCCTTGGGCAGGTTACCTACTCCTGCTCCCCTAGCCTTAGGTACACCATCTGTTCAATGGGGATATTCCTGACTCAGCTCATCATCTGTTACATGGGAATAGTGATGCTAACCAAGGGATCAGCTGCGATGTGTAAGCCGCGCAACACTGTTGTTGGTGCACAGCAGCTCTCAATAATCAGTGTAATTATATGATTACTTCCTCTTTAGGCCAAGCACAATCTAGAGCTCTGCCCTGTGCTGCATTAGGAAGCATTTATTTGCTGAAAGACAGGCCAACCTCTATTCTTGTGTAATTGGTCAGGCCTGCAGGCACTGGGTGATTAGGTTCCCAGATGGCTTCAGCTCTTGTTTGAGCTTTCATTAAATAATACCTTAATTATTAGCTCAAAAGGACATTGAACACAGTCCCTGCCAATCTTCCCAGCCTTCCCTATAGGAAGCCAAGGACAGTTGTGGAGCGGCCGGACCCTTCCTGTGAGTGTTGAGAGCTGAGATGGGCAGAGGAGAAGCAAGCCCATGCTTTCTGGTTCTATATATTTATGATTGTATCTGGTCCTGGCACATCTCTGCAGCTTAACAGAACTGAGGTTTTTTTTTTTTTTAATCTATGTTCCCCACATTTACAGAGAAGGACACTGAGGCTTGGAAGCTTTGCAAGGCAAGACGGAAGCTGAATCCAGGCCATCTAACCTCCAGGTCAGTGTCCTGTGCTCCTGAGCCTCAGAAGGCAAGAAAGAAGGGATACAGACGTCAGCGTCCCTGATGGGTGGGGCTGTCTCCGTCACAACTTGTGTCACGGAGCATCATCTCAAAGCTCTGCAGTTAGGAGGCAGAGGGACCTGCTACCACCTGTCCCCTCCTCTCCAGTCCTGCCCTGCAGGCAGCCCGGGCACCTGCTGTCTTCCTGGCCTCCCAGATCCTCAAGCTGGAGCTCCAGGAACCATCCCCTCCTCTGCCTGGGCAGGATGCCACCTCCACAAGGCAAATCACATCCATTTGATCTTGAACAAAAGGCTGCCGTGCTGTCTGAAATGACAACTCCCAGGCGGGTGATGTCATGCTGTTTTGTTTGTCTCCATGGACTGTGGGGATCCAATTTCAGTTGTGAAGAAAATGGTCTGGGGAAAAAAGTTACTTCATTCGGAAAATTCCGAGAAGCCATAAATACAGTTTGCAGCTGAGGAAAGCACTTTCACACTCAGACAACGGATTTGGGTGGAAGAAAAGACTTCCCGCCCCCAAGGCTCAGCCCCTTCACTCCCACCCATGGCCACTGGCAGCCCGCTTCTGCCAGCAGATAGACGTGTGCATGGTTCTGGCAAGATCTCAAGCAACCCCCCTTCCCCAAGGAGACTCTATGACCCAGTGGCAAGTTGGCAGGGGGTGTGTTTTCCCTGGTTCTCATCCTAAATTGTCTCCTGCCCAGAGTCCATCCCTGAAGTATCAAGCACTTTCCTCTCGTAAATGGTTGACCTGCATCTCTGAGCTGCTGTTAAAGCAAACATTTTGTTGTTTTCATTTCTTACTCCCTTTCTAGCTTTGCAATCTCTAGTGAATCTTTTTGCTTTTCTTATTCTTTTCTTTTTTCTTTACATTTGGCACAGTGAGAAAGAGGCAGAAATAGAGGGTAAATTTTATTGCTCTTTTCATGAGAAACTTAGCGTATAATTCCGAGTCCAGATCTTCAGCCCTAAATCAGGAAAGAATCATCCCTGCTGGGAAAGACCAGGGCCAGAGAGCTTAGATCCAGGGGGCAACTTTTCTAGAGCTGTTGCTCCCTGGATTCTCCCACTTTATTTTTTTAATCCCATAAGAACAACATGGCAAGATAACAGAATCTTGGAAGATAGGAGAAAGTCTCTCTAGACCACCCCTCCTTTCATTACATGTCTTCCTGGTGCCAGGTCCTGTTGGCCACTGAGCCTCTTTCTGTCTTCCCTGCTCCCCTGTGACTCCTAGCTTTGTTAGGGCACCCTTCTCCCCCAGGCCTGGCCTCTAGGAATTCACAGCTCTACGGCATTCCCCAGGCTCTCAGACTCATCTTTCCTGAAACTCTCCCACAGCCTCTTATATCCATCCCCAAAACAGTTCACAGGGTCAATGCGCCCCTTGCGTTTAGTTCTGGGAACACAAAGCCTCCTTCCCTTAGCCTACAAAGCACGCAGATCTCTGAGCAGCACGTGCAGTGTCAGTGCCTGACCATTGCTGGGGAGGAAAATTTTTCTTCTATGCTCTTACATTCAGTATTTAGGGGCCTGTACATTAAACTGACAAAAGGCAGATTAACAAAAGAAAAATCCAGGCATGGTGTGGCTTATGCCTGTAATCCCAGCAACTCTGGAGGCTGAGGCAGGAGGATCACTTAAGCCCAGGAGTTCGAGGCTGCAGTGAACCCTGATCATGTCACTGCACTTTAGCCTGGATGACAGTGAGACCCTGCCTCCAAAAAAAAAGAAAACATATTATTGTTCAAATTTGTATGTACATGAGAGTTCACACACACATAAAAGCTGACTCCAGGAGGAGGTTAGAATCTGGGGCTTATGTGCCATCTTAATAGGGAGTGGGCAGATGCAGAGGGGAACTTCTACATGACCAAACAACTTAGGAAAAATAAATAGGTTCTTAGGTGACTCCATGGGAAGTACGTGTTGTCCCCATGGACTGTGGGGATAGTTTTGTAACAATATCTGTTCAGGCAATTTCTTATCCAGGTGATGCCTTGTGTTGACCTCTCTTCACTGATAAAAGTCAATCTTCTCTTCTTGTGAAATTCCTGGGAAAGGGATTTATAATAGTTGAATTCTTTGGGGAGGCTTTGCATTTAGGAAGATAAGAGGATTTCAGGAAGAGCCTCTTCCTGCAGCTGTTGATTCTCAAATGTCTTCAGCCCAAAATACTCCACATGGTCCTGTAGCATACTGCAGACCTCTTCACCCTGCAAGTCTTTGCTCTAGAATACCCTGCCAGATGCCAGCAGCCTGCCCACAGGCCTGAGCTCAGGGCCCAAGCTTTGCTCCTCTTCCAGGCCTGTACTGACACTGGCCCAGGTCTGATCAGGCACCCAGCCCCCGGTTCCGTGGCTGCCCACGTGAGCCTCAGTGGGCGACTCACCACATGTGCAATGTTAGGAGGGAAGCTTAGGGAAGGGAGGCTGGAGCCAGCCTTGTTGAATCCCCCACTCCTCACCCAGCTCCTGGCATACTGTAGGAGTTCAATAAATGTCTGAGGAACAAATAGAGGAGACTATGAATGTTTTGTGAGGGCTTTCTGCCCCTCAGGCAAAGCATCACAAGATGATATAAGGATACAAAGCCAAAGCTTTTAAAGAAATCCTCATTAACTGAATTAGTCATATTCTGAAGTGGCTTTTATCTTAATGGAATTTCACTGTATCTCAGTATTATTTGAAATAAAGGAGCCATCAGTTTGGATTTAGGAAATGTGGATTTTCAGGGTCTTGAGATTTGATTTCTAGACGTGAGTTGTTTTTCCTCATACACCAGAACCATTCTGTAGAAATATAATGCAAGCCACTTACATCATTTTAAATTTTCTAGTAGTCACATTAAAAAAGTAATAAGATACAAGCGGCTGGGCATGGTGGCTCATGCCTGTAATCCTAGCACTTTGGGAGGCCTAGGAGGGAGAAATGTTTGAGCCTAGGAATTTGAGACCAGCCTTGGAAACATATTGAAACCTCCCCTCCCCCCCGCTAATCTCTATAAAATATCAAAAATTTGGCCAGGTGTGGTGGCACACACCTGTGGTCCCAGCTACTTGGGAGGCTGAAGTGGGAGGATTGCTTAAGCCCAGGAGGTCGAGGCTGCAGTGAGCCATGATCCCACCACCACACTCCAGCCTGGGTGACAGAGTGAGACCCTGTATAAAAAAAAAAAAAAGAAAAGAAAAGAAAAAGAAAGGAAGGAAGGAAGGAAAGAAAGAAGTGAACTTCATTTTAATCATAAATTTTATTTAACCCAATGTATACAAAATAGTATCGACATGTAATCAATATTTAAAATTATTAATGAGATATTTTACATTCCTTTTTGTACTAAGTCTTTGAAATTTTATCCTTTCAACACATCTCAGTTGGGAATGGCCAAATAAGTACTCAGTAGCCACATGGCCAGTGGCTGCTACGCTGGACAGTGCAGTCGTAGACATACATCGTCTTGAGTATTCCTGGAAGGTCCCCCCAGAACTATGACGTTAAGCGGTGGGCAGTGGCTCTGAGCACACAGCTGCAGCCTAGAGAACCAGAGGCCCAGGTCTGTCTGAGGTCATGAGGCACAACCAAAGACAATGCAGGAAGAGTTCAGAGCCTCTCTCAATTCTCCCAATCCTGGGACAGGGCAGGATCCCTCCAGATCCACCTTTTCTCTGTCATCTCCTGGATCAGTCTGCTCAGACCTGGGCCGATAGGCCAGAGGTAAGAAGTTTGCTCCTGCTGGTGAAACTTTCTTACTTCGTTCAACAAGTACCTACTGGGCAGCTACTACGGGCCAGGCACTACTCTAGGACTTGGGATACAGCCGTGAACAAAACAGTTTCCTGCCTTTGAGTAGATAGACAATGAAAAGTAAACAAAATAAGCAGATTGAATAACATACTGACTGTACTGGAAAGTGGTGAGTGCTGTGAAAACAAAAGAAAAATAAAACAAGGTAAGGAAATAAGAAGTGCTGGGAGTGGGGCAGGTTACATTAAATTCTGCGGTCAGAGCTGGCCTCATTGAGAAGGTGAGATTTGAGAAGTTTGAATGCACAGCATTGAAGGAAGTGAGCGAGTTGGCCAGGAGAGTACTCCAAACAGAGAGAACAGCTAGAGCAGAGGCTCTCAGGTGGGCGGGAGCACGCCTGACATGATCGAGAAACTACAAAAAGACCTGAATATCTGGAGAAGATTGGGCAAGGGCGAGAGTGTTGGGAGCTGAAATCACAGAGCTAAGGTGTCGGGAAGGAGACAGCAGATCCTTTAGGGCCTTGCAGGCCATTGCCAGGGCACTGGCTTTAATTTTGGGAGAAAAGAAGAATTGCTATGTGATTTTGAATGTAGTAGCAGTGAAGATGCCGAAAGATCAATGGATTGTGGATGTATTTTGAAGGTAGAGCTAGTGGGGCATGAGAAAGGATAGTCAAAGATGACTCCTAGATTTTTTATTTGAGCAAATTGCAAGATGCCAGCCTAGGAAAGGCTGCAGCAGGGACAGGTTTAAGGGAGAAGATCAGGAGTTCTGTTTGGGGCATGTTGGGTTGGACGTGTCTATTCAACATCCAAAGAGAAATGCCAAGTAGGCCATTGGAATTATGAGTCAAAATTTGGGAGAAGGGTCTGGGCTAGAGATAGAATTTCTCAATCATATTGGAAATTCTCAGCATATAGATTGAATTTACAGCCCTGGGACTTGGTGAAATCATCCGAGGAGGGAGCACAGAAAGGGGAATCCTGAGACAGCCGACATGAAGGGGTTGGAGAGGTAAGGAGAATCAGCACAGAAGACAGAGGAGGAGTAATCAGAGGCAGGCAGAAAACCAAGAGACTACTGTGTCCTGGAAGCCAAAGGAAGAAAAAGGAGTTAACTGTGTGGAACGCTCCTGACAGGTCAAATAAAATGTGACTGGGAAATGGGAACTAACCATTGGATTTAGCAACATGGAGGTCACTGCCGCCTTGATGAGAATGGTTTCCATGGCATGATGGGAATAGAAGCCTGGGTGGGGTGGGCTTCAGAAAGAATGTATGGGGTAGAAGTGGAGACAGTGAGTACCAACAGCTCTTTCAGGAGTCTTGCAAAAGGGGAGCTGGCAGGGTAAATGGATCAAAGGAAGCTTTTCAGAAAATCAACTTTATTAAGGCATAATTTACATACAATAAATGTGAAGTATACAGTTTAATGATTTTTGACAAATGTATGCATCCATGTAACCACCACAACAATCAAGATATATATCACCAGCATCACCCCAAAAAGTTCTTTGTGCTCCTTTTGTCAATCACTCCCATCACCACCTCCCGAATCCCCAGCTCCAGGCAACCACAGACCTGCTTTCTGTCTCAGATTAGTTTTGCCTTTTCTAAAATGTCATATAAATTGAATCATATAGGATGTGCTCCTGTGTCTGGCTTTTTTTGCTCAGCATATACTTGAGAAATATCCATGTTGCTGTATCTGTGAGTAGTTTCTTACTTTATATTGTTGAGTTATATTTCATTGTATACATATACCACAATTTGATTACCCATTACTTGTTGATGGACATTTGAGTCGTTTCTAGTTTTGGGCCATTATGATGAAAAATGGTATGAATATTTGTATACAAGTCTTTGTACAGACATACATTTCCTTTCTACTGGGTAGATATCAAGGAGTAGAATTGTTGGGTCATTTAGTGATGTATCTTTCATTTTATAGGAACTACGGAACTGTTTTCCAAAATGACTGCATAATTTCACATTCTCACCAGCAATGTATGAGCTCCAAATTCTCCACAGATTTGTCAACACCTGATATTGTCCGTCTTTAAATTTTAGAGGAGGTTTTTGTTGTTTGTTTTTTAGTAGACTTATCTTTGGAATAGCTTTAGATTCATAGAAAAGTTTAAAAGACAGTACAGGGTAGAGAGTTCCAGTATACCCTTCGCCTAGCTTTCCCTCACGTATATTTGTCAAAACTAAGAAATTCACATTGGTATAATACTAATAGCCCAACTATAAACTCTAATCAGAGTTTTTTGAATTTTCTCACTAATGTCTTTTTTCTGTTCCAGGATATCACTCTGCATTTTGTCATCATGTCTCAGTCATCCCAATCTGTGATCATTTCTTAGTCTTCCCTTGTTTATCATGACCTTAAGGGCTTTGAAGAATACTGGTCATGTATTCTGTAGAATGTTCCTCAATTTGGGTTTATCTTGTGTTTTCTTATAACTCAATAGATTTGAAGAATACCACAGTCGAGAAGTGCCCTTCTCATGAGATCGTATCAGCGGGTGAATGATAGCAACATGACTTATCAGCGGTGATGTGAACCTTCATCATCTGGTTAACAAGGTACCTGCTGGGTTTCTTTCCTATAAAGTTACTATTTTCCTTTTCCATACTCTACTCTTTGGAGGTGAGTCACTAAATCCATTCCACTCTCAAAGAGAGTGGATGTAAGCTCGGCTTCCTGGAGGGGAGAGTATCTACATATGCTATTTGGAATTCTTCTATAGAGAAGATTTTTCCCTTCTCGTTGATTAATTTGTTAAATCACTTATAATAAAGGCATTTTTTTAAATATGGAAAAAATAACAGGTATTTATTTGTATGTTGATGGAAATGATCCAATAGAGAGCAAAATATTGTGAGTTTCTTTAGTTTCTATAGCAAGTATTGAAAATTTTTTTCACTGTTAGCTTTCCACCAGGCTTTTCCTCATGTCTTTTACAAATTCACTTCTTGGCCAGGCATGGTGGTTCACACCTGTAATTTCAACACAGGAGGCCAAGGTAGGAGGATCACTTAAGCTCAGGAGATCAAGCCCAGCCTTGGCAACATAGCAAAACTGTCTCCCCCAAAATTTATAAAAATAAAACAAAATAAAATAGATAAAATGTTTCTTTTACCCACAATTCCATTTCCTTAGGCCCTGTGGGAGGTCAGCTGTTGATGTCAGGGCAGACACTTCACAGCTGGCCGGTGGAACCAGGTGTCAGTTCTGGTGATCTGGCAGAAGTCCTTGGTACCTGGTGGCAGGGGACCCCTCTCTCCCCAACACACTCACTCTTCACACCTCCTCATCTCCTCAGCCACTCACCGGAGTTCAGTGCAGGGCTGGGGAAGGGCCCGTGTTTTCCTCTGGGTAGGAAAGAGCCAGTTATCCATCATAGGGAGGTGGGGCAGCTATAGGCCTCTGGAGGAGACTGGAGGGACTAAGGGTCCTTGGGGGATAATTCAACAGGAAGGAAGCAGCAGATAGAATTTCTTGGCTCCAACTCAGAATCCAGAAAAGTGGGCCCTGTGTTTCTTCTGTCCCTTTGTTGGGAGGATGGAACTCTGAGGACAATGGTCACGGCCATGAGCCCAGCTGGGGACTCAGGGGAGACATGTCTGAGCACCCCAGGATGCGGGAATGAGATATTCATAACCTTAGAGACCCAGGTTAGAAATTCAATGGTGGAAGTGACAGCCTGGGGAGAGGCCTAGGACAGATCCTGGATGGAACTTGGACCACTGCCAGTGGCCTACCACATCATTCCCACCCCATCCTCCCTATCCTCACCACACAGAGACCTCTAATCTGGCCTCCAGCTGGGGAGCTCCCCACCCACACGCCTGGCCCCTGCAGGGTGTGGGAGTGGTGGAGAGAGAGTGGTGGTGACAAAGGTGACATCTCCTAGGCAGCAGAAATGGTTTCCAGGCATGCATTTTGCAGAGGCTAGCAGAATGGCATCTATGTAGATACGTATGTTTGTATATGAATCAATCCACACCCTGCGGTGACACCAGAAAAAACTGTCACCATTGAAAGGAAGGTGGTAAATTCCCTCTCATTCAGAGAATACCTTTCTCTTCTCAACCAGCTGCCCACGGGTTTCTCATCAAGCTGGTAATTCATTGTACAGGGAAGGGAACTCACCATGTGGAAATTCCCACTTCCTCGGAGAACAGTGTGCACAGTGTTAACCTTGGTGAGTAAGAAATCCCCCTCCTCTCACACCCCCGATGGCAGCTTTCCTCTCGGAAGCCTGTGGTCACCCTCAGTCTTATCCACATCTGAAAAGTGACGTAGGGGCAAATCTGCCAAGCACCAACAACCCGAGCGATTGGAGCAGATATTGTCATCTTTTTGGTCTGCCCAGCAACCCCTCTGACAATAGCACTTCAGTTTTCCTTTGGGGGAAAGCGGCTCTTCTTCCCTCTTTTCATGTGATTCTGGTTGGGGAGGGAATACGTGACCCAAGCCTGGCCACCACAGAGGTACATCTCTCTGGCTACAGGGAAGGACATATAGCCCAAGCTGGGCCAGTCAGTCACCTTTGGCCAACACTGCTAGACTGCAAGGCAGGGCAGAGCCTGTCTAAGGATGGAAAACTAAGAGATGGACAGAGGCCTGAAAGCAACCTCAGAGCTCCTGGGTCCAGCTGGTCTTTTTAGTTATAAGCAACTTATAAGCAACTTTCTTTCTTTCCTTCCTTCTTTCCTTCCTTCCTTCCTTCCTTCCTTCCTTCCTTCCTTCCTTCCTTCCTTTCCTTCCTTCCTTCCTTCCTTTTCTATTAAATGAAATTTATAGGAGGTCACTGATTTGGGCTGAGCTCCTGCAGGAGGCCCCAGTAGACCAAACCAAGATGGAGTCACTCATGCTAAGTTCCATATCACCAAACTGAAACTAAGTCATCAGACCTTCTGAGAACTCAAGACAGAGAGAGATAATATGCAAATCCCCAAACAGGCCAGTTGTAGCCAGCATGATAAGGAAGTCCCCTCTACTTTAACCTTTATAAGGAAAGTAACCTGAAGTAACCTGAGCTCGCCAATCTGCTTTTTGTTCCCTGTGTCTGCTTTCTTCACCCTTTTCTGCCTATGAAGCCAAGCTTCTCTGTTCAGCTCATCAGAACACTTTTCCTAAAGTTTTAGAGGAGATGCTGCCCCAATTCATGAATTTCAAATAAAAACCAATACAATCATTTAACTAAATGTGTTGTAATTTTGCCTTTTGACATTTCTCCCTTTTTTTTTCTTTTTCTCTTTCTTTCTTCCTCCCTGTCCCCGCTTCTCTCTTTCCTACCTATTTTGGCTCAGGCCAGTTTGAATTTGGCTTTTGTCTCTCGCGCTAAAATTTTTCCAAAAAATACCCTAATGGCATTGTCACCTCACATACCTGCCTGTCCCCCAACATTGGTTGAGAAAGGCTTAAGGTCTCTGTTTTTGAGCTGTCACAAGGGGACTGAACCATCCCAACCCACAACCTCTTTTGTCCCGTAAAGTGTAAAATAAGAATATCTTTTTAAGACTGAATACATGTACTTTTCTATTATACAAGTCATACAAATATTTAATTTTAAATGAGAGAAAGGGGAAAAATCAGTCATAGTCCAGCAACTGTGATTTTAGTTTATGTTATTAATAGCTTATTTCCCTACAAATATTTCCCCACACATTTATTTAGTCGCAGGCTTCATGCATACAAAATGTACACTGCTATGATCATCGTAACTATCAGCAAGCAGGCATTCTCATCAGCACTTCTTTCTTTCTGTGGTTTCTCAGTCTCTTTTCTTTTCTTTCCTTAAAAAAGAAAAAAAAACTTTTTTTTTTTTTTTCCTGGTCAACAGGGCCTGGGCAACATGGTGAGACTCTGTTTCTTTAAAAAAAAAAAGAAAAAAATTAGCCAGGTGTGGTGGTGCATGCCTGTGCTTCCAGCTACTTGAGAGGTTGAGATAGGAGGATCGCTTCAGCATGAGAGGTCAAAGCCACAGTGAGCCGTGTAAAATAAAAACTAAAAAAGAGGAAAGAATAAACTTAGTTTTTTGAAGAGACGCTATGTTGCTCAGGCTGGCCTTAAATTCCTGGCCTCAAGTGATCCTCCTACCTCAACCTCCCAAAGCACTAAGATTACAGGGATGAGCCATACTCAGCCCAAAGTCTCAATTTTCCATGACTTTTCTTAGTGGAGGTAGAGTTGTGAGATGGGAAACTATGTCAGTCACCTACAACAATGTCAACACACCTGTTAGGTGGGAGCTCTTCCGTCACCTGGAGTTTTTATGCTGAGGCCTGGGTTCCGCCCCCAGAGATTCTGCCTCAGTCAGTCTGGGGTGGTTTCTGATGAGCCTTTCCGAGTGGCTCCTGGGTGACACCCATGCTGGCAGGCCTCAATGTGTAGGAATGCTTTTGCTATCCAGATGATAAGCATATTCAAGTTTGAGAAGCCAAGATATAGATAAGTCCTGATTTCAGTTTAGTAGTCATTTACTAAACAATGATTCATGCACCTGTGGTTTTCAGAAGCATACATTTCTCTTGGGGACCAAGTTTCCGAAGGGGTATGACCCATAGCTTCAAGCCTAAAGCCCTTGGGAACTGCCAACTTCACATAACCTAAATGGGGAAAACATTAGAGAAGGGTTTCTTTCACTATTGTCTCATAATCTCCCTTCAAATGGCTCGAGGTTAAGGGCAGGCTGTGGGGGAGCTGGAACCTTCAGTGCAGTTTCGTAGTTCTCGAGGGTTGGGGACTACGTCAGGGGATGCAGTGATGAATAACCCAAAACATGATCCCTGCCCTCTAGGAGCTGACGACCAGTGGGAAGATGACCACAAAATAAATAATTGCTACAAACTGGGAAATAGTTGAGGCAGAGAAAGGCACAGCGTGCCCTGGGAGCAAAGAAGAGGCACTAGCCAGCCCTTGGCGACCAGGGGAGACACCCTGGAAGCAGAGCTGAGGGAGGGTTAGCCACATAGAGGAAGGTGGGAAGGGCATCCCTGGCAAAGGGAAGAGCAAAGGCAAGGAGGTACAAAACATCATGGTGCCCTTGGGTGTGGAATGGTGAGGAATGGAGCAGGAAGGCAAGGTGGGGCCAGGCCCAGACACCTGCAATTGGATGGGCAGGTGGAGCCTGTGAGATCTCTAGTCCTCAGCCCAACATGGGGCCAGCTTAGGACCATTTGAGAATTTTCCACCAGTCCACTAAGTGGAGTGACTCAGCTTCTCTGATTACTTGTGGTTTCACCTCAAAGGTACCACATTTGGTCAATAAATCCCCAAGCCTGGTCTAGGCCTGCACACACCTGGCTGTAACCACACATTTTCTAAGGACAAGGACAACGTGTTGGTTAAGTTGCTAGTAGCAAACATATATAATGGGGGCCTACATGAAATACAGGCATATTTTCACTGAGAAACAACAGGATGCATACAGTGGTCCCATGGTCAAGGTTAAGCGTGTCCAGCATTCTAATCTACCACCTTTAACTGCCTTGCTACCCAAAGTGGGACCACGGTCCAGCAGCAAGTGCCTCACTGGGTGCTTGTTAGAAACACAGAATGAGCTCTACTCCAGACCTACTGAACCACGGTCTGCATTTTAACAAATCCCCAAGTGATTTATTTGCAAACCGGTAGTTGAACAAGTTGGCCTTATTACTGGTTGCAATGAGGAAGATACCATGGGGGAACCATTTTAGTAAAATGGTGTTCAAAGGGACTTACAGGCTTTGGGCTTTGGTTAGGTGAATTTGGGGAGGGTCTAGGAGGGAAGGTCTTGCTCTGCATTGTCTGCTCTCTGGAAATGGGACAATTCTGCAGCTGGGTATGTTAGTAAATCTTATCTATAAGGACAGCAGACAAGATCAAGGCTATAGTTATAGTTGATAAGGAGGCCCCTGTCACTTAATGAGCCAGGAGGGGGTGGGTCTAGTGTTTTGTGAGGTTGTTTGTGCTTAGACAGAGTTAGGAAGGGGTCTCTTTTGACCTCTTCATCACAGTTGCAGACTGGCAGCTGACATCAATGTTTGCGAAAATAGCCAGGCAAGCTTTTAATAAGATTAAGCCCCAGCTCAAAGTGTCAGGCCATTTCCTGGATGTCAGGGGATACTTTTTCTTTTTCCAGCATTAAAGGTTGAGAGTCAATGTTTTAGTTTGTGGCTTCCTTTTTCAAGGTTGCCTCATGGCCCAATATGGTTGCTAGAACTCCAGCCATTACATTAGTGTTTTACGGTTAAGAAAGAGGGTGGGGAGAGTGAATTTCTTAGATCTCTTTAAGAAGCTTTTAAGGCCAGGTGCAGTGGCTCAAGCCTATAATCCCAACACTTCGGGAGGCTGAGGTGGGAGTGTCAGAGGTATTTGAACCAGAGGGACTCCATCTTGAGTAGGGCTGGGTAAAATAAGGCTGACACCTACTAGGCTGCATTCCCAGAAGGGTAGGCATTCTAAGTCACAGGGTGACATAGGAGGTCAGCACAAGAAACAGGTCACAAAGACCTTACTGATAAAACAGGCTGCTGTAAAGAAGCCGGCTAAAACCCCCCAAAAGCAAGATAGTGATAAGAGTGATCTCTGAATGTCCTCATTGCTCATTATATGCTAATTATAATGCCTTAGCATGCTAAAAGACACTCTCATCAGCACCATGGCAATTTACAGATGCCATGGTAAGATCTGGAAGTTACCCTATATGGTCTAAAAATGGGAGGAACCCTCAGCTCTGGAAATTGCCCACACCTTTTCCATAAAACTCATGAGTAATCCACCCCTTATTTAGCATATAATCAAGAAAGAACCATAAAAATGAGCAGCCAGCAGCCCTGGAAGCTGCTGTGCCTATGCAATAACCATTCCTTTATTCCTTTACTTTCCTAATAAACTTGCTTTCACTTTACTCTATGGATTCGCCTCGAATTCTTTCTTGTGTGAGATCTAAGAACTCTTTCTTGGGATCTGGAACAGGACCCATTTCCTGTAACATGAGGATAACTTGAGCTTAGGAATTCAAAACCAGCCTGGGCAACATGGCAAGACCCCATAACTACCAAAAAAAAAAAAAAAAAAACTAGCCAGGCATGGTGGCATGCACCTGTGGTCACAGCTACTCAAGAGGCTGAGATGGGAGGATCACTTGAGCCCAGGAGATGAAGGCTGCACTGAGCCACATAAACCAACAATAAAATTCTAAGGCCCCCCAACCGTCTGAATGGACCCTTCCTCTTAGCCAAGGGCATTCCAAAGTTAACCTGAAAAACTAGTTCAGGTCATGATGGGAAGGGGGAGTCAGACATGCTTCATTCTACCCTCCTCCCTTCAAAACCCCTCATCGTAACCCAGACATTCTTTTCTATTGATAATAACTCTTTCAACCAATTGCCAATCAGAAAATCTTTGAATCCACCTATGACTTGGAAGTCCTAGCTTTCAGTTGTCCCACCTTTCCAGACCAAACCAATGTACATCTTACACGTATTGATTGATGCCTTATGCTCCCTAAAATGTATAAAACCAAGTTGGGCACCAACCACCTTGGGTACATGCTGTCAGGATCACCTGAGGTTAAGGGTGTGCCCTTAACTTTGGCAAAATAAACTTTCTAAATTGATTGAGACCTGTCTTTGACACTTTTGATTTTACAGCTGTGATCCTGCTGCTGCACTCCAGCCTAGATGACAAACTGAGACTCTGTCTCAAAAAAAAGAGAGAAGCTTTTAGGACCTCAGTCCCAATAATTTTCATTTATACCTCATTGGCTGTCCCTAGTTTCAAGAGATTTGGGAAGTACAGTCTTTTACTTGGATGTATTGCTGCCTGCCACCCCCATCCCAAATCAAGTACTTTTGGTAAAGCAGAAAGAGAAATTGGGAATTGGTAGGTGACTGACTGACAGTCTCTATCTCAGACAGGGAAGCCAGGGCTCAGGAATGGGGAAATTCCAGGCCCTGGAGGGTGAATATTTTATCTTTTCTTCTTTATCAGTGCTTAACGTTCCTGCAACCAGAATTGCCCTGAGCTTTCTTGGTAAAAAAGAAACAATCTGTCTGCACCATCTGTAAGAAATGTTTATGAGGCAGAATTCCCTTCTCAGGTTTTCTATCCTGCTGGCTGGGAAAGTAGGAGTGATATATAAATGTAAGAGTCAGAACAGCCCCTAAGGCTATGGCCACGGTGGGAGAACCGTAGGGATAAAGAAGGAGATCGGTCTGCTCTACAGGAAGGCTTTATCCCATCCTTAGGGAAGGTGAATGATCCTTAAAACAAGGCAGTCAGAGCTAGTAAGAAGGAAGCCTGACTTCCCTTTTCATTCCACAAACCAGCACAACTCGGAAAAACGAGTTTCAGGCACCATGTGACCTGCTGCAGTGACTGAGGCGACCTCAGAAAGGGTGGTGAGTGTCTCAGCATATGTTGTCCTTATGACACCTTCCACTTACCCACTCCATCCTCCGCTCCAGGTTCTGGATCCCCTTTTGTCCCCACGATAATCCCTTTCTGCAGGATGGGAAACTGAGGCTTAGCAAGGGTTAAGCAACTTGCTCAAGATCATACAGCTTCTAAACAGCAGAGCCTAGCTTTCCACCCAGTTTGACCCGTCCCAGCCCCTGCTCCTTCCACTCCCTTTCACA
The DNA here is from genome assembly GCF_006542625.1 of Nomascus leucogenys. Lineage (NCBI taxonomy): Eukaryota > Metazoa > Chordata > Mammalia > Primates > Hylobatidae > Nomascus > Nomascus leucogenys. The sequence continues at coordinate 52,646,167 of NC_044396.1, read as the reverse complement.
ACAGGCAGGCGCTGGCCTAGACTTTTAGGGCCCAGCTCTGAGCCAGGTGATCACTCCTTTCCTGCAACCTCAGCTTCATCGCTTTCACGCACGTCCGTGTGAAGAGACCACCAAACAGGCTTTGTGTGAGCAACAAGGCTATTTCACCTGGGTGCAGGCGGGCTGAGTCCGAAAAGAGAGTCAGCGAAGGGAGATAGGTGGGGCTGTTTTATAGGGTTTGGGTAGGTAAAGGAAAATTACAGTCAAAGGGGGTTGTTCTCTGGCGGGCAGGGGCGGGGGGGTCAGAAGGTGCTCAGCGGGGGAGCTTTTGAGCCAGGATGAGCCCAGAGAAGGAATTTCACAAGGTAATGTCATCAGTTAAGGCAGGAACAGGCCATTTTCACTTCTTTTGTGGTGGAATGTCATCAGTTAAGGCAGGAACCGGGCCATCTGGATGTGTATGTACAGGTCACAGGGGATATGATGGCTTAGCTTGGGCTCAGAGGCCTGACAATTGCCTTCCAAGCCATCCTCCCACTTCCCAGGTGAGGGACTTAGGGTGGGGCAGGAAGAGACTAAAGGATGCAATATACTTGTAAAAAGATGTCTAGCTGACAAAACTGCCTCTTGCAGCCATTTAGACCCATTTCCCCTAATTCGGGCAACTCGGAACATGAGAAAAGCATTCAGCTGTTGCAAGAGTGTTATTTTACTCATTACAGAGAACAATTATTTTGAATCTATGAGAATTATCTAGAAGTCACATGTCATTTTCACTTTCACCTATTAACGCTGAAGCTTACATTCAGCTGTTTAAAAAGCTTCCTAGTGCAGAGGTAGCTGGCAGCTAGCAGCCCCCAGGCAGGCTGGGTCTCAGGCCTGTGCCCGGAGCCACTGCTCTATGGAAGCATAGACCCACTCAGCAAGCTGCCGTGCTGGGCTCAAACCTGAATATATTTGGAAAGAAACAAAGGCCTGCCAAAAGGACACAGTGAACCAACAGGAAACAATCAACATCTGCCATTATCTGGACTCTCCCCCTGCTTGGGAGCTGCATTCAGCACAGTCAGGGAGCCTAGGGAGGGAGGAATGGGGCTGAGAGAAAATGGAGTTCCTGGGCCTGGGCGAGACCCCCTCGCCTATCTGCCTCACTCCCAGGCTCTGCAGTGGGCCAGGAGCTGGAGCCAGGACTCGCCTACAAGGGACATCTGTGAAGTTCTTTGAGCCAAAGGCCAAAGCTGCTGCCCCTATGATCAGGGATTCCGACAGCAGAGTCCCCAGTGTCCTGGCTACCATGTTATTAGAGTCATGTTTCAGTTTACTGGGTACAGAGGAGACCCACTGCATGCGGCCAAGCAGAGTGTGTGTGTGTGTGTGTGTGTGTTTGTACACACCTGCAGTTCTGGGGAGTCAGGGTATTTGCATAACACAGATATCTTTGCAGATACCAGACAAACAGGAAGTTTCAGAATCTAGTCCGTTTCCTTTCGCTGTGAATCAGTAGCGGCTTTTTTCTCACATAGAAATGATGACAATCACAGGGTAGGCCATGGACGCGGAGTTCAGGCGAACAGCACAAATGCCTCCAAAGTCTCCTCCAGTCAGGGACTCCCTGTATTCCCCAACCCTGCACTCACTTCCGCGGCCATGGCCCCGCCTGCTGGCTTCCTATAGCGCTTCAAGACACCTCTGAATCCCAGCCACACACCAGGAGCACAACAGACTCCCCCACACAACATCTGTTACACTAATGCTTGGAATGGGGTCCAGCCAGGAGGCTTGGGGGAGCCCCCACCCCCGAGTTCCCGGCAAGGCTCTTGTCACAGAGAGGCACTGCAGAGTAACAAGCACGGCCTGGACTTGGCACTGGAGTGCCTGGGCCCAGAATCCCATTCTTCCCAGCAAGGCCTTGGGCACACAGCCGGCCCCGCTGAGACTGGGCTTCCCTGTCAGTTAAACGAGGCTGATAATGGCTACCCTGCAGGTTTGGGGTTAACATTACATACAAAATGGAGGAAGATTAGGCAGCAAATCAAAGCATGGGCTTTGACCGGGCACAGTGGCTCATACCTGTAATCCCAGCAATTTGGGAGGCTGAGGCAGGAGGATCATTTTAGCCTAGGAGTTCCAGACCAGCCTGGGCAACACAGTAAGACCCTGTCTACAAAAAAAGTACAAAAATTATCCAGGCATAGTAGTGTGTACCTGTAGTCCCAGCTACTCAGGAGGCTGAGGAAGGAGGATCACTTGAACCCAGTAGTTTGAGATTACAGTGAGTTATGACCATGTCACTGCACTCCAGCCTGGGTGACAGAGCGAGACCCTGTCTCAAAAAAAAAAGAAAATAAAAGAAAGAGAGAGAGAAAGAGAAAAAACCCAGGCTTTGGAGTCACATACTTGAGTTCAAATCTCAGCTTTACCATGTATTTGCTATAAGACTTTGGGCAGATTACCTAAGTTTCCTGTCTTAATTTCCCCGTCTATAAATGGAAAAAAGTGGAAATAAGAGTGTCTACCTGAGAGTCTGTTGGGAGGGCTAAATGATATAATCACTTAGCACCAGGCACAGTGCCTGGTTCACAGGAAACTCTGAATAATGTGAAGCAGACTTCTCACCACCTCCTCCCCCTCCTCCCTCTTCCCACCCACCCACTGCTGCAAGAGGCATGAGTTAGGGACCGCAGCAGCTCTCCTTCCCCAGTGTGTGCCCAGAACCTGGGCTGGCCCCTAAAAAGGCTTAATAAATCAGTTAAATAAACAAATGGAAGCTCCTGGTTCATAGCATTTGCTAAGGAAATTTATCTATAAAAACATACATTTAAACAAAAGCCAAAGACCAAATCCCACCCTCTCTGTTTTTGAACTTTTAATGAGGGGACAGTATAGAAGAATGACTACAAACATCACAAGCTTTAACAGCAGTCAGGTCTGGTTTGCATCCTAGCTCTGCCACTCACAAGTGGTGTGTCCTTTAAGTTCTCTCAGCCTCCCTTTCCTCATCTGTAAAATGGACATCATATAGTCACTCAGCCACACTGGGTTGCTTTGGGTTTAAATGAGATAATTAATGCATGCAAAGCACTTAACGCTCCTCCTGCAATAAGCATGTGGAAGAATGTGTCAGATAAATCCCACCCTCGGGACCTTAGAAGAAGATAATGTTCTTTTTTCAGGACAAGCCTTGGGGCCGATCTCCCTTGTGCCTCATTTCTCTTGGTCCTCCCCTTCCCAAAAAAACTCCCTCTCCCTCCTGAAGCCTAATGGTCTTCTCTTGTTGAAGAGCTGGTGCTCCTACCCACTGTGGGACTCCTGAAGAAGACAGTGAGCTACAACCCACGCCCTTCTACCCGCCACCTCACCCCAGCCACAGTAGGAAAGTAGAGGGTGCAAGAGGCCCGTCTCTGTGCAAGGAAGACAGCACGCTCACCCAGGCATTTCTCCAGGGCATGTTTGTTTCACTGGCCAGTGCTCCAAGGGGAAGTCCGGGTGCCGTGGAAGTATAGGCTAGCTGTGAAGGTCTGGCGTCAGACAGCCTGGCTTGGAATCCAAGGCTCTGCCACACACGAGGCTGTGTGATCTCAGGCGAGTCAGCTACCCTCTCTTAACCTCGATTTCCTAATCAGTAAAATGGGAACTAATCTTAGTACCCAGGGTCGATGTTGAAAATATTCAACAACCAGCTGAGGCAGTAACCTATTAAATGGCAGGCAGCCAGTACAAGGGTGCACCTGCTAAATATTAGCCCTGTTCACCTCTCCTGCAGAGATTGCTGTGACACCTGATATGTTGCAAACACTGCTAAACATGTGCCACTATTTTTACTATTTTGATGTTGAGCTCATGTCCTGCAGTTCCTAGCACAGCCTCCAGTGGAGGGCAGTTCAGTGAAGGTGGTGACCCTAAACAGACCTGGCTTTGTTCTCCCCGAGGCTAACTAAGGCTCATTTCCCTTCTTGCCTCCCTATGTTCTGTAAAAAGTCACAGAACTGCTGAGGATGGGATGAGACCTTAGTCTTACCTGTCCAAGTAAGTCTTGGACGACATTCCTCTGCTGCCCATGGATGGAAGCTGTTTTCCCCATGAACATTCTTTGTAAATTTTCATCACAGCAATGTAGGAACCAAATATCTAATGGCCCCATCACTGGGTACACATTTGCAGTACAGACCAAGCCCATGTGTAGCTAACATATCACACCTGGGGGCCTCTTGCCTTGTCTGGAAGGAACGCCTGGAGACGTTGCTTGTGCACATACCGCTGGACAGGTTTCTGTATCGGGGCCAGAAGTGCTGCCCCTCATGTTATCACTCCTTGGACCTGTGTTTTTAAAAGGGCTCCCAGGGCATTCAGGGCAAGGAGGAAGCCCTCCATAGCAGCAGGAGTTTAAGCTCAGTCATCCCCAGCTCTGCATCCTGTGCCCCAACAATGCAGAGCCACAAATATCAACAACACCAAGCCTAGCTGCCCAGAGATCAAGATCATCTCTGCCCCCAGGGAAAGCCTGCTGGAGTCCGAATCTGGTAGCAGCCAGGACAGCTGGTCACCCAGGGAGGCCTGTGATTCCCTGCCTGGGCTGTGACAGCCCACTGGGCCCTCCCATTGTGAGGATTAATAGCAACCATCCCTCTCCTGCAATCCCGGAAGTACCAGCAGCCCCGGCAGTACCAGCAGCCCAGGCCGCACATCCATGAAATCCCCTCCTGTCATCTCATAAAAGATGCTCCCACTGCAGACAGCATGGAAGCCAGCCAGGGAGGGGGATGACTAAGCCTCAGAGCTCTAGCTCAGGAAATGCAACTGACATGATTGCTGCCCACCGAAGCCAAAGAACAACATGCAAACCCAAATGGGATTTTCTGGTAGCTGTTTTATCCATGGATTTAAAAAAGTTAGAATCGCAACCTTCATGAATAGAGTCCAGCAGGAATCCATCCATGGGTTATGGGAGCGCCTATATCAGTCCTTGGCTATGTCATGACTAGGCACAATATGACATAGCAGTGTGCTCACCAAGCTGCCACTTCTTGTGTGTAAGCTATGTTCTCTCTCGGTCAGGTTTTTGTATATATTTTCTCACCTTTGATTTATTCATTCCCAAAAACCTATCAGGAAGACATTATGTAATAAGAACAATTAATTGGTAACATTTATTAAACATTTTCAGTGTGCCAGGGACTGTGCTCCATGCCTTTAACTAATATCTCTTTTATTCCCTCCAAGAACCTCCAATGAAGTAAGTACTATTATTGCCCCATTTCATGAATGAGGAAGGAGAGAACTGGGACCCCATCCCAGATCTGCTGCCCCTGGAGCCAGTGAGCTTCCTGGTGGCTTCCTCCTGCCTCCTGTGTGAGTCCTCCTTCCTCTCATTCATCTCCTGCTTATGCAGGCAAGGGCCAGGGGGCTGCAGACCCATAGCCAGAACTTGGGCAGCTGAATTGGCCAAGCTCCAGGATGCAAACCTGCCTGGCTCCTGGCAGGTCAGAATTCTGGGGGCCGTGCTCACCACCTCCCTGCCCAGGAGATATCAATGAAGACCACGTCAGCTCTCCTATTCACACAAATAAAATAACTTTAATTTGTGCGTCAGCGTGGAACATTATTACTGACTAATGTCCCTGGCTTGCACTAAGGTCCACTCTTGGCGTTGTACATTCTATGGGTTTGTTATGACACATGTAGGGGCCAAGGAAAACTCCCCCTTCACCCTCTGAAGTTTCACTGAAAATTAACTGACAAAAGGCAGATGAACAGGAGAAAAGGCACACACATCTATTTGGTCATAGTTTTACATGACAGGGGAGCCTTCAGAATGAAGACCCAGAGATGCAGGGGACACTGCCCACTTTTACACTTAGGCGCAACAAAATATGTAGAAATGTGATTGGACAAAAAAGGGAATGGTCTAATGCTCATAGAGTGAGTGGGGCCCCCCAGCAAGCCCTGTCTAGTTTCCTCGTGGCCTCTCTGGGCAGCACTGCTTCCTGCTGGGTACGGGGCAGGGTCCTCTCTGGAATGGGGGTCTTATGACCTACAACCAAATAAGGCAGGTTAGATGATTTCCTTATGACACATTTTTACACAGAAAGGTGGTGGGGGAGGGGTGAAAGTTAGAGTCATAGTTTTAGGTTTTATGACTGGCTTTGGGGAAAAGGGGTTTGAAAGTTTCTATGACCCACCTTGGGAAAGAGGACTGGTTTCTATGGCTAACCTCGGGGGAGAATGAGGTCAGGGATGGGAGGGCAGGAGAAACTTTTGCTTCTGAGGCATTCATTTGGGGGTATTGTTTTCTGAGCCCCAGCCCACATACCCACCATTCTGGTATGATACAGAATTGTTTCACCGGCCTTAAAATCCTCTGTCCCCTGCCTTTTCATCCTTCCTTCCCTCTTAATCCCTGGCAATCACTGATGTTTTCACTGTCTCTATAGTTTTGCCTTTTCTAGAATGTCATACAGCCATGTATAGATGTAGCTTTGCAGGCTGGCTTCTTTCACTTAACAATATGTATTTAAGGTCTTTCTGTGGCTTCATAACTCATTAAAAAAAAAGACATCCAAGATTTTAACTCATTTCTCTTTTTTAATCACCAAATACTACTGCATTATCTGGATGTACCACAGTTTATTTACCCATTCACCTATTGAAGGACATCTTGATTGCTTCCAGGTTTTGGCAAGTATGAATAAAGCTACCATGAATATTTGTGTGAAGGTTTTTTTTTGTTTTTTTTTTTTTTTTTTAGATGGAGTCTCGCTCTGTCACCAGGCTGGAGTGCAGTGGTGCGATCTCGGCTCACCACAACCTCCGACTCCCTGGTTCAAGCGATTCTCCTGTCTCAGCCTCCTAAGTAGCTGGGATTACAGGCACTTGCCACCATGCCCACCTAATTTTTGTATTTTTAGTAGAGATGAGGTTTCACCATCTTGGCCAAGATGGTCTCGATCTCCTGACCTCGTGATCCACCCCACCCGCCTCGGCCTCCCAAAGTGCTGGGATTACAGGGTGAGCCACCGCGCCTGGCCTGTGTGTGCAGGTTTATATTTATTTATTTATTTATTTTATGAGACGGAGTTTCACTCTTGTTGCCCAGGCTGGAGTGCAATGGCACAACCTGGGCTCACCGCAACCTCTGCCTCCTGGGTTCAAGCAATTCTCTTGCCTCAGCCTCTCGAGTAGCTGGTATTACAGGCATGTGCCACCACACCTGGCTAATTTTGTATTTTTAGCAGAGATAGGGTTTCTCCATGTTGGTCAGGCTGGTCTCGAACTCCCGACCTCAGGTGATCCGTCTGCCTCAGCCTCCCAAAGTGCTGGGATTACAGGTGTGAGTCACCACACCCGGCCTGTGTGCAGATTTTTATATGGAAGTTTCCAACCCATTTGGGTAAATACCAAGGAGTGTGATGCCTGGATCCTATGGTAAGACTATGTTTGGCTTTGCAAATAGTATTTTAAACTTAATTTTACTCTGGATGTTTCATGTTTTAATGGAATTACTTGGTTTAGGGATGGGATTACTTGGTTTAGGGATTTGTAACCCTTCCAGCAAGAGCAAGAGCCTTCCTAAGTCCCTGGGTATGACAGCCCATGGTCCCCTCCCTCCCTTCCTCAGCCTCCCTGTCATTCTCCATTCAGCTGAAGCTGCTCTCAAACCCACCTGGATTCTACATAAACAGCCTGGTTCATACCTTCTCCAAGGCAGGAAAGTGATTGCTGAGATTTAAAACCAGCTAAAATGCAGTTCCTGCTGAGGGTACACAAAGATCTCATTTATATCAAGCTAAATAGTTCAGAATGTCAATCAAATTTGAAAGAAATATTTTGGGAAAATTCTGAAATGTAGTCAAACTCATTGTAATATACATAATTCTAATATGACCTGAATTTTTATGTTTTCCTTCTTTCTCTTCCCTGAATGCTGTTTTTCTTATTGAATCACTCCTTTTTCTCGACATACATACCTCTAACAGGCGGGGGCAAGTCTTATTTGTCTTTGTAATGCCTAAGCAAATATTTATTGAATGAGTATTTTGGAGAAAAGTATCCTGTTTTCCTTCTGGTTTGGCAAGGTCTTTCCACTGAGTTCATCTTTGCAGGGGTGACCCCATGAGCAGCATTGGAATGTCATTCACATGCTGACATCATAGGTGTTGAAATGTACTGTTGACTTCCCCAGGTCACAGAATCTTGGAGGAGATGATCAGGGTAGGAGTTGAACCTCAGGGGTGCATCTTGGGATTCCAGGCTTTTCTCATCAGCTCCTAGAGGAGTCTGTTGCTGCCATCAGAGTCCTTGCACACTGTCTCTTGGGGTCTCGCCACTCCTTATACCACGGAGGGTCGCTGCCGTCCGATCACCAAAGGTACCGTCACCTCGGCTTTGCCCCAGCTGTTCCCACCAATTTCCAGAGGAGCTCCTGGTGCCTTGGGCCCCTGATACTGTGCTGCTCTGTAAGCTCTGTAAGCCCCTCAGCCCTGGGTTTTCCATTCTTACCAAGCTCCTCAAAGGAAGTCTGTTGATGGCTGGTTTGTCTGATTAACCTGTGCTGCCTCCACTGAAGAAACAAATTCAAATTTCCAGATAGCACTTTGAATGACACGTCACACTCAGCATCTCTCCTCCTCATGACCCAGGTGTGGCCCAAGAAGAGCCCTGCTCATGGGGACCCTCCTCCCACCTCACAAGAGGATAGATAGCTCACCCTCCCTGCTGTGTTTAGGGGCCCTAATTTTGGCATCCTGGGTCTTGACTGCCAGCTCCGGTGTCCTCGTCACCTTTACTCCCCTAGAGTGTGGGCTCTCTGAAAAGCAGAATTTTGGTGGGCCCTGCTCCCATTTCAGAATCCCTGTGCAGGGCGTGCTGAGTGGGCCCTGCTTTAGTTAGGGTAGGCTGAACCACCATTAAAAAAAGATCCCAAGGCATGCTGGCTGAAATACGGAAGTGTATTTCTAGACCACCTTCCCACGTGGAAGCTCCACAGCAGCAGCTGGCTCTGTGCTGCGTGGTGACCCAGGGACCCAGGCTTCTTCCAGCTGTGGCTCCATCATCACCCAAGGGCTTTGAGCCACTCTAAGGGGAACAGGAGTGTGGAAGGGGCAGGCTGCTGTCTCAGAAGCCCCTCACTCCACTGGCCAGAATTCGTTTGTGGCCACCTCAGACACAAGAGGGGCTAGTAAATACTGCCTAGCTCTTGCCCAGCAAGAAGTAGAGAACGGGTTTTAGTGGAAAGCCAATAGCGCCTGCCACAGATCTCATTTCTCTTCCTTCAATTGCTCCTTCTCTTACCTGACTACTCGCCCCATGTGTCACTTTTGCAATGTAAAGGCCTGAGGATTTTATAACTCCAGGACTAATACAATCAAGAGGCAGCCACCTACTGCTCCTAAGAAGCAGATAATAGAATCTGCTCACCAAGGAGTAATCATTACTCTCTTGTAACACACATCATATCCCAGCACTGGTCTGCATGAATGTTCTTTGAGTTTTTATTTTGTTTGTTTTAAAATTTATTGTCCATGCTGTTATTCATTATCCCCAGGCCTTACTGATGTGTACAAGTTCCAGGGGAAATTAAAGCCAAACATTAGCAAATATCTTCCCTGAGCACAAATACATTTCAGAGCTTCCAGCTCAGTAACAGTCTTGTGATATTAACCTTTGAATAGGTTATGTGAATCCCATTCAGACACATTCAATGTGTTTACAATGATATTGTTCGCAGGAAACAGGACCAGACTTGGGATTACAACCCTTGACACAAGCATGTAGCTTCCACCCCAACTCCAATGAAGGCTGGTCCTTGAATCTGCCAAGGAACAAGAGAAGTCAAGTTGATTTAGGGGCATGCTGGACATCTGAATAATGTGCACTTTGAGTGTGGAGATGGGGGAGGAGCAAAGGGAGAAGAGGGGATCAAAGGCGGCATCTCCAGAAATTGCATGGTGGTCCATGGAAATTTGTCCAACTGGAAGTAGCCATCTACCTTGTGGCAACAGTCTCCCCCAGTTTTATGTCACCCCGGGTTCCCTTTTCTTTTCCTAATTCTTATTATGAGTGTCCTGCTAAGGGGCTCTGTTCTTGTTTTTCTCCCTGTTTGTGCCTCAGAGAAATTATTCTATCTTGTGACATCTTGGGATTACTTTTATACCCAGGCCTCTCAGATCAACATCTCCCACCTGAGACTTCCCCTGAGGCTCCAGATGGGTGAAGCCAGCGAGGCACATCCCTAAGATGATCCACTCGCATCAGACTCTGTCAGAGGCAGAACAGAGCTTGGCTGTCACATGGGATTCCCAACCCTTTCTGTTGAAGGCATTTATCTCCACATTGCTAGAAAGGGGGTTGTGACTGGGCCAAGTCTTGCTGTGGGCAGGATCCATGGGTTGATGACACTAACCCAAATGTGCTGGAGACATCTTTTCTTCTTATCAGTTTACAGCTGCTCACATGTAGTCACCAAAGTCTGTGTTTTCTGTCACGCTGCCTCCTGGATTCATTTCTTCCTCCTCGCCTCCCTTCCTACCACTGCATCCCCACACAGAATGCCATCATCTTTGACCCCACACTCCACACTCCAACTTGGTTACACATCACCTTCTTTGCAAGTTTAGTTTCATCCAACACCCTGATGGTTCTTTCTTTTTTTTTTTTTTTTGAGACGGAGTCTCGCTGTTTCATCCAGGCTGGAGTGCAGTGGCGTGATCTCGGCTCACTGCAGGCTCCGCCCCCCGGGGTTCACACCATTCTCCTGCCTCAGCCTCCCAAGTAGCTGGGACTACAGGCGCCCGCCACCTCGCCAGGCTAATTGTTTGTATTTTTAGTGGAGACGGGGTTTCACCGTGTTAGCCAGGATGGTCTCGATCTCCTGACCTCGTGATCCGTCCGCCTCGGCCTCCCAAAGTGCTGGGATTACAGGCGTGAGCCACCGCACCCGGCCGATGGTTCTTTCTTAAGGAATGTTCCCAGGAAAGAGATGACAGCTTTCTGGCTGAGGCATGTTGGAGCCCTAGCAGTAGGGATTGCTAAAGGAGGCAGAAAACCAGGAAAAGCTGGTCTCAGGGCTTTGGGGACAACCATGCTGAGGGGGCCTGTATGGAGAAGACCTGGCGAGACTCACATTAATCATGGTGGTCACAGTGGCCTTGGAAACCCGGTCTTAATTCCAGCTGGCATCACTGTCCAAGAGCATCCTGTCAGTTGGGAGGACAACAGGAGCTTCTGGGCAGCAGGAACGCTCAGTCAAGTTACAGGCAGCATCATGGTGCAGGTGGCTTTTCCATTGGAGCTCCCCTTTCTCTTGGGGTGTGATCCAGTACCCTCAATTTAGCAGACAAAGCCTTTTGCAAACCACCACATCCATCCTACTTCCCAGCATGAATCTGGTATCCCAGGCACCAATGGAATCATCTCCCACCTGTCACAGCTGTGTGTCCCACCTGGTTTCTGAGGTGATCTGAGCACTGTGATGAGGTGAAAGGACTTCCTCTCCCCACTTCAAGGTCCGGAGCTCATTTGCTCATGAGCTGCCTGAGCTGCAGCCTTCCTTTCTCTCATCCTCTGGGGGATGGACTTCAGCTTTGGTCTTCCCCACTGGATATTCACTTTGACTCTAAAACTGGGCCCACAGACTGACAGCTGACCTCCTGCCTGCTCTGGATAGCCTCTCAGGTGCTGGATTCAGCAGAGTTACACCCTTAGGGGCAGAATCTTGGGCCTTCAATGAGGACTACACCCCAGTAACGCACTGCCCACACAAAAGCTACAAGCATCCCTAATTCACCTCTGAATCTTCTTCAAATTCTTCCTAGGTCTTCTGCTAGATTCCATCCTAGATGGAGTTTGTGCCATTCAGAGCCTGGTCTGCTACTAACACACTTACTGACCTCAGTTTGTCCTGATGTCATCCCTCACTGTTCCAGGGCTTAAGACCTTGCTGATACTCTTCAATGTGTGACTTGGAAAGCTTCCATTTCCAGGTTCAGTCCTCTCCACCTTGATGGCCCCCTGCCTGGGCCTCTGCTCCAAATTCCTTGTGAGAATCCCCTGCTGTCTTCCCTTCCCCCAGTTTTAACTCTCCCAGGTACCAGTGCCTGGACTGCATCCTGCATGCCAACGCCTGGACACCACTAGGCACTACCCTCTTCCTCCCTGGCACTGCCTCCATCAGTAGTCTGCAGTAGCTGCTGATCCTTCCAGCTTGGGACCCATTCTACTGCCCCTTTCTCTCCCCACCAGCAGGGAAGACTTCTGTGTGCTGCCCGATGCCAGAGCCCACACAGGAACTGAGGGCCACTTCCCCCTGACCCCTACCATCCCACTGGTTTTCAAGCCTGGAATCCCCGATCCATTGCATTGCATCTAGGCTTACTTGCACCTTGTTCAAGGTCCATGATCTTCTATGGAGCCTCCTCTGATAAGCATGAAAGGAATTTAAGTTCTATCTCATTGTATTAGCCCATTCTCACTGGGTAATCTCTAAAGGAAAGAGGTTTAATTGACTCACAGTTCCACATGGCTTGGGAGGCCTCAGGAAACTTACAATCATGGCATAAGGGGAAGCAAACATGTCCTTCTTCACATGGTGGCAGCAAGAAATGCCAAGCAAAGGGGGAAAACCCCTTATAAAACCATCAGGTCTTGTGAGAACTCACTCACTATCATGAGAACAACATGAGGGTAACCACCCCCATGATTCAATTACTTCCCACCAGGTCCCTCCCACAACACGTGGGGACTATGGGAACTACAATTCAAGATGAGATTTGGAGGTGGGGAGGGAAACAGTCAAACCATATTACTCGTTCAGGACTGCTGGTTTGGGGTAGCTATTACCAGACCCAGGTGGGTAGTCCTTAAGCAGAGTCCTCCACTGTGGCAAAAACTCTAGATTTTCTGCAGCATAAAATGACTGGGATTCAAAGGGAACAAAAACCTCACTATATTGCTTCATAGTGCTAGAAGTAAATAAACCATCCCTCAATAGAAGTTTTTAACCACAAAGCAGTTGTGGGGTAAGACACACTTTGTCCTTGGACAGAGGACAGTATAGAAATGCCAGGCAAATCCCCTCTCTAGGGGCTGTGGGCAAAAGTTACTGCTTCCTCTGTTGGGGGGATATGTTGTGACCTTAGGAAGTTTGGGCAAAGTTTTTACCCCAGATGCTCCTAGAGGTAGAAGTTTCTCCAGGTGTGGTCCTTGGACCGCCTACATCAGAACCATCAGTGGTCCTTGTTAAAATGAAGATTACTGGTCTTCCCCCAGACCTACTGAGCCAGAACTTTGGAAGGTAGGGCCCAGGCATCTGCATCCTTATCAGGTACTGTCTCTAGTGGCTCAGATGTGGTCAGGTATTAGGCACAAGATGCTTTCATCAAAGGTTTTGCAGCACACCTCAGGATCCTGGGGCCTCCTGCCTCAGTTCAGAGACCTGTTGGACCCACTTCATGGCTCCAGGCCGAATCAACCCTGATTTTGGCAATCTGCCCTATGCCATTTTGCCTAAGTGGGCGTCCTATGGATATTTGTTGAACTAAACCAGTACCCTTGCGGGCCAGCCATTGTCTGCTCTATTTTGGGGGGCCACCTACTGGGGTACAGAAAATGCACAATCTATCCCTGACAGTAGATTGATGAAGGCATGGGTCCAGGCTGTATCAACAAAAAGAAAAAGGAGACAGACACTTTAGTTATCACCCAGCCACATGGCATGGCTCCTCCAGTGGTTTCTGGAGGCAGAAGAAGCTGTTTCATTCATGGTCACTGTTCATAGATTCTTGGCTGGGCAGAGACACCCTTGGCATGACTCAGGAAAGGCAGACGTCAGCACAGATGAGTTTTTGCTAAGAAAGAGCCAACACTGGCAAGCGAATGAAGTTAACCTTGAGGGCCTTTAACAATGACGTGGCCAGACAGAACTTCTTTGGGCAATTTTGGCTTCTGTTCTCTAGAATTAGAGTTATGTCAGCTGTCCTTGGTATGCTTCCGGTGTGGCTGGTAAACTCCCAGAGGGGATCTGGTCCTCATAAATGTCACGGGGAGAGGCTATCCCATGGCAAAGGTCATGGCCAAGTCTTACTCAACAAACAGCCTGTTTGGCAATGCCCTGTTGGCCTGCTTGGAGGCATCATATGTGGCTTCTGCCTACAGCTTCCCCTCAAGTCCTCCCAGTTTCCAGTGGAATGGTGTGGGAATCAGTGACTGGGATGGCCTTTCTCACCTACTCAAGGTGAGGGGGGCACGCCTAACCAAGGAACTTGCTGGAAATGAGCTGACCTTGCCTCTCTGGACTCCTAGATTTTTGAGCCTCTTGCAGGGTCTGACTGGGGTCTGGGATCGCTCAGTTTAAAAGAAGAGTAGGTATTTGAATGTGGCCTGGAGAAAACTTAAATCCTCTGGATATAATTTTCTCATAAGTCAAAGTCCAAAAGGAAATCAGAAAAGGCTGAAATAGCCCTCGGACAACGCACTAACAACCAAAAATGAAGGGACTCTTGCTGCATCTGGGAAATGCACATAACACAAGCATGGGAAGAAGTGGGAATGATTGGCCCATGAGGATCATGCTCATTCATGCTCGTGAAAATCAATCAATCAACAAGCATTTACCAAGCATTCACTACAGGCCAGCCTGTCTGCTGGGGTACAAAAGGTATGCAGAACAGCCCCTGGCCTCAAAGGCTCAGATTCTGAGCCTTACTTTGAATCCTAAATATTCAATTTTTCAGTATCTTCCATACTTCTATAGTTGAAATCTACTTGTCATAGAGTACTCAGTTGCAAGCAACTTTAGCTGACTTGAAATGAAAATAAATTTAGTAGTAAACGTGTAACTGAAAGGCTGAGGAGCTAAGCTCAGAGAAAGGCAGAAACCATGAGAGGCTATACAGCAGGAAGCACCACTGGGTAACACCACAGGAATAATAAGTACAGGAGTAAGGAATAACCCCATTGCCATCACAGCAAGATCCAGGACTCCAGGGTTTGCACCACCCGCACCCTGGCATTGGACTCTGCACACTACACAGCCTGAGTCTCTGCTCTGGCTGCCACTGAAACTTGAACAGATTCTCTACAATCCCTGTTTCTTTTCATCATTAGTTGTCAACTCTAAGTCTGGGGCCAGAGTCCTGAGCCATATGCCCACATCCTAGCTACAAGGGAAGCTGGAAATAGAGTATCTGGAAGTTTCTGGTTTTTAGGGGGAAGTGGGCACCCATGCATGAGGCAAGGTATTTCACAAACATAGGAAGGGGTTCAGATGCAGGGCAGCCAAAATGAATCACAAATGTTCACCACACCTCCCATACCTTGCACAGGAACCGGAAGTATGAATGTGAAAGAATAACAATTAGTGTTTTTGTTTCTGTTTTTGTTTTTTTGAGACAGAGTCTCACTCTGTTGCCTAGGCTGGAGTGCAGTGGCACAATCTCGGTTCACTGCGACCTCCGCCTCTTGGGTTCAAGCAGTTCTCATGTCTCAGCCTCCCAAGTAGCTGAGATTACAGGTGCATGCCACCACACCTGGCTAATTTTTTTTGTATTTTTAGTAGAGACGGGGGTTTCACCATGTTGGCCAGGCTGGTCTCGAACTCCTGGCCTTAAGCTATCCGTCTGCCTCGGCTTCCCAAAGTGCTGGAATTACAGGTGTGAGCCACTGTGCCTGGCCAATTTCTCTGTTTTTTTTTAAAGGAATTATTCAGACTAGGAATTGTGCTGGTTATCAATGCAATAGGCTTCTGCCCAGTGGGAGTTGAGGGATTCTTAATGAAAAGGGAGCCCTTGAAGAATGTGAAGGTTTGGGATAGGTGGGGAGGAGTGGAGTGGGACCCCAGCCTGGGGAAACTACACAGTGGTGGGAGTTAGCTTGACACAGTGTCGGGGCAGTGAGGAGACAGCTTGACTTCTCTCACATGCCAGCTCTCCGCAGGATCAAGGTCTGACATGCTGGGACCCATCTCATCTATCATCTGACACAGTCTCTTCAGCATCACCCAGTAGTCCTAACTGACAGTGGCATCACCACTACTCCTTTGAGTGAGTGAATGAGGTGGGCTAGATTTTGACAGCCCAATTCTATCACACTCGGAGTGACAATGAGCTGAAATTTGTTGCTACTAATTGCTCAGTGTTGCACTGTCCTTAAAGTATAAGTTTAGCCTGGGGAAGAGAGATTATTAAAAATGAAAATGTCGATTGTTTTTGCTTGTACATAGTATCTTTCATGATACTCCTTATAGAGAAAAGCAACTATGTGTGGCCTGTTAGACCAACAGCCAATAGGGATGATCATCAACTAGTGAGCTTTTAAAATTGATTCCCAGATTCATCCCAGATCTACTTAATCAGGACTTCTATGAGTAGAACTGAGGTATCCACATTTTTGAAAGGCTCTCTAGGATATTTTGGGGAAAAGGCAGATTTGGAAACTGTACCCTAGACCTCTCAATATGCCTCACTTTGCTCATATATTCCTTTGGTTTCCTATATATCCTAAAACTCTCTCTTCATCTTTCTTCCCACCTAACCACATTTTTTACTCCTTTTTCCCAACATTTTACTATGAAAAATTTCAAAACATACAGAAAAGTTGAAAGAATTATACAGCAATCGTGCATATGCCCTATCTCTAGATTATAATTTGTTAACATTTCGCTATAGTATTTGCTTTATCCTTTATCTATCCAACCATCTATGCAAACATCCTTCCATCCTAACTTTTTGATGCATTTCTAAGTAAGTGGCAGACCTCAGTATCCTTGACCCATAAATACTTTAGCATGCATATCATTATCTAAAGTTCAATGTTTGTGAATGGCTGTTTTGTATTTTTTAATTTTGTTATATATTTATTTATTTGAGATGGAGTCTTGCTCTGTCACCTAGGCTGGAGTGCAGTGGTGCAATCATGGCTCACGGCAGCCTCAACCTCCTGGGCTCGAGCAATACTCCCACCTCAGCCTTCTGAGTAGCCAGGACCACAGGCTTATGCCACTATACCTGGCTAATTTTCTTTGGGATGAGTAGAGATGGGGTCTCCTTAAGTTGCCCAAGCTGGTCTCAAACTCCTAGGCTCAAGTGATCCACCCACCTCAGCCTCCCAAAGTGCTGGGCCCAGCAGTTCTTTTAAAAAAAATTACGAAACCTCAGCCGGGTGCGGTGGCTCACGCCTGTAATACCAGCACTTTGAGAGGCCAAAGCGGGTGGATCACGAGGTCAGGAGATCGTGACCATCCTGGCTAACACGGTGAAACCCCATCTCTACTAAAAATACAAAAAATTAGCCGGGCGTGGTGGTGGGCACCTGTAGTCCCAGCTACTCAGGAGGCTGAGGCAGGAGAATTGCTTGAACCCAGGAGGCGGAGCTTGCAGTGAGCCAAGACTGCACCACTGCACTCCAGCCTGGGTGACAGAGCGAGACTCCGCCTCCAAAAAAAAAAATTTAAAAACCTCAAATGCACAAATCATAAGTCTACTATTCAATGTACTTTGACAAATTCACATACCTGTGTAATCCAAACCCTCATCTGATACAGAATATTTCCATTACCTTAAAGCATTCCCAAATACCTAAATCTGTATTCCCACTTCCAGAACAAACATTATTCTGACTTTTTTCTACCTTAGATGATTAGGTTTGCCTGTTCTAGAATTTCATATAAATGACATTGTTCAGTATCTACTCTTTTGTCACTTAAAATACTATTTTAATGTTTTATTCTTCTTAAGAAAAGTTTCAAAAAAGTAGTTAAGTTCAGGCCTGGCACAGTGGCTTATGCCTATAATCTCAGCACTTTGGGAGGCCAAGGTAGGCTGATTGCTTGAGCCCAGGAGTTCAAGACCAGCCTGGGCAACATGGCAAAAACTTGTTGCTACTATATATATATACACATATATATATATATGTGGATATATATATATGTATATATATATGTATATATATGTGTATATATATGTATATATATGTATATATATGTGTGTATATATGTATATATATGTGTATATATATGTGTATATATATGTATATGTATGTATATGTATGTATATATATGTATATGTATGTATATGTATATATATACACACACACACATATATATATATACACACACATACACAAATATACATACATATATATATATATATATATAAACTAGCTGGGCATAGTGGTGCATGCCTATAGTTCCAGCTACTCAGGAGGCTGAGGTGGGAGGATCACTTGAGCCTGGGAGGTTGAGGCTGCTGTGAGCTGTGATTGGACCACTGCATTCCAGCCTGAGTGAATGAGCCAGACCCTGTCTCAAAAAAAAAGTAGTTAATTCCTTTTTCTTATTGATTTTATTTCATTTATATGACTATATCATAGTTTGTGCTCCGATTCTCTTGTTGAGGACATTTGGGTTGTCTCCCCTTTTTTGTTATTATAAATGAAGCTGCCGTGAACTTGTACAAGGTTTTTGAAGTTATAGGTTTTTATGTCTCTTACATAAATACTTAGGAGTAGAATTGCTGAGTTGTAGTGTAGGCATATGTTTAGTTTTATAAGAAACTGACAGACATTTTTTCAAAAGTGGTTGTGGCATTTTACACTCCTACTAAAGATGTGTGTGAGAGTCCTGGTTGCATGACATCCTTCCAACGTTTAGTTTTTCAGTTTTCCTAATCTTAGCCTCTCAGGTAGGTATGTAATGGTATCTTATTATGATTTTAATTTATATTTCTCTGATGATTAATGGCATTGAGCACTTTGTCACATGCTTATTGGCCAGTAGTATGTCTTCTTTTGTGAAGTATCTGTTCACATCTTTTGCCCATGTTTAATGGAGTTATCTTCTTACTTTTGAGATTCAACTTGCTAGTAGTTAGTTAAGAATTTTATACATCCATATTCACTAAAAATATTGATGTGTAATTTACTTTTATTATAATAGCATTCTTTGGTTTAGGTATCAGGTATCAGCCTTCTTTGGGCTTGGATGATCTCATAAAATGCATTGGGAAGTATTCTCTCCTATTCTATTTTATAAAATAATTTAGGTAATATCTCTTTTTCCACCCTTATATTTACAACCCATTTCTGACTTTATATTTGTTCTGTGCTTGTAGATAGCATAAAATTGGGTCTTGATTTTTTTTCCAATCTGACAATCCTTGACTTTTAACTGTAGTGTTTTAGTTAATGTACATTTAATGTAATTGTTGATGTAGTTATTTATTATTTGTTTTTAGTTTGTCTAATCTTTTCTTTTCCCCTGCTCTTCCTTCCTGCTTTCTTTACAGTTTTAATAGATTTTGCTTTTAAAATTACATTTTAATTTATCTACTGACTTTTTGCCAGACTGAAGATACCAAAACTATAAACAGAAGCCATAAATTGTGGTCTTCAAGCCTCTCGTTCTTTGCTAATTTACTTCACTGTCATCACCTTCCCTCACCACCTATTTCTCTTACTCCTGTAAGTGAGCTTGCCTAAACTTTTATCATGAGTTCCAATCACTAGGCTGAAAGCACCCCCCGACATTTTGTTAAATAAGGACATCCTGTTATGAAGCTTTCCCTGTCTTTTATTTATGATTGAAAGGCTGCCACAATACCATTACCTCAGAGAAAAAGCCTATTTTCTCAAATGCTTTTCTCCTTGGTCACATATCCCAGCCTTAAGTTCATGTATTGAACCAATGATTTCCAAGTGGTTTAGTTTATTATTAAAGTGTCCTTTAACCATTGCCTAAACCTTGGCTGGTGCAGCTGGAGGTGGCAAGGAGTGAGAGCTGATGTCAGAATGCTCTGGCCTGTACATCAGGAAAATGCTAACACCTGCCCCAACTAGATGCTCCATCTCCAACCACCCCTATACCACAAATCAACTTTTTAAAAAAAAACCTACAGTGGTGGGGTTTCCTTTTTAAAATACCTGCTTCCTGATGAGACTGTGAGAGAAGGATGATTTTGACAAGGATGTAGTCTCACCAGGATTACAAAATTGGCTGAAGGCTGAATGGGATCCTCAAATGTATTTTTTGAACATTTGGATTTAAATGCTTTTGGGCAGGATGAGAACTCTCCAGTGATTCTCAGGTCCAGCCACTCTCTATTGTGTTTTGACTGGCCCCAGTAGGCATTTAGGTTGGTAGCCCTTGTAGCAAGTTGTATTTACAGGCATCTAAAAGAGTACAAGAAAACTTACATGCTGGCTGGGCCCTTGGCACCTGAATAAAGGGTCCAAAAACCAGACAGCCTGAGCAGCCATAGATTCATATCTGAGTGGGGCCAGTAAAGACATGGGAACTCACTTCGTAGACCCCGAGTTTCAGCCTGCCAGTCCCAGGCCCAGCTGCTCTCACAAGTTATTTAGGTTCCTCTTTCTGGCCACACAAGCTACAGCTGGAAAAATCCACCTGAACAGCCTAATTTTATATCTCAAAAATTCAGGCCTAACCAGCGCCATTTGTGGGCAAGGATCATAAAGAACAAACTGGGATAACTCTATACAAGTCAAGAACGACTCGAGTTTATGGAATGAAATGGAGTTGCCCTAGGTCCTCGGAACTTCAGAGGAGAGCCTGGAACTCTAGTGGAGCTCTAGAGCCACAGATCCGGGGTTGAATGGTGGCGACAGCCTCCCCTGTGGCCTCTCTAACTAGTGTGATGCCACTTCCCCACTCCTCAACTGGGGCCCACAGTGCTGGCCAGACGCATCTTCCTCACTCACCATTCAGATGCTCTTAGTGACTTCCAGTGCCCTCAGTAGAAATCCCAAATCTATGGCTTGGCTCACAGGTCAGGATTTTGACCTTAGGTAACTCTTCAGCCTGCACTCTCCCCGCACCACTCTCTCCACTCTCTGACTCCAACATTGCATGGGTAACAAGATGTGTCATGCCCAGCCTGTGGCCCTGTTTTTCCCTCCTCCTGGGTCACGCCCATCCCCCCGGCCCCACCCCACTGGATCAGTTTCTTATTGAGGCTGTTACAAATTTCCACAGACTTTGTGGCTTAAAACAAAACAGGCCAGGTGTGGTGCCTCACACCTGTAATCCCAGCACTTTGGGAGGCCAAGGCTGGTGGATCACTTGAGGTCAGAGTTCAAAACCAGCCTGGCCAAACATGGTGAAACCTCACCTTTACTAAAAATACAAAAATTAGTGGGGTGTGGTGGCAGGCACCTTTAATCCCAGCTACTTGGGAAGCTGAGGTAGGAGAATCACTTGAACTGGGGAGGCGGAGGTTGCAATGAGCTGAGATCGTGCCACTGCACTTCAGCCTAGGTAACAGAGTGAGACTCCGTCTCAAAAACAAAAACAAAAACAAAAAACAATTTAGTAGGTCAGAGCTCTGGAAGCCAGAAGCCTGAAACCAGTTTCACAGAGCCGAAGTCAATGTGTTGGCCAGGCTGGCTCCTTCTGGAGGCTCTGAGGGTGACGCCTGTTTTCTTGCCTTCATCAGTTTCTAGAGACCACCTGTGTTCCAAGACTTGTGGGCCCTTCCTGCTTCAAAGCACACCCTCCAATCTCTGTCAGTGACGTCACAAGGCCTTCTCTTCCTCTGTGGTCAAATCTTCTTCTACCTCCCTCTTCTAAGGACCCCGCTGATACATGCAGGGCTGCCCCGATAATCCAGGACAACCTCTTACCTCAAAACCCTTAATTCAGTCAGATCTGCAATGTTCTGTATGCCCCATACGGTGACATTGATAGGTTCCAGTGATTAGGATGAAGATGTTTTGGAGATTACCACATTCACCAAGCTGGTAACTCCCTATCTGCCTTCCAGGTTCTGCTCAGACTTCATCATTTTCCTCTGAGTGGCCTCCCCGATCTCCAAGGTTGTGTTCGGGGCTGCACCTTTGCTCTCCACAGCCCCTGGCTCCCTACTGAAGCTCCCAGTGCCCTGGATTGTAACTGCCTTTTCGCCTCCCTTCTCGCAACTATTAGCAGCTTGAGGGCTGGGATCTCATCTGTTTTCTTCCTCTCAGTATCATAAAGATCCAGCACAGCATACACGCTTGAGATATGTTTTCAGGAAGGAAGGGGTCCCTTCTGGCTGACAACCCCAGGATGAAAAGGCCTGATGACGTGGGCACAGAGGTCCCCTATTTAAAGGATAAGGGGGCCCGAAGAAAGCAGGGCTATGGCTGGGAGTGCTGGTGGACCAGGCCACATTATGCCTTGTGGGTGTGCCCCTTACATCTGGACTCCAGAGCTTTGCAAAAGGTGTGCAAGAGACAACCACTAAGAGAGCCCCCAGGTCCCTCTGGTCACATCTATTGCTCACTGCAACTTTCCTGTCACTCTGACCCCAGGGACGTGGCCTTGGGGGAAAAGTGCTGGGAGTCCAACGTCACTGTACTTCTGAGGTGGTCTGTGACTGGCTCACTTAGACACTGATTAACTTTTCAAGGAAACACAATCATTAGGCAAATTCCATCCACCTATCAGGGAAGATATAAACATCAGCAAACATTAACCCAGACCCATGGGTTTACAGCTCACAGCTGTCCCTGGGCACACTGGCGGTACCAGCTTGCCCCAGGTCCAGGTAGCTGCTTGGTTGAAGGGAATAAAACTCACAGTCATGTGAAACAGATACAGGAATGTGACCCTTGGAATGGGGGCCTGTGCATCACCAACGTTTATGAATCAGCAAGAAACACAAAATACACATGCCCTCCAAGGCCGAATGATAGCTCATGCTGCATCTGTTTATTTCTGACAAGGCTAACCTAGTTTTAATTATTTATGCTAAAACTTATAAGCCACTAAAAATGTCCCGCAGAATGAGGATACAAGGGAGAGAAGTCTTGGTAACCTGAGACCCTGTTGCATCAGGCGCTCTGCTCTTAGCCTCACTGGCAACAAGCTCGGGCTGTTTCTGGGGAGTCCTTGGCTGTGTAGTCAAAGCAGAAAGGGTGGGAAAGGTTTCTGTGAGTTTCTGTTGGAGGAGTGTGGGTGGAAACAGAGCTAGGGAGTCTAATCTACACTCAAAAAGCATAAACCTCTCCGAGACTGCTAAGGCCAGGGCAATATAGGACTGAATAACCCCCTCCATGAAGCCCACCAGGCCACTCTGCTATCACAACCCCCCGCAGGTGTCTGGGTGCTGGTAGCTGGACATTCTGGAGCTCACAGTAAAAGCACTGGTCGTATTGGCAGCACCAACAGCTTCGCTATAAGATGATCCCTCAGCTGATGATCTTTGACCCTTTTTATGCCCTCCGGCATCCCGGGAAAGGGAGAAAGATGACCCCAAGAGAGGGATCTCGGAATGAATAAGAACTATTCATTTGAGCCTCTCATGTCACATAACTCGTATCAATTATATAAAACTTGGGTTTCTTTTCTCTATCATTAATCCTGACTTGACAGACAGCCTGGGGTCATGATTAAGAACATGAATTTGGGGATCAGACAGACCTGGGTTAGTGGTGGCTCTGTTATTTATAAACTGTGTGCTCTTGAGGAAGCTAACCCACCATACTCTTCCTCAGATTCCCCTGACCGTTCCCATTAAAAAAACAGTGATACCCAGCTCACAGGGCAGTTATGAGAAGGAAATGAGATCTTGCATGAAAAAGGTTTAATGATTCTTTGTATGCATAGTGAGTGTGATTGCTGTAATAGGATTGTGGGTAATATAAAAACAGTGTAAAGAAACTTTGGTTAGAAAATGCTGGTGAAGGCCGGGCATGGTGGCTCAAGCCTGTAATCCTAGCACTTTGGGAGGCCGAGGTGGGCGGATCATGAGGTCAGGAGTTCGAGACCATCCTGGCCAACATAGTGAAACGCTGTCTCTACTAAAAATACAAAAAAAAAAAAAAATTAGCAGGGCGTGGTGGCGGGCGCCTGTAGTCCCAGCTACTTGGGAGGCTGAGGCAGGAGAATGGCGTGAACCCGGGAGGCGGAGCTTACAGTGAGCCGAGATGGTGCCACTGCACTCCAGCCTGGGGGACAGAGCCAGACTCTGTCTCAGAAAAAAAAAAAAAAAAAGAAAATGCTGGTGAATCAACCACTGTGACCTCTATTTTATATTCAGGGTGGATGGAGTTGAGTGGGAAACTTTCCCAAAAGCATATGGGAGGTAAGTTCCCACAGGGATGCGATTGTGCAAGCCACTTCCAAATACCACCTGGATCTCCAAGCAAACAAGCATCATATCCTAATCCTGCATTGCTTATGTGGAGAAACTGGCCCAGAGAAAAGCATTTCAACAGACAGGATCACATGACGTTTTTGTGCTGGGGAGGGGCTGGGCCATCCAGCTTCAGAGTGTAGGTCTGAGAAAAAAGAGCAAATGGTTCAGGAATCGCTTTATCTCACCTAGCCAGCAGCCTGATGGGGCCAAAAGCTACTTTATCAGGTCAGAGCCTTTAAAGAAAGAACTGCTCAGGGCTGAAGTAACCACAAACAGATCCAACTGGTTTTTGTGGTGGGTAATATTTGTTTGACATTACATCCAGATGTCTAGATTGTGAGACACATATCATTAGCATCAAAAAGTGTTTGTAAAATTCTTAGTTGAGCTCCATAGTGAGTTAGATCCTGGCATAAATCAAACTGAAACCAAATTAGAGGTGCCATCCGTATAAGGAACGGGCTGGAGCCAGTCCCTGGTTTCAAAAAAGTGGTAAGAACCAAACTAAAGGAATTATCTATGAGCAAAAAGGACTTGCTCAATGTTCTCAGCTGTTTTCCAACTCCAGGAAAAATGCTAAATCATGGACATGGCAAAATAATCAAGAGCTTTGTTAAGATCTATTTTCCTAGGGGAGCCCAGGACTAGGAGAGGGCCCCCTCCCTGGGAACACTTGGCTGATTTCCATTGCCGGGCATTTAATGAGATGCCCTGCTTAGCAACCTCTTAGGAGTGTGAGAAGTCAGCACTCCACACCCCACACCCCCCTTGCCCCCCATCAAAAACAAAACAAACAAAAAAAAACCCGCCTCAGCTGTGCTGGGTTACCCTTTCTTGGCCTTTCTTTGAAAACTAAGCATCCATATCCTCTATTTGGGGATGACTTTCTCTTCTGGCAAATAAGTGGAAATGGTTTTATTGGTTCTTGTTTTTTTTATACCCTGGTGCTGGCTATAATTTCGGATTTGTATTTTTAGGTTTGACTTTGGGTAGCAGAATGGAACACAAGCAGACCAGGTCAAGAGCTTCCATACAGAATCAGCCAAGGACAACATTTACTCCTCTCCTGGGAGATGCTCTCAGCTTAGCATCCTAAGAAGGAAACTGTCCGTAAGTGTCATTCTTGTGAAAAAAGATGGAAGTAAAAATAAGAGCCTTCATCAGCTGACTTAATCTCAACAAAGCCCCGCTTACACCTGGGCCTTAGACAATGACAACAAGCTTCTCCACAAACATACTAATATGTTTGTAGCATCTGAAAAGTCATTTATATTCACAGTTAATTTTAAAAGAGCTCTATGATTGAGATGCTGTTATCTTTAAAATAGTCTGCAAATTACATCCTGCATTAGTCCGTTTTCATGCTGCTAATAAAGACACAGCTGAGACTGGGCAATTTACAAAGGAAAAACTCACAGTTCGGTGTGGCTGGGGAAGCCTCACAATCATGGCAGAAGGACAAGGAGGAGCAAGGCACATCTTACGTGGATGGCAGCAGGCAAAAAGAGAACTTGTGCAAAGAAACTCCCATTTTTAAAACCATCAGATCTTGTGAGACCCATTCACTATCACGAGAACAATATGGGAAAGACCCGCCCCCATAATTCAATCATCTTCCACCCAGCCCCTCCTACAACATGTGGGAATTATGGGAGTTACAAGATGAGATTTGGGTGAGGACACAGAGCTACATCATATCATATCCTTACTTTTGATGGATAAGAGGTGAAGGAATTGGAAAATAGAGGAAGAAACACACTTCATCCCCCACACCACTCCATTTCCCACAAACGTTTAAACTACTCAAGCAAACTTTCTTTTTTTTCTTTTCTGTTTGAGGCAGGGTTTTGCTCTGTTACCCAGGCTGGAGTGCAGTGGTGCAATCACAACTCACTGCAACCTCAACCTCCTAGGCTCAAGTGATCCTCCTGCCTCTACCTCCCGAGTAGCTGAGACCACAGGTTCATGCCACCCACTGCAGCTAATTTTTATTTTTTTGTAGAGACAGGGTCTCACTATGTTGCTCAGGCTGGTCTCAAACTCCTAGGCTCAAGCAATCCTCCTGCCTCAGCCTCCCAAAGTGCTGGGATCATAGGAATGAGCCATCATGCCCAGCCTAGGCAAACTTTCTTAAGCAAATTGAAGATAAATTTGAAATATTGGAGTAAGTGGTGATAAAGTATTTCCTGCTGACAACTTAAAGCAAATAATGTTGCTGTCAAACCTTTACCACTGAGGTCAGTTGGCAATTCAGAGCAACTCTGGCATCAAAGAAATTCTGAAAGTGGATTCAATGTGCTTAGAGCAAGGTTAGAAGACATAGAACATTTGAGCTAAAAGCTAAGATGGGAAATTGAGCCTTTGTATTCTGTTGAGTGAGCACACGGAGAATTTTCTAGAGATACTTGCTTTGATTTTAGTTTTTGAGACGTGGTCTCACTATGTTTTCCAGGCTAGTCTCAAACTCCTGGGTTCCAGTGATCCTCCCGCCTCAGCCTCCCAAGCAGCTAGGATTACAGGTGTGAGCCACCACACCCAGCTGCGAAATATTGGTTTTAAAAAGTTGCATTTGTGTGGATGGGGCATGCTAGAGTGTAAGACTAGAGAATAACATCCTAGAAGCAATGACTATTGCCTAGGCTAAGTTATCATCGTGCCTCTAGTAGATGCTGTGAGACTTATGGTAGAGGCTGAATATTTGGGGATGACAATCATCTTTGAGCATTTTCTACTGTACATAGACACTAGAGGGGCCCCAGAAGCCCTCTGGTCTACCAGTTTCAGAACACTCGATGGTCAGGTCCACAGGTTCTGGTGTCAGCTGGACTGGATTGGAATCTTGGCTCCACCATTCACTAGCAAGTAATTTAACCTCTCTATGCACCACTTTCTTTATTGGTCAAATGGAGATTATTAAATGACTTGTATCTTTCAAGGTCCTTGAAGGATAACTGAGGTGATGCATGCAAAAGCTTCAACATGCTTGTCAACCACAGACTAAAAATGCACTTGATGTGAGACTCTCCACTATCTCCCAAAGGCCACAGCAAGAGGGTGATGTCACCAGGAAGCTTGTATTAAATTTATATAGACATTAAAGACCAGTTTCAAGCAGACTTAAAATTAAAAATGTCAATATACACTGTTGCCCCTTTTTTCTAAAAAAAAGAAGAAGAAGAAGATGACAAATCTCTACTATTTGCAAATAGTAGAGATTTTGCAGGGCTTTCTAGAATAAAAATGTACCAAATACCGACAAATTTTAATTAGTAGTTGATACCAAAAAATATCACAAAGAGGTAACCAGGCCAGGTGCAATGGCTCACACGTGTAATCCCAACACTTTGGGAGGCCAAGGCAGGAGTATTGCTTGAGGCCAGCCTGGGCAACAAGGAAAAACTACCTCTTTACAAAAAAATTAAAAATTAGCTGGGCTTAGTGGTATATACCTGTAATCCCAGCTACCAGGCTGAGGCGGGAAGATCCCTTGAGCCCAGGAGTTCAAGGCTGCAACAAGTTATGAATGCACCACTGCACTCAAGCCTGGTCAACAGAGTGACACCCTGTCTCAAAAAAAAAAAAAAAAAAAGAGCCCATCTTCTCCACAAAGACCATACACTGGGCCTCCCCCTCCATGGCTATAGACTTCTAGAACAGATGGATAGATATACTGTAGATATATTTTTTGTGAAACTGTTAAGGCATACCAAATTTTCAAAGTGATGTTCATTTCTATTTCAATCTGTTTTAGACCAGGGGTCCCCAACCCCTGGGTCACTGACTGGTACAGGTCTGTGGCCTGTTAGGAACTGGGCTGCACAGCAGGAGGTGAGTGGCAGGTGAGCAAGCATTACCACCTGAGCACCACATCCTGTCAGATCAGCAGTGGCATTAGGTTTTCATAGGAATGCAAACCCTATTGTGAACTGTGCATGCGCAGGATCTAGGTTGCTCACTCCTTATGAGACTCTAATGCCTGATGATCTGAGGTGGGACAGTTTCATCTCGAAAGCATCCCTCCTCCACCCACCCCTGCCCTGCTGCTGTTTGTGGAAAAATTGTCTTCCACTAAACCAGTCCCTGCTGCCAAGAAGTTTGGGGACTGCTGTTTTAGGCCATTATCTGGCAGATTGCAGTTTAAATAAATTCCTACATTTATTCAACAGTGATTTACTGAGTACCTCATTAGGTGACAGGGACAGTTCTAGACACTGGGATGACTGTATCAGTAAACACATCTCTGTCCTTGTAGTGTTTACATTCTGGAAATACTTCACACTGGAGACAAACAAAAATTACCTAACTGGGCATTTCTTTGGATTCTAGCATGGGCTAGTGGTGAATTATCTAAGCAAGAAGATGTCAAAGGCTCTGTGTAAGGAATGATGGCCCAGGTATTTGGAAACTGAGTTGAAACCCCCAAGCAGGTTCTTGGGGGGCTGCCATCCTGGAGGAGCACCTGGTTTCTATCCCTGGAATGGAGGACGTGTGCCTCCCTCAGGCCAGGCTGATTCTTTAAAACCAGGCGACTCAGGTGGTTTTAAAAAACCATTGCATTTCCCACAGAGTGGCCGTTAGTGCGGCAACAGGAGGGGATAAACTCAACAGGACCATGTGGGAGGCCTGGAGCGAATAGGCAGGAAAGAAATGGTGAGGAACGAGGTTTGAGAAGGGGAACTCCTGGAGGTCTGGCTGAGCCTCCTGCTGCTGTGGCAATCTCAGGGCACAGAGTACCTGTGAGGAGGAGTCGTTCAGTTAGGGGTTGATTGTTGAATCCTTTGAAGCTTTCAACAGAAAGCCACAAAGGCCGGCTCTGGTAATCAAAAATAAAGGAGTTTATGGAAAGGGAATTGGCTAGCTCACAGACTTAGCAGGAGCCTGGAGAAGCAATTTCATAGAACGATATCCAAATCCATGCTACAGCCCTGTCCTGATGAGGAAGCAGCTGCCACCAGGGCAAAAGCTCCCAGCCAGGCAACTCGACTAATGCCATCTTAACCACATTTCTTCCCAAAGAAACCTCCATTACCTGCCTTGCCAGCAAAGTGGGTTCTGTAAGGTCCTCACTTCCAAGTCCAGGTCCCCCACAGGTAATTTGATTGGGAGAACCCAGCTCATATTACCTGTGCTGTAATGGCAGAGGAGTTTGCAAACTGAATTTTCCGGGTTGTTCCTGGTGAAAGTAGGACTTACAAAGCAGGACATTTGCCAAGGAGAGCAAAGGTGAGTTTAAAAGGTTGCTGGACAGCCAGGAAACATGGCAGGTGTCTGTTTCATTCAACTGCTTAACGGGTCCCAAGGCCAACATCCACCATCCACCAATATTAAGCACAACATCAACTACAACAAAATTCTCCTTCCTAACACAGTTCAGCTCTCCCTCATGCAGACTAAAAAGACTCCTCTTCTGCCTGAAGTGGGGGTAGCTCAAATTCAAATTCAAACAGTAATAGGCCCTCCGAAGTCAAACAGAAGAGAAGCCATCTCATCTTTTATTGGAGAAAACTAGCAAGAGTATTTATGGTATAAAACTTTTGGGGAGCAATTGCTTGATTAAAGAATTATCAAGAACCCAATGGGGCCAGGCCTGATGGCTCGCACCTGTAATCCAAATGTTTTGGGAGGCCAAGGTGGAAGGATCACTTGAGCCCAGGAGTTCAAACCAGCATGGGTAACATAGGGAGACCCCCGCCTCTGCAAAAAATTAAAAAATTAGCTGGGCTTGGTGGTCCATGTCCAGTCCCAGCCGAGACTACAGGCTACTCAGAAGGCAGGAGGATCGTTTGAGCCCAGAAGTTCGAGGCTGCCGTGAGCTATGCTTGCACCACTGCACTCCAGCCTGGGCGACAGAGACCCTGTTTTAAAACAAACAAACAAAAACCGATGGGGATGTCTTCTTTTGTTTATTTTTACTTATTTATTTATTTGTTGGAGACAGAGTTTCTCTCTCTCTTGCCCAGGCTGGAGTACAGTGGCACGATCTTGGCTCACTACAACCTCCACCTCCCGGGTTCAAGAGATTCTTGTGCCTCAGCCTCCCAAGTAGCTGGGATTATAGGTGCACACCATCATGCCTGGCTAATTTTTGTATTTTTTGTAGAGATGGAGTTTCACCATGTTGGCCAGGCTGGTCTCAAACTCCTGACCTCAAGTGACCCACCCACCTCGGCCTCTCAAAGTGCTGGGATTACAGGCTGGGCACCTTTCCTTTTAAGAGCTCACTTATTCCTTGCCTCACACAGGAGAGAGGAGCTATTCCAGAATCATCTCTCCAGCTTCCTCTGAAGTGACAGAGGCTTTGGACTCTGGGTGACATATGTCTGGGAACGGAGCTGCCCCCTCATAAGGGCTCAAGATGTCGCTGTCCAGACCAGCAGCACTAGTGGGCTCTGAGCCGTGAGCACTTCCTTTCCTGTGTTGTGCATCCCTGAGCCAGGTTGTGAAGTTCCCTTTCGGAGCCCAAAGTCTCCCAATTACTCTCCACATCCCTTTTCCCCTAAGCTGCTCTCCGGAAAAGGACCACAGTCAAGTGTGAGGGCTCATTCATTCTTCTATAGTTACGTTAGAATCCTAGCAGCACTTTCAGGTACCCCAGAGATAGTGTCCTCAACCTCAACCTCCTAGGCTCAGGTGATCCTCCTGCCTCCACCTCCCGAGTAGCTGAGACCACAGGTTCTTGCCACCCACCGCAGCTAATTTTTATTTTTTTGTAGAGACAGGGTCTCACTATGTTGCTCAGGCTGGTCTCAAACTCCTAAGCTCAAGCAATCCTCCTGCCTGAGCCTCCCAAAGTGCTGGGATCATAGGAATGAGCCACCATGCCCAGCCTAGGCAAACTTTCTTAAGCAAACCCACAGGTCACAACCCACAGGCTGAGGCTCCAAGTGTGAGAATGCTGCCCACGGTTACCCAGGAGCCGATAGCAGAATTGGCACTAGCATCCAGTTCTCTACTCTCCCACTACAGCACCTCTTGTTCAGGGATATTTGCATTTTAATAGAGGATGAAGACTTAAGCCAAAGGACCGAGTCTCCTGTTGTGAAACATGGGTCACCTTTGAGCTCTCATGCTAAGGATTGCTGAGGATTAGCTCAGCCTTTTCCAGGAAGCCACCGGCAGGTCACGATAGAGTGAACAGAAATGCAGCCCTGTGACACCAGCACCCAATGGACCCCTGATGCCCTCCACTCACAGGCAATTCAGACCATCAGCCTAGAGGAAGGGAGCCCATTTTCCAGGCCATCCCAGCCCACAGCTGTGAAGTCTCAGCACCCCAGACCCCAGTGAGCATGTTTCTCTTTCACTACTAACACCCACGGAAATGCTAGCCCCTTGGGCATGCTGGCCAAGTTCAGCTTCTGTTACCATCTCAGTTAGCAAAGCATGTGTTAGAGGAGAATCCACAGGATTTCAAGTGCCCTCCTCTCTCAAATGAAGGAGTTGTGCTATATGACCTTTAAAGTCCTTCTGGGCCCAAATCCATGAGAATCCCAGTGGAGGAGGACTTATCATGGAAGAGCCACTTGCAAACAGGTCCTGGACAAAGGTTCAGTTAGGGCTTCAAAGCCTGTAAACTGTGAACTTATCTGCATTCTAACCAGAATCTGAAATGGGATGACAGTCACGGCTCTGGTGCCAATAGCCAAGACGTTCTGATGGCATCCCTGGTTTACTCATAGCATTAGGAGGTGAATGCCTGAGACTCTGTGGGGTCAGAGATGTCTGTCTCATGCTGTCTGTGCTGGCCTTTGCCTGTTCGATATTCAGAAAGCTAGAAGCAAGGTTGGGGCTGCCGCCTCCTCTGGGAACGTGCCAGCCTTTTTCACTGCTCTGCCACACCTGTTGTCCCCGATGGAACCCCTCAATCCTGTCACTCAGCTGAACAAATGCTGCAGTGTTCATTTAATTTCTCAAATAAGGTTTATCATCTGCTTATAAGATGGATGAATGTCAATCTATGCAAAAAAGTGTTATGACCCTATTGAAGCTGTGGCTTCACAGTCCAGTCTCAGAATAAGCCCATGATACATGAAAGACAGTCTAGCCACCAAAAAGCAATTAGAAATCACATAAGGCCTTTATTTGTACTTCTCGGCCATCCTAAAGAAGATGGATGTCAGGCAATACAGTTCTCAGCCCTCCTTGTCTCTTCCTTCTGCTTCCTTCTTAACCCACAAATGCCCTAGCTTCTCTTGCCTCTGAAATCTTGGGGAAACCCTCTCTAATACTAGTCTGGGTGCTTCTTATCCTTTTACCCACTTGGCTTTCTGTATTACCAAAGCTCCCAAGAGCTGAGCTGGAAACACAGAACCCTGAGGGGAGGCAGGGAGGGCAGCGCTGACCCATCAGGACAGCTGTTCCTGAGCAGGACCAGATATCTACCAAAGCGTTCATCCAACACACACTTGTGGCCACTTCCTTGGAATCCATCCTACTTTCTCATTCTGAAAAAAAATACTTACACATTTCAAATTTGTTGTGGCACCTCAGAATAGAAGGTCGGTGGTGACCATGGGACAGAGCTAGAAGAAACACCAGTACCCATGAAAGAAAACTGTTGTGCGTTACTGGTGGGAATTACTGACATGAACAGAAGAAAGGAGGAGAGAGAAGAGTGGCGATGATGCTGATTGCTTGTAGTCAATCTGCATATCTATCATGCTGAAGCTGGCTCAGTAGGTAACAGCTATCTAACAATACTAATATTTACTGTGTTGATTATGTGCCAGGTAGTTTACACTGTTCGTTTATTCAGCATGACGACTCTGCAAGGTACTCTCCCTCTGTGAGGGAGAGAATTTAAAGCTCAGAGAAGTTAAGCCATTTGCTCAAGTCTTCACATGTCTGTAAGTGGTGGGGTCAGGATTTGAACCTAAGCAATCTGATCAGAAACTAGGCTTGTAACTTCTGCCCACGCTCTATTGCCTCCTCACAAAGCGAGGTTCCATTCGGGAGGGTGGAGAGAGAGGTACACAGAGACTCAAACAAGACCACAGGGCACGTGGGCAGCACTGGTGCTCTCTGTACAAAGAAAGATAGGGGCAGGGGAAAATCCCACTATCATGAGATGCGCTGCTTAGGAAATGCTGCATGGGCATTATCTTAGTCAACACAGCGAACCGCTGCAATAAAAAACCCACGATATTAACATCTGAACACAAAAGTGTATTTCCGGCTCACACAAACTCTAATCAGACATTCCTGGTCAGGCAGCAGTCCTGGGCTCTTCCTCCACCCAGCGACTCAGGGATCCAGGCTTCTGTCCTTTAGTGATACAAGCTGGGGAAGAGAGTGAGGAAAGCCACACTGGATACTTAACCACCTCAGCCAGAAAGTGACACATCTCTCAGGCTCTTATTTCACTGGCCAGAGTGAAGGACATGGGGTGGGTTGAGAGGCTGGGAAATGGAGTCCCTGGTTAGTCACCTGCTTCTCAACAGCAAATTCATGCTATACAGATCAAGGAGTCAAGGAGATCATGACTTTTCAGGGGTCAACTAGCCATTTCTATCACACTTAAGAGAAAGAGGGGAAGGTGATATGATGATCTGGCACAGGTTAGTAAATGGCATATGAATTTCAGCATTATATGGGCTGTGTTGGATGTGGGACAACCCAGGGATGTAGGCTGGGTGCTTCTCTTAAGGAGTGACTCCAGGAGGTCAAGCTCATTCCACAAGCATCTGTGGCCTGCTGAATCTTGGCCTAGGCACACTGATTGGGTCTACCCCAGCATAGAGTCCAATGTCACTGAATCTGACCCCAAAGGCAGCCTTGACAGAGATTTGGTTTCTGAGAGCAAGGCTACCCTTCCTGTGGGCTGAGCTAGAATCAGTTCTGTCTGGTCACATGACTTACTGAGGTTTTTAATAAGCCTTTGTCGACTGGCGACTCTGGGAGTTCAGGCAAGAAGTATTGAATCCCAGTATCTAAATTTGCAGACTACAGACATGTAGAGAAAGAATTTGAATTAATGTGGCTGTCAGAAGGGAAAGAGGCCAAAAAAAAGGGTGGACAGATTCTGAGCAAGAAAAAACACACCGGGCTGTTCTCAGAATCATATTTCAAATTCCAAGGTTTATGTCTTTTTTTCCCCCAAAATAGTCATTAATTATGGATTGTGTGTCTCTTGGAAGTTTGTTAATATTATTAGTTTTGGAAAGGTGTTTCCTGCTTCTTTTCCATATGCAACTATTTATTTAGTCAGCTGGTTCTCATTTCTGAGTGTAGGTTCAGTGGCCCAGCTGAAGGATAATGGGCTGAAATGTCTCAAACGAAACTCAAATAAATAAAGAATTTGATTATTGTTACTCAGGAGTGGATGAACACAGTATTGAATCCATTGGAACTAACCTGGCCTCTTTAAAAAAAGATGCTCCTAGATGGAAATAATAATGGATTTGAAAACACTTGAGCTCCACATTTTCTGAAATGCCAGCTCTCTTTCTGCATATCTGAGGCTTTGTACTTGGAAGACGGTCTACAACTACCCTCAAAAATACCCCTCAGAGGAAAACTGTAAAATTTCCCTTGGTTTCCAGATGAGGAAGCAGATTCTTAAAAAGACAAACATCTCTCCAAGGTCACTGGGCAAGCACAGAACTTGGAGACTCTGATTCCCGATTTCTGACCCCCTGGTCAATTTCTATCAAATGGCTGGAAGGACTACAGGATAGACTTAATACGGATCTAGTGGGTTGTTATGAGAATGTTTAGGATAATTGCAGGAATTTCCATTTGAAATTAGTGCTCGGTGCCTTAGTTAGCATTAGAAAGTCACATAAAAAGCCTCCAAAGGGTTGCTTGAGCCCAGGAGGTTGAGGCTACAATGAGCTATGATCATACCACTGCACTCCAGCCCTGGCCACAGAGCAAAAGCCTGTCTCCAAAACAAAAACAAAAACAAAACAGCAACAACACAAAAACACCTCCAGTTCTAGATCCCTGAGGAATCACCACACTGACTTCCACAATGGTTGAACCAGTTTACCGTCCCACCAACAGTGTAAAAGTGTTCCTGTTTCTCCACATCCTCTCCAGCACCTGTGGTTTCCTGACTTTTTAATGATGGCCATTCTACCTGGTGTGAGATGGTATCTCACTGTGGTTTTGATTTGCATTTCTCTGATGGCCAGTGATGATGAGCATTTTTTCATGTGTTTTTTGGCTGCATAAATGTCTTCTTTTGAGAAGTATCTGTGCATATCCTTTGCCCACTTTTTGATGGGGTTGTTTGTTTTTTTCTTGTAGTCCTTTGGACATGGATGAAACTGGAAACCATCATTCTGAGCAAACTGTCACAAGGACAAAAAACCAAACACCGCATGTTCTCACTCATAGGTGGGAATTGAACAATGAGAACACATGGACACAGGAAGGGGAACATCACACTCCGGGGACTGTTGTGGGGTGGGGGGAGTGGGGAGGGACAGCATTAGGAGATATACCTAATGCTAAATGATGAGTTAATGGGTGCAGCACACCAACATGGCACATGGATACATATGTAACAAACCTGCACATTGTGCACATGTACCCTAAAACTTAAAGTATAATAATAAAAAATAAAAAACACCTCCAAAAGAGAGAAGTTTGCCTTTATTTGAAATCCTTGTGTACCTATTAGCCTCACTCCACCTGCCTGGCTCCACTCCATGCCTCCACTATGACACCTTGACACTTCTCTCATTTCAACACTGCAGCTTTCTCAGTTGCCTTCTTCATGCCCCCTTCCTGCCACTCAGATGACCGCTTCCTTCTCTGCACAAGAACAGCCAGTTTGAATAGGCAGGGCTCAGGCTGAGAGTGGTCTTGGGGGCCCAAACTCTTGTGTGCTCTGGTGCCCAGATGTGGGCTGTGGTGGATAGGACCAGGCTCAGCTGCTGCAATAGGTTGGTGGGACAGAGCTGAGATAGCACGGCAGGAGGTCACGACCTTAGCCGCAGGGGCAGGTAGGACTCTGAACCAGAGATGGTATCAGAGGCAGCTGTAGAGTAGACAGCTGTGGTGTCATGGAAAAGGGAACTTTGGACATGAAGTCAGAAACCCTGACTTCAAATCCTGCCTCTGACTTGTTACCAGTTGTGTGGCTTTGGACAAATGGTTAACTTCTCTGAATTCGACTTCCTCATCTATAAAGTGGAGGCTACCACAATATGAGCTAACATGTATGCAGCTCTGAATATATCCCTGATGTGTCTCTGTGCATTTCACATATATTAACTCATTTAGACCTCACACCAACACTGTGGAGTGTGTACTATCATTAGGCTCAGTGTACAGTTAGGGAAACAGACACAGAGAGGTTCACTAACTTGCCCCAGATCTCATGGCTTGCAGTGGCTGAGCTGGGGTTTGAAGCCAGGTGGTCTGACTTCATTATCTCATAGGGTTGCTGGGAGGTAATGGTTGCTTCTAGCTCAGTGCACAGAGTCAACACTCAACAAAGATTTAGAAGTAAAAGAGGCTTGATATGGGGGGTGGACAGGGATGGAAATCAGCAGAGGAAAGAGGCAGAGGAGCACATGTGGATAGGACAAGAAATGGGCTGTACAGACAGACCAAGTGGGAGTCCGGGGTTTAAACCAAGCCCAAGGCCTCAGCTTCACTGTTGCTTCTTCCAGGAATTCTTCCCTATCTTGTGTGACTGAGTTGGGAGCCCATCCTCCAACATATCCCACAGCACATGGGCCAGGCTCCCATCTCAGTGCCTACCACACTGGGCTGTCATAGCTTAAACTTGCTTTGTCTCTTCACGGTGGGCTCAGCAGTAACTTTGGCCTACTTACCTTTCTGTCTCCAGGGCCTGGCATCCAACCTGACACATAGTAGGCCTCAGCAGCTCTACTCAAATGAATGAATGAACAAATAGGCTCAAAGGGTATCTGGGCACCAATATTCCTGCCTCTAATCCACATGCTTCCATTCTCACAACAGTTAAGTCCTACTGTGAAAGCCAACCTGGTCTTCCTTCCCGCTCCGAATGTGAATGGATCAGGGGGTGTCTCCTTGGGTCTGTGGGGCTTGTGGCTGGGATGGCAGCCAGGTGGCCAATGGCTACCAACAGCTAGACTACCAATAGTTAGTCAGGGCCTGAAGGAGAAACTGTGGCAGAGCCACACCTACCTTCCTGCTTCTCAGCCACCTTCAGCCCAGACCCTGGCAGTCCTGAAGAGTGTGGCTGGAGCAGAAGCAGCTGGGACCGGCAGGGGAAATCACACTCTCAGAGCACACCCTACCCCTCTCAGGATCCCCCAGGCCTTCCCAGGGAAACTGACATGATGTCCGGAGAGAGGGTACCACAGAAACGCCCCTTTCAGCAGGAGTAACAATTTGAATTAACAATTTTTCTCAAGGTCAGTCCCCAACAAGGCAGGCACGGGGGTCACCTGCCTGGGCTCCCACGCTGCCATCCCTGAGACCTTCTCTCCTCCTTTACCAAGCTCTGCCTGTTCCTTCCACGCCTGGGGCGACTGGAAGCAGCTCTCTCAGGGGAGTCTCCATGGGAACCTCGAGGGGGAATTCCGAGCCCCGTAAACCGCCCACCGCCTGGACTTGGCTTCTCTAACAGTTGCTCAAGAACACTGGCACACAGATTGAGAGGCTCAGCACAAAACGCCTCGGTGTTCTTCATTTTCTTTCCCCGACACCGTTGCCCCAGCCAACCCCTAGTACTGAGGAATGTGCCCAATTGTGTAAGCTGGAGACAGGCAGGCCAAGATCTGACAGGTTTTGGCACAAATTATAAAATCAATGTATAATCACCCAACAGGCCTTAGGTCAATTTTTATGTCTTTTTTTTTTTTTTTTTTTTTTTTAACAAAGCCTTGCTCCGACGCCCAGGTTGGAGTGCAGTGGCGTGATCTTGGCTCACTGAAACCTCTGCCTCCCAGGTTCAAGCGATTCTCCTGCCTCAGCCTCCCGAGTAGCTGAGATTACAGGCACCACGCCTGTCTAATTTTTGTATTTTTAGTAGTGACGGGGTTTCACCCTGTTGGCCAGGCTGCTCTCGAACTCCTGGCCTCCAGTGATCCACCTGCCTCAGCCTCCCAAAGTGCTGGGATGACAGGCCTGAGCCACCGTGCCTGGCTCAATTTTTATGGTTTTAATTTGCAGCTTCTATCAGGCCAAACTACTTCTACAAAGCAAAGACAGGCAAAGTTATAGTGGCCACCAGGACTCTGGGCATGACTTCCAGGTTTAGCCCTTCCCAGTTGGGAAAAATCCAGGCTTGGCATTTGTACTTGCAACCTGTACTTTTTGCATTTCTTTTTCTGGATGCAAGATACAGTAGGAAACAGATCATGACAGTCATTGTGCCAGAGAGATTCAGGTGGCTCTTGCTGGCAGGAATAAAAGACTTCCTGCTAATCCCTACTCTGGAAAATAAAGTGCTCAGGACATTTCGGGCAGCCCTCAGATATCCAGCAATAAGAAAAGTTATCTGCAAATGAAATTGATGTTGTAGGATACAAGAAAAAGATGCAACCAGGGGTTGGGTAAGACTGTGCAGGCTGGGTTTGGTAAAGGCGTGGCACAGCCCCACAATATTCTTGACGGAGGAAGGGGATCAGGCCAGGCTGTGGATCAGCTGAGTGGGCAGCTGCCTCCTTGGCACGATCTGAGGGGTGATGAAACATCAGGACACTCAGAAGACTCGAAGCCCAGCTCCAGATCTCCTACCAAGACCTCAGCAAGTCTCTGAGCTGAGTCATGGGGATGACAGTACCTGCTCTACTTCTCAGGATTGTCATGAGGTTCAAACTAAGTGACAGAGCCTATGTGACTGTGCTGGCTGTTAAGCTATTGTTTCTCAGCACTAATCCACCTCTGCTCTGGGATGCTGGAGCTGGGACTCTGCAAACCATGCTCCCCCTGCCAGCTGCTCCTTGTTACAATTGCCAACAGCGGGGAGTGGTCACAGGGCACGTCCCAGGACAAGCAGAGGCAAGCAAGCAGGGCACCCGGGACGCAGCACATCAGGAGGCACTGACTCTCTGTGTGGACCCTGCAGTTGCACAACCACATGGAAATGCTAAACTCTGTCCTTTTACCATCTCCAGTTTACGAACATGGACCCTGGTGTCACTTACAGAGAGCCAACCTCCCAAAACTTCGGGGGTAAACGTTTTAATGATTTAGGTCTCTTTTTTCCCTCCCGTGACAATGGACAAGTTGCTTTTCATCAGCAAGAGAGCCATCAGGGCTTCAGTATGGCTGCAGAAAGGTCCGAAGGTAGTGAGGATGAGGAAGTCCTTGCTCCCTGTCCCTAGGGTTGGTGAACCCTGGATGAATGAAAGCAGGACAAAAGGATTCAAGTGGCCTGGATTCCGGGGCTGTCAGGGTTGTCCCTGTGCCCACACCTTGCCTAGCTGGGAAGGAAAGCAGCACAAAGGGCAGATGAGCAGCCCCAAGGATAGGCTTGGAAGCAGGAAAGAGAAAGAATGCAAATTGCCAGGGAGAAGGAAAGAGTCACGTGGAGTTAGGGGAGTTATCCACCAAGAGCAATCAGTGATTCATGTGAACATTATTATCCTCGGTTCCAATGAAATCAGGATTCCATTTGGTTTAAGGAAAATAAAATCTACAGAGTTTAATGATTTTGTTCCCATAATAACACTAAATGAACAAACAACATCTTTAGCTCTGCTTGGAGAAAAACAGAAATTGTTCTAACCGAGTGGTGTTTAAATATGAGCTCACTCTGATTTACCTCTGATGTGCTTATCCCAGGCTAGCTGCTCTAACCAGCATGGTACTGACATAACAAATGCTAAATCATTACACTGTTGATTTTATGCCCTGGGGCATCTTGGTTACCACCACGGCCGCCTGATCTTTGTGTCTGTATTCCATCCACAGCCTAACTCAGGCTGGCCAAATCCCACAGACGGCAGCTTAGGGCCAGAGAACAGAACATGCAGTGGATGTTATTTCCCCATGCAAGAAAATTATAGAAACAGAACAAATGCAGTAACTTTCAGAAATATCCTTATCTTATACTGTTTAACATGTAATTTAGAAATAGACTCTTTGCCAGTATCAATTTTTTGGGATTGCCATAACACAGTACCACAGAGCAGGTGGCTTCAACAACAGAAATTTGTTTTTCACAATGCTAGAGGCTAGAAGTCCAAGATCGAGGTGGCAGCAGGGTTGGTGTCTTTTGAGGCCTCTCTCCGTGGCTTGTGGATGGCTGGCCTCTCCCTGCATCTTCATGTGGTCTTTCCTCTGTGTATATCTGTGTCCTTATCCCCTCATCTTATGAGGATACCAGTCGCATGGGATTAGGGTCTACCCCATGACTGCATTTTATTTTAATTATCTCTTTAAGGGTCCTAT
The DNA here is from genome assembly GCF_006542625.1 of Nomascus leucogenys. Lineage (NCBI taxonomy): Eukaryota > Metazoa > Chordata > Mammalia > Primates > Hylobatidae > Nomascus > Nomascus leucogenys. The sequence continues at coordinate 52,605,722 of NC_044396.1, read as the reverse complement.
CTCCAAATGCAGTCACATTCTGCGGTACTGGGAAATAGGACTTCAACATATGAATTTTGAGGGTGACACAATTCAGCCTCTCCCAAGTGTGAATGACAAGAATAGCCAACCTTTCCCAAAGGCCTACTAAGTGTACTAAGTGTTTAAAACTGTAGTGAATGCTCAAGTTGAATTTAACCCTTAAAAATAGTCCCATATGGTGGCATCATCATTCTTCTCATTTTACAGATTAGTGGTGAAGGCTTGATGAGGTTAACTGCCTTGCCCAAGGTTACACATGATAAAGCGCAGGGTGGGAAGTGAAGTGCATATAACATAAAGCAAACCCAGGCCTGTCCAACTCCAAAGGGAACCAAGTTTTAAAGAGTTCTACAACCATTTCCCTTCCTGGTGAACTAACGAAAACAACTTCCTGTAATCCTAGCATTTTGAGAGGCTGAGGCAGGCAGATTGCCTGAGCTCAGGAGTTCAAGATCAGCCTGGGCAACATGGTGAAACCCTGTCTCTACTAAAGTACAGAAAAATTAGCTGGCTATGGTGGTGCACGCCTGTAATCCCAGCTACTAGGGAGGCTGAGGCAGGAGAATTGCTTGAACCTGGGAGGCAGAGGTTGCAGTCAGTGAGCTGAGATTGTGCCACTGTACTCCAGCCCTCCAGCCAGAGCAAGACTCTGTCTCCAAAAATGAAAAATAAAAAAAAAAGAAAAGAAAGAAAAAAAACCTTTACTAACACTTAGCACATATACATTGAGGAGAATTAATGAAATATCTTTGAAAGAGATATAATGCCTGACATTGAAATTCTGAAGGAGATGCATGGCATATGTTATTTCTGTGTGATAACCAGTTTCACAATTGAGAAGCATTTTTAAGACCAAGCTAAAGAAAAAACAAAGCAATAAATAATTAAACTTACCTTATTGATGGTCTTGGCATTGCATTACAAAACCAATAATGATTATCCATTTTGGAGAGAACCCCAGATCTGAAGAACACACTTTGTACTGTGAAATTTGAACCTTATACAAAAACAGAAACAAAAGCTACACTGAGCAGGTAAGAAACATCAATGTTTATTTTTCTCTACTTTAAATATAAAATTATATAATTTTGTTGATAGACTGGACTATCTCAAGATTATCTGGTTTAAGTCCTCAATGTTCCTTACCTCTTTTGAGATTCCTATTCATTGTAATTTATTCAAAATAGCTTATCAGTAATCCAGCTGTGTCACTTTAACATAATATCTATGTTGCCAGTCCTTTCCGCTCTGCCCTTGCCACTCCAAGCACCCTAGCTAGATAGGAGACTGATAACAGGAAATAAAATGTGCAACTATGATTTGAAACTGTTCTTGAACTGAATGTTCCAACCTTTCCAGATAAACATGAACTGCTGGATTCCTCTAAGATGTTAGAAATCCCCAGCAAACATGGCTGGTGTTTGAATAACTAGTTAATGTTAGCCATAGTTCTGCAATTAGCAACAATGAATTTGTCATTCTCATTACAAAAAGGATATGTCCAATGTCTCTTATACACGGTTTTGTCAAAGTTACTATAAAAAGTAAGCTGGGGCCGGGCATGGTGGCTCATGCCTGTAATCCCAGTGCTTTGGGAGGCCAAGGAGGGTGGATTACCTGAGGTCAGGAGTTCCAGACCAGCCTAGCTAACATGGTGAAACCCCGTATCTACTAAAAATACAAAAAATTAGCCAGGTGTGGTGGCATGTGCTTATAGTCCCAGCTACTCAGGAGGCTGAGGCAGGAGAATCGCTTGAACCCGGGAGGCAGAGGTTCCAGTGAGCCAAGATCGTGCCGTTGCACTCTAGCCTGGGCAACAAGAGCGAAACTCTGTCTCAAAAAAACAAAACAAAACAAACAAAACAAAAACAAAAAAGTTAGTTGGAAAGATTGAGATTATGCCCTTAAAGAGGTAATAGAGGCAATATTTTAAGATCAATGATCTACTTTGTATATATTCTTGTAAAGACCCAAGCTGGCATAAATTGATATTAACATGCTAACCTTTAATTTAACCACGAAGAATGTCTAAAGACTGACATAGAAAAAATACATTTAATTTTTAACCCAAGCCTTCAATCTAATCTGACCATAAATCTACTTCCCACTGAGTTCCTGAACACATAATGCACAGTCATTAATAAAAACAATTGATAGAAAGATTAAGTGACAAAAATCAGTGGTGGCTGCTTTGAACCTTTAACTGAAACAAACATAAATCAACAAATCCTCTGAGGAAAAATAGCCCCTTTATAATAAAATCAATACTGCTTTTACAAATCATAAATAATGCAAAACAGGGCCAATGTCAATAGCAATTGTCCCACAAAGATACACAGGTCCACCATTGTAAACCACAAAAATACCATCACCTGCCCATCTTCTAGTGGTAGGAAAGGAGGCATGTTGCAGTTGAGCTCTGTTTTCAGGAGTACCTGGGGGGTGTGCTGCATATCCCATCATCACCCTCCAGCATGGAGAATCTCCTCAAGCACAGTCTCATCTTCAGACTCTTTCTCCTCTACCTTAACTTCTCCCTCTACATACTGTGGTTCCCAAACACTCATTGTCTTTTTTCCCACAACATTTGTGATTATTTATTTTTATTTATTTATTTATTTTGAGATGGAGTCTTGCTCTGTCGCCAGGCTGAGTGCAGTGGCACGATCTCGGCTCACTGCAACCTCCACCTACCAGGTTCAAGCGATTCTCCTGCCTCAGCCTCCCAAGTAGCTTGGACTACAGGCACATGCCATCACGCCCAGCTAATTTTTGTATTTTTAGTAGAGATGGGGGTTCACCACCCAAATAGCTGGGGTTATAGGCATGTGCTACTACACCAGTTAATTTTTGTATTTTTAGTGGAGATGGGGTTTCACCATATTGGCCAGGTGGGTCTCGAGCTCCTGGCCTCAAGCGATCCACCTGCCTCAGCCTCCCAAGGTGCCAGGATTACAGGCATGAACCACCATGCCTGGCCTCTGTCTTAGTTTTTAACAAAAAAAATTTAAAGAAAAAAGAATAAAAGGATTTAAAAATATAACAAAACTAGTAGCATAAGGATGTAAAGAGGAAAATATTTTTGTACAGTTGTACCATGTGTGTTTTAAGCTAAGTTATGATAAAAGAGAATATGATTTTTAAAAAGTTTATAAAATAAAAATTATGGTAAGCTAGGTTTAATTTATTACTGAAGAGAGAAAAAAATTTAATAAATGTAGTATAGCCTACGAATACAGTGTTTATAAGGTGTACAGGAATGCCCTAGACCAAGCTTGTCCAACCCATGGCCCACAGGCCACATGCGGCCACAGACAGCTTTGAATACGGCCCAAGCTTTGAATACAGCCCAACACAAATTCATAAACTTTCTTAAAACATTACAAGATTTACGCACAGATAGTCTTTCTTTCTTCCTTCCTTCCTTCCTTTCTCTCTCTCTTTCTTTCTTTCTCTTTCTCTCTCTCTCTCTTTCCTCCTCCCTCTCTTCTTTCTTTCCTTCCTTCCTTCCTTCCTTCCTCCTCCCTTCCTTCCTTCCTCCTTCCTTCCTTCCTTCCCTCCCTCCCTTCCTTCCTTCCCTCCCTCTCCTTTCCTTCCCTTCCCTTCCCTTCCTTCCTTCCCTCTTCTTTCTTTCCTTCCTTCCTTTCTTTCTTTCTTTCTTTCTTTCTTTCTTTCTTTCTTTCTTTTTTCTCTTTCTTTCTTTCTTTTCTTTCTTTTCTTTCTTTCTTTCTTTCTTTCTTTCTTTCTTTCTTTCTTTCTTTTTTCTTTCTTTCTTTCCTTCTGTCTTTCTTTCTTTCTTCCCAGCTATCATTGGTGTTAATGTATTTTATGTGTGGCCCAAGACAATTATTCTTCCAATGTGGCTCAGGGAAGCCAAAAGATTGAACACTCCTGCCCTAGGCCTTCACATTCACTCACCATTCACTGACTCATCCAGAGCAACTTCCAGTCCCACAAGCTCCATTCATGGTAAGTGCCCTATGCAGGTGTATCATTTTTTATCTTTCATACCATATTTGTACCATACCTTTTTCATATTTAGATACACAAATACTTACCATTGTGTTACATCTGCCTACAGTATTCAGCACAGTAACACGCTGCACAGGTTTGCAGACTAAGAGCAACAGGCTATACCCTATAGCCTAGGTGCGTAGTAGGCTATGCCATTTAGGTTGATGTAAGTACACTCTATGATGGTTGCACAATAACAAAATCATCTAATGACACATTTCTCAGAATGTATCCATGTCAGTAAGTGACACATCTATGTAATAGTCAGTCCATAAATGTTTGTTTAATAAAGGGATGTTATAAATTTGTCTTTTTGTTTGTTTTTGTATCATATCCAACTCCTTCAATCTGTTGCTTAGTAGAATGTGTCCTTATGCTTTTATAGGATTTCTTTCCTTGGTAGCAACATTTTTAATGACAGAGTATCTTTTCAAACTGTATGTGGTACCATGCATCTTTGTTAATAAAATAGGCATTGTATACATTCAGCTACTTTGCTGAATATTAAACTGGCTATTCATAATAAGATTCAGTTACAGACTATGCTCTTAATATCATATCAAATGAAATATTAAAGGAATTGGAGAGAAAAAGATCTAATTAAACTAAAATTAGATATTCTCAATAACCTAGAGTGACCAATTCTCTGTAGTATCTGAAAAAACATACTCAACCAACAAATACTCTTTTCAACTTTCAAAGAAGAAAGGGAGATGCTGAACAATTAATCTTTTGTCTTACTATGTGACTCAGATTTTAGAAGTGATGTGATGGAGTGAGAGTAGGACTGTCACTGGAAATCCCCCAAAATGAGTACTTGTGGTCCAGCCCATTCTGAAACTCTGTGGTGTGGCGTAGACCGGTTGCTAGGCAACCCTGATGATGGGACCATGACTCTCTGCTTCAATAAAGCTGTGCTCCAGCCCAAGTAAACAACCCTGCTCTACACAGGCAAAGGGCTGTCAGCACAATATTTTCACTCCTTGCAGAAAACCTGTCATTTCCAGCCTTGGAAGGTACACAGTGCCCTTTTGCTAAGAGGAATCGTCTCCTGAAAATAAGAGGAGACATATTTCAAAGCTAGGACACCACAGACCAGACCACATGACACTCAGGACCAAATGTTCAGAAAACAGGATCACCATTTTGTGCTTGAGCAGTTGTTTTTCTCTTGGGCTGAGTGTGGAGTACTGAAAGCAGGTGTCCACGTTTTCATATGCACTTCTCACACTGCAATGCTGTTTGCTGGTGGCACTGGCTTGTTGAGTTATTTCTGTTAACCAAGGGAACGCTTTACATTGACTTGACCTAACTGGGATGTTCTGCTCAAATAACCTTGTTTTAACTTAGAGCTGCCCCCAGGACTTAAAATCCCAATCCTGTGGCATAGCCTTCTTAAGGGAAGATAGAAGTGAAGAGGGTATCATCAGAGCCATTTCACGCCTTCCTCTGCCAATATTCTAAGAGATAGATTTTATTTTATTTATTATTAGTATCTTTTTTTGAGAAAGTGTCTCTCTCTGCTGCCCAGGCTGGAGTGCAGTGGTGCCATCTTAGCTCACTGCAACCTCCACCTCCTGGGTTCAAGCGATTTTCCCGCCTCAGCTTCCTGAGTAACCAGGACTACAGGCACCCACCACTACACCCACCTAATTTTTGTATTTTTAGTAGAGATAGGTTTCGCCATGTTGGCCAGGCTGGTCTAGAATCCCTGACCTCAGGTGATCCGTCCAAGCTGGCCTCCAAAAGTGTTGGGATTACAGGTGTGAGCCACTGCTGCACAGATAGATTTTAGATGGAGCACTCCTTGAGACAGTGAGCTGTTAAATTGTTGTAGTTCCCTTAAGCTGTTTTTGAGTGATTCTCTAAGAAACCAGGAGAATTGACTGAGAAGATGAAAATCTTTCTTCATCTTCCATCACACATACATATTCTCTACCTTTGACTCTGAACTTTTAAAAAAAGCCTTCATGCAGCCAACTCTGTATTTTTTTTAAATAAATTTTTTAAAAAAGACTAATTTTTGTTGCTCAGATTGTGTGAAGGTCCTCTAGGTGTTCTGAAGTAGGTCAGTAAACACCTGTCACAGTGTTATGTGGTGTTGTTAAAATATGTCCACAAATTCTTTGACATGCCTTCCTTCAAAAAGTAGAACCTAATTCCTTCCTTCTTGAGTGTGGCTGGATTTACTGACTCATTGCAGATGAAGAGAATGTGGCAGAAATGTGAGGTTAAGTCATAAAAATTATAACTCCTGCCTGGTCACTCTTGTATTGCTTATTTTGGTGGAAGCCAACTGCCAGGTAGTAGGGACACTTAGCAGCCCTCGGGAGAGGCCCAGGTGTTGAAGGGCTGCACCTCACACCAAGAGTTAGCATCTACTTGCCAGTCCTGTGAGTGAACCCTCTTAGAAGTGAATCCTCCACCCCGATCAAGAATTCAGATGATTGGAATCCCAGCCAACATCTTTTGTTTCGCTTCACTTTTTCTTTTCTTAATGCAGCCTTAACCTCCTAGGCTCAAGCAATTCTCCAACCTCAGCCTCCCAAGGAGCTGAGACTACAGGTACATGCCACCATGTCCAGCTAATTTTTTTTTTAATGTTAAAGAAATTTTTTAGATATTTATTTTTGTTATTTTATTTTATTTTAAATTCAGACAATACATACGCAGGTTTTTTACATGGATATATTAGGTAATGGTGAGGTTTGGGTTTCTAGTGAACCTGTCATCCAAATAGTAAATATTATACCCAATAGGTAAGTTTTTAACACTCACATTCCTCCCACTCTGCCCCTTTTATGAAGTCCCCAGTGTCTATTATTTACATCTTTGGAAATATGTTCATGTGTTTAGCCATCAATAAATCTATTGTTTGGCTCTCACTTATAAGTGAGAACATGAGGTATTTGATTTTCTGTTTCTGAGTTCGTTCACTTAGGATAATGACCTCCAGCTCCATCCATATTGCTGCAAAGGACATGATTGCATTCTTTTTCTTTTTATGGCTGCATAGCATTTCATGATGTATATATACCACATTCTCTGTATCCAATCATCAATGGATAGACACTTAGGTTGATTCCTTGACTATGCTATTGTAATAATAATGCTGCAGTAAGCATACAAGTGCAGGTGTCTTTTTGATAAAATGATTTCTTTTCCTTTGGTTAGACACCCAGTAGTGAAATTGCTGTCTCCCTACATTGCTCAGGCTGGTCTCAAACTCCTGGGCTCAAGCAATCCTTCCATCTTGGCTTCCCAAAGTGTTGGGATTATGGGAATGAGCCACTGTACCCAGCCCCAGCCAACATCTTGACTGTAACTTCATAAGAGACCCTGAACCAAACTCACCCAATCCAACTACTCCCATACTCCTGACCCATAAAAATTGTGAGAAATATTGTTTTAAACCACTAAGTTTTGGGATAATTCATTACACAGCAATAGATAAACATTGGCCCTCTACCCTCCTGTGCCATAACCATTTGTTATGGAACTCTTATCTCCTGAACCTGAAGATGGCTTTGTAACCCTTCACACATTGCATTAGGCAGCCACCACCATCAGAGATGAAACCCACTTGCCAGCACAGATCTGGGGGACCAACTAGAAAAGTTGAACATTTAAGCAAACATTTTAGAAAGTGTCCCTTTACTCTTAATTGTAAATGAAGACTAACTTTAGCAACCTTTCCATTATAATGTAGATGCCACTTACACAGTATTTACAATTGTGCACAAGTAAAAGTGTGACCTGTGGAGACTGATTCTTTTGTTTGACTCTGGTCTGTTTCCCATGGCCTTTTTAACTTACTCCACCAAATGCAAGTATCATCCACCAGGTTCAAGGATTTGATCAAAGTGGATTCATGTGTGTAATCCAGTTCCCCAGGCCACAGTAGTATACAGGTAAAAAATAAGGTCATGTCAAAAGTATAGCTGGGGAATGATGTCAGCAAATGGCGGAGTGGGTAGCTCCAAGCTCTCATCTCCCTACACACACACACACACACACACACACACCACACACACAAGCAGAAATTGTCAGAACCAACTTTGTCAGAACTCTGGAAAACAGCCAAAGGTTTACAGCAACCATACGAATGCTGAATCGAGAAAAAGCAACTTGAAAATGATAGGAAAGCTTGTGTCACTTTTTCCTGTCCTTGCCCACTTCCTCCCCAGCATGACAGCAGTCCTGAAGAGGTAGCAGCCCGTGTTTCCAGAGAGGAACTCTGGTCCCAGGTTCCAGAAGAAGCAGAGCAGATCGCACTCACAAATTATCCCATGTGTCTGTTATAACCTGTTTGGGGACTATGTGAAAGACTGACACAGATGCTTGTATTGGTTTCACCTAACTTAGGCCAGAAAAGTGGTGGCCATCACTCAAAAACACAGCAAGGTGAACTGACCATTCACAGAAACCTGGGGAAAGAGCTTATGGTACAGATATTCAATAGTCTGTCTAAGGCCCAGGAAGAAAGGCTGGGGCAAATTCTTTGTAAAATAGGATATTTAAAGGCGCCTGGGTGTATGGGGGAATCTAGAAAACCACGCACATTCTCAGGGCAAGATCCATGCTCAGAAAAGACATGGGAAGACTCTAAACTCTCGCCTCTAGCTGATAAAAGCTGAAGGAGTTTGTTATCACTCCCCAGCCCTAACGATTGCTAACGGGAGTCCTCCAGGTTGAAATCAGAGGACACGAGGCTGTTGCCATAATGAAGCCATCATGAGGAAATAAAGATCTCTGGTCACAGTAAATTCATGGGCTAATATAAAAGCCAGTATTTTTGTATTTTAAAGATTGCTAAAGGGAGTCCTCCAGGTTGAAATAAGAGGACACTAGGCTGTTGCCATAATGAAGCCATTATGAGGACATAAAGATCTCTGGTCATGGTAAATACATGGGCTAGTATAAAAGCCAGTATTTTTGTATTTTTGGACTGTAACTGCATTTTTAATTTCCTACATGATTTAGAAGACAAATGCATAAAATAATTATAAATCTATGGTATGAGAAATACTATATATAAAGAAATGTCATTTCTGACAACAATGACTTACAAGGAGGGGAAGGAGCCATGTGGGAGCAGAGGTTTTATACACTGTTGAAGGTAAATTGGTATCAACTCAAATTAGATTATTATAAATTTAGGATGTTAAACGTAATCCCCAAGGTAAACACAAAGAAAATATTTAGAGAATATAGACAAGAGGAAATGAAAAGGAAATCAAAACCTTTCACTATGCAAAAAAATCAATTAGTCACAAAAGAAGGCAATAATAGAGGGAAAATCTAATATCCTCTTATGATAACAAAAAACTCTTAGAAAACGAGGAACAGAGGGGAACTTTCTCAATATAATAAAGGATATTAATGAAAAAAAAAAACCACAGATAACACTGGATTTAATGTTGAAAGACTAAAAGCTCTCTTGCTAAGATCAGAACCAAGACAAGGATGCCTACTTTCACTGCTGCTATTCAACATTGTACTAGAAGCTCTAGCTACCAGATTGAAAAGAAATTAAAGGCATACAGATTGTAAAGGAAGATGTAAAACAATCTCTATTTGTAGATGCCATGATCCTATATGTAGAAAATCCCAAAGAATCCACAAGAAATCTACTAGAGCTAATAAACAAAGCCAGCAAAGTTGCAGGGCACAAGATCAACACACAAAAAAGTTAGACTCTTACCTTATACATACCATTTACAAAAATTAACTCAAAATGGATCAAAGACCTAAACTTAAGAGCTAAAACTATAAAACTTTTAGGAGAAAACACTGGGGAAAACCTTCATGACATTGGATTTGGCAGTGGTTTTGTGGATGAGACACCAAAAACAGGCAACAAAAGAAAAAATAGATAAATTGGGCTTCATCTAAATTAAGAACTTCTGTGCCACAAAGGATGCTGTTGAGAAAATCAAAAGAGCCTACAGAGGGGAGAAAATATCCATATGTCATATATCTGATAAGAAATTAGTATACAGAATAAAGAACTCCTACAATGCAACAATTGAAAAAAAAATTTAAAAATGGAAAAAAGATTAAATAGACATTTTTCCAAAGAAGATACATAAATGGCCAATAAACACATGAAAAGATGCTCAAGATCAGTAGTCATTAAGGAAATACAAATCAAAACCCCAACAAGATACCACTTCATATCTACTAGGATGGTTAGAATTTTTTAAAAAATAGAAAATAACCAGTGTTGGCAAGAATATGGAGAAGTTGGAACCTTCATACATTGCTAGTGGGAATGTAAAATGGTGCAGCCAGTGTGGAAAACAGTTTAGTGGCTCCTCATAAAGTTACACATAGAATTACCATGTGATTCAACAACTTCATTCCTCAGTATATGCCAAAAAGAACTGAAAGGAAGGACTCAAAAAACAGATATGTGTATGCCAATATTCATTGCAGCATTATTCACATTAGCCAAAAAATAGAAACAACACCAGTGTCCATAAATGGATGAACATAATGGATATACATAAACAAAATGTGCTGTATACATACAATAGAATATTATTCAACTGTATAAAAAAGTGAAGTCCTAATACATGCTACAACATGGATGACCTTGAATACATTGTGCTAATGAAATAAAACACAAAAGAACAAATATTATATGATTCCACGTATATGAAGCATCCAAAATAGGTAAATTCTCAGCAGCAGAAAGTAGATTCGAGGTCACCACCAGGAGCTAGAGGAAGGGAGAATGGGGAGTTATTCTTTGATGGTTACAGAGATTCTGTTTGGAGTGATGAAAAAGTTTTGGAAATAAAACAGTGATGGTTGTACAACATTGTCAATGTAATTAATGCCAATGAATTGCACACTGAAAAAAATGGTTAAAATGGCAAGTCTTATGTTATCAATATTTTACCACAATTTTAAAAAAAAAGTAAAGGTGGGATAAAGGAAGGGGATCTCTTACTTTTCCTGGGGCACTTTCTTCCTTGTCAACTCACTCCACTCTTTTCTTTCCTTTCTTTTTCCCTCCCCTACCCTCCCCTCCCATCCCCTCCCCTCCCTTTCTTTCCTTTCCAGTGATATTGATGATATCCGGGTCAGGCTAAAGTGCATTGTCTCAATCAATGCTCACTGCAGCCTCAAACTTCTGGGCTCAAACAATCCTCCTGCTTCAGCCAGGCCTCCACCACTATGACTGGCTAATCTTTTTTATTTTTCATACTATGTTGCCAGGCTGGTCTCCAACTCCTGGCCTCAAACCATCTTCCTGCCTCCCAAAGTGCTGGGATTATAGGCTGGCCCTTGTCAGCATTTTAAAAGATATCTTGTTAACTCAGCCATTATTAAGGCCATTAAGGAAAACCCAGTAGAGGAAAATAAGACAGGTTCACTTGCTTACCCACTAGCCAACAGAGCAGGCCCTCAGGAGAATCCACCTCTCTCTGGCCCAGGCCCCCTCAGAAGACCCCACCCCTCCCTGGCCCAGCCCCCCTCAGAAGACCCCACCCCTCCCTGGCCCAGGCCCCCTCAGAAGACCCCACCCCTCCCTGGCCCAGGCCCCAGGCTTTCTCTGCCTCAGGTGACCATGAAGTTACACTCTGACTTCTCCAAAAAGATTTTCCTAAATAGATCTGACCACCCTAGAGAGATGTCCCAGGTGTGCTTTGGAAATTCCCTTGGGTACCATGTGGCTGCTGTATTTTCTCCCTACAATAAAAGCTGCCTTGCAGGTTACTGCACCGAGACATCTGAGTTTCTGGTTCCCATACTCCAGACTCCAACAGACACCTCCTGGGATCAGAGAAGAGATACACCCTCTGTACCCCGACATGTATACTGTGTTAAAAGGTCACAAGCTGGACTGCCTAAAGTCCTTAAAGTATAGAAGAGCTTTTAAGAAATGACTTTTCAGCTTTGTTACTCCTCCCCTAGAGCTCAGGCAGGAGTCCATGCGAAGAGGGGGTAGAGTGAGGAATTAGGGGGACAAATACAGGGCTGTGCTCAGAGGTATTAATACCTGTGCCCTTCAGCTTTTATCCACTGCCCTCCATCAGACTTGGGAACTTTAATTATCTTCCTTAAGCACAAATTCTCTCCTAGGAGGAGCCTCAGACCATCGTGCAAATACAGCCATGGAAGGCTAGCTTCTCCAGTTCCCCAGACTTGCTTAGACATGCCTGCATCCAGGGGGTGTCCTGCTCATTAATAGTTAAGGTTCGTGTTGGCTTGCTGTGTGCCAGAAATCAAAGCTTTAGATGCACTAATCTCCTTTCTTTTTTCCTTAACTTAAAAAAATTTTTTTTATTGAGTTAGTGGGTACAATTGCAGTTGTGCCACATAAACATACTGTGCAGTGGTAAAGTATGGGCTTTGAGTGTACCCATCATCCCAATAGTATACATTGTACCCAATAGGTAGTATTTCATTCTTCCCCTGCCCCCACCTTCCCTCCTTTCTTTTTTTTAAATTAAAAAAATCAGATGACATTTATGATACCTATATGTTTTGGAAAATTTGTAATGTACCAAAAATTACATGTAGGGTCATTAAAACTTGCCCTCAACTTTGCTGCTTATTATTTCATGTCATCCTCACCACAATCCAGTGAGGAAGGTTTAATTGCTTCTACTGTGCAGTCAAGGGAAGCTAGGCTCAAAGAGAAGTGAAGGGCCTTGTCTGAGATCACACCTAGGAAATGGATTTGTGTGAGGAAAGCCGAGCTCCTCCCCGGTGGCCACACTGCCTCCTTAAGCTGAGGCTCCAACTACAGAAGGTGGTGCAGAGCCTCCGATATGCTCAGAGGCCTCCTTCACAATATTCTATACCCAGCCCCTGCTGCACTGATGATCTCCCCAAAGAAGGAAAGAGACCCAACTGCTGCCTGCCACAGAAACAACTTGGGCAACATGACTTCCTAATCTTAACAATGAGGGTTGAACTAGTCCAAAGACCATTAGAGATAACAGGCCTGAGGAAATACCTGGCACTAATACATTCACAGAAATGAATAACTGGATGTCACTCCCACGTCAAACATTCCATCCCTGTCCTGCCTCTTAGTGTTTGAACAGCAACTATGCCTGGACCACTAATATCAGAGTCAAACTGAAATGGGAAGCCTCTCATACACAGAGTCAGACACCCTGAAAATTGCGGGGAACACACCACCAGGGCTATAGTTAAGGTAGGAGTGTTAGTCCCAAGAAAAGACATTATTTTGCTTTTCTTGAATTCTACAATGGTTCTTGTTTTTGCTATTTTGATGTCTATCTTACCAGACTCAAACTTAGGCTTTTTCCAACCCTGCTATACTCAAGGGGCTTGGGAGTTCTCTGCATTACAGGCATAAAAACTTTCCCAGAAGTCCCTGAGTTATCTTTGGGATAAATTCCTTCCCCCAACACATTTCAAATCTTCTCTAGGAGGTCCTTAGTGATTGTGTGAACAGCCTGCGAAAGGAGTGCTATGTTTCTTCTGTTAGGGGGGCATCTGGCTTTGGGCATATCTGGCCAAGGACTTTAGAAGTTCTCTAAATTGTGTCTTTCTTCCACAACCCTCAGAGCCAACTGCAAGCATTAGAGAAGGAGATATTTCTCCACTTAAAACTCGCCCCCAAAAGCTGACTTGCCTTCTGTGGTTCACGATGTCTCCAGCAGAGAAAAAATTCAGCCCTCACAGCTTCAGGCTGAGCACACACCCAGCCCACTATTTCCGTAACAATGCAGCCAACCTCTGACTAATCCTCAACTTACGAATGATTCACACATACAAATGAGCTCTGAGCATCCCCACCGCCTCCACCACCACCGAAGTTCTCCCGAACAACTCCCTGCCACTGCCAGAGCCACTAGCTCCCTATCCCTTGTCTCTCGTCCTCCTCCCCATCCTTCTCAGGGCTCAGAGGAGCTATCGGAGACAGCCTCCCCAGCCCCTCTCAGCAAGAGGCACTGACGCCGAAAGGCAGTAAAGTTTTCAGAACCAGGGCCTTGGAATCAGGCAGGCCACGCATCGTGTCTGAATTCCTTCACTTATTGGCTACATGGCGCCAGACAAGTTCATTAATTGAACTTGTTTTTCTCATCTGTAAAATGGGAAGACAACCATACTAATCCCTTGGGGGATTGTGAGGATTGAATAACACAAGACATATAAAGCATGTAGCATATAGAAAGTGCCTTATAAGAAGTAGTTATTATTCTCATCCAAAGACATTATTAACGCTCAGACTCAGCTCCACTAGGAGGCAATGGTAGTCCCAGCCCACCATGGGCAGCCCCAAACTTGTACCCAGTGATCTGCTCCTGCTGTCTCATACCTGATCCCTTTGCTCACTCTCTCAAGCAAGTTCCCAGAACATGCCATCTTCCTTCCTGCCTTCATACCCTTCTTCCCTTTATTTTATTTATTTTTATTTTTTTGAGATGGAGTCTTGCTCTGTCACCCAGGCTGGAGTGCAGTGGTGCAATCTCGGCTCACTGCAACCGCTGCCTCCTAGGTTCAAGTGATTCTCTTGCCTCAGCCTCCCAGGTAGCTGGGATTACAGGTTGCTAGAAATACCAAAATTGTTAGAAATAGATAATCGGTGCAATTTTGGTATTTCTAACAAAAGGAGCCCACCACCATGCCTGGCTAATTTTTGTATTTTTAGTAGAGACGGGGTTTCACCATGTTGGCCAGGCTGGTCTCCAACTCCTGACCTCAGGTGACGCGCCCACCTCAGCCTCCCAAAGTGCTGGGATTACAGGCATGAGCCACCATGCCTGGCCCCTTCTTCCCTTTTGTCTGGCTAAATTCTCATCCTTTAGGTCTCAACTCAGATGTCATTCCTCAGGGAAGCCTTGCAGAGCCCTCTTCCCACCAGACCTAATTAGATTTCCCCTTACTGTCATTAAGTGCTGTCCATCTTTGAAGGGCCGTCTACAATTTTAGTTGTACCATTATAAATTTAACCATTGTTACGTGTCTGTTTCCCCTTCAGATTGACTATAACTTCCATGAGTGTAGGGACTGTATTAGCCACGATATCCTTATCACCTAGGAATTGGCTTGGCACATGGTGTGAATAAATGAGTGAAAGAGAGAGAAGAAGGAAGGGAGGAAGGAAAGAAGGAAGGAAGGAGTAGGGAGGGAGACAAGGAAAGAGGGAAGGAAGGGAGGAAGAGAGGAAGGGAGGGAGGAAGGAAGGAAAGAAGGAAGGAAGGAAGTTAGTTAGTTCTTGGGTACATATGAACCATCCAAATCGTACTATTCTATTTAGTCCCCTGCCATGCTGGCTCAGCTCAGAGTTCTAGGTTTCTGTATCAACTTGCCTACATAGCTTTGAGTCTGTTACTGGATCTCAGCCAGCTTTGTGGAGCCCAACATCATACCAAGCTCTTCCAGACCTTTCCTTAGAGGATTAATTGCTGCTTCCAAACCCACTAGACTGTGCCTGAGATCTTACTGGGCAAAACAAAACTTTTTTGATTTGTGCTCCAGACACCTGCCTGCCTTCATTTATTTCCTCCCACCTGGATTCTAACTATTGTGCCCAATCCCACGGATTAGCCACCTGGCCTTGGTGGTTGCCAAGATGTCAAGGAAGTTCTGTGCTCTGAAGATGTTAGACTCACCCCAGACCCCAGCTAGTGAAGCCTTAGGTCTCCCCTCCACTGCCGTGTGACAGAAGCCCAGTAGGCCTCACTCCCTTGGTTCTGGACACCTGGGAATGCAGAGCTCAGGGTCACCACTAGCACATCTAGGATAGTCTAGGAGCCTAACTCAGTGTAGCCCCCCAGGATCCATCCCACCAATTTCTCATGGAATATTGTAGAAATGTGATGACTTTTTAAAATAACCCATTTGAGTCCGGGAGCGGTGGCTCACGCCTGTAATCCCAGCACTTTGGGAGGCCAAGGCGGGCAGATCACCTAAGGTCAGGAGTTCAAGACCAGCCTGGCCAACATGGTGAAACCCCGTCTCTACTAAAAACACAGAAAATTAGCTGGGTGTGGTGGCGGGCACCTGTAGTTCCAGCTACTCAGGATGCTGACACAGGACAATCACTTGAACCCGGGAGGCGGAGGTTGCAGTGAGCCGAGATCGTGTCATTGCACTCCAGCTTGGGTGACAAGAGCAAAACTCAGTCTCAAAAAAAAAAAAAATAAAGAAAGAAAAAAAAAGAAAACCCATTTGAAAAATATCAGTTTTTCATGAAGTTTCTTACTTGCTTCAGGCCTACTTACCACAACTATGTTAAACTAATCAACACACCACCACTCTCAGCCTCACCTCCACCCTCAACACGCACGTACTTCAGTCTCACTCCGCCTTTGCTAATCACCACGTACAACTTTGTTTCTGTGGGAAAATGCATGCCCAGATTCAATCAACCAAACTAAATGACAGTCTTTGGAGCCTCAATCCTCAGTAAATGCAGGGCGGGCTGCCTGGCTGTCCATAGCCTTTCTAAAATTAGGAAGGAGAGAATTTGAAGGAGGGATGTAGTTCAAGTCCCACTTTAAAGTAGTGGGACTGGTTTAGGT
This sequence comes from Nomascus leucogenys, assembly GCF_006542625.1. Taxonomy (NCBI): domain Eukaryota; kingdom Metazoa; phylum Chordata; class Mammalia; order Primates; family Hylobatidae; genus Nomascus; species Nomascus leucogenys. The sequence continues at coordinate 52,589,169 of NC_044396.1, read as the reverse complement.
ATGTGCTTGGGGAAATCTATCACTCACCAGGTGGCCTTCCTTTCTGTTTCCCACCTTTTATCTCCAAGTCTTTGTTCACACAGATTCTCCTGAATGGGATGCCTGCTCTCTCGACCTCCACTTGGTTAGATTTAGCCCATCCTTCTCAACCTGTCCTTGTAGGTTCCTGAGACTTCTCCAGACTGCGCCTATGACTGACTTCTCCAGACCGCGCCTGAGACTTCTCCAGACTGCCCTCTTATGAACTCTTTGGGGACTTAGCACGTGGCATGTCCTGCTTGCTCTAGAATTGCCTCATTTCTGTTTCCCCAGTCATATTATAAGCTCCTTGAGGGCAATGGCTGTGTCTGATGCATCTCCACAGGGGTGAGCTCACATCGGTTCTCATAAATCCTTGATCTTATGAGATTGGAACTGAAGTCCTGGACATCTCCCATTCTCTCCCCACCCCCAGCTCTCTATCATCACTGGGACCAGCCCGGACCACTCTGGTGTCCTATATGTCAATACAAGGAGTGGTTGTTTCTATCCACCAAAGGTTTCTGCTTATGATGGGGAACCACATGCTTTCTAGGAAGGAAGAGCATCTATCTTCTCATTCAGCAAACTCAGCTGTTGAGTCGTGTGGGGTGATGGGTAGAGAGGAGAATCAGAGAAACTAGTAGAAGGCAGAGTTACTCTCTGCAAGAGAAGCCAAAGGAGATAACCCGCTAAAAGAATCTTATACAGCAAAAGAGGCTGGAAAGAAGAGGGAGTTAGAAGGAGAGCCTGTGTGGCTACAAGTTCGTGAAGAGAGAAGAGGACAGGGAAGCTGAGAACGAGGGGGAGTGACGGAGCAGACATTGTCACGGGGTGAGACTTTAGGGTAAAAAGACGTGTTTAAAGACAAGTTTAAAGAAGATCTGGGCGTGGTGGCTCACAATTGTAATCTCAACACTTTGGAAGGCTGAGGTGGGAGGATTGCTTGAGCCCAGGAGTTCGAGACCAGCCTGGGCAAGATCTCAAAACTCTGTCTTTCTTTAAAAAAAAAAAAAAAAAAAAAAAAAAAAAAGCCTTGTGTGTGTGATGTAGTATATGCACCTCCTCACCTCCCTTAGAAATCCTCAGTAAAAACCTACATTGCTCTTTGATGTTTTCTGAATCAGCTGCATGGAGTTTTCAGTATAATGTTTCAGTAAGACCACAGGTGCAGTAGTTCTCATGGTGGGTGTGGAGTGAGTGTGCATAGCCCCCAAGGAAGCTCGGCTCAGGTATAAATGGGTAATGTGTACATTTGTTTGTTTAGAAGGTGCCAGAGTCCTTCTTTATTGGTGTAAAGATTAGATAAGGAAAATACAATTTATGAAAATGAAAAAAGAAGTTACCCTGACTCCTACCAGGTTAACACCATTTTTCCCTATTTTTTCAAATCCTGATTGAACCTTTGAGGAAGGTATTCTTCATTTGGTTGGTTGGTTGGTTGGTTGGGTATTTGGCACGGGGACTTGCTCCATTGCCCAGGCTGGAGTGCAGTGGCACGATCATGGCTTACTGCAGCCTTGACCTCCCAACGCTCAGGAGACCCTCCCACCTCAGCCTCCCAAGTAGGTGGAACTATAGGCATATGCCACAACACCCAGTCAATGTTTGTATTTTTTGTAAAGATGGGGTTTTGTCATGTTGCCTAGGCTCGTCTCGAACTCCTGGGCCCAAGGAATCCTCCTGCCTCAGCCTCCCGAAGTGCTGGGATTACGGGCATAAGCCACTGCGTCCGGCTGAAGGTGTTCTTCAGCTGGGACCTGGAGAACTTCTGAGACATGAGAGAATCCTGGTCTTTGACAGCCTATGTTGTACCTGTGGACAGTCTACTGCTGCTTACTTGTGGCTCAACTAAGACCAAAAAAAAAAAAAAAAAAAATCCAGCAGTTCTGAAGAATGCTTTCCTGTCCCTTCTGGGGATGATCAAGGGGTCAGGGAGCTCTCCGCCTTCGTGGGAGAGCGTTCTTCCAGCAGCCACACCCTGCAAGCTACATAGCGTGCTCATACTTATAATTTAGTTCAAGAAACTGGAGCTCCAAGCCAAGAGCAACAGCTTGTGATTTGTGGGTGTTAAATGTGCCAGAAAGTGGTCAGCATGTAGGCGACAGATGAGAGGGGAAGGTATTCCTTAGCTGTGGTGGAGGAAGAAGGCTGAGCGCCTTTTCCATTTTGGAACATGTGGCTTTTCTCTGCTGAGGATGGCTGGCCACCCTGGGGTGGCCCTGACCAGGAAAGTCTGAGTCTGCAGCCTCTGAGCCTGAAGGTCAGGCATGGTTACTTTAAAAATAAACTCTTGTGACTATAACCCTGGCTCAGCGCGTGCAGTTGTGGCCTTGGACTGAAGACACTGGCCACAGCTATGATTTGCATTCACCAAAAATAGTCATTTCAGCATCTGAGAGTGAAATGGGGAAGGAAGAGCCAAGTTCAGTTTCTTCCTCTTCTGCTGCTGCTTTTCTCCACGGGACTAAGCAGATCAACTCAGTCAGCGCTCTTCCCTCTTGCTTCAGTCACCCTGCTCAGGGTTAGACACCTTCCTTCGACAAAGGCATGCTGAGGACCATTTATGCTCCAGGCACTGGGGATTTAACAGTGAACACAACAGACGTGGGTCCTGCCCTCCAGGTCCTTAAGGTCTTACTGGGCGTGTGTTCATTATGTGGCTGCCGTAACTAACTACCACAAACTGGGTGGCTTCAAACACCAGAAATTCTTTTTCTCACTGTGTTGGAGGCCAGAAGTGTTAAGCTAGGTGTTAGCAGGGCCATCTCCCCATGAAGGCTCTGGTGGGGGATCCTTCCTGGCCTTGCTGCTGCTGGCGGCTGCTGTCAACCTTGGCCTTCCTTGGCTTATTGATGCCTCATTGCCTCATCCCAGTCTTTGCCTCTGTCTTCACATGGCTTCTGCCCTGTGTGTCTAGGTTTCTGTGTCCAGATCTTTCTTTTCTTCTCCTTCTTCTTCTTTTTTTTTTTTTTTTTTTGAGACAGAGTCTCTCTCTGTCACCCAGGCTAGAGTACAGTGGTGTGATCTTGGCTCACTGCAACCTCTGCCTCTTGGGTCAAGCGAGTCTCCTGCCTCAGCCTCCCGTGTAGCTGGGATTATAGGTGCCCACTACCTCGCCTGGCTATTTTTTGAATTTTTTAGTAGAGATGGGGTTTCACCATGTTGGCCAGGGTGATCTCAAACTCCTGGCCTCAAGTGATCCACCTGCCTCAGCCTCCCAAAGTGCTGGGATTATAGGCATGAGCCACCACCACCTGTCCAGATCTTTCTGTTCTTCTGAGTATACCAGTCATATTGGATTTAGGGCCCACCCTAATTCAGTATGATCTCTTCTTAACTATTACATCTGCAAAGACTTCATTTCCTAAAAAGGTCCCATTCTGAGCTTCCAGGTGAACATAAGTTTGAGGGGGAGGGAGGGACACTGTTCAACCTGGTACAGGGTGTCAAATGGGAAATAAACAAATACATGGATATGGGGCAGGATTATATGGCAAGTATTAATATTAAGCAGGTGGCTGGATGTGGTGGCTCACGCCTATAATCCCAGCACTTTGGGAGGCCGAGGCGGGCAGATCACTTGAGGTCAGGAGTTTGAGATCAGCCTGGCCAACATAGTGAAACCTCATCTCTACTAAAAATACAAAAATTAGTCAGGCATGGTGGTGCACGCCTGTAATCCCAGCTATTAGGGAGGCTGAGGCAGGAGAATTGCTTGGACCCAGGAGGCTGAGGTTGCAGTAAGACAAGATTGCACCACTGCATTCCTGCCCGGGTGGCAAAGCAAGACTCCCTTTCAAAAAAAAAAAAAAAAATTAACCAGGTTGTTTTCTGTACATTTTTGTTTCTATCTTCCTTTTCACTGGTACACCAAGTCAACATACATCAATCGGAAGCAGACTCCCCTCAGTGTTGCAGGAAGATTCTGGAATGCATACAGCCTGCAGAGACTGTTTTCCTCTCTCAGAGACCAGAGAAGGGCAGCTAGGCCTGAAGACAGGAGAGAGTGGGAAGACAATGTGGCAACAAGAAGAGGGGAGGCAGGGGAGGAGGAAGGGGTGCCTCCAGTGGGAAGGACTGGGGAAGGGAGTGGATAAGCTGTCCTTGAGTGTGGGCCCCTCCTCCCACCCCACAGACACAGCATGTACACAGCTCCCCGCCTCGTCATGTGTCTGAGGCACTTGTAAGTCCCTCTGAACCGAGGGCGGGGGACTTGAGCACCTCTGGAGATGGGGTTATGGGGTTATAGGTGGAACTGGACAGAACCAACTGGAACGTCCCTCTGAGCTAAAGCCTCATGAACCCCCCTTCCCCTACTGTGCTCTATAATGTCAGGTGGTGACGAACAGAATGGGGCACTACACAGAGTAAGAGGGGGTGACTTTTGACTTAGGGCCAGGAAGGAGCTCTCTGAGGAGGTGACTGCCCAGATGCAACCTACAGGATGGGAGGATGCTCACAGGAAGGGGGGCAGGGAGGGAGGACTTTTCAAGCAGAGGTAGCGCCCTGTGTGCAGGTCTTGAGTGGGGAAAGAGCATCTCAGTCTCTGAGCTGGGGCAGATAGACGCACCACATGGGCTGAAGAGAGAGGCAGGGGCCAGAGGCTCAGGCCTGGTGGGCCACAGTGAGGAATCTGGAGGCAAAGTCAACAGGACTCAGTGATGATGGAAATCCATTCACCGTAAACATGTTGGAAATTCATACCAGCAATAAGAGGGCAAAAAGAGGAACATTTCCACAAAACAATGGACTGTAAATGTGTCTGCCTGACCGTATGTATCCTACAACAGAGTGTTTCCCAGCTGATGGGGCTTTATTTAAGTTGTTCCTGACACATCCTGTTATGAACAACACTGAGAAGAATAACCTTGGTTTTGTGTATATCCTTTTATTGTTTCTACAAGACAAATGCCCAGAAAAGCAAAAGAGGTTTAATGTTTTCAATGGCTTTTGCTCATTGTCGCCACATTGCCCTTCAAAATGGTTGGACCAAACTAAAAATCGAGCTGCCATCCAGCCATCCTACTGCTGGGTAGATCCCCAAAAGAAAGGAAATCAGTATGTTGAAGAGGTATCTGCACTCTCAGGTTTGTTGCAGCATTATTTACAATAGCCAAGACTTGGAAGCAACCTAAGTGCCCATCAGCAGATGAATGGATAAAGAAAATGTGGTGCATACACACAACGGAGTACTATTTAGCCATAAAAAAGAATAAGATCCTGTCATTTGCAACAACATGAATGGAACTGAAGGCTATTATATTAAGTGAAACAAGCCAAGCACAGAAAGATAAACATCACATGTTCTCACTTATCTGTGGGACCTAAACGTCAAAATAATTGAACTCATGGCAATAGAGAGTAGAAGGATGGTCACCAGAGCCTGGGAAGGATAGTGGGGGTTGTGGAGGGGAGAAGTGGGGATGGTTAACGGGTGCAAAATAAAATAGAAAAAAATTAATAAGACCCAGTATTTGATAGCACAACAGGGTGACTACGGTCAGCAATAATTTGATTGTACATTTAAAAATAACTAAAAGAGGACTGGGCACAGTGGCTCACGCCTGTAATTCCAGCACTTTGGGAGGCCGAGGTGGGCGGATCATGAGGTCAGGAGATTGAGACCATCCTGGCTAACACGGTGAAACCCCATCTCTACGAGAAATACAAAAACAAATTAGCCGGGCATGGTGGCAGGCGCCTGTAGTCCCAGCTACTCGGGAGGCTGAGGTAGGAGAATGGCGTGAATCTGGGAGGCAGAGGTTGCAGTGAGCTGAGATCGCGCCAGCCTGGGCGACAGAGCAAGATTCCATCTCAAACAAACAAACAAAAAACTGAAAGAGTATAATCGGATTGTTTATAACACAAAAGATAAAAGCTTGAGGGGATGGATACCCTAATTTCCATGATATGATTATTACACATTTCATGACTCTATCAAAATATCTCATGTACCCCATAAATATATATACCTACTATGTACCCACAAAATTAAGAACTTAAAAAAAATGGTTGGGCCTATTTATGAAGCTATAGGTGTGGTTTGACCAAGAGGAGCACTCAGACAGGGGAGGCTCCCCTCCCCGCTGCAGCCACTACCCCAGGGCTGGGCAATCCATGGGTGGGGGTGAGGAGTGGATTTGGGAAAGACTCAAGTGCACATGTGTGAATGAGGAGATTTCGGGCACTGGAATGTTCCCGAAAGGGGTTATTCTCCTGAGTGCCAAGAGTGATGTCAGGAGCAGAGCTGCCCCTCTTAGGGAGGTCAGGGTTCCCAGCTGAGTGGCACTTCTATTATTCCAGGGGGGTGGGTGTTGGTTGTGGTGATGGGGCTAAGACATGCCGGCTGGAATCAGATGTCCAGGGTCGGAGAGACCTATCTGGCTTTAACATGCCACCCTTATGCCACCATTCAGTCTCTCAGCCTCAACTGCCTCTTATTTCAGCCTCTTCCAGGGTGCTGGTGACCAGTACTGAGTGGGGGCCAACCCTGCTGCACCTAGATGCAATCTAACAGCACCTCCCCTGGGCTTCGGAGACACAGTCAGGGAGGGACCCAGAACCTGCTTCATGCTCGGCAAGTGCAACCTGGAACCTTGAGGAAACACATGCCTAAAGCTTTCCCCTTTCTCACCCCATTGTCTGCCCCCAGGCAATGAGCAGTTGGATGCGGCATCTTTGTAACTCTCTCTCTTTCCCTGCTTTGCTCCCCCATTTCTCCCGCTCACTGGATCACACTCCCCAATAGAAGACTCGACTTCACATTTTTGTGTTAAGTTCTGCTTTGGGCTAAGACCCAGGCTAAGACAGCCACTTCTAGTTGTGTGACTCTAGGAAAATGCCTAATTTCTCTAAACCTAAATGTTCTCATCTCCAAAGTGGTGACCCACAGGAGCTATCACTGTGGTAAGCAGAATAATGGTCCCCTAAAGATGTTCACATTCGAATCCCTGGAACTCATAAATATGTTAGGTACCATGGCGAAGGGAAATTAAAATTGCAGATGGAATTAAGGATGTTAATCTGATCTGAAAATAGAAAGAATAATCTGAATAATCCAGGTGGGCCCAATGTAACCAAAGAGTCCTTAAGAGTGGAAGCAGGAGGCAGGCAGAGATGTGATGTTCCTGGCTTGGAAGATGGAGGAGGACACCGTGAACCAGGGAACAGGGCCGCCTCTAGAAGCCGGAAAGGGCACAAAAATGGATTCTCCCCTAGAGAGCCTTCAGCCCTGCTGACACCCTAATTTTAGCCCAGTGAGACTTGTGTCAGGCTTCTAGCATTCAGAACTGTAGTAACATATTTGTGTTATTTTAAGCTACTGCATTGTAATTGTTATAGCAGCAAATAGAGAACTAATATACTTACCTCATGGGCTACTGTGACAATCTGATGAGATAATATCTGTAAAGTACTTAGCTCAAGCCCTAGCACATAGGAGATGGGTGGTGATTGCTGTTGCTGTTTGGTAGTAAATAACCCGAGAGTGCCTTGCTGACTTCTTAGTGCAGCCACCTGGGTCCCACCCCTGGCAATTCAGGAGCCTGGGCAAGGGAAGGAAAACTGTAGCCTATAGGACTTACACGTGGCCCGGACACACAGCCAGCTGTGACCCTGGAGCCACACCTTGGGGCCCCAAATTATAACCTTGTGGCCACCGACACCATCCCATCCTCTGGCCCCTTGGTACCACTGTCCTTGCCCCATCTCAGGCTGCCCCAGCACCTGAAAATCATGCCAGGACCTGAAATAGCAGCCATACTTGTTGGTCTGCGAAATGCTTTTTTCTGCCAATTTGATGTTTTTGTCACTGTGAATCCTCATGTTCTGCATTTAAAATATGAAGATACTTATTCAGGTATAATCAATGCACCAGGCAGGCTATGTTCTCCAGGTGGGGGCCCTGGACAGCAGCAGCAGCATCCTCCGGAACTTATTAGAAATGTTCCCGCTCCCACCAATCCCAGACCTGTTGAAACCAAAACTCTAAGGGTGGGGCCCAGCCATCTGCTTTTTAACAAGGCCTCCAGGTGCGCAGTCAAATTTGAGAACCACTGCGCCACTACACAGGGCATTGGACCAGATGTCAAATGCAGGTGGCTTGGCACCTCTCACCAGGGCATAAGTTTAGAATCCTGTCTATTCTTACCACCCTCTGGGGTCAGTCACACAGGATATAAGGCTTATTAATTAATTCAGCAAATATTGAGTGCCTACTGTATGCCAGACACTGAAACAAAAAGTGGAGTACAGTGGGTAACAAGCCAGTTCGGGGCCTGACCTCATAGAGCTAACAGAGAAGAAGACAGACATTCAATAAACCATTGCCTACTAATACCTTACAAGATATGCTTTACAGGGTTTTAAAAATCAGTGCTTCTCAGTGCTTAATTTGCGTACAAATCCCCTGGGATCTTGTTTGAAAGCAGGCTCTGATTCAGTAGGTGTGCAGCAGGCCTGAGAGTCTAGTATGTCTTTTGAACAAGCTCTCAAATGAGGCTGCTGGCCTGAGGGCCACACTTTGAGTAGCAACGCTTTAAACCTCTTGAGGCAATTTCATACCTGTTATCCTATTCTAGCCTACAATTTCTCTGATGGGAAAAAGTGACAGGAATCATTATTACTTTTCTTTCCTCTAGAAAAACCAGGAGAGAGTCAGGAACGGTTATCCTCCTCTCAGGTGAGAAAACCAGGTCCTGGCACTCCGAGTGTCATATCGAGGCTGGGCCCTGGGACCCCAGAAGCTCAGTGCACATTGCCTGCATTACCAGGAGGTTCAGGCAGCCGAGACAAAGGACAGAGGTGGTTCCCTGATTAACTTCTGCATTCAGTTTTATCACAGAGCCACAGAGCTCTCTCCCTGAGCCAGCCCTGATATTGGGGAGACAACTGCTTGGTTCTCCCTCTGGTCCAGGACTTTGATAAGAAAATAGATGTGGATTTGCAATGCCTGTGAGTCAAGTGAGTTCTTTGGGCTGAATGATAAAAAAGGCATATCTCCACCTCTCTGAACGGAAGAAAATCACATAGGACGATGGCAGCCCCTGTCATTTCCCCCAACCCCATAAAAATCAAGGGTTCCCAGTCCCCTACAGCAAAGGGAAAACGGGAAGCAGGCTTTTCTTTGCTTGTTTCCAGCCAGGGCAGCTGGAATCTATTGGATACATTCAAACTGTCACTCTCCCTGAGATAGGCTGGCTGGGTAAACACTTCCATTTCATTTAAGGAGGCTACTTCCCCTCTTGAACCTCCCACCTCACCCAGGGCCACCCTTCCGCTCTCGCGCCCCAGCTGTTTCTTGTCTCCTAAGCTCTCAGGGTTTGTGAAGTGGATTTGTATGATTCCAAGTGATTTCAAGAATTCGTTTGGAGGCTCCACTCCACATCAGCAAACATATTAAAAAGCATCCGGGGCTGGGCGCAGTGGTTCATATCTTGTAATCCCAGCACTTTGGGTTGAGGCTGGAGGATTGCTTGAGGCCAGGAATTTGAGACCAGCCTGGGCAACATAGCCAGACCCCATCTCTTAAAAAAAAATCTTTTTAAAAAAACCACTAGCTGGGCATGGTGGTATGAGTGTGTAGTTTCAGTTACTCAGGAGGCTGAGGTGAGAGGCTGAGGCAGGAGGATCATCTGAGCCCAGGAGTTAGAGGCTGCAGTGAGCTATGATTGTGCCACTGCACTCCAGCCTGTGAGGCCAGAGAGAGATCCTGTCTCAAAAAAAACCCAACAAACCAACCAACAAACAAAAAAACTTCACACATCTTATGTGTTAAGTATTTGGCCAATGTGAGCAAGTTTTATTTGCTAGCATTTTGACTGTAAAAAAAATGATGCTTTTATAATTCTACTTTTAAAATAATTCGCCTACCAGGAATACATTCAATCTATGATTGGCTGTGCTTTCTCAACCATCAGTATGCAAGCCAGAAAATCTTTTCAAAGAAAGAAAAGCAAGCCTTATTGTTTTTAAGCATAATGAAGTTTTATGAATTCCCAATTTATTCACGAGATCAGCATGTAATTTTTGTAGGCATTTAATCCAATCTTTAATTTCAGTTTTGCAGTTCTTTTTCTACTTTGGAGTTCCTTACTATTTTTTAGGGGAGGGGGTCTTAAGCATCTTGGTTAGGCCCTTGATGGTACTTAATAGCTAAAATGGCCTTGAGTCAGGGAGGGTGCAGCAGGCGAGGATCTAGGCAATGGTAGATGCTACTCGCCGGGGAAAACCACTCCCCAGCTCTAAGAGTCTTCTCTGCACTTCGCTTTTTTCTTGCATTTTCTTACCTCCAGGGATCCAGTTTCAGCCAAGAATTTGGTTGCCATGGTGATGGAGAAAACTAGGCAGAATCGTCAGGTTCCAGGCTTTGTTCAAATGGACTAAATTTTAATTACAGAAAGCGTGGTGAGCAGCAGGCAAGGAGGGTGGACTTCCCACGCACCGTGATCTAGATTGAAAAAGGCCACAGAGAGAGAGGGTGTGGCAAGAAGGTGGCAGGGTGAAGGGTCTGGGGGCCCAGGCAGCTACGTGAAGGTTACATACACAGAGGGTAGTCCTGTAAGCCTGGGGTCAGAGATGGCCTTTCAGATCTGGCTCTCCTGCTCCTGGTCGTGTGATCCTGAGCAATAACTTGACATCTCTGTGCCTTCCTTCCATTCATATAACAGGATAATCACAATAACGCCTGCCTCCTACAGCTGCTGTAAGGATTACATGAGCTACTGTGTTTAGCATAGTAGTTGGCTCATATTAGATGATTCAATATTATTGTATTCATATATGTATGTATTGATTTATGTTTATTGAATTCAGTCAAAATAATAACTATTATTATTGAAAGCAAACTTCACAGGTCCAAAGAAAGTATTCGAGTTACTCTCAGCGTCTCTGCCCTCATAGAGTATGACGTGACTTCAGTCCTAAGGGAAAGGAAAATACTTTCTGTCCAGTGCCTCCAGTGTGTGTTAGGACCCTTAGACACCCGTCTTTCTTATCTGCTCACATGTACAGCCAATAGGCCACAATGGCAGAGAGAGTATTTCCTCTGAGAAAAGTTAAAGATGAAAATATCAGTCTGCATTTGTAAGCCACTCAAGAAACATCAAGCCAGCTGAACCTGCTGAATGTAGCAAAGGTAGCCAGCAGTGGTTAAAACAAATGTATGGGGTTGGTGATTCTCAAACTGGAATCCCCCCAGAGTCCTCCACTGGATGCTCAAATCCATTTGGGAGAGGGGAGGAAGCGAAGAAGGATTCAAGAGAGGTGTTATGGGCCAGGCTTGGGGGTGAGCAGCATTACTTCCATCCTCACTCCGTTGGCCAGCCACAGGCACACACCACCTCTGAGTGTAAGGGACTGAGAAACTGGTCAACTGCATAGCCAGGAGGAAAACCAGCCAGCTGCTGCCACACGGGTGATTTTAATGCACAGCTAAGTTCAAATACTCTTCTCCTGGAGTAAAAGGGAAAGATAATTGAGGTTTCAAAAGCTGAAGAAAGAGACAGAAGGAAGCAAACAAAATAACATCTTGCAGTGGAAGAGAAGTTTATACGGTTTACAGAGGACTATCACATACACCCATGTAAATGTTTCAGATAAGGTATCACAGGCCCCAACTTGCCTTCAAAGTCTTTCTACAGCACCCTGGCCAGACCTCCCCTTCCCCACCCAGCACATTCTAGTCTACTACATGCCTGCTTATCTCAATTAGACTGCAGGCAAGGCTTCAACTTATTCATCCTTGAATCCCAAGTGCCTGGCAAGGTGCTTGGCACAGAGTAGTGAGAGCTGGTTGAATTTGGTCTAGGAGATTAATGGAAAAGAAGAAAATAAGCAGAGAAGACCCCCGGTGGTTAAGAGCCCTGATTTTGCCACTTAGTACCTTGGTGACCTTGGACAGGTGACTTTAGCCTCTCAGTGTCTTGGTTTCCTTGTTTGTAAATAGGGTCTATGATTGCATCGACCTCAGATGGTTATTGCGAGGGTTAAATGAGCTAGGAGATCCAAATGTGCTTAGAAGAGCATCTGACTCACAGTAAGTCCCTGGTAAGTGTTGTTGCTATTTTTGTTAGTAAGATGATAAGAAGTCCTACCACTGAAAGGATGTGCGGGTAGAAATGAGCAATTGCAACTAGAAGAGCCTGTGTGCCCACAATCAGGGGTGAGGAGGAGTGTCATGGAGCAGGTAAGTTTCCCCACACACCATGGCCAAGAGACGTCAAAGCAAGTAAACATCAGAGGGTGACATTTGACTTTTTGCAGAGCAAATGGAACAATCACTGTGCTAGCCTTGTACAGGCTGGGGCAGGAAATGGGTTAGCCAGAGTGAACGGTTGACATAGGTGAAAAGGAGTCCATGTGCCAAGCCAAGGCTGGGGTTTTGAAGGGAGAATAAAGGTGTATGTGTTGGTGGGGGTGGGAGAGTGTGATTTGGTAGGGAGGAAGAAGGGTAGAAGAGAGCAGAAATTTCTTGGGGCTTCTGAGATCCACCTGATAATATTTGACACTGTCTTTAGGCAACAGGTAATTGCTTTATTGCATTAAAATTTCCAAAATGCAAAAGATGTATTGCAACAGCTGCCTGATAAGATTTCAAAGATTCAGAGGAGACAAAGATGTATTAGAAAAATACCATAAAGCCCTGCACGATAAGACTAAGTGGGAAATAATGCAATAGATGTCAGCTCAGTTATTCAAGGTTTACGTTGATTTCTCCTGAAAATGAAACACCACCTCTTATGACATCAAGATTAGGTGTTTAATTTGTGGATAACCCAGACCCCACTGGCTCTTTCTCCACTCATTAGCCCTTCTCAGATGAAAAACATTATGAGATGCCACTTATGCGAACCTGATAGAAGTGAAGAAAACCATTTTAGCCTGCCCTTCAGAAGAGCCTGGGTGATGGGTGGGCTGTGGCTCAAAGGAACTCAAGGATCCTTTCTGTTGTTAAGACCCTAGGATTCTAATCCTGCCCTCTATATGGTGATGGTTCTGTTGTCCCACCATCAGGAAAACAGGCAAAAGGTGCTTTCTCAGCTTCCTTTGAGACTAATCTGAACCCTTTGTGAGGTATGTGATGAATTGGGAGAACAGCCCATAATTAAAGAACGTTCCACCAATTCCTCCTGCCTCCTGGTCAACACCTATAATTCTGTAGTCAGACAATCAACCCTTGTTGCTAAGGCTTTGACTGCCATTACAGTGCAAAATCCTGAAGATGTCTTCTGGCGTTTGCCTCTTAAGATCGAAAGTCATTTTAGAAATCTAGGATGTGAGGGCCAGGTGCGGTGGCTCATGCCTGTAATCCCAGCACTTTGGGAGGCTGAGGCAGGCAGATCACTTGAGATCAGGTGTTCAAGACCAGCCTGGCCAACATGGTGAAACCCCATCTCTACCAAAAGTACAAAAATAAAAATAAAAATTAGCTAGGCATGGTGGCATGTGCCTGTAGTCCCAGCTACTTGGGAGGCTGAGGAAGGAGAATCACTTGAATCCGGGAGGAAGAGGTTGCAGTGAGCCGAGATCCCACCACTGCACTGCAGCCCGGGTGACAGAGTGAGAGTCCGTCTCAAAAAAAAAAAAAAAAAAATCTAGGATTTGAGGGCAGCTAAGAACATAGGGGGACAGGGGTGAGGTGGGTACCTGGAAGGGAGTGAAAGAGAGGCCAGGGTTCCCCAAGTCCAACCTCATGTCTCTGCTCTGCTTAAACTCCTTCTGCAGCTCTCTACTGCCCTGAGAATGACATCCCCACTGTTCACCATGGCCTTAAATCCCCTGCGAATTCCACCTCATCCTCTACCACTTCCCATCACTGCTCTGAAGATGCCCTGATCTTGTTTCAGTCTCTTGGACATACCCAGCTCTTCTCCATCTTTGCATGTGTCATAGCCTCTTCCTGGAAAACCCTTCCTGCTGCTCACCCCAGAACTGACTCTTCATGTATTTACTCTTATTTTGAGAGAAGGGGGCATTTCCACCACCAGAAGGGAACTTGCTATCTTGGTAGCCATTGTCCCCTGACACCTGGCACATCTACTATATAGAGTCACCATTCAAGTGGATGTTGAATGAGTACACTTGTTTCACAGTTTGGTTGGGTAAGCCCCAAAGCTTGGTTCCCGGTAGGATCAGGCTTTGTGAGTGGGCTGAGTTTCTATAAAAGTCTCCCTACCAGTTTCCAATCTTGGTGAAACTATCTTTGTGGGCACAAATGAGAAAACTTGCCATTAGTAGCACCAGTTACCCAGCTGTGGACCATGTGGGTCGGGTCCACAGAAGAGCCTTATCCTACTTTCACTTTTTATTTCCTCCAGTCATGGGGACAGTGGGGCACCACCTTTTCAGAAACTCTAAGAAAGAGTGTTAATGAAAGTGGCCAGAGAGTTTTACAATTTCGCCATTAGGAATGATTAAATATCCGTGACTAATGCCTCTGTGATTAAATTGTATTGGGAGTTCCAAAGTTTGCTTTCTGTGCATTAAGAGTAAAATGAGAAGAAAGCAACTGAACTTCTCATTTAGAAAATATTTCTTCTCTCCTTGGCCAAGTGCAGCAGCTCACGCCTGTAATCCTAGCTCTTTGGGAGGCCAGGCGGGGGGACCACTTGACGCCAGGAGTTCGAGAGCAGCCTGGCCAACATGGTGAAAACCCATCTCTACTAAAAATACAAAAATTAGCTGGACATGGTGGCACGCACCTGTAGTCCCAGCTACTCGGGAGGCTGAGGCGGGAGAATTGCTTGAACCTGGGAGGTGGAGGTTGCAGCGAGCAAAGATCACACCACTGCACTCCAGCCTGGACAATAGAGCAAGACTCTATCTCAAAAAAAAGGTAAAAAAAAGAACATTTCTTCTGTCCTGGACCCAGAAGCACCTTCCAGCCATGAATCCAGGAAGTAGGAATGACAGCTGCCACTGCAGGGTAGAAAATGCGAGTAAACCTTATGCGAGATGTAACACCCAGGCAGGGTGAACCTCAGGAAATGGGAACGCTCCAATGGCACTACTCATCTGGACTGGGCCACTCTGAGTGCCAGAATTTGTATAACGTTTTAGATTTGCATAGATATAGGAATATACAAGAAGGAGAATATATAAGAGGATTTAGCGGTGGTTATTTCTGAGAAACAGGGAGTACATGTAGTTTTGGGTTTTTCTTAGCTGGATTTTTTTAAGTTTCTAAAATGAACATGATTTACTTTTGGAATTTTTTAAAAAGCATTGAATATTTAAAATTTTTTAAATAATAGGCACTCATTAAGCAAAAAAATTACAAAACAGTAAAGTTACAAAGGAGGAAAAAGCTGTTCAAATCAACTACTATTTATGTTTGGGGTTTTTAAAAGTTGTATTTTTTTAAGAAATAAACTGGTTTGTCTTATTTAGCATGGCTATAATGATACTGTGTATAAAATATTTTTGCTTGCATTCTTCAACTTATTTCATTATAAGTACTTTCCATGTTATTACTTAGTCTTTACAGCACTATTTTAACTTGCAAATAATATTCTGTTGAAATGTCACAGTTTGACTTTTACTTCTGTCCTCAACAGGAGACATATATGTTCTTTCCAATGTTTCATGGTTACAAGCTGCCCTTAGCATGTCATGTCATAGAGTTTACATTCTATTCTTAAGGCAATGGGAAGTCACTGACAGATGCTAAGCAGCCAAGTAATGTCACTGAGTTTTCATTTAAGAAAGTTCTTCTGGTCTTTCTGAGAAGATAAGTTGGCTAGGGTAAGTCTGAAGGTAGGGAGAACAAGAAAACTGAGACTGAAGCTGAAACTTCCCAGACCTCTCATCTCACAGAAATGGATACTCACAGTGCCAGTCTTGCCCTCATTTTATACCGGATTGTAAAACTTTGAGCATTATGAGAGTTTTGGGCTCCAACTTCTTCATTTTATAGTCAGATAAAGCTGAGAGGATTTCAGTGACTTCTCTAAGGTCACATAAAGATTTAGTGGAGCCTAAAACTTTAAAGCCTCTGACTTTAGTCTCATGTCCTTCACCACAGCAGGCTGCATCGTCATGAAATAATATAAATTAAATGTCTTTGGTATACTCAGCACTGTGTTAAGGTAAAGAGAGGTTTATAAGTGTGTAGAAGACAGGGATCCTTTATGATAGTAGAGGTGGTGATAGTGATGATGATGATGATGACAATGATATTAGTGATGGTGGCAGTAGTGGTGGCGATGGTGATGGTGGTAGTGGTGGTGGTGGTAGTGGTAATGATGGTGGTGGTGGTAATTGATGGTGGTAGTGGTGGCAGTGAGGTGGTGGTGGTGGTAGTGATGGTGGTGGTGGTAATTGGTGGTGGTGGTAATGATGGTGGTAGTGATAGTGGTGGTAGTGGTAGTGGTGATGGTAGTGGTAATTGATGGTGGCGGTGGTGGTAATGATGGTGGTAGTGATGGTGGTGGTGGTGATGGTGGTAATTGGTGGTGGTGGTGGTTAATGATGGTGGTGATGGTAGTGGTGGTGGTGGTAATTGATGGTGGTAGTGGTGGCAGTGATAGTGTTGGTGGTGGTGGTAGTGGTGGTGGTGGTGGTGGTAATGATGGTGGTAGTGATTGTGGTGGTGGTAGTAGTGGTGATGGTGGTAATTAGTGGTAATGGTGGTAATTGGTGGTGGTGGTGGTAATGATGGTGGTGGTGGTGGTGGTAATGGTGGTGGTGATGGTGGTGATGGTGGTGGTGGTAATGATGGTGATGGTGAAGGTAGTGGTGGTAATTGGTGGTGGTGGTGATAGTGGTGGTGATTCTTTACAAAGGACAAAATACTTCCACAGCTATGATCTAATTTGATCTTCAAAATAACTTGAATAATAGTGGCCAGGATTTCTTGCCATGCTAGGCATCATGTAAGATGTTTTATTTATTTGATACCATAGCCCTATAAGATTGGTATGATTGTTCTTCCCATTTTACAAATGAGGAAACTATGGCTCAGAGAGGTGAAATGACTCACCCAAATAAACAAGGAAGCCCTAATTAGAACACATTTTATCTAAGTACGTGAATTTTACTGACTTGTTTTTTCCAGGAATAACCATGTAGACAATACCTTCCTCTGATGGGTAATTTAATCAAACTATTGAAGGGCATGGCTGAATAAGAAGGGAGGTGGGCTGGCTGGCCTGGCCAGGTGCCCATGCACCTGGGTTATTGGGAATAGGCTGGCCACTCCTTCCAAAGATGCCCCTCCTGAAGGACATGTAATACAAGGAAGGGCACTCCACACAGCAGCATTCTTCATGTGTAACGGCAGCCTGTGAAACAGGGCTAAATGCTAAGGAGCTAAAAAGCAGGAAAGAGCTAAAAACCACTGGGCTGCTTTGCCATGTGAACCTCATTATTAAGAATGCTACCTCAGGTTTGGGTAAGGTGGCTCACGCCTGTAATCCCAGTACTTTAGGAGGCGGAGGCAGGTGGATCATTTGAGATCAGGAGTTCGAGACCAGCCTGACCAATACGGTGAAAACCCGTCTCTACTAAAAATACAAAAATTAGCCAGACATGGTGGCACGCACCCGTAGCCCCAGCTACTCGGGAGGCTGAGGCAGGAGAATTGCTTGAACCTGGGAGGTTGAGGTTGCAGTGGGCAAAGATCATGCCACTGCACTCTAGCCTGGACAATAGAGCGAGGATCTGTCTCAAAAAAAAAAAAAAAAAAGGCACAAGATGTGATGGGCACGTGAGTTGCTAGAAGACAGAACTGTTTCTCTTTCTCTTTCTTTCTTTTTTTTTTTTTTTTGAGACAAAATGTCACTCTTTTGTCCAGGCTGGAGTGCAATGGCATGATCCTGGCTCACCGCAACCTCTGCCTCCCAGGTTCAAGCGATTCTCCTGTCTCAGCTTCCCAAGTAGCTGGGATTACAGGCATGCACCACCATGCCCGGCTAATTTTTTGTATTTTTAGTAGAGACGGGGTTTCTCCATGTTGGTCAGGCTGGTCTCAAATTCCCGACCTCAGGTGATCCGCCCACCTCGGCCTCCCAAAGTGATGGGATTATAGGCATGAGCCACTGCGCCCAGCCAGAACTGTTTTTCAATCTTGAAATCCTCTAAAAATCGATCACTTCTTACAGGTTCCTATCAGCCTAAATGTAAACATTTGTTGCTATAGGCAACAGAGTTTGTGAGTGAACAAAACTGCCCAGGGCAAATGTGCTTCTGGAAACATAATAGCAAACAGTTATTATGGGGTCATTTCAATGTGAACTTATTTGGAACAGCTGTACTTGGTTCAGGCACATAAATGTAGCCCACAATTAATTAACTACCATGATTGATTTACTGGGGAAAATGCAGAACACCAGGAAAGTAAATGTCACATTTGTTTTTATTTTCTGCCCTAAACAAATCATAAGTGCCATAAGTTTAGTAGTCTGACACAACTCTGCCAGGGATATTCATCCTCCTGTAATGAATGAGATGGAGGGAAAAATGTGATGATTGCCAAAAGCACTGACCAGGAAGACAAAGTAGTTTCTTCATTAAAACACACACACACACACACACAGACACACACATACACACAAAATCTAGGCCGGGCGTGGTGGCTCACGCCTATAATCTTAGCACTTTGGGAGGCTGAGGCAGGTGGATCACCTGAGGTCAGGAGCACGAGACCAGCCTGGCCAACATGGTAAAGCCCCGACTCTACTAACAATACAAAAAATTAGCCGGGTGTGATGGCAGACGCCTGTAATCTCAGCTACTTGGGAGGCCGAGGTAGAAGAATCACTTGAACCCGGGAGGCGGAGGTTGCAGTGAGCTGAGATCGTGCCAATGCACTCCTGCCTGGGCAGCAAGAGCAAAACTCCATCTCAAAAAACAAACAAACAAACAAAACACTAATCCTTATTCAATGAAGGAGAAAACCAAAGACCACTGAAAGCACCTGTCTGTATTTCAATTTGATCATGTTACAAACTGGGCTTTCTCAGTGTCATTGGTTTTGCTCAGCATGTGCAATGGGTTTTCTTCTCCTCATCCTCCCCCAGATATCAGCACAGTTCACTTTCTCCTCCTTCAGGCCTTCACTCAGACGTCACCTTTTCCTCAGTGCCCTCCCTAGTTCTCTATCTAAAACCACGCACTCCCTTCCCTCCACACTGCCTATGCATCTTTCCTGCTTTTTACCTCCTTAGCACTTATTACTATTTCAATACTCTATGTTTTAAATATTTATTTGTGATTGCTGTCTCCCCCACTAAAATGTAAGCTCTGTGAGAGCAGGGATCTTTGTCCTTTTTGTTTTCCCCTGTTTTTCCAAAGAGCACAGTGCCTGACACACAGTAGGCTCTAAATATGTATTTGTTGAACAGGTGAATGAATGAATGAATGAATGAAACAATCAATCAATTTCTTCAATAAAGTTATTGAGAACCTACTAAGAGGTGACACATAGTAGGCTCTAAATACCGATTTGTTGAACAGATGAATAAATGGGTCGATCAATCAATCAATCAAATTCTTCAATAAAATTATTGAGAACCTAGTAGGAGGTGTGGCTAAGGGGTGATGGAGAAAATATCATTTATTGAGCCTCTTAATAGCATTTATTCAGCCTCTATGATCTATCTTAGACATGGAAAGCTAGGTGATTTTCATGTCTAATACAGAAACCCCAAAATGCTATTTTAAAATATGGCTGCAAGTTGTCACCCTTGCTCTAGGGGATGGGGACAGAATTCATCCTAGAGATAAAACTGCTCTACTGTGTAAGAAAATATTTCATGGCACTTGACTGTGAAAAATGAGGTGAAGGTGGACTGAGGTTGTTCTTCATAAGTAAAGTAAAATCGACAATGATTTCCTTGGGCAGTATTTTTGGTTGTTTTTGTGAAGGCGTTGTCGGTTTGTCCCTGACAAATGTAAAATACAGAAATTCTGGTGTGAGCTGAGCTGGGGAAGAATTCTAGGCTTGAGCATGAAAGCAGATTTGAGAAGAAACTTGGTTCTGAGGGAAGAGACCCCACAATCATGCAGGCCAACTGGTAGCCAAAAAGAGAGACTGTCGGTGAGGGGCTCCTTCTAATGGGGGATGATGATAGACCTACGGTGATGTTCAAGATCTAATTTTCAGTTGCCCAAGCAATGTGCTCTACCCCTCAGCAAATTGGGTACACAAAACTACTGAGTGAGCACCAACTGTACAGCTGTACTAGGTGTTAAAATATTAAAATATTTCATACTGGTTGGTAGATGGCCGCTATCCTGAGGCTTTCTCTCCCAGTTATCCCCTAGGACACTGTTACCTTGCGTACCCCAGCCCACCCCAAGCCCCCTTAGCCACCCCGTGATCCATAACCCTAAAGGGTTATGCCTGACACCACAAGGATCCTTTAGGATGGTTTGGCCACTCTCTGGGCCACAGCAGTTGTTAAATATTCTGACTCTCATGGCTCACGCCTGCAATCCCAGCATTTTGGGAGGCCAAGGTGGGCAGATTGCTTGATGCCAGGAGTTCAAGACCAGCCTGGGCAACATGGCAAAAGCCCGTCTCTACTAAAGATACAAAAGACAATTAGCTGGACGTGGTGGCATGTGCCTATAGTCCCAGCTACTCAGGAGGCTGAGGTGGGAGAGTGGCTTGAGCCTGTGGGGGTGAAGGCTGCAGTGAGCCAAGATCACACCACTGCACTCTACCTGGACATTGGAGTAAGACCCTACTTCAGAAAAAAAAAAAATCCTGACTCAGCCCTGCCTCCACACACATACCAGCCTGGTTTGGCAGGTGAGGTAGAGAATACAGGGGAAGACTGTGTCCACAACCAGGTAGAAGCAGAGCAGAAAGAGGCAATAGTACGAGAGACTGGAGGGCCAGCTACAGCGGAGAGGGGGAGGGTGTCGTGGGATGGGAGGTAGGGGGTAAGTGACAGGCAACACCCAGGACACACAGGCACTTGGCAAATATCGTCAGTACTGTCTGGACTGTCCTAGTATCTTGCAGTCACACAGAGCAAGGATTCAGGCTATCACTATCTAGTGTTAAAGAAAATGAGCTTGCAGAAGGCTAGGAACTCAGGGACACTGAGATTACGTATCACATGGAGAGAAATACAACATAGCCCTTCCCAACAAGGAACTGCTGATTCTGATAGATTCCGTTTTATATCAAAGGATAGTTGGTATCAGCGAAGAACGGGCTGAAAGAAAACAGCATCATTCCCCATGTATTTAATCAGATGTTCAACTGTGCAGAGGGTTGGCAGGGCTGTGGCTGGCGCCCTCATGCCAGCTTCAAATCTGACACATTCCACGTCACAAGTGCCCCAGGAAGGAACACAGGGCCCTCGCTGTGTTTATTAGACTCTCTGCTCAGCCCCAGCCCCCTTTTCTCTTAATATCAGGAAAATTAAAGAGAAACTATGCAGCAGAAGTCAAAGCAATCATCTTCAAGAGACCCAAGCCAACACTTTTGGGGAGGTGGGGACTCACATTTTCATAGGCTCCTTCGTTCTAGTTCTCTCTTCTCCTTTTGTCCTTCCACATTCAATCTCTGCTTTTCCTCTCACACTTGCATCTTTTCCTTAATGATAAGGATCACACCCCACTCATGGGCAACATGGCCAGCCCCGTGGCAGGCACTGAGGTGACACTCTGCCTGGGACTTGCTGAAAGCAGACCAATGGCTCCCCTCTCACTGCAGAAAAGCCAGCTTGTGCCCAGGAAGCCAGAGAATGAAAATGGCAATTCACCATGATAACTAGGACTCAAGACAGAGCTATCAGAAAGCCTGGGAGGAAAGAGCCAGTGGTCCCTTCATCCTCCTCCTGTAGGGCGGTGAACGCTTCAGAGAAACATTTCATTTGAGACCAAGAAGTATGTCTGCTGTGCTTAGCAATATTCGTTCAGGATCTTCTAGAGCAAAATGTTGTCTCTGCTTCCTCTTTGACCTTCTCGCCTACAACTCTCCCCATGCTCCACTCCGGTCACACAGACTTCCTTGCTGTTCCAGGGATTTGCCAAGCATGACCCTTCTGCAGAGCTCTGTACCTCCTGTTCTATGTATCCAGAGACACTCTAGATGTCTCTGCAGCACCTTCTCTCCCTTCCCTCAGGTCTTCGCTCAAATATCACCTTCTCAGAGATCCTCCATGACAACACTACCAAAAATCACATATACCTCCAGTCACCCTCTCCACCCTTACCCGGCCTTATTTTCCTTTCCAGCACTTTCCCCACCAGACATATCTGATGTTTGTTTATTTTCTGTCTCTTCCATTAGTATGTAAAGTCTCAATATCAGGCACATGTCTGTTTTGTTTGCTGCAGAGACCTCAGTTCTCAGAAAAGAACTTGGTGCAAAGTAGATGCTCAATAAATAATATTGAATAAATGACCAAATGGTCCCTCAACTCTTGCACCACCAAATATTGTTTTATTATTAATTTTTCCCCAAAAAATCTTAAGAAATCCTTATGACATCACTGAAAGCCAGCCTAAGCTTCTGAGAAGCAGAAACTAACTGATGTAGCCCCACTAACTTATTATAATCCCAGCCATGGGTGCCTTTTAGTTGACCTTGTTAGCTTCATTCCAAGTAGAAGTGTAATTTACATTAGCCTCTCCAGCCCCCTACAACCCAGGGCACAGATGTGCCCTGTCTGGGAATCGCTGCTTCACGCCTTCAATAAGATCACTTCTTCCCACTAACAGAGAGAGCATCTACCCCCACGCACTGTGTGTATACACTTGTCTACACCCCCATCCAGATTCCCAGGCACCGCACAAGCACTAGACTCAAGAATATCCCATTTGATCACTCAATATCAAACAAATATTTTTCCCGCATCTACAAGATGTTGGTAATACAGCAATAAACAACAGAGCTGTGGAGCTTACATTGTAGAAACTAAATAATTAAATGTTAACTTGAATTAAAACTGACCTAGAAATGTGGAATATTCCAAGACATAATCTATGTTAAAATTTTTTATTTTCATAGTTCTGGAAATGGATAGTGGTGATGGCTTCACTATATTCTGAATGTACTTAATGCTACTAAATTGTACACAAAAATGGTTGAAATGGTAAATTTTATGTTATGTGCATTCAACCACACAAAAAATTTTTTTCGTTTTCTTTCCTGGGATATGCTTTAAACATGTGTTTTGTGGTTTAGCAATCTGCACCTTTTCGCTTACATTTCTTTGGTTAGGTAGAAAAGGCGTTTACACAAAGGGTATTAGGTAGCTCACAGAATTATCAGGAAGACTGGAGATACAGGCTTGAGGCTGTGTTTTGAGAAATAACATTCACAGAACTGCTCTATCACCACTACCACCAGGCACTGGATGCTACGGTTCTCAGTGTCGCTACTTAAACCAGGATCTTACTTTACTGCAACTGCTGCTGCCCTCAACACCAGCAGTAGCACTTCTGAACCAGGAATTTGACTTTTCAGCCACTGCCACTACAAAACATCCCCTCCACCATCTTCATCAGAAAATGGATTCTGTATGGCACTGGCATTCTTACATTGTCCACTTGCAAAGAGAAGTCTCAAGTCTCACACAAGCATCATGTCTGGTGGGTGGAGCCCAGATCACATGCCAGGGCATTAGCTGCAAGGGAGCCTAGGAACATGTTTTCAGATGAGCTCATAAGGCAGGACTTTCTCCAAATAGTGGAAGGCTTTTCAACAGGTGCCGTGCAGCCAGGAAACATGACAAGTGTCCCCTACAGATATGCTCTTATTTTGCTCTTTTCTTTTTTCCCTCCTAACCACATTTTCACTTCTCCAAAGCTTCACTTACACTCTACTTCCTCAGACTCCTATAGAGCAGCAGCTAGAATAGTTTGGAGCCTCCCCCAAATTTCTCTGTGTACAGATGCACAGTGGGGTGTCAGGCTCTCTGTGGGCCGGAAGAGAATCAGAACACAGAGCAGTTTCTCTGCAAGCCAAACTCCCCTGATGCTTAATCCCTAGACAAAATTTAGACACTTGAGGATGGACCGTAGGATGGAGTAGACAGACAGAGGCGGAGTGAGCCAGATAACAATTCTTACCCTGGAAAAATATTGTCAGCCTAGCAGATACTCATGAAGTCTTTTCAATTTATTTTATTTTATTTTATTTTATTTTTTGAGAAGGAGTCTTGCTCTCTCACCCAGGCTGGAGTGCAGTGGCATGATCTTGGCTCACTGTAACCTCTGCCTCCTGGGTTCAAGTGACTCTCTTGTCTCAGCCTCCCGAGTAGCTGGGACTACAGGCACGCACCACTGTGCCTGGCTAATTTTTGTAATTTTTGGTGGAGATGGGGTTTCACCATGTTGGCCAGGCTGGTCTCGAACTCCTGACCAGCGTGATCTGCCCACCTTGGCCTCCCAAAGTGCTGGGATTACAGGTGTGAGCCACTGCACCTGGCCAAAATCCTTTCAATTGATGTTAATTCATTGATTCAATATTTCACAGATGTTTATCAAGGACCTGCATTGTTCAATGGGCCAGGACCTGTTATAGGTGCTGGGGATTCAGTCATTGATAAAAGAGATGAAATTCACTGCCTTCATATACAGTCTAGTACATGAGGAGAAGTACTACTCAACCAACTTACCAACCAATTTACTGATGGAATGACCCATAGACAATCCAGTGTGGTGGTTCATGGCCTTCTTTCTACTGGTAGACGCATGGCAAATGACACAGTACCTCCAAAGGGGTGACAGTATAGTAGCACTAGTTACATGCCAGGCACTATGCTAAATGCTCTCCACACATGAACCCACTCGGTCCTCACCACAACTCTCTGAGGTAGGTTCTCTTACCATTCCCATCTACAGATGAGGAAACGGAGGTAAAGAAGGTAAAGTTGCTTGCCCAAGGCCACATAGCTAGTGACCAGCTGAGCCAGGAGTAAAACCCAGGCAGTGTGGCTTCAGTGTTCAGCTCTGCTACAGCACAGCTGGCAAATGTGGGGGATTATTGTGTCATTCCCTGAGAGTCAGCTATAACTAACTAATTTTCCCTACTACTCAGAAAGCAACTTTAAACCCACGCTAATTCAATTATTTTGTTAAAGACATAAATCTATGGAAAATGTTTACTCTTTTTGATCAGTAAAGAACTTGCTGCAACATACATTACATTGATCATGACAGGCTGGTTGGAGACTGATTTAAGGAAACTCAGGCAGGATGATTACTTCTGACCAGCTAGTGTTATTCAGTTCCAGGTGGGTTTGGGGCACCTCTGGAATGAATCAGATTGCCAAATAAAAATAGCTATTAGGTCAGGGTGGTGGCTCACGCCTGTGATACCAGCACTTTGGGAGGCCAAGGTGGGCAGATTGCCTGAGGTCGGGAATTCGAGACCAGTCTGGCCGACATGGTGAAACCCTGTCTCTACTAAAAGTACAAAAAAATTAGCCAGGCTTGGTGGATGAGCCTGTAATCCCAGCTACTCAGGATGCTGAGGCAGGGGAATTGCTTGAACCAGGGAGGTTGAGGTTGCAGTGAGCCAAGTTTGTGCCACTGCACTCCAGCCTGGGTAACAGAGCAAGACGTTGTCTCAAAAAATAAAACAAAATAAAATAAAATAAAATAAAATAAAATAAAAAGCTATTATTTATTTAGGGCTTATGATGTGCTGGACAATGATCTAAGCTCTTTAAACATATTAACTCTCCTGTCTGCTTCAAGGGCCCTTTTCCCAGCACAGAGCCCAGCCCAAACCCATGCCCTCTGAGAATGTCCCCAAGAGATCCAAGACGGTCCAGGCAAGAAAGTTGTGTTTACCCCAGTTTCTTGAAGGACCTGTCAGTCCAGCCCAGTCCTGCCTTGGCACTGAAGAAGCCAGTGCCAAGGTACACAGTTTCAGGGACCTCTTGGTGAGCTGAGATGGCCTCCAAGAAGGAGACAATTTCATCACCTCTCCCTGAAGCAATTTGCCCTTCCCCTCTCCACCTAGGAGGGCACTCTCTGATTCACTTAATGCTAGGCTGCTTCTGAACAGTGATCTGCTGTTCAGAACTGCTCCATCCTCTGTGACAAATCAAAGAACAGAACATCCTAGAGACAAAGCCGACAGGCATACCTTCTTCTGACTTGACAGCTTTCATGTCTGTGTCAGCCTGCCTTATTCTATTAAGGAATCATCGCAGCTCCAGCTTTCCTTCTAAATAACACAGTAAACATTCAGCCATGATTCAAGCCAGATATTTGCTGCTGCCCAAACTGCACCTTACCCAGGTTCTCTTGTGGTCCCTGAGTCATTATCCACACAACAAGCCAGGTGCCAGCTCCACCTAGCAAGGCCTCCCTCCCCTGGCTTCTTGCCAAGGCTGCTCTTAGCCTGGGTTAATTAGCCCCCTCCACCCCCGCCCCACCCTCTGCTCTGCCTCCCACTCAAGCAGGCTGGAATTGAGAGAGTTCAAGAGCTGTGAAAAATGAGCAAGGCTTGGAAAACAGGAAAAATGCAAACTGGAAGCCCTTCACGCCAATTTTAGGGCAGCCCCTGTTGGGAGAGCAATAAAGAAATAGCAATTTATGCAATTTGGAAGCAAATGGCCCTTTCATCTGGAGTGGCTGTTTAATGAAAAGCACACTCTGCTGCAGAGGGGGAGTGGGCTCCAGCTAGAAGTGCACGCCTTCCTGCAGCAGAGGAAAGGCTGCCTTGCTGAGCGGCCACTCGCTGCTGCTCCTAAAGCAGTTGGAGGCGGGGTGACTGAGCAGAGAATCGCCTGGTGGATGCGAAATTTCATTTTAGGCTTTTGTGTCTTGTGAATGTTCTCTTCCAGGGGGTCTACCCTGCGCTAAGGTACAGGAGGCAGGCCGCTGGCCGGAGCACCAGTCATGCTGGACTGTGTGACGGAGAAAGAAGGGCAGTAAGAGACAGCAATAGCAGCAGCACTCCATCGCTGGAATAGTCTCCAGGGCTAAAACTGGAGATTTGCTGTCATCAGAAAAACACCACCTTTGTCAACTAACCACATGAGCCAACTCCTCCTCTCCGCCACAGCATGAGGTCGATGGTTTGGAACCAGCTAGGCCACTCCTATCCAAGTGTGGTTCGGAGACTGCGTGGGCATTGGGATTACCTGGAGTTTGGTAGAGATGCAGACTGTGAGGTCCCACCACCCAGGAGCTACTGAATCCAAATCTGCATTGGCCCACCATGCCCTGGTGACTCTCCTGCACTCATTCCCCGAGTGGAGCTGTTCTAGGCCTTCCTTTTGGTTGTGAGGAGAGACATGAGGGGGACGAGATGAGCCCCGAAGGCACAGGCTCTTTCTTGGGTGAGCTTGTGAGTAGACACAGGGAAAGTGGCCTGTGAGTAACATGGCAGCTCTTCCTGCTTGCAGGAAACTTTCAGCACTGAGTCACCATCATCTCCCTCCTAAATTCTACAGCCCCTCCTCTCTCCTGCCAGGTGAGAAACACCAGGGGGCAATGACCTCAGTCCTTTACGTATGCAGAACTGTTTATTTCCTTTTGCCTGTAGGAAATCATGTCCATCAAGTATTTCTGGAGCTTCTGACTACATCAGAGTGAGAGGGGCTCAGCCCCTTGGGAGGAGCTCTGCCTGTTCAAGACCCTCACCCCCACCCTCTTGTCTGGCCCAGGCCTTATTCTCAGCTATCTGGGGCTAGCAGGCAGGTTGGCCTTCACCACTGAGGTCCCTGGTAAACTTCTACAGATAAACCCCATTTAATTTTTTTTCATGTTACCTGCCCCTCGCCCGCCACCGCAAGATGCCAGGAGCAAAGAAAGTTTATATTACAAAATTTATTTGAAAGAAAACCTCCTAAGCATTTTCTTAACCTTGTAAATATTTCAAGAATGGCTGTGTTGTCAAGAGTGTGAAGAATGTCTCCTTGGACAACCGTCAGCATCACGGAAAAAAGAAATCAATCTCTGATGGGGGGAGTGTGAAAAACAGTGTATGAAGGAAAAGCAGGGCTTTTCTTTTCATAATAAACAACGCTGGCATGCACATGTTTTCTCATGTTGTATTAGAACATGCTCTGGCCCCGCCCCTTCTGCCCCCCATCTGCCCTTCTCTTTTTGCTTCAAGAAGGCCTTTAAGATAGGAACGTTCATTTATTTGAGCAAAGATGTGTCAAAATTGGTTTTAAAAAACTGCGGATGAGAAAGCTACGTGAACGTGATCTTTGAGCCAGCTAATTACTCACAAACTGGGGCCATTTTCAAGTATTAACAGAGTTTGACAAAACATCAAGTATGATATTGAGGACCTTATTATGTGTGTGCTGTATTCCCAAGCCCAGCACAGTTCCTGCCACATTGTAGGCACTTGGAAAGTGTCTGTGGCTGAAGGAGTGAAGGAATCAGAAGAACAGAGGGCCAGATAGCAGGCAGTGCCTCTCAGAGTGCCTCACTGCTCACCTCCACAGGGTCATGTCAAGCACCCACAGACCCTGAATATTTACATATAAATTGAGGATGAAAACGGAACAATAAAGATTTGGGGGAGAGTGAACCCTAACAATCCTCAGGCCTCCTAGTCTGTAGAACCCTACCATAAGTATCCTTTCCTATTGCTTGGGGACCCTGTCTTAGGCTGAATTCTGTTAACAGCAGAACTGGAGACAGGGATTCTCATGCAAGTGATTTATCAAAGAGTGCTCCCAGGACAATGGGAGGGAGGACAGTAGGATAAGGGAGGGGAAAACTAGCAAGGAGAGAGCTCAGGGAGTGAAACTACACCACCAGGTTGGGCCCACCTTGAGGCAGGGGCCCATCAGTCTCAGTCATTGAGTCATTGACAGGATGTGAAAGGAGCAGGGTGAGGAGACAGGTTGGAAGTGAAGTTATATCAGAGTTGTATCAGCCCTAAAAGGGATTGGGCAGTGCACCAGAAGCATCTACCACATTCCCGAGGTTTACTTCAAGATGCAATTGGGCCTGCCTGTCAAGCCTTTGCAATAAACATGTAAGTTGACTTTTGTGGATGCATATAATTTAGGAGACATTTTAACAACCCTCCATCCTGACCCCCTCTTCCTTACTCTATTTACATGCTACATAGTTCATCCATCTTTATGTTAATTAACAGCTTATTTATTATCTCTGTTTCCATACACTAGAATGGGAGCTCCATGAGGGCAGGCATTTGTCATGCTTTTGACTGATGTATCCCAAGGATAGTGCCTGACATGTAGAAAGTACTGGGTAAATATTTGTTGAATGATAGAGTATTCTGACAAACATATTCTGCCTGGTTGTGGTTTAGGGATTTTTGTAATGATTCTTTGGGTCCAAGCAATCAACTTCTGACCTGCATGAATAAGCAGGGAACTCTAACATACTGGAAGAAGGATTAGAGAGCCCTGTGATTCTCAGATTTTAGCGCATTTAAGAATCACCTGGCCGGGCGCAGTGGCTCATGCCTGTAATCCCAGCTCTCAGGGAGGCAGAGGCAGGAGAATAGCTTGAGCCCAGGAGTTCAAGACCTGCCTGGGCAATATAGTGAGACCCCATTCTCCACAAAAAGGAAGAAAAAAAAAAGACAAAAAAAAAAAGCATAAGAATCACTGGGGATCTTGTTAAAAATGTGATTATTGGTTCCCCAACCCAGAAATTCTGATTCTGTGGTTCTGATGGAGCCCAAGAATATGTATTTTACAAAAGCATAACTATTGATTTTGATGTAGGTGACCTGAGCACACATTTTGAAAAACACTGGTAGAGTCTGAGACAGTGGGTCAGTTATAAATAGCTAACCTAGCCCACCCAGCTGATCAGCCACAGAGCTGGGGCTAGAACTGGCTCTTCCCAGTTCAGTGCAGCATGTTTTCCACTCACAGTCTTTCTTAAGATATGTTTATAAGCTTTGCCCATATGTTGGTTACCATGGGAACATAAAAGCCTGCTGAAATCCTACAACTGTAGTTGGGCTTTGAGGCATAGGTTAATAGCTATCTTTAGCAAAATTTGGCATCACAGTTTATTATGGCTTGTATTGCCCCTATTTTCCTGTAGATTCTTTTAAAATTGTAAATGTGCTTTTGTGGTATGCCAATGTCATAATCGTTTGTCAGGAAGGAATCCAGTATGACCGAGGAACTGGGGCAAAGATGCACGAATTGATTTGGGGGTTGTACTAAAAAGACATGGGGAAGTTGTATGGAAAACTTTGGAATGAAGTGGTGTGATTTAATGCATGGTGAAGAGCTTTGGGGCAGGAATACATTCACTGATTAGGAGTCAGTAAGCTAAAAAAAAAAAAAAAAGCCATGAGGAGGAATTTCTCTGGGCCTAAATGAATGAATGAATGAGGGTTGGCTTAAAGATATTGCAATGAAGCAAATTTCATTCATAATAAATCTTCTGGTTGAGAGCACTGACCATCCTTAAAAAGTGTGTGCTGGAGGTGGGGGTTAGATCCCAAAGGAGGTGTTCAGTGGACAAAGATGGTTGATAAGCTGTCTCCTAAGAACAAATCCTTAAAGTAAGCACTGTATTACTTGTGTATGACACTTACAGTGTGCCAGGCCCTGATTTAAGTTTTATATATTATCTCATTTGACTTCATAACAATACTCTAAGGTAATAATTATTTTTTAAATTTGAGACTGGGTCTCACTGTGTCACCCAGGCTGGATGGGTGTAGTGGTGCAATCATAGCTCACTGCAGCCTCTGACTCCTGGGCTCATGTGAACCTCCTGCCTCAGCCTCCTGAGTAGTACAGTAGATACTATTATCTTCATTTTACAGATAAGGAACCAAAGAAGTTCCATCAGTTGTCTAAATTCATACAGTATTTGAGCTAGGATTTGATCCAAGCAATCTGGGCCCAGAACCTTTGCTTTTAACCAACCACTACTCTCTAGTGCATCTGAAATGTAACAGATGGGACTTTGTCTTCCGGAGCATTGACAGCAGGGTTGAAGAACCATTTAATAAAGACAGCTGGGACAAAACGGAATTTCTTCGCATGTTGGTAGGGGGAAGGCATCAGGAAGGGGAGAAGCAGCACTGAAAATGGTCTTGGAAGATGCATTTCAAGTCATTTCTCTGGAGTTATATGACCTAGATTCTCTCTTCCTTGCCTCTTCAACCTATACAGAAAGTGTACCATATTCATTATTGCATTTGTCAAGTGGATACTTTTCTGGGGGAGGAGCTCAAAGAGGAGGAAGAGGGGACAGTTGACATCAGTTCCATAGAGGACAGGAGGCACTGGGTTGAAGAGCACAGCGAGTCTCTCTTGACCATTGTCTTGAGTTGTGTGCCCTGACCCAGGATTCAGTAAATGAGGGGCCCAAGGAGAGAAGAGCAGTAGGACTGGGGAGGAACGTGGTCTAGATCCCAAATGCTTCCAGGCTGTGGCTGGGAAGCTGTAGGAGAAACCCCGTTGCCTTGGCAATAGAGGCTGCCCAGAGAAAAAGAGAGCCTGAGAGACTGGCCTGGGGGAGGAAGCCTCCAGAGGCTGGAAACAAAAACCAGAGCTGGTGGCAAAAGTTTGCACTAAACCTTAAACCAGAGAACTTTCTTTTCATGTATATGCCATCAGAGACAGGCCCTGTGAGTGGGGATTTTTCTGGAATCCATCTTTTTTTTTTTTCCAGAAAAATTTAACAGGTTTATTTATAATTATTATAAAGTTGAACCGCTGAAACTTGTTCACTGAAAGATTTTAACTTGCATTAATGCTTTACGTCTCCGCATTTATATTAAAAATTCACACACAAATGAAAATGGAAAAACTGCCAATACCTGATTTCTGTCCCCTATTTTTCCACTCTCAATCATATACTTAGGTACCTTTTGACCCCATGGAAAAAAAATATCTAACGTTCAGAACTACCAATAACAGGAAGAAGAGAATTTTTTTTTTTTTTAAGAATGAAATGTTTCCCGTCATAGTGGATTCTTAAGCACGTTCTCCACGTATGCGGCCTGCTAGCTGGATGTCTTTTGGCATAGTTGTTACACGTTTGGCATGGATAGCACACAGGTTGGTGTCTTCAAAAAGGCCAACCAGATAGGCCTCACTTGCCTCCTGCAAAGCACCGATAGCTGCGCTCTGGAAGCGCAGATCTGTTTTAAAGTCCTGAGCAATTTCTTGCACCAGACGCTGGAAGGGAAGTTTGCGAATCAGAAGTTCAGTCGACTTCTGATTACGTCTAATTTCACGGAGCGCCACAGTACCAGGCCTGTAACGATGAGGTTTCTTCACCCCTCCAGTAGAGGGCGCACTCTTGCGAGCGGCTTTTGTAGCCAGTTGCTTCCTGGGTGCTTTACCACCGGTCGATTTGCGGGCAGTCTGCTTTGTACGAGCCATGGTACAGAGACCTCCTTACTTACCCCCCTTCTCTTTCGGCTGGAGCTTGGCGAGCGAGAGGCGGCGCTGGCGTTGGAGAGCGACGGCGGCGCGGCGGCGGCAGCGAACACCTGGAATCCATCTTAAATGCAAAGAAGCTAGAGGTGGAAGGGAAAGAGGACGTCTTGAAAGAGAAGCTGGTCTCAGTGTGGTGCGTAGCTCCTCCCTGATCCTACATCCTCTGTCCCTCTTTTCCTCCTCCTTCTCCTCTTCCTCCTCTTCTTTCTCTAGTTCCGCTACTTCCTGTCTTCCTCCTCTGTGGTCAGCTAAGGTGTGAGGAGAGCAAATGAGATAGAAATATACAGAAAGGTTTGTAGACTTAACCCTTCACCCAGGAAGTGTATTTACACTCTAAATAAAGTGCAGCTTGTTAGCCCTAAAGAATTTCTAATGATGAATTTCAAACAGGTGACTGTGGGTGTACAGGGCTGGAGGAAGCCAGGCAGTAATAGTGGATATTTGTGAATGAGACCTCTACTGTTGTTCCTTTCTTATGCAGGAAACCCTATGCAACACACACACACACACACCCACACCATCCTCTTCACATGCACACCTGCGCTACAGTTGGGTTATACTCTGGGGAAGGCTGCCCAAAGACTCTGCAGTCTGGAAGAGGAGGAGAGTTAGCCAGGTGAAGTAGGTGCTCCAGGAATAATGCCTTGGACCTGGTAAAGCTAGTGGGGAAGGAGCCACAGCTGCTGAAGCAGTAACATGAGCATCTCATCAAGTAACCCTATAGGATCCCTCTTATATAAGCCTTTGCTAAGTACCAGTACTTTAGTGTGGTCTGATACCAGGATTCAATGTACCAGCATCAGTATATCCTTGGAAGACTGGCTCAATGTAGCCAATGCTCTCCACCTCCCAGCCGCTCTCTCCCAGAGCCTACCAATGTTCAAAGTCTCATGTGACTGTGGCCTCTTTTGTGCCCACAGGCTAGCAAGGTCTGGGGATATTTGAGTTATAGAGCAAAAATAAAAAAAAAATATGTTTTTGCCTTATTATCTGCAATTCAAAGCATGTTCCCTGATCTTTTTCAGTCCGTGCATATCTAATGAGTGACACAAACACAGCTTGGTGAGTAGTCCCCTCCCTGTCCCTCAGCCCTCACATGTGTATTCACTGATATGACCCCTTCTGCCCCAGGAGCCTCATAGCCCGGCCTGCCCCATTCCATGCATCATCATTACAGTTCATTACTTAAAACCATCTACAATTTAATGGTGAGTAGGCAACAGAGATCCATACAACGGCTGTATTTTGGGTACAAATAGTATGGTTGATTTTTTTTTTCCAAGTTCTCAGTTTATTTTTGAAGAGAGAGATTTTCTCACGCAGCATGACATTGAGGGTTTGGAAAGGTTTCTGGTCTGGGAAATCCATGACTGTAATAAAAGGGTTTATCAAAGCTGTTTGTTTCTGAAGCAGGGCGTCACACACTGTTGTGAACAGTGCTGCCGTGGGTCCTAGGAGGGTTAGGCTCGGAGGGCAGGTGAAACCACCTGATGCCAGACAAGAGCCAGAGATACTCAAGAATCAGAGCTGTGGCTGGGGACGCTCAGGAGAGACTCCAAGATAGGAATCAAGCAAGGGGCCACCCCCAGGTTCCCAGGAACTCCCTCAGAGGATGACGCAGGGTTGTGACAAGGAAGTCAAGAGTGGGAGGTTGGCACATCCTGCCAAAGAGCTCCAGCTGCTCCAGTCCCACAAACGTGTTTTGCTTTGCCCTTTGATTACCGACCTGCCAGCCCTCACGTGGCTCTGCACTGAGACCTCTGGGCTCTGTGGATGCCTGGTTTCTGTTACTTCATTTCTCACATTCTAAAGAAGTGTGACCTCTTCTGCAGAAGTTAGGGACTCAAGTCAATGGTTCATGGGAAATTGCTCAGACAGAAAGCCTGAGCTGATATTTGATGAATGCAAATGAGTCTGACAGTGCCGGTTGTTCAACATTTTGACTATCATCCCGTGACCCTTGAATCACATTCAGCCCAGAGAGAAGCTCATACTGTGAGAGGCCAGATAAGGGACCAGTCACACGTGAATGGCACCCTCTAAATTCTTTCCAGGGCCACTCTGCTTACGGCTGGTGTCATCATCACCTGCATTATTTCTGTTGTTATTTTCTCTCTCTCTGTCTCCCCCTTCCTCGACTATACTATTGAATACACAGTAAATTAAGTGTGCTTTTATGAGTCTTGATCTTTGTCTTCCTCTGCAAGTCTAGGTCTGGGCCTCCCGCTCATTCTTGGCTCAGCTCAGGGCCCTGCATGCCTGCCCCTCACCCACCTTAGTCCTCAGCACTGTCAACATGAAGTGTGACACCCTGTTTTGGAAACAGTGCTGGAAGCAACCTCCTCAGGCTTTGTGGTTCTGCAGCATCTGGGCCCAGCCAAGGACTCTCTCACCCATTCACCCAAACAACAGATGCTTTTGTGAACACTGTGTTGCCATCCATCACTAATACATTTTGGTTACAAGAAGGGTTGCTGGATTTAGCAAATAAAAATACAGGACACCCTGTTAAATTTCAATTTCAGATGAGTAATGAAAAAAATTTTACTATATGTCCCATGCAATATTTGGAACATACATGTAATAAAAATTAGTTATTGTTTCTTTGAATTTCAAATTTGACTGGGTGTCCTGTGTTTTATTTGGCAAACCGAGTGACAAGTCATACAACAATAACAATAAGGAACTAGAACTTAACTGATGTAGACACCTGAGATATCTACAGGCTGGACTGGCTGCAGCACGCCTAACACTGGGGCTAAATGATGTCACCAAGAACAGGAAATCCTCTTTCTCTACCTTCTAGGTCAGGCTCCGTGAGTTGGCTCCACTCTTAGATAAAGTTCTGTCCTTGTGGTGGCAAGATAGTTGCAGTTTTCCAGTCTCCTGTTCTAAGATTCTGAGCTGGTAAAAAATGAAAAGTTGTTTGTCCAAAGGCTCCCACAAAACTTTTAAGATTCATTCTAGGCCAGGGGCGCAAGGGCTCACACCTGTAATCCCAGCACTTTGGGAGGCCAAGGCAAGAGGATCACCTGAGGCCAGGAGTTCAAGACCAGCCTGACTAACATAGGGAGACCCCCCCCCCAGCCCCCAGCCCTGGTCTCTACAAAATATTTTTAAAAATAAATTAGCCAGGTGTGGAGGTGCACACCAATGGTCCCAGCTACTTGGGAGGCTAAGGTGGGAGGATTGCTGGAGCTGAGAGATCAAGGCTGCAGTGAGCTGAGATCATGCCACTGCACTCTAGCCTGGGCGACAGAGTGAGACCCTGTTTCAAAAAAATGAAAGGATTCACTCCAGTTAGATCAGCTTAGGTCACCTTTCCACCACTTGGGTTTGGGTTCCACAAACCCAAGCTTTGTGGCCAAGGAAATGAAATCCCCTGATTGGCTTAGGCTATTGCCAAAGAATGGGAAAGGGACGCTTGGGAGGCCAACAATACCTATTCACTACTCACACCAAATTAGCATATGGGTGGGCAATGCTCTTTGGCTTCTACAGCAGCTTACAAAGCCCCAGAGAGAGGAAATGTAGAGGTCAGCGTAAGGCAGTGTGGGAGGCAAGCCTGCCCCTTTCAAACAGTCCAGAATGTGCCATTAAATTGCTGTCCTGGATACTTCTCACGAAGTGCCTCATTTGTAGCAATATGTGAGATTGTTTATGAGTGTGGCTGAATCTCAGAAGTGCAACTTTATTATCAGAAACACCACTAATAGGAAAGGTTTTCAGGATGTCGAATGACTCAGGCGCATATGATCTACTAGATGGCTTTTCTGTGTATCTGTTTGCAAGGGTGATTGGCTTAGAATATTGTGAATGTTTAACCTGAATTTATTTACATCGTAAGGGATTGCCTCAGCTTTGGTAAGTATTTTTTAATAATACTGTTTAAAGAATTGCTTCTTTTAAAATCAAGTATAGAAAACTAGGGATTGCTACAATCCTACAAAGATTGTATGAGCAGAACTAAATGGGGAAATGAACCATTAATCAGTGGCCTAATTAATGTTTTACTTTATATGAAAAAAAGTTTAAAGGCTAAAGTCCTAAGAAATAAGATAGAAGCTTTTTCTCTCTCATGTAAAAGAAGTCTGGAGGGAAGTAGCCCAGAGCTGATGGAGTGTCTTCACAGTCATCAGGAACCCAGCCTTCTAACTGCCCTTTCATTCTTGGTGTATTTTACCTCATGGTCCATGATAGCTGCTTGAGCTCCAGCCATCATATCTGCATTATAGCCAATAGGAAGGAAGAAGGGGTCAAAGAGCATGCTCATGCCCTTCAAGGACATTTTCTTAAATTTATACATAACATATTATATTTCATTGGCCAGAACTTAATCACATGGCCACATATGTCAGCAAAAAATCAGGGGAAAGTAATTTTTATTACAGGTGGCCTTTTGCCCAGTTGAAAACTGGGAGTTCTATCAGTAAGAAAGAAAGAATGGATATTAGGTGCAAGTAGGAATCTTGTAGCCACGGACAACTGGAAAACTTTTAATAATATAATGACAGTGAAACATTGGAATGTTTTCATTTTATTTTTATTTTTTAATTTTATTTATTTTTCATTATACTTTAAGTTCTTGGGTACATGTGCACAACGTGCAGGTTTGTTACATATGTATACATGTGCCATGTTGGTGTGCTGCACCCATTAGCTCGTCATTTACATTAGATATATCTCCTAATGCTATCCCTCCCCCCTCACCCCACCCCATGACAGGCCCCAGTGTGTGATGTCCCCTTTCCTGTGTCCATGTGTTCTCATTCTTCAATTCCCACCTATGAGTGAGAACACGTGGTGTTTGGTTTTTTGTCCTTGCGATAGTTTGCTGAGAATGATGGTTTCCAGCTTCATCCATGTCCCTACAAAGGACATGAACTCATCATTTTTTATGGCTGCATAGTATTCCATGGTGTATATGTGCCACATTTTCTTAATCCAGTCTATCATTGTTGGACATTTGGGTTGGTTCCAGGTCTTTGCTGTTGTGAATAGTGCCGCAATAAACATACATGTGCATGTGTCTTTATAGCAGCATAATTTATAATCCTTTGGGTATATACCCAGTAATGGGATGGCTGGGTCAAATGGTATTTCTAGTTCCAGATCCCCGAGGAATCACCACACTGTCTTCCACAATGGTTGAACCAGTTTACCGTCCCACCAACAGTGTAAAAGTGTTCCTGTTTCTCCACATCCTCTCCAGCACCTGTTGTTTCCTGACTTTTTAATGATCGCCATTCTAACTGGTGTGAGATGGTATCTCATTGTGGTTTTGATTTGCATTTCTCTGATGGCCAGTGATGATGAGCATTTTTTCATGTGTCTGCTGGCTGCATAAATGTCTTTTGAGAAGTGTCTATTCATTTCCTTCACCCACGTTTTGATGGGGTTGTTTGTTTTATTCTTGTAAATTTGTTTGAGTTCTTTGTAGAGTCTGGATATTAGCCCTTTGTCAGATGAGTAGATTGCAAAAATTTTCTCCCAATCTGTAGGTTGCCTGTTCACTCTGATGGTAGTTTCTTTTGCTGTGCAGAAGCTCTTTAGTTTAGTTAGATCCCATTTGTCAATTTTGGCTTTTGTTGCCATTGCTTTTGGTGTTTTAGACATGAAGTCCTTGCCCATGCCTATGTCCTGAATGGTATTGCCTAGGTTTTCTTCTAGGGTTTTTATGGTTTTAGGTCTAAC
Organism: Nomascus leucogenys; assembly: GCF_006542625.1. Taxonomy (NCBI): domain Eukaryota; kingdom Metazoa; phylum Chordata; class Mammalia; order Primates; family Hylobatidae; genus Nomascus; species Nomascus leucogenys. The sequence goes on along the minus strand of NC_044396.1, from coordinate 52,551,127 downwards.
ATTTAAGTCTTTAATCCATCTTGAATTAATTTGTGTATAAGGTGTAAGGAAGGGATCCAGTTTCAGCTTTCTACATATGGCTAGCCAGTTTTCCCAGCACCATTTGTTAAACAGGGAATCCTTTCCCCATTTCTTCTTTTTGTCAGGTTTGTCAAAGATCAGATAGTTGTAGATGTGTGGTATTACTTCTGAGGGCTCTGTTCTGTTCCATTGGTCTATATCTCTGTTTTGGTGCCAGTACCATGCTGTTTTGGTTACTGTAGCCTTGTAGTATAGTTTGAAGTCAGGTAGCGTGATGCCTCCAGCTTTGTTCTTTTGGCTTAGAATTGACTTGGCAATGCAGGCTCTTTTTTGATTCCATATGAACTTTAAAGTAGTTTTTTCCAATTCTGTGAAGAAAGTCATTGGTAGCTCGATGGGGATGGCATTGAATCTATAAATTACCTTGGGCAGTATGGCCATTTTCACGATATTGTTTCTTCCTATCCATGAGCATGGAATGTTCTTCTATTTGTATCCTCTTTTATTTCACTGAGCCATGGTTTGTAGTTCTCCTTGAAGAGGTCCTTCACATCCCTTGTAAGTTGGATTCCTAGGTATTTTATTCTCTCTGAAGCAATTGTGAATGGGAGTTCACTCATGATTTGGCTCTCTGTTTGTCTGTTATTGGTGTATAAGAATGTTTGTGATTTTTGCACATTGATTTTGTATCCTGAGACTTTGCTGAAGTTGCTTATCAGCTTAAGGAGATTTTGGGCTGAGACGATGGGGTTTTCTAGATATCCAATCATGTCATCTGCAAACAGGGACAATTTGACTTCCTCTTTTCCTAATTGAATACCCTTTATCTCCTTCTCCTGCCTGATTGCCCTGGCCAGAACTTCCAACACTATGTTGAATAGGAGTGGTGAGAGAGGGCATCCCTGTCTTGTGCCAGTTTTCAAATGGAATGCTTCCAGTTTTTGCCCATTCAGTATGATATTGGCTGTGGGTTTGTCATAAATAGTTCTTATTATTTTGAGATACATCCCATCAATACCTAATTTATTGAGAGTTTTTAGCATGAAGTGTTGTTGAATTTTGTCAAAGGCCTTTTCTGCATCTATTGAGATAATCATGTGGTTTTTGTCTTTAGTTCTGTTTATATGCTGGATTACATTTATCGATTTGCGTATGTTGAGCCAGCCTTGCATCCCAGGGATGAAGGCCACTTGATCATTGTGGATAAGCTTTTTGATGTGCTGCTGGATTCGGTTTGCCAGTATTTTATTGAGGATTTTTGCATCGATGTTCATCAGGGATATTGGTCTAAAATTCTCTTTTTTGGTTGTGTCTCTGCCAGGCTTTGGTATCAGGATGATGCTGGCCTCATAAAATGAGTTAGGGAGGATTCCCTCTTTTTCTATTGATTGGAATAGTTTCAGAAGGAATGGTACCAGCTCCTCCTTGTACCTCTGGTAGAATTCAGCTGTGAATCTGTCTGGTCCTGGACTTGTTTTGGTTGGTCAGCTATTAATTATTGCCTCAATTTCAGAGCCTGTTATTGGTCTATTCAGAGATTCAACTTCTTCTTGGTTTAGTCTTGGGAGAGTGTATGTGTTGAGGAATTTATCCATTTCTTCTAGATTTTCTAGTTTATTTGCATAGAGGTGTTTATAGTATTCTCTGATGGTAGTTTGTATTTCTGTGGGATTGGTGGTGATATCCCCTTTATCATTTTTTATTGTGTCTATTTGATTCTTCTCTCTTTTCTTCTTTGTTAGTCTTGCTAGCAGTCTATGAATTTTGTTGATCTTTTCAAAAAACCAGCTCCTGGATTCATTGATTTTTTGAAGGGTTTTTGTGTCTCTATCTCCTTCAGTTCTGCTCTGATCTTAGTTATTTCTTGCCTTCTCCTAGCTTTTGAGTGTGTTTGCTCTTGCTTCTCTAGTTCTTTTAATTGTGATGTTAGAGTGTCAATTTTAGATCTTTCCTGCTTTCTCTTGTGGGTATTTAGTGCTATAAATTTCCCTCTACACACTGTTTTAAGTATGTCCCAGAGATTCTGGTATGTTGTGTCTTTGTTCTCATTGGTTTCAAAGAACATCTTTATTTCTGCCTTCATTTCATTATGTACCCAGTAGTCATTCAGCAGCAGGTTGTTCAGTTTCCATGGAGTTGAGTGGTTTTGAGTGAGTTTCTTAATCCTGAGTTCTAGTTTGATTGCACTGTGGTCTGAGAGACAGTTTGTTATAATTTCTGTTCTTTTACATTTGCTGAGGAGTGCTTTACTTCCAACTGTGGTCAGTTTTGGAGTAAATATGGTGTGGTGCTGAGAAGAATGTATATTCTGTTGATTTGGGGTGGAGAGTTCTGTAGATGTCTATTAGGTCTGCTTGGTGCAGAGCTGAGTTCAACTCCTGGATATCCTTGTTAACTTTCTGTCTTGTTGATCTGTCTAATGTTGATAGTGGGGTGTTAAAGTCTTCCATTGTTATTGTGTGGGAGTCTAAGTCTCTTCGTAGGTCTCTAAGGACTTGCTTTATGAATCTGGGTGCTCCTGTATTGGGTGCATATATATTTAAGATAGCTCTTCTTGTTGAACTGATGCCTTTACCATTATGTAACGGCCTTCTTTGTCTCTTTTGATCTTTGTTAGTTTAAAGTCTGTTTTATCAGAGACCAGGATTGCAACCCCTGCCTTTTTTTGTTTTCCATTTGCTTGGTAGATCTTTCTCCATCCCCTTCTTTTGAGTCTATGTGTGTCTCTGCACATGAGATGGGTTTCCTGAATACAGCACACTGATGGGTCTCGACTCTTTATCCAATTTGCCAGTCTGTATGTTTTAATTGAAGCATTTAGCCCATTTACATTTAAGGTTAATATTGGTATGTGTGAATTTGATCCTGTCATTATGATGTTAGCTGGTTATTTTGCTCGTTAGTTGATGCAGTTTCTTCCTAGCCTCGATGGTCTTTACAATTTGGCATGTTTTTGCGGTGGCTGGTACCAGTTGTTCCTTTCCATGTTTAGTGCTTCCTTCAGGATCTCTTTTAGGGCAGGGCTGGTGGTGACAAAATCTCTCAGCATTTGCTTGTCTGTAAAGTATTTTATTTGTCCTTCACTTATGAAGCTTAGTTTAGCTGGATATGAAATTCTGGGTTGAAAATTCTTTTCTTTAAGAATGTTGAATATTGGCCCCCAATCTATTCTGGCTTGTAGAGTTTCTGCTGAGAGATCAGCTGTTAGTCTGATGGGCTTCCCTTTGTGGGTAACCTGACCTTTCTCTCTGGCTGTGCTTAACATTTTTTCCTTCATTTCAACTTTGGTGAATCTGACAATTGTGTGTCTTGGAGTTGCTCTTCTCAAGGAATATCTTTGTGGCATTCTCTGTATTTCCTGAATTTGAATGTTGGCCTGCCTTGCTGGGTTGGGGAAGTTCTCCTGAAAAATATCCTGCAGAGTGTTTTCCAACTTGGTTCCATTCTCCCCGTCACTTTCAGGTACACCAATGAGACATAGGTTTGGTCTTTTCACATAGTCCCATATTTCTTGGAGGTTTTGTTTAGTTCTTTTTATTCTTTTTTCTCTAAACTTCTCTTCTCACTTCATTTCATTCGTTTGATCTTCCGTCACTAATACCCTTTCTTCCAGTTGATCAAATCGGCTACTGAAGCTTGTGTATTTGTCATGTAGTTCTCGTGTCATGGTTTTCAGCTCCATCAGGTCCTTTAAGGACTTCTCTGCATTGGTTATTCTAGTTAGCCATTCGTCTAATCTTTTTTCAAGGTTTTTAACTTCTTTGCATTGGGTTCGAACTTCCTCCTTTAGCTTGGAGAAGTTTGATCTTCTGAAGCCTTCTTCTCTCAACTCGTCAAAGTCATTCTCCGTCCAGCTTTGTTCTGTTGCTGGTGAGGAGTTGCATTCCTTTGGAGGAGGAGAGACGCTCTGACTTTTAGAATTTTCAGTTTTTCTGCTCTGTTTTTTCCCCATCTTTGTGGTTTTATCTACCTTTGGTCTTTGATGATGGTGATGTACAGATGGGGTTTTGGTGTGGATGTCCTTTCTGTTTGTTAGTTTTCCTTCTAACAGTCAGGACCCTCAGCTGCAGGTTTGTTGGAGTTTGCTGGAGGTCCACTCCAGACCCTGTTTTCCTGGGTATCAGCAGCGGAGGCTGCAGAACAGCGAATATTGGTGAACAGCAAATGTTGCTGCCTGATCGTTCCCCTGTAAGTTTCATCTCAGAGTGGTACCCGGCCGTGTGAGGTGTCAGTCTGTCCCTACTAGGGGGTGCCTCCCAGTTAGGCTACTCGGGGGTCAGAGACCCACTTGACAAGGCAGTCTGTCCGTTCTCAGATCTCAAGCTGCGTGCTGGGAGAACCACTACTCTCTTCCAAGCTGTCAGACAGGGACATTTAAGTCTGCAGAGGTTTTGGCTGCCTTTTGTTTGGCTATGCCCTGCCCCCAGAGGTGGAGTCTACAGAGGCAGGCAGGCAGGCCTCCTTGAGCTGCGGTGGGCTCCACCCAGTTCAAGCTTCCAAGCTGCTTTGTTTACCTACTCAAGCCTCAGCAATGGTGGGCGCCCCTCCCCCAACCTCGCTGCCACATTGCAGTTCGATCTCAGACTGCTGTGCTAGCAATCAGTGAGGCTCCGTGGGCGTAGGACCCTCCAAGCCAGGTGCAGGATATAATCTCCTGGTGTGCTGTTTGCTAAGACCGTCAGAAAAGCGCAGTATTAGGGTGGGAGTGACCCGATTTTCCAGGTGCCGTTTGTCCCCTGTTCCCTTGGCTAGGAAAGGGTATTCCCTGACCCTTTGCGCTTCCCAGGTGAGGCGATGCCTCACTCTGCTTTGGCTCATGCTCGGTGCATGGCACCCACTGTCCTGCACCCACTGTCCAACAATCCCCAGTGAGATGAACCTGGTGCCTCAGTTGGAAATGCAGAAATCACCCATCTTCTACATCGCTCACACTGGGAGCTGTAGACTGGAGCTGTTCCTATTGGGCCGTCTTGGAACCTATTGGAATGTTTTTATAAGTGGGTTTTAAAACAAAACTGAACAAAGATACCAGACATGAACAAATAAACATTAAACCCTGGGCTGGGCTCAGTGGCTCAAGCCTGTAATCCCAGCACTTTGGGAGGCTGAGGCAGGAGGATTGCTTGAGCCCAGGAGTTCAAGATCAGTTTGGGCAACATAATGAGGCCTCATCTCTACTGGAAAAAAAAAATTAGCTGGGCATGCGGGTGCACACCTATAGTCCTGGCTACCCAAGAGGCTGAGGTAAAAGGATTGCTTCAGCCCCGAAGTTCAAGACTGCTGTGAGCAGTGATCACACCACTGTGCTCCAGCCGGGCAACAGAGTAAACTGTGTCTCAAAAAACAAAACAAAATATTAAACCCTGAACAATTTGTAATATTCTAAATTTTCTTCCCACATGTTAAATGTATCATTTTACATAGATTTAATCAATGTATACTTGGTTTTTCAGTGGTGGTAATTAAATGTTACTTCCAATAAACATTGCCATATTTGGTCATAATTCACATATTTGTAGTTTTTAATATCCACTTGATATTCTACCACATTAGCATAGTTTTGAAGCATGGAAGGGAGAGAGATGATGCAAGAGTGGCATAATGTTCATAATGGTTGAAGTTGCTTGATGAATACAGAGGATTTATTATTCTGTTGTCTCTACTATGCATGTTTGAATATGTCCATCATAAAAATTTTTATATGTATATCATCATTTCCTTAGAGATAGGTAAATGTTTAAAGAGGAGAACCAAGTGCTGAGTTTTCTTTTTATAGTCAGAATACCTGGAGGGTGGAGAGAAGATGGAGAAGAACTCTCTTGAGGCTTCTTCCATCTCCCCTCTAAGCAAAACAGATTTCATTCAGAAGATTGATCTCAATCTAAGAAAGCAAATTACAAGATTTCTTTGTTCAAGAACAGCAATGCTGTGTTGTGCTTTAAAAGGGTTGGTTTCAACAGAGAACTTCAATCTTTCATAAAGTTTTCCTTGTTAGAAAAAATCTGTAGGCCGGGCACAGTGGCTCACACTTGTAATCCTAGCACTCTGGGAGGCCGAGGAGGATGGATTACTTGAGCTCAGGAGTTCAAGACCAGCCTGAGCAACATGGTAAAATCCCATTTCTTCAAAAAATTAGCTGAGCATGCTGGCATGCACCTGTAGTTCCAGCTACTTACCAGGCTGAGGCAGGAGGATCACTTGAGCCCAGGAGGTTGAGGCTGCAGTGAGCCGAGAGAGAGGGAGAGAGAAGGAAGGAAGGAAGGGAGGGAGGGAGGAATGAAGGAAGGAAGAAAGGAAGGAAGGAAGGAAGGAAGGAAGGAAGGAAAGAAAGAAGGGGATCTGTAGAGTGTTGTACATGATTCCTTTTCCATCTCCCACCCCATTCTCCCCAATCCCCAATATTTATTGAAAACCTGTTCTGAGCTATTCAGAGATGCAGAGGTGAGTAAGACACTGTCGCTACCCGCAAGCAGTTCATATTCTGCAAGGAGAAAAAGACATGGAAAAAGATAGTTTTGAAATAATGTGGTCAGTATACTGACAGAGCTATACACCGCATATCATGACTATACAACACACATTCCTGCAACAGGGTGGGTACAAGTATGAAGCCAGGAAGATAAAGCCCAGAAAAACATGATTTCTTTTGAAAATGTTGCCTTCATTGAAAGAAACTTAATACTGAGTGGCATTACAGTTAGATGAAGGCCAACTGTGACCCCACTAACATAAACTGCAAAGAAGCTTTAAAAATGAATGGAATTTGCAAATGTTAATATATTCCACATATTTTAAATGGTAATATGACTTTACCACAAATTCCTCAGCTGCAGTCAGAAGAAATGTGATATTTAATGAGGAAAGGCCTTTAAATAAGCCAGTGAAAGATAAGTTATTATGTAACCTGATGCTCAGGTTAGTGGAAAATATCTTTTTAAGCCAATGTGACTTATTTAAGTTGTTAAGTAAGTCTTTTTGGATATAGCAATTCGTGCTTTGCTGGAACAGGAAATATTTGTGGATAAATGAATGAACAAACAAAATGAGTGAGAACACTTGGGCTCTAGACTTGGCTGTATCACAGAGTGCCTAGGTAGGTCAGTTAACCTCCCTGGGATTTTATTTCTTAACCAGTGAAATTAAGGGTAGGATTTATTGGGGGCTTGAAACTTTGTTTAGCCACATCACCCTTTGTTCAAATGAGTTATTACTTGGAGTCTCGACAGGAGGGAGCTAAGTGGAGCTACCCGTGTGTGTGTGTGTGTGTGTGTGTGTGTGTGTGTGTGTGTGTGTGTGTGGTGTCAGGGGTGCATTCTTTTTGTTTTGTTTGTTTAATACAGGATTCTACTCTGTTACCCAGGATGGAGTGCAGTGGCATGATCTCAGCTCACTGCAACCTCCGCCTCTGGGGTTCAAGCAATTCTCCTGCCTCAGCCTCCCAAGTAACTTTGATTACAGGCACATGCTGCCATGCCTGGCTAACTTTTGTATTTGCTGTAGAGACAGGGTTTTGCCATGTTGCCCAGGCTGGTCTCAAACTCCTGGACTCAAGTGATCTACCCGCCTCAGCCTCCCAAAGTGCTGGGATTACAGGCATGAGCCACTGCACCCGGCCAGGGGTGCACTCTTGGTTCATTCTCATGTTCCCCTCCTCTGGCTATCCCAGAGTCACCTCCTCCAAAGAACCAAGTCTGACAGTGGTCTAGAGGGTCTCTGAGGTCATTTGCAGCTCTGACATTGGATGATGCTGTTCTTGGAAGCCATTTGGCTGTAGAATACTAGTTTAGGAAATATCAAAGAAAACTTAATCCCATCTGTGGAGAGAGATTGTGGAAAAAGGGGGAGATTTTGAAGTGATCAAACTTGGTGCATATCTGAAGCCAGGAACCAAAGACGGAGTAGCTCTTTATTCTGATTCACTTTTAGACTAGGTTCCTAAAATGGAGAGAATTTAAACGAGCTCACACCCAGAGTCAGGCCTCCCAGAAGAATCCAAGGGGCAGTATCACCAGGCACAGAGAGTTGGCTTTTCTTGGCCTTTTCTGTTTAATGCTTTCAGCCAAAACGTCATGGAAGAGAACTCCAGGCTTATGAAAGTCATGCCTGTTAATACATAGCCTGGCCTACTGATAACAGATGTGGTTATAATAGGAGCTGAGTGAACAAAAACACATTTCCCCAACATTAAACCTCAAGTACATTTTCCATGATTTGTAACAGACAGAAATGCTGGCTCAGGGCAGAAGATTTTCTTTGCTCATTTGTGGAAATTGCTGTGAGCACTTGTTGGGGAAGGAAGATCTGAAGTCTCCTTTGGCCGGTGTCTGAAGGAGACGGCAGGACAGAAGCGAATTCTTCTCCTTTTCTTGTAGGAACTGCTTTTGGGCTATTGCTAAAAAAGGCTTTTGTTGATACAAACCCTCCCTGAGATAACACTAAGTACACATTTCTCAGAGAAAGGCTCCAGAAAGCTGAGCATTGCTGAGCTAAACCGTAACAGTCTTATGACTTATGCCTTGGCCAAAACCACCTCCATATTGCCCAGCCATGAACTTCATCTGTCAAGCTCTTGTGTTAGTGCAAAACCACATACCATCTGGAAACAGTCTTGAAGAATTCGTGCAATAAGAGATGGAGCCCCCAAACTTCACCTTCCTAAAGCCAATCCACCCGCAACTGGTCACTTTAGCAACCCTTACAGCTTTCCTGGGAAAGGCATTGAGAAATGACCAGGTGAGACTTGATAATATGTCAGCCTGATTCTCAGGCCGATTTGAACTTCTGGCTTCCAATCTTACACTTAATAAACTAGACCAGCTATTTCTTTGTACAAATTTATTTCTGTAGACTGTGGGGAGAAACCATTGTCAACAGTGTGCATTTTATAGACACGAGTTCCAAACCACATAACATTTAATTTTTCTCAACACAGCCCTGAGTGCTAAAAGACTAAATCTGTCTCTCAGAAGAGCATTTGCAGCCTTCATTTGAGCGTCTGGCAGGAAGCAATCTGATTTTCCAGTGGATCAGTATTAGCTAAAATGTTTGTCATTATATATTCCCTGGAGTTCTCTATGCTTTGCTGGGTCAGCTCCTGCCCTTCTGATAGTAGCTTGAAATCATTGTCAGGGAGCTTGAGTTACACCATAAATGTGAAGTCACCCAGGAAAGCTCTTGTTTAGACTGGAATTAAAGCCCCTGACTGCATGCTTAAGCTTTCCCTTCTCTTTGTCCAAGTGCCCAAGGATCAAGCTCCCCAGCTAATACTGTAGCACATCTGTATTCTTTTTCTTCCTAATTCTATATTTTCCAAAATTTTGCAATGAACAGCTATTTTTCTTACAGTAGGGAAACAAAGAGTGTGTGTGTGGTTATCATGCCATAATCAATATAGAGTTTGTACTCTAGAGATCTCAGGCTCCAAAACCTAGACTTTTCACTGAACATTCTAGAAGAGGTTATTAGCCTCCATATTCCTGTTATACAGAAAATTTGATCAACCTCCTACTTCACTTCAATTGTGGAGGCAACTTAGGAAACACTGGCAAAATTTTCAAGTGCTCAAATGTCCCCACTAATTAATGGAAACAGCTGATGGGAGCCCAAACTAATAACTTAGTTTTTTAAATTTTATTTTTATAAATGTTTATGTTTAGTTGGTTACAAACTATGCTTAGTATCAAAGGGATTACCATTGCTAACACTTTGGTCTATTTCTCTTCTTCCACTGAGTCAACGTCAAAAGTGGGCATCCATTTGCAGGGTGGGAAGAGGAAAGACCCAGGACTGTGACTCTGGAACCCTGGGCTCAGAAGATTTATTTTCCAGTTGTCTGGGCAGGACCTTCAACGACGCTGTTTCTCAGTGCATCCGCAGGGAGGGGAATGGGGCTGCATGATTTTGTTCTCCAGCCTTATTCTTTTAACTCAAAGGAAAAATTTATTTGTATAAGCTCTCCAAATAACTCTGATAATGTGCCTAGATTCTGGTTCTCCAAAGATCAATAAGATGGTTTTGAGACAAAATACAACAAATAATAAAAATACAACATGCAGAGTACTTTGATAGACACAAGCTGAGGCCTACAGCAAAGAGTGCAGCAGAGGGAAACCCTGGGGACAGGATCCCCTCTCGGATTCCTCCAGCTGTTCAGTTGAGTGCTGACTCCTGGAAGCAGCTGGCTCAGGCCTGGAACCTAGTTCTGCCATTATTTGCCATAGACAGTAAAAGAATTACCAAAGCTTTCTGAGTCACAGGGGACTGACCCCGCCTTCCTCATAGGGTTCTTGAGAGAATGACTTGAGATAAGGTCAGCATGCCCTTAGCCAAGCATGCAGGGCACAGTGAGCACTCCCGAGGTTCTGGGGAACAAACTCCGGGCTCCCCTTCCTGCAGCTCTGTCCCATCAGCTTCCTCCACAGAGCCTGAACCGGCACCAGCTCCACTCTGCAGGAAGGAGGATGTGGAAATGAAGAGGGAGGCTCTGATGACTCAACACAGCCGCCCAAACAGGTTAGGTGAAGGATGCAGCGGACACATCTCAGAATTCTAAACTGCTTTTCCAACCGTGCTCAGCCTGGATAGGAGAGAGAGGCTGGGGCAGAGGGGAATACAGTTTTGAACCATCCGTGGCCTCTTGTAGTTCAGAAAGGGACATTCTGCCTGGCTTTTGCCTCTGTTGTAAACTTAGCAAAAGCAGGGAATTCACTGAGTACTGGCATGGGTGTTATTAACGCCAGTTTAACACTTTGGTGAATCAGCGTTATTCCATCTGGACTCCAAACATAACATACTTGCAGGTGGAATAAGGTGGGCTACAGGACTGATAGGTGGTGTGCGTCCCTCACACAGTGTCTCATGGATCCACACAACTAACCTGTGAGGCTTGTAGGTACAAACTCATCATTCTGAGTGCACAGAAGAGGACACTGAAATTGCTGATGTGAAAAAACTTGCTCCAACTCACACAGTCAGCAATGTCTGAAAAGCAGTTGAACCTTTGTCTAACCACCACCAAAGGCTACATGTGCAGCACTTACACAGTAGTTTGAATGACCTGGAGTAGTGCCAAGAACCAGGAAATCCTTTAAAGGGCAGCTAAAGGACACAGCATTGACTTTACATACTAAAGTGAGAATATTTTATTCATAGGCAATCTCCCTGGGACTTGCTCAGGGGATTTTTCCCCCCTACATGAAGCAGAGAAATAGTGAGTTTCCACCAAGATGTAAGTAAATCTCATTGACTCCCAGTAGTGCTTCCTGACAACTATAGTTCAGTTCAGACACGCCTGTTGGACAACTTTGACCTATTTGGTCATTGGTCCTCCTACCTCAGTCTCCCCAACACATCACCGCACCTTGCCATCAGGGTTTAGGATCTTATAGATAGAAGATAATCTTTGAGCTCCAGCTTTAAGGATAACAGGAAAAAAAAGTTTCTCTTGATTCTGAACTCTAGAAATGAAGAAATAGGTTTGTTAAGTCCAAGCAGAAGGAAGACCAAGTCTAGCTCAAATTACATTTGAATGGAGAATCCCTTTGTGAGTGAAGTCAACAACTATTTACTGGGAAAAAGTTCTTTGAAAAAAATCTGCAAACATCATTCAAAAGTAAAAATATATTCTTTTATTTTCTATTCCTAAAATGATTTATGACAATTCACTTTTGGCATGAGATCAGCAATACATGAAGGATATTTTAAACTTTGGATCTGATGCTTACCTTATCTGTAGAGCCCTGTGTGTTGCCCTACAGAAAAGCAACTGCTCACCTCACGCTTACTGACCAATGCATTGGAATCAATTTGGGACACTATCATGAGGAGTTCTGCTGGATCCTGCAAGTGCTTTTTTTTTTTTTTTTTTTTTTTTTTTTTTTTTTTTAAGACAGAGTCTCACTCTGTTGCCAGGCTGGAGTGCAGTGGTGCGATCTCGGCTCACTGCAACCTCTGCCGCCAGGGTTCAAGCAATTCTCCTGCCTCAGCCTCCTGAGTAGCTGGGACTACAGGCGCACACCACCACACCCGGCAAATTTTTGTATTTTTAGTAGAGATGAGGTAACACCATGTTGGCCAGGCTGGTCTCAAACTCCTGACCTCAGGTGATCTGTCCTGCCTCGGCCTCCCAAAGTACTGGGATTACAGGCGTGAGCCACCATGCCCAGCCACAAGTGCTTTTTAATGCATTTTAAAGAAATGGAGAAATTCCCACTGATATCCATTAGGGCATTTCAGAGAAGATGGATTTGGGCACTTTAGGAAATCCGGTCCCATCGTGATGGTACAGAGTAAATCAAACTGCAATACAACAAAGAGCCTACAAGGAGGTTGGGCAAACAATCACAGAGGCACAGCCCCGGAAACCAAACCAAGACTGGGGAGCTAAAAGATTTCAAGCAGCAGTGATGGAGCGTCCCTGCTCTCATAATGTCCTTATAAGAGTATAAATAGGGAAAAAAAAAATTCGAAGCCAAAGGCTCATGGGTTAAGATTTAATAACATAGGCACCTAGCAAAGGAACTTTATTAGACTCAAAATTGGCATTAATCAGAATTTTTCATTAGAGTCACTTTCTTTTGTATACAATATTTGAAATGCTTAGCTATTACCGATTGTTATGCAGACTGTGGGTTATTATTTTATACCATTAAATTTCAGACTGGAATTATTTTCACAATAAAATTTTAGGAGTTTGTAGTTGCTGATAACAATTCAGCCCTGCCAAATTTTGATATGTCTTGTTTCAGAACTGCCCTCACCTGCCCAGCAGATTTCTTTATTAGGATAATTTGCTATAATGACATTTTATGCAGGAGGAAGTTTTTTTATAAGACATAATTTTGGAAACAGGCAAGGATACTCAAATGTGCTATATTTTGAGTTCCTAAACCCATTCCTGGTTTAACTCCACTGGATCGTAATGGTTATTAAGTAACCTTGGAACAAGCACCAGTGTCTTCCTTTGCACTTCATAAATCACAGACACAAATGCCAAGTTACAAAAACAAAAATTATGATAGAGTGGCACGCACAGAAAAATAAAATTACAGAGAACCAGAAGATGACGTGGTGGAGCAGATCTTACCGAAACCCTTCTTCCTAAGCAGGGGTGAAGGTCAGAAAAGGGAGGTCCATTTATCACTATAATAATGGCATTCTTGGCCGGGTGCTGTGGCTCATGGCTGTAATCTCAGCACTTTGGGAGGTCGAGGTGGACAGATCACTTGAGCCCAGGAGTTCAAGACCAGCCTGGGCAACATGGTGAAACCCCATCTCTACAAAAACTACAAAAATTAGCCGGGTGCAGCAGCGTATGCCTTTGGTCCCAGCTACTCAGGAGGCTGAGGTAGGAGGATTGCTTGAGCCTGGGAAGTCAAGGTTGCAGTGAGCCAAGATTGCACCACTGCACTCCAGCTTGGGTGTCAGAACAAGACCCTGTCTCAATAATAATAATAATAATAACAACAACATGGTATTCTTTGTCCATAATAATGTCTCTATTGCTGATGAGTCTGAATGGAGCCATGCACATGCTACCATATCTTTTGCAACTAAGGGATATGTTTTGTGAGACAGCTGCCTGGAACAGGGATGGAGGCAGGGAGGGGCAGGGAAAAAGGCAGTCTGGAGCTCCAGAACAGGAAAACAAAAGGTATATGTCATCTTGACCTTGGCCATCTGACTTTGCCAGATACACGCCAACCAGAATAACCACTAGTCCTGGTGCCCCTGCTGTTGCAATATGCTGTGACATGTTGTTGAGTTTATAGAACATGTGAGAGAAAAGTCATGCTCCCTGAGCAAGCATCTGCTTTTTGTTTCTTGAAGGGGCCTGAAAATTTGCATTGTTTGCATTTTGTAGTCACTGGGGCATGGATGAATGTTAGAAAGAAAACATGTATTAGAAGAATACAAGTACAAATGATTAGGAACACAAAGTCTTGGGCCAGTTGGCATGGATTCAAATCCTGACTGCCACTGAAGGCTGCGTGACCTTGAGCACACTTCTTTAACCCTTTTGTGGCTTAGTTTCCTCATCTGTACAATGGGGATCATAACCTTACCTTCCTTACTGAGTTCTCATGAGAATTAAATAAATTGATATATGTGAAGCGCTAAGTCTATGGGTAGCACTATGTGTGAGTTGTTATTTATTGAGTACCTAATGTGTGCCAGACCCCATGTAAGGTGCTTTCATATAAAGTTTTGGTTAATCTTTATAATATAATAGCAAACTTACGAGGTGGCAATATTGTTTCCATTTTACAGACAAAGACATTGAGGCTCAGAAAGGTTAAGAAAATTGCTCAAGTGTATGGAAATAAGTGGTCCAACTGCAAGGTATCAAATCCAGGTGTGTCTGCTCCAGCACGATAGCAAACACCGCTGGTGTCCCAAGCTCTCAATGGCTGCTATTTTATAAACACTTGCATTGTGGTTTAGACTATTACATTTCTAATCAATTTTATTATGAGAAAATTATTCCTCTCTCCATCATCATTTGTTTAAGCATTTGAAATTAACAAACACCATTAGATCAATGCATTTGACACCTGAAGTTGAGTCACTCTGGACTTCGGGGGAAAGTCCTGCATGTCATGGGCTTTGGTGCTATTGGAGGGAGAGAACAGTTGCTCCTTCCTTCCTTCCTTCTTTCTCCCTTCACCAGACAGGAAGGACCAGCAAACGTACAGCTGCCTCTCAGCAGAGTGATGAGGCCCTGAGCGGCCTTCTTTCCTGAGCCAGAGGAGCATCTGGGAACTCAATTACCAGGCAGTCTTTTTCACACAGGCTCTCCTTTGGGGGCCCCACAGCACTCAGGAACTGGGAACAAGTCTTTCCTCCCTGCCAGCACTTGATACAGGAAACAGGCCTTCCTTCAGGTTGCCCGACTCAGCTTCCAGCTCACACAGCAGAGTGAAGGAAGAACAGGCAACAGAAAAACATTAATTAGGAAAAAAAAAAAAAAAAAACAAGAACTAGTGTGGAAATAGCACAATGCTGTAAAGTTTTAGTTCATAAGAAATGTAGTCCTGGCTGACACTGATCATTTTTTTATCCACCAAATGTTGGCCAAGTCCTTCAGAAGCTTTGCCCAATGGGGTGGGAGGGTTATTGCTGGAGCCCAGAAGGGTGATACCTAGAAGACCCATCAGACAGGACACTACAACACCACCATCAGAAACAGGTCTGCGAGGGCTTTGTCTCTGTAGGGTACCTGGGTTTGGCATGGCCAGAGAAGCAACATGGCTCACTGGGTGATATTGATCTCATAGGTCCCTATGCCCTATAGATGCTAACTAAAGCATTGCTTTAACACACCTGAACTGATGTTTAAGATGGAAATAATGAATAGGCAAATTAATACTGTTGAAGAAATGCTCCTAAACAGTTTCTTCTATTTTGTCTTTTGTTCCTTATGCTCTAGGTGACAGATCTAAGAACCCATTGGCAATCCAAGGTTAAGGGGATTTATGCCTATGTTTTCTTCAAAGACTTTTATAATTTTAGATTATACATTTAGGGGTTTGATTCATAATTTTTAGTTAAGTTTTGTATATGGTATAAGGTAGGAGTCCAACCTCACTCTTTTGCATGTGGTTATCCAGTTGTCCCAGGGCTATTGGTAGAAAAGAACATTTTTCCCCCATTGAATTGTCATGGCACCCTTGTCAAAAATCAATTGCCTGTGAAAGTCAGAGTTTATTTCTAGACTCTCGGGTCTATTCTGATGATCTGTGTATCTGTTCTCAGGCCAATACCACATTTTCATGAGTACTATAGTTTTGTAGTAAGTTATGAAATAGGAAAGTGGGAATCCTCCAACCCTGTTCTTTTCCAAGATCATATTGGCCATTCTGGGTCCCTTGAATTATTGTGTGAATTTTAGGATCAGCTTGTTCATATCTGCAAAAAGGCAGCTAGGATTTAGACAGGGATTGCATTGAACCTGTAGATCAATTTGGCAATATTGAAAAATATTTTTAGGTTAGTGAAGAAATAAGGTTAGCACCTCCCAAACTCTGGCACTTGAAGTCAGAGTGGCTTTGGGTCTCTTTGACTCTCACATCTACTAGAGAAACATAAAGCCTACCCCAGAGGTGGCCAAATAATGACACAATCTACATGAAAGCATTGTGAAAACTATATTGTGAAAATCAGAGGTGTTGTTGAATCTATTTTTGTAGGAAGTCATTAATTCATTCTTTCAATTGAATCTTTTATGGAATTTAGATGCTGTGCTTATAAACTGATACACTTATAAGTGACTTAGAATTCACACGTTAAAACAAGTATTTATTGTCCCTTTCAAGCTGGTCATCTTGCAAAATTATATATTTATTCTAACAATGCTACATTTGCTTGAAACATTTTCAAGTTATTTTTTCACATTTCTTCTCTTTAAATTTAATAATTATTTAACTGAATCGAACACACATATTTCAAAATTAATAAAAACATAAAAGTTACATTCATAAGGATTAAACTTACATACTAAAATATGTCTGTGTTTACATACTTGTTTGGGAAACAAGAAACTGATGAAAAATAAAAATAATTGTAGTATTCTTGCCATAGTAATATAAATGCTTTCCTGATCTAACCAAGTTCATTGAATTAAAGTTATCGTAATTTTATGTTAGCCATTCATACTTAAATTGAAGATTGTATTATAAAATGCATCACATTACTTTGAAGATCCTCAGTAATGGCAAATTATTGCAAATCATTGTTTTTGAAAGTAAATTTGATTTCTTGGAATAATCAGAAGTCATTTGGAGCCAAGTCGGATGGCTCAGTGAAGGTAGTGGTCAGCCTGAGTAATGTTTTTCTTGAGACTGCAGTGTTATTACTAAGTAATAGTTAATTTTTTCTTTAATTAAACTGTCACTTATGTGTTTTAATTAATTAACTTATTTTGTAGAGATAGGGTCTCGCTATGTTTCCTGGGGTGGTCTTGAACTCCCAGCCTCAAATCATCCTCTTGCCTCTGCCTCCCAAAGTGCTGGGGTTATAGGGTGAGTCACTGCACTCAGCCATGAATTTATGTGTTCAAATAATAGCAGTCCTACAAAGATGTGCCTGGCCCAGGCGGTGATGTACTTGTTACCTGATAAACTGAGAAAAAAATGAGGTTCTCCCACCAGGTCTCTCCCTCAACACCTGGGGATTACAATTCAAGATGAGATTTGGGTGGGAACACAAAGCCTAACCATATCATTTGGCATATTGATTACTTTGAGCTGAAAGCACTTGAGAAACAGTAGCTGCAGAAAAGGCTACAGATTTGCCCTTTCCTATAGGTAGCTAGCCATAAAAACTCCTTTGCGAAAGATGCTTTCCCTGTACCAGGACAAAAAAATAACCCTTAGCACCAGAGACTGGGAAATGACAATGAGATGGATCTGTAGAAATAAACTTACTAAAATAGCTATCTTCCAATCTTCTATACTCCCCGCTAAAACATATCTCCTAACAATTCCCCATGATTCACTGCCCTTTGTCATTTCTTCACAAATCTATCAATTTCGTTTCTGTTTTTATCTAAAAGGCATAAAAGCTTTCTGCTTTGTCCATTTCTTCGGGTCTTCGCTGTCTTGTGAGAGCCCTCATGTACATGTAAAAATTAATGAAATGTGTATGCTTTTCTCCTGTTAATCTGTCTTGGGTCAATTTAATTCTTAGACCCAGCCAAAGATCAAGGAGGCGAAGGAGAATTTATCCCTTTCCCCCACAATAGCTACCAGTAAGAACCAATCATGGTGAATACCCAAAGTGGCTTCAGTCAGTTCAGCACACCTGCCAACCCTAGTAGATGGGAGAGGAGTCAGATTTCACTTGATTTTGAAAATTAAAAAAACATGACATTTCTTTCTTCTAGGACTAAGGATCAAATGCGTGACTGTTACACCCTTTTTCTGTCAACACTGCCAGTGCCCACATGTGAAAGTCCTCTTTTTCAATCATTGTTGGAGAAAAGTCAGTCTTTTTAATAGTCACACCTGGCATGTTACAGCTGCACCTTGTTGGAATCATGTATCCATAATCTCAGCAAAAGATGCTGAGAGCACCTGCCTAGAAGTGGGGAGAGAAGTCTTAGATTTTCGTCGATGTTTCAGGCGGTTCTCCATGCTTTACCATGAGATACTTATCCCTTCATTTCTATTCAGTTAACACACATGAAGCACCTACTATGGGCCACTTCTCTATTAGGCGTTGTAAGGATTAGAGATGTGAATTAAATGTAAATCTTCAAACCACTGACTTCATAATCTGTGAGAAAGAAAGATGTGCAAACATCCTATAGTACAAACCAGAATATGACCATTTAAAAGTGGGATGAACATCATGATAGGGGATGTGTGGCTTCAGGGATGATTAGGCTTTGGAGAGAAGGTTTAAGTGAGCCTTGAAGAATGAGAAGGAATTTGATGGAGAACGGAGGAGGATGCTCCATATGTAAGGAAAGCCCTGGAAGTAGGCAAACCCTAGCGTGTACAGAGAAGAGTGGGTAGAAGGACACAGCAGAATGTAAGACCAGAAAGCAGGCTTGGGACCATCTCAACTACAGTTTGTAACTGGCTCTAAGGAATCCTGCCACAGGGTCTGTGGGGGAGTGAAACCCAACCCTCCCTCAGCTCAACAGCCATGCTCCAATCACCCAGAGAAAGGGGCATCTTTTCAAATTTACACAGAGACACAATAGGGGCTAGTGGAGCCTTATTTTTTTTGAGACAAGATCTTGTTCTGTAGCCCAGACTGGAGTGCAGTGGCATGATCATGGCTCACTGCAGCCTCGACCTGTGGGGCTTAAGTGATCCTCCCACCGCAGCCTCCCAAGTAGCTGGGACTACAGGTGCATGCCTCCACATCTGGCTAATTTTAAAAGAATTTTTGTAGAGCCGGGGTTTCACTGTGTTGCCCAGGCTGGTCTTGAATTCCTGGCCTCAAGCAGTCCTCCAACCTCAGCCTCCCAAAGTGTTGGAATTACAGGTGTGAGCCCCCACACTCACCCTGGAGCCTCATTCTTGATGGTCCTGAATAGCATGCCAAGGAGTCTGGGCTTTGTTGTGTAGGCGACGGGAAGCCCTTGAGGATTGTTGTGGAGGTTTGAAGAGTCTTTAAAAAATAACGTGAATAATGAGAATAATAGCCAGATGGGTATTAGGCATACTTTCCTTTGTTGCTCTCTCTGTTTCAGTTATATTCTTAAATATTCACAAAGGCCTCTGAATGGTAAATTTTTCTAACATATGAGGAAATGAATTACATAACAGACGAATTTAAGAGCCCATGTCGAATGCAAATCTAAAGCCCAGTTCTTTAGACTTTCAGCCTAAAAAAGTCAAAGTCGGTGAGACAGAAAGTTGAATTGTGGTTGCCAGGAGCTGGGGGGAGGGAAGAATGCGGAGTTATTGTTTAATGGGTGCAGAGCTTTAATTTTATAAGAAGAAAAGAGATATGGAGATGGATCGTAGAGATGGCTACACAACGTTATGAAGGTATTTAATACCTTCTTATTGTTTGGGGCTTTTTAATGTTGGACCTATGTAATGATCACTAATGCAGTACTCAAGTGGAAGAAAGTACAAAGTAAAACACACACAGATACACACACACACAATCTAAGAGTGAAAAATAAATTCTCATTTCCCCTTCTTTTTTTTTGTTTAGACGTTCTACATTTTTCCACTTATAACCAAAAACCCTTTAGACCTTCTAGTAAGATAAAGCTAAAACTGTAAAACATTAGTAGGTAGTTTACCCAAATAAGTTCAAGATTATAAGCAAAAATGACAGCCACTTTCACCCCCTTACAGAGGCTGACGTATTTCCATTTGTCTGAATGCTAAATAATGTAGCATTTGTCCAATGGTCATTAAAAGCTGTATGCCCTCAAGAATCAACGTCTTGGGCCTTTCTAGGTACAGACCAAATTTCCACTGCAGTAAACGCTTAAAGGAGCCCCAGTTCCAATGCTAGCACTGTCCTGGTGGAGGCTCTCCCACCTCCGGCTGCGATGCTTCATCACTGTTTGTGTAAGTCTCGGCACAGATGAAGGCAAGGGTCGCAGGTCCAAGGTCAGCTAGCATGGCATTGTGGGCAGGGGAGACGAGGCCCTAGAGGGAAATATTGAAATCATCAGATACAGAAAGTGGAAGGAAACTTAGTGTTTCTTTTTTTTTTTTTTTAACTTTTATTCTAGGTATGCGGTACATGTGCAGGCTTGTTATATAGGTAAACTCATGTCATGGAGGTTTGTTGTACAGATTATTTTGTCACCCAGGTACTAAGCCTCGTACCCAGTAGTTTTTTTTTCTGCTCCTCTCCCTCCTCCCACCTTCCACCCTCAAGGAAATCCCAGAGTCTGTTGTTTCCTTCTTTGTGAACATGGAAACTTAGTGTTTCTTTACAGAAACCCTTATGTTACCTTTCGGTTTCTGTAATGAGGTAGGAGAGGCTAAAGTGACTTTTTAAGTCATTAGGTTCCTGTTTTCAGTCCACTAGTTTTTCTACCACCCTATTCAGCCTCACTAAATATGTGCTAATCTATCTCGTTTGCGGATTTGTATATTTATTATTTATTTTTCAATGATTATCCTCCCATATACGAGTATTTTGAAAGCATTTTTATTGAGAGCTATGTCACGTGGTGTGAAATCCACCACAGTAAAGTGTACACTTCAGTGGGTTTTAGAACATTCACTGTATTGTACAACTATTACCACTTTCTAATTCCAGAACATTTTCTTCACCCCCAAAAGAAACCAGTATGCTAAGTGAAATAAGCCAGCCACAAAAGGATAAATATATAACATAGGATTCTCCTTATATGAGGTGAGTTGTCAAAGTCAGTGAGACAGAAAGTTGAATTGTGGTTGCCAGGGGCTGTGGGGAGGGAAGAATGGGGAGTTACTGTTTAATGGACACAGAATTTCAATTTCTAAGAAGAAAAGAGACACGGAGATGGCAGGTAGAGATGGCTACATTCATTATAAAGGTATTTAATACCACTGAAGTGTATACTTAAATGGTTAAGTTAGTAAATTGTATGTTATGTGTGTTTTACCACAATAAAAATAATTTTGGTAAATACCACAATGAAAAAAATTGGGAAAGGAATCCCTGTAGGTACCTTGTAAATAGCAAAATATTACTGAATCATTTGTACTAATAGTTTTCATTTGTTAAATGTAAACATTCAAAATACACCAAGTATTAAGAAAAAAAAAAGGAGCCCATAGCTATTAGCAGTTATTCTCCATTCTCACCTTCCTCCAGCTCCTGGCAGCCACTAATCTACTTTCTGTTCGATTTGCTTACTGAGGACATTTCATACAAATGGAATCATACAATAACATGACCTTGTGTGTCTGGCTTCTGTCACTTAGCATAGCATTTTCAACATTCATCCATATTGTAGCATACATCAGTACTCCATCCCCTTTTATGGTGCCATATGTGGGCTTTTTAAAGTAGATTCCAGGCTGAGAGATAAGAGTGTTTCCCTCTGAAGGTTTCCTCCTGGAAGTAGAGCTTTGGCATATCTGAGCTGGGGAGCACACAGGTCTAGGAGGCTTTACTGTACACAACTCACCACATGGCCCGAATGTTTTGCACCTGTACAGGCTCCCTTTTCCCTCTTTAGGGTGAGAGGCCCCATAACAGGGAGCCCTGCTTTCAAACTCAGCTGGGATACTATGACCCCTGGTCAGGTGTTTAGTAGTGATGTAACTCAGAGATGTCATGGTACCAGTGGCCACTCTGTAACTGGGGCTTTTGCTTAAATATAAACACGTATCACAGAGGAGAAATTCTGCTAGACATTCTGCTAAATGCAACTGAATGTAGCCTGTGATAACCAAACCCACTCTTCTGAAGCACGGTTCACTTTGGAGCATACCCTGTTGCACATGACACTTGGAATCAGAGGTAAACCAGACCCATTTAAGCTATGGCTAAATATAATGTGCTGCTTTGCTGCAGAGCCTGGGGAAGCTTGGCGGTGGGTCATGTGGGGAGGGTGGGCCACTGCTCTATTTCAGCAGGAAGTTGCTGTGCTTTCCTTGTTTTATAAAATGTCCCCAAATATGGAGGCTCTGTAACGGGTAAAGCAGTGATCCAGCTGGACTCATTCTAGATATACTGTGATTTATCACAGTATAAAGGGGTAAGAAAGATCACTTCATGTTTCAAAGCACAAATCTCTTTTAGGAAGTTACACTGAGCATTCAAAATTTTTGTGTAATTTTATTTCTTGCTTTTTTTTTTTTTTAAGAGATGGGGTCTCTGTCACCCAGGCTGGAGTGCTGTGGCACAATCATAGCTCACTGTAACCTCAAACTCCTGGGCTCAAGTGATCCTCTCACCTCAGCCTCCCAAGTAGTTAGGACTACCAGGGCATGTCACCATGCACAGCTATGTTTTGGTTTTTCAAAAAAATGTTCATAGCGACAGGACCTCATTATGTTGCCCAGGCTGGTCTGGAACTCCTGGCCTCAAGTGATCCTCCCACCTTGGCCTCCACCAGCATTGGAATTATAGGAGTGAGACACTGTGTCTGATCAATTTTCTTGTTTATATGTGTTACTTTCTACAATTTATTTGCTAGCTGACTTTGAAGATTCTTCTTTGGAATAGATGCAATGTTCAGGAACCAGGAGGATTTTCCTCATCCAAGTTCATGGGTAATTTGGTGGGTTTTCTTGGAGAGTTTAAGTAGAATTTAATTGCGAATATTTGAGTGTTTGAGATAGCGAGGGAGGAGATGGCCTGAAGGACAGTCACTACTTATTTGATGGCAAGACATAATTAATGGGAATGTTCAGCATTATTTTCCTCTAAAACATGAAGTTCTACATGATTCTTATATGAACGTGGGCTGAGAAAGCATGCTGTGTTGTGTAGCATTATCTGGCTTCAAGAATTCATTATAATGAGATCAAAAAGGCATGAGTACTGCCAGCCATGCACTCAGTGGCACCCACTGTTGTTGGGCCCATACACCTTCTCATTGTCACTTGCCTACCTCCAATTCTAAAATGCTTTTTTCAACCTCCCTTGCAGCTAGGAAAAACATATGACAGTTAGACATACAAAGCTTTTGCTTTTCTGATAAAAGGGGGAAACATTCCCAGTGTGACCCCCTTCTTCTCCTCTTCCTTCCTTGAAAGTGGTGTGATGCCTGGAGCCACAGCAGCCTTCTTGAGGCAGTCATCTTGTTATGATAAGGAAAGGCCAAGAGAACTGTCAAATTGTTAGCCCTGGCATCACATCACTGAGCTGATGAATCAGCACCATTGTTGTACTTTAACCTTCATGTTGTTTGAGAAACATAAACCCCTATTTGTGGAATTTACTTTTAGTCAGTTTTGCTAACAGATATAATTCATGGAAAGAATTTTGCTTTACTAGTATTTACTCTACTACGTCTACCTAAATATCCACCATGTCCTCTTTGTCTCTCTCCCGTATATTTCAGCACTGCCTAAAGTCTGTCTTTATTGTTCTCATGTTTTTTTTTGTTTGTTTGTTTTTCTGAGATGGAATCTCACTCTGTCTCCCAGGCTGGAGTGCAGTGGCATGGCGTGATCTCGGCTCACTGCAACCTCCACCTCCCAGGTTCAAACAATTCTCCTGCCTCAGCCTCCTGAGTAGCTGGGATTACAGGCATGCACCATTAGATTTTGAAAATGAAACTTATAAATATATTTATTTCGAAATGAATTTTATAACTCTTTTCCCTCCAAATTTAAAACTTAAACCTCTACTAAGTTCCCACGGGTTCTTTTCATGGAAACTTAGTAGAGGTTTAAGTTTTAAATTTGGAGGGAAAAGATTTACAAAATTCATTTTGAAAGAAATATATTTATGAGTAAGTTTCATTTTCAAAATCTAATGTGTGATCACTTCATTTAGATTAAACTGTTGCCTGGTGCACTTGCAACCCACACATGGCAGAATTAGTTGGTGTGGGAGAAGGAAAGGGAAACTGTGACTGCATAGGGTCCAAAGCTGTTTGATGACAGGTCCATTTGTGCATAAAGACAATACTTTTAGAAACCCATAACCTTAGCAACCTCAAATGCCAAAAGCAGAGTGTGAAATAAACAAACTAGAAAAATAAATGGAGGCCTTACTGATCTTCATCACACTAATATACCCTTACCATTTTAAAGAAAAGTATACTTTTTAGAAGAAAAAAGAAATCTATGTTTTTAAAATTTTTTAATTACTCCCTTGAACATGTGTGTGTGGTTTCCTTAGGAGAGTCTGGGTAGTTGACATTGTTTTGTCTATTAAGGATATGAGTCTATTGTATCACGTAGTTTCCTGTTTATTAGGACCCTTGGGGGAAAATTTCTGTCTGATCATGGGAGCCCAAATATTTGTAACTGAGCAACAGGTTTATTTTAATCTCATGAATATTGTAGGTGATTTAATTGTCAATGGGCTGCTTATTTTTGTTTTCTTGGTTGCTTTTTTAAAAAGTTATTTAAAAAGGTATACAAGTCACATGACATTAGTCCCTATTAAAAAACATTGAGTTAATTCAGTCAGATTTTTATGCAACATCCAAGAGTGACTCTGTCCCATAATACACCCTCTGCTTCACTTGATGTTTTCTAGCATTGACTCAGGATATGCAGTAGTAACTAACATCACATGAATTTTCAAAATTGCATTTATTTTTAGCACCAACTTTAAGGATTTTTATTATGACAATAGAGGTTAATGAGCATTTTCACAAGATAAACAAAAAATCCCCCAAAATATATAAGTGTTTTAACATCATGATTACAGTTTATTTTTCACTCAGGTCAAATCCAGGATGGGTGTTCCTGATCTGACTGTAGCTCTCCTCCAACTCAGACTCCTTTCACACTGTGGCTCCACCATCTTCAATATGGAGCTTCCAAGATTGCCCTGCTGCCCTGCATCAAGCCTGCAAAAAAGGATAGGGGTCAGGCCACTCATATACCATTGGCCCAAATTCAGTCACATGGCCACACTCACTGCAAGGGAAGCTGGGAAATGGAGTCTAGCTCTGTGCCCAAGAAGCAGAGAAAAACAGATTTGATGAAGACTTAGTCAATCTCTGCAACAATGAAAACAGATAAGAAGGCAAAAGAAAAAGAATTTTACAACCTGAAGAGGGAGAGAAAATTCAGTGAACAAAAAGACTACACCCCAAGGTAGTCTGCAGAATTCTATCTACCCAAGTCATGTGTTAAATTGTGAAAGAAGTTATGATAAAAATAGGATAAGGGTGAAATTTGAAAAATGCTCTGGGGACACATAGCACACTCCTTCCCTGGTGACACAGTAGGCAGAACCAAGCCAATTATAAAAGGAAGCTCAGTGTGTTTAATCTGTTGCTCAGATAAAACCATCCTGGAAAAACTCCCAGTTTTACAATCTAACTGATCATCAGTATCTCAGTTATATAAATAACTCCAGCCTGCATGAAATACCTTCTTGCTCCCGTTGACTGGTAAAAATCGCTTTGTTTCAATGGAAAAGGTATAGAAAACGGATGTTGAAGCCAATCAAACTCATAGTATCAATACTTTGTGTTAAGCTTTGTAGTAAGTTTTGTAATCATTGCAATCAGCTTGTTTTTGTTATTTAAGAAGCTTACAATGATTAAGAGAATCTGACATATTAGCCTTACGATTTTATTTTGGAATGATAAACTAAAACTCAATTTGTAATTTTCACTTGAAAGTTGCAGAATAATTGAATATGTTCTTTAAAAGTGTTTGAATATTCAGAAGAATCTAATTTACTACATGTATAAACTAGTATTATTATAAGAGTTCATTGAGATATCGAAAGATTTTTCTTGCTTTGTTTGTAAATGTTGCCCCATCAGGCATTTGAAGTGTTTGAGAAAGTCAAAGTTATTAAATTTGTAAAGATAGTTAAAAATATTTTAGGAAATCTTTTTACATGTATAAAGATGGTCAGTTTGAAGAAATTTAATGTTTTTAAGTTTGTAAGTTAATTGAACACTAATCAAACAAGAAAAGCAATTGTTCTCATTTTTATATAAAAATCACTATATTTACAAATAAAATAACCAGGTTTATAGATTAAGCTTGAAGACCTAAAACACATTTTAAGTGTAAGGGCCAGGGACAGAGGGGCAACAGAGAGCAAGAAGCTAAGAGGAGCTAAGAAACTGGAACCTGAGCTGCGGTCCCCAGAGTAAGGGACTTGTTTGGAAGTCTACTTCCTCCCAGGGGTAAGCTGTCGAGTCATATGGGAAAGAGGTAGTGAGACTAATGGGCAGAATCAGGGTAATTCCTGGATTTCTGTCTAAAACAGGGCAAAGAGGAGCAGGAGTAGGGCCCAGCAACAGGATATGGGTCTGACCGAGATTCAAGATGGGTAGCAGGGCCCTGTGTGGACAGAGGGTGCACAGAAGAAGACAGAAGAGGACAATGGAGAGGCTACACCATAATGAAGATGTCTGGCCACTTGGTGCTGAGATAGAGAGCAGAACAGACCAGTGTCCCCACCACCAAGGGACACGAGAAGGAAGAGAGAGGCCCTTGGGGAAGTGGATTCTGGTGGAATAGACACTTGGTGTCTTGGTGCCTATCACGTGATAATCATCTTACCTGTGAACCCAGTGAAGAAGGACAGAAGCAGCTTATATCAAGTTCTGATGTGTGGGGGTGGGGATACAGTGCTCCAGTATGAGGTGTGGAAAAGTGGGGCTATACTGACAGCATCATGCAACTCTACCATCTAGATGACAGTAATGCCCCTCCCCAACTCATGAAAATCAAAACTATCTCCAGAAATTGCCACATTTCCCCCCAGTCCCCAGGGGGACAAAATCGTCTGTGGATAAGACCCACTGCTCCAGAATGTAAATGCCATGAAAACTGGAACATTTTCTAACGTATCTTCAGCAACCATAAATGACACTGAATAAGTATTTGTTGAATAAATGAATGAATGAGTGGCTTATGAATCATAACAGCAATGGAAGAGCAGTGAGAAAACGACAATCAAATTCTAAAGCCTTCCTGGATTCAAATAAGTGAGAATCAATTGGCATAAGACAGAATCAAGATAGCTTTATCCTTAACAAAGTTAAGAAAGAAATAATGGTTTGTTTATACTTAAAATACTTAATTTTTTCTGGTTGGGACATTGATTTATTTCCTCATGCTAGTAGTGAGTATATACTTATCATTATAAATATAATTTCATACATTTAAACACAGGCGTGTTTCTTCTCTGGGGTTCTTAGCATTCCAGTTGGAAATCCATCTCTATTTTAAGCACAAAGCTCCATATGTCACTTAAGTGAATGGACCGCCAATCAACTAGTGATAGCAACAAGAGGCAAAGGGCACAGAGTGAAGGAGGAAGAGTACAAAATGCCTTCCCATTTTCCCCAAAATCCCAGAATGCAATCGCCATATCTCAGAGGAACATCTGGTTGAACTGGGAGGGTGGGTAAGATTTTGGAGGATCTGGGAGGCCAGGCCAAGGAGTTGTTTTAAGGTAGTGAGCATTTGAGAGCCATGAGAACACGTGGAGCACAGTCAGATGTTGTCAATCGTGCCTTAAGAAGATTCTACAGGCAGTGGCGGTCAGGGAAGAAAGTAGAGGAGAGAGATGCACCAGGCTGCCTATGATGAGATGTGCCCCAAGGAAGCTGGCTGCTTGACTTCAGAGCCAAGGAAATGGAGTGTGGCCATTACTGCAAAGCTGGACTTCTGTTAAGGACAGAGCTTTCACAATGCTTACACATTGTTGGTTTACAATTCCCTGAATTTAGCAATATTTGATGATAATGGAATTTACTTTCCTATTAAAACAACTCAGAGAGGGTTACTAAGGCAGGGTCATGAAGACCTGGACAAACTGACCCTCTCACCGCCTTGGATAGCCTTGGCCACTTGAGTCAAATCCAGTGTTATCTGGGAGTGAGGGATTATTTTGTCTCAAGGGTAATCAGCTTTAAGGCAAGATTCTAGGAAGCAACCTTCACTTAAAATCTTCTTTTCATTAAGATCCAAAGAATAATTTTCAGTGATTATGAAGTTACAGTCTCTTATCTTTGTTTCTTTGATTTTTACAACATTATGGCAGAAAATGCCAGCAAATCCCTTATATCCATTCTTCCTTTCTCCCTCATAACAGAATCCCTGGTTTATCAGCTGGGAATGTGGAAATCCAGACAGCAAATCTCATTTTCCAGATTCCCTTGCTAGCTAGGTGTGGCCCTGTTGCTAACTTCTTCTTCTTCTTCTTTTTTTTTGAGACAGTCTCACTCTGCTACCCAGGCTGAAGTGCAGTGGCACAATCTTGGCTCACTGCAACCTCCACCTCCTGGGTTCAAGCAATTCTCATGTCTCAGCCTCCCAAGTAGCTGGAATTACAGGCATGCACCACCATGCCCAGCTAATTTTTATATTTTTAGTAGAGACAGCATTTCACCATATTGGCTAAGCTGGTCTCAAATTCCTGACCTCAAGTGATCCGCCTGCCTTGGCCTCCCAAACTGCTGGGATTACAGGCGTGAGCCACCACACCTGACCTGTTGCTACCTTCTGACTAATGCCATGGGAGCAGAAGTATCACGTGGAAGTTTCTGGGAACCTTCCTTTAAAGACACCCTGTGTCTGCTCTTTGCCCTCCTCCATCTTGCCGATATGGTCTCCCGGGCCATGGGAAGCAGGCTGTCCTAAGGATCTTGGTGGGGCAGTGGGGTGGGGGACCTGGCAAATCTGCCACACCAGTCCTTCACACGAGACGGAAATAATGCCATATTTTGTGTAGGCTTCTCTTTGGGATGTTTTCCATCACTTGCAGACAAACTCATCCTCAGTAATACAAAAAATAAAATTATATTCTATAGTATAATCTCTCACCTACCCTATTAAAAATGTTTTGTAACTTCTCCTTACTCATTCTTTCTTCCTCACAATTTGTCCCACATGTAGTTGATAAATGATCTCTGAAAGTCCCGGCTGAATCATGTCACCCACACCCTGCCACCCATGTTTGAGAATCTTCAATGCCTTCCCATTTCCCTCAAACCAAGTGACACTTCCTTGGCCCAGTATAGAAGATCTCCATGAGCCGCACCCACTCTGCCTCTCCAGCCTCCTCTCTACTACTCCCTCTGCTTGTCTGGGACTGCCCTTCTCCCTAAAAAGGAAGCTGTCTCCATTTCTGCCTGTCAATGTTCTCTACATCTTTCAAGATCCGTCTCATTAGCCAGGCATGGTAGCTAGTGCTTGTATTCGCAGCTACTTAGGAGGCTGCGGTGGGAGGATCACTGGGAGGTTGAGTCTTCAGTGAGCTATGATCGTGCCACTGCACTCCAGCCCAGGTGACAGAGCAAGACCCTGTGTCTTACAAAAAATAAAATAAGATAAGTAAATAAGTAAATAACCTGTGAAAGGTTGTATTTGCTCTGTTTCCCCACCCCTCACACTTCCCGGGCTTTACTCATCTTTGACTCAGAGGGTGTCTGTAGCTCTCCCCTGGGAGGGGGAATCCACCCAGGAGTCAACATTACTACTTCTCTAATTGGGCCATCTCCACAGTATTTCCTTTCCTCTAGTGGCTTTCGCTGAAGGTGTCATTTTTCTGATCAGTCATCTGCCATTAGCACTCACCAGGTCATATGTCCTTCCTGTTAACCTAACTTTGGGTTACCTATACCTACTACCCTATAAAAGTTTCCCTCTTCTTTTTGATTTTGAGTTATATTACAAAGCCTCCTTCTATGAACTTAGCCTGAGGTGGCACGATGCCTGACCCCTTCTTCCTGACCTTCCCACTCAACTGCAGAATTCCATGGGTTGGGATGGGGGAATCCAAGACAGTCTCTCCAAACTAGAACTGACAGGAAAATGTTAACAATTCTTGGGCCAGATTATCGTGATACATGGTAATCACTTTACATGTATCATCTTTTCTCTCCCAAAAACCACAAGGTCACATAACTAGTAAATAGTAGAACCAGAACTCAAACCCAGGCAGCCTGCCCCCAGCACCCTTGCACTGTAATATGTTATCTACTCTGCAAACTCAAGGCAGTATGCCAATGTCACATATGGACAGTTTAGTCCCAGAAGGAATCACTTCTTCCCGAACCTCTTTTGCGTATTTCTATTTTTACAGGAGGTGTTTCCTAAAGCCACAGTGAATGTGCAAAAAATGAAATCAGATTCTTTTTAAAGAAGCTCACGAGGAACAAATGACTCTCGATCAGGCTGTTCCTCTCTTTGATCAACATCCTGGCAGGAAACATTGCCTGCAACAAGCACAAGAGACTTGAGAAGCAAGAAGTGTTTGCCCTTGCCTATAACTTGGTTTCCTGTTTTGCTTTCCAAAATTTTCATAGAATTTTTTAAGTGCTTTTTGGAAAAGTTTGTTTTGTTTTGTTTTGTTCTTTGTGTTTTTTCCTTGAGACAAGATTTATGTTGGTGAGTGATCAGCCACAGAAATTGCGCCGGATCAGCTTGAGTTACCTAGACATAAACTCTGTTACCTCCTCACTGAAGCCTATTCTGTGCCTCTCATCCATCCACTGAGAAATATCCAGTCCTTCCTTTGTGCTTTCACTGTGACCCCCACATATTCCTGTGGCACTTTGTCAAGCTTAGTTGTATATATGCCTGTTACTCTGCTAGACTGTCAGCTCCTTGGAGGCAGGAACTATGTCTGACTCATCTGTTTATCTCAAGGTGCCTGGCACATAATTAGCCACTCGACAGATGCTAATAGCATGAATGAGAAAACAATGACTGCTTGAAGGGTGTCAGCATTGATTGAGTACCTCCTTTGTGACAAGCACCATGCAGGTGGCTTGCACCCACATTTCATTTAATTCTCACAACCCAGCTGGGCAGTTACTCTTATTCTTCATTTTTCAGATGAGGAAACAGCCTCATGGAGTTAAATGCATCACCCAAGGTCAAGGTCACACAGGTGGTAAACAGGAGCCAGGAGTCAAGCTCAAGTGCTCTTTCCCATTCTATGTCTTTTGCCTCCTTCCTTAAAGTAACACATGAAGGAAGTCAGCAGCTTAGAAGGCCTGCTGATCCTTACAGCTACTGGGCAACTTTGAAAAGCTGTTTCCTATTTGGAATGGTGAAGCTTACTTTTGGGTGGTCCTGGCAGAATGAGATTATGGAGACAGTAACTGCCCTGATTTTCTGTGATCTTTCCTAGAAATAGCAATATGGAGCAGGGAAAAGAAGGCAACTAGGGGGTATGCTAGGCCAGGGTTCAAATCCTGCTTCTACCACTTACCGGCTGTGTGACTCTGGCAGGTATTCAACAGCTCTATATCCCTTATAGACGGACAATCACACTTACTGGATAGGAGAGTGAAGAGTAAATCAGAAATTTCAAGGAAAGTAGCTAGCACACAGTGAATGCTTTATAAAAGATAGTGTTTTAATTTATTTATTTTTATTTTTACTTTTGAGACAGAGTCTCACTCTGTCACCCAGGCTGGAGTGCAATGGTGCAGTCTCCGCTCACTGTAACCTCCGCCTCCCAGATTCAAGCGATCCTCCTGCCTCAACCTCCTGAGTAGCTGAGACTACAGGCGCGTGCCACCACACCCAGCTAATTTTTGTATTTTTAGTAGAGAGAGGGTTTCACTATGTTGGCCAGGCTGGTCTCCAACTCCTGACCACGTGATCTGCCCACCTCGGCCTCCCAAAGTGTTGGGATTACAGGCGTGAGCCACTGCTCCCAGCCAAAGGTAGTGTTTTTAATAGGGGGGTGCCCGTGAGGTGTTGTGTTCCTGTGTCAGTGGCCCCAGCTGACACCCTCTAGCCTTACCAGGCCCAAGGCATGTGGCACGGCTCTGTGCCTTCATGCCAGGGTTCCCTCTGTCCGGAGAGGGAATCTTTATCTACCCAAGTGACAAAATCCTCTATAAGACACCCTCCCTGAACTCCTTTAACCACTTTAACCCTGCTGCATGGTTTGTTTGTTGTTAGTTTTGCAGTTGGTTGATTGGTTGGTATAAGAAGGATCTTGAACTCTTGGCATGGGCCAGGGGTCCACAAACTAGAACCTACAGGCCAGCCACGTTCATCCCTCCCCCTGGTTTTGTGTGGTTCATGAAATAAGAATGGCATTTACATTTTTGAAAAAAAAAATCAAAGGAAGAATATTATTTCATGACACACAAAAAACTGTATGAAATTCAAACTTCAGTGTCCATAAATAAAGTTTTATTGGAACACAACTGTGCGCATTTATTTACATAGTGTCTATGGCTGCTTCCCTGTTACAATGGCCATGCTGAGTAGTTGCAACAGAGACCGTATGGCCCGCCAGCCTAAAATAGTTCCCATGTGGCCCTTCACGGAATAAGTTTGCCAGCCCCTGGTATAAGCAAATCACAGCAGAAGCCTCCTCACTTAGAAATACTCAACCAGGCCGGGCGTGGTGGCTCACGCCTGTAATCCCAGCACTTTGGGAAGCCAAGACGGGCGGATCACAAGGTCAGAAGATTGAGACAATCCTGGCTAACATGGTGAAACTCCATCTCTACTAAAAATACAAAAAATTAGCTGGGCGTGGTGGCAGGCGCCTGTAATCCCAGCAACTCGGGAGTCTGAGGCAGGAGAATTGCTTGAACCTGGGAGGAGGAGGTTGCAGTGAGCCGAAATAAGGCCACTGCACTCCAGCCTGGGCGAGAGAGTGAGACTCCATCTTAAAAAAAAAAAAAAAGAAAAGAAAGAAAAAGAAAAGAAATACTCAACCAAACCCCTGCCCTTCCCCTTCTTCACTCTTTTCCCAAATGTAGTCCCAGGTTGGAAATTCTTTTAATTAACAAACAGCCAATACTCCCTGGAAAGTTTGCAAGTGCACAGTGGTCTCCACACTTTCATTTCATTTGATTTAATCACACCTTATCCCAGCATGGAAGAGCAAGTAAGGAGAAGGTGGAACTAGGTGAGGAAGGGGAAAGAAAGAACCAATGAAGGCCGGGCACAGTGGCTCATGCCTGTGATCCCAACACTTTGGGAGGCTGAGGCAGGAGGATCACTTGAGGTCAGGAGTTCAAGACCAGTCTGGCCAACATGGTGAAACCCCATCTCTAGGAAAAATACATTAGCTGGGCATGGTGGCGAGTGGCTGTAATCCCAGCTACTCAGGAGACTGAGGCAGGAGAATCGCTTGAACCCAGGAGGCGGAGGTTGCAGTGAGCCAAGATTGTGCCACTGCACTCCAGCCTGAGCAACAGAGAACATTCAGTCTCAAAAAAAAAAAAAAAAAAAAAAAAAAAAAAAAAAAAAAAAAAAAAGAGCCAAAGAGAATGAGGGAGGCAGTGAAAAGGCTACGGCTAAGCAACATCATAAAGAAGTTTGTTCCAGACAAGAGAATCCATCAAAAGCTAGAAAGGGAAACATTTAACAGAAATTTATAAATACTCCTGCTTTTTCTGCAACTGACATAAGCACATCATCTCCTCCTCAAGAAAGCTTTAACAGTTTTGACAAGATGGCAGCAAGAGGCAATAACGCCAGCTAGGGAAGAGGATTGATCAGCAACTATTGTTGAAAAAGTTTAATATTTACTCAGTTTAGGAACTAACCAGTTGACAGGGATGAGCTCAAAACTCTTGGCAAGATTTGACTGTCCTGGCAAACAAAACTACAGAGTTAGAATTATCTAAAAGAAGTCATTGAATCCCTTAAAAAAGAAAGAAACAGTAATTTTTTTAGCATTACAATTGTAATGTTGAAAGACTATAAAAATCAACAAGGACAGCCCTGGTAGAAAAAAGGCAAGGACATTATTTAAATATTTTTAAAAGCCTGCATCTTCACTTGATTAACATGTCTTATTTGATTAATAGAAAGACTGGCCCTTGTAATGTTAATACCAGAGAAGAGCTGCAAAACCTTGGTACCTAAGGACCTCATAGCAAGATTTCGAAGCTCAGAAATAGGGATTGCTAAAAGACCAGAATAAATCTAGCAAAGCATTTCTCCATTTTAAGACAGAGCAGAGATGAAGACCCCAAGAGCACAAGTGTTTGCCAGAGTCAAGTCCCACTGGGCTTTGATACAGAGGGGAGATTGAATCTAAACAGGACTCACAGGGGGATGTGAGAAGCTGAAAAATCTCATTTCCCAAGATAAAAGAGAAAAATCACAAAAGCAAAAAGCAAAGCAGTACAAGCAAAAAGAAGAGTAAAGCCAGGCGTGGTGGATCACACCTGTAATCCCAGCACTTTGGGAGGCTGAGGTGGGTGGACCACTTGAGGCCAGGAGCTCAAGACCAGTCTGGCCAACGTAGTGAAACCCTGTCTCTACTAAAAATACAAAAAAAAAAAAAAAAAAAAATTAGCTGGGTCTGGTGACATATGCCTGTAATGCTAGCTACTTGGGAGGCTGAGGCATGAGAATCACTTGAATCCAGGAGGTGGAGGTTGCAGTGAGCCGAGATCGCGCCACTGCACACTAGCCTGGGCGACAGAGTGAGATCCTGTCTCAAAAAACAAACAAATAAAACAAACCAACAAACAAAAAGAGTAAAGCGCTTGTAACGCTGTCTACACTCTGGTCCATTTAGTATTGGCTTATGCTCTTGGCTCTCCCAATTCAGGGGTTCTACATTTCACATTTGTAGGAGTTTGTTTACAAGTCTATTCACAACCTGAGAAGCATAGCCCAGTGGTTTATTGTCAATTATTAATTGCCACAAATCAAATAACAAAAGGGGCAGAAGGAAAAAATTAAAAGGGATAATTCTAACCAGTACTCCTCAAAACTGTCAAGATCACAAAAAACAAAGCAAGTCTGAGAAAAGATCACAGCCAAGAGGAGTCTAAGGAGACATGGTGATGAAATGTAATGTGGGATCTTGGATGGGATCCTGGGACAGGAAAAGGATATTAGGTAAACACTAAAGAGATCTGAATAAAACATTGACCTTGGTTAATAATAATGTATCAATATTGATTAATTGTGACAAATCTACCATTACTAATAAAAGATGCTAACGCCGGGGAAACTGGAAGAGCAGAGGGTGGTAATATAAGAACTCTGTACTAACTTTATAGCTTTTCTGTAAATTTAAAACTATTCCAAAGAGAGAGGGGGAAATGGGGAGATGTCGGTCAAAGTTGCAGCTCTGTAGGATAAATAGGTCTACAGCTCTAATGTACAGCATGAAGACTGGAGTTAATAATATTGTATTGCATACTGGAAATTTGCTAAGAGAGTAGATTTCAGGTGCTTTTACCACCACCACCACCACCAAAAAAAAGAAGAGTATGTAAGGAGATGGATATGTTAGTCTGTTTGACTGTAGTAATCATTTCACTATGCATATGTATATCAAAATATCATGTCATACACTTTAAATATGTGCAATAAAAATCAAGAATTTTTTTAATTAAAAAAGCTTAAAAGAAAAAATTATTTACTCAGTGAACATTTCATGAGTGCCTACACATCCATCAACCACTGTGCCAGGAGTCTCACTTGAAATCTGGAGTTTTGGTGAGTTTGCCTGTCAAAACTAGCCAGTGGCTCACTACAGATAGGGCTATGGGAACAAAGTGTCGCCTTGACCTTGCAATGGCCTAGGTCAGTGTTTTCCAAAGTGAAACTTACTGTGAGATTTAATAGGTGTTAATTTAAAAGAAAAAAAAAGAAACAAAAAAAAAGGGAGGGTGGTCTTTGATTTTAAAAAATTTTAGAAAAATTAGATTAAAACAAATTAAACACACGTCTTTACTACTGCACCTCTCAGAGCCCTTATTATGCTTTTGCACATTGCAACTACACTGAACTGTACAATGTAGCATTTCCCAAATTTATTTGATTATAAAACTCATTCATTGCAGAACACCTCTTGGGACTAGCTTCCCCCAAAGATACTTTGGAAACCACTAATTTACGCAGCCTGAAAAGAGGACTAAGATGCTGAGAACTCCTAAAAGAAGACCCTGATACAGTAAAGTTAAAAGAAACACAATGAAAACAATCTAATTAGCCATTACTGATTTTTAACTGGTTGCTTCAGAGATCTCAAAAGCAAGAAATTTCGCCAAACTAATTTCTGAAAACTTCTCATATGATGCCCACAGCCTGGAACAAGAGCTGAATGGACTGTGTATCTTGTTATATGTAACTGGATGGGGAAACTATTAACATTAGACTCAGTCAAAGTCTTCACCCTAAACAAAAGGCATTTGTATCTCAGCCTTTTGAAAAGTTACACAAATTTGGGGGTGGACAACGAATATTTGGTTGAGATTAGTTAATGCGGCAATGAATAAATCCTCCTTATCCTGAAGAACAAAGACAATTCAGTTTGCAAATAACTGCAGACACCCAAATGTATCTTGCACAGCTGGAATATTTAGAATCCATATATGATAAATTGTATATTTTCTTCCTTTCCACATGCAACTTTCTCAAGTCTAAACTGCATTTTAATTTAATCAGTTTGGGCAGTTATATCTCTTCAGCTGAAATTAAAATAAAAATAGGTTCAGACCAGGCAGGGCTCTTTTTCAAATTTGTTTCAAAATATAGCAGATGATAAGGATAAAACTTGAATCTTGACAACACAGCTTTGTTATGGGACACAGTAGTAGCTTTTTTATCATCCTGTGACTGCTTTTAGCACAGTCCTTGAAGAATTGAAAAATTCTTGCTTGGGATGCATTTAAAGTAGCAGAAAAATAATTGTCGAGGGAACGGAAGACCTAAGACAGCAGAATAGAGTAAGGAATCAGAACTTAGCAGAAAAAGTACAGGCTTTTTGGAGTGTGACAGATGTTGGTTTGAATCCAAATCCTTCCCTTCAAAGCTGAGTAATCTTGGGCAAGTCACTTTTGGAAACTCACCTTTCTCATCAGTAAAATAGGGATACTCTCATCTCCTTTGCAAGGCCATTGTAAGCAATAGAGTTAATGTATGCAAAGTGTGCCTTTAACAGTACCAGACACAGATAACATAGTACTAGTGCTAACATAATACTAGTATATCTCAGTAAATGGTAATTATAATAAGAAAGTACCATCACCCATCTTAAACAGCAGAGTTTGTTTGGCAAGGATATAAGAAAATACTGGGATACAAACACAAAATAACTGAAAGCCAGGTTAAAAAAGAAATGCAGGCCAACTAAAGTTAAGGCTGTATGGAAAGAACAACTTTATTTGTATCAGAAGAGTTTTTTGGAAGAGAAGCAAGAGGAGTAAACTTTTGGCTATTTGACAAAATCAAACTCAGTTACAGTGGTTCTGCTTCAGTCAAGTTTGTAAGATGGGCTAACCTGTAATCTCCAGAGCAAAGTCTCCTAAAACTAGTACATTCCTAGACTAAAGCAAGAAAACTATTGGATCTTCAATAATGATACAATGAAAGTGAACCAAGGAAATGTTTCCCAAAGTACATTCTGGGTGTTATTCAGAAAAAAAAAATATGGAATTATATAATGTAAGAGCTGATGGGTTAAACAAAGTTAAGCCAGTTTCTAGGCTTTTTTCCTAAAGTATTGCATATACTTGATAAAAATTTAGAGAAGAACATTGGATGAAAAGTAAGATTTCTGCTTACTTCAGCTTCTATCCTCCAGTTCTTCACAGAATCAGCAATTGTTACTAGTTTCTTGCATATCCTTCCAGAACCATTGCATGTATATATGAGGAGACCTCAAAAAGTTTATGAAAAAAAATGAAATTAAAAGATAAAAGTAAAAACATAAACTTTATTTTTCATAATAAGCTCTATCAAAGTCAAGATACTTTTGTAAGTGATGATACCAACCATTTAGTTCATCTCTAGAGAACTGAGAGTCTATCATGTCATGTAGTTTCATATCTATATATATATACACACACACACACAACTTTGCATATATATAAAGTTTTATATGCCTTTTATAGTTTTTTTTTTTTTTAGATTAGGAAACAAAAAGAAGTCAGAAGGAGCCAAATCAGGACTGTAAGGTGGATGCTTAATGATTTTCCATGGAAACCCTCACAAAATTGCCCTTGTTTGATGAGGGGAACTAACAGCAGCATTGTCATGATGAAGAAGGACTCTCTGGTGAAGCTTTCCTAGGCATTTTTCTGCTAAAGCTTTGGCTAACTTTCTCAAAACACTCTCATAATAAGCAGATGTTATCATTCTTTGGCCCTCCAGAAAGTCAACCAGCAAAATGCCTTGTGCATCCCCAAAAAGCTGTTCCCATGACCTTTGCTCTTAACCAGTCCCTTTCTGCTTTGACTGGACCACTTATGCCTCTTGGTAGCCATTGCTTTGATTATGCTTTGTCTTCAGGATTGTAGTGGTGAACCCATGTTCCATCTCTTGCTACAATTTTTCAAAGAAATGCCTCAGGATATTGATCTCACTTGTTTAAAATTTCCACCGAAAGCTCTGCTCTTGTCCGCAGTTGATCTGGCTTAATGGTTTTAGCACTCATGAAGGGGAAAATTTGTTCAACTGTAATTTCTCAGTCAGAATGGTGTAAGCAGAACCAATTAAGATGTCTATGGTGTTGGCTATTATTTCTGCTGTTACTCATCAATCCTCTTCAATTACAGCATGGACAAGATGTTTAATTTTTCTCTCAAAAATTGATGTGGATGGTCTGCCACTGTGGG
Source organism: Nomascus leucogenys (assembly GCF_006542625.1). NCBI lineage: Eukaryota > Metazoa > Chordata > Mammalia > Primates > Hylobatidae > Nomascus > Nomascus leucogenys. The sequence continues at coordinate 52,512,468 of NC_044396.1, read as the reverse complement.
GTATATCTAGCACATCATCTTGTCTTTTCTTAAAATGAGTTATCCATTTGTAAACTACAAATTTCTTTGGAATATTGTTCCCATAAACTTTTCATAAAACATCAGTGGTTTCACCATTCTTCCACCCAAACTTCACCCTAAATTTCATGTCTGTTCTTGCTTCTATTTTAGCAGAATTCATGTTGCTCTAAAAAGGGTTCTATTCAAACTGATGTCGTATTCTTTCTACTGCCTCAAACTAGATTCTGTTCAGACATGTTATAAAGAGTTAGTGCAAGTTAATTTTGGTACAAAATTTTTTTAAATCTATGCAGTTTTTTTCATAATATGCATTTTCCAAGAACTTTTTGAAGACCCTTCATATAAACATTTTAGTTAATCAATGTATAGCTAGATATGGATAAATACATTACAAAATGGTAGCAAACTATACATACTTCTGCATCTTCCTTTGTTCACTTAATGTATCTTGGGAAAATATCAGTTCATTTAGATCAGTGATTCTCTCAGTTGGATACATTAAATATAACAAAAAAATAGATTAGTGGTTCTCGACCTGGGATAATTAGTCTACAGATTTTTTAAATGTCACAACTGGGAGGGTGACGGAGCAGGTTGCTACTGGCAACTAGTGGGCAGAATTGAGCAGCATCCCAAACTCCCTACCCATTAAATACCCTTCAAATAATGGGTAGAGTTTAGGGATGCTGCAAAACATCCTACGATGCACAGGACAGCCCCCACAACAAAGATTTATTAGGGCCCAAATGGCACTGTTAAGAAACCTGATTTCTGTCTAGTCACTTTTAAATGACTATCCAGTCATTTCACTGTATAGATTAATCATAATTTATACAACAAGTATAATATTGGTGGTCATTTAGGTTACTTCAAGTCCTTTACCAGGAAAAAAAAAAAGCTGAAATAAATACCCTTGTGCAAATGCGAGATAACATCTGTAAGTGGAATGCGGAGGGGGTGTCAAACTGTGTGTGCATTTTTATCTTTCATAAATAGTGTCAGTTGTCCTCCAAATACAATATAGCAATTTACACTGCCTTCAATAATGCATGCAAATTCCTGTTTCCTGATAACCTACCCCAAACAGTGTAGTAACACACTTTTTGATATTTGCCAATCTAATTGGTTAAAATAGTGTTGTCTAAAGTTGCACTTACTTAATTATAAGCAAAGTTGAACTTTTAAAGCTATTTGTTACTTTTATCAACTATCTGATTAATTTTACTTGACACTGGACTTCTCAGAGCCTTTAATATATTTGTCTATATACAGCACTCCAAGAGACAGCATTCAGCATTTCCCAGTCTTTTATCTTTGTAACGTAATTTTTTTCATAGGTCATTTTAAGTAAATATGGTTCTGTAAAACAGTCTTTGAGAATTACTGAATATAAGACATCAGGATGAGATTGATATATAGAAAGAATTTATACAATTTCAGTGAACGTGTTACAGTGACTTATCAATTATTTGGTGCACTTCTAGGAGATAGGGACACTGCTAACCCATGGTTGTAAGTAAGAGCAATCAAACTTGAATCTTATAGACTTCTAACACTCCTTTACCAAATATATTAATCAAGATTATTTTCCTTGCGGGTGAATTAAATTCACAGGAACAATTAAAACTGATTTATTTTTTTAAAAAGAACTTACTTGCTCATAAAAATAAACTTTGGGAAGGGCTTCTATGCAGCTGTGCCTCAAGTATAACTGGTGCCAAGAACTCGAACTCTGTGAGTTTTCTCTCTTAACCCTTCAGTTTTATTCTCTCAACTGAGCCACCAGCTAGCTGCCTACATCTGGTGTTTCACTGTTTCACCACCAGAGAGAGACTGAAACACTCGCTCTCATACCCCAGGTTCAGAAGTACCAGGAAAGAGCTGGATTATTGCCTATCCCTGTGCCAAACAGCAGTGCCAAGACCAGTAGCCATGAGAAGACTGAGTACTCATTAGTGTCACATGATAGGAGTAGAAGGAGTTTAGCCCAGAAAAAAGACAACGGGAGGTCTCTCTCACCAACACATGACATGACATTCTTTGCTTCCATGTTAACAAGAGACCAAGAAACATCCCTAGAGAACATAGTCATCGTGAACCAAGTGACACTTGGCAAATACATTTAAAAGAATTTAATGTCCAGTGTCCTTGTGCAGTTTACACAGACTTGCCAATGTTTAAAGCCACATTAGACACAGGAGAAAAGCTCTGAATTGACTGGATTTGGACAGGTGAAGAAATAAATATCAGAAGGATTGGTAGCTGTAGTTCTGGGACAGAATATAGATTCATCAGCTTGGTTAAGATATCCACATTCAAACAGCTACAATGGTATCGAATGAGGAAACTGGGCTACTCAGTAACATTGTGCCAACATTTCAAATCTTACTAGTTTTCTATTTGCTGATGTAACAAATTATCACAAACATAGCCTCTTAAACAATAATACAAATGTATTATCTTACAGTTCTGGAGGTCCAAAATGGGTCTTACTGGGTGGAAATCAAGGGGTTGGCAGGCCTGCATTCTCTTCTGGAAGCTCTAGGAAAGGATCTATTTCCTTGCCTTTTCCATTTCCAAGAGGCTGCTCACATTCCTTGGTTCATGGTCCCTTTCCCCAGCTTCAAAACCAGCAACGGTAGGTCCAGTCCTCACATCCTATCACTCCGACCTCACTGCGGTTATCATATCTCTTTCTTTCTGACTTGTCTTCTGCCTCCCTCTTTCACCTTTTTTTTTTTTTTTTTTTTTTTTTGTTTTTGAGACGGAGCCTCCCTCTGTCGCCCAGGCTGGAGTGCAGTGGTGCAATCTCGGCTCACCGCAACCTCAGCCTCCCGGGTTCACGCCATTCTCCTGCCTCAGCCTCCCGAGTAGCTGGGACTATAGGTACCCGCGTCCGCGCTTGGCTAATTTTTTGTATTTTTAGTAGAAACGGAGTTTCACCATGTTAGCCAAGATGGTCTCGATCTCCTGACCTCGTGATCCGCCTGCCTCGGCCTCCCAAAGTGCTGGGATTACAGGCGTGAGCCGCCGCGCCTGGCCTCCCTCTTTCACCTTTAAGGACCCTTGTGATTACATTGAGCCCACAAGGAGTATCTAGTATAATTTCCCAATCTTGAAGTCAGCCAATTAGCAACCTTTATTTCATCTTTTATCTTACTTTTCCTTTGCCACGTACATACCACATTCACTGGTTCCGGGCATCAGGACATGGGCTTTCCTGGGGGAGGTATTATTCTGCCTACCACAAATTAAGAACTTAGGAGACAGGCATGACAGCGTACATCTGTAGTCCCAGCTACTTGGGAGGCTGGGGCAGAAGCATTGCTTCAAGTCCAGCCTGGGCAAAACAGTGAGACTGTATCTCTAAAAGAAGAAGAAGAAGATGAAGAAAGAGAAGGAGAAGGAGAAGGAGAAGGAGAAGGAGAAGGAGAAGGAGAAGGAGAAGGAGAAGGAGAAGGAGAAGGAGAAGGAGAGAAGAAGAAGAAGGAGAAGAGAAGGAGAAGGAGAAGGAGAAGAGAAGAGAAGGAGAAGGAGAAGGAGAAGGAGAAGGAGAAGGAGAAGGAGAAGGAGAAGGAGAAGGAGAAGGAGAAGGAGAAGAAAAGAAGAAAGAAGAAGAAGAAGAAATAGGCTGGGCATGTTGGCTCACCACCTGTAATCCCAGCACTTCAGGAGGCCAAGGTGAATGGACCACTTGAAGCCAGGAGTTTGAGACCAGCCTGGCCAACATGGCGAAACTCTATCTCTACTAAAAATACAAAAATTAGCTGGGCATGATGGCTCATGCCTGTAATCCCAGCTACTTGAGTGGCTGAGGCATGAGAATCACTTGAATCCAGTGGGGCAGAGGTTGCCGTGAGCCGAGATGGCACCATTGCACCCAAGCCTGGGTGACAAAGTGAGACTGTCTCAAAGAAAAAAAAAAAGGACTTAAAGACAGCATCACTATTTTCTCCTGAACTACTAAACGACAACTGGCATTTGAAATACTGATTATCAATGACACTAAATACTCCAAATGTATTAGGTAAATGTCCGAAATGTAAATGTTTAAAATGTTCAGGGGACCCAGCTTACGTGGAAAGGTAGGTCTCTTTGTAAACTAACTCCTAAGAGGCAAGGAGTTTGATTTCTTAAAAATTCAGGTTAACATTTTTCAAACTGGTTATTTTTTAATAATTCAGGAAATTGTTCCATTGCTTAATTTCCATTATATCCTCCCAGCAATAGTAGCAATCATATATACAACATAAATCATAGCATCCCATAGAATGCAGACATTAAAATTTGAAAAATAAAATACCCATAATGTAAAACCAGAGGGCAAAAGTTCTTATAAATTATATTAAAATTATTAAAGAATTGTCCTTTTCTTAGTGGATATGGGAAGCTGCTTCATAATAATGCTGACATTATTCCCTCTTTTCCTGAATGCAAAGCTTATGCTTAAGCAGTTTAAATATCTAAAGACAATGTTGATAGAGTTTCCTGCAGATACAACATGAAATGAGAAAAATAAATTAGCTCACTCATGACCCCATTAAAAACTTGTCTATCTAAGAATATGAGGAAAGACGTACCCTCATACCCTGTTAGTGGGAGTATATATTGGTATAATCTTTTTGAAGGGCAATTTGGCATATCTATAAAAATATTTCTGGACACATATCTTTCAACTGTACAATTATGCTGCTAGAAATCTATCCTATAGAAAAGCACAAACACATGAGAATATATGTACTATAATATTTGTTGTAGCATTATTTATAATCACAGGAAAAATAGAGATAATCATCCATAGATGAATGGTTAAATTATGTGCACCAATTTCTTGGAATATTATATTTTTAACTAGAGATAGAGTTATAATGGACAAATTATAATGAAATGTATAAAGAATTATAGTGGAGGCCAGGTGAGGTGGCTCACGCCTGTAATCCCAGCACTTTGGGAGGCTGAGGCGGGCGGATCACCTGAGGTCAGGAGTTTGAGACCAGCCTGGCCAACATGGTGAAACCCAGTCTCTACTAAAAATACAAAAATTAGCTGTGCGTGGTGGTGTGCACCTGTAATCCCGGACTCGGGAAGCTGAGGCGAAAGATTCACTTGAACCTGAGAGGTGGAGGTTTCAGTGAGCCGAGATCGCGACACTGCACTTCAACCTGGGCAACAAAGTGAGACTCCATCTTAAAAAAAAATAATAATAATTATAGTGGAAATTCAGTGGATTAAAAGAAGTTAGATCCAATTTTAAAATGTGCAAATAATTTAATAGATATTTCTTCAAGGAAGATATACAAATGGCCAAAAAACGTATGAAAAAATGCTCAATATTACTAGTCATTAGAGAAGTTTAAATCAAAACCTCAAGGAGATACTACTTCACACCAAGTAGAATGGCTAAAATAAGAAAGACGAATAGTAGCAAGTGTTAATCAGCATCTGGAGAAAATGGAATCCTCATTCATTGCTGGTGGGAATGTAAAATAATTCAGCCATTACTAATGGGTCCAGATTTCTAGTTTCTTTGGGGACACCAAAAATGTTTTAAAATTAGATCGTAATGATAGTTGCAGAACTCTGTGAATACACTAAAAACCACTGAATTATGCGCTTTAAGAAGATGCATTTTGTGGCATGTAAATTGTATCTCAATAAACGTGTTATACCAAGAAAGAGTTCAGAGAATGACGTGGTGGATCTGCCCCAAGATCATTAAGTAAAACCAAGCCCTTCAATAATAATTTACATTTACTGAGTGCTTATTAAGGACCATACTTTCTCTAAGTATCTTATATGTATTAACTCATTTGATCCTTACGAGACCCTATAAGATAAGTATCCTTGTCTCCATGTATAAAGAAACTGACATGCCCATGATCATATAATAGTAAACGGCAGAATTGGGATCTGAACTCAGGCTATCTAACTCCCAGCTCGTATGTCCTAACCACTCACTATTTGTTCTTTTAACCACCACACTATAACATACTGCTTCTTTGAACATATGGTGTCCATTACTAGAACACAACAATCTGCAAACCCAATTAAAATACTACAAGGTATTTTAAGCAAAGAATTATGGTGCAAAAGGAACTTGATATTTTACTTTTAAATAGCTGTATATTTTGGGAGAACTAAACATTATAACCAAGAAGAGTCAGCCTACTGTCAAAGCCTGGTTTGCCAAAATATGAGAAGTGATAAAACAGAACAAGTCATCACAGATTAAAGCCCCATCCTACCCAAGTCCAATAGACGTTTGTTTGTCTGTTGTATGCCCTTTCAAAATTTTATCCATAAGCAAAACAATGCAACCAGAAAAGACCAGATACTACACATGCCATAACATTGACTTCTGTAGGATAAATAGTGATTTGATATCAAGAAGAAATATAAATATCTTCATCATCTACTTTGATGTGTATGCCATTAGAATTCCTATGTCATTTTCCAAAAATTTACCTTTTTCTTTTATTACTAGTGCCATTAAGCTAATCTGGTGGGGAAAATTGAAGTATGTAGGACAGGTTAGAGAAGATTTCAAAAGCATTTCTTTCCTTCACAGAATAAAAGGCAACAAATATCTATTAAACAGATTGCAAAAGGATAAGATGGTAACAATTAGTGCTTTATAATAGAAGTGACATTTCTTTGCTCTTTTGTTTTAAAATTAAACTACAGGGTCCTGCTTGACTGACATTCAAAAACCTAATGTTTTGTGACTTACTGGCTGCACAAAGTACTATATTTTCAAACAATGATGTTGATGTTGACTCTAAAATTTTCCTACATACAAGGACACATTCTCATCTCTCTCACCCTGAGGCAAGATTTTCATGGGATAAGAGGGCAGGGAATTGGAGTAAAAATTCATCAGGGGAGCTAGGTTAACTGGCTTGGAGGTGTACCTGAATTAGAATTCAGGCACAATTGCAAACAACAGTCATCACAATCTTACTCCTGAACAAGGAGTGTGTCTGTCAGAGACGTGGAAAAGTGGTAACTAGCTGGTTATTGATCTCTCCTCACTCTCTGCCATGTCTCACTTACCCCAGCCCTAGGCCTCATTTCCACCACGCTGCCTTCTGATGCCTTCCTACATCTGTTCTACACTCCACCACCTCTGAGTGCTGGTCCATATTGCCCACATTTCTGGAGATGCCTTCCTTTTTCTGCTGAACCCTGCCTCCCTCTCCATCGCCACTCCCAACATATATATTCTAGGCCTTTTATTTAACTCCCCACCAAACCCACTTAATTCCAGGATATTTCCATTAACTGTCTCATTCATTTGAAAATCTTATTCAACTAGCATCCACTCATTTAGAGGAAAAACTACATGCCAAAACAACCTTTAAATGACTATTGATTTCCTCCAAGCACTTTTGTAATGATAATAGTGATTGTGATTTGTATCATAACTCTGCCTCACTCTCTGTTCTGTTACTCGATGGGACTTGCCTGATCTTTGTACATTAAGCACTCTGGACTCAGGCAAACAACTGATACTCAGTAAATTCTTGTTAACCTACTGAGAGACTCAGCTGCTGCCAGGAATGATTATTCTAGCTACAGTCCATGGTAAGAGAAAGTGAATGTCCTTTGTCTCACATTTCTGAGACACATGAATCCAACTGACTTTTGGCTCATCCTCCTCCCTCCTTCAACCTTCTCACCAAAACAGATAGGAATATTTATCTCCAAGAAGTAACCACATATCCCATTCAATTTTGGCCAAAAGCAGGAACCCTCAGATCCCAAATTTTAGTGCATTGCTTAAAAGGCTGCTTATTAACTGTGAGCTGAAATGAAATTTCAGAATGGTGGACAAGGAGACAGGATTTGAGTCCCAATGCTGCCACAGATCAGCTATGACATGCTGAACAAGTCATAACTTCTTGGAGGTTTAATGTCCTCATCTGTAATATGGAAATGCTGGTGCCTTCAGAACTCTCTTGTGAGGATGAAATAAGGGACTGTATAAGAAAGTGCATTGAGGTGAGCAGATCACCTGAAGTTAGAAGTTCGAGACCAGCCTGGCTAACATGGTGAAACCCCATCTCTACTAAAAATACAAAAATTAGCTGGGAGTGGTGGTGGGTGCCTGTAATCCCAGTTACTCGGGAGGCTGAGGCAGGAGAATCGCTTCAACCCGGGAGGTGGAGGTCGCTGTGAGCCAAGACTGCACCACTGCCCTTCAGCCTGGGCAACAGAGCAAGACTCTGTCTAGAAAAAAACAAAACAAAACAAACTATAAAGGCTTACAAAAAAATATTGAGGAGGCTCTTCTGCCTTTCTCTAGTGCACTTATCACTTTGCAAAAATCCCCAAAGAGCCTTCCTAAAACTAATTCCACATCAATGACTTGGACCTTTAATCTTTGCCTTTTGGCACTACAATTTTAAATCAAACTTTACAAAAGAAAATAACCACTGACTTTCTATGCAATCAGTCATACCTCAACCCCCTGCAATCCGGCTTCTGTTCTCAGAAGTCTAATGAAGCTGCATTATCCTGAAAGATCACCTGTGAACTCAATTTGCCAAGTCCAAGGACTTTTTTCTCTCACCAGCCTACTGGTCATGGGAGGCATTTTTCTCTCTCCACTTCTGTAATATAGCAATAGTGTGATTTTTCTCCCACTTCTCAGGCCCACTTCCTCACCACCCTTTGCCTACACTCCTTCCTTCTTCCACCTCCTAACTGTGGTATTCTCCGATCATCTCACCTACATTCTCCTCTTGCATGCCTCAGTACCCCTCATGGTCTCACTGACCCTCACAACTTCAGTCACCAGTTTCTAAGCAGAATGACCCTCATATGTAGCTCAGTCTCCATCTCTTCCCAGGTCTGCTGGGTGCTCCCACATATATGGGCTAGCATCAGCTTGACTGTGTCATGCCTAACACAAACCTTATTTTTTTCCCCTAAATGGCTCTTCTTCCTGCTTTCTCCCTCCCTCAACCCCCATACATAGTTAGTTACCCAACTCCAGTAGTTCTCTTTTGCAGCATCTTGTCCAAGTCCTTGTGACTTCATGGAGAGCTGTAATAATAGCCCTGCATCTATCTTGCATCCCTAGTGGGCTTTCCTTATTGATGAAAGGGGGAGAATACAAGTTTTCATTTGTTGTTTAGTTACACAATAGCTTTTAAAATTATAAAAAATTTTTCTCTCTTTTTTTTTTTTTTGAAACGGTGTCTCACTCTGTTGTCCAGGCTGGAGTGCAGTGGTGCGATACCAGGTCATTGCAAACTGCACCTCCCAGGTTCAAGCGATTCTCCTGCCTCAGCCTCCCAAGTAGCTGGGATTACAGGCATGTGACACCACGCCCAGCTAATTTTGTATTTTTAGTAGAGAGAGGGTTTCTCCATGTTGGTCAGGCTGGTCTTGAACTCCCAACCTCAGGTGATCCGCCCACCTTGGCCTCCCAAAGTGCTGGGATTACAGATGTGAGCCACTGTGCCCGGCATACCCGGCTGATTTTTTTATTTTTGGTAGAGACGAGGTTTCGCCATGTTGGTCAGGCTGGTCTCGAACTCCTGGCCTCAAGTGATCCGACCACCTCACCTCCCAAAGTGCTGGGGCTACAGACATGAGCCACCACGCCAGGCCAAAAGTTTTTCTTTATTTTTTTTCCCCTTCCTTCCTTCCTTCCTTTCTTTTTTTCTTTCTTTCTTTCTTCTGGAGATAAGATCTCAATCTGCTGTCCAGCCTGGAGTGCCATGGCACGACCATAGCTCACTGCAGCCTCAAACTCCTGGGCTCAAGCAATCCTCCCACCTCAGCCTCCCAAGTAGCTGGGACCACAGGTGTGCACCACAACACCAGGTTAACTTTTTAATTTTTTGTATAGAGACAGGATCTCACTATGTTTCCCAGGCGGGTCTCAAACTTCTGGCCTCAAGCAATCCTCCTGTCTCAACCTTCCAAAGCACTGAAATTACAGGCATGAGCCACCTGGCTTGGCCCTTTATGGAAATTTTTTCTAAGTAACACATTTCTGCTAAGCATTTTGTACATATTGTCTTAGGAGGAAGGTTTGAGTTTATTATTCTTATTTGGTAGTACAAAGATACAGTAAAAGATTATATAAGTGTTTTTCAGATCAACAAACTGGGAATGATATGGTTTCCCAAAAATATTACTGGCACAGTTTTTCTAACTTTGCAAACTTCTGCCCTATCCAAATTGGCCCTTGCGTCAACATGAGGTTCCAGATGCCCAGGACTTGCAGATGGGATCTACTTTACTTCTAAGTGCCTAGGGATCCAGTACCTTCCTTGACAATTGATGCCTCACCTCCTTTCCTACCCCTCCTAATGTAATGCCCCTGCCTCATGAATACACCAACCCCAGTGAATCCTTTCTTAATTTTCTGCTGTGCATGACCTGATTTTCTCTGCTGCATTGCTGGAACACATTTCAGTTGTCACCAATGCCAAGCCCTTGCCTTCTGCCCTGTGAGAAGGTTCATGCCTGTAGTTCCATTCAGGGACTAGAGCCTACGATGCCCCCTAAAAGTACATGATGTTTCGATATGGTCGTTTTGAATCTGTCTTTTGAGGCTATTTTAACATGTTTTTTAACATATTTTAACGTATTTTAACATTTATCTCTCTTATAACCCTAAAAGGCAAATCATAGTACTTTCTTTTTATTACTAAATCGTGTGTCCACAGATGACGTAATCCTATCTCTATTCCCCTTAACCCTGACGCCCCACACTGACCTCAGAATGCCATGCCATTCTTCTGGGGAAGTCCGGGCCACAACTTACAGCCCTGCTTGAGCGGAGGGGAGGCTTCCTCTCACAGCCATAGTATTTGGTCCTGTGCACCCTGCCTTTTCTCCCCTCGAAGGGAGAAGCTTGACCCCTACCTGCACCTCAGAATCAGCTCCAAGACTCTACCATCTGCCGCTCCCTTCTCTCCTTGCAGCTGCTTCCTCTGTTCCCCCAGAGTGCAGAGAATCTTCCCAAGCTCAGTGAACAGACTCAGCTCCGGTACACTCACTCCCCAACCTTTCACAGTCTCTAATCACAGTTGTCCTTTGCCTAAAGTCACACAACAAAATCTTGGCCAAAAAATGCCAAGATACTCCAATCTCTAATTCATGTGTTGCCAGGAGTTCGCTCCAGCAAGTGGAGTCTGTTGAATTGACTGAGAACGGCTGTCTCTCTGTGATGCACATTCTTAGATTATTGCTCCCTCACAGTCAACACCCTTGTGCCAGCTTTTTATTAAAATTGCAGGTGTAGCGGCTAAAGACCACCAACACTGAGACACAATTTACTACCCAGCACCAAAGGGGGCTCATAGAAAGGGAGTATGAAAAATCAGGAAGAGGCCAGGTGAGGTGGCTCACGCCTGTAATCCCAGCACTTTGGGAGGCCGAGGCAAGCGGATCACCTGAGGTCAGGAGTTCAAGACCAGCCTGGCCAACATGACGAAACCCTGTCTTTACTAAAAATATAAAAATTAGCTAGGCATACTGGCAGGTGCCTGTAATCCCAGCTACTTGGGAGGCTGAAGCAGGAGAATCGCCTGAACCCGGGAGGCGGAGGTTGCAGTGAACTGAGATTGCACCACTGAACTCCAGCCTGGGCAACAAGAGTGAAACGCCATCTCAAAAAAAAGAAAAGAAAAAAAATCAAGAAGAAGCAAGGCCTGTGGATAGACTTGCCCCCACTTCAAGAACCGTCTGCGTCAGAACAGACAATCACAACAGCACAAACTAGGACAGCGACAGGATGAGTCTCCTTCCATACTAATTCACAAAGATGCTTATGCCCCAGTTCCCATTTAAACATTTTCTTATTTTGGGGGGGCTTTGAGGTCTATGAGCTAGTTTTTAGTTTACCTTTTCTACCTAGGCTACCGCCTCCACATTCAAAAGGACAAAGCTGTTCTATTTTATTCCAGGTAGAAGTGGTCTTTCAGGACTATTCCTGAATGAGAATCTGGAGCAGTGGAAAGACTTCTCCTTTCCTGCCCCCACTCCCCTCCCTAACCCTCCTCACACAGCCTCTAGCTCCTACTGACTGGCCTGGAATTCTCCTATCAGCTCATCATCCTGAAGCATAATCAAATGGTTTTGGCACTAAGTTAAAATGGAAATATCACAAAAAGAAATACACATTTTCTTTCCTTCCTTCCTTCCTTCCTTCCTTCCTTCCTTCCTTCCTTCCTTCCTCCCTCCCTCCCTCCCTCCCTTTCCTCTCTTCCTTCCTTCCGACCTTCCCTTTTAGAGATGGGGTCTCGCTCTGTTGCCCAGGCTGGTATCAAACTCCTGGTCTCAGGCATTCTACCCTCCTTGGCCTCCCAAAATGCTGGGATTACAGGTGTGAGCCACCATGGCCCACATTAAGTCTGACTGGTCATTTGCATTTTGATAAAAAGTAGTTGATTGTTTCTCTTTTTCACTTTCCACAAAGCAATTGTTGAGAAAGAAAAAAATGAGTCTCAGACAATGACAAGGATATAAAGGTCATGGAAAAATTTAAGAGTCCAGTTGCCTACATCGCAATCTAGCCAAAAGCAGGGTCATAGGTGTTCCTATTTCCATTTCTGCCATATTCCCTCTGCCTCATGTGGTATCTAAGGGACAAACAGCTCACCACTCCCATCACTGCCTGAGAAATGGGAGAAAGAAAAAGTAGATGGATCACAAGTCGGGAGCCAAAGCATGCAAAAAGAGATCAAGCCAATGGTTTGGGGAGGTTTCTATTCCTCGAGTGTAGCTATATTTTATTATTAGTCAATGATCAATGCAAGTTCATGACTTCAGTGATCTTTACTGTCAGAGATACAAGAACCTATTGATGCACAGCAAAAACACCCAATTCCTAGAGCAAGAAGGGGAAGGAGGAAGTAATCCTGCAGCCATCACCTTGGGACCTTGAATGATTTTTTTTACAGGAACTTGGACCAAAGATCTCTGAAATCTTGATAGAAAAATAGCCATTTTAAGACCACAAACAGTTTCAGCCTTACAAACAAGGAGATCTAAAGGGCCAGTTAGGACCAGCTACATAATTTGCAGGACCCAGTACAAAGCGAAAACCTAGAACTGTTCTTCATAAATTCATAAGAATTCCAAAATGATGGCAGCGGAGCATTAAAACAAATACCCTTTCTAAGCACAGGGCCCTGTGGAACGTCCCAGGTTGTAAGACCATGAAGCCCACCTTAGGGCCACTTAATCACTCAAATACTGAGCACAGACCCAATGTTGGAGGCATGACTCCAAGGATCTAAACTGTTCTGTTTAAGAATTTGACTTTCATGAGAACAGGGTTTGTACTGTTTGACTTAGCACTGAATTGCCAGGGCCTAGAGTAGGTGCTCAATGTTTGCTTTCAATTTTTCTACGTAGGAAACTGGCCTGTAAATAAGTGCAGATAAACTATTGCCTGCGCTTATGGAAACACGAATACTCTTTTTTTTTTCTTCTTTTCTAGAAACAGAGTCTCTGTTGCCCAGGCTGGAGTGTAGTGGTGCAATTGTAGCTCACTGCAGCCTTGAACTCCTCGGCTCAAGTGATCCTCCCTGCTTAGCCTCCCAAAGCACTGGGATTACAGGCATGAGCCACTGCACCCAGCCATGAATACCCTTTAGAAAGCATTTATTCAAGAACTTAAGGAGATTTTACATTGAAGGTTTTGAGAGAATCTGAGCACAGATGGTTCCCTGGAGTCAAGAGGACCAAGAGCAGCCCCAAGGTGGGAAAAAGCCCTTTTTCTTACATACGAAAGGAACCCAGTACCATTTTTTCATCTCATCTATTGGAAGCATCAGGAGCATATCTTGGAACACTAGCAGTCAGCAGTGTGCTGAAGACCATCAACTCTGACATCGCTACTTTCGTTATTACTTGCTACTTGACCTTAAGCAATTACTTAGCCTCTCTGTGCCTCAGCTTCCTCATCCATAAAACAGAAGGATAATGCACTATCTACCTCACAGCGCTGTTTAAAGGATCAAATGAGTTCTATGTGCAAAGCCCTTAGAGCAGTGCCTGTGCTTTACAAGTATTTGCTATTTACTATAACACTGTTTGGAAGGACATCACTGTCCATGGTGATCTTGAGGGCCCTTGGAGCAGCTTCCCAAACCGTGGATATTGATGAAGGGAATGAGAATAGAAGAGAGAAACAGGCTGGGTGCTGCCAACAGGCAGGTGTGTGAGCACTTTCCTCTCCTCGCCTGCTCCCTGGAGAATTCCCAGAAATAGCCCAGGAAGAAGTGTTCTTTACTTGGTCAGGGGCAGGAGGTTGATGAAGTGGCAGAACTGCAAGCACAGGACCTTCCAGGCACAAATGCTGTTCCGTGATTTGACTTGTATGTTTAGACTAGAGAGGCAGAATTGCACAATGGGAGCCAACACACCTTGGTGGTTAGGAGCAAGGGCTCTGGAGTCAGACTGTCCAAAGTCAAATTCTGCCTCTACCATGGCATCAAAGCTAATCTAATGGTATAACTAGAACCCAGCTGATATAGTTTGGATATTTGTCCCCTCACATCTCATGTAGAAATGTAATCCCCAGTGTCGGAGATGGGGCCTGGTGGGAGGTCATTGGATCATGGGGGCAGGTTTCTCATGAACGGTTTAGCACCATCCCCTTGGGCTACCTTCACAATAGTGAGTTCTCGTGAGATCTAGTTCTTTACAAGTGTGTGGCACCCTCTTCCTTTTGCTCCTATTCTCGTCATGTGAGACCCCTGCTCCTTTTTCACCTTCCATCATGAGTTAAAGCTCCCTGAGGCCTCCCCAGGAGCCGAGTAGATGCCAGCACCATGCTTCCTATACAGCCTACAGAACTGTAAGCCAATGAAACTTCTTTTCATTATAAATTACCCAGTCTCGGGTATTCCTTTATAGCACTCCAAGAATGGCCTAACACACCAGCACTGAGTAATAATCCTTCTTGTAAAAGCCCAAAGTTGAACTGGAATTGGTTTTCTAAGTTTTACCGAGTTCCCACAGAAGACCAAACCCATGTTTGGGTAACCTAAAGGACTGCAGCTAGCCCAGTTAGCATCTAAGTGTCACCAAGAAAAGGCTTCCTTTTCTGAGACTGCGAAAGTTCAGGCTGGACTCCAATCCCAATTCATACCCTTGCCTGGGAGCCCTGTGCTGGGCATAACCTTAACACATATACCCAGAGCACAGTAATTAACATAGTTACTATTTTAGTCTTGAAGAAAAAACTTGGAGGAAAAATGTCATTTAATTTAAAAATTACAAAGTCCATGAGTTTTATAGAAATTTTTGCCACCAATCGGCCAGGTGCAGTGGCTCACGCCTGTAATCCCAGTACTTTGAGAGGCTGAGGTGGGTGAATCACGAGGTCAGGAGATCAAGACCATCCTGGCTAACATGGTGAAACCCCGTCTCTACTAAAAATACAAAAAATTAGCTGGGCGTGGTGGTGGGCACCTGTAGTCCCAGCTACTCGGGAGGCTGAGGCAGGAGAATGGCGTGAACCCAGGAGGCAGTTATAAAGCCATGAGTACTGGACTGCGGCAGGATACAGGGGTTTTACTTTGTACCCAGCCACCAACCAGCTGTACTGCCTGGAATGATCTTCCATTCTCTATCTGGCAAACTCCTACTCATCTTTTAAGAATCAGTTCAAATGCTGCCTCCCCTGAGAAACCTTCAGGAACTACCCCTAGGAAAATCTCTAGGTTCTCATACATTTTGCTCATATCTCTTTTAAAGTATTTTTGCTGTTTCATAATTTTGGTTTTCCTACATGCTTTTCTAACCAAAACATAACTTTCTTGAAGACAGGCAATGTGATCTAGTATGTTTACTTCCTTGGCACCTAGAACACTAGTTGACTTAATGAATGATTAAATAAACGAAGAAGCTGTATGACCCTAGACAATTCACAGAACTTCTCTAGTACTCCACTTTCTTCATTTGTAAAATGAAGGTATCTGTATTAGTTAGGGTTCTTCAGAGAAACAGAATCAAGGGGGAGTAAGACAGAGATAGAGAGAGACAGATTCATTATGGGAATTGGCTTACATGATTATGGAGGCTGAGAAGTCTCATTATCTGCCATCTGCAAGCTGGAGAACCAGCGGTTCTCCACCACTGAAAGCCAGTGGTGGAATTCAGTCCTAATCTGAAGGCCTGAGGCCTGCAGGTGAGCAGGTGGGGTTCTGCTAGAGTCCCAAGAGCCAGAAGCTCCAGTGTCTGAGGGTAGGAGAAGACAGATATCCCAGCTCAAGAAAAGAAAGGGACAATTTGCCTTTCCTCTGTTTTTTGTTCTATTCAAGCCCTCGGTGGATTGGATGATGTCCACTCACATCGGTGAGGGTGGATCTTCTTTATTCACTCTATCAATTCAAATGCTAATCTCTTCTGGAAACACCGTCATGGACACATCCAGAAATAACATTTTTACCAGGTATCTGGGCATCCCTTTGCCCAGTCAAGGTGACACATAAAATTAGCCATCACAGCATCCGTCTATTTTTTCCAAGTCCTGGCCAGTTCAAATACTCCTTGAATGCATAATATTCAGTTACAAATATTCCATCTAGGCCTCTCCAGGGGTAGGACAGACAGAATTGCCTTTGAAGTTCTGCCATCTCCCCTTTGTACCCTCTCCACTCATCTGATTCCCCTTCATGTCCTGGTTAGGAGTCTTTTCCATAGACCCTTGCACTCAGTTACTTGACAATAGTGTCAAGGTTATGAGCACAGAGCCTGGGGACAGATTGAGTTCAAATACTGGCTCTAGTACTTATTAGCTATGTGACCTTGAGTATGTGACCTTGAGAGTTATTTAATCTCTAAATTTTCTAATTTTAAAATAGAGATGATATTAATAAAAATATCCACCTCATAGAACTGTCTAACATAGACTCTGATCAAAAAGAATGGATGTCAGCCTTAAACAACCAGCACAGTCTCTACTGGACATGGGAGTCTTCCCACCTCGCCTCCCTCCAGTGCTGAGTCTGTTGCAGTTGTTGACTCTTACTTTTGAGAATGGGTAAAATAAAGGCTTAGTAGAAGATGTATGCACACACATCCTAGATATTTTAAATAAGGCAGAGGGGGTGGGGCAATTCAGGTAATAAGTCTAGGCCCTTAAAGGCTCACCTCAAGGCGGATGCCTAAACTTGGTTGATTTCACTTAGACAATGAATAATGAGATTAGGGCTGTAGAATTCACTCTTCCTGGTTTGTGAACAGAATATATGTCTCCTTGTTATCAAAAAGTAATATTATGTGTCTTCCCAAGATTTATATTTCCTTTATTATACCTATTATATATTATTTTTAATAATACCTAATATTAGAATAACACTTTATTCATTTTCCTGTAAGTATTTCATAAGCTTCTTACAAGCTTGTGAAGTGAGTAGAACAGATATTATCTGCCCCATTAAAAGAGCAATTACTAATTTATTTTATTTGGGAGTGTCTAACACATAACAATTTTGACAATTCTCTGGAAACTTACATAGATATTTATGAACCAGGAGCATTCTCTGAGAAGGTAAGAGGGTAACTTAGATTTTATTCATCAATTTACTGGAATCTAACTGTAAATCTTGGATAACTTTAGAGTCTAAGTGTAATATTAATAGATGTGTAGCTTAGAAATGGTTGTTGCTATTGCAAACAATATATTACTTCACTTATTCAAAAAATATAAGGTAAGTGGCTTTTGTGATTCACAGAGTAAAGTAGAAATAGAAACATAGCAAAAACATGGATTAGGTATACATTGACATAGCAACATCCCTGCGAGATGCAAAGCTATAAGGAGCTAAATAGACCATTGCTCCTACATAGAAATGAGTATGGTTATTTGGTCACAGATTCTAATTCCACTTGACTTTGCAGAATATATGGTGCCGAATGAATAACCTTTACTCTGGCAATTCACCATTATATTCCCAAATTATACTCACAATCTTCTCTCATTGTTCATTATATTAATGTAGCCATGACTTTATGAATTTATGGAATAGATATTAACATATAATAGCTGAATCTTCTGCCTTGAATTCTAGATAAGTGTTTGTTTGCTGGTAATCTTATTTGATAAGTCCAGAGTAAATGAATTGTATCAACTCATCACTAAATGCAATTCCTGTAAGGCTTTATTCCTGAGAGCAAGTAAGGAAACACTATTTGTTTATTGAAGAGAATGATGGAATCACATTTTGGCAAAATTATGGGGAGTAAGCAGATGGGAAATGGGAGAAAAGCCACATGGGTAATAAAAATCATGAGTTTTCACCACATAACTGAAATATAAAGGAAAATTCTCCTGGGAACCCCATTGGTCATTTGATTCAACAACAGTGATTTATTTTCCATTCAGCAAGGGTTCTACACTTTGGGGCAGAGGGAGTCTTATGACATATGGTTCTCAGCACCAGCTGTGACAGGGAAAAAGGGCTGTTGATAGAATAATCCTGACCCAGATAATGAGATCCTTAGCTAGCTGCATCTAATAGCTTCACAGGATATCTTAGGATGGAAGTCAGCCAAGAAAGCCATCTTCGTTTGCCCTTTAATTTGGCACAAACAGTGGACACTTATTTCTTTAAAAAATAAATTATTAAAAAAAAATTGAGCCAGGCACGGTGGCTCACGCCTGTAATCCCAACACTTTGGGAGGCCAAGGCGGGTGGATCACAAGGTCAGTAGCTCAAGACCAGCCTGACCAACATGGTGAAACCCCGTCTCTACTAAAAACGCAAAAATTAGCTGGGCGTGGTGGCGTGCACCTGTCATCCCAGCTACTCAGGGGGTTGAGGCAGAATAATTGCTTGAACCCAGGAGGCAGAGGTTGCAGTGAGCCGAGATCACACCACTGCATTCCAGCCTGGGCTACAGAGCGAGATTCCATATCAAAAAACATATATACATATATTAATGGGGTCATTTCACTTGATAGAACAGCCTATATCTCAAACTAGGTACAACGCTTTAAAAGTGCTACCTATCTTCCTGGCTTACTTCATTCCATCCTTCATCTTTCATTCATCCGTGTCCTTGTGATGTCACACTGGGTGTTATATCACAACTACTGAGGGTGGAGGGACCGATCAATAACTAGAGCAATTTGGGATGTGAATGCAGGAGGGAAATGGCCACTAAAGAATTCTGAGACTCAGTGTGGTGGCTCATGCCTGTAATCCCAGCACTCTGGGAGGCTGAGGTGGGAGGATCTCTTGAGCCCAGGAGTTCAAGACCAGCCTGAGCAACACAGTGAGACCCCTATCTCTACAATTTTTTTTTTTTTTTTTTAATTAGCTGGGCACCGTGGTGCATGCCTATGAGCCCAGCTACTTGGGAGGCTAAGGTGGGAGGATTGTTTGAGCCCAGGAAGTTTAGGCTGCAGTGAATCATGATCACACCACTGCATTCTAGCCTGGGCAACAAAGCAAGACCCTGTCTCAAAACAAACAAACAAACAAACATACAGACAGACAGACAAATAAAAGGGATTCTGAAGCTACTTCTGGTTTGCTGGACTAGGATTGAGCAGTAGCAAACCATAAATGTTTTCTAATTAGGAGTAGGGCATGATCAGATCAAAAAGTCACAGTAGTGATCATATGGAGGACAGACTGGAAGAGAAAGACAATGGACTTCGCACTATCACTTGGAAAGTTCTAGAAATACACTAAGGAGAGAAATGCAAAAGACTAAGACAGTGGTTTTGGGGATAGAACGAAGAAAACAGTCAACAGTCAGGTCCTGTCCATTCTGTCTCTGAAATTTCTTTACCAATTTAGTCAAGTGTCTCAATAATGTCCTTTATGGCATTTTGTTTTCCTCCAGTCCAGGATCTTGTCCAGGGTCACATATTGTGTTTAATTGTTGTGTCTCTTTAGTCTCCTTTAATCTGAAACAGTTCATCAGCTTTTCATTATCTTTCATGACACTGACATGTTTGAAAAGTATGGGTCAGTTATTTCATAGCTTGTTTCTTAATTTTTGTTTGTCTGATGTTTTCTCAAGATTTGATTTGAGTTATGCATTTCCAGTGGGAATACCACATAAGCAATGTTGTGTCCTTCTGATGGTCACATCTGGAGACCACATGATGTCCACCTGCTCTTCATTGGTTATGTCAATCTTGATTGTCTGGTCAGGATATTGTCTGGTTTTCCCACTGTATAGTTACTATTTTCCTTCGTTACCAATTTGTGATTAGTGAGAAAATACTTTAAGACCACAGAAATATTCTGTTCTTCAATAAACTTTCTTGCCTAGATTTAACATTCTCTGATGATTCTTGTCCAGATCAATCTTTACCATGATGTTTGCAAAATTGCAATTTTCCAAATCTTCCATACCGTACACCAGAACTTCCATTTTTAACCAGACACATTACTACCTGAAAGAAAGGACCACATACCACAGTTTGGTCATAGTTTATTAACTAAATCCTAACAAGTGTTCCGTGCGACTTCCAAGAAGTCTACTTAAAAGTGCAAGGGTGAGGTAGAAGTGGGGACTGGTGTCTTCCTCCTCCTTCCTAGGAAGAACATGGTGTAAGAAGAGAAAAGAGCAAACTATTAGGGCCCTGAGGGACACTGAAAGCTGCTGGGTAACTAAAAAAAAAAAAAGTAACCTGTGTAGAGGTCTGGAAAAATCAAACATCAGAACTGAGTGGTGCCTCCAGAATCAAGGGAAGGAAGATGTTTAAGGAGAGTAGAATGAACAGTTCGAATATCATCAGGAGGTCAAATGAAATAAGGACTGAAAAGTCTCTATTGAATTCAGCCATTTGGAGGTCTTTGATAGCCTAATAAGAGGAATTTTATTAAAATGGATGGGAAACCTGGACTGCAGCAAGTTAAGGACCAAACAAAAAACAAAATATTAGCATTAAATTTAGATGTTTCTTCCACAAAATTTGCTTCAAAAGAAAAGGAATAGGATCAGGCAAAAACTAACCCTCAGATTATATATCGAGAGGAAAAACACTATCTTGTTCCATCTTGACTTTCCAGTCAAGATGTATGCTTGCATGTAGTAAACGATGAATAAATATTAGCTGAATACAAACTAGACAGAAAAAGGCTCCTCCCTTAGAGAACTCACACTCAAGTAAGTAAATAAATAAACGGGGTAGGATGCATGGTTGAGGGTTTTTTCAGATAAAAGATACTAGTTTTTCAGGCTTATGATATTATGCATACAGCTCTATGAGTTTTGACAAACAAATGCAGTCATACAGCAACCACGACAAATTATTGATTATTTCTATCACCCTCACCCCCCAAATTCCCTCATGTCCCTCACCCACACACCCTAGTCTGTGGCAACCACTGATCTAATTTCTGTCCCCATAGTTTTGACTGTTTCAGAATGTCATGTAAATGGCCTTCAAACAGGAAGGCCATTTGTTTACTAGATAATCAAACCAGAGCCTTTTGCATCTGGTTTATTTCATTTAGTATAATGCTTTTAAGATTCATCCATGTTGTTGCTTGTGTAGTTCATTCCTTTTGATTAGTGAGTGCTATCACGATTTGTCTTTTTCTCTCAGTTAATGGATATTTGAGTTGCTTCCAATTTGGGCCAATTATAAATAAAAATGCTATAAACCTTTGCATACAGGTCTTTGTGTGGGCATACATCTTCATTTCTCTTGGTCCTTGGGAGAGGGTTACTGAGTATAAATTAACTTTTTAAGAAAACTGCCAAACTTTTCCCAAGTGATTATACCATTTTGCATGCCAACAATGTATGAGTTCCTGTTGCTTTGCATCTTCCTCAGAACTTGATATTGTCAGTTTTTAAAAGTTTGGCTGTTTTAATGCATGTATAGTGATATCTCATTGTGGTTTTAATTTCCATTTCCTACTGCATTTGCACTCTGTGAATTAAGTTGAATATCTCTTCATGTGTTTATTTGTCATTTGTACCTCTTCCTTGGTGAATTCAAATCTGTTGCTCATTTTAATTATTGGGTTGTCTGCTTTCTTATTATTGAGTTGTAAAAGTCTTTACATACTCTGACTTCAAATCCTTTATCAGATAGGTGTTTTTCAAACATTTTCTCCAAGTCTGTGGCTTGTCTTTCCACTTTCTTAGCAATGTTTTTTGAAAAGCAGCTGTTTAAATTTTTGATGAAATCCAATTTATCAAGTTTTCATGGTTCATACTTTTATGTTCTATCTCAGAAATCTTTGTTTAATTCAAGGTCCTATGTTTTCTTCTAAACAGTTCATAGTTTAGATTTTAGGTCTATAATCCATTTTGAGTTAGGTTTTGAATGTGGAGAAAATAAGAGATTTGAACATAGTTACCATTAGAGAAAAAGAGCAATTGAAGATATATAATATAAAAAATTACAAAAGAGTCAAAAGCAGATTGGAACAGGAGTTCACGAGGACACAAATGAATCCCTTTTCCCACTAAAACAAAAAGGAAAGAAATTAAAGCAAAATTTGTAAGTGGGTGGGGTTGGGGGTGTTAAATGGTATCACCTCTTGGTCTCCATTTTCTCTGGAAGGAGACAAGATCATCTGATAAAAGAAGGGAGACAAGGCTAGAGAACAGTATGTTGGAGAAGAGTAACTAAGATCTGGCATAGATACCATGGAGAATGGGGAAGAGAGGTAGCCAGTAACAAATAAAAGGGAAGCTAAATGATGGTAAGGGCCCAGGTGAGTCTGGGAACCTTGAAATTGCAATTGCTTTTGTTAGGCAATTGTCCTTGGTTGTATTGCTGAACATGATCAGCATAAGAGTGATGAGGCCAATGCGGGAGAGGCTTGGCAGAGGACAAGGGAGTGAATTCACTGAGACTGGTGAGCAGTGACACTCCTGTTTGGACGGAAGAGGAAATTAGTCCAGGAGAAAGAGATAGGAGGAGACTATAAGAAGTGACTGCAGGAATGAGAGGTCTAGGTGAGGCTGCAGCACAAACTCCAAATCCAGTGGTTATTCTGTGCGTTTTGCCTCATGGGATCAAATTACATATTTGATCTATACAGCAGTTAGGATGCATTTGGCTGCAAGTAAAAAAAATTTGGTTTAACCAGATAAAAGTGATGTAAACAACCCAGGTTTGTTTTAGTTTTGTTTTTTCTCCATTTTGTTTCTCTTCCATAACAAGAAGCCTAGAAGTAGGAAGCTCTGGGAATGGTGAAATAAGTGGCATGACAGTGTCAGGACTCGGGGGCAATCTCTCTGCTATTGGCCTGGTTTGCTCTCATAATTACAAAATGGCCACCAGAACACCAAGCCTTACACCTTTTCATGGCCATATTCCTTTCTCTTTTTTTTAAATTTTTTTATTTTTGGCATTTTATGACATTTTTACTGTGGACAGTTTAAAGCATAAAGAAAAGTGACAAAATAGCAAAGTGAACCCCATGTACTCATCACTCAGCTTTAACAGTTATCAACTGTGGGCAAACTTACTTATCTTCCACTGCCACCTACATCCCTCCTCCTGGGTTATTCTGGACATTCCATGCTGGAATTTATCCTTGACTTCTTTCCCTGGTCCCACACATCCAATCCATCAGCATGTTCCACTGTTTCTGTTTTGTTTTGTTTTGCTTATCTCCAAAATATACCCTGATGGTGTCCTGCCCTCCATCTCCATCAGTGTTACTCTAGTGCAGATACCATCATCTCTCACCTGGACCACTCCAAGAGCCTCCTAATTGGTTTTCCTGCTTCTTCTCTTGTCATGGCCATATTTCATAGGTAAGAAGGGGGAAAAGGGTTTATATTCATGGTCTGTCTTTTCACATGGAGGAAAATTTTCCCAGAAGTCCTTTCCCCCCTAGATTTCTCTCCGTTCCCATTGGTTGGTATACAACCCGCCCACTGGTAAATTTGACTGGCTTAAAAATTAATTAATTAATTAAATAATTTCAGCCTAAGGCCTTCCATTTACCTGATTTCTTTGATGTTAGTCCACAGTCACATATTAGATAATGCCACTAAAGTGTCTTCATATGCTGAACTTGGATCTTTTGTGTTTAAGCTAACAAACAGATATTTGAGGTAGGTAGAGGGAGCTACCTGGTAGGCAACAGGTTGATTTCAAATATATTGCCATCTTTCGCTGCCTCAGTGTTTCGACAATTATTCAAATAGTTATTGCATTTTACCTTCATTTTACTAAAAGTATAAAATATAAAATGAAATTGTTAATAATGGGAATTAGAAGCATTGATCTTAAGAACAATCATGACAGTCAGAAAGATGGGAATCCTCAGCCTCCTCAGATGCTTTTTTAGACATAAACTGATTAATTTTTGTTCAGTTGTAATGGAAAAATACAAAATTGATAATATGAGTAAAATGCTAGAACCATATTTCAAAGGTTATGCCTAAAGTTTCATATAGATATATATAATTATTTATACTTTGGAATAAAATCCTCCTTGTAACATATAATTCTATTGTTCAGCTTTGACACATTTGATTTAAATCCACATTTTCACAAACTCATGTATGAAAAGGGGACTGTCTTCCTTTCTTTATATTCAAAATTCTCCAATCCTGTGATTTTGTTGAATCAACTTCTCTCATTCCTTCCCAATACCCCCACCAATCCTTTTACTCTTTACAGAAATCTAATATTGCTGCTCCTCTTATGTTCACCTCTGACTTTTCCTCTCTGTGCCGAACCGCAGCTCTCCCCTCTCAGCCCTTTTCGTTGTAGTCATACTCTTTTTCCTTATCCCTACATTGTTGGCCAAACATCTTGATTATTTTTCTTCCCAGAGTGATTCTAAATGCCTTTAGGCAAAGGGATTAGAAATATAGTCAACATAAAGAATTAGAAATTAGAATAACTCATCTGTTGAAGAGTGCCCTCTGTTTCTTAGTATGTTATTGCATGTAGATTATTTCTTGCTCATCCTTTCTAGGCCATAAGAACTAGTCCTCTGCTCATCACAGCTGTGACTATTCTGTTATAAGCACTAAATGTAACTCTAACAAACAAAATGTAGTGAACAGCACACACAGAAGACCTAAATTCCAATCCAATGTCGGTCTTTCATATCATAATGAACACAGCAAAATCTTACTCATTTACACGTAGTAGAGAGAAAACTCTAAAGTTGTGAAAAGTCTGAATTAGAGACTTTAAAAAACCAAATCATTCAAAAACAAGCAATGGGGAAAGGATTCCCTATTTAATAAATAGTGTTGGGAAAACTGGCTAGCCATATGCAGAAAACTGAAACTGAACTCCTTCCTTACACCTTATACAAAAATCAACTCAAGATGGATTAAAGACTTACATGTTAGACCTAAAACCATAAAAACCCTGAAGAAAACCTAGGCAATACCATTCAGGACATAGGCATGGGCAAAGACTTCATGACTAAAACACCAAAAGTATTGGCAACAAAAGCCAAAATTGACAAATGGGATCTAATTAAACTGAAGAGCTTCTGCACAGCAAAAGAAACTATCATCAGAGGGAACAGGCAACCTACAGAATGGGAGAAAATTTTTTGCAATCTATCCATCTGACAAAGGGCTAATATCCAGAATCTACAAAGAACTCAAAGGCAGGCGGATCATGAGGTCAGGAGATGGAGACCATCCTGGCTAACATAGTGAAACCCCGTCTCTACTAAAAATACAAAAAAATCAGCCAGGTGTGGTGGTGGGCGCCTGTAGTCCCAGCTACTCTGGAGGCTGAGGCAGGAGAATGGCGTGAACCTGGGAGGTGGAGCTTGCAGTGAGCCGAGATTGCGCCACTGCACTCCAGCCTGGGCGACAGAGGGAGACTCCGTATCAAAAAAAAAAAAAAAAAAAGAAAGAAAGAAAGAAAAAAAAGAAAAAAACAAACAACCCCAACAAAAAGTGGACAATCTATCCATCTGACAAAGTGCTAATATCCAGAATCTACAAGGAACTCAAAGGCGGGTGGATCACGAGGTCAGGAGATGGAGACCATCCTGGCTAACATAGTGAAACCCAGTCTCTACTACAAATACAAAAAAATTAGCCAGGTGTCAGATATGAACAGACACTTCTCAAAAGAAGACATTTATATGGCCAACAAACATGAAAAACAGCCCATCATCACTGGTCGTTAGAGAAATGCAAATCAAAACCACAATGAGATACCATCTCACGCCAATTAGAATGGCGATCATTAAAAATGTCAGGAAACAACAGATGCTCAAGAGGATGTGGAGAAATAGGAACACTTTTACACTGTTAGTGGGAGTGTAAATTAGTTCAACCATTGTGGAAAACAGTGTGGCAATTCCTCAAGGATCTAGAACCAGAAATACCATTTGACTCAGCAATCCCATTACTGGGTATATACCCAAAGGATTATAAATCATTCTACTATAAAGACACATGCACATATATGTTTATTGCAGGACTATTCAAAATAGCAAAGACTTGGAACCAACCCAAATGTCCATCAATTATATACTGGATAAAGAAAATGTGGCACATATACACCATGGAATACTATGCACCCATAAAAAAGGATGAGTTCATGTCCTTTGCACAGGCATGGATGAAGCTAGAAACCATCATTCCTAGCAAACTAACACAGAAACAGAAAACAAACAGTGCATGTTCTCACTCATAAGTGGGAGTTGAACAATGAGCACACATGAACACAAGGAGGGGAACATCACACACTGGGGCCTGTCAGGTGGGGTGGGGAGCTAAGGGAGGAATAGCATTAGGAGAAATACCTAATGTAGATGACGGGTTGATGGGTGCAGCAAACCACCATGGCACGTGTATACCTATGTAACAAACCTGCATGTTCTACACATGTATCCCAGAACTGAAAGTATAATAATAATTTTAAAAATGCTAAATCATTGTATTCCTTTTGGAAACATACAATAACTTGAACTAGTAAGAAGAGGTTTCTAAGTAGAAGCTCTAGTTGCCTACTTTAGTGATGGAATAACACTTTGGGTAGTTAGCTGTATCTATTTATGTATAAATAGCAAA
The DNA here is from genome assembly GCF_006542625.1 of Nomascus leucogenys. Taxonomy (NCBI): domain Eukaryota; kingdom Metazoa; phylum Chordata; class Mammalia; order Primates; family Hylobatidae; genus Nomascus; species Nomascus leucogenys. The sequence goes on along the minus strand of NC_044396.1, from coordinate 52,485,477 downwards.
TGCATCTATCTCCTTTGCTTTTAAGTAGGCTAACATCCTAACCACCGCAACCACACAATCACAGTCTCACTTAGGGAACTAATTTGCTTTCTTTAGATAGCAGTAAAAGTTATTCCTTCCAAGAATGGTTTCGTTAGCGATTTACATTTTACATTATTTTAATCTCTATAGAGTTATATGCCTGACAAATTTAGAAAGGGTTAGAATGGGATACACTGAATTAAAATAGTGTATATGATTTCAACTGCAAGGGGCAGATTCAAACATTGCCTTAGGTTGTGGTGACCCTCAATTTATCACTCAATTTATCATAAATAATTAGGCAGTCATTTGTTATATCATAATATGTATGGGTCTTGAGGTTAGATAAACAAAACAAGATTATACTGAAAGTTTGTACTGAGAATTTGCAGGCTTTGCTAACCCTAAGATACAGCACTTAACTAATGCCCTACCTCCACCTCTCAAATTTATTTTAAGGATAAGAAAAAGGGAGAGTAAGTGCCATTCAAACCCCGTAAGATTTAGAGTAAGACCACTTTAGTTTTTACCCAGTGCACATGGCACTGTGACCCTAAACATGTCACATAACCTCTCTAAGCCTGTTTTCCAGCTACAAAATGATATTACCAACCTCAGAACATTATTATTATTAATTATTATTATTCTGAGACAGGGTCTTGCTCTGTTGCTCAGGCTGGAGGGCGGTGGTGTGATCACAGCTCACTGCAGCCTCAACCTTCTGGGCTCAAGTGATTCTCCCACCTTAGCCTCCCGAGTAGCTAGGACTACAGGCACGTGCCACCACACCAGGCTATTTTTTTTTTTTCTTTTTAAGAGACAGGATTTCACCATGTTGGCTAGGCTGGTCTTGAACTCCTGAGCGCAAGTGATCCTCCTGTCTTGGCCTCCCAAAGTGCGGGAATTACAGGCATGAGTCACTGCACCTGGCCAGAACATTATTTTGATTATTAACTTTAATCATGTGCAAGAAAATGTTTTGTAAACTGTTTAGTACCATTCAAACGCTAGAATAAAAATGGAGAAACATTTACTTTGTATTTTGTTGTTTTTTAAATAGAACTGTTGTGGTTTTGGCTTAGAGGAAATGTTTTCTCTAACACCTGGCACCTTTTGAAAAACTACCAATAAACTCTTTCACCTGTGGTTGACTTGCAATATTTCATACTTCTGTGAAGAGAAGGAAGTATGATAGAAAGTAGTGATTTTAGACAAATTCTCAAATCACCCCTACATTCCTGAAGACTTTTTGGTCAGGAAGGCGTCCCTGTGTAGATGAAATGTGGAGTTTAAATTGATTTTACAAAAACATCAAAAACTTTTAGTTACGTTGTTAAGAATTAAATCTCCACTATGTTTTGTTTGAACAAGAATTAGTTTTATAGTTGGGCGCGGTGGCTCATGCCTGTAATCCCAGCACTTTGGGAGGCCGAGGTTCGGGGGATCACTTAAGGCCAGGAGTTTGAGACCAGCCTGGCCAACATGGAGAAGCCTCATCTATACTAAAAATACAAAAATTATCCGGGCGTGGTAGTGGGTGCCTGTAGTCCCAGCTACTTGGGAGGCTGAGGCGGGAGAATCGCTTGAACCCAGGAGGTGGAGGTTGCAGTGAGCCGAGATCGTGCTACTGCACTCCAGCCTGGGTGACAGAGTGAGATTCTGTCTCAAAGAAACAAACCAAACCACGAGACTAGTTTTACAAGGATAATTTAGTAGTAGAGTCCTGAGAAATGACAGAAAAGAGCTGGAGGGGAGAATTGTCTTTAACATTTTTGTAGTTTTACATAAATAAAAACCCAAACAGCAATTATTTACTAGACTAGATAATCTAACTCCAGGTGCTGATAGGTAATATCACCAACAAACAATTTGTTTATTGTTAGTAGGACTTTAAGTGCTGAATAAAGAGCAAAAAAGAAGAGGAAAAGTAAATATGTAATAATACATTACCTATCACAGCTCAGAAATTCAGAAATTTCGCTCAGGTCAAAATGCCAGTCATTTCACCCCTGCCAAAATCTCCTTGGAGAGCCTATCTGCCGGCAGACTGGAAGGACATTCCTTAAATAACAGGGGCTGTGCTCTGCTCTCTGGCCAGCTAATTTGACTAGGGGCAGTCACTTGGCCCAAACTGAGTAAATCATATTCTGAGAGACACAGAAGCTGAAGTGGATGGTGTTGACACTGAAGATGCAAGGTCATGAAGAGTTGTTGCCAAAACTGGCAGCATGGCAGCTCAAAACCATATGCAAGCCAGTGTTACGAGGGTAAAGTAACTAAAAAATCTTACAGAGATGCAAAATAACTAGTCTGCCAAGAGGAAAATGGAGCAGATGTGAAACAAGGACAAAGAGATTGGAAAACCAAGCAAAGGGAGGAACAGAAAGAGGGAGAGAAGCTGCCTGATCACACATGCTTTCTTCAGTTGAGTTCTGTATAATACCTTAAAATAAATCTCTTTCCCATTACTTGTGCTGGCTCCAGTATGTTTTGATTCCTCAGAACCAGAGATTACTTTAGTAAGATATGCACCAACTGGACTAGAGCCAAAAGTAAAAAAGTAAACAAGAAATTCATTTGAATAGCCAAATTGCATTTTCAAAATACTATATACAAAAGCTCTTGTGATACTAAAAATCCTTTATTACTTTTTAAATTTGTATAACAACTGTATTAAGATTTAACTTACATCCTATAAAATTCACCCTTGTTTCATTGCTTGTTTACTTTTAATTTTTTAATTCCGTCAAGCTTCCAGATCTAGTGTCCAAGTCTATGAGTAGCTTTATTAACAGAGAGAATGGCCAGGAGAAGCAAGCACACTACAGCAATAAAAAGTGACAGTTGACAGCCTACCAGCAAAGGAGGAAACAGAAAAACTATAAATAGGAGTACAATAATTCCAAAGAAGAAAAAAAAAGGCAATCTGGGGCCATTTAGAGTGTTTTTGTCAAGCTCTCTTGGTTCCGAGGAACAGCTCAAGTTACATCTAATATTAGGGGAAGGAGTTATAAGGAATGAAGAAAACAGGGATCTCAGCCCCAAAAGGCCTCGTGCGAACCCAGGAGAGGCCAAATCACCAAGCCTCTGGAAGAACAGGAGCTTCAAGAGCCAGAAGTCTCATGAAGACTGGAGCCAGGACGTCATCGGGAATCCAAGGTTACCTCAGGACTTCAGCATCGGGAGTTCACCTCAGCGATGAGTTATTTTTGTGAATCTGCTCTCCCTTGCCTCTGTGCTTGTCAGTGTCGTTCGGTTTCTGGGCTTGCCCCTAACTGACTTCCTCGTCCTTTCTTTGGAATTTGCAAACTGGCAGCTCCTGACCTATTTCAGCCTGCAGACTCATTGTGTTTGGCCAGCATGACGCCTTTGCATTGTTGAGAATTCCGAAGTCTCTGGGCGTGGCATGAGCTTGGCAGTCCCGGAATCTTTACGTGCGGGATCACCTTCGCCGCGCCCTCTTCTCTCATTGGCACTGCCTGTCTACTGCCGAGGGCGTCTGAGTGTGGGACCCATGCCCTGCATTTCTTCTCTACCCCACAGCTTTTGCTCATCGTAATATCTGGTTTCTTATCAGTTTTGCTTGTTCTATCCCATGGACTCTGTCTGTACTGTATATCCCTTTAGTTCCCACTGCTAACCAGTCATTCAAATTCTCCAAAGGGAGAATCTGGACCATCTCACCCATTTTTGGCTAAACTTGTCCCATTCGTTCATCGTATAGAAAGCGGCCAGCCTATAGCATAGCTGCTTTGGGTCACGTGTCGGCTCTTTGCCCAATCAGCCATGGCTGAGGGGCAGCCTGGCCCACTTAGACCAGAGCACTGCTGTGTAGGGCCGGCACCCCCGCAGGGACTGTAGGCAGAGCAGTTACCTTTAGAAAGCACCTAGGGACAGGCGGCCACCGTCACTGTCCAGTGCACTGAGTAAGAGTGACGAAACTCTTCAAACCATAAAAAGCCCCAGAGAATCAGGCTCCATCTAGCCTCCCCAGATAATTAAAGTCTATGACAGTAACATGAAGTCTTTAAGAAAAGGTTAAATTGTGTTCAGTTTCTTCTATTTAAGGAAGCAGTGATGTGTACAGTAGACTTTGGAGTAAGTGCCATTAAAAATTATTAAAGTAAAAATAATAAAAGGTATTTAATATGTACTCATATTTGGGACAGCTTGGGTTTCTTTTTTCTCAATTCAATCTCATTTTCCTTTGAAATAGAAACTAGGAAGTTGTTGAGTAGATATCTCGGAACATTTTCTAATCTTGGCTCTGCCACTTACCAGCTAGCAAATTCTTTTGTAATACAGTGCCTCAATTTCCTCATAGATAAAATGAGGATAATAATAGTACATCTTTCACAGGGTTGGCACTTGAAATGAGAAAAATCCAAATTAAACATTTAGGATGGGTACCTGGTTTACAGTAAGTGTTAAAAATTGTTAACTATTAGTATTATTGCTGCTGTTGTTGTTTTGTTGTTCTTATATAAATAGGGGAGCTATGTACTAACATATTAGTAGAGTTTTTATAATGGTTGATAATAGTTGAGGTTTTCCTCTTCGTATATACGTAATTACTTTTTCTTGACACAGTGTTCTAGCTCTGTCATAAAAATTGTGTATTGCATTTCCAATTAAAACAGATTGCTTCAATCAGATTGCTCAACTGTATAACAACATGGTATTGTTTGGGGAGATCTGAGCTTATTTTAACCCTAGCGCTGGTCTATCTACCCATTAGCTTATCTTGGTGCCTAGACTGAAAGGCAACCTTCAGAGCAGGTCCCAGTGCAGACAGTTGTCAATTTGAAGGTAAACACCTTTGAAATACAACAAAGGCTATAGCTGATGTCAAAGGACTTATCTAAAGACTGTCTCTTTGGAGTCTCTGGCCAGTTCTAGCATGACTTCCTGCCTGGAAACAAGACAGGAAAGTGCTGAATGGGTTCACGCCAGAGGGGCTGGGTCTTAAAAGGAGTGGGACTCGATGAAACCGTTAGAATCAACAAGGGAGCTTTAGAAAACATACCAATGCTGGTCCCATCTTAGACCAATAAAATTCTGGAGCTCAGAGGTGGGGCACAGGAAAGGGAGAAGGTGAGCAGCCATATTTTTTAAAGCTCCCCAGATGCTTATAATGTGCAGCCAGGGCTCAGAACGCCAATGTTCTAGGGCTTCAACTAATTTGCCTCTGCTACTGAGCACTACTCAGAAGAGAGGCTAGCAGGTAAGAACAGAGGAAAGGAGAAAAGAAGACATTGCCCAAGAACTTGGTGATCATATCAGCCTTGTCAGCAGTTTACCAAGCCTTACCCCTCTGCTCAGCACTGTGTGGAACTGAGCAGAGGGTGAAAAGAAGATAGTGATTAATATTGCTTGCCTTCACAGAGCTTTCAAAATAGTTGAAGAGTCAAAATTAGCACACAAGAAATGGTGGCAGAACCATGAAGCATTATGTTGTGGCTATAATGAAAAGAACATGCTCTGAGAGTTTGGCGAAGGGCAAGGTGAAAGTCAAGATGGAGGAGGTGGAACCTCCTGAAGATGAGAAAGATTTGGGCACAAAGGGAGCATGAGGAAGTGCATTACAAGCACAGTGAACAGAATGAGCAAAATCAAGAAAAGGCATGGTGTGGGCACAAACAGTGACAGACCAGTGCAACTAGGGTGGAGGATGTTTATTGGGCAGTAGTAGTAAATACACTTGGATAATTTCAGTAGAGTGGGACCAAATTTAGAAGATCGGCTTACTAGACTGAATAATTTAAACATCATGCATTAGGGAACAGGGAGTCATTATGGGGTCGTAAATAAAAATAGACAATGTGTTTTGGGTTTTTGTTGTTATTGTTTACAGACAGGATGTCACTCTATTGCCCAGGCTGGAGTGCAGTGGTATAATCATAGCTGGCTACACCGTTGAACTCCTGGGCTCAAGTGATCCTGCCTCCTCAGCCTCCTAAGTAGCTAGGACTACAGGAGACACCACCATGCCCAGCTATTGTTTTAAAAAAATTTTTAGAGATGGGCTCTTGCTATGTTGCCCAGGCAACACACAGAAAAGTAAAAGGAACCAGAAAAATATTATGCATAATCTCTAAACACAGGTAACTGCTGCTTTGACATATTTCTTTCTGATTTTAATATACTTTTATATAGTACTGATCTCGCTATATAAGCAATCTTGAATCTTGCCTCTAATATAATAGTGTGAACATTTTCTCATGTCATTAATAGCTTTAAGCTTTGTTTTTATAGCTATGTGACCTTCCTTTGTAGATGCACTGTGATTTGCTTATAAGACAACAGCTGTCTTAGTCCATTTTGTGCTGCTATTATACCTCAGACTGAGTAACTGTTAAACAATAGAAGTGTGTTTGGCTCATGGTTCTGGATCTGGGAAGTCCAAGGATGAGTGGGCACATCCGATGAGGGCCATTTGCTACATCATTACATGGCAGAAAGCATCACATGGACAAGAGGAAGAGCAAGACAGGACCAAACACACTTTTGTGACAAACCCACTCCCATGTTAACCCACTCCATTTATGAAGGCAGAACCTAGGCTTGTTCTTTTTTTTTTTTTCCATACTAGAAATAGTAAGAAGGAACAAATTTTAAGAGTTAGCAATATACTGAGGGTGAAAAAGAGAAAAGAGTCAAAGTTGTCATGTTCTTGGCAAATGTAAATAAGACAAAGCAAAAAGAGAACCCATAGACAAAATGAAAGATTAAAGAGCAATATAGAAAAAAATTGAAACACATATGATAGAAAAGAGGCTAATTTCCATAAAATGTAAACAGCTTGTACCAATCAATAATGGTCAACAACCTAATAGGAAAATGGGCAAAGGACATGAACAAATGGTTCTAGAAAAGGAAATACAAATGGGTTTTAAAAACAAAAGATAATCAACTTCACTCACAAGTGTGCAAGTTAAAATGAAAATGAGATAACATTTTAACAGATTTGCAAAGACCAAAATGTTTAATAACACACTTTGTTAAAGAGGATGTTGGAAAATAGGCAATGCATACATTGCTGATAAGACCATTTGTCTTATCAAGGTGATTTATGTGATCACTTGTAGGATAATTGGACAATAGATATTGTATTAGTCTGTTTTCACACTGCTATAAAGAACTTCCCTGAAACTGAGTAATTTATAAAGGAAAGAGATTTAATTGACTCACAGTTCTGCATGGCCAAGGAGGCCTCAGGAAACTTACAATCATGGTGGAAGGAGAAGCAGGCACCTTCTTCACAAGGCGGCAGGAGAGAAAGAAGTGCAAACAGGGGAAATGCCAGACACTTATAAAACCATCAGATCACGTAAGAACTCACTCACTATTATGAGAACAACATGGGGAAACTGCCACCATGACCCAATCATTTCCCACCACATCCCTCCCTCGATACTTGGGGATTATGGGGATTGCAATTTGAGATAAGATTTACATGGGGACACAGAGCCAAACCAAATCAGATATCAATGTGGGAAGTGGACATATCCTTTAACCCAGCAATTCCACTTTTAGGAATTTATCCTACAGATAATTCATAATATGTGTAAAATATAATATATAACCCAGATAATTCTTGCAAGTGTGTTTGTAGGAGCATAATATTGGAAACAACATAAGGTATACCAATAGGAAATTTTTTAGGTAATATATGGTGTATCTGTAAAGTTAAATATCATGCAGCCATTAAAAAGAACCGTGTGAGTTTGTAGGTACTGATATATTAATAGTAATTCTCCAAGATATATTCTTGAGTAAAAAAGCAGGGTGCAAAGGTTAGTACTGTGTAACAGAGGTACGTAGGGCTGGGTAGGATATATATAGATTTATTTGTATGTGTACAGACTTGCTTTTGATCAATACATATGAAACTGATAATAGTTGTCTGCAGGAGAGGCACTGAAGAGGTGGAAATTAAAGAATAGAATTAAAAAAGAGACTTTCACTCTACCCTTTTATTCCTTTCAAATTTTGCGCCATATATCTGGTTTTTGTTTTGTTTTGTTTATTGAGACAGGGTCTCTCTCTGTTACCCAGGCTGGAGTGCAGTGGCACAATCATGACTCACTGCAGCTTTGACATCCTGGGCTCAAGCAATCCTCCTGCCTCAGCCTCCCGAGTAGCTGGGATTATAGGCATGAGCCACCATACCTGGCCTATATCTGTTTTTCTATTCTAAATAAGATGTCTTGAAAGGAGTTGCAATGGGAATATCTCAAGAGGACGATGGCTTTTCTACATTATGTGAAACCAAGGTTCAAAAGGACAGCCACCTGGATTCTCTCCAAACTGAGATTCAGATACAGCTGTGTCAAGTGTTCTTTCCTTTAAACCCAAGATGATCAGGCTGTGAATGTTGTCTTTCTTATTGAATTGCCCAGCACCTGACCCATATGGGATGTGCTTAATAAATATGTTAGATAGTAGATTAGGATTCTAACCTAAAGAGTAGAAAAGTGGAGGAGCCATGGATAGAAATGGACATATCAATGTGAAAGGAAGACTCAGAGACAAAAAGCATTTAGAAGTGAAAAGAAGATTCCCTGCAAAAATGTTACAAGGAAGTCAGATTTCAGAAAGACCAGCTCAGAGCCTTGGAGCCAGTCTGCACTTTTCGCATTAATGCTATATACACAGCAAGAGTCTCAAGAGGGTTGTGGAGAGAGATGAAGTTGAAGAGGTGGGCAGGGCCAAGTTTTCTTGGGCCTTAGAAGCCATGGGAAGGAGAGAGAAGGAGAGTAGTTAGAAACTGAAAGGACAAACATATTGTTCAGACTACTTTGGCTTCAAGAGATGCAGAGCTAAATAAAATAGGTAATTTATTGCCTTGGGTAACTGGAAAGTCCAAAGACTCAACAATATCATCAGGATATTCTTTCTCTTTCTCCACCCTCCCCAACACCCACTTTTCTGCGTTGGCTTTATTCTCTTGCAGACTCTTTCCACATGTTGGCTTCTGGCAACTCCAGCTTTTCCATTAACACATAAGTGTCCCCAACAGTTCCTAATAGTTCCAGTAAAAATCTCATCACTAATTCATATTGGACAACTGTGTCACATGCCCATCCCTAAAATAGTCACTATGCCAAACACTGGTAGGCCAGGCAAAGATCATAACCCTTACAGGTCATGACTTTAATATTATGAACCAAGAGTGAGGGAGGGATGGGTCTCCAAATAAATCAGGATGCTGTTTCCAAACACAAAGATGCTGAACAGTTGAAAATAATAAAAATAATAACAGTCCACTGTGGGCAAAAACAAGATCAAATGACAGTTGTTCCCTTCCTTAACAAAAATTAGAAAGAGCCTTTGGAGAGAGAAAAAGTTAAGATGCTAGAAAAGGTTGGGGAGATTGTGGGAGCAAACTCTGGAAGAAGTGGAAGGGATGGTGTTTGGATGGAAACGTTGGTAGAGAATAATTATGAACTCTAAGAGCTAAGAAGGATCCTGGCAGCCCTCTAATCCAACTTACCCCACCTCTCCTATAAGCCTCCTCCCACTGCCTCCCCAACAAAAAAACAAATTAGGATCCCTTACATGACCATTTAACCTCTACTTGAACATATTCAGTAACAGATAGTTCATGATTTTGGAAAGTATTTAATTTTTTTCATTTGTGCAAGTGTATGGGATACTTGAGAAAATATTTAATTTTATTGTCATATGGGTCTGATTCTCTAAAATGTCTGCTTTTCATTGAGCTGAAATCTAGTACTCAGTTTGCCTTCTGGATTAACAAACCATGAGGCTACTACTTCTTTCATCAGACGATCCTTTTAAGTGTTGGAAGACACTTCATTTCTGTTCCAGTCTTTTCTCTCTTAGCCAAGTACAACCAGTTCTTTCAACCACATGTCAGGTGACATGGTTTCCAGACTTCTCTTAACCTAGTTGTCTGTATTTGGATTCATGCTAGTTTGCATGTGTCTCTCTTTAAAATTGCTTAAATATAAGCCTCCAGATGAGGCCTGACCATTGCTGAGTTCAGTGGGACCATTGACTTCCTTTATCTGGACACTATACATGCTTTGCTAATGCAACCTAAGATTCACTGGCTTTTTTTTTTTTTTTTTTTTTTTTTTTTTTGCACTGTATCACAACTCACTCATTTTGAGCTTATGACCGTTAAAATCCCCAAGTCTTTTTTTTCCCTCATGAATGACTGCCAAGTCAGGCCTTTTGTAATTATGTAGGTGGTATTTTTTGAGCCAAAAGAATAGAACATCCTAACGTGCGTGTTTGCGTATGTATATGTGTGTATATGTGCATGTGTGAGATGAGCTTTGACCTGTGGTTTCAAGTCAGCCACTGCCAACCTTTGCACCCACTTTTGCTTTGTGCCAGCAGTTCTGGATGAATGAACAATTTGGTGTCTGTAAGCTGCACCACCCCTCTCCCTCTCCTATATCAAATTAAAGGGTAGCAGCCAGGACAGCTCTGGAGGCACCTGGAATTAGTCACATCTGGCCTGTGCTTTAGAGAAGAGTCATCACCATGTAGCCAAACTGATAAACCTTCTGCCCAAGTCCCAGATTCCTAGATCCACCCCGGTATCCTTAGTGAAGCTGAAGCCCTTCGTGCTCTAGCTGTGTCATCTGGGGGTCCTATTCCCTTATGACCTCCTCACCTGGTTTATAGAAGACCCTTTGCACAAGGCTATAACCTGCTTCTTCTATTTGGAAAGATCTCCCTGATCTAAGATTTGCACAACCATTGCTGTCTTAAAACTTTAACGCAGGCCAGGCGCAGTGTCTCACGCCTGTAATGCCAGCACTTTGGAAGGCTGAGGGGGATGGATCACGAGGTCAGGAGTTCGAGACTAGCCTCACCAACATGGTGAAACCTCATATCTACTAAAAATGCAAAAATTAGCAGGGTGTGTTGGTGCGTGCCTGTAATCCCAGCTACACAGGGAGCTGAGGCAAGAGAATCGCCTGAACCCGGGAGGTGGAGGTTGCAGTGAGCCAAGATTGTGCCGCTGCCTAGGTGACAGAGCGAGACTGTCTCAAAAACAAACAAGCAAACAAACAAAAAACAAAAACATTAATGCCTAGAAGTCCTCTCCTATTCTCTGTCCCAGGCCCCTTAGACTAGAACCTGTGCATGTAGACAGACCACGTAATGAACTAAAGTTCACCTTGTCTCTTGGATTTGATAATTTCCACTGCTGACCTCTCCCTGGCAGAGGCTAGATCTTTCGACTCAGTGAGTCTCAGCCCCAACACTGCCACGAGGTCCTAAGTACCTTGAGGCTCTGGGAAAGTGCCACTTATGATAATTAAGGAGAATGGGCAACTGGGACACTGAGGGTGTGGCAGAAGGTGGAGTCTTCCCTGACTCAAAGAAAGGGAGGTACATTGTGCGAGGAGTGGCTGGAGAGTAGGGGGATGTAGATACCACCTGCCCTTTCATCTCGCCTCCCATAATGCATGCATTCAAGAGCAAAGACAGCCACTCTTATAAAAGAACTGAGTTCTCAGACTCATCATGATGCGAGACTCGTACCTCAAACACTTGAAGAGCCTACCTGTTTGCTAGGATTTATTTATCAGTTTTCTCACAAATCTCTGCAATAGCTGTCAGATTGTGTCAACAGCAATAAAGAAATGATATATTTGTGCTTCTTGCTCACATATTCTGAGTCCCTGGAGAAGAAATGGTGCCTTGAAGAACAATGGTGAAGCAGAACCATCCATGATGCTCTCATCACCTTTCCAAACTTGTTTTGTGTGATGCTCTTTTTGTGTTATTTTCAAAGGAGGAACCGGATGTTTTCCTAAAGGGAAATTTCTAACACCCTCTTTCTGAAAAATAAGACACTGGAACTGAGGGACCATCCACTCAGGATTTCCCAGGTTATGACCACAATAAAGTCATGGATGACATCACCTATAGGAGAGAGTTTTTCAAGAACTGATGCAGTAAGTAGCATATAAGAAGTAATTCTGGCCAGGCACAGTGGCTCACGCCTGTAATCCCAGCAGTTTGGGAGGCTGAGGCGGGAACATCACTTGAGTCAGGAGTTTGAGACCAGCCTGGCCAACATGGTGAAACCCCATCTCTACTAAAAATACAAAAATTAGCTGGGCATGGTGGCACACGCCTGTAATCCCAGCTACTCGGGAGGCTGAGGCATGAGAATCACTTGAACCCAGGAGGCAGAGGTTGCAGTGAGCCAAGATCACGCCACTGCATTCCAGCCTGGGGGACAGAGTGAGACTCTGCCTCAAAAAAAAAAAAAAAGAAGAAGAAGAAGTAATTGCTAAATTTTATAAGAATTCCTAGATACTCAAACACTCTTCCTTACCAATGCAAAATTAGTAAGCCAGAAAATGAGAATAATTTTTCTTTACATTTGTTAGCGAGGCTAAGATTAAAAACGGAAAAACCAAACCAGAGATGTGTGGAACTTTTTTCATAGCAAAATAAAAAGTACCTGGAAGACAATCCACATAAAATCATTTCAAGAGAAGTAATGCTGACACATTTGCCGAGGAACTGTTAATCAGAATGTTTAGACCAGATCCAAGGATGTCAACCCATTGGCTCCTCTGCTGATTATTTTGGGACAGAACCAAATTTCAAAAGGAAAAGAAATATAAGATAACACTTAAATAAACCTTGCCAATTCTGAGTTAGAAACTATTAGCAAATATGCTCAGCACTTCTTTCATCAAAGAGAGTCAAATACAGTTTTGTGTTTGATACAGACTGTTTAAAGGGTTTAAGATAAGTATCACTTATTTCAGAATAAAAAATATTAAGGCCCATAAAGAGTAAGGTCTTGGAAGAGGGAAGAAGGGAATGAATTCAAGAGCTCATGGGAAGGAAATAAGATAGGGAAACTTGAAGGGAAGGCAGGAAGAGATGGCATGGGACAAAGGTGGATAAGGGGGTCAAGTGCTTTCCCCTTTATTCAATGTTATCAGTAAAGCAGGAAAGGGGGAGGGGCTACCTCACTTTCCCTCACTAGACTGCAAGATCTGTTAGGGCAGGGACTGGCTCTGTTCTGTCTCTAGTATAATACCCTCTGCCCAGCACAGTATATAGCATATTTTTTATTCTCAATTATAATTTGCTAAATAAAAGGAATGAAAGAATGTGGGCATTAGGGACTTAGAAGAGTGGAAAATGCTGGGAATCGCTGTGTTAGGAACTGTGCTCTGGAATCAACAAGAAATGAATAATGAGGTTGCTAAACTGAGGTTAGGTGGTATGCATTTAAAGAGAATTGAATCAGCATTTTTCTGAAGTTCAGAAGAAAGAACAGAAAAAGCAGTCAGATGGGAATTGGCATAACCAGCAGAGTGGAATGGAAACAGGGTAAGAGAGTTTCATATGCATGTGAGGATGATGAAAGCCAGGCTGGAAATGAGGTCAAGGGTGGAGACAGACTGAAAACAGCAATAGACTGACAAGGTCATGAGATTACAGGCACTTCTGAAGGCTTTAGACAAAGAGCATAAAACACCAGGATAGCAGATAGCATATAGCTTTGTAACACATAGATTTGTAATAGGATAAGTGTCCAACTCAAATATATACCCTGAATTCTGTGAGTGTTCAGACATGAACTGTGTCTGATGTGTTTTCTCTAGTAGCTCAGTTTGTTAATTAAATAAATTTTAAAAAGAGGAGAGAAGGAAGAAAATGAGTTAAAGTCTTGCTTGACGTGTTATATCTATTGAAATTATGAGCTTAGATTTTATGGATATAAATGTGTGTGTGTGTGTGTGTGTGTAATACATACACACAAAAACATATACCATCCATAAACATCCACAGATATTTTCTGCAATATTGGGGTTGATAACAATGACTAGAAAATCCGTCTGTTAAGTTGTGGTCAATCTTTCGTACTGTGGGATGGGGCCAAGATATGGCAAATATAGGCAAGGCTTGAGGACCCAGGGGGTAGGCTAGAGGTGTGGTGCTGCTGAGGGCAGAGAACTAGATCCAAATTCCTGGGTATACATAAAGTTGAAACGTCTTGTTCAGAGGTCACTTACTGAAAAGGGAGGACCTAGAGGTGACAAGGTGTTGTCTCACCAGCATCAGAGACCATGAAACTGGCCAGGTTAAACAGAGGGGCAAATTAGCAGACACCATATAGGCAGATCCTAAGAATTACTTTGTAATTTTATAATTTATAAATTCACACAGTTACATTGTAACTACTTTTTGGAAGACTCAGAAACCAAACCCTCTGCAAAAACCCTTCAGGCTCTTAAGTTCTCTGCCTTCAGTATCAAACATGTTTCTTCTAGGATTTTCTATTAAAAATCGATGATTTTAAGCTGGGCGCAGTGGCTTATGCCTATAATCCCAGCACTTTGGGAGGCCAGGGCAGGTGGATCACCTGAGGTCAGGAGTTCGAGACCAGCCTGACCAACATGGTGAAACCCCATCTCTACTAAAAATACAAAAAATTAGCCGGATGTGGTGGTAGGCACCTGTAATTCCAGCTACTCGAGGCAGGAGAATGGGTTGAACCTGGGAGGCAGAGGTTGCAGTAAGCTGAGGTCGTGCCATTGCACTCCAGCCTGGGTGACAGAGTGAGACTCTGTCAAGAAAAGAAAGAAAGAAAGAGAGAGAGAGAGAAAAGAAAGAGAGAAAGGAAGGACAGAGGGAGGGAGGAAGAAGGAGGAGGAAGGAAGGAAGGAAGGAAGGAAGGAAAGAAGGAAGGAAGGAGGAAGAAAGAGAAAGAAAGAAAGAAAAAAGGTAGATCAATGCCTTTAATCAATTTTCCTATCATCTCTTGTTAAAATGTCTTGTCATGAGGTTCTGTTTATTTATTTTGAATTTTCTTGAAGCAAACACGTAGATTCAAATTTAGGTCTCTCAGGTTGGAAATTCTTCGTTTGTGAAAAATCAATGCAAATGTATGTTAGAAGCCTAATTAAAAGAAAACAGTGATTCATTACTAGATGGGGGTAAAGTGGGAGTAGGGTTTGGACAGAGGAGAGAATGAAAGGAACTTCCACTCTCCTCCAGATTTCCTTAGCCTTTAAAATGTAGTATTTCAAGGGAATCCATTGTTTGTTTTAAAGGCAAACAAAAATTCCACGTTTGTTTTCCTGTTGGGTCTATAAATCAGTAAATATTAAGGTGGAAACAAAAGAAATACTTCTTTGTGATTAATCATCTACTTTAGTCATCCAAACTCTTGAACTTGATTGTGTTGCAGATTGAACTTCTGAAAATAGTCTCAAGTATTGTTTCTATACCCCAAAATGCTTGCCACTAAATTATTCCTGTTCTATTCAACACTGAAATACAGAGAAGATCATTTAAAAGAGCTCATGTGATCTATGGAACTAACTTTATAAATCTAGATTGGGCTTCCTCCTCTGTAAAAAATAAATTATAGTAGCAACTTCAGTGTGTGGGAATTTTATTTGAACAAAGTCATCTCAAAGTCACAGCTCTGTAGTAATTGTTCAGTTTTTCCCTCATGTCCTTGGGATACATTGTACAAAGTTTTGCTTTTATCACAGGATACTAAACCCTTAGAAACAATTTGAAATTGAATACAGATCTCTGGCCCCAAGACCTCAGATAAATTTTTCTCCCTTGCTGAGTTATCCAACCATTTAAAAATCTTACTTTCTTTGATCATTGATAGGAATGTTGGCTTGGCACAGTTATTTTACAAACAACTTGTGATGTTTATTGAAAACTCCCAAGTATGAATTTCAACAAGTTAACACAGGGCCCTAAATTTTCCCTTCCAGCCCTAAATATCAGCTGATATGTTCAAGTTATTATATGTCATCTCTTGCCTATCTTTTTATATCACACAAACTTTCAATTAGCCATTTTGGGTTCTGACCACATTTGCTAGGAAATTACTATTTAAATATGTCCTCCCCTAACACATTTCTAATGGGATTCCCCTGGCAAAGGTAGATGGGATTTTAAAAACTGGAGCCGTACTAGAACAGAATTGTTTTTGGTAATTGCTGATGAGTTTCTTGGCTAGCATACGTGCAGTTAATGTGACAATTCTAAGAATGGATGGCAGAAAAGAAGGGTGAAAGGTGGTCGTCCTGCAAAAACAGGCTGTCCAGCTTCAAGCAGGAGTTATTTTCTACTTAGTTGCCTTTCTCTACTGTTTTCTTCTCAGTGTTTCAGTGCTGAGATTCTGCCAAGAATATGAATGAAATACAGTGTGAAAGGAAAAGGAAAATATTAAGATAAAACTTCCAAAAATGATATTACAGAGAAGAGTAAAGTTTTCTTTCTTCCTTAAAAACTTTCTATGAAATACTACCTTCAAATAAAAGCCATTGAGTCCTATATCCCATCATCTTAAAATAACACTCTGGGTGACAGCTAACATTTATGGGCTTACCTCATTTTATTATGCTTTGCTTTACTGCACTTTACATTTTTTTTTGTTTTTTTTTGTTTTTGTTTACAAATGGAAGGTTTGTGGCAACCCTGCATCCAGTGAGTCTGTTGGCAACATTTTTTGGCAGCCTGTGCTCATTTTATGCCTCTGTGTCATATTTTGGTAATTCTCACAATATTTCAAACTTTTAAGTTATTAT
This sequence comes from Nomascus leucogenys, assembly GCF_006542625.1. Taxonomy (NCBI): domain Eukaryota; kingdom Metazoa; phylum Chordata; class Mammalia; order Primates; family Hylobatidae; genus Nomascus; species Nomascus leucogenys. The sequence goes on along the minus strand of NC_044396.1, from coordinate 52,468,879 downwards.
TATATCTGTTATGGTATTTCTATCTGTTATGGTGATCTGTAATCAGTGATCTTTGATGTTAATATTGTAATTGTTTTGAAGTGCCATGAACCACTCCCACCGAAGACAGTGAACCTAATCAATAAATGTGTGTGTGTGTGTTCTGACTACTCCACTGACCAGCCATTCCCCCATCTCTCTTCCTCTTCTTGGGCCTCCCTATTCTTGGAAACACAATCTTGAAATTAGGCCAATTAGTAACCCTACAATGACATCTAAGTATTCAGGTGAAAGGAAGAGTCGCATGCCTCTCACTTTAAATCAAAAACAAGAAATGATTAAGCTTAATGAGGAAGGCAGGCCAAAAGCTGAGATAGGAAAGCTAGGCCTCTTATGCCAGTTAGCCAAGTTGTAAATGCAAAGGAAAAATTCTTGAAGGATGTTAAAAGTGCCACTCCAGTGACCTCATAAATGAAACAGCTTTATTGCTAATTTGGAGAAAGTTTAAGTGGTCTGAATAGAAGATTAAACCTTAAGCCAAAGCCTAATCCAGGTCAAGGCCCTAACTCCCTTCAATTTTATGAAAGCTGAGAGAGGTAAGGAAGCTTCAGAATAAAATTTTGAAGCTAGCAGAGGTTGGATCATGAGGTATAAGGAAAGAGTTTGTTTTGTGCCATAAAAGTACAAGGTGAAGCAGCAAGTGCTGATGTAGAAACGGCAGTAAGTTATCCAGAAGATCTACCTAAGTTCATTAATAAAAGGGACAATACTAAATGACAGATTTTCAATATAGACAAAACAGACTCATATAGGAAGAAGATGCCATTTGGACTTCATAGAGAGGAGAAGTCAATGCTTGGCTTCAAAGCTTCAAAGGAGAGGCTGACTCTCTACTTAGGGGCTAATGCAGGGGCGACTTTACATTGAAGCCGGTGTTCATTTATCATCCCACAAATGCTAGGGCTTTTAAGAATTAAGCTAAATTATGTCAGGATATTGATAAAGAAAAAAAAGAATTTTGCTAAACCTACTTTACATGTGCTCTAGAAACAGAACAACAAAGCCTGAATGATCGCATATCTGTTCACAGCATGGTTTACTGAATATTTTAAGCCACTGTTAAGAACTACTGCTCAGAAAAAAGATGCTTTCAAAATATTATGTCTCACTGACAATTCACCTAGTTACCCAAGAACTCTGATGTACAAGGAGATTAATATTGTTTTCATACCTGTTAACCCAACATCCATCTGTAGCCCATGGATGAAAGAGTAATTTCAACTTTCAAGTCTTATTATTTAAGAAATACATTTTGTAAGGCTATAGCTTCCATAGATAGTGATTCCTTTGATGGATCTGGGTGAATTGAAAACTTTCTGTAAAAATTCACCAATCTGGAAGCTATTTGTCCTTCATGGGAAGCGTTCAAAATACCCACATTAACAGCAGCTTGAAAGAAGTTGACTCCAACTCTCATGCATGACTTTGAGGGGTTCAAGACTTCAGGGGAGGAACCACAGATGTGGTAGAAATAGCAAGAGAACTAGAATTGGAAGTGGAGCCTAAGATGTGACTGAATTGCTGTAGTCTCATGATAGAACTTGAACAGGTGAGTAGTTGATCCCTTATAGAAGAGGAAAGAAAGTAGTTTTTTAAGATGGAAACTACACTTGGAGAAGATGCTGGAAACATTGTTGAAATGGCACAAAGGACTTAGAAGATTTCATAAACTTAGTTGATAAAGCAGCAGCAAGTTTGAGAGGATTGATTCCAATTTTGAAAGAACTTCTACTGTGGGTAAAATGCTGTCAAGCAGCAGTGCATGCTACAGAGAAATCTTTTGTGGAAGGAAGAGTCAATCGATATGGCAAACTTCATTGTTATCTTATTTTAAGAAACTGCCGCAGCTACCCTAACTCTCAGCAACCACCACCCTGATCATTCAGCCACCATTGACATCGAGGCAAGACTCTCCACCAGCAAAAAGATTATGTGTTTGACTTGCTGAAGGCTCAGATGATCATTAGTATTTTTTAGCAATAAAGTATTTTTAAATTAAGGTGTATACATTTTTATACATAATGCTATTGCACACTTAATAGCCCACAGTATAATGTAAATATAACTTTTATATAATAGGAAACCATAAATTTGTGTGACTCGTTTTATTGCAATTTTTTTTTATTTTGGTGGTCTGGAACTGAACCCACAATATCTTCAAGGTATGCCTGTATTGAGCTATTACTAAGTGCCAGACACTGTGCCAAATGCTTTATATGTATTAGTTTATCTAATCCACACAGAAACCCTATGAAGAAGGTATTTTTATTACCTTCATTATAAAAATGAGAAAACAGGCCTAAAGGACCTTGATGTATGGACATTCATCACCCTGATTTAGTCATTTTAGACCTTGTACTGGAAGGGCTCTGAGAATCCAAATGCACCTGTTATTTTTCCACCCAGTGAATATTAGCACCTACAAGTATAATCAGTATGGGGATAGAGGTTGGTTATAGTATTTTTCAACTTTTAAAAGGTTTTCTTCAGTAATTCTGCTTCTAGGCATATACCCTAGAGAAACTCTCCTGCATGAGCAAGAAGATACATGTATGAAAATGTGTATTTACATTGCAGTAAAAATGAATAAACTAAATTTCCATGTATCAATATGGGTAGATCTTGAAAATAGTGCTTTGTTGTTGTTGTTTTTTAAAAAATAAAGGCTATAAAATGATACATTCGGTATAAAATCATTTATGTAAAATTTTGCCTAGTAAAAACTATTTAAAATATAAAACAATAGAATATGTTATTTGTGAATTTGTACTTATGTTGTAAAAGTATAAAAATGTGAACCAGACAGACTAGGCACAGTGGCTCATGTCTGTAATCCCAGCACTTTGGGAGGCTGAGGTAGTTGGGTCACCTGAGGTCAGGAGTTTGAGACCAGCCTGGCCAACATGGTGAAACCCTGTCTCTACTAAAAATACAAAAATTAGCCAGGCATGGGGGCGGGCATCTGTAATCCCAGTTACTCGGGAGGCTGAGGGAGAAGAATTGCTTGAACCCGGGAGGCAGAGGTTGCAGTGAGCCAAGACCCTACCATTGCACTCCATCCTGGGCAATAAGAGCGAAACTCCATCTCAAAATAAATAAATAAATAAATAAATAAAGGCTGGACGTGGTGGCTCACGCCTGGAATCCCAGCACTTTGGGAGGCTGAGGTAGTTGGGCCACCTGAGGTCAGGAGATGGAGACCAGCCTGGCCAACATGGTGAAACCTCACCTCTACTAAAAATACAAAAACTAGCCAGGCATGGTGGTGTGTGACTGTAATCCCAGCTACTCAGGAGGCTAAGGCAGGAGAATCACTTGAACCTGGGAGGGGGGGAGGTTGCAATGAGCTGAGATTGTGCCACTGCACTCCAGCCTGGATGACGGGGTGAGACTCTGTCTCAAAAAAAAAAAAAAAAAAGTGAACCAGACAGGTAAAACTTCAGGATAGCAGTTACTTGAGGGAAGAAAGGAATGGTGCACTAGGGGAAGGTGCAAAGTAGGCCTCAACTCCATTTCTATGTTTCATTTATCTTGTTATAAATAATAATACAAATATGAGAAAAGTTAACATTTATTCTTATAGGGTCTACATGAATTTATTACCTTACTTGCTGAAAGCTTTTGTATTAAAAAAAAAAACCTTTCATCCTAAGAAAAATTTATGTTCTTGCTGGAAAAGAGCAGGAATCACCATATAAAACATAATCTCACTAAAATTTTAGCTTACAAATATTTTTTGAAGCAGGTTTAACTACAAGCTCAATTTATCCATAAAATAACTTAGTAAGCCATCCATAGAATGTCTATCTTTGAGTCTTGGAAACTCAATGTGTCCTCCAAAATGAACTAGTTGTAAAATATATTCCTCAGTAATTTGATTACGGTGAATTTCTTTATTCAGCTTTACATTAGCTGCAAACCACAGGGTGCCAGTTCCTACAACCTCTCACAGCATTCTCCAGGGCAACAGGAAGAACAGTTGCCTGGGGATTGCTCTGGGCCATGTGCTTCTGGCCATAATTCCTTCTTGTGGGTCACTGTTATCATCTGGACTGTGCATTCTCAAATCTGATTCCCCCAACCACCATTCTTCCTCTCCCTTTCTTCATTTCCAACAGCATAGGATTTCACTCTGAGGGTAAACGACCATGCATGCTATCAAATTAGGCTATGTAAATCTGGTAGTGAGTGTTCTTCGTTGCATTATTTGGTATCAAGGTTCTGGGTCATATCTAAAAGTGTTCCAGCTTGAAAATTAATTTAATCTCTTGTTTGTTTGCTTTGTTTGGAATCATTTCACTCTTTAGATAATAATGTAGTTGAGGAATGCTGAAGCCAGCATTATTTGAAGTGCTACTCATTGCTTACAATTATATTTCATAAGTGTGGAAATTATTCTGTGTATACATTTAAATATAATCCTTTTCAGTTATATAACAATCAGTACCCGTTTTTGTGTGTGCATGTATTCATACACTTTTTTTATATTTGCTTTGTTTCAAAATTGATAAAAGGGCTACAAATATACATAAAATACAGCACCAGAAAAATCCAGTCTGAAGGCAGTGAAGAAATGGGAACAGAGAATTTAAGCCAAGAGTGAGTTAAGTATATAAAATACATCCTGTTAAATCTTATACACAGACCGGAAGGAGACCACATATAAGGCTTTAAGCTTTCTCACAGCCAAGGGAAATACTGTCAGTTCCACAGTTAGGTTTCCAGAAGGCAAAAACAAATGGGGATAATAAACAAGGGAAACACAACTATACCAGGTGCTAAAACCAAAGAAAAATATTTTCTAGATATTGTCAGAAAGAGTAAATATAGCAACAAGTTTCATGGCTCCTATAAATCCCTTGATGTAGGCCCGAAGTTTTATACCACAGGGGATTCTTTAAGGAAATCTGAGGGGAGGAAGGAGCCATGGCATGGGGTCAGGGGCTGGAGAGGGTGGGGAGGGGGTGGTCTAGGTCCTATCCAGGGGCTAAAATGTCACAACAGTTGGCCTTGACATGAGGCTCATTACCAGGGTGACCATGTAATTTATTGTCTAACCCAGGACCCTTTGAGAATGAAAGAGGGTACTATTAATAATCAGGCCCCCACAATAGGTGTAAGCCATGAGTGTCCTGGGCAAGCTGCCACATATGGTCACTCTAAGTCATTGCTCATCACCTGCTGACATCCTACCCCAGTGCATCCTGCCACTCTAGACCTAGTGAGCCAACCTCATCCTGTCAAACATGGAGTTTGTCTAATCAGCTCAATTTGTAGAAGCCTCTGGAGGATTCTGGTCCAGGTCACCAGCACAGTGTGGGCTTGCCTGTGAGTCAGTCAAACAGGGAAGGGAACCAAGAAGGACTGGAGTAGGCAAATGGCAACAGTTGCCTGAGAATCCATCAAGAAGAACTTTGGGGATATGTCAGAAGAATGGGTGGGAGGGGAAATAAAGAAGATTCTAAGTAATTGCATGGGTCCCATTAAGAGGAAAGAAACAATTTCCTTTCGCCTGGCACTCTCTGAAGGGCCCAGTGAGAGATCTAGTGGAAGAAAACTTCCTGAAGTTGGGATATTATCATAATGACTGAAACACTTATGCTGTGGTTCTCAAACATGTGATATGAATTACCTGGAGAGCTTGTGGAAAACTAGATTCTAGCACCCCAACCCCATAGATAATGAGTCTGTTAGTCTGAGATGAAACTCAGATATCTATTTTAACAAGCAAGATTAGCCAGGCATGGTGGCACACAACTGTAGTCCCAGCTACTCAGGAGGCTGAGGTGGGAGGATCGCTTGAGTCTAAGAGGTCAAGGTGATCGCACTGCACCACTGCACTCCCACCTGGGCAACAGAGTGAGACCTTGTCTCAAAAAAAAAAAAAAAAAAAAAAGACGAAGAAGAAGAAAAATTTCTATGACTCTGCTGGGAAAGAAACTGAATTAATTTGGAAATCAGTATATTTAGTCACATAAGGACAGGTAAGGAGGAGAGTCAAGAAGTAGCACATTCCAATGATCAATTGTACCAAATTAGAATCTCTTTCTCCCTGGACAAGGCCCAAGACTGCCTCTCTAAGCCAGGTGAAATGATGGTGGAGAATAAAGCCCCCAAGCTCCCATTCATTCCTGGTTGCACTTTCCCCCCCCCAGTGAAAAAAACATAAGGCCAAGCTTCTTGCCTTTGATGTCCTGAAGCAGAATTAACGGTACCCTGTCCTGTATTTGTATCATATGTACTTTATTGGCTCTTATATTAGAGTGAGTATACATATTTGGACACAGAGTCTTGCTCTGTCATCCAGGCTGGAGTGCAGTGGTGTGATCTTGGCTCACTGCAGCCTGCAACTCCCAGGCTTAAGTGATCCTTTCACCTTAGCCTCCTGAGTAGCTGGGACTACAGGTGTGTGCCACCATGCCTGGGCACACGACAAAACTCCTAGAGATGGGTTTTGTCATGTTGCCTAGGCTCAAATATCTGCCTGCCTCAGCCTCCCAAAGTGCTGGGATTACAGGCATGTGCCACCACACTGGCCTAGAGTGATTTTCTCCATGTCAGTTTCCCTGGCAAGTTTACAAGCTGCTCAAGGGGAGGGACAATACTTTACCATATTGGTGTCTCGCAGCACCTAGGGAAGGCATGTCATGTGCATAGCTAAGCTTCTTCGCCTGCTTCCTTCTTCTCTCACTAGGTGTCAGGCATTAAGCTCTCTGCCTTCAAAGTTTAGTGGGAAAGGCCTACAAATAATGACAATGAAGTGCTTTATATAGAAAAATTATAGAGGTAAGCACGGTTGTTGTGGAGCTAGGGAACATGAGCTTGATTTAGCCTGTCAGGACCAGTGACAGTTGATAGAAATGAGCCAGGCAGAGGAGGGGGGAGGAGGCATTTTAGGCATAGTAGCATCTGCAAAGCTAGGTAGTACCTACAAAGATAAAGAAAGTTAGCAGGGTGTATGAGAAAGAGAAGAGAAGGAAGAGAGGAAAGGATAGGGGGATTTGTGGTACTGCTAGTAGCTTACTGTGGCTACAGAAATGTTCACTTAGGCTGTGACACCAGTGAAGGGGCCAGGGGTAGGGTTAAGAGAAGAGCATGAGCTCTGGAGCCAGCCTGCTGGATGGTCCAAATCCCGGCTCTGCCACTTAGCTACGTAACTTTCAGCAAATTACTTAAACTCCTGTGCCTCAGATTCTAATTTGGGAGCTTTAGGGACTCTCTATGATAAACTAAGTGGCTTAATACTTATAAAACAATCAGAATAGTGCCTGTCATATAGTATATGTACTCAATAAAAAGTATATGTAGTATGTGTACTCAATAAGGATATGTACTCAATAAAGAGAACATATAGTGTACTATATACAGTATATATAGTATGTACTCAATAAAGAGTAGTTCTCGGCTGGGCACGTGACTCATGCCTGCAATCCCAGCACTTTAGAAGGCTGAGGTGGGCAGATTATTTAAGCCCAGGAGTTCAAGACCCGCCTAAGCGACATGGTGAAACCTCGTCTCTACAAAAAATACAAAAATTAGCCAGGCACAGTGGCAGGTGCCTGAAGTCCCAGCTACTCATGAGGCTGAGGGGGAAGATTGCTTGAGCCCAGGACGTGGGGGTTGCAATGAGCCAATATTGAGCCACTGGGTGACAGAGTAAGACCCTGTCTCAAAAAAAAAAAAAAGTAGTTCTCTTTCTCTTTGCTTGCCACTTTTATTCCATTCCATGCAAGTTTGACTGATTATACCTCTAAAACCAAAACCATCCACTTCTGTCTCCACAGTCTCCACCTTGGTTCAAAGAACTATGACATCTTTATTGGATTCCTGGAATAGCCTCTTAACTGGTCTCCCTACTTCCACTCTTGTTCTGCCTTAATCTGATCCACAGAACAGCCTGAGTGATCCTTTTCAAAGACAAATCAGATGTCATGCTGCTTAAACATCTATTGTCTCATCACACTTCATACCAATCATTTAGAATTCTCCTTACCATACCTAAAAAGGTATTAAATCATCCGGCTGCTTCCTACTTTTCTGACCACCTCCTTGCCCCCCCGCCCATGTCATACTCCCCTCCCTTTTACTATGTTCAGCCTCTAGCTGCCTTGAATTTGACAAGTGTTTCTGGCTAAGACCTTTGCATCTGCTGTTCCTCTGTCTTCCCCACCTCCTAACTAGTTTGCCTTCTTCTTGTCTTATAGAATCCAGCTCAAATGTCAGAAGAATTGACGTTAGTTTGAGAGACCAAACTAAGTTACAGCTTCTCTGGTTTCTGTTACTCTGGTAAGTGTATTTCCTTTTCGTTATTTTTCCTTCTTTATTCCTCATCCCCCAATGTAAGCACCATGCAAACGGATATGTAGGCTTTTTCCTTGCTATGGTCTCAGTGCCTGTGACGGCAAACACCCCAGCCCCAACATAGTAAGCATTCAAATGTTTATCGAATTGATGTTAAATGAGTTAGAAGAGAGGAGGGAAACAACAGAGAATACTGCCAAAAATTAAGGCACCTGGCGCCAATTAGGCTTTTGCAGTATTCCAGTGAGAAATGATGAGGCCCTAGCAGTGGTTTCCAACCTTGGTTGTGCATTGGAATTACCTGGGAAGAGGTTATTTATTTTTGTTGTTGTTGTCGTTTTGTTTTGTTTGAGACGGAGTCTCGCTCTATTGCCCAGGCTGGAGTGCAGTGGCACAATCTCGGCTCACTGCAACCTCTGCCTTTCAGGTTCAAGTGACTCATGCCTCAGCCTCCTGAGGAGCTGGGATTACAGGAGTGTGCCACCATGCCCAGCCAATTTTTGTATTTTTTATAGAGATGAGGTTTCATCATGTTGTCCAGGCTGGTATCAAACTCCTGGCCTCAAGTGATCCACTCACCTAAGCCTCCCAAAGTGCTGGGATTACAGGCGTGAGCCACTGCGCCTGGTTTTCTTTCTTTCTCTCCCTCTCTCCTTCCCTTTCTGGAGACAGGGTCTCACTCTGTTGCCCAGGCTGGAGGGCAGTGGTGTGACCAGGGCTCACTGCTGCCTTGACCTCCTAAGGGTATGGAGATGATCCTCCTGCCTCAGCCCCCTGGAGTGGCTGGGACTACAGACGTGGGCCACCACGCCAGGCTAATTTTTGTATTTTCGCCATCTTGCTCAGGCTGGTCTTAAACTCCTGGACTCAAGTGATCCAACCACCTCTGCTTCTCAAAGTGCTAGGACTACTGGTGTGAGCCACCGTGCCCAGCACACTTGAGGAGTTTTAAAAACTACTGATGCCTGAGCACCACCCTCAGAGATTCTGACTTAATTGGTGGGTGCAACGTGGACATAAGAATATGCAGCCAAAGTTGAAAACACTGCTCTAAAAGCAGAGGGAGATATAGAAGAGAGAGCACAGGGATATTTCCAGGGTATAATAAACAGGACTTGGTGGTTAGTTATGAATTGGAAGGGACAAAAAGAATGGGGCCTGGGAAGAATCCTAGGTTTCTGGCTTGTGTCTGGGTGAATGAAAAAAGCACGCTTTGAGGAAAGGGCAAACTACATCTTGGACAGCCTGAGTCTGAGGTGCCTCTAGGAATTCAAGTTGGGGATGTTCAATAGGTATTTGTTTTTTAATAGATTTATTTGGCCTAGTGAAGAATAGAAAGTCCTTCTAATTTTTAGGAAGCCAAGAAAGCCAGAAGCAACATCTCTGGAAAATATGACAGTCGTACAGAGTGTAAGACCATTTTCATTCTGCACAGCTTCTTTATTCAAAATCTCCTTTCAAGCCGGTGCCCCATCTGTGCTGAAATGTTGTTTAACGTTGATATATTTTGTTTTTTTTTTTGAGACGGAGTCTCGCTCGGTCGCCCAGGCTGGAGTGCAGTGGCGAGATCTCGGCTCACTGCAAGCTCCGCCGCTTGGGTTCACGCCATTCTCCTGCCTCAGCCTCCCGAGTAGCTGGGACTACAGGGGCCCGCCACCACGCCCAGCTAATTTTTTGTATTTTTAGTAGAGACGGGGTTTCACCATGTTAGCCAAGATGGTCTTGATCTCCTGACCTCGTGATCCGCCCGCCTCGGCCTCCCAAAGTGCTGGGATTACAGGCGTGAGCCACCGCGCCCGGCCAACATGTTGATATATTTTCAGGAAGGATATTATGTATGGGTACTTAACTTACTATTCTTGTGCTATCTGTAGGCTTAAAGCATCCCATATGTAAAGTCGCTGGCAGACTTCAAGTAGCATTTAAAAGTATAACAGCTTTAAAACTTCCCATAAAGGAAAATAAACATACCCATAATTACTTCCTTTAAGATTCAAGGCCAAAGACACTTAAACCTAAACTGCCTAGCTTGTTCAATTTTCTAATTGGTAAACATTTACTGGGTTACCAAAGATACCAAGTACATTCGGAAAGACCACGGCTCCTTGGTTTGTTTCTAATTTAAATTACACAGACACACTAAACAAGGACTGAGAGAGCGATATATTTAGTTAAGTAACAGATGGCAAATGGACATTCTGTCCAGCCTCTATCACATTCGTTTCTCAGTATTCCATGTTAGAGTGATCTAAATCTTGAAGAGAAATAAACCAGGAGGAAATGCACCAGGCCCAGACGGAATTTGCTTATTCAACTAAGAATACCAAGACTAGTGTAGATGGAAACATTCAAAGGGGATATGACTGGCTGAAAAGATATGAGAGGAAGGAACAAATAAAGCTGGATTAAAGTAATTAGGAATGTATTAGAGATGACATAGGAATTCTGATTACGTGACTGCAAAATAGCAAAAAAAAAATTAAATAAAAGAGATGAGTGGAAGATACTCTGCAAACCCTCACGTAGGCTTGCTATTGTGGCTAAGTACTGCTTCTAACAGCCTCTGCAAAGACAGGTCCACTAAGAGGGCGGCTGCAGACGCACGGGGTGCTGCCGTCCTCTGGGAAAGGACATTTTCTCGCCGAGAGCTGCAACATCCCAGCACTTCTCTCCCTGGACCCGCCAATCTAGCAGGTGAACCCTGAGAGAACACAAAGGAATGAATAATACCCGGCAAACTGCCAAGAGCCAGGGTCGCCGAGTCTGGCAACTCCCTTCAACTGGGCGCAGCTCCAGCCACCCCGACCTGTCCTTGGAGGAGGCGCTCTCGGGGCCACGGAGAACCGGGCAGGGAGACACCGGCCCCACTGCCCGGCGCGCTCGAGGCGAAGTCCCCTACCCCAGGGACAGGCGTGGGTGCCGCAGTCGGGGCCACCCGGGTGCGGCGGGGCGGCTCCTGCGCGGGCGCGGAACGAACACGCTCAAAGGAACAACCGCGTCCAGAGCCGCCCGCAGCGGGCCCGGTGGGCGTGACGCCATGACGCACAGCACGCGGGCGGCGCGCCGGGGCGGGGCGGCCGGGGGCGGGAGGAAGAAGTGGCAGGAGGAGGAGGGGAAAGCGGGGGCTGCGGGAGGGGGAGGTGGTAGTTGCGGCGCTGGTTCCCGGGAGCAGCCGTCGAGCCACAACTGCGGAGGAGGAGTTCGGGAAAGCGGCCGTCGGGACTCCTCCCCTCTGTCGTCTCCGCCCCGGTTGAGAGGCGCCTCGGCGCATCGGCAGGACCCTCCTCCGCGCTTCCTCAGGCTGCTGTCGCCGCTGCTGGGAGATGGGCCTACTCGCCCGCCACCCTGCGCCGCCGCTCTGAGGAGTTAAAGGTACGGGCGAGCACACGGAGGAGCTTGCGCCCCGGAGCGGGAGAGAAGGGGCAGCTCTCGCTTACGACCCAGGGAGCTCTGGCCGGGCCGCAGCCCTCGCGCCCCTCTCCGGGACAGAAATGGATTCGGAAGTCCGGTGGGAAAGGCGCCCCCTCCAGTGTCCAGCGTGGGCTCGGGGCCGTGGCCGGCTTAGGGGGTCAGGCCTCGGGCAGCTCCGGGTCCCCTACCTGGCCCAGGCGCGGGCGCCTCCCGGGCCGCGGGGGCCGAGGCAGAGCGTGGGATCCGCCCCGAGCCCTGTCCTCCTGGCCCGGGTGCCTGTGCGGCCCGCGGCCGGCCTGGCGATATTGTGACGGGCCGAGGCGGCGCTCCCCTCGAGCTGTCTTCTGCCCCTAAAGCAGGGGAGACCCAAGGGCGGTTGCCGCGGGGAGGCGGCGGGGGCGGAACGCATTCCTGACGAGTGAAATCGGCTCTAACGGGACCGATTTCCGGGCCTCGCTGCAAATTCGGAGCCGGGACATCGCCCCGCAAGCCGTGCTGCCTGGGGCCCTAGGGAGGGGAGCTGTGTTCCGAGGAAGGTTAGTCCGGGACTGCTACCACCTCCTTCAAAAGCAAAAATTACACACCACACCAAAATGGTGTAGCCTTGGGGTGAAGTATGTGTTAGCGGGGGTCTTCCGGGATTGTCTCCCCAAGCTGAGCCTTTAGGGTGTTCCCAGCCCTCGCCCAGCAAGTAATACTGCTACTTTGAATTTTCAGTTTTTCCTATCTAGGTTCCACTCTGCAGTTGCCCTTTTTTTCCCATTTCCATTAATGGGAAGAAGAAAAAGAAGTTTAGGGTTCATTAACCCCGCGACAAGGGCAGTAAATAAGAAGAGGGAAGAGAGTGGTTAAGGCTATATATGGGAGAGAGAAACGTTTATTTTTTTCTCATTGGCCGTTGGAGATATAAATACACGAACGATGCTTTACTTTGCTTAATGTTTACTGTCCACAATGTTGCAGAATGTTCTGTTGGGGTGACGCTAGAAAAGACAGCGTTTAAGTGCCGCTGCAATTTTCAAACCTAGATGTTGGCTAGAAATGCGGATTTTAAGTGTTAGTAAACAGTGGAGGCTTAAAGCAGTCCTTTCCTTTGATCGGTTGTCTTAAATTGTGATCTTTACATTACACTTTTTATTTTTTAAAGAACATGGCTGTCTTTTCATTTTTTTTTTTTATATCTTTTCTTATTTTAACCTAGATTCATTGAGTTTTGGTTGTTTGAAGGCTGACGGTTTGCCTAAGTTTTATTTTCAGTTTTGCCATTACCCGTCTTAATACACATTTTACCACTTCTGTTTATAATGCAAGCCATTACCGTATTTGCCTGTTTATGCTTCTTTAACACTGACTGAACTATCTGAATTGAGTTAAAATGTAAATACTTCTCTAGAAAATGGCGATGATCGTATTTTCAAATGTTCTTTCCTTGTTACAGTTTCATGGTAAAAATTTAGAATTAAGTCTTGGGACTTAATAAACCAAATTATGCTGAAAAACACTTTTAAAATTTGTTAGTTTAATGCCCTGCTTAATGTTCTCTTTTTTAAAATTACTGTATAAAATTTAACTGAAGTTTAAATTTTACGTGTCCATGGAAAATATTTTAATGTCATCGCAAGGTGTCTTTGAGGAAAAAATTACAGTTGGCAACTAATGTTAGTGTATTTTTTTCACTGTCTCAGCTTCCAGGAGATTCCAGTAAGATTAATTTTTAAAACTGCAACATTATTTTAGGAGTTGAAGCACAACCCAATTCTTAGTACCAAATAGTGGCCACTGGAAATTTTGTTTTCTCATTTAGGGGATGCCTCAGTTGATCAGTAGACTTAATATAAAGAACTGTCCATACTGTCAACCAGACAGTCTTGGGATTTAAAAAAAAATATTGGTCATTTCTTGAGTTTTTGATGTATTTTGCTTGACTGAAACTATTTTCTACCTAACATACGAGAGGTGCTAAGATTCGTATTTTTAAAGATACTTCATTCAAGAACATGGATGAATAAATAAAATACTTAGCATCTTGGTGGAAAGTAAATGCACTTCCCAAATTTGAATGTAAGTGAAGTCGTAAAGCAGTATGTTTGCAGTTGAGGATGTAAGACACTTGGGTCACCTCTATTTTAATGGGGTTGGATTGAAGGATACTATTTGTTATGGGGTTGTTTAGAATTAAGTATGGGTAATTAAAAGCAAACTTTTTGTTTTAACTATTTGAAATAATCACTTGTATATTATGGAAGATTCTGACACCCCCTCCCCGCCACGGTTTTTTTTTGTTGCAGCAGTTTGTATCTTGAACACTTATTTAGATTTATATAGAAATTTTTTGGTTTCAAATTATTTCTCCCCCTTCTCCAACACACATAGTTTGTTGTTGTTGTCGTTTTTAATCTACAGGGCACAGGTGGTTGAGATACGTAGTTTTCTGTAATTTCCAAGTAGGGAAAAGAAGGCAAAATATTTGTGATAACATGTAAAAGTCCCTAGTCAAGTGCTGGGCACAGAGTAAGCTGGAGATAAATTTTGTTATATTAATATTTACATCTGAATTGCTCACTTATATCATCTCTACTCGGGTTATATAGGAAATCTTAGGAAATTGTTATTCGTTTTTCTAATGTCATTAATAAGTGAAAACTGACTGTCAAATGCAGGCTGGTTTTGTACTGAACTAATAAGCTTATGCTCTTTTAACATTCTTTGCCAAGATAAAAATTAGGCCACCTTGGGCAAAAGCCCAAAGTAAAGCTGAATTTCTAAATTTACATTTGATTGCATATTGCATTGTATTTGGCAAACTAGCACATCATAGCAAAATGGTAGTTTAATTTAGATTGTTTGAAAGGACCCATGATTATATATGGAGTAGTACTTCAGCTTAAAAGCTATTTATCAAAATATTCATCTTACTACTTACAGAGAATAGCTAAATTTTTCTTTACTTAGGAATTTTTTTTCTCCAACTAGAAGTAATTATGAATTTTCTTTTTTTAAGTCATGCCGGTTCTTTGTTAGCAGATAGAAGATGTCTAACGTTGAAACAACTCATGTATTTAACCATACCTGCACAGCTAAAGACTAAGGGATAATATTTCCTTGCTAAACATACCTGTATTTCAGATGGTGATAGGCTTCAACCAAACAGGCAGTGAAATCACTTTGGGTGTTTAAAACTTGTATATTTCATTTGTTTCTCAAAAGCTGTCATATGTCAGTGATACTTTCTATATCAAAGTGGAAAAAAGTAACACTTTTTGATAAAGTAGGTTGTGCTTGCATTGCTCTCTTTATCACTGTCATTAACACCTGAAGAATTATTTTTATTGATAACATTTTTTTAAAAGCTATGCTGTTATCCTTAAAACCATTATATAGTCTTATCCTATTGATCTTATCTAGTATTTTATTTTATAAATCATTTACTAAAGAATTACTGTTAATTTGTTTTAGAAGTCCTATTAGGGAAGGTTTTGTTACATGAAACTCAATATGACAGAAGTGATCAGTTGTTTTAACTCTCAAATAAGTTTGTGCATTGAATTCTGAAGCAAAAATCCTGCTCAAAAATCACCTTAGCTTGTTTACGCCCCAAAGAAACTTCAAAACTGAGTCTTTGGTTCAAAAAACTGGAGTTGGCCCCATGAAATTATGTATACTTAGCATTTTTAACTTCTGTCCTGTTGGGGAGACCCCTGAGGATAAAAATAGTCCTTATGATTTGAATAGCAGGCAGGTTGCCAATTGAAGAGACTCTGGTAGAAGTGAGCCATAAGGAGGGAGCCAGAGTTGTTAGAGGGAAGGAGCAAGAAACCAGGAGAAGCTTTTGGGAATGTGATGATGTTAGGCTTCCAGATAAATATTATATAACATATTAATATAAATATTGTATCACAAAAATAAACTCATTAGCATGAATCTATTGATTTATATTTTGTGATTTCTAAGTCAAGTATTGGTATTTGCCCCTGAAAATGGTAAGGTATTCTAAATTAAGTTATTCTAATGCATAATCACAAATGAGACTATGTGAAATGTGCAGAAGTATAGGAGATAATGCAAGCTCTGTGATGGCAGGGACCATTTTCTTTGTTCATTCTTCAAGTCTCAACACTTAGCATAAGCCTGACAATAAAAGATGTCGAATAAGTATTTGCTAATAGAATTAGAGTATCTACAATCTAAGGTATTTATTTTATAACTATCTCTTCAGCAGTGTTGTCCAATAGAAATACAATGTGAGCCACAAATATAATTTAAAATTTTCTAGTGCCACATTGAAGAAGTAAAAGGAAACAGGCAAAATTAGTTTTCATAATGCATTTAAGCCAGTAGATCCAAAAGATTATCATGAGTGACTTTACATACTTTTATTCATATTGGACACCGTAGCTCTAGGGGCGTTTTGTGTGACATGTTTCTTTCTGCAGAACTTCTGTCTTTTTGTAGTCTTTTTCTAACTGATTGATGTGTCTTTTGAGGCCAAATACAGAATTGCATACACCTTCGAATTGGAGTTATTGAGTTGGATTGAAAGTCAGGCTACCTGTCTTCTCTCAGTTTTACATCTCCCCACAAAATGACTTTGCGTGTTACTGTCTTTCCCCGTGTATAATCCTGTAATCCCAGCAGTTTGGGGAGCTAAGGCAGGCAGATCATTTGAGGTCGGGCAAGACTAGCCTGACCAACATGGTGAAACCCTTCCTCTACTAAAAAATACAAAAATTCGCTGGGCTTGGTGGCAGGCACCTGTTATGCCAGCTACTAGGGAGGCTGAGGCAGGAGAATCGCTTGAACTTGGGAGGCAGAGGTTGCAGTGAGCTGAGATTGTGCCACTGTACTCCAGCCTGAGCAACAGAGCGAGACACCATCTCTAAAATAAAATAAAATAAGGAAGGATATTCATCATCTATTTCATTGGATTAGTATAAGTTAATTATGCCTTTCAAACACTCTGGGCTACCCAGACAAGACTGTTAAAAAAGAGATCCTCTAATTATTAGTAACTAGTCAGAGCAAGGCTCAGTGTAAAAAACAGGATAGAAGTTCCCATGAGACTAGTGCATATAGAATATACTGTTACCTCCCACATTGGAATCAGTAACAATAAATCAATACAAGATGCTCTTAAATAGAATCAGGAGAGGCGACTAGGTTGGTTTGAGCACCAGATTTTAAACCTCTCATCTATTTAATATTGCCTGAACAAAAATCTGTTTTTCAGTTTTTGTATGGAATAAATGGGACTTTTTATATAGGCATCCTTAAATCAAAATCATGAAATAAGGTCATTTGGAAAGTGAGGATGGGAACTGGTAAGTAGTGTGAATGCGTAAGTGGGGAAAATAAAATAACCATTTAGAAAAACCTATTATCTTAGGGTATATGATGTATATAGTACAATGACTGTAATTCTTTTATCCAAAGCAAGGGTGGCAGTGGTTACCTGGTAGGCAGTTGAGACTTCTGGTTGTATACATAGCCATATCAAATAGATTTCTCCTTATAGCCATACCCTTTAATATAAAACCAACTTTTGTCAGGCATGGTGACTCATGCTTGTAATCTCAGCACTTTGGGAGGCCAAGGTGGGTAGATCACCTGAGGTTAGGAGTTCGAGACCAGCCTGGCCAACATGGTGAAACCCTGTCTCTACTAAAAATACAAAAAAAATGTACCTAAGTGTGGTGGTTGGCACCTGCAGTTCCAGCTATTTGGGAGGCTGAGGCAGGAGAATCGCTCGAATCTAAGAGGTGGGGGTTATAGTGAGCCGAGATTGCGACATTGCACTCCAGGCAGGGTGACAAGCAAATCTCTGTCTCAAAAATAAAAATAAATAAATAAAAACTTTTTTTTTGGAGACAGAGTTTCGCTCCGTCACCCAGGCTGGAGTGCAGTGACGCAATCTTGGCTTACTGCACCCTCCGCCTCCCAGGTTGAAGCGATTCTCATTCCTCAGCCTGCCAGTAGCTGGGATTACAGGCACCTGCCACCACACCCAGCTAATCATTTTGTATTTTTTTTTTTTTTTTTTTTTACAAGAGATGAGGTTTTGCCATGTTGGCCAGGCTGATTTAGAACTCCTGGACTCAAGTGATCTGCCCACATCAGCCTTCCAAAGTGCTGGGATTACAGGCGTGAGCCAGTGCACATGGCCCATTTTTAAAATTATGCACAGATGTTAAATATCCTTTAGATTTTTGCATAATTTAGCATACCTTACTGATGTCCGTAGCAAAAATTTCCAGAACCATATTGTAGTGCGTTGCATGGTAGCCCCCCAAAAGATAATGTTCACATCCTAATCCCCAGAATCTGCAAATGTTATTTGGAAAAAGGGGTTTTGCAGATGTAATTAAGTTAAGAATCTTGAGATAAGATCATCCTGGATTATCCAGGTAGCCTCAAAATCAAGTGACAAGTGTCTTTGTAAGGGACAAGTAGACACATTACAGAGAAGACAACACGCAGAAAAGCAGGAAGCAGTGTGCTCATGGAGGCAGAGATTGGAGTGATGTAACCGCAAGCCAAGGAATGCTTATAGTCACCAGAAGCTGGAAGAGTCAAAGGACAGATTCTCCCCTCGAGCCCCAGTGGGAGCATGGCCCTGCTGGATTTTGGACTTCTGGCCTCCAGAACTGTAAGAGAAATGTCCATTGTCTTAAGCCAACCAGTTTGTGGTAGTTTGTTACAGCAGCCACAGGAAACTACTATACAGTCAAAAGTCTTCAGTAAACCAAAAATCTCTAATTATCATTGTTTTATATCATGTGCTGTGACGGTCAGAGACTAAACAGCCCTTTCGTTAGAATTCTAATTCTGAGAAATACCAGAGGAAGTGTTTTAATATCCTGCAGTCTCAACAGGAATCGATTATATCTTGTAAGATACATTTTGTTACTTTTGCTTGTATCGTTTCTTCTCCTAACTTGCTCCTTCTTTGCTCTTTGTATACTTTTTAAGATGTAGTTGACATGGGGGAGGGGAATGAGTAAAACACTAGTAGGATAGACCAACAGGTTTTGTCTTCTTTAAGGTGTAATTCCTCCATGATCCTCCTTCCACCTTTTCTGTCTCCTTTACTGGATTCGCCTCTTCTCCCCTACATCTTAATGTTGGAATGCTACAGGGCTCATTCCCTACTCTTTAGTATTTACTTTTTAGTGATTTCATCTGTGTTCACGATTTTACATACCATCCACATAACAGCAACTCCAAAATTTACATCTCTAGGCTTTACTTTTTTCCTAAACTCTGGGCTTGTCAAACAGGTGTTTGGATATACATCTCCACCTAGGTATAAGAGAGATCTCAAGTATAAATGTCTAAAAATGAACTTCTGGTCTTGACTCCCTCTTAAAACTTGTGTTTCATAGCCTTCCCCATTTCAGTTGATAGCAGTTTCAGCCTTCTGATTAATCAGGCCAAATCCTCTTGTAATCCGTCAGGAAATCCTTACAGTTTTACCTTCAAAACATGTCCTCAACACCTTCACTGATGTGCCATCGTCATCTTTGTCATAGATTACTTCAGTAGTCTTTAAACTGTTCTCCATGCTACCATCCTTGATACCTCCCCTATCTGTTCACAACACTTGAATGATCCTTTTAAACTTAGATTTTAAACTATCTCTGTCACTTTAGAAACCCAAGTTTCCCTGTCTCACTTAGAATAAAAGCCAAAGTCCTTACAGTGGCCTTAACCCCACACAACCTGGCATTCTCATGTATCTGATAGTCTTTGCCTTGCTCATTTATTTTCAGCCATATTAGGGCCTCCTGGCTATTCCTTAAGCATACCAGACACATCCCTCCCTTAGGCCCTTTGCAGTGGCTGTTCTGTGCCTTGGATGCTCTTTCCCCAGATTTCCACATAGCGAACACCCCCTTTACCTCCTTCAGGTCTCTGCTAAATGCCACCCTTTCAATGAGACTGTGATCACCCTGTTTAAAATAGTAATCGACACCACACATACACTGATCTCCTTTACTCTGCCTAACTTTTTTCCCTACCTTCTAGTAAAGAATAATATTAAAATATTTAGATGATATTTAGAAAATTGTAAACTTGTATGTAAGAGCATGGAGTAACTTTTAGTAATGCTTATTTATAGTTACTGACCTAGAATGATTGTGGAGATAAGATAGGAGTTGGGCCTTGAAAGAGGAGTAGGACTAGCAGTGAAGATGGAAAAGAATACTCTAGGCAGAGACAAAGGCGTAGGAAAATTCATAGAGGTGAAACTATGTATGTTTTGTTAAGATATTTAACAAATAGGTCAGTTGGCTAAAGTGTGGGGTTTTTATGTAGAACAGTGAGAAACTGAGGTTGCACTGTGGAGGGCTTTTAATGCCACAGGAAGCTTGAAATTTATTCTTCATCTCGGGGAAACCGGTGGAAATTTATAAGCAGACTTTAACAAAGAGGCTAATGTGGTAATTTGGATACCAGGTGATTAATGAAGGCCTAGTCTAGGCAGTAAGATAGTAGAAAGAATGCTGAGCCTTTAGCTCTGCCACGTTAGCTGTGTGGGTAAGTCACATCTCTAGACCAGTGCTGTTCAATAGAACTTTCTGTGGTAAAGGAAATATTCTAGACCTGTTCAGTCCAATATGGTAGCCGATAGCAACGTATGGTTGTAGAGCATTTGAAATGTGACTAGCACAACTGAGGAAATAAAATTTAATTTTAACTTAAATAGCCTCATGTGACTAGTGGTGATACATCGAACCTACTAGCGCTAAATTCAGTTTTCTCACTTACAAAATAGGTTAGATTGGAATGCTAGAGTCACTAGAAGGATAGGTTTCACAGCCACATAAAGTTGGTGCAGCCTCTTGAGAAGAGCAAGTAAGTACATGAGCATAGGGACCTTTACATGACTAGTTTTTTTGTCTGTGTGAAATAGGTCCAGAATTTGTAGCCTTTTCACTCTTTGTATCTTCTTGACTTACTTAAAAGACCCACTCTGTTTTTTGATGGCTGCTTTTTCAAGTTGGTCTTTGGATTACTGTCTCCCAGGAGTTGACTGGTTAAATATCTGATACATCTAATTTAATAGTCTGTTTTAGAATTGTAGTTAAACTGATTATGTTGCTTTTGTTTTTTTATTTTTTAATTTTTTTCTATTTCATTTTTTTCAGAGACAGGGTCTCACTGTGTCACCCAGGGTGGAATGCAGGGGTGTGATCATAGCTCACTGCAGCCTGGAATTCCTGGGCTGAAGCAACCCTGCCACCTCAACCTCCCAAGTAGCTGGGACTACAGGTGTGCACCACCACACCCAGCTAATTTGTATAGTTTTTGTAGAGATGGGTTTCACCGTGATGCCCAGGCTGCTCTTGAACTCTCTAAGCTCAAGTAATCTGCCTGCCTTGTCCTCCCAAAGTGCTGGGATTTCAAGCATGAGCCACCATACCATGCCCAGCTGATTTTGTTGCTTTTGAATTCTCAATAAGAAAACCGTAACAGAGATAAACCTTTATGATTGTTTACCTGCTGTGTAATTATTACCTAGATTTTTCTGTCTTTAGAAAATACTCCCTTTTCTTTCCTTATGCAGTTAATAATATTTCCTTTGTGCATGAGTTTTTAATCCAATTTTCGGGAGACTTGTGTAAAGAGAAGCGATACTACATACCCAAAGGGAAACAGACACATTTTGCTTATTGTGCCTCTTGGTTCCCAAGAGATATTATTCCATCTGAGAATTACCTTATAGTTTGAAGAAAATTTTAAAACTAAGTTCTAGGATCTCTACCAAACACCTCTTACAGATTGCACTCTATCTCCTATGTGCGTATATCATTCAATTGTGTGCACACACAATGATTTAGCTAACCAGAGGTCTTCCCTCCCCCTTACTCACGGTGTCCTTTAGGAGAAAGAGACAAATGAGCTTCCAAAATTGGAGAGGTGGGATGCTACTGTTATCAATAATTTGTATGGAGTTGAGGGATTTCCAGAGAATGTGGTTAGGATAAGATTAGTCCAAACACTTAATACTTTTTTTTTCTTTTTTTTTTTTTGAGACATAGTTTTGCTCTTGTCACCCAGGCTGGAGTGCAGTGGCACAATCTTGGCTTACTCTACCTCCACCTCCCGGGTTCAAGCAATTCTTTTGCCTCAGCCTCCCAAGTAGCTGGGATTACAGGCATGTGCCACCACGTCCAGCTAATTTTGTATTTGCAGTAGAGACAGCGTTTCACCATGTTAGCCAGGCTGGTCTTGAACTACTGACCTCAGGTGATCTGCCCACCTTGGTCTCCCAAAGTGCTGGAATTACAGGCGTGAGCCACCGCACCTGGTCCGAACACTTAATACTTCTAATTGTCCAAATAATAGAATCAGATTAATCATGAGACTTGGTAAAATTCACTTTGACACTGAATTTACTAAGAAGAGTATACTAATACTTGGGAGATTTGGAGACATTTTGTAAAGAACAGAAACAACAATTATTTGTTTATCCTAGAAAATTGTAAACATCTGCTTAACCTAGAGTATTCTGTGTATTAAAACTGCCTATATATTTGTATATTATTATCATAGTCTTTTGGAACTAGGGGACCTTAGACATTATCTGGTCTTAATCACCTTAGTTTTCGAATATGGAAATTAAAATTCAAAAACATAGACAAACTTGGTTAAGATCTAATACTAGGTTAGTGTTTCCCTTCTGTTGAGAACCAAGAGACACAGTAAGCAAAATGTGTCTGTTTTCCTTTGGATATACAGCATTCAAATTAGTCTCTCTTCAGCAATCTGTATTTTAACCAGTTGAAGGAAGTTTTTGACAGCTAGATATCTTTTTAAACCTTTTTAAAAACTTACATGTCTCTGGGCACTTGATCATACCTGGCATTTTGTACTCTGCTTTCCCTGTGGTTTCCCTAATGGTGTATTGTTTGCTCTTCTTGTCAAAGAGGGCCTGGAATAAGCTAACCAAAATGTTTTTTATTGGAGAAATTGAATGAGTAATGCTTTATTCCTTTCTGCAGCAGCTTACTTTTTGTAATAACTTGAGTAGTGAATATTACTTGTAATATTATTAAAACCACAAAGCACCGTTTTGTTCTTCTCCCAATCAAATATGGACTTAAACAGGTAGATGTGGCAGGTGCGTGTTTGTGAAGCTGTTTAAGAAATACCTCTTTTGGGAGGCTTTGTGGCTTATGAGAATAGCTTATTCTGAACTTTGAGTTTCTGTTTCTGAGAGATTATAGAAACTATCTTAAGGCTAGAACCCAAGAGAGTATATCTGGGTCTTGGTAAGCATTTACTTTTAAAGAACTTGTTGGAAACTGATACTCGCCTACACTAATGATATGTTGAATTATCCCCATCTCCCTCATTTATAAGTAGTTGAATTAAAAATATTTATTCCATTTTTAATATTAGACCACTTGAGGTAGGTTTGTACTAGCTGTACATTATTTATACTTACCTTTGAGAAATTTGTGTACTTTAATAATGTATTCCAAACTTCCAAGTGCCTATTCATTAGGGAAGCCATTTCAGAGCCAAGCATTTGTTTTTATTTCTAACCTAATGTGTAATAAGTTTTGTTTTTTTTTTTTTACCCAATACGTGGTAAATTTAGATACATTTGCGCTATCTTCTCAGATGAGTATACTTACAGATAATATTTAAGTGATTACATGTACCATACCCTTTACTGAATTCTTGATGTGTTATTTTATTTAATCTTTATAATCTATGGACTATAGGTACTGTAATTCACATTTTACAATTGAAGAAACTGAGTCTTAGTAATTTAACCCAATGTCACATAGTTAATGTAAGTTTCAGAGGCTGAACTTGAACTCAAGATATCCTGACTCCAAAGTGCACGCTTTACGCACTCAAGAAAATATACTCTATCACTACCCCATATTTGTATAGCATTTAAAAAACCTTTCCCCTCAAGCTAATCTAAATTTTGTTACCTCATCTTATTATATTTTCCAGCTTTAAGGTGAGTAAGATAGATAATTGTATCTGTAACAGAAAACCCAAAGTCTCATGGTGGAACACAATAACAATTTATTTCTCACTCACACTAAGAACCATGTGGAGTACTCAGGTATCCAGATTCTTTCCATCTTGTCACTCCTCTGTCCTCTAAGTTCTGCCTCACTAGAATTACTCCATTCAGCCAGCCATTGTGTGAAGAGAAAGAGAGCTTGAAGGTTTTTTTCAGGGATGATTTAGAGGTCAGTCCTTGAAAGGGCATACATTATTATACTCAGATTGCATTGGCCAGGACTAATCACGTGGCCACACCTAGCCATAAGTGAATTGGGAAAATGTAGTCCTGCTTTGTGCTCAGGAGGAAAGTGAAGCAGATGAGCATATAACAGCATCTCTGCCACAATAGTATTTTCCCCATTTTACAGATGATACAGAGAGGTCCTTTCTGAACAAAAGGCATAAAACCACTTGGTAGAGATCATAGAACCTAAGTTACCTTAGATCTGCATATTATGTGCTCACGCTTCTAAGGACACATTGAAATAATTGAAAGGTATTTAGATTGTATGTCTAGTACCATTGCTTTCTTTCGCATTGGGCATTAAATGTCTTAATCTCTTCATGTCTGTTATCAATACATTTTAAATAGATTATTAATTGACTTACCTCATAAGGAATAATCAACTTTAAAATTTTCTCAGTGGTAATTGCCATTTTAAGTAAAGATGACACAATGGCATTATATCTTTATGGACATATTTATGATCACCTGTCCTTTGAATATACAATATTGATTAACCTTTGTTTGTATGATTTTTGTTTTCAGTACATGTGATGGGTTACTCTGGGCCGGCCATCTATCCACATAATGTTTATTCTTGTGTGATGAATCGGAGACTTTGTTTAGCCATGAAAGTTGTTTTTTAACCTTTCCAAAAACTTAACTCTTGTGGAAAGAATTGCAACTTCAACTGGAATACTTCTAATGGAATAGAAGTATTTTCTGAGCTTATAATTGGTACAGCTGTGAATGCTGTACTAATAATGTAAATTAGCGAGAGTAGGAAGGATTTACAGAAACTGTTAACTTTTACTGGCAAGTTAAATCTGACATCTCAGCATTAACAGTTAACCTTTACTTTGTACTTTAGACTCCTTGGAGAATGTGTTGAAAGCTGTGGATCTATCCTGTGCCTAGAATATATACATTTTCACAATTTAACATACACTTTGAGATTTCATGGATTTCTCTGAAGCCAGTCCATCCATTAGCTGTTATTTTTAAGCATTTTTTTTCTAAAAATGTATTATGTTTGTTATATTTTTACTTTAATAGGTTGTAAAAAGAGATGTTTAATAAATACTATTACCTGGGCAGTAAGAATAATGCCCAGAGGCTGGGCGTGGTGGCTTATGCCTATAATCCCAGCACTTGGGGAGGCTGAGGCAGGAAAATCACTTGAGGCCAGGAGTTCAAGACCAGCCTGGCCAACATGGTGAAACCCCGTCTCTACTAAAAATACAAAAATTAGCCAGGCATGGTGGCACGTGCCTGTAGTCACAGCTACTAGGGAGGCTGAGGCGCGAGAATCACTTGAACTCAGGAGGCAGAGGTTGCAGTGAGCTGAGTTCGTGCCACTGCACTCTAGCCTAGGCAACAGAGTGAGACTCCGTCTCAAAAAAGAAAAAAAGAAAAAAAAGAAAAAGAAGAATAATGCCCAGAGAATGCATTGCTGCTTGGTATCTGAATTTGGTAGTTATGTTGGAGAATCAATTTATTAGAGGAAAATAATGACATTTCTAAATTTGAGGTTCATAAGCAAGTCTTATAAGTAAGCATAGATCATGAATGACGTAACTTAAAAATAACATTTAAATGTGATTTTTGAGTAATAGCAAACTTTATTATAATGAACTTCAGTGATTTCTCTCTGTTAAGAGAAAGTGATATATGAGAATCTAGTTTAATGCCTCAAACTTCTCTTAATGATATGATTCAGATTTATAAAAACTCTATTTACTTTGGGCCAAAATTAGCTTGGGTAGAAATACATCATTTCTAGTAGATCACTTTAAGTTATAGTCTGACCAAAGGATGGCTTATGATAATTATCTATTTTTTGGTAGTCAGCTACTACATTAAATTGTACATAGCCATATTTAAATTTGATGAGATGGTGTTTGCAACACTACATATAGTAAATGCTACACAAAGACAGATACTTCCCTTTTTTCATTGCCTTAGGAACCTTTATGTGGCACCAGAGGCTGAGCAGATCCAAAATAGTGAGTCTAGGGTTGAGGATTTCCCCACCTTTTATCTGCTAATATTGGTTCCTAAAGTTATACCCAGTGAGCAAAATGAATATTCTCTATACTAGATCATTTGGTTAGATAAATAGTGATTTCTTTTGTGCAACTTAAATTGTCTACCAAAATGTTCGGGTATTAGAAAACCATTGTAACTACAAAAAATAGAGTGCTGTCAAAAGTATCTAAAGTCTGTTAGGAAGAAAGCTTTAAAATGGATTTTGATAAATACTAGTTTCAGTTATGGGACTCCCATATATGTCCAAATAAAAATCAATTTTTTTCTTTAAAATTATGCTTAGAAAAGAGGGAGTTACTTCATTAAAATTTAGATCTTTGCAAAGTCATTCATGTTACTCTTTGGAGAAGGTATCATCTGAAGTATCTGTTCAATGCTTAAATGTACTAGAATGAAAGCTCCACAGAATAGGGACCTTGTCTATTTTGTTCACTATCCAGCACTTACAAGAGTATCTGGCACATGATAGGCACTGAACATATTTGTTGAAAGAATAAATGAGTTAATACTTATACAGGTTACTTAGAGCAAGTAAGGCAAAAAGTTTAACACATTTAGTTATTCGTTGACGACCTTACAAGTTCCAGGTATTGAATAATGCAAAAATATCTTTTAAAGGATCGTTTTAAAAAAGCAGTAAGCAGTTATATTGTGGAGATCATGGATGCATAAGTAGGCTAAAATTTCCTGTGACAGCATCCTGTACAGATTCAAGAATACTGTATCTCAGAGCCTACATGAAGATATCCTTTGGAAAACTGCCAGATGTTTTCCTTAAAAAATTTATACATTTTCCCCCTAAAGAAAAGTCTATGTAGTGTAGGGCAGCTGAAAGCAAGCAGAAAATCAGAGTCTTACTGGCTTGAAGTATCAGGGGATGGAGTTAAGTGGCCAGAAATAGGACAAATCGCAGAAAGGAGGGAGTTATGGTAAGTAACTTCCAAAAATCTGTGGGTAAACTCCCTTCAGATATCTAGATGTCCCCTAGAACTGCGCTTGGGAGATTCCAAGGAGTTCAGTGGAAAACAACAGCTGGCAGGCAGAAAAAACTAAATAGAGATTTTGGCTAATGGCTTCTGCAGGGGTGACAGAATTTGGTGTTTGATTCCCAGCAAGATAGAAGGGATTGGTAAACATGGGTGCTTTCCACAGATCTACTCTAAAAGAGCATAAAACCAAGCTTTCAGAAGTTCGAGTTGACTAGCCAGTGACTTAATTGCCCAGTATAATAAAAGTCCTCACTCTTCAGGAGAAGATAAGAGACTACAGAGCCTCTGTAAGATATCCACAATATCCAGTTTATAATAAGCAATTACTAGACATGTAAAAAAGCAGGAAAATACGGTTCATTCCATGTCAAGACTCCCTCAAAAATAGGTAGCAGACCCTGCAATTAGCAGAATTAGCAGACAGACTTAATAGCAACTGCAATATTTTAAGGACTTAAAGGGGGAGATATCATAATGACTGAACATGTGGGTAATCTCATCAGATAAATGGAAACTATGAAAAAGAACAATAGATGTTATAGAACCGCAAAGTACAATATCTAAAATGAAAATTTCACTGGATGGATTTAACAGCAGATTGGAGATGGCAGAAGAAAAAGTTGATTAAATTGAAGATAAATCAATAGAAATTTGCCAGTCTACCGAACGAAGAAAAAAAGATTACAAAAAAGAACAGTGCCTCATTGCCCCTGGGACAAAAATCAACCTAACATATAAATAATTAGAATTCCAGGAGTGAGGAGAGAGAGAGAGAGAGAGACAGTATGGTAAAAAATACTTAAAGAAATAATTTCCCCCAAATTCCTTTATTTGGTTTAAATCAACTTCAAATTCAAGAAGTTCAGTGAACCCCAAGCAGGATAGATACGAGGAAAACCACATCTAGACACATCTTTATCAAACTGCTGAGCATCCAAGATAGAAAACAATGTTGAATGCAAGCAAAGGAAAAAAAGACACATTATGTACAGGGGAATTAAAATATCAGGAAAGATGACTTGTCAGAAACGATGGAGGCCAGAAGACAGTGTAATAACCTATTTTAAGTCCTGAAAGGATAAAGATAACCTGGAGTTCTGTATTCAGCAAAAAATATCCATTAAAAGTGAAGGTAAAATAACATTTTTTTCCCCCAGATAAAAGTTGAAAGAATTCATTGCTAGGAGACTTGCATAGTAAAAAATGCTAATGGCAGTTCTTGAGGCTGAAGATACATGACACCAGATGAAAAGTGGATCCACAAGAACAGGGATCCCCAACCCTTGGGCCACGGTGTGTGGCCTGTTAGGAACTGAGCCACGCAGCAGGAGGCGAGCAGCCGTGAGCCTTATTGCCTGAGCTCCACCTCCTGTCAGATCAGTGGCAGCATTCATTTCTCATAGGAGTATTGCGAACTGCGCTCGAGGGATCTAGGTGGCACACTCCATATGAGAATATAATGCCTGATGAAACCATCCCCGCTCCCACCCCCCACCTCCATCTGTGGAAAAATTGTCTTCTATGAAATTGGTCCTAGTGCCAAAAAGTTTGGGCACCGCTGCACGAGAAAGAATGAAAAGTACCAGAAAGTAAATATGTAACAATTAGGTTTCATCCTCCAAAAGAAGACTTTGTAAGCTTGTAGAGCAATGGAATAATTTATAAATAAATAAATAAATGTCAAAAATAAAAAATAAATTAAAAAATTAAATCAGTGTGTATGTAGGGGGTGGGGCATGGAGGAAAGATCATTATTCAGTAACTGGTGTTGAGTTAAGTGGCTAGCCATTTAGAAAACAAGTTTTGATCTCTGCTTATTCATAAACTATCAAATTACCAGTAGAAAACATGTGAAGGGATTTAAAAAATATAATCTTAGAGTGAGCAAGGCTTTTCTAAGGCTGATGTAGAAGTCAAAAGTCATAAAGAGAAAGATACGTGAATTTGAGCACGTTAAAAACTTTTGAAATTTCTACATTGGAAAATTGCCATATAGTCAAATACAATTTATACGTACACACACACACGCACACACACACACACACACACACACGCACATGATAGCAAGGCTCTTTATTAAATAGAACTATGTCTTACACATCAATAAGGAAAAGTGCTGCAGCAGGATATGAACATGTGCCTAGTTCACAGAAAGTGAAATGTAAATGACTTGTAGTGAGACAATACTAAAAATATCTTTCCCATCAAAGCAAATGTTGCTCGTGGATTCCTAATCTCACATACAAATACATAGCCATTAAAATTAAATTTGTTTTCTTTATTCTTTATCATCTTCTCAACATAAGCATGTGCTGAAGTTTAATAGCCTGTTATTCTTTTGTAATACAGAATACCGCATTTAAAATAGTCTTTTTTATTTGTCTTCTTTATTGACACTTTCACTTGAGTATAGAATAGCTTTAAGCTTCTGTAGTGACCAAGTTAGTGATCAGTAGAAACTCTGCTGGGAATTCTCTGTACCTGTTCTGTCTTTACTTAAAAAAAAAAAAGATTTAGTCCTCTTTCTGTTCTCTTCAACAGTGCTAGTAAATATTGTCACATGCTGTTTTTATTGCATGCTTATTTTAGAAGTACCATACATCTGGATGTCAGACATCTAAAAAACAAAATTAGAAGACATAGGTACACTGCTCTTACATTTAGTATTTTGACCATCAGCACAAAATTACTGGATTTTCTCCATATTTTAAGCTGTTTGAGAAGTGACAGAAGAAACCTAATTTTAGCTGAATAACAGAAGCAAAAACTGTTATTTGACCATGTAGTAGGTTTTCCTCTTGGGAAGTAGGTGTTTTCTGTGTATGCAAACTTTTTGCCCTGTCTTCTTCATTTCCAGAATACCTTTCTAATGATGTGTAAATCATTTAGGCACATAGGTGGCTATTAGATGCTGCTGAAGTGTTTATGGTTAGAAGATGTTTATTGGGATATTATAAATGTATAATTCTTGAAGTTGTAGTGTCGGGGTACTTAACATGTTTTACAAATTCTGAAGCACTTCTGAAGGTAAAAGGTTCTTGTCTTTCCACAGTTAAAAAAAATTGGATATAGTAAAGCCGTATGGCTTAAGGATCACAGAGTAATAGCAACTGAAAAGCATCATTCATTCATTTAATATTAAGCACTTGCTATAAGGTACACATTTTGTAAAGCACTAGGTTACCTTACATTCCATTTCAGCTAACATTTAGTACGGTGCTGGGTTTGTTAGGCAGGTTTAACACATGTCAATTTCACATTATTCCTAGAACATCTATTTGAGGTGAGTGGTATCATCCATATTTTATTGTCCTGATCACTGATTCAGGAATGTATGTTACTTAGGATATGATAACAAAAAATAGCTGAGCCAGGTCTTTTGACTCCCAAGTTCTCTTCTTTATACATACAATACTGGATGTTTTTTGTTTGCATGTCCAGATCTACTCTCATTCAGTCTTCTCTACCCTGCTCTGTGCCCCAGGAGGTTGACCTCTAAGGACTGCCTTAGAGGCAGTTGGCTTCTGGTTGGATTTACCCAGTGTGAGGCACTGGCAGGATATTGGAGAGCCAAAGGAATGAAACAATCCTTTTCTATGTTTAGGTACACAGATATCATTGTGTTGCAAATGCCTCCAGTATTCACTGCAGTAACATACTGTACAGGTTTGTAGCCTAGGAGCAATAATCTATACAGTATACCCTAGGTGTGTAATAGGCTATAACATCTAGGTTTGTGTAAGTGTCCTCTGTGATCACACAACAAAATCACCTAATGACACATTTCTCAGAATGTTTCCCAATCATTAAGTGATGCATAACTATATTTGTATAGATTGAGCTCTCTGACTCTTCTTTATCTATCCTGTGTTTGTGAAGGGAAATATAAACCGAGGGACATGAGGTGAAGTTTGTTTGAGTGAAATGTTTTTCCAGAAAACATATG
The DNA here is from genome assembly GCF_006542625.1 of Nomascus leucogenys. NCBI lineage: Eukaryota > Metazoa > Chordata > Mammalia > Primates > Hylobatidae > Nomascus > Nomascus leucogenys. Next base: position 52,437,888 of record NC_044396.1, on the reverse strand, counting down.
TTAATTATGAGGTCAGCCATAGGAGGAAAAAAACACATAGAAAAAGGCACGTTAATCATGAGTTTCTGGGTCATGTATGTATCACAAAGTGAACATACCTTTGTAAGCACTATGCATACTGCACATATTAAGAAAGTTTGGCTGGACACTGTGGCTGACGTCTATAATCTCAGCACTTTGGGAGGCCAAGGTGGGCGGATCACTTGAGATCAGGAGTTTGAGGCCAGCCTGACCAACATGGTGAAACCTTGTCTCTACTAAAAATACAAAAATTACACAGCATGGTGGCACATGCCTGTAATCCCAACTGAGGCAGGAGAATTGCTTGAACCCGAAAGGTGGAGGTTGCAGTGAGCCGAGATTGCGCCACTGCACTCCAGCCTGGGCAACAGACCCAGACTCTGTCTCAAAAAAAAAAAAAAGGAAGGTTCCCTTTGTGCCTCACCACAAAATGTAGCCACAATCCTGACTCCTAACATTGTACATTAATTCTCTCTGTTTGGAACTTTATATAAATAGAATTATACCACATACTCTTTTATATGAGAGTTCTGTCTTGTGTTTAGCAGTATTTTCCTTTTCATTGCTTCATTGCTTTAGAGTATGAATATACCACAAATTATGTATTCATTCTACAGTTGATAAAATTACGGGTTGTTTCCAATATTTTGAATATTATTACTAATGCTATTGTGAGCATTGTTAAGTATGTCTTTTAATGTATGTGTACGTTCATTTTTCTTATGCACTCCTTTCTAGGAGTAAAATTGTTGGGTAATAGGGTATCTCTGTGTTCCAATTTGATAGATATTGTTAAACAGTTTTCCAAAGTAGTTGTGCCATTTTACACTCCCACGAGTAGTGTAAGAGAGTTCCCATTCTTCCACATCCTTGCTAACACTTGGAAATGTCAGTCTTTTAATTTTAGCCATCCTATTAGGTGTGTTGTAGTCTCTGAATGTGGCATTAATGTGTTTTTTCCTGATGACATGATGTTGAGCACTTTTCATATCCTTTTGTGAAATGCCTGTTAAGTCCCCTGCCCGTTTTTCTATTGGATTGTCTATGTTTTCTTATTGATTTGTAAGCATTCTTTACATAGTCTGGGCACTGTGCCTTTATTAGTTATATGTGGCAAAAGTCCCCTCCCATTCCCTTAATACTGTCTGTTGATTTTATTCTAGTCCAATATATCAGTCTTTTATTTTATGGTTGGTATTCTTGTATGTTTAAGAATTTTTCATTGAAATATAGTCTCTTTTGTCTCCTAGAAGCTTTATATTTAGATCTGTAAACCATCTGTAATTGATTTTCACACATGGGTGAGCCATCCATCCATCAAGTTTCTTTTCTTTTCTCAGGTGGATAACCAGAAGACATAGTATTTTTCTTTTTTTCAAGGCCATATTATTCTCAGTTCTCAGCAACATCACCTTTGTCATAAATCAAGTCTCGTATACATATATATGACTTTTTTTTTTTGAGATGGAGTCTCACACTGTTGCTCAGGCTGGAGTGCAGTGGCGCAATATTGGCTCACTGCAAGCTCTACCTTCCAGGTTCACACCATTCTCCTGCCTCAGCCTCCTGAGTAGCTGGGACTACAGGGGCCTGCCACCACACCCGGCTAGTTTTTTGTATTTTTAAAAGAGATGGGGTTTCACCGTGTTAGCCAGGATGGTGTCAATCTCCTGACCTTGTGATCCGCCCGTCTCGGCCTCCCAAAGTGCTGGGATTACAGGCGTGAGCCACCGCACCTGGCCTATATGGGACTTTTTCTTGACTACTTTCTGTTCCACTGGTCTTTATATTCATCCTTGTGGCATAGCACACTATGTTAATTACTGTAACTTTATAATAAGTCCTTATATCTGGTGGTGTTAGAGCCCTTTCCCCACTTTGTTCTGCAAGATTGTGTAAGCTATTCTTAGCCCTTTGTATTTGCATGTATACTTGATGGTCAGTTATAAACAACAACAGAAAGACCTGCGAAAGGCAGTGAGAAATCATTGAAGTCAGAGTGATAATTACCAGAAGTTTTTTCTAAGATTTTAATAATAATTATTAGGTCAGCTCAAATCTAGAATCTTTTATTAAGATTAAAGAATGCCCTTGTTGTTATTTCAGCATTGGTCTTGTAGTTTCTTATAGACTATTTGATAAATTGGCCTTATTAAAAAAACAACTACTAATGGTTAAGGAACATACTTGTTTGAAATTTCATATTTATAAAAATATACAAACTAAGAATACAATTAAATGATCTTGATTTTTTTATTTTTTATTTTTCAGAACATCCATGATAGCAGTCTTCTGTAAATCGAACTTTTCAAGAATTCTCTGAAGGAACCAAGTAGGATATTCTTACATCATGACTTAATGTGAACGCAGGAACAAGAAATAGGTTTTATCTCTAAATATGATGAAGGGCTGTGTGTAAACACTGACCCTGTCTCAATTCTAACAAGCATTTTAGACATGAGTTTACATCGGCAAATGGGTTCAGATCGAGATCTTCAGTCCTCTGCTTCATCTGTGAGCTTGCCTTCAGTCAAAAAGGCACCCAAAAAAAGAAGAATTTCAATAGGCTCCCTGTTTCGGAGGAAAAAAGATAACAAACGTAAATCAAGGGAGCTAAATGGCGGGGTGGATGGAATTGCAAGTATTGAAAGTATACATTCTGAAATGTGTACTGATAAGAACTCCATTTTCTCTACAAATACCTCTTCTGACAATGGATTAACTTCCATCACCAAACAAATTGGAGACTTCATAGAGTGCCCTTTGTGCCTTTTGCGGCATTCTAAAGACAGATTTCCTGATATAATGACTTGTCATCACAGATCTTGTGTGGATTGCTTACGACAATATTTAAGGATAGAAATCTCTGAAAGCAGAGTTAATATTAGTTGCCCAGAATGTACTGAACGGTTTAATCCCCATGATATTCGCTTGATATTAAGTGATGATGTCTTGATGGAAAAATACGAAGAGTTTATGCTTAGACGGTGGCTTGTTGCAGATCCTGATTGTAGGTGGTGTCCAGCTCCAGACTGTGGGTAAGAAGATATTGTTTGATTTTTCTTGAGTTAATTTTTTCTCTGTGGATAAAATAATTTGCTATTACTCAAAAGAAAAATTTTTACATGCTGGAGAATTCATTCAACAGACATGTTGAGTGCACACCATATGTCAGGCACTGTGCTAGGTGTTAAAAGCAGTGATCCTATCTTACTCATTTCTATATTGTCTCTGCATTACATACTCACTGAGCACTTTTAGAAGAAAAGGGTAAGGTGGTAAGTACAGGATCTAGTTGTATACAAAATTGATTTTCTCATCCATTTGGAGAATTTTTATTTTGGAATAACAGATGAAATGATCAGGGTTGTTTGTGATGAGGGGGTTATTTGTGGTCATAAATTCAAATGACCTTCTTCTTCATTTTTTTTTCTCTTTGTTGACATGTTTCTCATGTGAGATAAATGGCCCTTTTGAAAGGTACCTACCTTAGCATGTGCCACAGTATGATGTGTTCATGTTGATATACATAAGCATTTGCTAGTCTCAAGTTCTAGGGGTTATATAATACTGGATTTGCCTCAAGTTTTTGAATTACACATACCATATTCTCAACATTTAAAATAAAATAATTTTGCTTATATATTTGATTATTATGTTGGCGAGCAGCTCCTGTTTATAGAGTATTTATTGTGTACAGTTGTCAGAATTAGGGAAACAGTAGTCATATACTATTCAAGAATAGTAAAAGCCACAAACAATTAATGTGATACGTACCATACTATTAGTAAACCAGGGATTATAAGTAAGGTTTGGGGAAACCCAGAACTTCCAAGATTATCTGGGTATAATCTCAGAGGCAAGACTGGGATGTGAGTTTCATTTATCAAATTACAATTTCAACATTCATTACCTGAATCAAATCCACTATTTAAAAGTTTCTTGAGTAGTGAATTTTCAGATCGCATCTAACCTACATTCCATAATTTTAAATGAGAAAAGTAGTGTTTCCTGCCTGTGCAAATCCCAATTTTCCCAGGTATCACTAGCACTTTACCATCCACCAAGGATTTCCGTGTAATATACAACATTTTAAAATTACCTAATTAATATTTTATGAATTAATTAGTTGTATGTAGGATTCAGATATTATTCATTATTAGATTTGAATTATGCTTCATTATTAGATTTGAATTATGCTGTCCTATACTGCAGGGAACTTGTACTATAATACAGATAAACAACAAAATATGTTATGGATGCTATCTAAACTGGGCCAAGGTTAGCTGTGTTTACAGGTGTAATGGCAGAAGCAAACTCTGGGACGTATGCAGGGCTAAATTTTCAAGAAAAAGGTGGGAAGAAAATAGGAATAATGAACAGTAGCTTTAAATAACTTGAGCAGAAGACAGTATTCTGACAGAAAAACAGCTTAGGTACGATTGAATCGCCCTTGATCCCGTGGACCGACCCCTGCATAACGTTTTCACAGGTGCAAGTGTGCGTTTCCACTGGTGCACATGTGCAAGTTATACTCTTGAAATTAGAGTAGATTTCAAGTAGGATAGCAAATTTTAGTTTTAAAAAAACTTTTTGTGAGTCATAACAAATACTCCCATAGCAAGAGTTCAGATACTTAGGAATATGTCTATGTTATGTTTCATCTACAGAAAGAGTGTGGTTTTTCTGTCTGTCCTTCATAGAACCCCAGGGTGCAAGAGGTGCTTCATACATTCCTCTAAATTTTTAATAGCTTAAAAAAAAATCTACAACTGGGCGTGGTGGCTCATTCCTGTAATCCCAGCACTTTGGGAGGCCAAGATGGGAAGATAACTTGAACCCAGGAGGTCGAGGCTGCAGTGAGCTGTGATTGTGCCTCTGTACTCCAGCCTGGGCAACAGAGCAAAGCCCTGTCTTAAAAAAAAAAAAATTCTGACAATGATAAAACAAAGGAAAAGGAGACTTAAGTTGTCACAGCCTTTGGCCAGGAGATATTAAGACAATAAATCCAGGGGCACAAACCTTCTGGTCACTTAATTGCTGTATATTATCTTGTACTAGGTTGATTGGTAATGTCATCATAATATATAGTTAATACTAGCAACCTAACTGAACACAATAGGTAGGGCTAAAGCAAATTATAATTTGTATAAGAACTTGATTTTAGGGGAAACATGCCAAACCAACTGGAAAAGGATTGATTATTCAACATACAGAATTATGAAAATTAGTTATTTGAGGGGGAAAACATTAGATTGTCACCACATATATTAAAATCAAAACAGATTACAGAGGTGTAGGTTATATAAATAAAAGGAAAAAATTAAAAGAAAATATAGGTGAATGATTAGCTAACCTACTGCCACATTGTGTATTAAAATTGAACACACATTTATTCTACAACTGAGAATTTCAACTCCTAGGTAAGTACTGTAGAGAAAATCTTTACTTGTGTACCAGGAGATTTGTATAGAGATGTTCCACAATAACAAAAAAAAAATGTTCATTAACAGTAGAATAGATAAATATATTTAGTTTATTGGTTACCTCTTGAGAGTAAGAAGAGGGCATGTGAACTTCAGGGGGTAACCAAGTTACTTCTAAAGCCACTGATAAAGGTTCTGATTTCCAGTTCATGGTTAGTATACTGATACAATTTTTAATAGCATTACATTTCTTTCTCAAGTGTTCCAATTTAGATTGTGAGTTAATGGTCATCTTATTGATAATGTTCTTAACTTCTGTGGTAGATACAGGAGTATTTATTTTACTATTCTTTATAAACCCTTTTTACATGTGATATTTCTTAATAAAAATAATTTTTTTCAGAAACTCATACTTTGGGATATTTTGGCACATTTTCTTCTCATTGAGACTTCGTTGTTAAAAAGTAAAATGGCTCAGTATTAATATTTTAGAGACGATAATTCAAATATAAAATATCATAAAATATTAGAAACGCTTTACTAGACTCTGTTACTATGAAAACAACCACGTGATTATTATATAAATTTAACAAATAATTGTCCGTGATTAATTTGGCCATACATTAATTTTTGGTGTTATTGGTTGTCAGAGTCTTACCCACAAAGGACAGACGAAAAAAGTCACAGAGATTACTTTCGTGTATTTTCTTTTATATTTGACTTATACTGCTCTGTAAGTTGTTATGGTCGTATTTCACATACTTGATGACGTAGGTTTTATGATTGTGTTTTGAAGAAAATGTCACCCAATAATATAAAATTTGTACGTATACTTCATAGGATACTACACAAGCCCTCATTAAAAGTTAGCTTTACTTATTATGAGCTGTAAATACCTGATTTTGAGTCCCTATCCTATCTTGTTGTTATAAGGATTAAGTGAGATCTTTAATGCTGTTACTAGCAAAATTCCTAGCACACAGTAAGCTTGTCATTACTCTTACTTACTATTCTTCATCTCTATTTCCAAAGTTTTGCTTTTTTTTTAAATCAGATAATCATTCAAATATTTAATGCACCTATGTACCAGGAACTGGAGGTTTATTAATGAACACAAGACAAAAATCCTTGACCTATTAAAGCTTACTGAAGCCTTTGAAACACACAGAGGATCCCCCTTTTTAAAAATTAAAACCCCATTTTTTATTTAAATCTGGCATGAGAAATACTGGTAAATTTCTGAATATTTGATTTTTATAAAAATGTTTAGCCACGGTGCCAGGACCATAGGCATATATGTAGTATTTAACCCTTTTATTATGTAACACACTTGAAAGGTTCTTTTCCAGAAATGCTAGATGTGAAAATAAGAACTTTTTCTTTTGCATTTGTTATTTATAGATATGACCATTTTCTGTATCTGACATTAATTTTACTTAAACATACAGTTTAACACACCTTGAGAAATACTGTCCTTACCACAGAGTAGAAAAGAGTTCTACCTGACCTGGTTTCCATTTAAGATCTCTTGGGGTTTCTGACCTAATATTCTTTCCACTCTTTTGAGGGCTAGGACTGATCACACTTGTTTAAAGGATGGTATTTCTAAAAATCCCACTTGAGGAGGGGCCCAGGGGACCAAATTTGAGTGCTGTGATTTAACCAGAGTAAGTCTAGCTAGACAGCTTCTAGAACATGCCAGTCCTCGCAGGTTCAGAGAAAAATCCAGCCATAATTAGGGGGAAAAATTGGGGGAGGGATCCCAGTGTGCAAGGAGGAGAAGCATAGAAGCTGCCTTGAATAAAAATATCTGATTTACCTTCTGCCTTGGAGTCCTAGTTTGTACATTGTCTAGGCAGATGAGCAAAAAGTTGTTGTTTTAGTTTCTATCACCTGTTTCAGTTGACTAAGGCCACCCTGCTACCAGCACACATTATCTCTGTCATCCCATGTGAGTTCTTCTGACTGCTGGGGAGCTTTGAATATACAAGAACATTTATTATACTGGGACGTAATTAATGATTTATTGTCTGTGAGCCTTCCAAGGATCCTCCAGAAAAGTTCCTTTTTGTTTTTGGAACCACAGGCTAACCTCATGCTCAATAAGAAATTGTTCAATGAACCAGCCTGACTGTATGCTACTAACATAACTCATATACATTTGGGTAATGTGGTCAACTATAATTGGCTTTGTGTAAGCTTCAGGCTGGTTTGCTATGACTTTTAAATGGCTTTCAATGATAACTTACTCTGGTGGAGAATATTGTTCTTAATGGATTAAAAAAAATAGGGCCATAGGCTTAGGGACTAAATAACATGTATTTTTAGAATTCTAATTAATGTCTGTGTAACTCATTTTCATCCTACAAAGATGTGTTTTAGCTATACCTTGACTATCTTTTGACATGCTGGAAATGCTGTTGTAGACCGGCCTTTTACAAATTTTGCAGAGATCACAGATCCTACTTTGATTTTATCCGGAGAAAACAAGTACATGGGACTTAGAAAACAGATTTAGGGTATAAAGAGCCATAATGAATAAACTACATTTCAGGGGACGTTGTAATTCATGACTAGTGATAAATTGTATGTGTTAGAACACACATACATAAAGATATTATAAGAATTAATAGCTTGAACTGAGAGAGCTATTTTTAATTTATTCTTCCTAACCATAAAATTAACCCAGGTATATTTTAACACTAAATAATTAAATATACTATGTGGGTAGTTCTTTGAAGTTTAAAAATCACATTTTCTATGTCTTCTGACAGTGTAATAAACTTTAAGCATTTCAGATTTTGAATTTTTTGACTAGGGATGCTCAATCTGTATATTACTCCTATACCAAACATTGTTAGTTGATGCTAAGATTTTTGGTGGTGTTTTAATGAGTCAATAAAAATAACATTCTTTCCCTTCACCCTCATTCAAAACCATGTTAATATGTGACACAGGAGACATGTCAGCTTTCTCTAATTAGTTGACTAAAGAATGTGGCTTTGGATATGCAGCCAAAATGGCTTGCTAACACTTCATCCCTAAATTGGACAGACTTCCCCAACTAGTCTCAGGCATGTAGCCCTGAGAACAACTGAAGGCCTCTCCTGCAGCATGTAGTGGAAAAAAGAACAGAATGCATCCTGTCTGCAGGATGCAAATCCTAAAAAAGGGAACCAGGAGATGAACCTCCCTTTGTCTAGACCTTCTCTCAAGTATATTAAGTCATTCCTTTTTCACTGGAATAATCAAATAGAAACATGAGCCTCTTGATTCTGATATAAAACTTGACTGTTCCCCTTAACTGGATCAAATAATTTTGGTATTTCTGATAATATTTTCTTTCTGTTCTTACCTTTAAAGAACAAAGTAAGTTATTTAAAGGTATGTTAAAAGCTTTATGCTTTAAAAAATTATTTTGGACTTACAGATACTTTTTCTTCATTCTCTTTTAATCGACAGAAGTGACATGAGAGACAGTGTCATTTTTAAATCAAAATATTTTTTGAGACTGTCATGTCTTTCTTAGGATTACATTTCATGTTAGGTATGGTTTTTTTTCTTCTTACTTGTTCTTCACAAGGAATTTGCTCCAGGTAGAATATATCACCCTAGCTGGTATCCCTACTTGCTTGATGTTATCAATAGTATAATTTGTAAAACATTAGTACTATGAAATTTTCCCAGGAGATATTATAAATGACTTAATTTAAATAAATTAAGAAAATACTGCATACTACGTACTGAACATTGGTATGTTAAAAATTGTCTTAGCAAATCCTATAATAGAAAAGAAAAACCACTTTAATTTTAGTTGGCATTTTCCTAACTTGACCACTGAGTTCTTAGTGTGGATCACCTGTTAACAATGCAGTGAACAGAAGATACTTCTGGAGAGACTGCTGTTTCAGCCCCTTCCTGTCTTCCCCACTTTCTTGCTGTCCATCCACTCCTAGGTTAAGCATTTCAAGTACAGTAGCTAGAGACCTTCAGCTGAAGGATAGAGAAGGAAAGTAAGGCTTGAATTAAATAATGGACCATGGAAGGAAATGGAGCTAACCACTAAACTAAGGTTTGGGGGCTGTTTGAGCCAGAGATGTTCAGTTATTTCCATGACCTTATTGAGCCTGTTCTTTTTCCAAATAACACTTATTATACCAGAGCAGAGAGACTCCTGGAATTTTCTATAAAGCAAGTGTCTTGTATTTAATTTACTTTTACCATTTGCTTCCATTATAATTTGGGAGTTATTTTTCAATGGAAAAGAAATTCGGCTCCCACAAAAGGAAAGTCATCTTCAAGAGGCCTGACAATCTGTTTTCAAAATGTGTGAGTGCCAGGTATATTTAATTCGTTGATATATTACAGAACCTGCCTAATACTGTTATGGTTAGGGTTGAATACATATGAATGTGAAACACCTACATAGGAAGCACTCAATAAGTGTTAGTGTAAGAAAAAACTACTAGACAAACTACTCTTTTGTTGTCAGATTATACATTTATGAAAACATTTGGTCAGTATTATTAAAGTAATCCTGTTTTTCTTCGGAATTTGTATAAATTCAGTAAGACTTGAATGTTTAGTTCTAGGGGTAGGACATCTGACCTTTTCCATTTAAAAAATACTGAGAAGTAGCATAAAATGTTGGTACTTTAACATTTGAGTAAATATAACATGCCATGAACTAAACTCTCCTTTTCTCTCTACCCCCGTAACCCTACCTCTCCTCTGTCTTCCTCTCTTCTCTCCTCATCTTTCTTCACAGACACACAAACACTACATATGTATAATCTTATTTTAATCTCACAAGTCTTTTTATTATTTGCTAGTTTTGGGGATATATTTTGACTAAATGCCAGGTGGCCAAAGTCAGGTATCTCCATCATAGTATGATGAACTTCTGGGATACAAGAATAAATGGAAATTTTTATTTAATTTTTAAAAACTAGCAATCAAGGGCCAGGCACTGAATGGAGATTTGTTCAAATCCAGCCCTGCCCCTTAATGACTGGCCAGTTCACTTTATTTCTTTTAACTTCAGCTTCATTACCAAAGTGGAGGAATTATGATTATAAGTAATCATAGGGAGCATAGAGATAACAGTGCTTTAAGACAGCTATCTTAAGAGATTGGAGTTATGAAAAATTCAAAAATGAAATCAGAAATGAAGCCAGGAGTGGTGGTTCACACCTGTAATCCCAGCACTTTGGGAGGCCAAGGCGGGCCAATGAGGCCAGGAGTTCGAGACCAGCCTGACCAACATGGCAAAACCCCATCCCTACTAAAAATACAAAAAAATTGAGGCTGGGTGTGGTGGCTCACACTTGTAATTCCAGCACTTTGGGAGGCTGAGGTGGGCGGATCACTTGAGGTCAGGAGTTCGAGACCAGCCTAGCCAACATGGCAAAACCCCGTGACTACTAAAGATACAAAAAAAATTAGCCAAGCATGGTGATGCGCGCCTGTAATCCCAGCTACTTGGAAGCTTGAACCCGGGAGGCGGACGTTGCAATGAGCTGAGATTGTGCCAGTGCACTCCAGCCTGGGCAACAAAGCGAGACTCCATCTCAAAAGTAAATAAAAAATAAAAGTACAAAAATTGGCCAGGTCTGGTGGCTCATGCTTGTAATCCCAGTTACTTGGGAGGCTGAGGCGTGAGAATGACTTGAACCTGGGAGGTGGAGGTTGCAGCAAGCCAAGTTTGCGCCACTGTGCTCCAGCCTGGGTGACAGAGTAAGACTCTGCTTAAAAAAAAAAAACAAAAACCTGGCAATCACATATTAAATGTTTGACATGATAATGCAGGATTGGTAATTTCCCCTACACTACCAGCTATTAGTTTGCTCCTGATAAATATACCGTGTATATATGTGTATTTTATACTGTGTATTTTAAAAATTCTAAATAGATATTCACTTTAATATCATCACTATTCATATAATTCAGGAAACTTTTATAGTAATATATTTTATAGGAGGAACACTGTATTTGGTGTAAAGTTTGGATAAAACTCAAAAATCTTGTTCTCTATAAAGCAGCCATTTTCATGAGTTTAAGTCTTCAGACTCAGAACTTGTAAGGAATTATCATCTGAAAGCAATTTATGAAGCTGTTTTAAAATTTAATTATTGAGAAGATCTGAACAGAGTTAGAAATACAAGGAAAATTTTGAGAAGAAAATATGCTTTAGGTGCACAGTTTTCTCTGTTTTCTTGCCAAACCCCTTCATGTTTTTATGGAAATTGTACCAGATTTTGGAACTTGTCATGAAATTTTTAAACGGCAAGGTTGATGTTCTGCTTTTAAAATTCTTCTTGTCAAGAAGAAGTACTTTTTTTTAAACTTCATTAATTTTTTTTTACTTAAATCATTAATTAAAAATTAGGTCAGTTCTTAAAAGTTTGCGTAGTGCTATGAATACTAGTATATTGAGCAGCCTTCTACAAAAGTTAGAATTATTTGTAACCTAATTTCTATTAATCTGCCTTGTATATTTTTATAAATATTTATTTGCTTAGAAACGATATATTCTTCCTAAATTTATGTAGATAAAGCACTCTCAGTGTTCATATTAGCTGTAAATTGTTCTCCTGTTTAATTATTTGAAAGTTAAGTATGTACCTAAATTTGGCTTTTACAGTCATCACAAAGATAATAGCATTTTACTCTTGCAACATACTGGACATTTATACTTAAGTTACTCAGTTTTCCAGTAAAATGTTACCATATAAAAGATTTCTATTGTTATGTCTAAAATGCCAACCAGTATTTATTTTAAGATGATTATTCAGATATTAATATTCAATCCTAATAACACATTATTTATATTATTTATGTAGAAATGATAGTCACTTGTATGATCACATGGTCATTAGTCAAGCACAAGTGCAGGGCTATGAGAAATGTCATCAAAGCAGCCATTTGCTTATTTGGCATTCTAAAGGCCAAGGCCAAAGCCGAAGATTATTTTGGCTGAATACTGAGGCTAAGCCAAACTAAACTGAATGCCTATTTTATGTATGGGAAAACTTAGTTGTTGGGAGATAATGTAATTTACTTAAAATTACACAAGTATTAAGTGGTGGAAGTAGAATTTGAACTGGCCACGCTAAAACTACTTTGCTGCCTTTGTAAATTGTAACTGACTTCAGAAAATAGTTTTGGCATTGTCTCCCGCATACACACACTTCCCCATTCTGCCCCTCCTCTTTCCTTCTTCCTTCCTTCAGTAAAAAAGATAGGTAGAGAAAAAGTTTGGAAGAGAATGCCATTTCCTTTTCACTGATATTATTGTTTTAAAACAAAGACTACACTTTAGCTTATAGATACTTTAGATTAAAACTTTGATTAAAAAAAGGGTCTTTTTTCTTTATCTGGGACTGCAATGAATAAGCTGTCTTGGAAATTTTAAAGCTCAGGGAAATGAAGCTTTGTTAAATTACCCATTGCTGGTTATAAATTGCCTTTAATTCAGTCCTGTTTGAACATATCTATGATAGAGAATGGTAACTAGATAATTGGTCTATCAGAAATAAGATGGAATTTAAGATGTGTTTAAAGAGTATGTGGTACTTGGGAGGCCGAGACAGGCAGATCACAAGGTCAGGAAATGGAGACCATCCTGGCTAACACGGTGAAACCCCGTTTCTCCTAAAAATGCAAAAAAGTTAGCTGGGCATGGTAGTGGGCGCCTGTAGTCCCAGCTACTCGGTAGGCTGAGGCAGGAGAATAGCTTGAACCCAGGAGGTGGAGATTGCAGTGAGCCGAGATCACACCGCAGCACTCTAACCTGGGCAACAGAGCAAGACTCTGTCTCAAAAAAAAAAAAAAAAAAAAAAGGGTGTGGTACTAAGGGACCAACAAGTCCAAAAATGGAGGGAACTCCCTGACTCTTAAAATCCTGCACAATTTTATAGAGTATCTTGAAACTTAATTGCAATCTCAGTTACAATTATTACTTAAATTTTATTGACAGCTCTGAAAACTCCCCTAAATTTCCAGGCAAAAGGAAATGTTTAGTATTTACAAAAGACATGCATTGATAAAACTTGATTGTTGCTGCTTTCAAAGGGAATTAGAAACTTCTAGAAATTTTTAAATTGAAAGTTTTGTGGGGGTAATGGTAGATTCACATGCAGTTGTAAGAAATAATTCAGAGATCCTATGTACCCTTCTCACTGTCTCAGTGGTGCCATTTTGCACAAGTTATAGAACAATATCAGAACCAGGATATTGGCATAGATACAATCTACCAATCTCACTCAAATTTCCTGATTTACTTCTAGTTATTTCTGCGCAGTGTATTTAGTTATATGTATTTTATCATGTTTAAGTTTGTGTATCCACTACCACAGTCAGGATACTGAACAGTTCCGTCACAACAAAGATGCCTCATTTTACTCCTTTTTTTCCTTTCTTTTTTTTTTTTTTTTTTTTGGTACAGTGGTGCGATCTTGGCTCACTGCAGCCTCTGTCTGCCTCCAAGTTCAAGCAATTCTGCCTCAGCCATCCAAGTAGCTGGGATTACAGGTGTGTGCCACCACTCCCAGCTAATTTTTTAAATATTTTTTGTAGAGATGGGGTTTTGCCATGTTGACCAGGCTGGTCTTGAACTCCTGACCTCAAGTGATCTGCCTACCTCGGCCCCAGAAAGTGCTGGGATTACAGGTGTGAGCCACCACGCCTGGCCTGTGTTGCTGTCTTATAATCACATGTACTTCCCCCCACTCTTTCCCCTCCCCAGTCCCCATTCCTAATCCTTGGCAACCACTAATCTATTTGACATTTCAAAAATATTATATAAATGGAATCATACAGTATGTAACATTTTGAGATTGACTTTTTTCACTTGGTGTAATTCTCTGAAGAGTCACCTAAGGTGTTACTTGTATCAATACTTTCTTTACTGATGGTAGTGTGTATGCACTATAGCTTATTTAACCATTTACCTTTTGAAGGTCATCTGGGCTCATTCCAGTTTTGGTTATTATGAATAAGGCTGCTTTGAACATTAGTGTACAAGTTTTTGTGTGAGTACAAATATTCATTTGTTTGGGATAAATGCCAAAGAATGCCTAGAAGTTGTCATAAGTTTTTAAAGTGTCAGAAATATTAACTCGGAAAAAGGTATTCCTGCTAGTCATGAATCTACAGTTCTCAGTCTTTAATCTGAAGGAAAAAAAAGTTTTTTTTTTATTTTTTAGCAGGAGATTGGCACCAAAAACCACTTTTGCCATGCATCTTAGGAAGAAAAATGTGTGACTTCCGCATACATACAAGATTATCACAAAATTTATAAATTGGCACAGTATGCCATTACCTGGCAGTTAAAACTTACCTATAGTCATTACATTTTTAAACAGGCAATCTTTTTTTCTTTTAACTTTTTCCACTTTAACAAGTAATTGTAGAAAATCAGAAATGTATAAACATATAAACAAGAAAATTAAAACCCAATACCAAGAAAACCATTATTAAGATTTTTGGTGTTTTTCCTTCTAGTCTTTTTTTGTGTGCGTACAATACTGTACTAATTTAATATGGTTTTTTATAAAATTGGGATTAGGCTAAATGCAGTTTGGTATCCCACTTAAAAGTTGAGGGAGAGGGGCAAGAGTTGAAAAACTACCTGTCAGGTACTGTGTTCACTATTTGGGCGACAGAATCATTAGAAGCCCAAACCTCAGCATCATGCAATAGACCTATGTAACAAACTTGCACATGTACCCCCTGAATCTTAAAAAAAACCCTGAATCTAAAAAAAACCCCTGAAAGTTAAAAATTGAACTTTTAAAATATTTTACACCATTTATATGTCTTCATTTGTAAACTTCATTTTCTCCCATTTTTATATTGGTGAGATTGTGCTTATGACTGTTTGCTAATGTATAAATAGAAAATGTTTTCCAGGAATAATCTTAGTTGGATACTTTTTGAAATGAGTATCTCTTGTTTTATGTCACATTTTAAATCATTTTTCTTGTTCTTTCAAGATATGCTGTGATAGCATTTGGATGTGCCAGCTGTCCAAAATTAACTTGTGGGCGAGAGGGCTGTGGAACAGAGTTTTGCTACCACTGTAAACAGATTTGGCACCCCAACCAGACCTGTGATGCTGCTCGACAAGAGAGAGCCCAGAGCTTACGTTTGAGAACTATACGTTCTTCATCCATTAGTTATAGTCAAGAGTCTGGAGCAGCAGGTATTTATGTCTAATTTTTTCTAATAAAATATTTGACACAAAACACTAGTTATTTTAACTTTTTAAAGTTAAGTATTCCTGTTTTCCTTTCACTTGCCGAAAGTGTTTTTAAGCACATTTCTATCCCAGAAGCACTCATTCTTTCCTATGGAAGAAAGTGGTTCTGAAATTAGAAAGATTATATTGTCCAAGAAAAAAGGAAAAAAGGAAATGTGATAATTTATATAACTGATAACCAAAGATGGTCTGAAACTGTTGATTATAAAGGTACCTGTCCAGGTGTGGTAGCTCACTCCTGTAATCCCAGCATTTTGGGAGGCTGAGGTGGGCCGACCACTTAAGGCCAGGAGTTCAAGAACAGCCTGGGCTACATGGTGAAACCCCATCTCTACTAAAAATAATTTATATTCCTGCCAGCAGTGTATTGAGATAATCATGTACTTTATGCTACTAGGAAAAAAGTCTCATGAAATTTTAACACAGAATGTTCAATATTTAATACTTCTGTAACGTAAATTTTTTTTATACTTGTTTGCTGATTGATTTGCTTCTCTTTCCTAAAGATTTGTAGAACTCAGTAGTAGTAGTATTAATTTGTAGGTATGGGTCCAGAAGCAATTCAGAGAGGACCTAAATATACCTAAACTGTTCCCTGAAGAGTCAGCAGTAGCCATTGGGTAGTTCACTTGGAAATGATATTCCTCTCCTCCAAGTGGGGGGTGTGTATTTATTGGTCACAGAACACACAGTCATACAGATCAAGAGAGAATGACTCTGAAATCAGACTGCCTGAATTCAAATCCCACATTCTGTACTTACTCCGTGTGCAATCCTGAGCAAGTTACTTGTCTCATCTTTAAAATAAAGATACTGGCCAGTCACGGTGGCTCATGCCTGTAATCCCAGCACTCTGGGAGTCTGAGGCAAGCGGATCACTTGAGATCAGGAGTTCAAGACCAGCCTGGACAACATGGTGAAACCCTGTCCCCACTAAGAAAATACAAAAACTAGCTGGGCGTGGTGGCGGGCGCCTGCAATCCCCAGCTACTCAGGAGACTGAGGCAGGAGAATCACTTGAACCCAGGAGGCAGAGGTTGCAGTGAGCCGAGATTGTGCCACTGCCCTCCAGCCTGGATGACAGAGTGAGGCTCTGTCTCAAAAAATAATAATGATAATAATAATAATAATAATAATAATAAAATAAAGATACTAATAATGCTTATATCCATATAGTTGAAATATTTCCTGGCTCATAGTAAGTGCTTTTGCTATATGAGGCAGGGGACCTTAGAGAAACCACAGTTATTTCTAGAGATTTAAGTGTGTCTGGGCTATCATTAAATTAAAAAATGACAGAAATGGCTTTTATTATTTTTTAAAATAAACATCATGATTTAGTTATCCAAATGAATATTGGTCTTCCTCAACGTAGT
The DNA here is from genome assembly GCF_006542625.1 of Nomascus leucogenys. NCBI lineage: Eukaryota > Metazoa > Chordata > Mammalia > Primates > Hylobatidae > Nomascus > Nomascus leucogenys. The sequence continues at coordinate 52,420,804 of NC_044396.1, read as the reverse complement.
CACCATGGGAGTTTTTGTGTTTATTTCAGCAGTGCTTCCCTGGAATACCTCATTGGCATAACTTTTAGGATATGTCAGTTTAATATCAGTTTGATTTCTGAGAATGACTAAAAGTTCTTTTAGAGCTAAGTCTAGCAGCTAGAGTATCATACCAGGTTGGATTATTGGTTTGGTATAGATGCAAAGTAAGATGTGACTATATGATCATGAGCAATTTTTCTTTTATATAAAGGAGCTTTGAGGGTAATTATGAAAGAAAACCTTACCAAATGTTTTGAGCCAAACAATAACATTGTTGGAATAAATAGTCTCAAGGTGATTGTTTCAAAAAAAACTTCATTTGGAATTTGTTCCATATTTGTTTAAAAATCTTGGCTGGGCGCAATGGCTCACACCTGTAATCCCAACACTTTGGGAGGCCAAGGCGGGAGGATCGCTTGAGCCCAGGAGTTCGAGACCAGCCTAGGCAATGTGGCGAGGCTCCTTCTCTACAAAAAATTTAAAAAATTAGCCGGGCGTGGTGATGGGCATCTCTGGTCCCAGCAAGCCAGGAGGCTGAGGTGGGAGGATCGTTTGAGCCTAGGAAGTCAAAGCTGCAATGAAATATGATTATGCCACTGCACTCCAGCCTGGGTGACAGAGTGAGACCCTGTTTCCAAAAACAAGAGGAAGAATTAGAAGTGCAGTGAGGGCCGGGCATGGTGGCTCATGCCTATAATCCCAGCACTTTGGGAAGCCGAAGCGGGCAGATTACTTGAGCTCAGAAGTTCTAAAACTTCAACAGCCTGGGCAACATGGTGAAATCCCGACTCTACTAAAAATACAAAAATTAGCCAGGCGTGGTGGTGTGCGCCTCTAGTGGTGTGCGCCAGCTACTTGGGAGGTTGAAGTGGAGGATTGCTTGACCCCAGGAGGTGGAGGTTGCAGTGAGCTGAGATTGTGCCACTGCATGCTAGCCTGAGTGACAGAACAAGACCCTATTAATTAAAAAAAAAACAAAAAACTGTAGTGAACTTGGCTTCTCACAGACTTGTAGAAAGTTAAAAAGGAAGCTACCATCTAAATGGTTTTATTACTATTATTCCAGATACTTTGGTATTGTTTTCTGTATCATGATAGTCTGAAAAACTAGTTTTACTTTTAATATTAATTGGTATAATAATTAGTTGTTTTTTTTTCCCCAGTCACTGAAGATAAATGTGTGCTTAGTTACATAAAGTACATTAATATTTGTGTTTATAAAATAATATAATATTTATAGTATAATGTTTATATTTGTCTTTAAATTGTGACAGTACTGCATCCACTTGAGGCTCTTTCTTATAGCTACTAGGAGGTTTATGCACTTGGAGTTAAATTTTAAATGAACCACATATTTTTCATTTTTGTTACTGTAGTTTTCCCATTTTATAAAAATAAAATATTTAATTGGCTCCCCACTCCTGCCTCTGTCCCCTTACCACTACCACCCTCAGAGAGTATCATTGTTAACATTTGAGGACATGGTGTTTTGTAACCTGTTGTTTTTTCTTAATATGACAATGGCCCATATTTTAGCAGTAAACAAAAAGATAAAGAAGATGAAAACCTAGCCAAACACTGTAAATAGAAGCTTTTTCATATTGGGGAACTGTGGCTTAATTGATTCTTGGGGAATGGGGGATCAACTAACCATAAACAATTTCATTTAGGATTTTTGCATTATGAGGGTATTTGGAGAGAAATATATCATCCTATAATGTGCACAGTAAGTTTTTCCTAATTTGTTGCTTTGAGGAAAGACACAAAGCAAACTAAACAGCCTTTCATAGATAAGTAAGTATACAGAGAGTGAAAGATGTGGGTACAAGTATATAGAGACCTATCAAAAATACATTGCTTGTGGTATTAATTCTTTCACGTGTAATTTTAGCATATTAAAAGGCTGTTTTGTGTTTTAGAACCATAAGAATAAATGGGGATGTTACCTTTCAGTTTGTTCCAAAGATTGCATGCATCAGTACCAAAGCTTGAGTCTTTTTACTCCCCCATCTTATTGAGATACCTACTACTTGAGCATACTCTGGAATGAGAAAGTTTATCAATTAACATGCTGCTTAAGCAGATAGGATTAGCATTTCCTTAGTTTTGTATACTATGTGTTGTATCAGGCATAAAAGCCAGCTTTTTTTAGTCATACCCCAATGTTTAAAATTGTTAAATGCAGACTTTATGTTCTTTGATCATTTAAATCATGACATGGATATTTTTAATTTTTATATTCTAGTAATTATCAATTGTCCTGGTCTGGCTGCTTAGAGTATCAGTTTGCTCAAAATTGCTTGAATCATTAAAATAAATACGAATTGTGAGCATTGACCAGATCTTAAGTTAAAAAAAAAAAGCATCTTTGGTCCTAGAAGAAGCACTAAGGAAACCTGAATTAAGTGATAAAGCACAGGCAAAGTTTGACCATGAAACTTGTAGAAAGAATGGAATATAGCTTAATGCTTATAATGTAAGACATTGGAACAAATACTTAAATTCAGTGGTTAGCACTATAAATATCTTTTCTAAACTGTGAGTAGTTGGAAAATATAGCTGGCTAATACTAATTACAAGTTACTATTTAAACAGATGCCAACATGCAAAGTAGTTGTATAATTTTCCTGAAGTTATGTTATACTTGATTTTAACTTGACACCATTGTGCATTGTAACCATATTATTATACAAGGAGCATATACCAACAACAGTTGAGTAAATGGGTGAATAAATGAATAAAAAGGATAAACACAACTAATTTAAAAGTCATGAGCATAACTAACAATGATTGCTTTTATTCTGAAACTGTTTTCCATGGTTTATAACGTTCATAGCCATATGACCCTTCCTTAATCTCTTCCTTCCTTCCTTGTATTTTGGGTACTGATTCCTTGCAAGGTCTGTCTTTCTTGTGTGTGAAGTGAAATACTGGGAAAAGGCTGCTTTTCTAAAGATACCTGTTTTGCTATTTTTATAGTGCTTATAATTGATGTAATTAGAAGAAATAAATTCATAGTGCTTTGGATATAGCACCTCAGATTAATATCAAATTGTCACCTCCTGTTAGTGTTCATTCACTAAAGGAATAGTATACAGAACGTGTACATTTGAATTAAAGGAAGATGGTTAGAAAAGTTCTAGAACCAGGAACTACCACTCAGAAGACTTCTATGGGACCAGGACAAAGACAAACTTTACGTAGTTCACAATTTGCCTAGAGCTGTCCTTGATTCTCCTTTCTCTTTTTATTCTTTTGTTATTCTTTGTTCTCATTGTTTTACTACTATGTTTAAAAAATGTTTATAACTTGATATTTTAATGTAAAGTATGTTTTCTTAGAAGGGAAGAGAAAATGCTTTATATACTAAAAACAGCAGGCTGAAGCTATGAGTTAACAAACTATCTACATCTTAAGATTTTTTGGCAGTGCTACAATTGGTAAACTGCCAGAAGTTATTTTTAGACCAGTTTTATGTACTTAATAGATTTCTCTATGTTCCCAATAGCTGATGATATAAAGCCATGTCCACGATGTGCTGCTTATATAATAAAGATGAACGATGGGAGCTGCAATCACATGACATGTGCTGTTTGTGGTTGTGAGTTTTGTTGGTTGTGCATGAAAGAAATCTCAGATTTACATTATCTAAGGTAAGCTTACAGAAGAAGCTATTTATATGTAAATGTAATTTTATATTGTAAGACAAAATAACTTGTCTTAAATTTGGGTTTTATAAGATACTTAAAGGGATTGGTTTTATTCTAGTTAAATAAATTTAAAAGAAACCAAGTTATTATGCTAGTCATTTGGAATTAATAACTAGTCAAAATAGGAAATGGATATTTCCTTTTTTTGTTTTTGTTAAACTGGAATGCTAGTAAGTATGTAATGCCCTGTGTAATTATGCTAGACCATAAATACTTTCATTTAATTTTCCCATAAATTTTATCGTTTAGGCTACAGAGTGAGTTTATGATATAATCAGATAATTGATGCCTAAAAATATGCATGTTTTGCATTAATTTACTATTAAACTGACTTAAGGGTATGAGGGTAATGGAGGACTGGGGATAAATTTTTAACCTGAATCTCAGTTATCAGTATCTTGTTAATATGATATAATATAAATTATAATATAATGTAATATAAATTATAATATAATATAAATTATAAAATATAATAAATAATAAAATATAATAGAAAATAAGATATATCAATATCTTGTTAATATAATTTATAGTGGTTCTTACCTTAGTTTAATGAACTCAGAATTTAAAGGGGAAAAAAACTAACTATGAGAAGTTTTTAAAAAAAGTCATTGCTTTAATATATTGCACTAATTTGTTATTGTGGTGTTTTGCAGCAGTTATTTACATTATAATTTTTTCCGTTAGTCCATCAGGATGTACTTTTTGGGGGAAGAAACCCTGGAGCCGAAAGAAGAAAATATTGTGGCAGCTGGGAACACTGGTTGGTGCTCCTGTTGGAATCGCTTTAATAGCTGGCATTGCTATTCCTGCAATGATTATTGGCATTCCTGTGTATGTGGGCCGCAAGGTAAAATGCATACTTCTTGTTTAGTCCATTATCTTATTCTAAATCTTTAGGTGTATTCTTTTAGTATTGATGATTTTTAGGTTTTTTTTTTTTTTTTAGACAAAGGGTATCTTTAGTTTCTTCAATATAAAACAGTTACTCTTTTTTCATAAATTTTTAGTGTTTGGCAAGCATATATAAATACGTATAAAGCAGACTTGCTTTAAAATGTTCTAAATCTGAAAATTTTAGTATGTTTGTATTATAAAACTTTGAGTATAAAATATTGAAGGATACACACCTGAGATGTTTCTCGTGGGTATATCCTTGTGAGGTCAGGTCTATGAGATCTTTTTAATGAAAGTTAATAGCCAAATAACACATGCCCTCAGGCAAAGAATAATTAGCCAGTTCTTGAATTATTTCTGCTGCAGTTCAAAGCTTTTTTTTGGATTACTGCTCTTAATAAATACACTATTTTGCAAATTATAACAATCTTGTGAAAGTCCAAACACCAGTGACTACCACTGGCCTCTAATTGATGAATTATATTTCATTAGCTAAGCAGATAGTTCTTTTGTTAAGGGTTGATGGGATAATTTAAGAGGTCCTAAGAAGTCTGTTGTTGCCTAAATTAATAGAATCTCTGGATTGAGAAGTAACTTGCAGTAGGATATAGCTAAAAGAAAAAAACAAGAAATTTTCTTTGGTATCCAAGAAGATCAAAAAAATTAAAACTTTTTTTAAAAAATAAAAAGAAATTATCTAATCCCAACCTTGTACCCAAGCAGAAAAAGGGAACTAACAGGCCGGGTGTGGTGCCTCACCCCTGTAATCTTAGCACTTTGGGAGGCTGAGGCTGGTGGATCACCTGAGGTCAGGAGTTCAAGACCAGCCTGGCCAACATGGTGAAACCCCATCTCTACTAAAAATACAAAAAAAATTAGCCAGGCGTGGTGGCAGGTGCCTCTAATCCCAGACTCGGGAGGCCGAAGCAGGAGAATCACTTGAACCTGGAAGGTGGAGGTTGCAGTGAGCTGAGATTGCACCATTGCACTCCACCCTAGGCAACAAGAGCAAAACTCCATCTCAAAAAAAAAGAAGAACTAACGAGCTGGGCATGGTGGCTCACTCCTGTCATCGTAGCACTGTGGGAGGCTGAGGCAGAAGGATCACTTGAGGCTGGGAGTTCAAGACCATCCTGGACAACATAGTGAGACCCTATCTCTCCAAAAAATTTAAAAATTATCTGGGCATGGTAGTATGCACCTGTAGTCCCAGCTACTTGGGAGGCTGAGGTGGGAGGATTGCTTGAGATGGGAAAGTGGAGGCTGCAGTGAGCTGTGATCGTGCCACTTCACTCCAGCCTGGGTGATAGAGCAAGATCCTATCTCTAAAATAAAAAAAGGATCTAAAGGTTGTCATACTGTGGTGTCATAGGTGTTGTATGTACTTTTACTCATTTTAACCCTGCAGCAACCTCGATATTTCAGTCTCTGTGTGTTAAAATATTGAGATTTAGGAAAGTTTATGTAATATATCTTCAGTTACACACAAAGAAGCAGAGCTGAGATTTGAACTCAGATGCATGAATTCTTAATGTAAGTTCCCTGATTAAGTTTCATTAGCTATTTGGGAACTTAGTCATGGGGAAACCACCAACTCATGAAGCAATCCATTCTGTTGTAAAATGGCTACTAATTGTTACAAAATTCTTATGTTGAGTCAGATCTGTTTCCTTTTGTTTCCTTTATTTCTGTTTCTACTTCTGGGACCCGACTGGGAATAAGGTTGATCCTCTTCTGTAAAACAACTGAATTTTTTATATTCAACATACATTTTATAATCAGAAAGATAATATATACAAAAATTAGTTTTGGGACTGATGACAAACATATTTATAAGCCACATATTTATTTCTGAAGGTTTTAAGTGAGTAAACCTGGACTTTAAAAAATGTTGGGCCATGTGTGGTGGCTCACGCCTGTAATCCTAACACTTGGGGAGGGTGAGGAGGGAGGATTGCATTAATCCAGGAGTTTGAGACCAGCCTGGGCAACACAGTGTGACACCTTGTCTCTACAAAAAATTAAATAATCAGCTGGGAGTGGTGGTGCATGCCTGTAGCCCCTGCTGTTAAGAAAGCTGGGGTGGGAGGATTGATTGAGCCCATGAGGTTGAGGCTGCAGTGAGCTGTGATCGTGCCACTGCACTCTAGTCTGAGTGACACAGAGAGACCCTATTTCCAAAAAAGAGAGAGATAAAAAAAACTTCAAAATATAGTAGCTGATTGTAATTTTTCATGTAGTTATTCAAAGCAAGGCTTTGCTGAAAACAAAACTATTCAGATACTTAGAAATAGAAGGGAAAGAGAGACTGTTGTACCACATGTACCTATAAATAATTTATAGAGAAGAGATTACCTCATTGTTCAGGTCATAGGGTACAGATACAGATCTCCTTTTTTCAAACATGTACCCAAAGGGTTGTAAATGAATGAATTAGTTTTCCACTGAAATAATATTCTGTGGTGCTTTGGGATCCCAACCAGCCCAGGAAAACCTACTAAGTCAATAAAGTACCCAAAAGCTGAGCCTTCACTTAACGATAAAAAGTAGAGAATGTGGCAAAAAATAGTAAACAGAAAAATTAAGCGAACCAGAAATAGTGGGATGATGTGATCACTAATCGAACATTGGTGCTTGAGGCTGAAAATTTTCTAGAAGACTCCTTTCTCTTGGCAGCCTGCCTTTGCAAGTCTGCTCCATCAGTTGTGCCTTTTCTCTTCTTCAGTGCTAAGTTTCCCAGGAATGGGAGTGGGGAGGAGCAGGAATTAGCTGCAGTGCTGAAGGATAATGAAAGGTACCTTGGGAAGGTCTACCATCTCTGCCTTCATGGACCGTGTAGGGAAGTGAGGAGGCTCATTGACAAGGAACCTCTAGTCAATGCTGGGAAATGGGATTCTGACTAGGAAATAGAAAGGTTTCTTGTCCCATACATGCATCACCCACCTCCCACCCCAACCTTTCCACTGTTTTCCACAACACTCATCGTACTTTACAGCCTTCCAAAGGCCAAAGGTATTATTATACCATGTAATAATAGATTATTTTATAAGTCCCATCTGTAATATTGTTTATAAGTCATTTTATTTTAGAGAGTCCCCATACTTTTGAGGCTGTTTTGAATTTGTCTTGGAACAGAGGGGGAAAATGTGCTGTATTAGCCCTTGCAAACCATGAAAATAAAGATCTCAAAGTTCATATCATTTCACAAGCCACTTTTTAATCACTGCTTCTATGATGATACCAAATTCTACTTACTAACACCTGTCCTATACAGAGATTGCTGAGTGAATTCAATCCTGTCCTCTGGTAGCCATTATTTATCATCTTTTTTCTTTCTCTGCCATTTACTTTGAGCTGTAAATGAGAGCCCTGGAATTTGAGTCATTTGTCAATATTTGTCTTTATAAAAAGGATCTGAGAAAAAAAATACTGTTTATTCATACTTGTTTATTAGAACTGCTTTTTAAGGTCAATTTTTAAAAAGAAACCTTCCCTAGAAGCCAATTTTTACCATGTAGAGAATCTTTGTTAGAAAGAAACCTCTAGAATGCTAGAAGTATCCTGTTGGTGAGCCATGTAACTCACAACTGTGTTGAAAATAATAATATTAATTTCTTCCTCTTTGCTTAATACAAAATTATACTACTTTTGATTAAAATTATAAAGATGACTTTTACTCAAAACTTTTAAAATTAAGCACAAAGTAAAATTCATGAAATCACTGTCTTAAGCAAATTATTAATAAGGAGCAAATTATTTGTGAGAATATACTAATAGTTTAAGGACACTAGTAGGTTTACCTTGAACTAAGATACTCAGCTACGAACTTTTATGAAAAATCACTTTAGCAAGTATAGATCTTTTTCAACTAAGTTAAATTGTAATGTATTTTCTCTTTAATCCCCTACCCCTATTTTTATTAATTCAAGATTCACAATCGCTATGAAGGCAAGGATGTTTCAAAGCACAAACGGAATTTGGCCATAGCAGGTGGTGTAACGTTGTCTGTAATCGTGTCTCCAGTAGTAGCTGCAGTGACTGTAGGTAAGAAAATGCTGAAAAGTACTAATTACCTACAATTTTATGGAGTTAAAGTTTTGTGAAAGGATTTTTTTTAAATTGTTTTTTTAATTTGAGGACAATTTAAATTGAGCCTACAATAAGTCTTGGTTGAAAGTATTACAGATTCAAGAGCCTAGCCTTAAAGTAGTTGGTAAATTGTTAGTGGCTGATACCCTTCCTCCCCACTCCACCCCAAGTACAGTTCAGAGGCCTGGCACGTCAAAAGAAAAAAGTTTACATCTCTCTCTTTTTCCCCTTGTGTGCATTACCTGAAAGGCTGGGAACCTTGAATTTGCTTAACAACTGGGTAAATCTACTTTTGGCAAATGTTCCAGCCAACTCTTCAGAACTCTGGCACTTTTCTCTGTATGACTCTCTTGAAAAGACTTTCTAAAACTCATGTTTCTGTGAGTTATTTTGTTGTTGTTGTTTGTAATGACTGATTTAATTTCTCTTTAGGTATTGGTGTTCCTATTATGTTAGCTTATGTCTATGGCGTTGTTCCAATTTCTCTTTGTCGAAGTGGAGGTTGTGGAGTCTCAGCAGGCAATGGAAAAGGAGTTAGGATTGAATTTGATGATGAAAATGATATAAATGTTGGTGGAACTAACACAGCTGTAGGTAAGTCCTTTAAGCAAAGGAAGAAAATGTGCTTATTAACAGTGTAAGTAGTGGGGAGGCCAGAGATAACATGCAAGTCAGAATTTCCATTGCCATCCTTTTACTAGGCCTAATAGTATTCATTCAGAAGTACATCAGTGAATAAACTGCCAAGGAGGAGTGTATGGATGAAAGAGGTGGGGATAATTCTGGGTACCTGACCTCTAATTGGAATATAATGTCTTAGAAATCATAAACTTTTCATCTTAAATTTTGCATGAAACATTACAAATAACTAAGTAAAGGATCTGAAGAGGAATACAGTTAATAAAAGAATTACAGATGACCAATAAGTCAAAAATAACTTCACCTCAATGTTATTCAAAGAAATGTGAATTAGAACAGTAACGAGCAAAGATTAAAAAGAGTAAAAAAGCCTTCATAGACTGCCTATAGGAGTATGTCAATAAACCTTTTTTAAAAAGTGCATGTTCTATATTCTAGCAATTTTTGTTTTAGAAATTTGTCATAGGGAAATAATTAGGCAGATGTGTGAAGATAATGCCTACTTTCTTACCTCTTATTTTCTCTTGAACTGGTCTCAATCAGATTTTTGTCCCTATCACTCCAGAATTTTATTTCTACTATTCACTGAAGCAGAGTCACCAGTGGCCTCCATGTAACCTAATACAGTGGTCAGTTCTTGGTCCTCATCTTAATATAACAGTATATCTGACATGGTAGAGACTCTAGCCTTCTTGAAATACCTCACTTTGGTTATGGGAAACCACTTCTTACCCTATTTCCTGGCCAGTCCGTCTCATTAATCTTTGCTGGTTCATTTTCCTCTTCTGACCTCTAAATGTTTGTTCCCTGGAGCTCAGTTCTCAGAATTCTTCTCTTGTGTATGTACAGTTTTGCCCTAATCTCATCTATTAAATAATACATAGACTGACCTCTCCCCTGAACTTCAAACTTGCATGTCTAACTTTCCTCTTTAATCTGCACTTGAGTGTCTAACAAGAATTTCAAGCTTATCTACAGCCAAATTCTTTGCTCTAAAATCTCTTCTTCCCTCCATCCTCCTTAACTCAGTAAGTAGCTTCTCCATTCCTCCTGTTGCTTGGGCCAAAAACCTTCACTTACAATGCCTCCCTCTTTTCCCTCTTGTCCTACATCTGATTGATCTGTCAGCAAATTCTGCTGCTTCCTTCAATATTTAGCCATAATCCAACCACTTCTTATTCTCTTCATTGTCCTTCCCTTAGTCCAAGCTACTATCCTCTTTCCTGGGCTATTGTAATAGCCTCTTAACTGCTGTATCAACTTCTCAGCTTCTATTCACTAGTCCATAGTGCAGCCATAAGTCACATGTCTAAACCCTGTCAGATTATGACTTTCTTATGCTCAAAAGTTCCCCAGTGGCTTCTAACTGTACTGGGGAAGAAAATCCAAAGTCCTATCATAGCCCAAAAGGTCCCACATGATCTGCCCCAACTGTGTCTCTGAGTTCATCTCTTGTCACCCTCCTATTTTATACCACTCTCGCTTGATTTTTGAGGGTGCCAAGCATGCTTCTACTTCTAGGCTTTTAAACTGGCAGTTTTCTGCCTGGAATACTCTTTCCCTAGAAAATTTCATGACTCACTGTTTTACTTCATTTGTCTCTACAAGTATTACCTTATCAAAGAGGCCTTCTGTCATCACATCATATAAAATGGCTCACAGACATGTACGTACATGCACTTCTCATCACTCTCCTCCCCCTTTACTCTCTTGTATTTTTCCTCATAGCATTTATCACTATGTGATTGGGTATATAATAGGAACTCAAATATTGGTGCAAATAAATGACTCCTTTAATACAAAATGTATGAGAGGTACTGTAAAATTGGAACATAGTGTTATCAGATCTTAATAATAGCTTGTAGACAGAACTGTGGCATGTATCTAGAAATCAACTTTTAGCCTATTCTTACTGACCTAGAGAATAATAAGCTCTTTAAATGACACCCTTAATGAAAACTGTCACATAATTTTCCTCTAAAGTCAGCTATATTTTTTAACAATCATATTCTTTATAGAATTCCTAAATCTGGGTTTTTGAAAAAAGAAACTAGTGACCATTTAAAATTGTCGGCTCTGTTCCCACTGCCTCTAGTGGACTAGCCTGAAAAAAATATTTTTCCATGTCTGCGTATATTTTATACCTTTATATAATGTCCTCTCTGAAATCACGGAGGAATTTAAGAAGGAGAAAATTGATAATTGTACTTATTTAGTTTCTTTGGAATATTTGCATTTAGACACAACATCAGTAGCAGAAGCAAGACACAACCCGAGCATAGGGGAGGGCAGTGTTGGTGGGCTGACTGGCAGTTTGAGTGCAAGTGGAAGCCACATGGATCGAATAGGAGCCATCCGAGACAACCTGAGTGAAACGGCCAGCACCATGGCACTAGCTGGAGCCAGTATAACGGGGAGTCTGTCAGGAAGTGCCATGGTAAACTGTTTTAACAGGTGTGTGTTTTGGTTTGGTTTGGTTCTGCCTTCTGGTAACTATAAATTATTAATTACGTGAGAATTTTGAACATAAAGCATGATGATTATATATAACCCTACTATGTCGAGGTTCAAAATAGTAATGTTAAAAATGAAATTTGGGGTCAGGTGCAATGGCTCACGCCTGTAATCCCAGCACGTTGGGAAGCCAAAGCAGGTGGATTGCCTGAGCTCAGGGGTTCGAGACCAGCCTGGGCAACATGGCGAAACCCCATCTCTACTAAAAAAAATATAAAAAATTAGCCGGATTTGGTGGCATGCACCTGTAGTCCCAGCTGGTCGGGAGGCTGAGGTAGGAGGGTGACTTGAGCCTGGGAGTTGGAGGTTGCAGTCAGCCGAGATCACACCACTGAACTCCAACCTGACTGGCAGTGAGACCCTGTCTCAAAAAAAAAAAAGAAAAAGAAAAAAGAAATTTGGTGGTAGATTTCTAAGTCTAAGGAATAACATTCTGCCAATCTTTTCACTGTCGTTGTCAAGTTTTATATTATAAATCATTGCTACAGCTGCTTCAGTAGACATTGAAGCAAAGGCAATACTTAAGCCTAGATCTTACCTCTGTGGGTAACAACAGCCAGATATTAGGAGATGGGACTTTGGCTGAGTCCTGGGAAACAGGTGGAGTCAGGACATCCAGGTATATGTGAACTGGGACTGGGATAATCGGCTAGGGTCCTTTTATGTATTAATGCTTGCTTACTTTGTTCTCACCAAGTCTTTTATCAATAGCCATATAGATAAGTAGGAAAAATTATCTTCCCCTGTTTCTCTTTAATTCACTATTTTTCACTTAGGCTTATTAGCCTTGCTTTTTTTTAAATGTAGGGGAGGATACATGAATTAAAAGATAAATTAGACATACCTTATTTTTAGGTAGTTTGCATTTTAAATACAAACTCTTAAGTTACAGTGGTATATATTACCTCTTTTTAAAAAGGCAAATGTTGGCTGGGCTCAGTGGCTCATACCTATAATCCCAGCACTTTGGGAGGCCAGGATGGGAGGATAGCTTTAGGCCAGGAGTTTGAGACCAGCCTGGGCAACATAACGAGACCCTGTCTCTAAAAATATATATATAAATAAATAAAGTATTAAAAGGCGGGTGTTATTTATAGAGCCATTTTTTAATATAGATGCCCAGGATTTTTAGATTCATTGGTCTGTCATGTTTAATGATTAATAATGTATTCTAACTTTGTGTTTTGCATTGAAACATTACAAAGTGCCATATGCTGAGTGAGAATAATGGAGTACATTTAAGTGAAAATCCTTTGTGTCTTTTTTGTGTTATTTCATTACCACTTTACTTGGCAGACAGCTGATTTTTCCCATTTTATTTGGATGGCTGGTACTATGCAGTGTGCTGCAGTAGAATTTAAATAAAAGGAAATAAAAAATAATGGTTCCTAAAATAGCTTCTGGTTACTAGGATTCTTAACTGAATTATTTAAAGATACATATTACAGTAGTGCTGATATTAACTATAATTTTGGTGATTTCATACCCCCCCCTTTAAGGTTGGAAGTACAAGCAGATGTACAGAAAGAACGGTACAGTCTAAGTGGAGAATCTGGCACAGTCAGCTTGGGAACAGTTAGTGATAATGCCAGCACCAAAGCAATGGCAGGATCCATTCTGAATTCCTACATCCCATTGGACAAGTAAGGAAAAAAACTGTTATAAAATCGAAAGTATTTTTTAAATTAATTTTAAAGGAATAATTCCTATCATTAGACAGATTACCAGTGAAAAGTGGCTACCAACTATTAAGTTCTCTGAGAAAAGGAAACAGTGAGCTGTCCAGAGTAGGCAAATCTATATAGATCATAAAGTGGATTTGTGGTTGTCAAGGGCTGAGAAAGGGAAGAATGGTAACTAACTGCTAATGGATGCAAGGTCCCTTTTTGGGATCATGAAAATGTTCTGAAGTTAGGTAGTGGTGATGGTTGCACAGCTCTGATCACAACTAAAAATCACTGAGTTGTACACTTTAAACGGGAATTATATCTGAATAAAGCTGTTCTTTAAAAAAAGGTAGCATAGTGTCTAGAACAGCATAAGCAATAAATGTATCCACTACTGTTTTAAAACATTGAAGCATTATAAAGAGTTATCTTATATCAAGTATGCTTTTTAAGTAGAACATGTCCTGCGTTAAGATGTTCTCATAGCTTATGTATAGTCTGAATTTTCCACATAGAAACCCTTCCCCCCAGTCATCTGAACAAAAAGAAGTCAGCAATTATGTTTGTATTTGTTACTCTTATATTTCAGAGAAGGCAACAGTATGGAGGTGCAAGTAGATATTGAGTCAAAGCCATCCAAATTCAGGCACAACAGTGGAAGCAGTAGTGTGGATGATGGCAGTGCCACCCGAAGTCATGCTGGTGGTTCATCCAGTGGCTTGCCTGAAGGTAAATCTAGTGCCACCAAGTGGTCCAAAGAAGCAACAGCAGGGAAAAAATCAAAAAGTGGTAAATTGAGGAAAAAGGGTAACATGAAGATAAATGAGACGAGAGAGGACATGGATGCACAGTTGTTAGAACAACAAAGCACAAACTCAAGTGAATTTGAGGCTCCATCCCTCAGTGACAGTATGCCTTCTGTAGCAGATTCCCACTCTAGTCATTTTTCTGAATTTAGTTGTTCTGACCTAGAAAGCATGAAAACTTCCTGTAGTCATGGTTCCAGTGATTATCACACTCGCTTTGCTACTGTTAACATTCTTCCTGAGGTAGAAAATGACCGTCTGGAAAATTCCCCACATCAGTGTAGCATTTCTGTGGTTACCCAAACTGCTTCCTGTTCAGAAGTTCCACAGTTGAATCATATTGCTGAAGAACATGGTAACAATGGAATAAAACCTAATGTTGATTTATATTTTGGTGATGCACTAAAAGAAACAAATAACAACCACTCACATCAGACAATGGAATTAAAAGTTGCAATTCAGACTGAAATTTAGGCCCATAATTGCTGCAGAATAATTACCACTGTACAACCGTGTTTGGAGCTGGTTGAACTACATGTGACTACTTAAGTTTCAGGTTACCAGCAAAAGCCGGGTTTCATTATCATAATGCAGATACATTTTCTGTATTCAGCAAGGCATTGTGTGTCATGTGGATCTTAGTTACCAAACTATGAAGTGAAGGCTTTAAAAGTGCATTATTTTAAGGATAATAAATTTGAAGAGCAAAGCATGTTTTGTGTGTTTGCCACAAAACATTGCTTGAAGCACATACTTAGATAGAAATTGGTCTTAATTTATAATCAATATAAAATACTAATGCAATTCTACAGCATTCAAATGAAGAAAACTTGAGGCTTTAGGGGTAAGTGGTTAGTGATATTTTATTGAAACCACTAAGAGATAAGTTTAAAAGAACTGCATAGGTTACTCTCAGTATATGATACTCTGTAACATTTCTATTTATATCTGGGCATAAATTTCATTTTTTTCTTCATATGCAATGTGGTTATATAAAGCTTAATGCAGCTCATTTGCTACCATTTGGATACTTAGACACTTGGAGCAAGATTGTGGCAGTTTTTGCACAACTTTAAAATAGAAATACCTGGTACTCTATCTTGTTTATTGTTGATGCCATCTTAGAGGAAAAAATGTAAAGGTAAGTAATTAAGCATATGACAGCAACAAATAAGATATATAAAACTACAAAATAAAGTCCCATTAGGTTATAAGTATTACAAAAAAATCCACCTTTCTGTAAGGGGAAGTTTGTACCCCATTGATTCTTGGTGCCTTTGGGATTGACTGGGTTTTAATGGCCTAGTTATTTGAGGATTTTGCTGTGTTTTTTCCATGTCTTCTCTGGTCACCTTGGATTATATATAAAAATACAGGAAATAGATAAACATGAATGTGATTAATAATGCTGAAAAAGTATTAGCCTACCAAAGACACACTCAGGCTTTAGTGAATAACTTTACATAACCTCAATTTTTAACACATGCATATCTTCTCCAACCATGAAATCAAAGCACGGTGCAGAACTTGTACCAAGTACAAAAGGTCCATGTATGATTAGCATTATTTTCTCTTGCTTTTGTTTATGGACAATGTTCAGCTGACATAAGCAGAAGTTGGCCAAAATACTGCCTGTACTGTTAATTTCCTGTATAATTCACTTAAATAAAAGCAGGTTAGCCTCAATGATAGCACTTAAAATGTTCTATCTTATGTATTTCTTTTAAGTATTACCATTATGGTGCTACTGAGCGTTTTCTTTTGGTAAAAAGAAAAATGCCATGGGCTGCAGTCTTCTTCCATCACTTTTCCCTACCAGGTCCATTAATATGCTTATAACACTAGTGCCAGTTATTTTATTTGATAATGCTTATGGTATTTGTATATTTGTTTGCATTCCAATTTTAATAATGAGTGTGTAAACTGCATACGTTAAATAAATGTAAATACTAATGTATTGCTGCCTTCTGGTGTGTGCACAAGTGTTTTTTTTTTTTTTATAAGAATGAGAATATTCATTGGCCATGTGGTAGTATTCATAAATATTGCAAGCCATTGTGATTATTCTGCCTTCTGGTCTCAGCTCAAAGGGAAGCATTTGCTGAACTTTTCAACAGTGTTAGAAACTACCCTTTTTTCCTGTCTAATTCCTGCCTTTCCACCAGTAAAAAAGATGCTGTATACATCAACATAATTTTTTTGAGTAAATTGGTTGAATTTAACTTGAGTAAATATATCTATCATTAAATTGTGAAGAGAAATCAGTATTATAAATCCTCATCTTAGAAAAGTGGAAAGATCAGCTAACTTGGGAAAAGGGGAAAAAAGTAAAAAGATCTTAAAAGACTATTTTAAGAGATTCTGTTCTAGCAACATTAGATTATGAAACTGGAGCCATTTAAATTCAAGCTAATTGTAATCAGTTGCTTTCTATTCTTGTAGCCTCTATAAAATGCATAGATGGTTTTTCTGTCTCCCAGTTAATACTTCATGAAAATAATCTTTTTTTTTTTTTTTTTTTTTTTGAGATGGAGTCTCACTTTGTAGCCCAAGCCTTGCGTGCAGTGGTTGCGATCTCAGCTCACTGCAACCTCCACCTCCTGGGCTCAAGCAATTCTCGTGCCTCAGTCTCCCAAGTAGCTGGGATTACAGGCAAATATCACCACGCCTGGCTAATTTTTTTGTGTGTTTTAGTAGAGACGAGGTTTCGCCATGTTGCCCAGGGTGGTCACAAACTCCTGAGCTCAAGTAATCCACCCACCTCGGCCTCCCAAAGTCCTGGGATTACTGGCGTGAACCACGATGCTCGGCCAAAATAATCTTACGAATGTGTTGACTGCCTTCTTGACATTTCTTTAGAAGGCTAAAGATGAAATGGAAAGCTAAATGATCTTCAGAGGAACACAGCCAAAATAGTGCCCTATAGGAGGCTGGTGCATTCATTCACCCTACACCTACTTCTGGTGATACTCCCAACCAATACCACTTCAGTCTCACCTTAAAACTAGCTTCAAAAATTCCTTGTCTCCTGGATCCTTCAAAGTTGGATTAATTTAGGACCAAGCCAGTTTTCCCTGGAGCTCAACTCTGGGCTAGCCTCGAACAAGAGATACCTCCAGGGTATTCAAAATAAACTTTAACTCACTGAAATCTTGTTAAAACTCTTTGTACTTTAAAGCCTGTTGGAAAAATCATCTGGTAATGAGAGAAAAGAAATACAAAGATTATAATAATATATCCTACTGTTGATTATGTAGACCACCAATTTAACTGGTAGATTCACTTCATTGTACAAATTCCCAGCTTCAGAGCACTTAGTTACCTTTTTATATTAAATGCACATAAGCCACCACTCCTAACTTATTTTTGCTGGAAATTGTGTTAATTTGTAAACATGTAAGACTTTCCCTAGCCTGTTATCTAGGTAAACATACAGACAAATCACCAAAGGATAAAGTATGTGTTGAAAACCATCAGAGCTATTAATTGCTACATGACATGAGCAAAAGAAACTCCTGCTCCATAGATTGTTTTGCCTTTCCATTCAGAGTCATCACGCTTCTTACAGATTCTAGTCTGTACTTGGATCTAAGGAAGAAAATTATTTTCTCAAGGCTACATTTCATATGGTTTCTTTTAATGGATTTGTTGTTTCATTTATTTCCTTCACTAGAGCATGAGATATCATTGCTTAACAGCCAGTGTTTACATACTGGTTGATTTTTGAATGCCAAAAATAGTATTGTAAACTTGGAGAGAGTTATGTTATTTAGGGTGGCCATCATTTAGTAGATGGATATGAGAAAGTTTGCAGTTTTAAAATTTAGTTCAAATTGAATCACTGTACATCATATACTAGTCAGAATTTTTGTGACTTCTACCAATTTATTCATTCAACAAAGTAGATGCTGGAAATACAGCATAGTACCAAATAAACACACCCTGGCTTCAGAGGGCTTATATTAGAATTTGGGGGATACAAAAATAATAAACATATGCATGTAGCTTAAAATAATGGAACCAGATGTAAAATAACCAGATGATGGTTGCTATGAAAAATTCGAGGTGGGCACAACAAGAGTGACTGGGGTTTTGGGGAAGCAGTACTGTTTTATACAGGGCAAAACAGAGAAAGTCTCTATTTAGAAGACATTTGTGCCAAGATCTAAAGGAAATGAAGGAACCATGTAAAAACATACCTGGTGAATGAGCATTTCAGAAACATCTCCAAGGTGAGTTAGTGGACAATTTAGACATCAGTGTTGGAATCTGAGTTTGCTATCTAATAGGGCAAGTCTGCCACTGATTTTTCCTTGGATGGTGTCTTGACTGTCCTTGGCACTTTACATTTCCATAAACATACTGGAATAACTTTGTTGTGTTTCACCAATTTTGATTAGGATTACATTGAATCTATAATTATCCCTATAGAAGTCTTTACATCTTTTGTTAAATTTCATTCCCAGGTACTTGATATTTTTAATCCTATAATAATGGTATATTTTTAAAATGTCATTTTCTTTCTTTCTTTCTGAGACAGGGTTTCACTCTCGTTGCCCAGACTGGAGTGCAGTGGTGCGATCTCGGCTCACTGCAACCTCTGCCTCCTGGGTTCAGGCGTTTCTCCTGCCTCAGCCTCCCGAGTAGCTAGGATTACAGGCATCCCACCACCACGCCCAGCTAATTTCTTATATTTTTAGTAGAGAAGGGGTTTCATTATGTTAGCCAGGCTGGTCTCAAACTCCTGACCTCCAGTGATCCACCTGCTTTGGCCTCCCAAAGTGCTGGGATTACAGGCGTAAGCCACCACGCCCAGCCTCATTTTCTGTTTGTAACTAATAGTATACAGAAATGCCATTGATTTTGTATAACAGTTTTGTATCTGGTGAATCTTACTCTTTTCATTCCAATGGTTTATCTCCAGATTCTTTGGGATATCACTGTACAATTATCACTTGTGAATATTTGTATTAAACACTTTTACAGTGCTTTGAAGTGTCAAATACTTTCTGAGCACTTATAGTAACTTATGGAAAAGCAAACAAAAAATAAGAAAAATATAACTTATCAAGTTTACCTATATAACAAACCTGCACATGTACCCCTGAACTTAAAAGTTAAATTAAAAAATAATATTAGGTTGACCTTGAACAGTGAATAGGGGTCATATAATTTAGAAAGATGCAAAAGCTAATTGTATATCAAATTATATATTAAAGTTAATTATCATTAGAGTTGGTTCAAAATAAAATACTTATTCCTCAGAAAAACTCTGTGAAGGAGGTATTATCTTCATTATAGATGGAGGTAACTGAGGCACAGAGATATTAAGTAATTTGCCTGGAGTTGCACAGCTGCTACGTGGTAGAGGTGGGATTCCCATTGTTCTGGTTTTTTTCTCTTAGATCATTGCATCATTTATTTATTTTTCTGGCTTTTTGCACTGGCTGGGACTTCTAGTGTATACTTCTGAATAGCAGTGGTTATAGGGGACATTGTTGATTTATTAATAACCTCAAAGGGAAACCTTTCATCATTTCAGCTATTATTTGCCATAGATATATTTGTAGGATATCCTTTATTGAATTTTGTAAATTATCTTCTAACTCCTAGTTTGCCAAGGGTTTTTACCTTGGAAAATACATTGAATTGTATTGGCTGTTTATTTGGTGGAGGGAGCATCTGCCATATAATTATGATTACTTTAATATGTTAATGTGGTGAATTTGATTCTTCAAATGTTAACCTGGGGCAAACTTCAGTGATCAGAGTATGTAAGATTGGAATGATGTCTTCCTTGAATGTTTGGTAGAAATTGCTATTAAGGCTGTCTGCACTTGAATTGTTTGTTTTTTAGTACAAGAGCCGAGTTTTCAGGGTTAGTAAGCAGCTCATTTTCATCTATATGAGCAGTAAGATAAGGCAGTCTCTTTGCTCTGTAAGAGTTGACTAATTCTAGAATATGTGGGCTGGCTGGTGACAAGATAGTCTTGCTTTTGCTTTTTTTTTTTTTTTTTTTCTTTCCAGCCTTTTGCCTAAATAGCATTGGATCACATATTTCTGCCACTTTTTGTCCTGCATGGAGGTAAAATATAGACATACATAACACCATGTGTTCCAGGTATTAATACCTCCAGATTCTTAATTCTGTATTCAAGATATTAGGAGAACAAATCTTAAAGAAACTCTAGTCTCATGAGGGCAGGGACCTTGTCTTTCCTTTTATTTTTCCTGTACTTATAGTATTTATATATATGAAGAGGAAATTCTGATGGGACAGAACAACTACTGAGCAAAGGGAATGAGGATGTTTCTGGACTCAGTTCAGGGTTGATAACCAGTCACTTCATAATACTGTACAGTAAAATAAGTTGTTTGAAGCAATACAGTGGCTGAAAAGACAGTTAACTTTTAACAAGATTTTATACCAAATACGTTAGTTTACAAATATTCTATCATGTATGAAAGCCATTGGAACCTAATTTTCAGGGTTAATATAGCCAAGACATTTTAATTTTGCTTTTGGGGGCTTTTTGTTGCTTTTTTGCTTGTTTAAAGAAAATGTAATACTTTCAACTAGATAAGGAAATCATAGTTGCCTTAGAGGTATCATGAACTGATGTTTTAGAGACTTTCTATTGAAAGCTTAAATAAAATGTGCACAAATTATTTCCCCATCCTTTTTTCCTTGCCTTCTTTTTGTGTTTTGTTCTCCCCTTCTCTTCTCTGCCTCCTTCCCTCATTATCTTCCCCCATAACCAGTGCAAATGACAAAATGTGTGTGATGCCAGTTTTCTCCATGTTCATAGTCACACACAATGCATATATACATTAATTTTCTTGATTTTTTCTCAGTAATATCTGGGAAATCTGTCCAAGTCAACTGTATAACTCCAATTATTCTTTTTAATGGCTGCATAAGAATTCTGTAGTATAGATGTGCTGCAGTTATTCAGACATTCTCATATTGATGAGCATTCACTTTGTTGTTTCCTCAATACAAAACACTGCAAAAAACATTCTAATAATTACATCCTTATATTCTGGTACTTCTAAGTATGAGAGATAGATTCAGGGAAATCAGATAGCTAGGTTAAAGTCCATGTCTTTTAAAAGGTTACCAGATTGTCTCCCAAAAAAGGCTGTCACAATTCACAATTTGCTAACAATATATGAGTTCCCTTTTCCCTGCGTTCTACTAACAATAGGTATTAGAGCTTTACAAACTTTTAAACTGTTTGGTGTAAAGTAATATCTTGTATCTAATGTTACATTTTTCTGGCTAGTAAATGTGGACATCTTTTTGTACTTTTTTTTTTTTTGGCCTAGAGGGTGGAAGAGATGGTATTTGAGTTTGCTGTTCTCTAAATTGGTTCTTATATCCTTTGCCTATTTTTGTTTGTTTTCTCATCAGTTTGAAAGATATTTTGGCCAGGTGCAGTGGCTCACTTTGGGAGGCTGAGGCAGGAGGATTGCTTGAGGCCAGGAGTTCAAGACTAGCCTGGGCAACATAGCAAAACCCCATCTCTGTTAATAAATAAAAATGAAAATAGGGCTGGGTGTGGTGGCTCACACCTATAATCCCAGCTACTTGAGAGGCTGAGGCAGGAGAATAGCTTGAACCTGGGAGGCAGAGGTCACAGTGAGCTGAGATCACGCCACTGCACTCCAGCCTGGGCAACAGAGCAAGACTCTGTCTCAGAAAAATAAATTTTAAAAAATGAAAATAAATATATTTTTTATACTATAGCTGTTAATAGTTTGACTCTTGTATTTTTCTCCAAATATGTCATTTGACTTTTATTAGCGTTGTGTGTGCATTCTATTTTATCCTTAAACTTTTAATTTTTGAATATTTTTAGATTTACAGAAAAGTTGCAGATATTTCAGGGTTTCCACATACTCTTTACATTTTTTTTCTGCAATATGAAACCTGTTGTGTGTCTTTAATTGTAATATTTTAGACCTTCTGCTCATGATTAAGCTCTCCTTTCTAAATTTTACTTGTAGTCTCTTTTGGTAGTTTGTAGTGAGATTTTAAATTTTTCATGTTTTTTAAAATCTATCTTCAATTTATCTTAGCATTTAGTGTAATATAAAGGTCCAGTTTTACTTTCTTCCAGATAGAAAGCCATTCGTGATGGCACTATTTTTTAAATAATCTTTCCTTTTCCCAGTGATTTGAATGCTGTGTTTACACTAGAATCCATTTCTAGATTTCTACCAAAAAGTCTGCTGGGATTTTGACTGAACCACCACTGATACCTATTTATCAATATGAGGAAAACTGGCATCTTAACAATATCAAGTCTTCCTATTCATGAATACAGTATATCTATCCTTTAGTTTTTTAATTTCAACAATGCTTTGTAGTTTTCAGTGTACAGATCTCTTAAAAATACCAATTTATGATTACATTCATTACTAGTATATAGAAATAAAATAGATTTTTGTATATTGATCTTGAATCCTACGACCTTGTAAATCACATTAATTTTAGTAGTTTTTTTGTAGATTCTGTAGACTTTTTTTTTTTTTTATGTTGGAGCCTCGCTCTGTCGCCCAGGCTGGAGTGCAGTGGCTTGATCTCAGATCACTGCAACTTCTGCCTCCCGGGTTCAAGCAGTTCTCCTGCCTCAGCCTCCAGAGTAGCTAGGATTACAGGTGTGCACCACCACACTTAGCTAATTTTTTTTTTTTTTTTTTTTTAAATACAGAGTTTCACCATGTTGGCCAGGCTGATCTTGAATTCCTGACCCCAGATGATCCGCCTGCCTCGGCCTCCCACTCCCAAAGTGCCGGGATTACAGGCGTGAGCCACCATACCCAGCCTCTGTAGGCTTTTTTACATAGATAATTGTGTCTGCAAATAAAGGTTACTTCTTTTCCAATCTGGATGCCTTTTATAACATTTTAACCCCTTATTGCACTGGCTTCAACCTCCAGTACAGTGTTAAATAGGAAGGGTAAGAGGACATCTTTACCTTGTTTCCAATCATGGGGTGGAGGTAGTCTTTCAGTCTTCCTCAGTTTTTATTCCTCCTGGCAAGTTCTTGAAAAACTCAAGTAGGTGGCCTTATCAGGATTGATTGGAAAACCCCAGAGTTTGCCTCTAAGTTATTCACTACCTTGGGTGATTTGCTTCCCCCACCCCACTTCGTTCATTTTTCACAATTGAGATACAGTTCGCATAATTCACATTTTAAAGTGTACAATTCAGTGTTTTTACAAGGTTGTACAACTGACTCCAGAACATTTTCATCATCCCAGAAAGAACCCTTTACCCATTACTAGTCAGTTCCCACTTCCCCTTCCTCTCAGTCCCTGGCATCTACTAATTTACTATTTCTGTGGGCTTGTCCATTCCAGACATTTCACATAAATGGAATAATAAAATGCGGCCTTTTGTGTCCCACTTCTTTCACTTACTACTTTCGGAGTTCATCCAAGGGATAGCATGTATCACTACCTCATTCTTTTTTATGGCTGAATAATATTCAGAAATGCTTTGTAGTTTTCAGTGTACAGATCTCTTAAAGATATCAATTTATGATTACATTCATTACTAGTATATAGAAATAAAATAGATTTTTGTATATTGATCTTGAATCCTATGACCTTGTAAATCACATTAATTTTAGTAGTTTTTTCGTAGATTCTATAGGCTTTTTTTTTTTTTTTTTTTTTTTAAGTCAGAGCCTTGCTCTCGCCCAGGCTGGAGTGCAGTGGCTTGATCTCAGATCGCTGCAACTTCCGCCTCCCAGGTTCACGCAGTTCTCCTGCCTCAGCCTATAGAAGGCCTATACAGAAAAGCCTATAGAGGCCAGGTGCGGTGGCTCACGCCTGTAATCCCGGCACTTTGGGAGGCTGAGGCAGGCAGATCATCTGAGGTCAGGAATTCAAGATCAGCCTGGTCAACATGGTGAAACTCTGTCTTTATTAAAAAAATCTATTCATCAGTTAGTTGATGGACATTTGGGTTGTTTCCACTTTTTGGCTATTATGAGTAGAACTGCTATGAACATTTGCATACAAGTTTTTGTGTGAGCATATGTTTTCTACTTTCAGTAATAGGGGTTGCAGAATTATTGGATCAAAATAGCAACTCTGTTCAAGTTTTTGAGGAGCTGCCAAACTTTTCCAAAGCAGCTGCACCATTTTACATTCCCATCAGCAATGTGTGCGGTTTTCAGTTTCTCCACATCCTCACCAATACTGGTTACTGTCCACCTTTTTTTTTTATCGTAGCCACCCTAACAAAATCTTTGCCCTTGTTTTAGCACAAGTATGAATTAGGATCAAAATTATGTTTATTGAAATAGTCATCCCAATCCGCTGCTTAATTACAGAAAATAATTAGTCTTATTTTGCCGGGCGCAGTGGCTCATGCCTGTAATTCCAGCACAGCCGTTTGGGAGGCTGAGGCAGATGGATCACTTGAGGTCAGGAGTTCAAGACCAGCCTGTCCAACATGATGAAACTCCATCTCTGCTAAAAATACAAAAATTAGCCGGGCGAAGTGGTGCACACCTGTAATCCCAGATACTTGGGAGGCTGAGGCAGGAGAATTACTTTAACCTGGGAGGCAGAGGTTGCAGTGAGCCGGGATCGTGCCACTGCACTCCAGCCTGGGTGACAGAGCAGGACTGCGTCTCAAACACAACAAAAAAAGAACAAAAAACAGCTGATACAAAAGGGACACTCTGACTTGCTTTTTAAAAATAAAAATAAATTGGTCCTATTTTACAGATGGGAAACTGATACAAAAGAGATCTAATGGCAGGTAGTAAGATTAAATTTTAGGCTATTTTTGAACTTGGGTCACTATTAAAATAGAATATTAATTCAGGTTGCTTTGTAAGTCTCCTGTCTGCTTTCTGTTTCCTGCAGTGTGAAGCATACCTGCAGTGGCAGAATTTTTCTTACCAAGTTCCTTCCTTGTGCAATGTGGTACTGGAAATTCTACAGTAAAGTAATCCAGTCACACTGAGCTCTTCCTTCTCATTGACTTGAGTCTATTTCAAAACATGGCTTAGGTTTTACCTCTTCCTGAAGTGTTCTCGAGTAACCCTATTTGGTCCTTTTAATATCTTTTAACACTTGAACATTTCATCGATGCTGTTTTCTCCTAGGAGAGTCTCTTGCACTTGGTGTTATTGACAGTTTTTTTCCAAATGAAGTATGAGCTCATTAAAAGCAGGGGCTATCTTTTTAAAAGTTTATCCCCCACAATACTTAATATATAAATACATAATACATACTTATTACATAAGTAATAATAAATTACTTATTACATAACTAATACATAAATAGTGTCATTCACTGGCAATGCTTATGCAATTCAGATGTTAATTATTGCATCCTCAGCTTCTATGCCGTAGATTATAAATTCTAATTTGCCTAAGCATCATAAGAGAGATTTTTAGATTTCCAACCCCCTAGACTGTAAGATTCTCAAGTGACTCTGTGCAAACATTTCCAGAACAACTGTTTGAGAAACATTTAGAGTGTCATTGTAAACATTTCTGTAATAGGAACTTCCTAATCTGAACTCTGGAGACAAGAACACCAATGGGGCAATGTCCTCTGGATTCATTCAGTCAGCAAACTTTACTAAGCATCCATTAGCCTATACCAGACTCTGGACGTACAACTGTTTGCGTATTGGTTCATTCTCAAAACAATGACAGACTGGAAAATAAAGATGCTATTGCAAACATTCTCTGCAGCTCAAGTTGTGGGGTAACCTCTTGGCTGTTGTACCATGACTAATTTCCAGGAGATGGCACCAGAGGTCCAAGACTAGCCGCTTCTGTCTATATTAATATTTCTATTGGAGAGATCTTAATGTGTGTCTCTTCTCCAGTAAATAACTATTAAGGTGTCCATACTATTTGAAAAGAGGTTTCTTACATTTTTCTAACACATAGATGATATTATACTTAAAAGAAGAAAGCAGTTATACACATGGAAGGAAAGATAACGGTGCTTATCAAATAAAAGGCATTTTACATGAACCACATAAACCAGCAACCCCAGATGGTAGGAAGATACCCCATTTTGCAGACGAGGAACCTGAAGACTGCAAAGTCATACAGCTCCTAAGTAGAGCTGGGATTTGATTCCAGGTGTATCTGATGCCAAAGTCTGTGCTCTTAAGCAGTTTCCCAGAGGAAAAGGAGAGCTGCTGAGAGTTAGTCTCTTGCTTTTCATTGATTCTTCTGATATCAATTGACTTTCAGCCACCTCTTTGATTTTTGGCAAAAGGCATCAAAACCTATAAACTCGGCTGGGTGCGGTGACTCATGCCTGTAATCCCAGCACTTGGGGAGGCTGAAGCAGAAGGATCGCTTGAGGCCAGGAGTTTGAGACCAACCTGGGTAACATAATGAGACCCTGTCTCTAATTAAAAAAAAAAAAAAAAATAGCGGGGCATGGTGGTGTATGCCTGTAGACCCAGCTATTCCGGAGGATGAGGCAGACGGACTGCCTGAGTCCAGGAGGTTGAGGCTGCAGTGAGCCATGATGATGTCACTGCACTCCAACCTGGGCAACAGAGCTGAGACCCTGTCTCTAAAAACAAGCAAAAAACCTATAAACGTGACAAAATTATAGTACTGTAGAGATAGATTTATCCTCACAGACATCCCTTGATAGAGGTCAGGCAGGAGAATTCTGTGACTTGCACATCAGTTTTTAGGGAGTCCTTTTGGTCTGAGTGGTACCTACAGGCTAATAGGAAAGTAAAACAAATTCCAGCTACACACTTTGCTCCATTCTCTTCCTAGAGAGCAAAACCCATGTGTTAGGAAAGTAGCTATAAGAAAATATATTTGAAATCACTTTAACAACATGCTGTGCCATAACTCATGCTTAATCTGCACATAACATAGAATCAAGCCTTCTGAACTACTTCCTGGGAGGCCTCTAGTGAACAGTATACTACTCCTAATAGACACCACCACTTGGTAGGATAAAGGGAGTTTTCACTGAGATGCATAAGAAGTGGAAATGAAAAGGTTAAGCTTAAAAGCTCCATGGCTTTGAAGCTTTCCTGACAAATATCAAATTCTCAATATATCCATCATCACTTTGCAGTCTCAACTTGTAGAGGCCTTTTCATTTTAAGATCTTGCCCATGAAGGAGGCACTCTGAATTTGCCTAGATTAGATTGTGGCTCAGTCTGAGCAATTAAGAAATATAATAGCGCCGGGTGCGGTGGCTCACGCCTGTAATCCCAGCACTTTGGGAGGCCGAGGCGGGTGGATCACGAGGTCAGGAGATGAGACCATCCTGGCTAACACGGTGAAACCCTGTCTCTACTAAAAATACAAAAAATTAGCGAGGCGTGGTGGCAGGTGCCTGTATCCCAACTACCCGGGAGGCTGAGGCAGGAGAATGGCGAGAACCCGGGAGGCGGAGCTTGCAGTGAGCCGAGATCGCGCCACTGCACTCCAGCATGGGTGACAGAGCGAGACTCCGTCTCAAAAAAAAAAAAAAAGAAAGAAATATAATAGCCTGTCTAGACTCAGTATCATAGCTGTCCTTAAGGTTTGCTTTCTTTGCCTTCCAAATTTCACCTTTTCCCTCAAATCCCAGATAGCAAAAGAGCCAAACCAGTCACAGTTTCTTGGCGTTTCACAATACACAATATCCTTAGGTGTGTGCTTATTTGGGCTTCAATATAAGTGAAAGGATTTAGATGAGATGATCTGTAACAATTCTCTCCAGGTTACAATGTAACGCAATTCTATGACTAAGAAAAGGCTGCTGGGGTCCGGCGCAGTGGCTCACGCCTGTAATCCCAGCACTTTGGGAGGCCGAGGCAGGCGGATCACGAGGTCAGGAGATCAAGACCATCTTGGCTAACATGGTGAAACCCCGTCTCTACTAAAATATACAAAAAATTAGCCGGATGTGGTGGCAGGTGCCTGTAGTCCCAGCTACTCGGGAGTATTCTCAGGCAGGAGAATGGCGTGAACCCAGGAGGCGGAGCTTGCAGTGAGCCAAGGTCGCGCCACGGCACTCCAGCCTGGGCCACAGAGCAGGACTCCGTCTTAAAAAAAAAAAAAAAAAGTTGCTGGGTTTGATCAAGGTTATTGAGAGGAGTTTAAATTCAATAGTGATGGGGGGCAGAAGCCAAAATTCCTTCAAAAAAGGAATCATTGAGAGGTGGGGAAAATGGAGAATGATTTTTTCATTTTGTCTTGTAAACAGAAAGTTATCCAGTTTTGAAAGCAATGGTACGGGGAAAGATGAAAGGTTGAGAAAGACTTTTCTTTAGGTGAGGAATAGCTGCGTAGGTTTATAGGCTGACAGGATGGCAGTGATGAAAAGGGAGATATTGCAGACATGAAAGAGAAGGTATTATTCTCAGAGGAAAGTCCTGGAAGAAAAGGGAGGGATGAGATCAGGGGTCAGCATTAGAAAAGAAGGGTAAGACTACTTTCAGGGAGAGAACAGTTGGAGGCAGGGAATCTGGTGATGAGTCAAGAGGAGGGGAAGCTGATTGGAGCAGTCCTATGGGATGGTCCATTACTTCAGTTAAGATCAGGAGGCTGAGGGTGACCATGGGAGCATGTGGTAACAACTCCAGGGGCCAGACATTAAGAGGCTGGACATGGGAGGTGTGGAATCCTGCATTCAAGATCTGCACACAGGGAACTTTCATATTACCCACAAGCCAGAAATAGTAATGACCTTAGTCTCATATACTGTGCAATTTAGGAAGTATTTTCATGTTATTTTGCAACAAATCTGTCATCCCAGATGATATTTACTTAACATTTAAAAATAAGCAAACTTAAGCCCAGAGTGACTGTGATTTGCTTGGATGTTTTACACCTAGTAAATAATTGTCACACAGTTTTAATTCAAGGGCTTTTAGTTTCTTTCCTTTCCTTTTCTAACATTTTGTCTTTCACGCTTTTGTCTAGAAACTTTGTTCTGAAGGTCCCTAAGGCATGAGTCAAGCTCTGATGATTAAATAACCCACACTCTGTATAGAATTACTTTTGAGACTTTTCTCCTTCCAGATGCACAATTTACAGCAAACCAATGAGATATAACAAGTGCTGACATTCCACTAAAATACTTTGGGTAATATATGTACCCACAAATATAATTATAAAATTACTAAGACATCATTCATTCAGTGAATAACTTACTGAATCTATTATGCCAGGCATTTTGCTGAGCACTATGGGAAACAGAATGGAACCAGATATTTTATATCAGACAAGTAAACTCAAAAACACCAAAACAATGTGGTAAGACATCCTGTGCAAATGCAGTTAATCTTGGGTGAGTGTGCCATGTTTGTGTAATGAAATATCTGCCAGGATGAAATATTAGATGTGAGGACTGAGAGCAAGGAAAGTTTAGAAGCCCAGGTTTCTTAGGCCAGTGTGTGAATGCTGGTACCTTTTGTGGAACTATGGGATAAGTGAAGCCTGAGTTTCAGGGAACAGCGAGTTCCATTTAGGGCATGTATAGTTACAGTATCTGTGAGACATCTGTGTAGAGATGAACAGTTTGAAGTTGGCTTTACAGGTCAAAGCTCAGGAAAGATTTAAAGGCTGAAGAAAGAAGAGATACAGAAGCAGACTGAGAGGTTAAGTGTTTGGATATAGTTACAAACAATAAAAATCTCAGTGGCTTAACAAAGAAAGCATAAGCTTGTTCATTCTGTGTGTCCAATGTGGACTGGCAGAACCCTGCTTCAAACCAGCATTCAAAGAGCGAGGCTGACACAGCCAGTCATCTTGTAACTGCACTAACTGCAACATGAAGCCTTATCACTGTAGCAAGGGAAAAGATCAGGGAGGGTTTGGGGCCAGATCTTGCATACTTTGGCTCAGAAGTGACACATCACTTTTACCTAAACCCTACTGGCAGAAGTGGTCATGTGGCCCCAACCAATCACAAAGAGGCTGAAAAGTACAATCATCTTGTGTATGCCCAGAAGGGGAAGAAAACCAGGTCTTAGTTAAGAGTAATGCCAGAGTATATTTAAAATTCTGATATTTTCTGCCATTTTATATGCAGCATGCAATTTTCTGTTCTACCCAGCTATCCCTCAAGCCACATGTTCCAGTAATATTGATTCACGCAGTTCTCTGAACATGCCAAGTGACTTCACACTTTCGTTCAACCTGCACCTTCAATATGCACTTTGATGCCCTTGCATCTCGTTTCCTCTGCCTGGCATGTCCTTTTCTCTTATCCATATGACATACTCAAGCTGTGACAGAACTGTGCCCCATGAGAAACCTTTCCTAACCCTCTCTCAGGCAGGCCTGGGCATTCCTCTTGCTCTGTGTTATCACTATAAATACCAAAATTGCCAATTTACATTCACTAATCTTTTACTCATCTGTTGACTGTTAAGGAATAGGCACCTGAACCATTAGTCCATTCACATATTTAATATTTTCCATTACACAGCACAGAGTATATGAACTCAAAAGATAGACTGCCCAGGTTTGGATCTTGGAGAGACCACTTGCAACATTTGTAAATCCTCATTAATTTATACAACCTTTTGTTCCATTGTTTCCTCATCTGTAGCAGAGTTATGAAGATTAAGTCAGGCAATGTGTGATAAATGACACACAGTGCCTATCACAAAGCTCAAGAAAATCACCTACAGTTATTAATGTCACTGTGTCAGGCACCAAAAGAGAAAGTTCCCTTATGTCTCTAAAGTTAATTTCAAGTTGCTATGTATAGGAAAAGAGTGGTCCCATTTCTGTAAGTAAACTCCATACATAGGATACATTTCTAACAATCCACCATTTACTTTTACAAAAATTCAATAACATTAAGGAGAAATTTTGTTTGAAGACTAAAGTCCCATTACAGATTTTTCACTTATGAACAAAGAAAGCAGTTTCAAAGAAAGCAGTTACATTCTATAACTATAAAAGATTAGATAAAATAATAATGAATATAGAAACAGTAAACATGATACTAACTTTCACCTTCACTTCTAAGTGAATAAGAAAATGCTCCAGAAAGGGGGAATGCACTACAGACCACAGGAATAAATGACAGTACACTGATGGAGACTGAAATTCCTTCACTTTGACCCAGTCAACAAAGAAGCTTTCAATATATATGAGTTCTTCATGTTCTTTTACAGTAAAGGAATAAATGCAGTCATAAAAGCAGAAAACAAAACAGGCGGAAGGGGGACATTCAAATGTTTGGTAAAATATGGAGGTAATAATTCAGATATAAATGCAGGCTTAGTTTGCTTTAATACAGTGGTTGGTTTTTTGCTTATATAAACAATATGTAAAAGAAAGTAGCTTTTTAAAATCTAGTAAAAAGTGGTAGAAATTTTTGGCAATTTTTGTTCTTAATTATTAGGCAATGCTTCCATATTAGAAAAAATAAGTTCCTCTTACAGCTCTAAATTAATAAACAATTTAATAATCATTTCATGTTATAGACTTCAGTGTTGGATTTCATTTTAACTGACTGTAATCCACAGGTACTAGTACAAAATGGGATTTATGTGTATCTGAGCAGGATATAAGTGATACAATAATAATCACTGTTAATGACTTCCACTTTTAAAAAAGAATGTTAAAGAAATTCATTTCTATCAAACTTAAGAAGACTCCTTCATAGCCCAAAGAAATGCAACTTAACTCAAAATTTTAACAAGTAATTAAAATAATATGTATATTATAAATTAAAATGTATTTTTAACAAGTTCTAAATATTCTTATTTGGTTCTGGTACAGAAGAAAATATTTACAACTAATAAAAAGCAGATTGTAGAATATACATGTTCTATGTAGGAAAATAATTTATAAAATGTTTTATAGTACAGACCAAAAGATCTTTTCTAGGCCAAGTTTTATCCATGCAACTCTTTTACAATACCATCTCATTAACATTCCTGGAACACATACATGCATGGAAGAAATCTAACAATTATCTTGATTTAAAGCTCATACTGCCTTTTTAGGGCCTGTATATCTTCTAAAGTAAAATGGTTGTTTGGTGTGTCTGAAAGGTCCTCAAACAGCTGTTCAATTAGCTCCTTTTGGCCCTTGCTAATTAGTGTCAACATCATCTAAGAGAAGCAAAAAAAAAAAAAAAAAAAAAAAACAACTCTATTAGCATAAGTAACATTTTTAAGTTACAGAAACCCTAATAAAACCAATCTCTATTAATAAAATACTTAGCCACTTACCTTAAACCTTTCTGCTTTACTCAGATATAAAAGATGCTGATACACCAATGAGGGATCTTTTTCAATAAGATTATTTTTCAGAGACTGAATGAGGAGAAGGAATGTATCCCCTTCAAGTTTGTTACTTAACAACATCGGCAAATCTTTTGGTGCAGTGATGGCTAAAAGATGTGAACAGGCTTCTTTATCCTTCCTGGTACTGAGACCATTTATAATCTGACCAAATTCATAGGCATTATTAGGTTTGGCTATGGGAAGTTTCTCAGGGTCTTCTGATGACCCACTGCTTTTGTCTCCTTTCTCAGAAGCAAGGCATCCGGTGGAGACCTCCCCTGCAGGTCTTCCAGGCTCCTCCTCATTGCCTTCATTCACCTTCATGAAGAAAAAAACGCATTGTGACACTGAACCACAATCACCACACACATCCTAAGTACATCTGTCAGAATGAGAATTGAAAACTACAAGTAGACTGTACTGTAGTCCAGTTCCAAGTGAAAAATTTATAATAATTTTTTTTAGGAAGAGAAGTTTTAGGGTCTAAGATCTAATTCATAAAAGCTTTAAAAAATTATTTGACATTGAAACTATGACAACAAAACTTAATTTTTAGACTTTCCCATAAATACAATTGTTGTATAAATGCCTATATCAATTTTATCTCCTTTTCACAATAAATTTTAACAAGAGAAATGAGCTTACATTGCTCGATTCTCCTGAAACAGTTTTTTCTTCCCTCCTTAAAGAGAAAAAAAAAACCTTCCTAGCTTCTCTTACATATTACTCTTAGTGGAAATGTGAGACTATAAATGGGGTATTAGCATTCATGAATGTACAGGGATTCATAGCCTAACATTCTTCCCTAATATTAGGCAGAGAAAAACATCTTAGTTATCTGAATCACAAAAGCAGTTTGATCCTGAGGTAGTTCAAGATCTCTGATGAGGCGGTCATATTTCAGAGTTCTAAAAAGGTCTGAATCAATCTGGAAAATCTCTGAGGTGAGGCTTTCAGGGTCCCTGTAACAAAGTCAGTCCCATCAGGATTCTCCAGGTCTACCCTGGAGCAAAGTCAGCGGCTGTTGGTTCCCAGTGTACTCTGGAGTGGGAGCAGTACAGATGGAGGCCAAAGAAAGGAAGAACTGCAGTAATGCAGAGACTCCCAGTACCATCCATGGACCCACGTTGGGAAATACAATGGCTAATTATCATTGCAAAGATGTTTTGTTGCTGGTTAAAATTTTGTCACTGATCATCAGAATAAAAACGCAAAATTAAAAATGTTTTAGAACTCATAGGAATATGACCTTAGAATCCAGTCTAAGGTCCCCAAAAGAGTACTTTCAAAGATAATCAAATACAAATACCTCTTGAATCTCAATTTTCCTTCTCTCCTTTTCTTTGTTGAATGATGCTGTCTTATCCTTAAGATTAAGGAGTCTAGTTACCTCTTCCAGTTCCATCTTTGCCTCAATAATACTTGGGTCTAGTAGGATAACTTTATTGAGATCAGTTAAGCTTTTCTGATAATTCTGTAAGTAGGAAGACAGAGAAAATAACTTTCATAAATAGAAGGAGCCTAGAGTAACCTGAGTGGGAGTGGGGTTGATGAAGTGAGTTGTGCAGTATGTGTGCAGGGTCCACATTAATACTACTCTTATAAAGTGAGCCTGCGAGGTGAGTATGCAGCTGAAATATTATAACCCATAATACAGTGAACATCTACTATAGAAGAAAAAGCATAGAATCTGGAGTTAGAAAACGCAAGTTAAATTCTGTATCACCACAACCTTCCCAGTCCCTAACACATGATAAGCACTTGTTGCTTGCTGAATGAATAAATGAAAGAATGAACTCATCCTTGTATTAGCACCTACTAGCAATGAAACTGAAGATCCTACTTAACCTTTCTGGGCTTCAGTCTTCTCATCTTTAACATAAGGGGAACAAAAGCTCTATTCAAATTTCCACAAGGCTGTACCAAGAAATAAATGAATAAATAATAAGTGGCTTAAACCTATAAAGGACTATGCAAATGGTAGTTATTATAATACTTCTGTTCTATAAAATCCTTCCAGGTTGTTTACTCTTCGAAATTGGCTAGAGTCAACATTTAATCTTCCATGAGTCACACAATACATTGAAGAAGTTAAGGGGAAAGAAAGGGCATCTAACAAGACATGACCACTGAATCTAGTAGCAGAGAGAGATGCCCCAAAGTCAGTCTGCTGTGACAAGCTATGTTCTCAACTACAGACTAGACCCATGTTTTGAATAAACGAAACTGTGAAGAGGCAAAGAATTGCAAGGATGTGTGACCTCTTTAAGTATTCATTACACATCAGTAACAGCATGCACAAGAGGCTGAGCACAGATAAGCTGAGCTAGTGATTATGTGACATTCCCGGGGCCTAGCTGTAATCCCACATGCCTTTCCCCTCCCCTACAGCAACACACCAGAGCAAGAGGGACATATTTAAAGGGATAACCTTAAATCTGCTCTAATTTATAAAAGTAAATTATTTACAAAGTATAACAAATCTCCAGATACCACTGTCCTACCCAGCACTGGAACCTACCAGGGGGAAAAATGACACTGTATTTATATCCTAAGTGTTCTAGGCAGGGAGCCATACCTGAAAGGCAAGGGAGTGGAGCAGGAGGGCAAGTTGAGGAAGTAATAAAAGCTAATTCTTACCATTCTAAGCATTTTACGAGTATTACTTTACTCTCACAACAGCCCTATAAATATTAACTTTTATTGTTCCCATTTTAAAAATGAAGAATGGGATGGTTACGACAGCAATGACCAGAAGGTGGATGATTACACGGCGTGGAGCTCAAGGGAAAGGACTGAAAATAGAGACCTGTGAGCCACAGCCTTGGAAATGGAAGCTCAGCACCCTAGGAGTCAATAGGATCATTTTCATGAATCCAAAAAGTCTCTGCCTAAAGAGCAGCCTGACTGGCTGGAAGAGACATAAGAAAACAAGAAATGCACGTTGACAAGTGTTAGTACTGCAGACAAGCATGAAGAGAGGGCAGAATGGCAGCAAGGGCATAGACAGAATTGGGCAAGGAGGCAGCTAAGAGGGGGCCAGGCTCATTCACTTCACAGATGGTCTCTGAGCATGTCCATGTGCCAGGAGCTAAGAGGACCACGGACAAGACAAGGAAAGACAGACTTAGGCCTTGCATTTATGGAAGCTTACATCCTATGAGGAGAAGCAATTAACATGTAAACAAATGAATAGATAATTACAGACTGTCATTGATGCCATGAAGAAAACTAAAGGTTGAGATGAATACTAACAAGAGAGCCTCCTTTTTCTACAGTTACAGGTGTCAGAGAAGTCAAGACCTGAAGAGAACCCAGCTATGCAGTGTAGAGGGAAGAGCAGAGCTCACAGAAAGTGTGTCCCAGCACTTTGGGAGGCCAAGGTGGGTGGATCACCTGAGGCCAAGAGTTTGAGACCAGCCTGACCAACACAGCTGAACCCTGTCTCTATTAAACATACAAAAATTAGCCAGGCGTGGAGTAGTCCCAGCTACTCAGGAGGCTGAGGCAGGAGAACTGCTTGAACTCAGGAGATGGAGGTTGCAGTGAGCCACCATCATGCCACTGCACTGCAGCCTGAGTGACAGAGCAAGACTGTCTCAAAAATAAACAAACAACAAATAATAACAACAAACCAGAAAATGTGGCTTTGACAAGAAAGAAGGCATTAAAAGTTGCTAACCTCATTAGGCCTTTAAAAAGGGATGTATTATAATCACGTGTTTGTGATAATATTTTTGCTGAAACCATAAAAGCAATAGTTATTTTATGATATTCTTTTTGATATTTGTATTGATACATAACAATTGTATGTATCATCCTCTACAGCATCCTCTTTTGGGTGGATCTTGCAGCATCCTCTATTGGGTGTAAATTCCCTAAGTAGGCACCATGTCTTTATTCACCTCTGTACTCCTAACACACAGCACATAATTGGCACTCAATAAGAAATAAATTGTAAATAAAAGCAAAATGTTCAGTGATATTTTCTTACAAAGAACAGCTGTACATTAAAGAAAGCTCATATTTTTCAAAGCTGGCACCATTAAAAATAACAAAGTCAGAAAACAAACAGAAGATCTGAGGAAAACATAGAGTTGAGCTGGAAGCTAAAGGCAGGGCACCTGCCACCGTGAGCCCCTATGCCACTTCCTCATTGCAGTCACCCTGGGCAAACAGGCCTGGGCGTGAGTTCTGACACATCCTATAAGCAGCTGTAGCCTTTGAAGATCCTGAAATTAGGCCAAGCATGGTGGCTCACATCTGTAATCCTAGCATTTTGAGAGGCCAAAGTGGGAGGATTGCTTGAGGCCAGGAGTTTAACACCAACCCTGGCCAACATAGTGAGACCCTGTCTCTCTTAAACATTTTTTAAAATTCTGAAATTAAATTCACCTGGCACATACCTCAAATTACTGGACAACAAATCAAGCTATAAGCTACCAGCCTCATAATCTAGTGGGATAGGATTACTCAAATTTGGGATTATTTTTGTGCATCGTAATATAATTTCTGGAATTCATTCCAAGGAAATAGAAAAGTCCAATGAAGTATTAATGATGATACCCACACAAACCAAAGTCCAGTCTTTCATTAGGGTGCAGCTTCTGACCTGTAGTCAGCTTACCAGGTTCAGAAAGTCAGGCAGCCACTAACAGGTAAACATGCTCCAAGAGTTTGGCCATCTGTAAACTCATGAGCCATACAGATCCTCATTTACCAAATCTACTAAGCTCAAAGAGGTGAGTAAATTTCAAAGGAGTCTCTTTTAATTTGTGGTGCCATACACCATCTAGGAATTTTTTTTACAAGTGAGTGCGTTGCTAACCAAAAAAACAGAGGGCCGGCAGGGAGGCATGTGTTAGGGTCACATGGACACTGTGTGGCTCCCTCAGCACAGGGGTCCTGGCGGGACACGCAGGCATGACTGCACTGCAGCCAGAGTGGATCTACAATCTGGAAAAGGTGGCTATTCAGTGCACCTGGGTGGTCCTCATTTGCTATATTATGCAACATGACTGCTCTTCTCCCTGCAGAACCTAGATAGTTCCCTTTCAGTCATGGGCACGGAATTAAAACAACTATCTCAGACTCAATCAGTCAAAACAATCCTCTCCCCACTCCCAAACTGCCCTGCTCCTGAATGCTCCCCATTATCACACCACTCCCCTCAGCCATCCAGCCACAACCTGGGAGGCATCCCCTCCATCACTTCCCCTAGACATTTGACTGCTATGTCCTGTCAACTTTACCATCAGCCCCTGAATTGGCCCCTTCCCTTCTGTTATGGGCTGAATTATGTCCCCACAGAAATTCCTGTGTTGAAGTTCTAACCTCCAGTACCTCAAAATGTAACCATATTTGGAGACAGGGCCTTTAAAGAGGTAATCAAGTTAAAATCAGTAGGCCCTACCAAGATGACTGTGTCTTTTAAAAAGAGAAGATTTGGGCACACACACACAGAGGGAAGGCCACATGGAGACCCAGGGAGAGGACAGCATCTGTAAGCCAGAGACACAAGCCTCTGAAGAGACCATCCCTATTAACACCGTAAGCTGAGACTTCCCACCTCCAGAATAGATTTCTGTTGTTCAGGCCACCCAGTCTATGGCGCTTTGTTATGGCAGCTACAGCAGCTAACATACTTCTCCCTTTCCTTGGACATTACTTTCCTTCAGGTACCTGCTTCTCACCTTGGTGATCTCTCACTTACCTTCCTCCTTATCCTGGGCCCCTCTGATCAACCTTCCATGAGGTCCCCAAATCTGATCCATTACACCACCATTTACCCTGCTCTGGAGGCTCCATCACCTTCAGAATTAAGTCCAGCCTCCTCAGCATGGCCTACCAAGCCCATCAGGATCTGACTATCTCCCTCTATCCCCACTCCTAATCGCATCTGGCCTCCAGCTGCACAGTTTGTAAACAAGTCCATTCATTAAAAATGTACACAAGAATGTCAAAGCAGCCTTATTCCTAACAGCCCCAAACTAGAAACAACGTAAGTGTCATCAACTGGTGAATATATACCCCAATTGTGATATATTCATACAACACAGTGATAAAAAGGAACAGTTCCTGATACCCACACAATATAAACAAATCTCAGGTTATGCTGAAAGAAGCCAAACAGTAGAGTCCATTCTATATGATTTATAGTAATGTCCAAAAGAATCAAAACTAATCTATAGTGATAGAAATCAGGTGAATGGCTGCCTGAGGGTAGGGGTGGAGGGAGGGAGATTTATCGTACAGGGGCACAGAGAACTTTCTAGAAAGATGAAAATGTTTTTTTTTATTTTTAGCACACACCACCTTCAGAAGAAAATGTTCTTTATCTCGATTGAGATATTGGCTACAAGAGGATATGCATATACCAAAAGTCAATGACCTGCACACTTACAATGTATGAACTTCATCCTATTACACCTTAATAAAATTGAGTTTAAAAAAAATTATTTCAGGAAGTACTATTTTCCAATATGTTCTGG
This sequence comes from Nomascus leucogenys, assembly GCF_006542625.1. Lineage (NCBI taxonomy): Eukaryota > Metazoa > Chordata > Mammalia > Primates > Hylobatidae > Nomascus > Nomascus leucogenys. The sequence goes on along the minus strand of NC_044396.1, from coordinate 52,381,707 downwards.
TTTTTCCTTGTGATGTTATTTTCTATAAATATGAACATTCGTTCATCAGGATTTCCATGCAGAAGAATCTGCGTGAAGAACAATACCCACTTTCTTCTAAACTAATGGCATGGTTTTCTTAGAGAAGAATGGCATTCTACAGACTTACACTGACCATCAGCTGGCTTAAGGCCCAGACCACTATAAGCTTTCAAGTCTCCGACGTGTCTCTCCCAACTTCCGCAGGGTCACCCATCTTCCATTCTGATGCCTTCCCCACCCAACCTCCAACAGCAATCCTTGCTGGAGGAACCAGCAGCATTACTGCTAGTTTCAGTAATTCAGTACCAAACCTTCCTCTATCTTAAAATGAACCTACTATAACTAACAGTATTCCTCAGAAAACTAGAGAATAAATCATCATTTTGGAGCTGGAAGGTATCTTAGAAGCAACCTAGTTTCGCATTACGGTTAGGGGTGAAATCTGAGGCCTCTATCAAGGTTTTAGAACTGGTTAGTACAGTTCTAGGATTAAATCCAAGAATAATCTCAATCCCATCCCAAGATCTGGAGATTTATGCTTGTGAAAACCACTTGATTTGTTCAGAACTGAAGTTTATGCATTAAAATGAAGATTTCCTCACCTTGAGTCCTTTATGAGCCAGAGCTCGTCTATAGAAGGCTTTCACGTTCCCATCATCTAGCTGAAGTGCCTGATCACAGTCCTGCTTTGCCTCTTCAAACTGGCACAGCTTCAAGTAGCAGAGAGCTCTGGCATAATGCAACGGAACTCAGTATTATGAAAAGTAAAGATTGGCTATCTATAAGTTTTAGACAGCTAAGAAAAATCAGAAAATAGTTCAATATGTCTGTTTCTATACCACTGCGGTTTCCATTGAAACTTAACATTTGATTCAATTATGGCACTGGGGATACAACTGCAAACAAAATACAGTCACAGCCCTCAAGGAGGATGCAATCAAGTGGAAGAGACAGACCATTAAAACAAGCAAACACAATAAAATCTGTGCAAAGTACTCTGGGAGCACACGGCTGAGAACTACATCAGATTCAGTGGGGCTGAGACAAGGCGCCGAGCAGGCAGGGAAGACTTCCTGGAAGAAGTGACATTTAAGTCGAAATCCAGAGTATAAAGTTAAGAATTATCCAATGCAAACGCACTGGGTTGAGAGAGTTCAGACAGAGGTAGCGGGGAGCTGAGGCCAAGGACACAGTGAGTGCACAGACTTACGGTGGAAGAGAGTATGGTGTTCCTGAAGAATTAAGAAGAGTTCCATATGGCTGGAATGCAGGGATGAGGCTGGAAGAGCAGGCAGGCCAGATCACAAAGGGCATTGTAAGTCATGGCAACGAAGTTGAGCTTTATAAACTGAGCTTAATGGAAGTCCGATGAAGGGTTTTTAATAGGGGCTGACATGTTTGCCATGTTTTAGACAGTCCCTCTGGCTACAGCTTGGAGAATGAGACGATGGAACAAAGCTGTGCAAGGACACCATGAGGGTGCTGCAGACACTTAGGAGGAGAGGACAGTGGCCCAGAGCAAGGGAATGACAGGGGGGTGGTGGCAAGGAGACAGAAAGGGTCACGCTGAGATGGATTTGGGATTTAGAAGGTAGGAGCATCTGAGCTTGCTGACTGGAAGAGGGAGGTCGGGGATGATACCCAGCCCTGAGTGCAGAAGAGACGGGGAGTGCTTCAGTCTGGAGCTCAAAAGGCAGAGATTTGGGAGACATCATTGTAAGGTGGTGAGTGGACCTGGGGAGAGGATGGAATGGCCTCTAGAGTACACAGAAAGGAAAAAGGATCTAGACCCTCAGAACTATGAGAATTCTAGGGAAAGAAAAGCCTACAGAAGGAGAGGGAGAGGACGAGAACCAGGCAATGAGCTGCCTGCCGCCTCCTCTGCCGCCAAGAGGAGGAGGAGTCTTCACAGAAAACTGAGTGGCCAATAATGCCCGATCCTACAGAGGCTGAACAGAAGGGCAGAAAAGCATCTGTTGGATTTAGTGACATCTTTTGGATTTAGTGACATCTTTTGGATTTAGTGACATCTTTTGCCCAATATTGTATCACCATATTCTATATAGGTATCTTTTACCACGTGGCAAAGACGGTACCTGAGCAACAATCTGCCCATTCCTGCTGCACACTATAAATGACGCTGGTGCCTTCCCGCAGCACTTCAGAAGGAAAAGGGCATTCTCCATAAGACGGTATTTTTTTTTTTTTTTTTTGAGACGGAGTCTCACTCTTTCACCCAGGCTGGACTGCAGTGGCGCTATCTCGCTCACTGCAAGCTCTGCCTCCTGGGTTCACACCATTCTCCTGCCTCAGCCTCTGGAGTAGCTGGGACTACAGGCACCTGCCACCACGCCCAGCTAATTTTTTTGTGTATTTTTAGTAGAGAGGGGTTTCACCATGTTAGCCAGGATGGTCTCGATCTCCTGACCTTGTGATCTGCCCGCCTCGGCCTCCCAAAGTGCTGGGATTATGGGCATGAACCACCATGCCCGGCCAAGACACTATTTTGAAAGGCCATTGATTCCTGCTCCTCCCATGCTGGACAATGCCCAGGCCCAGCTAGCTGCAATGAGGCCGGCAAGCCAGGAAATGCTGAATCAGAGTTGCACAAGCCAAAGCAACCATGGTCGCTTTTGGGAACCTGATGGCGCAAACTATGTCAGACCTCCCATCCCGCCCACACCTCAGGCTTCCAGTCTCTGTAGAACTCCCGCAGCCTCACCTCTTTCAAAAACACTTGGTTAGGACAGCTTGCTATAGAAATTCCTAGAACCATCACAAAAAACTTTGGCAATTACTTAATTTTGTTAATAAAATAACAAAATATCTTTAATAATCAAAACTATTAACATAAGAAATATATAAAGTTACAAAGAACTTGCCTGTTTGTATATATGGCACATTCCTTATTGTTAATCTTTAAGCATTCGCTGTATTTACTGAGGGCGTCTTCATAGTTTTTGTCATTTACACATTGATTTCCTTCTTCCTTAAGGGCTTTAAATGTTTTTTCATCTATGGGACAAAACAAAAAAGAGGAAGTATTTGTACAAGCACCTCTATAAAATCTTAAGTAAATCTTCTATTGCAAATTAACTTGACCACACAGCATGCAGAGTGAAAATCTAAATGGAACAAAACTTTGTAGACAAATTAAAATGACAAATAGGCTATAAGTAAAAATAATTATATAACTATGATACTATTATTTTCTAATTAGAAATAAGATACAAGGGCCGGGCGCAGTGGTCACGCCTGTAATCTCAGCACTTTGGGAGGCCGAGGTGGGCGGATCACCTGAGGTCAGGAGTTCAAGACCACCTGACCAACATGGAAACCCCATCTTAACTAAAAATATAAAATTAGCCAGGCGTAGTGGCGCATGCCTGTAATCCCAACTACTCGTGAGGCTGAGGCAGGAGAAGCGGTTGAACCTGGGAGGCAGAGGTTGTGGTGAGCCAAGATCATGCCATTGCACTCTAGCCTGGGCAACAAAAGCGAAACCCCATCTCAAAAAAATAAAATAAGACACAAGTAATAATTCTGTCATGTTATCCATCTTGACATGCCATCTTTTCTCTACTAGGATTCTAAAGACAGTAACAGAGGCCAGAACCACCTTAGAGATGGAGAGAATTAAGCAAACAATGCTAACAGGGCTCAGGTGACTATATGACAAGAGGCAGAGTCTCCAATAAGTCTGCACATGTGAACTAGCAACCCTCACAATGTTTTCTGTCATCTCCATCTATGCTGCTTCACACAGCACTTTTACAGTGGTACAGGAGCACTTCAGACCTCTGGTTAAGTTTGGATATGACAGAACCAGTCAATGAATGGGATACAAATATCCACAGTGTTTTGCTTGGCAACTATTTTGTAAATAGTGAACACTCCTCTTAAAGCCTGAAGTGGACATCTATCCGGCACCCCAAATTTCCTTCAGAAATCATATCTCTTTCATTCTCTGTTCCTTTGGTTAAGTGAAGCAAACCTCACTCCGGCCCTAACCTTTGGGATAATCATTTTATTAATCAGCACATCATGGTCCTATGGCCATGGTAATCCAATTGTTCAGGAATGAGTCTATAAGGGCTGATAAAATGTTTTGAAAGATTCTTGTGAAATAAATCTTTTTCTTTCCTGTGGGATTTAAGGCTCAAAGGAGGAGCTATTTTTCCATCTTGTGATAAAAAGGGATGGTGTGAGAATGGGGCCATCAGAGCAAGGAAGAGGCCAAGATGGAGAGCTGGAGTCTCTGAGTCCTGAATCCAGCCATCCCTGCAGCCACTCCACCTGTGGACTTGTCCATAGTAAGTGCCCATAAACAGCTTTTTGCTTACTTGAGGCATTACAAGTTGGGCTTTCTGTTGTCTACAATCAGAGTCTGAACTGCTCATTACCAGAATTACAGACTATCCCTATTATCTTGCAGTGAACATGGCTGACACCCTGCTCAGAATCTGTTTCCGGGACCTCAATATTCATTCAGCTATCACCCCTCTCCTATTCAGGACCACGTGTTCAGGGGACGCTGACCTCACTGATCAAAACCCCAGATCTAAGCCAATCAGTGCATGGGGTGTTTCCTCATCAAAGAGATTGGCTCAGGGATGGGCACATGGCCCAATTCAGATGAACAGAATAACAGTTTAAAAAGCCTGGGCTTTGGGGAAATGTACTTCCTCATTCTTTTGTTTTGTTTTGTTTTGTTTTGTTTTTCTGAGATGGAGTCTCGCTCTTTCACCTGGGCTGGAGTGCGGTGTGTGGCGCGATCTCGGCTCACTGCAAGCTCCGCCTGCTGGGTTCACACCATTCTCCTGCCTCAGCCTCCCGTGTAGCTGGGACTATAGGCACCCGCCACCATGCCCGGCTAATTTTTGTATTTTTAGTAGAGATGGGGCTTCACCGTGTTAGCCAGGATGGTCTCCATCTCCTGACCTCGTGATCCTCCTGCCTCGGCCTCCCAAAGTGCTGGGATTACAGGCGTGAGCCACCACGCCCGGCCTACTTCCTCATTCTTAATGCCATCAAAAGCAATGGTTTCTCTCTCTCTTTGGACACTGATATGTGCAGATGTAAAGCCTAAAACTGCTACAGTTCTATTGTTTCCTGCTACAGCCTAAGCCTTAATGAGTTGAGCCTGATTTACAGCCTGTCTGGGCCCTTTCAGTGACACAAGCCAAGACTGTCCCTTACACTTTAAGTCAACAGATTTTCTGTTACTTACAACCAAGTTTTCAAACATACACAAAATATTAAAATTTAAAGTTTTAAACCTAGGTAATAAGTTTATCCTATGGAATAATTTGATATATAATAAAAATCCATAAATTAAAATTTAAAATATACCTTTAAATTTTGCAATCTTAAAATCTTCTGATAGATAAATTTATTATTTTATTATTTATTTTTTGAGTGGGGGTCTGGCTCTGTCGCCCAGGCTAGAGGGCAGTGGTGCAATCTTGGCTCACCGCAACCTCTGCCTCCTGGACTCAAGCCATCCTCTCACCTCAGCCTCCCAAGTAGCTGGGACTACAGGCGCGTGCCACCATGCCCAGCTAATTTTTGTATTTTTAGTAGAGGCAGGGTTTTGCCATGTTTCCTAGTCTGGTCTCAAACTCCTGAGCTCTGGCGATCTGCCCACCTCAGCCTCCAAAAGTGCTAGGATTACAGGCATGAGCCACCGCACCCAGCCAATTTTTTTTTTTTTGGTAGAGATGGGGGTCTTGCTTTGTTTCACAGGCTGGTCTTGAACTCTTGGCCTCAAGTGATCCTCCTGCCACAGCCTCCCAAACTACTGGGATTACTGCCAAGAGCCACCATGCCCAGCCCCCTAAATTTATAATATAAACTCAGAATGTAAACAATAATCTTATTTGTCCCTCTGCACAAATTGTATAAAATGCTAGTTTACTTTTCATCTTCTATTTCAAATCACAGAATATTTCTGCCCATGTTTCATGTTTCAAAAGATCTCACGCAGCCTAGGCTACTCACACCTGTTAGCCCAGCACTTTCAGAGGTTGAGGCAGAAGGATTACTTGAGCCCAGGAATTCGAGACCAGCCTGGGCAACATAATGAGATCCTGTCTCTATAAAAAATACAAAATTAGCCAGACACAGTGGCACACACCTGTAGTCCCAGCTACTCAGGAGGCTGAGGTGGGAAGACTGCCTGAACCCAGGAGGTCGAGGCTGCAGTGAGCCAAAATTGCACCACTGCACCCCAGCCTGGGCAACAGAGCAAGATCCTGTCTCAAAAAAAAAAAAATCTGACAAAATAGGGTCAAATGGTACTTTCCCAATCCTGGTATATAAACCCTGAAATAGAATATTAGGGAAGATTTTGCTGAAAAATTTTCCTCAAGCTTTTATCCTCTAGTGTCTTTAAACCTTTGGTATCCATTCTCACTATCAATCAGTAAACAAATATGGACAGAAAAATTCAAACACAGCTGATTATACTTGTGCTATGGTTTGCTAACTCACAGCTATATATGCATTTTGTTAATAAGAAGTAGCTCTTATTTACTGAGCAAATGCTTTGTGTCAGGCCCTATTAATAATGGACTCTAGAAAACTACAGATCTCCATAATTTCCCTAGGACTGCTAGATCATCTACTTGGCAGATGTTCCCTGTCTGCTCTTTCTTGGCAATAAAGAAAATGAGGGTCCAACACTAGCCATCTGGACATCATGGGTCAGGAACCTCAGGGTATCTGCAAGATGAAGCACAGCCTGGGGACACATACGGAGTTTCTAAGCTTTGGGGGAGAAATGGGGCCTCAGCTGGCTTTAAAGCAGAAGGCAAGGGTGAAGTCCCATTTATTAAATGCTTACTTACTATGCTTAAAGTAATAATGTAGGCACTAAGGGAATACAAATTTTTTAACAACTACAATAAAGACAGAAGGAAGTACCTGCATTACACAGTCATGCATCATTCAACAATGGATACATTCTGCGAAATTTGTCGTTGGGCAATTTTGCTGTTGTGCAAACATCATAGAGTGTGGTTACATAAACCTAGATGGTATATCCTACCACATACCCAGGCTGTATGGTGTAAGCTAATGCTCCTAGGCTACAAACCTGTAACAGCATGTTACTGTACTGAATACTGTGGGCAACTGTAACACAATGGTATTTGTGTATCTAAACACAGAAAAGGTACAGTAAGAATATAGTACCTTTACAGTAAAAACACAGTAAAGTTACAGTATTATAATCTTATGGGATCACTGTCATATATGTGCTCCATTGTTGATTGAAATACCATTATGAGCACATGACTACATTTATGTTGTGGGGCTTTACTTTATTAAACATATCAGTCTTATTCCTTTAGCCTCATCACATACAGGGTCTACTGTAGAGCTACATGTTATTTAACTTTTTTTTTTTTTGAGGCAGCATCTCATTCTGTCACCCAGGCTGGAGTGCAGTGACACCATCACAGCTCACTGCAGCCTCAACCTTCCTAGGCTCAGGGGATCCTCCCACCTCAGCCTCCCAAGTAGCTGGGACTATAGGCATGCACCACCACGCCTGGCTAATTCTTGTATTTTTTCATAGAGATAGGGTTTCGCCATGTTGCCCCGGCTAGTCTTGAATTCCTGGGCTCAAGTGATCCACTTGCCTCCCAAAGTGCTGGGATTACAGGAGTGATCCACTGCACCTGGCCTTCTTAGTTAACAATGTTTAAGAGGTTACTATAGGTTTACAAAGTCAGAATATAGTATTTTATATACACATCTCCATTTATTTCTGACAACCTCCTTGTGAGACATTTATTAATACATTCCCCTGCCTTAAACCACGCATGGTGGCTTATGCCTATAATCCCAGCACTTTGGGAGGCTGAGCCAGGAGAATCACTTTAGCCCTGGAGTTTGAGACCAGCCTGGGCAACATAGGGAGACTCCTTCTCTACTAAAAATACAAAAATTAACCATGCGTGGTGACAGGCGCCTGTAATCTCAGCTACTCGGGAGGCTGAGGCAGGAGAATCACTTGAACCTGGGAGGTGGAGGTTGCAGTGAGCCGAGGTCACACCATTGCACTCTAGCCTGGGCATCAAAGTGAGACTCCACCAAAAAAAAAAAAAACTAGCTGGCATGGTGGTGTGCACCTGTGGTTCCAGCTACTCAGTAGGCTGAGGCAGGAGTATTGCTTGAGCTTGGGAGGTCGAGACTGCAGTGAACAGTGATTGCGCCACTGGACTCCACCCTGGGTGACAGAGCAAGCCCCTGTCTCAAAACAAAACAAAACAAAACAAAAAACCCTTTTACATGTATACTAGTAGGACACAGGAGGTATGTAGCAACTTCTTAAGACCATGTGGTTTTAAAGAGGGAGAACATAATTCCAGCACTTTGGGAGGCCAAGGCAGGCAGATCATCATTTGATGTCAGGAGTTCGAGACCAGCCTGACCAACATGGTGAAACCCTGTCTCTACTAAAGAAAAAAAAAAAAAACACTAAAATTAGCCAGGTGTGGTGGTACATGCCTGTAATCCCAGCTACTCAGGAGGCTGAGGCAGGAGAATTGCTTGAACCCAGAAGGCAGAGCCAAGATCGCACCACTGCACTCCAGCCTGGGCGACAGAGCAAGACCCTGTCTCAAAATAATAATAAAATAAAAGAGGGAGAACAGGGACTTCACTTAAACCTAGGTCTGATTCTAGAATTAATGCTCTTCTCTCTCTGCTTTACTGTGAAAGTACACACACAACTCAAGGTAACCTTGAAAAGAAATAAGTGCAGGCATCCCACACCTGTGACGCCCTGCTGGTGATGGCTGCTGGAGTCTCCTGCTTGTTTTGAGATCATCTCTGTTGCCGGATGCCAAGCTTGCAGTGGCACAGAAGCAGGCACAGCAGGAATAGGTGACAGCTTCTCCCGCCAATTTGGTCCATCCAGCTCCATTAAAATTCTTGATAGCCTAAAGAGAAAATGAATTTTCTCTGTTGATCATTTAGTTTGCTTTTTATATTACTGAAGGTCAGATTAAGAATAAAATTTACAAGTGCTATGCAAATGTGTACCTCCTTGTAGAAACATGCAATCCTGAGCATTTTCTGTCTATATAGACTGTTTTCAAAAAGATTTTTACAAGTTGTCATAAATGATGCAACTTGGACTATTTTTTAATCAAAACAAAAAATTAAGACATTTTTAATTTGTTAAAAAATTTTAACGTATACATAATAAAATTGTATTTTTTGAGAAAGTTAAATATATTAATAAAACTAAAATTTAGGAGGCCTAGAAGAAATGTCTCCTGTAATATTTAAAATCATTACTAAATTGATAATGTATTACTCTTGAGAATGATCAGAAGTATTTTAGAATTTCTATGCCCAAGCTGTACATTATGATAACCACATTACCAACTACTGTGGTTGACAACAGGTGTACAAGACTGGCTGCCAACACTGGTAAGGACTCGTCATGTGAATAATGCTTTTTCTCAAAACATTTACATGTGGTTAAGATACTCTTTCTTGCTCTGTATTTTTTTCATCTCTATAATTATCAGTTTATTCTTTTGTTTGTTTTTTCATTTTGTTTTTGAGATGGAGTCTCACTCTGTCACCCAGGCTGGAGTGCAGTGATGCGACCTCGGTTCACTGCAACCTCTGCCTCCCGGGTTCAGGCAATTCTCCTACCTCAGCCCCCGCAAGTAGCTGGGATTACAGGCACGCGCCACCATGCCCAGCTAATTTTAGTATTTTTAGTAGAGACGGGGTTTTGCCATGTTGGCCGGTCTGGTCTCAAACTCCTGACCTCAGGTGATCTCAGCCTACCAAAGCGCTGAGATTACAGGCATGAGCCACCGCACCCAGCCCCATTTATTCTCTTTTTATACGAATAAAGATGAAAAAACAAGATACTAGATTCTACTACAAGGGCTTTTTTATTAATGGCATTTGCTGATGGCCATCATAAAATTTAGATTAATATCATCAGTGATCACTTTTTCATTATTTTAAACATACAGAATGTCATAATTAGATTTAAAAACAAAATTAAAAATTACATCTTTTGAACAAATCTGGTTAAAAAGAACTGCTTCCTAAGACTGAATTGGTTTACTGGCAATTAGTAGAATAAATTCAAGTTAGTTAAATCTAGTCGCACATACTTTTTGTGTGAAAAACTTTTATATTTATATATAGACAAATGTAATGCACATAATTTCCCTATAGTTTCTTAAACTTAAATTTCCATACTGATCTTTGGTTATAATAATTGAATCTTATGCTTTAATGTAAAAAAAATTTAAATTAATATATAACCACCCAGAATTGCAGAAGAAAAAGAAGTTTCAGAAAAAAGAATTTTCAAGCAAAACTTATATTACCAGCAGAGAGGAAGGAAGCAGCAGCTGAAAAGAGATGATGTGTTGCCAGGGAATAAATAAGTATATGCAGGGAAATTTAACATATAAGATTCCTGGAGAGGAAGAGAGGCATATGGTTAATGGAAGACAGAAACAAAATAAATACAGATGTTTAAATTTAAAAAAAAAAAAAGCTTCTGCTGTTTAATTTTCCATAATGAATTGGAATAGATGGAAAAGCAAGCATAAATGTGGGATTCACAAATAAGAAATAGTGAAAAATTTTAAACAGATATTGTATATAAAAATATACATGGCAAAACCAAAGCCTCCTCATCAACAAAATATCAACAAGAACCATTCAATTAAAAAAATGACTGAGTCTTGAAAGTCAATTACTTTAAATGAACCTTCTTGAGTACATATAAAAAATATAATACAATCTTCAAAAAGTTAAACACAGAATTACCCAGCAATTCTACTCCTAGGCATATACAAAAAGGAACTGAAAGCAAGTATGCAAACTAAAATTTGTCCATGAATGTTCATAGCAGCACTATTCACAATAGCCAAAAGGTGGAAGTGACCCAATCAACTGGTGAATGGATAAACAGGATGTGATATGATATGTACATGCATATAATGGAATGTTAGCCATAAAAAGCAATGAAGTACTGATCCATGCTATGCCGTGGATGAACCCTGAAGACATTATGCTAAGTGAAAGAAGCCCGACACAAAAGGCCATATATGATTCCATTTAGATGAAACATCAGAACAGATAAACCCATAGAGACAGAACACAGATTGTGGCTGCCAGGGGCTAGGGGGAAAGGAAAATGGGGAGTGGCTGCTTACTGGGTACAGGGCTTCCTTTTGGGGTAGTGGAAATGTTTTGGAACTAGGAAGAAGTGATGACTGCCCAAGATGGTGAGTATACAAAATGCCACTGCATTGTACATCTTAGTTAATTTTATGTACATGAATTCTACCTCAATTTTTTAGAAAAACTATAATGCAAAAAGGTCAGAAATGCCAGTAATCATGGTCTCTCAGACCCATTTCTCCCTTCAACCATTCAGCCTACTATTAATTAGACTTCCTAAAATACCTTTTCATCAGGCCCTCCTCTCTGCCTGACACTTCCGGTGTCTCCCCACTTGCCGTTTCACGATAACCTCTAACACTGTGAGAAGATCTTACTTTCTCCAGCTCTACCTTGAAAACTACCAAGCCAAGGATGGGGCGAATTAAAAGCAACAAGCAATGCCCCAAAGCACAGGAGTGAACCGTGCGTTCTCTGTTTGAAAATGCATTCATTTTTATTGAGGACGTCTACTGGAGGCAGACACAGGAGGCAGTGCAGCGACAAAGATGAAAAAACACAATTTCTGACCTCAGGGAACACCGGCTAGAGCCACAGGAAAAGAATTTTACACAGAGAGACAGCAAACATGAAAACAATATAGAAGCTGGGTAGTAAAAGAGGGCCCAGTGTTACGGGGGCTGAGAAAGGGAACCTAAGGCGCACCTATGGGGTAGGGAGACAGTGGATCAGGGAAAGTAGTTTCCTAGAGGAGGCAAGTCCTCTCCTGCTAGATGAGAAGTAATTCAAAGACAAAAAGGAGAAAGGGCCTGCAGGCACATAAAAGGAGGCAGCAGATGGCGCGCCGTGGGGTGGCTGTGCAGCGCCAGGTGAGACTGCCTGGTCAAGGCCAAGGAAGCTCAAGGTCAAGGAGGCTGTGGGTGCCAGAGGTTCAGTCTCATCTCACCCCATCACAGATAATGGATGTATGTCCCTTTCTTCTAGGCAGGCTGGGATCAGACAGGTTCCCTGTGACACCAAGAGAACGGTTGTCAGCTCTGCCTATGTATCTTTCCAGCAGGGCTGGGACCACATGGGAAGGTAAGGTCTGATTTTAAAACTTACCTTGAATTACCATTCTCATTTTCGACAATTTTGTTTAAGGTCTCTTCACGTTCTCTCAGCGTCCTTCAAAGCCCCCCTCAAGTGCTCTCTCTGCAACAAGTTCAGCCCATACAGACACAGGTGGCCTGGCCTCTCTGTGATCCCCTTCCCCTAGCCTGGGGATAAACTGCTGTACGCTGTTTCTACCCAACTATATTCTAGTATGTTTAAAGACGGAGACCATGGCATTTTTTTCCCCTTTTTTTCTTTTTTGAGGGGAGCAAGGCCTGGTCCACTAGTCCAGCACAGGGTACAGTGTAACATATAAATATTTCAGAAGTTACACTTTAAGCAAATGGGATCAGAAAATATCATACATAACTAGAAATGTTATCCAACTAGTAATTTTCAAATTTCACCAGAAAGCAATTGATGAAGTCTGGAAGTTTTTACCTTCCCATTCTCACGCTGGGGGTAAATAGGTCATAACATAAATTAGATCCAAATTCTTTGCTATTTCGCCATTATAAATTACTATTCATCCTAGACAAGTGTCTATTTATAAGGGCGTATAACAGAAATATCTGGCAGGCTCATGAAGACATCCGTTCTCCTCAGGAGAAACAAGAGATATGTTTCCACTGACAGATATGGTGCCAATGAACACCTGCAAATCCTGTGGGAGGATAGGATTCAACACAGCAGTTTTCACCACATTTTTGGATCTTATTCTATAGCTAGTACTGATTTATTTATTTTTAATTTTTTTTTTTTTGAGATGGAATCTTGCTCTGTTCTCCAGGCTGGAGTGCAGTGGTATGATCTGAGCTCACTGCAATCTCCGCAGCCTGGGTTCAAGCAATTCTCCTGCCTCAGCCTCCTGAGTAGCTGGGATTACAGGCACCCGCCACCACATCTGGCTAATTTTTGTATTTTTAGTTGAGATGGGGTTTTGCCATGTTGGCCAGGCTGGTCTCGAACTCCTGACCTCAAGTGATCCACCCGCCTTGGCCTCCCAAAGTGCTAGGATTACAAGCATCAGCCACTGCACCCAGCTACTAGTACTGATTTTATGATATCAATGGAAATACCCTCTTATCACCACATATATTTAAGCAGCACATATGAGTTATATCCTGTGTTACTAAGACCAAAAAAAAAATATTGATTGAACAGTAATAAATGGATCAGAAAACAAATACAAAGGCATTAGAGGACAAGTCAGAATGTATTAAGGGAGAGTCAGAAATTAAGTTAAGGGAGAGAACCATTTGATGTAATGGAATAAAAGAAGGCAATCATTCAGGTGATAAAAGTAACTGAAAACACATCTATACTTTGACATGTTCTTGAAGGAGGGGAAGGGAAAAACAGTATAAAACAACTAGATTTTAGGTAGCTGCCTCAGATTAATTACCTGTTAACACTGTCATTTGCTAGCTGGAGTCCACAGTCTATCTGCAACACTGTTTTATAATCCACATAAGCTTTCCCATATTGCTCTAGAGTTTCATAGGCCATCGCCCGCCTCAAAAGAGGTTTCATTGAGAATGGATGAAGTTCCAGAGCCCTAAAGAAGACAAAAATATTACATACCATTTGTTTTGAAAAATGCTCTTTCGTTTATATTTCACTGAATAGATACTGCAGTACCGAACTCTCAAAATATGTACACATCCGAGACTTCGTCTTGGGAACCAGGCAACATGCCAGAAAGGCAAACCCAGAGTAAGAAAGCAATCATATTTGTGTTCCTTTCTTTTAAACCAGTAGCAAAGCACTCTGCATTTACTCTTTCCCACTGAGCCAGGAGCTCCCTGGCAGCATGCCCTGGCCTTCCCAGTCCCCTAACAGAGCAGCATGGCACAAGGCACACAGTAGGGTTTCAACAGATTCTTGTCGTTGACAGATTAAAAAGAAAATTCTCATTTGCACCTATGTATTTAATAATAAATTACAGAACCATAAAAGTTGCATCACATTTTGAAAATCGGCACTCTAAAACTTACTAGTTTATTATGATTCACTTGCTGCAAAAGGGCTTCAAAAACAGACCAAAGGGGAATCAAGGAACTAAACCTACAATGATTTCTCCTAAGTTACGAATTTTCATCTTGCACGTTTTAGTCTATGAAGTATTTCCAATATCACTAAAGATGGATCTCATGGTTGTGTTTTTTGGTTTTGTTTGAAGTGTTTAAAGCTACTTCAGCATTTAACATACTTCATTATATTCTGAAGTAAAACAATAAAAAAACTGTACATGTAATCCTCGATTTACAATATGGTTATGTCCCAATAATCCCATGGTAAACTGAAAATATGTTAAGTCAAAAGGCAGCACAGAGTCTTTGGTTAAAGAATCAAAAATCTGTATTTATGAATGAAAACTATAGTACTCTTGGTTTTAACAAAATCAACAGAAGCTGCAAAGAAGTCCTCCATGCAGAGATCCTATGACGAGCCTCCTTTCTATATAACCTACTAACTAGCATCTGCACCAGACTGTCCACATTGAAGATTGTGGATTTATTCTTTCAACTCATGGTATAAGCAGTTAATATATCAAGTATTTAACTTTTCAGCAAAGCATGAACAAGGGCTGCTTTCTTTAACTTGCTTTTTTTCCAGTAGTCTTAGAAATCTGCTGTCTATTCCTGTCTACAATGATTCAGCAATGAGGAAACATTGACAGAGTATCTGCTATGTGCTAGTCACTGTAGACTTCCCCATCTAATCTCACAACAAACCTGTCAGGTAAATACTAGTATGTTCATTATGTGGGTGATGAAACAGAAACATGAGGAGTGATGTGCCCACAGGTCAGTTCTTTCTAACGTGAGCTTCATGAAGGCAAGGGCACTGCCTGTCCTGAGCACCACTATATCCCCAGTCCTAGATCACCTGGGTCATGAGAGGCACTCGGCAAACTTCTCTGTGAGCCCTCAAGAGCCGACACTCTGCCTACCGCAGTACACACACAAACACTGCAAATGAGTCATCTGCCACTCAGACCACACCATACAGATACTCAGCTGCACTTGTGGGAGCCCTTCTGGCATATCATAGAAGTTATTCTAGAAATGCTGTTAAACCTTATCTGCTTCACTTCTCTGAAAAAATAACCAATTTCACTCTGCCTAGGTGTTAGGATTGTGAGTGATTTTAATGATCATCTTTGTGCTGTGCTACTTTTTTCTTAAGTTTTCTATAATAGGTAAGTGGTTTTTTAAAACAGTAAATGTTATTTAAAATATAAAATTAAAATCAAGTAAACATATTTCAACACTAGACAATAGATCTGTGGGCATCAGGATCTGTCACCTGTACCACTGCCTTAAATTTAGCTTAGTTTCATGTTTAGGTAATATTAACTCTATGAGCAGAGTCACAACCATGTGACTACCTTCACTTCACAGAAGACTTCCAATGACCAAGGTGCCATTTATCTATTCAAGATGGCCTTAAGCCAAGCTTGGGATCTAAAATTGATGAGATGCTATACTTAATTTTTAGCACTTTCTGCCCAGTAAATGCAAGATTTTTTTCTTTAACCACAATCCTGAAAATGAATATGAACTTATGAATGGAAATTCCATTAAGGAGAAAAACCACCCATGCATAAAAATAAGCACAGAGAACTTTTGAAGCAGAGCTTACAAAAGAGGCTATCTATTCAAGATAACACAGTTAAGACCCTAAAGAATCTTCCAATTTCAAGACTGTGAGAGTAGCAAAGATAAGAAAAAGCAGAGAACTGGCCAGGCACGGTGGCTCAAGCCTGTATGTAATCCCAGAACTTTGGGAGGCCAAGGCTGGCAGAACACTTGAGGCCAGGAGTTCAAGACTAGCCTGGCCAACATGGCAAAACCCTGTTTCTACTAAAAAAAAAAATACAAAAATTAGCTGGGTGAGGTGGTGCACACCTCACCCAGCTACTTGGGAGGCTGAGGTACAAGAATCGCTTGAACCCAGGAGGCAGAGTCTGCAGTGAGCCAAGATCGTGCCATTGCACTCCAACCTGGGTGATAGAGTGAGACTCTGTCTCAAAAGAAAAAAAAAGAAGAAAAGAAAAGAAAAAAAGAAAAAGGAGAGAATTACTAGGCAACATTCATTTGTATTTAGTCTGTTGAAATGTCCTCAATGGAAAGTCACCAAAAGATTTTTGGTGTGGTTTAGATAAATCAAAAAGGTTCTGATAGATGAGAAAAGTGAAGTATTTTAGCTTATAAACAATTATGGGTATTTTAAAAGTTGTAAAATGATGGCTTTCAAACTTAAGCATTATAATCCCTTTTCATGTTTCACCTGGAGGTCTAAAAGACAGTCATGGAGATGCTGTGATGAGAGGGGTAAAGGCCAGGCTTAGAGACCTTCAAGATCTTCAACTTCCCCCAACCCCCACCCCGCACTCAGAATGGCCACTCTCCAAACACACCCCTGGAAAACAACCAATGCTCCTCAGAGGTAAGACATTTAAAATCAAATGGTGGTTTTTCCCAAAATACACCTAAAAATTATTCATAGGTAAAATTTTCACCTCTTATTTTAAATTTTGCCTGTTTTTCCTTCTCAGTGTTTGACTCCTGATACCATTGATCTGGTAATAAGAACTTTTGGGCCAGACACAGTCGCTCATCCCTGTAATCCCAGCACTTTGGGAGGCCAAGCCAGGTGGATCATTTGAAGTCAGGAATTCAAGACCAGCCTGGCCTGCAGCATGGTGAAACCCCTTCTCTACAAAAAATATGAAAAATTAGCCAGGCGTGGTGGTGAGTGCCTGTAATACCAGCTACTCAGGAGGCTGAGGCAGGAGAATCAGTTGAACCTGGGAGGCGGAGGTTGCAATGAGCCGAGATTGTGCCACTGTACTCCAGCCTGGGGAACAGAGCAAGACTCAGTCTCAAAAACAAAAAAAAAAGAACTCGTGGAACTCTCCAAAGAGCAAAGATAATTAACTGAAAAACTAAAACAAAAACAAAACAAAACAAAACAACACAAAAACTCCCTTTAACATGTATGCAATCTGTTTGAATATAGTCACTTGAGCTGAAAAGACGTTCACAAAAGCACAGAGTGGCTTCTCTGGCATTAAAAAAAGATTGAGAATCACTGCTTTAGTGTAAAATCACCCCCTGCTGGGCCTCATCTCCGTTTCTCTTACACCAGGACTGGTAGGCCAGCTATCAAAGAAACCATCTGAGTAGGTCGGTCTCTGTGGAGGTCAGCACCAACCAGCAAGGCCAGGTTCCTTGCCTAGAAAACAGCTCTTAGGTTAGCACAACCTACCTAAACCAACACCCACTTCCCTCTGGGGTGAGCCATCTCCTGCCCTCCCCTAGGACAAGCCCCCACTTTAGCCTCCCTGGACACCATGGCTGGAGTCCCATACTTGACTTCCTCCTATGTCTACACTGAAACACAGCCAATTTTAGCCAGTAAGTGTTAATCGCCTTAGAGGATCTCAGGTAAGGACAACACAAATCCACTCTTTTGCAGCAGTTCTAATGTTAGGGGTCTCAAGTTTTAACTAAAGTGTCCTGACCTCCCTCACTGTGGAAAGGCCTAAAACAAGTCTGAAGGGTAATGTATTAGAAACAGACACTTGAGCTGAAAGGATGTTTGCTGCAAATCACGGGCTTGGTATCCAACAAATTCACATGGTCTGGTCTGTTAGTTAAGAGCACTGGTAAAAGCCCTTAACAACTGGCTCTCTGGGTAAAGAAAAAAAGGAGGGGTGGAAAGCCCAGATTTGTGGCATTTGCTCATTTCATGGTATTAAATGGTATCCCACCATGGCAGATTTCAAAATATTAACCTGACATCAACCAGCTCACAAAATCCTGAAAAATGTAATGATTAGCGAGTGTGAGCCAGCACAACTGAGGATGCGGTCTGATGTCAGGCCAAAGAGAATATAAGTATTATTCACTTCAAATTTAAATATGTAAAACTGGCAAAAAAAATTCAAGTGCCTCAAGGCCTTCTTTTTAAACTTAGGCACAGATACTAGCAAGCTTTACCCATATCAATAAACTGGGCCGGGCACGGTGGCTCACGCCTGTAATCCCAGCACTTTGGGAGGCTGAGGGGGGTGGATCACGAGGTCAGGAGATTGAGGCCATTCTGGCTAACACTATGAAACCCCATCTCTACTAAAAATACAAAAAATTAGCCGGGCGTAGTGGCAGGTGCCTGTAGTCCCAGCTACTCTCAAGGCTGAGCCAGGAGAATGGCGTGAACCCGGGAGGCGGAGCTTGCAGTGAGCAGAGATGGCACCACTGCACTCCAGCCTGGGCGACAGAGCAAGACTCTGTCTCAAAAAAAAACAAACAAAAAAAAACAAAATAAACTGATACAGCCAATGAAAACAATAATAAATTACTCACCTTATCAACAGTGTCCACATAATTTACTGTTCAAACTAGAGTTTCTGAGAGTGTTATATGAGACAACAGGAGTAAGCCAGAGCTGTGTTAGTCAAACTAGGACATGACTTCTTCTTTTTTAGATGTACTAATAGAAGCTTCTTGCCAAAGGGCTTCTTATTACTTAATGGTGGAAAACAATGTTTTATTTATGTAGATATTTACCATCCAGGCAGGTAACTTATTGAGTACCACGGTGACTATTATGCTTCAAGGGGTACGAAGCTGTATAAGACAAGGTTCCTCAGAGGATACCAGAGGCTGGAAAGGGTAGGGGGAAGTGGGGGACAGGCAGAGATTTGTTAAAGGATACAAAATTACAGCTAGATAGGAGGCACATGTTCTAGTATTCTATAGCACTGTAGGATGACTATAGTTAACAATGATACATAGTTTCATATATATATATATGATATATACATATGAGTAAAGTTTACAGAGTCTCTTGTCTGTTGCCCAGGCTGGACTGCAGTGGTGGGATCTCTGCTCACTGCAACATCTGCCTCCCAGGTTCAAGCAGTTCTCCTGCTTCAGCCTCCCGAGTAGCTGGGACGACAAGGGTGCGCCACCACGCCCAGCTAATTTTTGTATTTTTAGTAGAGACCAGCTTTCATCATGTTGGCCAGGACGGTCTCAAACTGACCTCAAGCAATCCGCCCACCTCGGCCTCCCAAAATCCTGGGATTACAGGCGTGAGCCACTGCGCCTGGCCACATCATATATATATCGAAGCATCACTCGGTACCCCATAAATATGTACAGTGATTATTTGTCTATTAAAAAACTACTGGTTCCTAACCTCGATGTGTTTAAACCCCCTTCAGTGGATAACAGGACTTAGAGGTGTGACCGAGTGTCAGTGTAGGTGTTACAGGCCTGCAGATGACCAGGAAGTATGGGGCACCCAAGAAGGTGGAGAGAAGGGGTAGCTGAGCAAGAACTTCAGAAGCTAAGATGTGCAAAGGGCATTACCACCATTAGGGGCAACATGGGCAAGGGCTCAGAGAACAGGGTGGGCGACAGTAAGCAAGTGGTCCAGTAGACCAAATGGAAGGAGAAACTTGCTTGGAGGCAGTGTGGTGACAGAGAAGTTTACAGTTATTTCGAAGCCAATACTGAGCCATTAAAAGCCTGTTGGAAACAATCTGAACAAAATAATGTTTCAGGAAAGTTATTCTGATGCCGCAGTGGATTGGAATTAGTTATCAGGCTTCTCCAGTAGTTTAGGAGCGATATGAAAAGAGCACGAATTAGGGCGGTAGCAGTGGAAATGAAAAAACTTTGCACAATCTTCTATAACTCTCTTCATATAGGTGAGATAATTTATGATTTTTATGCATCAATCAATTAACATACCATAAAGCTCTTAAAAAATTAGATCTTTAGGCAGAAAATTTAGGATCTTGGATATTGCATTCACCACAATGAAATTATAACAATCTCTTGACAAACCTGAAAACATGCAGTTTACCTGTTACAATCTTGAATGCAGCCACTGCAGTTTCCTTCTTTTAGGTAACATGCTGCTCTATTTGAATATAAGATACTTAGATCATCTGCAATTTCACTTCCTAAAAATCACATTTAATTAAATACAGTTAAAATCCATTAGCAAGATCACAGTTCACCAGAATTACAAGACGGCCGAGGTCTCCGGTGGGGTGGCACTGCAGTCCTGCAGACTGATCATGCAGAACTCCGCGGAACTGCTACCCGCAATAGCCACCAAGGGAAAGCCCGGCAGGGACAGAGGCAAACATGCCTGGCCGGGAACATGCCCGCATTCCAAGGTGCTGCTCACTGAGGTCAGGTGGCACGGCGCTCTTAGTCACCTGGGAAGAATGCAGCGATGCCGGCGCCTGTCATTCAGGAGGCGGCAGCGCCTCTCCCACGGGGCCCCCCGGGGTCAGGTGAACCGCAGCGCGAGGGGCCCGGGAAGCGGCGGGGCGCGGCGCACCTACCTGCCGGCTCCAGGAGCGCGATTGCCGCCGAGTACTTGCCGGCCGCCTCAGCGAACTGCCCGCTTCGGAACTGCTCGTTGCCCTGGCTCTTCAGGCCGGCGGGGCTGACCGGGGCGGCGGGTTGGGGCGCGACGGAGTTCTCCGCGCCCTGCCCGCCGCCCGGATGCCCGGTGGCGCCGCCGCCCGCCGCCGCCGCCGCCGCCGCCGCCGCAGAGGCCCGCCGCGGGCTCCGCTTGTCCGCGCCGGCCTCCGGGGTCTGGCCCCGCCGCGGCGCGCCCCTTGCGGGCCGCTTGCCGCCCTCGGCTTTGCCAGTCAGCTTCTTCTGGATGTTGCCCATGACGCACGGCTGGGCGGCGCGCGCAGCTCCCGCCGGCTCCGCAGGCTCTGTGAGGAAGTGGATGCGGGAAGTGAGGGTTTGCATCACCGGGAGCAGTTGCCGCGGAGGCCGCGGGGGCGCCCGGCGCGGAGGGCGGGCTCCGGGGAAGCCGGGTCGGGCACCGCCCCTGCGGGCGGAGCCGGTGCTGCCAGACCTCTAGGGCCAATCGGCCCAGTCCGCGCCCTAGGGGCCCCTGCGGCTTCCTGAGGACTCGGCTCCCGGGCTTTGGCCAGAAACCTACCCTGTCTGTAACTGTTCAAGCGCTGAAGGGCCTGTGGCTGAAAACCGGCATCTCAGAGCCATCCCCTTCATCAAGCACACCTGTCCAGGTAGAGCTTACAAAATACGTACTTTTTTGAATGGAGTTGCAAAAACTTGAATACAATTATAGTACCCAACACGGAGGCACCTTTCCTTATTTTAAAAGATTAGGAGAAAAAGATTTGAAAGAAAAATAAAGCGTAAGTGATTTTTAAGTCATTTTAAAAGTGAATTTAGCAAAAAAGTCACAAATTAGGCACCTAGTTTTTAAGCTTAAAGGAAGCCTTAAAAACACAGCAAATTTTCCATCCCATTGCCTTATTCAAACTAAAAATTTCTTTGATTTTGATTAGGAGTTCAGGTATTAATAGCTTTAATAATTGTTGCATCTATTTTTAAATACGAAAAGGATTTATAAATATTTAATTTATGGTGCCTTATCAATATTTAAAACAAAGCAATTAATCATTTCAAAGCACTGTTAAAAAGTACTTAAATATAGAGATTTCCAAGCTTTCTCTTTTAACGAATTGTTATCTGATTCTTAATGGATATATTTTCCATTCTCTTTCATGAATGGTAAAGCCAAGATTTTAAGCACAGAGACAGAGGGAATAGAAAAGCACAATTATTTAAGTGAAAATCAGTGGATGATCACCTTAAGACAAGCATCAAGTATAAAAACACATTAATAAATACTGTTTTCTATAAGCAGAATAACATCCGATTTGGATCACCAGCCAAAGGGATCTTAATTATTAAAACAATAAAAAGATTTTGCTATAAAGATAAATCTGCAGATTAAACCCAGTAGGGTTATTAGAGTAAGGCTCCAGTTTTAATCTGGTTTCTGTCAGTCAGGTTCTCCACCAGAAACTGGGTGAAAGCACAAAAGTCAGGGTCAGCAGAAACAATGGTCAGCTTGGTATTACTTTCCACCCCTTTGCACAGTATTCCCTCAGGTCTGACCAATACTATCACTAAGGAGCTGCAGTTCATTTAGAACTTAATATGGGTCACATTAATCCTAATGCCAAGTATTATCATTCCCACTTTACAAAGAGGCAACAGAGAAACAAGAAGCTAAGGAATGCGCTCTAGTACACAGAGCTAGAAGCCAGCATAACTCGGATTTGTTTTTACTTTTATTATTTGTATGTATTTATTTTGACACAGGGTCTTGCTCTGTTGCCCAGGGTGGAGTGCAATGGTGCCATCATAGCTCACTGCAGCCTCGACCTCTGGGGCAGGCAATCCTCCCCTTAGCTTCCAGAGTAACTGGGACTACAGCTGAGAGCCAGCCACCATGCCTGGCTAATTTTTAAAATTTTTTATACAGATGAGTTCTTGCTATGTTGTCCAGGA
Organism: Nomascus leucogenys; assembly: GCF_006542625.1. Classification (NCBI taxonomy): domain Eukaryota; kingdom Metazoa; phylum Chordata; class Mammalia; order Primates; family Hylobatidae; genus Nomascus; species Nomascus leucogenys. The sequence continues at coordinate 52,359,037 of NC_044396.1, read as the reverse complement.
TGGTCTCAAAGTCCTGGTCTCAAGCAATTCTCTCTCCTTGGCCTCCCAAAGTGCTGGGATTGCAGGCATGAGCCACTGTGCCCAGCCATAACCCAGATTTGAACTGAATGCAAAGCATTCTTTCCTTAAGATTGAAATGGCTCTGAACAACTTTGATAGTCTCTGGACAGGTAAACAGAGGCCCAAACATGAAAGACTTGTGAGTTCTGTTAGGTGTTGGGATACCCGTGGGACAATGCAATGGAGCTGTTCAGGGGGTGGCTCCACATGTAGATCAGAGAAGTGGCCTTATCCAGAGACAGTGACTTGGGAGTTACTAATATATAAAAGTTTGGGGCCGGGCACGGTGGCTCATGCCTGTAATCCCAGCACTTTAGGAAGCTAAGGCAGGCGGATCACGAGGTCAGGAGTTCAAGACCACCCTGGCCAACATGGTGAACGCTGTCTTTACTAAAAATACAAAAATTAGCTGGGCATGGTATCGGGTGCCTGTAATCCCAGCTACTCAAGAGGCTGAGGCAGGAGAATCGTTTGGACCCCGGGAGTTGGAGGTTGCAGTGAGCCAAGATTGCACCATTGCACTCCACCCTAGGCGACAGGGCAAAACTCCATCTGAACAACAACAAAAAAAAGTTTGGGTGTGGAACTGGCAAGGTGGCTCACCCCTGTAATCCTAGCACTCTGGCAGGCTGAGGCAGGAGGATTGCTTGTGGCCACTAGTTTGAAGCAAGCCTGGGCAACATAGCAAGACTCCATCTCTACAAAAAATAAAAATAAAAGTTTGGATGTGGATGGGATCACTCAAAGGCTTACAGGATCTCTGAGATATACTAACACTTAAAGGATGAACGGGAAAAATCTACAGTGTAGGCACAGAAATGCCTAGAAATGAGAGAAAAAAACAGGAGTGCATACTGCCTCAGAAACACCAAGAGTAGTTTGGGAAGAAAGGAGTCAACAATAACAACTATCAAAGGAATGAATGGCCAACAGTGTAGCCTCAAGTAGGGTAGTGTGAGTAGTTGATAGACCAAAAATCCTCAACAAAATACTAGCAAACAGATTCAACAGCATACTGAATGCATTATATACACCATGGCCAAGTGGGATTTATCCCAGGAATACAAAGGTAGTTCAGCATTAGAAAATCAATCAATGCCAACACACCTCATTAACAGAAAAAGTAAAGAATTGCATACATGATCCCACAATTGATGCTGAAAAGGCATGACAAAATCCAACATGCTTTCATGATTTAAAAAAAAAAACTCATAAAACTAGGAATAGAAGTGAAATTCCTCAACATAATAAAGTATATTTATGAAAAACCCAGGGCCAACATCATATTCAAAGATAAAAGTAATGAAAGCTTTCCCCTAAACATCAGCAACAAGACAAGGATGCCCATTTTCACCACGGCTATTCAGCACTGTACTAAAAGTTGTAGACTGATCAATGAGGCACTAAAATGAAATAAAAGGCATCCAAATTGGAAAGAAAGTAAAAGTATCTCTATTCATAATTATATGATCCTATTTATATTAAAAAAAAAATCCACCCCCTTCACCACCCCCACCAAAAAAAACTAGAGCAATAAACAAATTCAGCTAAGTTGTAGGATATAAGATCAACAAGCCAAAATCAGTGTTTCTATACACTAGCAATGAACATAGCAAAAAGGAAATCAAGGAAACAATTATATTTATAATAGCATCCAAAAGCATAAAATACCTAGGAATAAATTTAACCAAGGAGATAAAAGTATTGCTTTAAGAAATTTTTAAAAAGACTTGAATAAATGGAAATATATCCTGTAATCATGGATAGGAAGACTTATTGTTATTAAGGTTAAAATGTTAATGCTACTCAAAGCAATCTACAGATGCAACACAATCCTATCAAAACTTTTTGCAGAAATGGAAAAGACAATCCTTAAATTCACACAATATTGTAAGGAGTTCAGAATAGCCAAAAAGATCCTTAAAAAATAGAGCAAAATCAAAGGACTCTCTTTTCTTCTTTTTTTTTTTTTTTTTTTGAGACAGGGTCTCACTCTAATGATATATTAGTCAGGGTTCTCTCTAGAGGGACAGAATTAATAGAGGGGAGTTTATTCAGTATTAACTTACATGATCACAAGTTCCCGCAATAGGCTGTCTACAAGCTTGAGAAGCAAGGAGAGCCAGTCCAAGTCTCAACAATGAAGAACTTGGAGTGTGATGTTCAAGGGCAGGAAGCACCCAGCACAGGAGAAAGATGTAGGCTGGGAGGCTAGGCCAGTCTCTCCTTTTCATGTTTTTCTGTCTGCTTTATATTCGCTGGCAGCTGATTAGATTGTGCCCACCAGATTAAGGGTAGATCTGCCTTCCCCAGTCCACTGACTCAAATGTTAATCTCCTTTGGCAACACCCTCACAGACACACCCAGGATCAATACTTTGTATCCTTCAATCCAATCAAGTTGACACTCAGTATTAACCATTTCAACCAGCCCTTGTCAACATGAACCCATATACATTTCCTGAGATTATACATAATCTTCAAATAAAGACAATAATAAGGTCATAATTACACCTAAAATAATACAACTATCCTTTGTACAACCAGAAATGCACCAATCCCCAACCCAAATACTACAATATAAATACTTAAATGCCGATATGAAGGCAATAAATCTTATGTTACATGATAAAGGAAAAAGGAAATAAAATGAAGAGATTTCTTAGTACAAACGTATATATGCACAAACATGTTTTTAACAAAAGGAGAAAATACTCATGATGATTACAATCCCTGTTTCCGCAGCTGGTCACATGGTCATAGCTGGTATTGATGACTACCTTCTTCTACTACCCATTCTGTATTCCCTTTGCCTTCAGCAAGCACCTCGGCAGGTCGTGATTTTTTTTCCTGATGGAGTGATCCAAACTTTCATTCCTGAAGGGTCTGGGCCATTTGTAGTCCTGGCTGGATTGGGCTATTTTAGTTTCCCATTGACCTTAATCAGAGGGCGTAGTAATAATACTAAGAGATGCCCTCATGGATCTGCTGCATTCCATGCATATTCTTCCTTACCTCCATTGTGGAGTAGACTGATTTTGTCTTGAGAGTCTGGGTCAATCACCCCAGCCAACACTGTGACTCCATCCTTAGCCGGTTGACTTAAAGGTAGGAGGAGCACAAAGTGTCCAGGTGACAATCTTAACTTCCAGTTTAACAGGATCATTGTTGTGTCTCCTTGTGGCAGCATTCCTCCCTGTAGAACTAAGACCTCTAGGCCAGCAGAACGTAATGTCACAAGAACAGGAAGCAAAAATTTTGCTAGTGGATTGCTAGGGGTGATGGTGAGTGGTACCACTTCCACTTCCACCCCTTGATTCCTGGACCCATGAATCCTGGCTATGGGAGGAAGAGTACCATATATTGGACACTGATTCAGAGCATACGCGGCCTTCCGGAGAACTTTGCCCCAGCCCTGCAAAGTATTGTCATTTAGTTGATGTTGTAATTGTGACTTCAAAAGGCCATTCCACCATTCTATCAATTCAGCTGCTTCAGGATGATGGAGAACATGGTAAGACCAGTGAATTCCATGAGCACGAGCCCACTGCCACACTTCTTCAGCCATAAAGTGAGTGCCTTGGTCAGAGGTAATGCCGTGTAGAATAACATGATGGCAGATAAGGCATTCCATGAGTCCATGGATGGTGGTCCTGGCAGAAGCATTGGGTGCTTCTTCCAAGTCCCTGACCATCCAGCCAAACCATTGGCTACAACCCATGAATCAGTGTATAATCACACATCTGGCCATTTCTCCTTCCATGCAAAGTGTACCACCAGGTGCACTGCTTGAAGTTCTGCCCACTGGGAAGATTTCCCTTCACTGCTGTCCTTCAGGGATGTCCTGGAAAGGGGCTATATTGCTGCAGCTGTCCACTTTTGGGTGGTACCTGCATATTGTGTAGAACCATCTGTGAACCAGGCCCTAGTCTTCTCTTCCTCTGTCAACTGATCACAGGAAACTCCCCAGGAGGCCATCGGTGCAGGCTGGGGGAGAGAAGGCAGGGTGGCAGGAGTGGAGACCATGGGCATTTGAGCCACTTCCTCATGTAACTTATTTGTGCCTTCAGAACCTGCTTGAGCCTGATCACATATAGACCACCTCCATTTGATGATGGAAGGTTGCTGTGCACAACCCACCTTATGGCTAGATGGGTCAGAAAGCACTCAGTTCATGATAGGCAGTTCAGGTCACATGGTGACTTGACCCATAGTCAAATGTTCAGTTTCCACCAAAGCCCAGTAACAGGCCAAGAGCTGTCTCAAGAGGAAAGTAGTTATCTGCAGAAGATGGCAGGGCCTTGCTCCAAAATCCTAGAGGCCTCCACTGTGATTCATCTATGGGGGCCTGCCAAAGGCTCCAAACGGCATCCCTATCTGACACTGACACCTCAAGCACCATTGGATCTGCTGGGTCATATGGCCCAAGTGGCAGAGCAGCTTGCACAGCAGCTTGGACCTGTGGCAGAGCCTTCTCCTGTTCTGGACCCTGCTCAAAATCGGCCGCCTTTCAGGTCACTCAATAAATGGGCTGGAGTAACACACCCAGATGAAGAATGTGTTGCCTCCAAAATCCAAATAGGCCTTGTGACACCAGGCATTGTGTCTCTTTCTTGGTTGTAGGAGGGGCCAAAGGCCCCTTCACCTCAGAAGGAAGATCTTCCTTCACCTCAGAAGGAAGATCTTCCTTCACCTCAGAAGGAAGATCTTCCTTCACCTCAGAAGGAAGATCTTCCTTCACCTCAGAAGGAAGATCTTCCTTCACCTCAGAAGGAAGATCTTCCTTCACCTCAGAAGGAAGATCTTCCTTCACCTCAGAAGGAAGATCTCGACAGGCCCCATACCACTGGACCCCAGGAAATTTCACTGAGGTAGAAGGTCCCTGAATTTTGGTCAGATTTATTTCCCATCCTCTTGCATGCAAATGTCTCACCAGTAAGTCCAGTGTGTTTGCTACTTCTTGCTCACTAGATCCAATCAGCATAATGTCATCAATATAATGGACCAGTGTGATATCTTGCCGAAGCAAAAAGCAATCAAGCTCTCTCCGAATAAGATTATGACACAAAGCCAGAGAGTTGATATACTCCTGAGGTAGGGCAGTAAAGGTATATTGGTAACCTTGCCAGCTGAAGACAGATTGCTTCTGGTGGGCCTTATAGACAGGAATGGAGAAAAAGGCATTTGCCAAGTCAACGGCTGCATACCAGGAACCAGGAGATGTGTTAGTTTGCTCAAGCAATGAAACCATATCTGGTACAGCAACTGCAATTGGAGTCACCACTTGGTTAAGCTGACAATAATCCACTGTCATGCTCCAAGATCCATCGGTCTTCTGCACAGGCCAAATGGGGGAGTTGAATGGGAATGTGGTGGGACTCACCACCCCTGCCTTTTTTTCTTTTTTTTTTTTGAGACAGTCTCACTCTGTCACCAGGCTGGAGTGCAGTGGCACGATCTCGGCTCACTGCAACCTCTGCCTCCCAGGTTCAAGCAGTTCTCCTGCCTCAGCCTCCTGAGTAGCTGAGACTACAGGCGCGCACCACCATGTCCAGCTAATTTTTTTTTTTGTATTTTTAGTAGAGATGGGGTTTCACCATGTTGCCCAGGATGGTCTCGATCTCTTGACCTCGTGATCTACCCACCTTGGCCTCCCAAAGTGCTGGGATTACAGGGGTGAGCCACCGTGCCCAGCCAGCCCTATCCCTGCATCTTTTAAGTCCTTGATGGTGGCACTAATCTCTGCAATCCCTCCAGGGATGCGATATTATTTATGATTTACTATTTTTCTAGGTAGAGGCAGCTCTAGTGGCTTCCATTTGGCCTTTCCCACCATTAACAGCCTTCACCCTACCAGTGAGGGAGCTAATGTGGGGGTTCTGCCAGCTGCTAAGTATGTCTATGCCAATTATGCATTCTGGCACTGGGGAAATGACCACAGGATGAGTCCAGGGACCCACTGAACCCGCTGTAACTCCTGAGCTAAAACTCCATTAATTACCTGAACTCCATAAGCCCATACTTTAACTGGAGGACCACAATGATGTTATGGGTCTCCTGGAATCAATATCAGCTCAGAGGCAGTGTCCAGTAGTACCTGAAATGTCATTTCCCTTTCCCCAGTGCACAGTTACCCTGGTAAAAGGCCAGAGGTCTCCTTGGGGAAGGATGGGAGAAAGATTCACTGCATAAATTGTTGGTACTGTAGTGGGGTCCTTCCTCAAGGGGACCCAGCCTCCACTTCATTCAAGGGGTTCTGGGTCTGCAAACTGGCTCAAGTCTGGAAATTAATTGAGAAGCCATGATTCTCTGTTTTTATAATTCAAATTATTCTTTTGTCCATTTGACCTAGAAGTTTTCTGCTTGTATAAATTAAGTAGGAATGCAGTAGGCTTCCTATCAATTTCACTTCTAGGAACACCGTGATTAATTAGCCAATGCCAGAGCTGTACATGAGTCAGACTATTCTGACTGCTGCTTTGCCTCTACTGTCCATTATGGTAGCTACGTCCACCTTGCTTTTGACGGTTGAGTGCCACCACTTGGCTCCTGCCACCTCAGGATCCAGTTATTCCCATTGTATTTAAATTTTGTAGGTGAGTGACTGCAGTTCGCACTGTTAGATCTGACATACAGAGAAGAGCAATTACACGGCTCTTCAAAGATGCAGGTGCTCCCCTCACAAATCTATCTTACAAGGCATTCATCAAGGGTATATCTTCTGGACCCTCCCAGCTGGGATGAGTAGGTCTAAAGTGACCAATCCACTTCACCATCCCAATCTCCCTAAGCCTTTGGATCCCTTCCTCTACATTAACCCAAGGGAGATCAGGCATTTCCAGCTGGCTCACAGTGGGCCATCTTTTAATCCATAATTCAGCTAACCAAGCAAATAAACTATTATAAGCTTTTTTTTTTTTAACTCTCCAAGCTGCAACATTAAAAGCAGAGTCCCTACTTCATGGGCCCAAATCAATAAATTCAGCCTGATCCAACTCTATGTTCTTTCCACCATTATCCCACACCCTTAATATCCATTCCCATGCCTGTTCTCCAGATTTCTGTTTATATAAATTATAGAACTCAAACAGTTATTTTTGAGTGTAGTGCACCTCCTTATGGGTCACACTCTCAACCTCACCTCTAGGGGCCGGCCAGAGGTCCCTGGCAGGACTTTAGTCTAGTTATAGGTCTAGAAGCAAACAAGGTTGTTGGGGGTGGCTTCTGAGGAGAAACAACATTATCTTGCCTGGCAACTGCCTCAGGGGAGGCCATCACTGTTGCATCAGGCAGTGCAGGATTTATCTCCTCAGACAAAGGTGGAAAGGCTGATGGCAGCATGGATCAGGGAGGGGATGTTGCCACTACTGGGTATGGGGAACCTGTTCCTTCTGGCAAAAGAAAGGTTCATCAGAGTTTACAAATTCAGTGTCCCCAGTTTCATCAAGGTCCTCCTACACATCCCCATTCCAAGTTGTAGGGTCCCATTCTTTTCCAATCAATGCCCTTATTTTAATGGTAGACACCTGGCAAGGCTGTGCATGCACCTTTTGTTGCAGGTCAGCCACTCACATGATGAGAGCTTGTGCCTGTTTTTCCACAATTTCAGCTCTTTCTCTACAGGAGATAAGACTCTCACTCACGGCAAACTTAGCAGATTTGAGGCTCAGTATCTGCTTCTGAAGCTGAGAGACAGAATCCCTGAGTTCATCATTTTCTTTCACTACTTTGTCCATTGAACTTAGGAGCAACCAACCGGCTTCATTATGTTCCTTGGTTCTCCACCTACGGTCAAAGGTATTATGTATAGAGTCACTAAACTCACTGCCTCTCATGAGTGATGAATCAGGAGTGTCAAATGCATTTATTTTGCATAACTCTCTAAACACTTCACATCAAGGACTATCAGTGTTCTCCATACTATTAGAAGTAGAGTCCTTTGCATTTTTGGGTCTAATCATATTAAGCAGCCAACTCCAGAAACCCCAAAACCAACGAAAGAACTCCATCCTTAATATTCTGTTCCTCTAGAACCACTCCAGATACTAAAATCTATACTAGTCAGGTTTCTCTAGAGGGACAGAACTAATAGGACATACATTTATTCAGTATTAACTTACACGATCACAAGGTCCCACAATAGGCTGTCTGCAAGCTTGAGGAGCAAGGAGAGCCAGTCCAAGTCTTGAAACTGAAGAACTTGGAGTCTAATGCTCGAGGGCAGGAAGCACCCAGCATGGGAGAAAGATGTAGGCTGCTGGGAGGCTAGGCCAGTCTCTCCTTTCATGTTTTTCTGCCTGCTTATATTCGCTGGCAGCTGATTAGATTGTGCCCACCAGACTTAATGTTAATCTCTTTCAGCAATACCCTCACAGACACACCCAGGATCAATACTTTGTATCCTTAAATCCAATCAAGTTAACACTCAGTATTAACCAGCACAAACGCCAAGGCTGGAGGGCAGTGGTAGGCTCAATATAGCCTCAAACTTCTGGCCTCAGCCTCCCAAAGTGCTAGTATTACAGGCGTGAGCCACTGCACCCAGTCTCACTCTTCTGGATTTCAAAGCTTACTAAAAGCTAGAGTAATCAAAACAGTGTGGTATTAGCATAAGGAAAGACACATAGACCAATGGAAAGGAACTGAGAGTTGATAAACCATACATCTATGGCCAGTTGATTCTTGACAAGGGTGCCAAGTCTATTCAATAGGAAAAGAACAGGTTTGTTTTTTGTTTGTTTGTTTTTTTAAACAAATGGTGATGTGACAACTGGATTTCCACATACTAAAAACAAACAAAAACAAAACAGAAAACAAAACTAAGTTGGACGCTCTTTTGGAAAAACTCTCAAACTGTTTTTCCTCTACTCTCACACCACCACAATAATCATCAACATAGAAGACTTCTGTGACCAAATGTGTGAGGGTTTATCCCCAGGCACCAAGCAGCGGATACTAGCTGGGCATCTTCCAGTTCAGTTCTGATGCTATATGCCTAGAGATAGTGTCAGATTCCACAGGATGAGGGCTCAGTCCCCAAGGCTGCCTCCTACTCCAGACACCAGTTACAAGTCCAGGCCTCCAGAACTTCTCACCAACAGGCTTCAAGTTAGGGTTCCCATGACCCCCCCTCTTTGAGTTCAATTAATTTGCTGGAGCAGGTCACTGAACTCCAGACAACATGTTTACTGGCTTATTGCAAAGGATACTGCAAGGGTTACAGAGGAAGAGGTGCCTAGGGTGGCTAGGCACCTTCCAGGAACCTCCCTGTGTTCAGCTATCAGGGAGGAAAATTTTTGAAGTCAGCATTCCTTCCCTCAGAGTATGCAGCAGGACCCTCTCTGGGGAGGGTCTTCTGACCCACAATCAGAAAGGCAGAGTAAGATTAGAGTCCTGCCCTGGGGAAGGTGAAAGGAGGTCTGGAGAGATTGTTTCCTGAAGCCTGAGATAGCCAGCATTATGACAAAAGTCTGTAACAAGGGCTATGGGAGTTGTATAAGCCAAGAACTATGACCAAAAACATATATATATGGATATACACACACACATAGGTAATACCATACACATTTACCTCATACAGTATATAAGAATTAAAATGGATCAATAATCCAATAACCTAAATACAAGAGCTAAAATCATAAAAATCTTAGAAAAACACAGGAGTTGCCCAGGCACAGTGGCTCATGCCTGTAATCCCAGCACTTTGGGAGGCTGAGGTGGGAGAATGTCTTGAGCCCAGGGGTTCAAGACCACCCTGAGTAACACAGTGAGACCCCTGTCTGTACAAAAAATAAAAATGAAAAAATTAGGCAGGGATGGTGCCATGTGCCTGTAGTCCAGGCTACCTGGGAGGCTGAGGTAGGAGGATCACTTGAGCCCAGGAGTTAGAGGCTGCAGTGAGCTATGATTGTGCCACTCTGCACTTCAGTCTGGGCAACAGAGTAAGACCTTGTCTAAAAAAAGGAAGGAAGGAAGGAAGGAAGAAAGGGAGGAAGGAAGGAAGGAAGGAAGGAAGGAAGGAAGGAAGGAAGGAAGGAAGGAAAAAAAAGAAAACACAGGAGTAAATCTTCAAACATTGGATTTGACAATGGATTCTTATATATGATATCAAAAGTACAAGCAACAAAAGAAAAAAAATCTGAAAAAAATCTTTCTTAAGGGGGGCTCTGAAAAAAAATAGATAAATTGGACTTCATATAAAAATTAAAAACTTGTGCATCCAGCAAAAGAAACTACCATCAGAGTGAACAGGCAACCTACAAAATGGGAGAAAATTTTTGCAATCTACTCATCTGACAAAGGGCTAATATCCAGAATCTACGAAGAACTCAAATAAATTTACAAGAAAAAACAACCCCATCAAAAAGTGCGCAAAGGATGTGAACAGACACTTCTCAGAAGAAGACATTTATGCAGCCAATAGACATGAAAAAATGCTCATCCTCACTGGCCATCAGAGAAATGCAAATCAAAACCACAATGAGATACCATCTCACACCAGTTAGAATGGTGATCATTAAAAAGTCAGGAAACAACAGGTGCTGGAAAGGATGTGGAGAAATAGGAACGATTTTACACTGTTGGTGGGACTGTAAACTAGTTCAACCATTGTGGAAGACAGTGTGGTGATTCCTCAGGGATCTAGAACTAGAAACACCATTTGACCCAGCCATCCCATTACTGGCTATATACCCAAAGGATTATAAATCATGCTGCTATAAAGACACATGCACACGTATGTTTACTGAGGCACTATTCACAATAGCAAAGACTTGGAACCAACCCAAATGTCCATCAGTGATAGACTGGATTAAGAAAATGTGGCACATATACACCATGGAATACTATGCAGCCATAAGAAATGATGAGTTCATGTCCTTTGTAGGGACATGGATGAAGCTGGAAACCATCATTCTCAGTAAACTATCGCAAGGACAAAAAACCAAACACCACATGTTCTCACTCATAGGTGGGAATTGAACAATGAGAACACTTGGACACAGGAAGGGGAACATCACACACCGGGGCCTGTCGTGGGGTGAGGGGAGTGGGGAGGGATAGCATTAGGAGATATACCTAATGTAAATGACAAGTTAATGAGTGCAGCACACCAACATGGCACATGTATACATATGTAACAAACCTGCACATTGTGCACATGTACCCTAGAACTTAGAGTATAATAATAAAAAAAAAAGTCAAAATGAGTTGCTGCACCCTAAAAAAAAAAAAAAAAAAAACTTCTGCATCAAAGGAAATTATCAAAAAACTTAAAAGATAGTCCACAGAATGGGAAAAGTACTTGCAAATAATATTTAATAAGGGTCTAGTAAAAATGCACAAAGAGGGCGGGCACAGTGGCTCACGTCTGTAATCCCAGCACTGTGGGAGGCCAAGGCAGGTGGATCACCTGAGGTCAGGGGTTCGAGACCAGCCTGGCCAACATGATGAAACTCCATCTCTACTAAAATACAAAAATTTAGCCAGGCGTGGTGGTGGGAGCCTGTAATCCCAGCTACTCGGGAGGCTGAGGCAGAAGAACTGCTTGAACCTGGGAGGCGGAGGTTGCAGTGAGCCGAGATCATGCCATTGCACTCCAGCCTGGGCAACAAGAGCAAAACTCCATCTCAAAAAAAAAAAAAAAAAAAAAAAAAAAAAAAAAAAAAAAAAGGCAAAGAACTTGAATAGACATTTCTCCAAAGAGGAAATACAAATAGCCAATAGGGATTGAAGAGACAGTCAACATAATTAGTTCTTAGGAAAATGCAAATTAAAACCATAAGGAGTTACCACTACATACCGATTAAGAGGGCTATAACCAAAAAGGCAGACAATAACAAGTGCTGGCAAATATGTAAAGAAATTGGAACCCTTATTGCAGGTGGGAATGTAAAATGGGATAGCTACTTTGGAAAACAGTCTGCACTTCCTCAAAGTTAAACACAGAGTTAGTATATCACCCAGCAATTCCACTCCCAAATAATGCACAAGAAAATCTAAAACATCTGTTCAAACAAAAATCTGTATATGAGCGTTCATGACAGCATTATTCATAATAGCCAAAAAGTGGAAACAACCCAAAGGTCCATCAGCTGGTGAATAAAGAAAATCTGGTATTATCTACACAATGGAATATTATTTCTACATAAAAAGGAATGAAGTACTAATGCAAGATGCAACATAGATGAACCTTGAAAACATTATGTTAAGTGAAAGACAGATACAAAAGTCTACATACTGTGATTCCATTTGTATGAAATACTCAAGATAGGCAAATCCATACAAACAAAAGTAGACTAGTGGTTGCCAGGGGCCAGGGGAAGGGTAAAATGGGCAGTAACTGCCAATGGGTATGGAATTTCTTTTGGGGATGATAAAAATGTTCTGAAATTAGATTGTGGTGATAGTTGTACCACTTCATGAATATACTAAAATTCGCTGAATTTGAAAAGGATGGATTTTACTATATATGAATTATATTAAAATATTTTTAATGCTTATCTTACCTCACTTTTGACAACAAAGGGTATTATTTTTTCTATCTCAGCCAATTTGGTAGGAAAGAAAAAGAATCTATTTAATTTTCATTTTTATGAGTAATACAAAGTTTGCTGATCATTTCTATTTCTTCATTAGTGATTTGTCTGTTTGTATGCTTTGCCCAGTTTTATACTAGCACCTCATCTTTTTCTTATTGTTTTGTAGAAACTTTTCATATTATAAGGTTATCAACCCTTTGCCATCTTTCCTAGTTTGTCATTTGTCTTTTAGTTTTTTTTTAGGCGCCTAACATATACATGTTTTTCATTTTCACATAATCAAAATTATTCAGCTTTATGATTTTGTTCATTGTTTGAACTCCTGGAAATCCCTGACTTCCACCCTCCTGATCCTGCCAGTTCTAGCATAAGAGAAATACTGATCTATATTTTATTCTTCTGTTTGTGAGTGACTTTAATTTTCTTAGCTTTCATTTTTAAGTAGCAACACCAGCAGCACTGCAAAGGAGGGTAGATGCTCACTTTCCTCTGATTGCGTCTCTGTAAGGAGATAGATGGAATAAATACCAAATTCTTCGACAGCTACAGCTGTATGGTGATAGCCACTTCTTTCTTCTAAATGATCTCTACTAGAGAAGGCAAACAGATAGGGAGCTTCCAGGAAAAAGCCCATGAACTCAAATCCCCAAGTGTAATCATCCTGGCCAACAGGCAATTTGTTAATACTGGCCCTTAGCAGGAGAGGCAAAGAAAGCCTATCAATTGTCTTATCTCAGCACCTGACACAGAGTAGGTGCTCAATAATTGTCAGTTGTTAAATTAAATCCATCAGTTATGTTATACCCCAGTCGGGATCAACTGGGCCTGGCCAACCCGAGTGGAGTTCATAAAGGGACAGCATTACCAGCCAAGGTTACAAAACACAAATTGCTGCCTTTTTCCATGGTCCTGGAACATACCCCATAATGACTGGGAATGCTTTCCTGGAATGTGATGAGATGGAGAACCACATGTAAAGATTCCAACTTGATAACTTTCCTCTGGGCTTTAACATGATTTTCCTAAAAGTGACTGGGGTTGCTTCTCTTGTGTCCAAGCTCTAGCACCTCTTTTCGCACTCTATCAAACAATGTAACTTGTTTGAATGTAACTAGTTCAATGTAACTAGAGGTGAATGTAAACTAGTTCAATTGATTTCATTTTAAGATGAAAAGATTATGTCTGAGTTTCTGGCTATTTATCTACTTCATCTCAATTTACTTTGCTGATAAAAGAGAACTTACTGGTCTTAAAATTTATATTATATTATTTTTCTAAAAAAAAGATGGGGTCTCGTTATGTTGCCCAGGCTGGGATTGAGCTTCTGGCCTTAAGCAACCCTCAGCCTCCTGAGCTCCCTGGGACTATGAGTGCATGCCACTGTGCCTGGCTTAAAAATTATATTCTTTCTATCAGAAAGAAACTTACAGCATTCACTGCTTATATTCGGAGGAGAAATTCTCAAATAAATATTCCAAGCCTCTGTCTTGAGAAACTATCTTAGAAAAAGAGGAGCAAGCTGAGTGCGGTGGCATGCCTATAGTCCCAGTTACTTGGGAGCCTGAGGTGGGAGAATCTTTGGCCCAGGAGCTTGAATCCAGCCTGGGCGATATGGTGAGACTCTATCTCAAAAAGAAAAAAAGAAAAAGAGAAGCAAATGAACATAAAAACAAGCAGAAGGAAGAAAATAATAAACTGTGATCATAGCTGTAGTGAGCTATGATCACACCTCTGCACTCTAGCCCGAACAACAGAGCAAGACCCTATCTCTGAAAAAGAAAAACTTACAAGAAACTCTTCAAGACTTTGACTTAGGCAAAGTGTTCATAGACATAACATCAAAAGCACAGTCCCTTTAAAAAACTGGATAAATTGTACTTCTACAAAATGAAAAACCTTTGCTCTGTAAAAGACTGTTAAAAGAATGAAAAAAGCTACAGACAAAAAATTTTTTCAAATCTCATATATAACAAAAACCTTGCATCAAGATTATAAAAAGAATTCTCAGGACTTAACAGTAGGAAAACAACAACCCAATTTTTGAAAATTGGTGGAATAATTTGAAGAGACACTTCACAAAAAGTAATATAGAGATGGTAAAGATTCTCATCAGGAAAATGCAAATTAAAACTGATGAGAAACCACTATACACCTAATAGAATGGGTAAAAAGGGAAAACAATATCAATACCAAATGCTGGCAAGGAGGCAAGGACGAGAAGCATCTAGAACTCTCATATGTTACTAATGGCAACGCAAAATGGTATAGCCACTCTGGAAAACAGTCAGGCAACTTCCAATAAAGTTAAACATATACTTGCCATATGACCCAGCAGTCCCACTCTTAGCTATTTACTCAGGGGAAATGAAAACATATGTTTACACAAAAACCTGCACATGAGTGTGTATAGCAGTTTTTACTCATAATTACCGAATACTGGAAATAACCTGAATGTCCTTGAATAACCGAATGTATAAACTTTGGTACAACTATTAATGGAATGCTACTCCGCAGTAAAAAGGAATGAGAATGATACATGCAGCTACATGAATGAATCTCAGTGACATGCTAAGTGAAGGAAGCTAGACTCAAAAGGTGACATACTTTCCAGTTCCATTTATAGGACATTCTGGAAAAGGTAAAGCTATAGGAATACAGAAGAGCTGGGGTGAGGGAAGGGTTTCACTGAAAGGACAGCAAGAAGGCCTTTTTGGGTGGTAGAACTGTTCTGTATCCTGACTATGGTAATGGTTACATGAAACCGTACATGTATTAGAACTGTATATTCAAAAGGTCCATTTTTACTATATATAAAATTTTAAAATAACAATTTCAAAACAATAGGAAGTAATATAGTTTATACTTCATCTCACTTCAGATAAGATTTAAAATGGTTTCCTTTAACTGTAAGACATATGGTTAATTATGCAAAGCTAAATATAAACCCTAAGAAGATTTGCTGCCAGATCGTATTTACAATCTGGCTAAAAGGCAAGCCTGAATCCTTGAAAAACTGGTTACCTTAATTTCTCCCTTTTGAATCCTTTTTATGTTCTCTCTTCCTTCTCACCTCTCTGATTGTCTTCCTCTTTCTCGCTCCCTCCCTTTCTGTTCCTTTGTCTTTATACAATCTTAACTGATTGTCTTTTAATCTGAAGTGTACACATTACATTCTTTTTTGTCACTTAAAAAATTAAAACTCGTTCTTTATTTTTAGAATTGAATGAACTGAACATTTTGTATCTCTCTCAAAATTAGAATATTCTGTCAAATTACTTACAAGTTGATTTTTACTTGTGAATGATTTTCAAAATTGATAATATCTCCCCTTCCACTGCCCTGCCACTGCCAGTTGCTCAGGTGTTCTCAAGAAGGAGGAAAAAATCTTTTTTTCTTTTTTTGTTTTTTGAGATGGAGTCTCGCTCTATTGCCCAGGCTGGAGTGCAGTGGCACCACCTTGGCTCACCACAACCTCCGCCTCCCAGGTTTAAGCCACTCTCCTTCCTCAGCCTCCTGAGTAACTGGGATTACAGGTGCATGCCATCACACCCAGCTAATTTTTGTATTTTGAGTAGAGACAGGGTTTCACCATGTTGGCCAGGCTGGTCTTGAACTCCTGACCTCGTGATGCACCTGCCTCGGCCTCCCAAAATGCTGGGATTACAGGTGTGAGCCACCGGGCACAGCTGACGGAGGGAAAAGTTTTTATGTCCCTTGTCAAGTGAGGAGGCAAATCTTTCCCCTCAAAGTTGACATAACTTTCGATGTTTTATATTATGAGGAGAACCCTTTATCTAGTCTAGATTCTCTTAAAATATTGTTTCAAGTGTTAAATTATACTTATATATTTGTTTTGATGTTTACATGTTTTGATGTAGCTTGTTTTGATGTTTATATGTAGTAGCACGACGCAGAAGAGCTGAATATTTACCAAAATAAAAGTTACGTTTTTTAACTTTTGCATATTTAAAATATTTTTGAAAAACACACACAGCAATTTTCTAGCAATGCATTCATTTTTGGCATATAAATGGGGCTACCCATACCTGTTTTGAAACCAACACATTTGTTTGCAATCAAGTAGATACATACAAAACAATTATCAAAGAGAGATATTTAAGGTTAACTTGCAAATGGTTTGCGTCAAATAAACACAGCCATTTACATTTAAAGGTGGTGACCAGGAATTAAACTGAGCACTAGAAAAAGGTGACAGGTTAAGAAGGAAAATGGGTTTGAGAGATTCTACCAAGCTGTATTAAGAAAAAGATGAGCGAAGCTGGCTTGTGAATTTACAAGGCAAAGCTAGAAAAACTTTGGTAGATTACGAATTTCTGTACAAATAGAAAAATTGAGCCAGCTCATCATATAAAAAGGCAGTCTTTTACATAACCTAAATAGAAAAGATATTTTACTCTTATCTCCACCGTCATCTTCATGTTTTCTTCCACTGTCTTTTCCTTCTTCATCTTCGGAGTTTTCTATTTCCTGAATAACCATCCTTTTCCCTTTGGTTTGAGTCTTAGATGCAGCTTCAGAATTTTTCAGATCTCTTTCAACCTCTGACAAGGTTTTCTGCAACATAATTACCATATTAAAGAAAATATTTTCCTTTAATAATAAATATAACCATTCTTTCAGGTAAAAACATAAAGATGTTGAAAAATGAATACAACTAAGACAAGGCTTTTTTTTGGTGGCCTTTGATTGTACTCATACATGACCACTGTAAAAAAAACACACACACACACAAAAAGCAGTGTAACAAGTATAAAAAATAAAAAATCACCTAAAATCTTGCCATTCAGATACTACTATTAACATTTTGATAATCATCTTTCTAGATGTTTCTATGCATATATACCCACAGAGATGTGTAGTTTTACACAAATGAAATCATGCTACATATGCCGTTTGTTTATTTAAAATATAGAGATGAGGTCTCACTATGTTGCCCAGTCTAGTCTCAAACCCGTGGGATCAAGCAATCCTCTCACCTCAGCCTCCTGAAGTTCTGGGATTACAGGCGTGAACTACCACACCCAGCCCACATTACTGTTTTAGAGTAATGCTGAAAATTCTGAAATATTTTATGCTGACTCTAATGAAAAATAGATATATCATCCTTTGTTGGATATACGATTTTCAAATATTTTCTCCCAGTCTGTGGTCTGTGGCTTTTTGTTTTGTTTTGTTTTGTTGTTGTTGTTGTTGTTTTTGAGACAGGGTTTCCCTCTGCTGCCCCGGCTGGAGTACAGTGGTGCAATCACAGCTCACTGCAGCCTTGACCTCCCGGGCTCAAATTATCGTCCCACCCCTGCCTCCCAAGTAGCTGGGACTACAGGCCCACACCACCATGTCTGGCTAACTTTTTAAATTTTTTGTGGAGATGAAGTTCAGCTGTCTTGCCCAGGCTGGTCTTAAACTCCTGGGATCAAGTGATCTGCCTGCCTCAGCCTCCTAAAGTGCTTGGATTACAGGTGTGAGCCACCATGCCCAGCTGTGGCTTGTCTTTTATTCTTCTAATAGTGTCTTTGAAAAGTAGATGTTTTAAATTTTGATGAAGTCCAATATATCAACTTTTTCTTTTATGGATTGTACTTTTCATGTCTTACATAAGAAATATTTGTCTAAGGTCATGAAGATTTTGTCTTATGTTTTCTTCTAGAACTTTTATATTTTATATCTTACATCAAAAAGTATATGATCCATTTTGAGTTCATCTTTGCATATGGTTAAGATAAAAATGCATTTGAAACCAGGCACAATGGCTCATGCCTGTAATCCTAGCACTTTGGGAGGTGGCGTGCACCTGTGGTCTCAGCTATACAGGAGGCTGAGATGGCAGGATTGCTTGAGCCTAGGAGGTGGAAGCTGCAGTGAGCCATGTTCCCACCACACTACAGTTGAGGCATCAGAGCAAGGCCCTGTCTCAAAAATAAATAAATAAACATAACCATTACAAAAAGGAAATACTAAGCCAGGCCCTAAACCTAAACCTAAAATGTTGACTTGACAAAAGCAGCTGATATTCTAGGAACATTAGCTGCTACTCAGAGACAGTGGGATAGGTAACCCAATAGGTGTATGTGGAAACTTAGTAACCATTTCTCCATGGGTTTCTCTTATTTCTGACTATACTGCCAGCAGAGGCACTAAACCACCTTCTTTCTGGACATCTCTAAGGATGTCTGTACTGAGAACAACCTTGGCAAACAGAAATAGTATTCATCTGCAGCGGAGAAGGCAGGTGTGTTGGCTCTCCAGTGTAATAAAGGTGATGCTTCCCTATGGAGCAGAGATTGGGCAGGTTTGCTTATACCCCGTCATAAAAGAAGCGGGTTTCCTAAATTTTTGTTTGTTTGAGATGGAGTCTCACTGTTGCCCCGGTTGGAATGCAGTGTTGGCCAGGCTGGTCTTGAACTCCTGATCTCACGTGATCTGCCTGCCTCAGCCTCCCAAAGAGCTGGGATTACAGACATGAGCCACTGCACCCAGCTGGTTTCCTAAATTTTTTATTTGTCAGCCATCACATAAATCCATTGAGTGTGCAACATCCATCTGGGCCACTCTACGTCACCCCTGTGGGACTTGGGAGCAAGGGTAACTGACATGAACGTGAAGCTCATCTGCTTGGAGTAACAAAATCTTTTGTGTTTGACTCAGGATATCTTGTATCCTCTGGTAGGCCACCTTGTTCATTTGTAAGCAGGGGAAAATCTCAGTTCTTGACACTTACCTCTACTCTTTAGGCCTGAATACAGATCCCCTAAGTGTATAACTGAGTCAGTCTGCTCAGTCAGGTAGCACATGCTATCAATGATGCTGTGCTTACCATGCTCCTTACAGAGAGAAACGCTCTTCAATGGCCACAGAGTTCACCCCTAATCCTACCTAGGAAGGTATCTTCTATACCACTCCACATGGCTCAGAGAAAAACATTGCCTACAACACTATAGGAAAAAGAAAAATTGATATTTGTCTTTCAGAGGAAGGTTTATAGTTTTGAAAAAAAATTTTAAGATTCTGCTTTCTTCCACTTCAAATAGATGTTAACGTTTTGGGGTGCCTGGAATATACCTACCTTTTAAAGCTATGACCTAATCTTCAACATAATTTGTTTGGGAAGATTGATACCACTTTAAAATAAATACAGAAACAGCCAACTACAGAATTAGGTGAGAAATCACATTCTATACTTACCTTGGCCAAATCATTATCAGGCTCAACATCTAGTACTTTACTCAAATCTTCTATAGCTTCCTGGAGCTTGTTTTGATGTTTATATGTAGTAGCACGACGCAGAAGAGCTGAAAATTTACCAAAATAAAAGTTATGTTTTTTAATATGTGGCATTATTTTGCATATATTTTGCAAGTGGAAGAATATGAGCAGCACAGAATACTTTAGGATGTAATTACCCAAAGCTCAACTACCCCCTTTTTCATGTTGATACACACATAGGAGATGACACTGAGGTACATAAAAGAGGCTGCATCAGCCAGCTGTCCCCTCTATAACAACCGTCTGGCCCTCTGGCAGCCCCAGGCCCCGCCAGCTTTTCCAAGGACTAAGAGATTTCATACCTCAACCCTTCACAGGCAACACACTGTATTGCAATATCGGAATGATTTTCACTGATAATCCTTTCCTTCTTATAATTATGGCGAGTATTATTTAGCCACTTTTTGAAAACATAAAATCCCTTATCAAAATTTAGTATATTGGCTAGGCACAGTGGCTCACGCCTGTAATCCCAACAATCTGGGGGCCTGAGGTGGGCAGATCACTTGAGGCCAGGAGTTCAAGACCAGCCTGGCCATCATGGCAAAATCCCATCTCTTCTAAATATACAAAAAAAATTAGCTTGGCTTGGTGGCACACATCTGTAATCCCAGCTACTCAGGAGACTGAGGCAGGAGAATTGTTTGAGCCTGGGAGGTGGAGGTTGCAGTGAGCCAAGATTGTGCCACTGTACTCCAGCCTGGGTGACGGAGCAAGACTCTGTCTCCAAAAAAAAAAAAAAGTATATTACTGACCAGCATCTAGCTCAGAATATGGCTCATTAGTGACATCTGTATAGCAATCTCTAAAATGATTAGAAGGAGTTACTTAGCATAGGGAACTGAGAGAATCCTGATGATTAAGTCAGTTAGGTCCAGAAATTAAGCACTTTGATAATTCGCATTTGATTTTTTGGGTACGTTTCAATGTATAATTTGATAATTATGTAATACTGACAATGAATGCCTCTCTAGACTCATCATTAACTATTATATAAGGAGAACTTTGTGTAATAAGTCATTACTTTGAAAAAGAATCAAGTTTGGTAATTCTGAAAAGTAAGTTTTTTTTTTTTTTTGAGACAGAGTCTCGATCTGTTGCCCATGCTGGAGTGCAGTGGCACAGTCTCGGCTCACTGCAACCTCTGCCTCCCAGGTTCAAGCGATTCTCTTGCCTCATCGTCCCAAGTAGCTGGGACTACAGGCTCATGCCACCACATCCAGCTAATTTTTTCTTTTTGGTATTTTTAGTAGAGACAGGGTTTCACTGTGTTAGCCAGGATGGTCTCGATCTTCTGACCTCGTGATCCGCCTGCCCTGGCCTCCCAAAGTGTTGGGATTACAGGCATAAGCCACCGCGCCTGGCCAAAAAATGAGAAATTTTATCTGACATATTTTAATATGCTATTTTAAAACAAAATTATAAATTTGACCAATTTGAATTTTAGTCTTAGAATGAGCTATGAAAATCTAAATGATAAATCATTTTGTTATAAATTTAATTAAAGTTGTAGCACTGCACTTTAAATATAATTTAGCTATTGCTATTGCTACGCAGATTTCTGAAGGGAACTTCCATGAAGAAATATTCATGACATAATGATTATCCTTTTTTAAAACTTTTTATTTTGGAATAATTGGAGATTTACAGAAAAGTTGCAGAGATAGTAGAGAGAGTTCCTGTGTCCCTTAACTCAGCTTTACCTAATGCTAACATATTATTTATTTTTTTTTGAAACAGAGTCTTGTTCTGTCGCCTAGGCTGAAGTGCAGTGGCGTAATCTCAGCTCACTACAACCCCTGCCTCCCAGGTTCAAGCAATTCTCCTGCCTCGGCCTCCCAAGTAGCGGGGACTACAGGTGCCCACCACCATGTCTAGCAATTTTTTTTAAATTTATTATGGGTTTTTTTGAGATGGATTCTTGTTCTGTTGCCCAGGCTGGAGTGCAGTGGTGTGATCTCGGCTCACTACAACCTCCTCCTCCTGGGTTCCAGTGATTCTCCTGCCTCAGCCTCCCAAGTTGTTGGGATTACAGGTGCCTGCCACCATGCCCAGTTAATTTTTTGTGTTTTTAGTAGAGATGGGGTTTCGCCATGTTGGCCAGGCTGGTCTTGAACTTCTGGCCTCAAGTGATCCGCCCACCTCAGCCTCCCAAAGTGCTGGGATTACAGACATGAGCCACTGCGCCCAGCCGAGACTTTTGTTAAAATTAAGAGTTAATACATGTAAAGTGCTTGGCACAGGGCCTGGCCGAGCAGTGGTATGGGGTTGGCAAAACCTTCAGTGGGCTGCTGCCTAAAGCTGGGAGCCCAGCCATACTCTATGACAGAGACCAGCTTGCATAAAACACAGGCCAAACAGGACTTTATTGGTAAATGGAGGGCAATCCATGACAATGACAGTGGCAGGTGATGCACCAGGCTTCCCCTTCGCACTCCCATGGCTTCTGCCACCTCCACCATGTTTATAGGCAAAAAGGGATACATTCCATGTGAAAAAAGTGTTTATATTTATTTGAATCCATAAAAATTTAAAGAAATATAATGTGTCTATTATAATCTATGTCACTCCCTCTTGGAATGACTCCTTGATAACAGAAAAGGAGAATAGAGTCTGATTTGCATATTTCAGGCCTGAACCATGACAAGGTGGTCAGTCAGAAGGGCAGGGAATCAAAACAGTGCAGGTTTTTGGCAGAAAGCGTCAGTTTTGGACAAATTTAATTTAGAATTAAGTTATTCAAATTATTAATTTAAAATGAAAATTAAATTATTTATAGCAGGCCAGGCTTGGTGCCTCATGCCTGTAATCCCAGCACTTTGGGAGGTCGAGGTGGGCAGATTACTTGAGCTCAGGAGTTTGAGACCAGCCTGGGTGACATAGGGAAACCCCATCTTTACAAGAAATACAAACAAAATTAGCCGGGTGTGGTGGCACATGCTTGTAGTCCCGGCTACTTGGGAGGCTGAGGTGGAAGAATTGCTTGAGACTGGGAAGTGGACGTTGCAGTAAGCCAAGATTGCACCACTGCACACCAGGCTGGGTGACAGAGTGAGATCCTATCTCAAAAAAACAAAAACAGGCCGGGAGCGGTAGCTCATGCCTGTAATCCCAGCACTTTAGGAGGCCGAGGCAGGTGGATCACCTGAGGTCAGGGGTTCGACACCAGCCTGGCCAACATGGTGAAACCCTGTCTCTCTACTAAAAATACAACAATTAGCCAGGCGTGGTGGTGCACGCCTGTAGTCCCAGCTACTTGGGAGGCTGAGGCAGGAGAACCACTTGAATCCAGGAGGCAGAGGTTGCAGTGAGCCAAGATCACACCACTGCACTCCAGCCTGGGTGACAGAATGAGACTTGGTCTCAAAAAAACAAACATACAAACAAACAAAATTATATATAGTCACCTAGGGGGAAATATCCACAAAGAAGCTGGGAGAAGGTTCTAGAGGTCCACTGTGGGCTTATTATTTTATTATATTTATAAATACCAGAAAATCTACATTAAGTTATACTTAATTTTTTTTGGAGAAAAAGAACATTCAAATGAAAGCTTGAGTTTTTTTTTTTTGAGACACAGAGTTTTGCTGTGTTGCCCAGGCTGGTCTCAAACGCCTAGACTCAAGCAATTGTCTCACCTTGGCCTCCCAAAATTCTGGGATTATAGGTGTGAGCCACTGTGCCTGGCCAAGATGATTCTCTTTTATTTTTGTTGTTGGTTTTTTGTTTATTGAGATATTTCTTTAAAATATATATGTATTTTATTAAATCCTCTGGGATTATTAGCTACTTCAGTACAAATAATCAGGGGCTTAACTTACAAGTTCAACTTAAAAGCAACTTTATGAAGTTGTTGATTCACATACAGAAATTTGAGTTTATCTGAAATATTTTTAATGTAAACATTACAAGTATCTACAAATGGTCTTTATTAATGGATCCTGCTGTAAATGTACAAGAATTCTATAATATTTTTTACCCTTTACGTTTCCAGGTTCTAACTCCAAGACCTTTTCACAGTCCTGAAAAGCACTATTCCAGTTCTGTAATTTGATTTCTGCTTGAGCTCGATTGTTATAGGCAACTACAGTGGGAAGCGCTGATATGCTCCTAGAAAAGAAACAGTTACTGGCAACAAGCAAGCCTAAGGTAAACATAAGAATGTAGAGAAATTCAGCTTAAGTTATACATAAAACAATTATAACCTGTCTATGGGCTGAATTGTATCCCCCAACATTCATATGTTGAAGTCCTAACCCCACAGTATCTCAGAACATGACTGTATTTGGAGATAGGGTCTTTAAAAAGCTAATTAAGGTGAAATGAAGTCATGAGAGGGGGCCCAGATCCCATTAAAGTGGTTTCCTTATAAGAAGATATTTGGACATACATGTATGGACAGACTGTGAAGTCACAGGGAGAAGACGGCCACCTGCAAGCCAAGGAGAGAGGCCTAGAAAAAACCAACCCTGCTAGCTCCTTGATCTCAAACTTCCAGCCTCCAGAAGTGTGAGAAAAGAAACTTCTCTCGTTTAAGCCGCTCAGTCTGTGGTACTTTGTTACGGCAACCTTAGCAAACAAATACAGCCTATATTATCAAAAATAATAAAATACAATTTTACAAGCATACTAAATCAATATTTAAACAGATGCTTAAATATCCAGTTAATAGCCTCAAAGTTAACTCAGGCTTTAGAGGCATTATGGGAATTTAAATACTCATAGATCTGGAATCTGAGCTTTAGTTACTAGAATAAAAAATGAAGGTAGAAAAAGATAAATACCTATAGATCACCTTAAAAAAACCGTTGATGTAAGTTAACATCAAATATCAAGTATCAAACACATTTTTTGAAGCCAGACATGGTGGCTCACCCCTGTAATCTCAGCACTTTGGGGGATCGAGGTGACAGCATGGCTTGAGGCCAGGAGGGGTCGAGACCAGCCTGGGCAACATCGTGAGAGCCTGTCTCTACAAAAAATACAAGAGAAAATTATCCAGGTGTGGTGGCTCACACCTGTAGTCCCAGCTATTCTCAGGAGGCTGAGGTGGGAGGATCCCTTAAGCCCAGGAGTTTGAGGCTGCAGTGAGCTATGATCACTCCACTGCACTCTTGCCTGGATAACAGAGTGAGACCCTGTCTCAAAAAAAAAAAAAAAAAAAAAAAAAAAAAGAATCTGCCCAAGGTCAGAAAGTGGTAGTCTGAATTCCCTTAACCATCATACTATGCTGCTTTAATTCTTCAACTATATGACTCCTCAAAAAAGAAGAAAAGAGTTTTATAACCTGTTATAGACAAGAGAATCTCTAGTATAAATCTACAAGAAAAGAAAGAACAGTTATCAAGGCTGACATCCACCTGCCTGAACAGGGGAGGCTGTACTGAATGAATGATCCATCATATATCCTCTTTACCTCGTGTCTTCATTTAAACAATCTGAGAAAACTTCTTTAGAGACACCAACAACATTGAAAAAAAATCTATCTTATTTCCAAAGGTGGAAAAAAGATTGTACAGAGTTTAGTGCTAAGGTAGCATTAGTGATTCTATAAGAACAGTTTATCTGTAACAACATTTTAAAAACTTAGTCTACTTTTCTTAGGCTGTTAAGAACTTCAGAAGTTCATATACATATTTATCGAACATCTACTATGAACCAGGTACTTTGTTGGGCCTTGGGGATACAATGGTGTAAAAATCCTTGACAAATGGGTTCTGCTCTTACAAATCTTAAATTCTAGTTATTATCAAATCACACAAGCTTAAATTATACTTCTGACAAGTGCTACAAAGGAGAGGTAAGACTGCTATAAGAGCCTATAAATTGGGAGGTGAGGTGGGTAGGGTGGGATGGAGATTTAACCTAGTTTGAAAGGTCAAGTAAGACTTCTCCAAAGAAGTAAGGTGAAGACTAAGATCTGAAGGATAAATCAGAATTAACTAGAAAATGGGAGGAGGGAAGAGCATTTTTTTTTTCTTAATTTTCTTTTTTCTTTTAAAGGCTAGTCAAGTGAAACGGTGGGAGTGGAGAAGGAACAAGGAAATCTGTAACTGGTTGTAATCAATTAGTTGTAAACACCACTGTACTCAGACCAGCCATGGGAAAAGCATTTTTGATGGAAGACCCAGCATGTGCAAAGGCCCTGTGGTAGGAAGGAGCACCAAAGTACTAGAATTAAATCCAGGCAGTCTACAATGGAACCCAAGTTATCACTTCTATATCATATGGGCCTTCTGTTGAATTGCTGTCAGATGGCTTCTATTTTCTCTGCAAGATACGAAGTTAAGTCCTCTGTCAAAAGTAGGAGTGGAGTGGGAGCTTAGAGGTTTGAGAAAAGTATTGAAAAAATAGGAGAAACACAAGTGAATATATGATAAATCACAAGTACAATACATTGGGAGATTCTGACATAGATTTTTGCTTATATTGTTTCAACAATTAAAACATTATCATTTTTTAAAAGGCAAGTTTAAACCCCAACAAACATCTGCTCACCTGGTATAATACATCACTGCTTCTTCATAATCTCCTGAGTTGAAAGCTTCATTTCCTTTCTCCTTTTCACGAGTGGCAAGAAAATCCTTTTCTTTCTCAGTTAGACCTAGAAATAAATGTTATCTGCTATATGTAAACATATAATTTAACAGAATTTTAAAAATTTAAATCTAAGAATGCTTATTTTAACAGAAGCAGAAGAAAGCGGAAAGATCATAAAATAAACAAAAGAAAATAAAAGGTTCCCCAAGCTTAGGGATGTTTTCTTTTTAAATCATTCACAAGTTTTGAGGATTCAGAATTTTTATAATGATTGATTTTGTTTCACTTTATAGGTGCTAGTCCAATAAACTGCCCCATCTTCTTGTTTTGAAGCAAAAAGAAAACAATTTGAGGAATTTGGAGGAAAAAGAGGATTGGAAAAAAAGGAATTAAAAACAAATGAATTACAGTAAGAAAAATAGGTTTATATTTTAAAGCCTTACTACATTTAAAAATTAAGTGGGTAAAAGAGAGAAGTGAATTTGTTGAGTGGTCAAATGTAAGAGAAAATCCATAAACTTTTCATGGTAATCTGTGCAGTACTCAAAGACAATGTCTTCTAGATTGACACTTTTTATTATAAATGAAAAACTTTAAAGACTACTAAATTATTATTTTTTATCCAATTACCTGCTGTATCTATTCTTGTCTCAATTTTAGACAAGTATGGCTTGTCTACTACCGTCTTTTCTTTGTAATCTTCATCAATTTTTAAACACTCCTTCTCCACGTCAAATCTTAAATGAAAGAACAATAAAAACCAAAAAAAGTACAATACAGGCAAGAAAATAAATTTATTATTGATATTCTTATATTTGTACAAATATGCCTTTGGATACATATTCAAAAATATGTAGTAAGTTTATAGTTCAAGTCATCTGAGTTCCTTCTTAAGAAAACATACAATTTAGTGAGAACTTAAACGTTAATCAAATCTAAACCGGTCAGAACTTTGAAATTAAAATTCTGACTAACTTATCTCAATTTTAAATTTTTGTTCCTTTTTAGTTTGGATGGGTATAAAACTTACATTAGCTTTTTTTATTGGCTTTATAAAAAAAAAAGGATGTAGTAGTTTTTTATGTACTGAAAAAGACATCAAAAGTGCTGAGGCCAGATCTTCTCAGTACTCTATTGAAGTAATTTGGTATTCTTGACATGTTCAGGTTTATAATAATTATTTAAGAAATTATTGCAGTATTTTGTGGTGATAACTTTTTTAGTGACACATTTTATATAAAGACATGTAAAACATACTTATCCCATTCTGCATAATCCCTTGGAGTTTTCTTTTTAGTTGGTCTTTTAGAATATTTTTCCTAAAAGAATAAAATCATATTTTATGAGACATATTTAATATAAGATTATCAGGTTTTACTGTAAATGCAATGGAAAGTATTGGGTTAAGATATACAAATGGAGGCCGGGTGCGGTGGTGACTCATGCCTGTAATACCAGCACTTTGGGAGGCTGAGGTGGACAGATCACTTGAGGCCAGGAGTTCCAGACCAGCCTGGCCAACATGGTGAAACCCCGTCTCTACTAAAAATACAAAAATTAGCTGGGCATGGTGGCGCACGCCTGTAATCCCAGATACTTGGAGGTTGAGGCATGAGAATTGCTTGAACCTGGGAGGTGGAGGTTGCAGTGAGCAGAGATCAAGCCACTACATTCCAGCCTGGGTGACAAAGAGAAACTGTCTCAAAAAAATAAAAATAAAATAAAGATATACAAATGGAATGGATAAGAAAAATAGGTACCCTGGAAGTTATAATAACTTCAGTATTATAGTTATTAACATATTAATATACAGGATGTAAAAGAAAGAATTTTAAATTTGTAGTTAATTCTGGGGACAATCTATAGGTTTTTAAGTATATATATATAAAATTTTAAAACTTATGTGTGAATATGATTATTACTGATTTTCTTATAATAAAAAAGTGCTAAATTCTGATTCATTCTTTTCAAACCTAGGCATTGGAGAAACAAGAATAATTGCTATATTAGTCAGAAGTTTGCAATGACAGTAATCTGATCTGGAATAATTACATTAAAAAAGAAGAAATTATCAGCTTATATAACTAAACTGATGGAAGGGCAGGGGTACTGCTGGATGAGGGGATTCCTATGCCCTTTCTCCAGCTCTCCCTGCCCCTCCCAGGCTCTGCTCCTCTCTACCTACTGATTTCACTTTCCCTGATGGGTACTTGCTTTCTCCATGTGGCAGGAAACATCGCCACAAGCATTCTGGAATTATAACCTCACAGCTCTCTCCACCAGAGGAAGAGGAGAGTGACTCTTCTCTCCATCTTCAGTTAGAGAAATTCCAAGGAAGGACTGATTGGCTAGCTTGGGTCATGGGCCCATCCTGACCAAGCACTAACAGTGGCCCAAAGTAGCCACATTCCCACTGCTAAAGACAGAGGGCAGGTTCTGCACCAGAACAGAATGAGAGAAAGGCAAACAATAGCCATAATGCTCACAAATAATCAGTCTCCCAGAGAGGGTACAATTTTTTGCTAGATAAGTACTAAGGAATATTAACTTTAAAATATTTATCTATATCATCTGAAGAAAGAGAAGTATAGCAGAATTTATAATAATAAAGTAGGTACTGATTTGTTTTTAAACTATTACATATCTTCATTCTCATTAGGCTCAGGTTTGCTAATAGCAATACTAGTAACTATATAAACTACATAAATGAGTACTATGCAGTCCTTACAGGCTCAAAAAGTATCATTTGATGCTTGAACTCGATTTCCTGCTCATAAAGACAATGTTCTCAATGCTAAGATGATGCTATGGGTTGAATTTTGTTTCCCAAAACAATATGATGAAGTCCTAACCCCTGGTACCTGTGAATGAGACCTTACTTGGAAACAGGGTCTTTGCAATGTAATCAAGTGAAGATGAAGTCATTAGGTTGGGCCCTAATCCAGTATGACTGTGTCCTTATACAAAGAGGGGAAGTTCCAATAGAAGGAAGCTGGCAGTGTGGAAACGAAACCGAAGTTAGAGTTGTGCCACTATAAGCCAAGGAAGGCCAGGGCTTCCAAAAGCTGGAAGAGCCAAGGAAGGATCTTCCCTTCCAGGTTTTGGAGGAAGCAAGGCCCTGCTAATACCTTGATTTTGTACTTCTAGCCCCTAGAACTGTGAAAGAATACATTTCTGTTGTTTTATGCCAACCACTTCCTGTGGCGTTACAGCAGCCCTAGGAAACTAATACAAGTGGTATTACTTAGTTTCAAAAGTGCACTGATTCGAAATCAGGGGTATTTAATATTCATACGTGGCTCTCAAATACCTACCTGTGACAAAAAATATCCCCCTTTAGGGATCAAGAAATGGACATGAATTGGCTTGACTGTGGTAAGCATTTCAAAATGTGTAGATATATCAAAACATCACACTGCACACCATAAATACATGCAAGTTTTATCAATTATAACTGAATAAAGAAGAAGAAAATTTTCAATAAATAAAAAAATGAATGTGGAGCAATAAAAGTCTCAAGACATGGACTCAGTATATGGGATAAAATCTAATGTGTAATATTATATTTGGATATTTTAAGAAGGCAATGCTCCCTGACTTTGAAGGGTTGGGACATGTGCCTTCTATGTATTCTCCTAACACTGCATATTTACTGTCATAATCCATTATATGCTACATCAGTGGGGCTCAAACTTTTCAGTATCATGACACTCTCACACTCCTCAAAATTATTGGTCATTGGAGTTATACAGATTTTCCAAATATTCACAGATTTCATTATGCAATTTTAAAAATCACAATTTGTTAATATCTGCATGGAGCTCATCAAAAAAGACTTTCAAGTATGTTAAATAAAATTTATAGGAGGTCAATGATTTGGACTAAGCTCCTGCACTAGGCCCCAACAGACTTAAATATAGTCACTAGTGCTCAAGTTCCACATCACCAAACCAAAACTAAGTTGCTTATCTGACTGGAGAAATCAAGAGACAGAGATAATAGCCAAATTTCTGCTTTAACCCTTATAAGGAAAGTAACCTGTTGTTAAATAGTCTATTTTTTGTATTCCTTGTCCCTGCTCAAGCTACCTTACAAAAACCAGTTGTTCTGCCATGGCCATTGGAGCACATTTTCTAAATTTTTAGAGGAGATGCCATCCTGATTCATGAATTGTTAATAGAAGCCAATTAGATCTTGAAATTTGTTGTAATTTTGTCCTTTGACAAGTATCCCCCTTAAGGGCTTTTTTCTGTCGCAAGCAGATATTTGAGAAACACATAGTATCTAAATTATTAGATATTATTATATTATACTAAATATTTAATACTTTAAGCCCTAATTTGCACTTTGTTTTTAGAGACAGGGTCTTGCTCTGTTGCCCAGACTCGAGTAAAGTGGTGTCATCGTGGCTCACTGCAGCCTTGACCACTAGGGCTCAAGCAATCCTCTTACCTCAGTCTCCTGAATAGCTAGAACTAGAACTACAGGCATGTGCCACCATACCATGCTAATTGAAAAAAAAAAATGTTTTGTAGAGATGGGGTCTCGCTATGTTGCCCAGGCCTCGAGCTCCTGGGCTCAAGTGATCCACCCACCTTGGCCTCCCAAAGTGCTGGGATTACAGGCATGAGCCACTGCCCCCCTTGCCTGGACCTAATTTGCACCTGAAAGCTCAGATTTTCTTACTAGCAACAAATACTGTGAGTTGTTTTCCTTAAAGTGACAGGCCTCCTTCATTCACTTCCAACAAAACTTTTGCCAAAATCCTAAGTCTGAATAATGACAGTTTGTCAACCATTATTTCAAGTAAAAACAGCATTCCAGGAAAACGTGGCTATGCATCATATCATAACCATCATATTTGACTATGCAGGGAAGTGCTTTCTGTATACGTCTCACTTTCTCATGCAAAATACTAAAATGACAGGTCCTGGAAGTTCAAGATCTAACAAAGTAAATATTCTATTATTTTATCAAAGGTATTTTTAAGTAAAATTGGAATTTGTTTTTACTGTATATACAACATGGTGCCTGCCTTGCTTCATGTTAAAGCAATAGCAGCTTTATCCTCAGGGCAAATACCAACACAGTGACAAGGACAAAGCGTTAGTATTATTTTCAAAATAGCACTGACTTTCTGAACCCCCTGGAAGAATCTCTGGGACTTCAAGGGCTTCCTAGACCATACTTTAAGAACTACTGTACCACTAGTGCATCCAACCCATTGCTCCTTCAGCAATGCTTGTTGATTGTTATATTTTCAGGGCACAGTCTTAGTACACAGGGACTATTATTATTATTATTATTATTATTATTATTATTATTTTGAGATGGAGTCTCACTCTTTCCCCCAGGCTGGAGTGCAGTGGTGTGATCTCAGCTCACTGCAACCTCTGCCTCCCAGGTTCAAGCAATTCTCCTGCCTCAGCCTTCCAAATAGCTGTGATTACAGGGGCCCGCCACCATGCCCGGCTAATTTTTGTATTTTTAGTAGAGATGGGGTTTCACCACGTTGGCCCGGCTGGTCTTGAACTCCTGACCTCAAGTGATCCACCCGCCTTGGCTTTCCAAGATGCTAGGATTAGAGGCGTGAGCCAGCAGGCCCAGACTTTTTTTTTTTTTTTTTTTTTTTTTGAGACAGAGGAGACGATCTCAGCTCGCTGCAACCTCCATCTCCTGGGTTCAAGCAATTCTTGTGCCTCAGCCTCCCAGGAAACTGGGATTACAGGCACATGCCACCATGCCTGGCTAATGTTTTTGTATTTTTAGTAGAGATGGGGTTTCACCATGTTGGCCAGGCTGGTCTCGAACTCCTGGCCTCAAGTAATCCACCCACCTCAGCCTCCCAAAGTGCTGGGATTACAGGCATGAGCCACCGTGCCTGGCCAACTATTCAATAAATACAATTTCATTGATTGCAGATAGTGGCATCCTCACCAGATTACTGTACACTTCCATTACCTGCATAATTCCTAATGAGGAGTAAAAAGATCCAGGAAGGTAAATTATCAGAAAGCAGAGTGATGAAGAGCCATGGATGTTTTTAAAATAAAATTGATTCAAAGAAAAGATGAGAATAACAAGAATAAGTTAACCTAGAACGAAAAGGCTTGGGGAGTCATCTGAGAAATTACAAGGTCAGATGGATGCCAGGAACCCCAGTTTCAACCTAAAGTTAAATAGAATGGGCCTGGAACTTCAACAGGCCCCTTCTCTATGGAGCCCACAGATTAAAAAGGAGAGGTCTATGTGACAAAATAGGGACCAACCACAGAGAAATGGGAATAAGGGGAAAAAACATGCACTAAATAGAGGAATGACATTTGTAAGTACTGAAAGTATCTGTTTACTGTTTTAAATCCATAATTAAATTATGTAACATGATATATCCTCTGTAGCCCTACTAGATATATACAATTGTTCCCTGAAATTTTCACACACTGAATCAGACCTTTTGCTCTCATCAAAACTGGACGGAAGAGACAGGGTGTATAAAAAAAAAAAAGAAAGACTAAAGGCAGTAAATAAGCCCAAGATGCAAGACTTCAGAGGAAAAAACTGTTTCATTTTGATTTCCAAGTAATGAGATACTAAAGAACGTGATAGTTCCCAGCCGATAGTTCCCAGCCAGCTGAACAAACTCCCCAACTCTCCTAGAGGACATCACACGTAGGCTGCTCCAATTAAACTGAGATTGCCCCTTAATAAACAGCAGCAATCCTCTCCCGCTACCACCCACAAAGACATCAAAAAAGCCTACCTTGCCTACATGAAGACAGCTGTTTGAACCACGAACTGGAGGCAAATTATCTTTCATTGCTGGAAATGTCTCAGTTTCATGAAAGTGCATTTTATCTTCTTCTTTTTTAATTTCTGATACCCAACTCTGAGAATAGAGAAAAAGGTAAATATACAGTTTGAAATAATTATAACCAAGCATAAGAAAGAACTATAGTTGACCCTTGAATAATACAAGTTTGAACTGCATTGGTTCACTTATATGTGAATTTTTTTCAGTAAAAATATTGGAAAAAATTTTTGGAGATTTGTGACAATTTGAAAAAACTCACAGATGAATTAGAAATATCAAAAAAATTAAGATAAAGTTAGGCATTTCATGAATGCATAAAATATATGTAGATACTAGTCTGTTTTATCATTTACTACCATAAAGTATACACAAGTTATAAAAAGTTAAAATTTATCAAAACTTACCCACACAAACACTTACAGACCATAAATGGCACCATTCACAGTAAAGAGAAATGTAAAAAAAAAAGACATAAAGATGCAGTATTAAATCATAACTGCATAAAACTGACTGTAGTAGACACTATAATATGTAATAATTTCACAGCCACCTCCTGTTGCTATTGTGATAAGCTTAAGAGTTACAAGTATCTGTTTAAAATGCCTTGTGACACTAGTCATCTCTGCAGGAGCAGTTTGTCTCTAGTAAACTGCATCTTGCCATAAAAAGTGATCTCTCACAGTTCTCACATATTTTTATGATGTTTGGTGCAATACTGCAAACCTTAAATAACACCATGGGACCCATACGAAGTGTCACTAGTGATGCTGGAAGTGCTCCCAAGAAGCAGAGAGAACACATGGTATTACAAGAAAAAGTTGAATTGCTTGATATGTGCCAGAGATTAAGATCTGGCATAAGCTACAGTTGCAGTTGCCCACCATTTCAAAATAAATGAATCCAGAGTAAGGACCATTGGAAAAAAAAGAAAGAAATGAAAAAAAGAAGGAGAGGAGAGGGAGAGGAAAGGAGGAGGGAAAAGGAGAGAGGGAGGGGGAGGGGGAGAGGGAGGCGGGTAGGGGAAAGGAGAGAGGGAGGACAGGAGAGGACAGGGAAATTTATGAGCCCATCATTGCATCACTGCGGCTACACCATCAGGTGCAAAGACTTTGCACTTCTTGTGAAATGCCTTTTTATCTTGTATTGAAAATGCAGCCTTCATGTGGGTGCAAGATTGATGTAAGAAAGACATTCCTGGCTGGATGTGGTGGCTCACGCCTGTAATCCCAGCACTTTGGAGGGCTGAAGCAGGCAGATCACTTGAGGTCAGGAGTTCCAGACCAGCCTGGCCAACATGGTGAAACCCCGTCTCTACTAAAATACAAAATTAGCCAGGCATGGTGGCGGGCACCTGTAATCCCAGCTCCTGGGGAGGCTGAGGCAGGAGAATTGCTTGAACCCAGGAGGCGGAGGTTGCAGTGAGCCGAGATTGCACCACTGCACCCCAGCCTGGGCAACAGAGCAAGACTCAGTCTCAAAAAAAAAAAAAAAAAAAAGAAAGAAAGAAATTAAAAAAAAAAGAAAGACATTCCTATAGACTCTAATATGATTCCAGAAAAAGCAAAGTCCTTATATGACAACTTAAAGCAAAAGGAAGATGATGGACCTATAAAGCTGGAGAATTGAATGCCAGCAAAGGGTGGTTTGAATTTTAGAAAAAGGTTTGGCTTTTAAAATGTCAAGAGAACAGGAAAAGCACCTTCTCCCAACCGAAAGGCAGCAGACAAGTTTCCACGCGCCATTGAGAAAATCACTAAAGAGAAAGAATATCTGTCTGAGCAGGTTTTTAATGCAGACAAAAGTGCTGTACTCTCGGAAAAAAAAAAAAAAATGCCACAAAGGATATTGATTAGTAAGGAACAGAAGCAAGCACCAGGATTTAAGCCAGGAAGGGGTAGGGAAACTCGACTATTTTGTGCAAACGCAGTTGGGTTTATGATCAGGACTGACCTTATTTGTAAAGCTGCTAACCCTCAAGCCTTGAGGGGAAAAGATAGATATCAGCTGCCAGTCTTTTGGCTGTACAACAAGGAGGCCTGTTCAAGAACCCTTTTTCTGTATTGGTTACATCGATGCTTTGTTCCTGAAGTCAGGATGTACCTTGCCACTAAGGGACTGCCTTTTAAAGTTCTTTTGATGTTGGACAATGTCCCAGGCCATCCAGAACCCCATGAGTTCAAGACCAAAGGGGTCAAGTGGTCTACTTACCCCTAAACACAATCTCTCTAATTCAACCTCTAGATCAGGGGGTCACAAAGATCTTTAAGAACTTTACTGCATGCTGGCCGGGTGTGGTGGCTCATGCCTGTAATCCCAGCACTTTGGGAGGCTGAGGCAGACGGATCACGAGGTCAGGAGATTGAGACCATTCTGGCTAACATGGTGAAACCCTGTCTCTACTAAGAATACAAAAAAAATTAGTCAGGCGTGGTGGCGGGCGCCTGTAGTCCCAGCTACTCGAGAGGCTGAGGCAGGAGAATGGTGTCAACTTGGGAGGCAGAGCTTGCAGTGAGCTAAGATCAAGCCACTGCACTCCAGGCTGGGCGACAGGGCAAGACTCCATCTCAAAAAAAAAAAAAAAAAGAACTTCACTGCATGCCCTTCTCTATGGAAAGGATTGTTAACACTACAGAAGAGAACCCTGATAGAACATCATGAATGTCTAGAAGGATTACACCATTGAAGATGCCATCATTATCACAGAAAAAGCCATTAAGCCAGGAGTGGTGGCACATGCACCTGTAGCCCCAGTTAGGAGACTGAGGCAGGAGGATCGCTTGAGCCCGAGTTGTAGGCTGTACTGTGTGCTATGACCCTGCCTGTGAATAGCCATTGTTTTCCAGCCCTGGCAACATGGCAAGATCCCATCTCTAAGAAAAAAAAAAGCCATGAAATAATAAATCCCTGCTAGAAAAAAACTGTCCAGATGTTGTCCAGGATTTCATAGGATTTACAATAGAGTAAATCAAGGAAATCATAAAAGAGATTATGAATATGCCAAAAAAAAGTTGGGGGTGAAGTGTTTCAAGATATGGAAGTTGGAGAAATTCAAGTGCTAACGCCCCACCACAGTAATTAACAGAAGATGACTTCATGAAGGTAAGTGCTTCTGAACCAGTGCCAGAAAATGAGAAGACATAGAAGAAGCAATGCCAGAAAATAAACTAACATTAGACAATCCGGCAGAAGGGCTCCGGTTACTCAATACTGTTTTTGACTTCTTTCACAACATCTACCCTCTGTGATACGGGGACTAAAACTAAAGCAAATGGTGGAAGAAGGATTGGTACCATATAGTAACATTTTTAGGGAAATGAAAAGGCAAAAGTCAGAAATTATGATTGATTTCTATAAAGTTACACCAAGTTCACCTGCCTCTCCTTTCCTCCACCTCTTCCATCTCTGCTACCCTTGAGACAGCAAAACTAACCCCTCCTATGCCTCCTCCTCCTCAACCTACTTAACGTGATGATGACAAGGATAAAGACCTTTATGATGATCCACTTCCACTTAATGCATAGTAAATATATATTCTCTTCCTTATGATTTTCCTAATAACATTTTCTTTTCTCTAACTTACTTTATTGTAAGAATACAGTATATAACCTATATAACATACAAAATATATGTTGATCAACTGTTTATGTTATTGGTAAGGCTTTCAGTCAATGATAGACTATCAATAGTTAAGTTTTGGGGGAGTCAAAAGTTGTAAGTAGATTTTTGACTGTGTAGGGAGCCAGCACCCCTAACTCCCTGTGTTGTTCAAGAGTCGGCTATATTTATCATAGTTTCCTATGAGTCAATTTTTTAGACAATATGATCCATGCCATCCTCACTATCTGGAACATACTTCCTACCTTTTATTTTAAATTGTGGTAAATATGTATAACATAATGAAATTGGCCATCTTAACCATTTTTAAGTCTACAGTTCAGTCTTGTTAAGTATATATACATTGTTGTTGCCTTTCCTACTTTTATTTATCTTGCAAGACCTTATTCATCATTCTTTTCAGCAAGATTTCCCAGAACTTCCTAGTTGGGCTAAAAGTGCTTCTCCTCCGTAATACATTAGCATAAAGATTTAAAAATCATCTATTGTTAGTCTCTCTTCTTATACTGTAAATTCCTTGAGGGCAGGGCCTATGTCTTAATTTCATCTTTGTGATTCAGTGTCTGACATATAGTAGGTTCTTAACGTTTATTAAATTGTCACAGGTGCCAGAAAAAAAATTGAGTAAGAGATTTATTATCTGTGAAATTGTATTACTTATCCAGAAAAGATGTATTGAGGGTTCTAATATTTGTTAGACACTCTGAAAAGCACTGGGATACAGCAAAAAAAACAACAACAACAACTATATTATCTGTTCTATCTGTATAGAAGGCAGGGAGGGTGAAAAGGGGCAAAGAGGAGAAATATGAGAAGAAAAAGAAAAGCAATAAGGTAACAAAGGTAAAAGATAAGAAGAAGACTTATAGAGGAGGAAGGGAGCAAGAAAGAATGGAGAAAAGGGGACAAGTGGCAAACAAAGTATGAAAGAAAGGCAAGTGAGAAGGAGACTAACTTGCGAACTGGCCAACAAGAGTTCTAGACCAGCCTGGACAACACAGAAAGACCCCTGTCTCTACAAAAAAAATTAGCTGAGTGTGGTGGTGAATGCCTGTAATCCCAGCTACTTGGGAGAATGAGGAGGATGACTTGAGCCCAAGAGTTCAAGGCTGCAGTGAGCTATGATTGTGCCGCTGCACTCCAGCCTGGGTGACAGAGCAAGACCCCATCTCGAAAAAAAAAAAAAAAAAAAAAAGAAGTGGTCAAGAAGAGCAAAGACACACAATGGGGAAAAACATAGGCTCTTCAACTAAAATCAAGCTGTCTACATCCTGAAAACAAAGCCAAAAAGTCTGGACATAAAGTGCTATTTTTGACGGGTAGATTAATTACCATATTTTTGAGCTCAAGCCGATAAAATGACAAGGCTGAAAGTTTAAAAAGCAGCATTCTGAGTTACAGAATACATATACCTCAACATTGTTTTTAGATGTTTTAAAATTGTTTTTAACCCCAGAAAAATATAAATAAAGTAAACCAAAAAACTGGTTCTGTAGAATCTGCGAGATACATATTATATATGTACACACACATATATATACACATACATACACACACACATACACACACACACACACATATATATATATTTTTTCTTTTTTTTAGGCAGAGTTAGCTCTGTCTCCCAGGCTGGAGTACAGTGGTGCCATCTTTGCTCACTACAACCTCCACGTCCTGGGTTCAAGTGATTCTCATGCCTCAGCCTCCTGAGTAGCTGGGATTACAGGCACCCACCACACTTGGCTGATTGTTTGTATTTTTAGTAGAGACAGGGTTTCACCATGTTGGCCAGGGTGGTCTCGAACTCCTGACCTCAGGTGATCCACCTGCCTCAGCCTCCCAAAGTGCTGGGATTACAGGAATGAGCCACTCGTGCCCAGCCCAAAAATAATTTCTTAAACAAAATGAAACTGAAGAAACTCTGAGAAAATATAAGTAAATATGTATCTGGTGGAGAGAAAACCTTCCTAACTATAAAAGCCGATGAAAAGATCTTAAAGAATAAAATTAAGAGGATAGCATAAAAATTTAAAAAAATAAAAAACACCACACACAACATTTAAAAGGTAAACAACAAGCTAGAGGAAAATTTACAATATACAGTACAGAACTCTTACAAAACAATGAGAAACACATTAATAGAAAAAAATGAAAAATTAGCTGGGCGCAGTGGCACGTGCCTGTAATCCCAGCTACTCGGGAGGCTGAGGTGAGAGAATCACTTGAACTGGGGAGGCAGAGATTGCAGTGAGCCAAGATTGCATGACTGCGCTCTAGCCTGGGCGATAGAGCGAGACTCCATCTCAGAAAAAAAAAAAAAGAAAAAGAAAAAGAAAAATCAATAAAGGGACTTCTTGTGGCCTGATGGAGTCAGGAGTGGATTTACCCTCTTACCTAAATTCTAGAAAACTGGGTAAAATATATGGAGTGATAGTGTTCAGACGCTAGACAACAGGTGGCACAGGACAGTGATTCTTGAAAGAAGGGGGAACAAATGAGGTAAGCCCTACATTTGCTCCAACTCACTGCAGTTTCCAGGCTGCAGCACAGGAAAAGTACCCAAACAGAACCCTGTGGTCTTGCTGAATTCAGCAGACAAAGTTTGGACATTAGGGAGGCCAAGACTGTGAGGATTCGGGGGAAAACATATCAGAAAGGAGGAAGCCATACAGAAAGAGAGCTCTAAAGATAACCTGAACAGCCTTGTATCTATTTGAAAAATTGAATTCATAGTTAAAATCTTTCCTACAAAGAAAATCCCAGGCCTATACAGTGTCAACAGTGAATTGAAAACATTTAAGAGAGAAATAATACCAACCATATACCAACTTTTTTAGAAAACAGAAGAGGAGAAAATACTTCTCAACTCCTCCTATGAGGCCAGTATTACCCTGCTACCAAAACCAGACAGTGACATTACAGGAAAATAAAACTATTGGCCAATATCTCTCATGATCATAGACACAAAAATCCTTCGCAAAATTTTAGCAAATCAAATCCAGGAATATATTTGTAAAAGATATATCATGACCAAGTAGAGTTTATCCTGGAATGTAAGGTTGGTATAATATTTGAAAACAATCTACATAATTTACCTTATTAACAGACTACAAAGAAAATCATCTGTTCATCTCAATAAATGCAGAAAAAGCATTTCACAAAATTCAAAACCCATTCATGATAAAAATTCTCACCAAACAAGGAACAGAAGAAAACTTCAACTTGATAAAGGGCATCTACATAAAATTTAAAGCTAACATTGTATTTCACAGTGAAAGTCAGAACGATTTCCCCATAAGACTGGGAAATAGGCAAGGATCTGCTCTTACCATTTCTACTGAACTGGAGGTTCTAGCCAGTTCGATACAGCAAGTAAAAAAAAAAAAAAAAAAAAAAAATAAATAAATAAATAAATAAATAAATAAATAAATGGCAGACTGGAAAAGAAGCACATCTCTTATTTTTCACAGATGGCATGATCCTGGAGGTGGAAAATCCAATGAATCTACAAAAACATTCCTAGAATCAATCCATGAATTTAACAAAATTGCAGGATATGAAGTCAATATGAAAAAGCAATTAGATAAATATAAGCTTGTACAATTAAAAATTGAAATTAAAATTAGGTATCTAAAGTAGTCAAACTTACAGGAACAGCAATAGAATGGTGGTTGCTAGGGGACAGGGGAGTGGGGAAAATGGGGAATTGTTGTTTAATGAGTACAGAGTTTGTTTTGCAGGATGAAAAAGTTCTGAAGAATGGTTGCACAACCATGTGAATATGCTTAACACTACTGAAGTGTACACTCAAAACTGGTTAAGATAATAAATTTTATGTAATATGTATTTCACTATAATGAAAAAAACAAAATTTCATAACTGAGATGACAGGATGAGCAAAAAATTGAAATTACAAAAATGTTAACATTTATAAT
This sequence comes from Nomascus leucogenys, assembly GCF_006542625.1. Lineage (NCBI taxonomy): Eukaryota > Metazoa > Chordata > Mammalia > Primates > Hylobatidae > Nomascus > Nomascus leucogenys. Next base: position 52,318,254 of record NC_044396.1, on the reverse strand, counting down.
AGCATGAGCTACATATAATGCTTAGGAATAAGTTTAGCAAAAATATGCAAGAACTACATACTGAAAACTATAAGACATTGCTGTAAAAAAAATTAAAGACAAATGAATGAAGAAATATACAACGTTCATGGATCTGAAACATCAATATTAAGATGTCAGTTCTTCCAAAATTGATCCATAAATTCAACACAATCCCAATTCAAACACAAGCAAGTTATTTTGTAATAAGCAAAAGACCTAGAATAGCCAAAACAACTTTTAAAAAGAACAAAGGTGGAAGACTCGTACTACCTCCAGCCTCTTTTTTTTTTTTCCAGCCTCTTATTACAGTAAGATTTCAAGAGTTACCGTAAAACTATTGCAATCAAGACAAGAAAGGAATGGAGTAAAGATGGACATTTAAAATAATGAAACAGGCTACTGTGGGCAGACTGCCTAGGGGGTAGCCTTGCTCATCAAGGAGTATAAAATAAATAAATAAATATAAGAAATAAAATAATGAAACAGAATTGAGAGAGTCAGAAATAGACTCACACATAAGATCAATTGATTCTTTTTTTTCAGACAGTCTTGCTCTGTCATCCAGACTGGAGTTCAATGATACCATCTCAGCTCACTGCAACCTCTGCCTCCTGGGTTCAAGCAATTCTTGTGCCTCAGCCTCCTGAGTAGCTGGGACTACAGACACACACCACCACACTCAGCTAATTGTTGGTATTTTGTAAAGATGGGGTTTTGCCACGTTGGCCAGGCTGGTCTTGAACTCCTGAACTCAAGTGATCCACCCGCCTCAGCCTCCCAAAGTGCTGGATTATAGGTGTGAGCCACTGTGCTCAGCCCAGTTGATTTTTTAAAAAAGATTTTTTATAGTTGAGGTCTTGCTGTGTTGTCCAGCCTAGAGTTAAGCAGCCATTCACAGGCTTGGTAATAGTGCATGATAGCCTAAAACTCCTGGGCTCAAGTGATCCCCTTGTCTCAGCCTCCAGAGAAACTGGGACTACAGGCATGCGCCACCACACCCAGCTTTGGTCAACTGATTTTTGACAATGGTACCAAGAAATTTAAAGATAATATTTTATTAAACAGAGCTTGAACACTTTTTCTTCAAACACCAATACAAAAATTAAAACTGATTATACACCTAGATATAAAAATTAAAACTATAAACTTCCTCGGAGAAAAATTAGAGGTCCTGGATTAAACAAAGATTTCTTAGATAAAACATAAAAGCCCAAACAATAAAAAAAAGATTTCATCAAAAGTTAAAACTTTTACTCTTCCAAGATACTGTTAAAAAAAAAAAATGAAAAGAGGCCGGGCATGGTGGCTCACACCTGTAATCCCCACACTTTGGGAGGCTGAGACGGGCAGATCACCTGAGGTTGGGAGTTCGAGACTAGCCTGACCAACATGGAGAAACCTTGTCTCTACTAAAAATACAAAATTAGCTGGGCGTGGTGGCACATGCCTGTAATCCCAGCTACTCAGAAGGCTGAGGCAGGAGAATTGCTTGAACCTGGGAGGTGGAGGTTGCAATGAGCTGAAACTGCGCCATTGCACTCCAGCCTGGGCAACAAGAGCAAAGCTCTGTCTCAAAAAAAAAAAAAAAGAAAAAGAAAAGATGGGTGGGCATGGTGGCTCATGCTGTAATCCCAGCACTTTGAGGGGCCGAAGCAGCCCAGGAGTTCAAGACTAGCCTGGACGACATAGTGAAGCCCTGTCTCTACAAACAATTAAAAAAAAAAATAGCCAGGTGTGGTGGTACACACCTGTGGTCCCAGCTACTCTGGAGGCTGAAGTGGGAGCATCGCTTGAGTCTGGGAGGTCAAGGCTGCAGTGAGCCATGATGGTGCCACTGCACTCCAGCCTGGGCAACAAAGCAATGTATCTGATAAAGAATAATTATTTGGCAACTCACTAAGAACACAAGGCAATTTTTTTTTTTTTAACGGGCAAAGGATGTAAAGACACTTCACAATAGAAGTTACGCGAAAAGATACTCAATATCATTAGTCATTAGAGATACGCAAATTAAAACCACAATGAGATACCTCGTAGTATGGCTAAAACTAACAAAACGGACAATACTATGTGCTGACCAGGATGTAAAGCAGGTGGAAATTTTATATATTGCTGTCAGGATTGCACAATGGTACAGCCACTTTGGAAAACATTTTGGCAGTTGAAACAGTATATTTAGGGCTCAGTATTATCTAGGTTTTAGGCATCCACTGGGGGTCTTATCAAAGGTAAGTGGGTAAACAAACTGTGGGATAGTCATACAATTCCATACCACTCAGCAACTTAGAGGAGCGAACTATGGACACATGCAACAACACAGATGAATCTCAAAAGCATTATATAAGTGAAAGAAGACACACAGGAACAACATACTATATGATTACATTTATATGCAAGTCTAGAAAAGGCAAAACTATGCTGACAGTTCAGTGGTTGCCAAAGGCCAGGCAGTGGGGTCTGCACTGACTGCAAATGGGCAAGAGAAAACTTTTAGTGGTGATGGAAATGTTCTGTATCATATACATTTGTCGAAACTCAGTGAAATGTACACTATAAAGTTGGTAATTTGTATGGAATGTAAATTTTACCTCAATAAAGCTGATTAAAAGAAATCTGTAAATATTTAAGAAGAAATTTAAGTGACAGATCCATGAAAAATAACTTTACTAGCAATCAAAAAATATACTACAATAGTCCTCCCCTTATGTGTAATTTTGCTTTCTGTGGTTTCAGTTACCCACAGTCAAGTGCCATCCAAAAATAGGTGAGTACAATACAGTAAGACATTTTGAGAGAAAGAGAGCTCATATTCACATAACTCTTACAACAGTATGCTGTTATAATTGTTCTGTTTTTTACTGTTAATCTCTTACTGTGCCTAATTTATAAGTTAAACTTTATCATAGATATGCATATAGAGGAAAAAACACGGTATATTTAGGCTTCAGTACTATCTGCAGTTTTAGGCATCTACTGGGGGTCTTGGAAAGTATGCCCCAAAGACAAGAAGGGACTATGGTACTACCATTTTTTTCAACTATTTAATTGACTAAAAATGATTACAGTATCCAGCAAAGAGTACCTAAAAATGGGCATTTTTTTTTTAAATAAAGAAACCGGGTCTCTCTGTATTGTCTAGGCTGGCCTCAAACTCTTGGGTTCAAGCAATCCTCCCTGAGTAACTGGGACTATAGGCACACACCACTGCACCTGGCTTGGGCATTCTTATACACTGTTGGGGGTGGTGTATGAAGGAACAACTTTTCTGAGAACATATGTTGGAAAAGGCTTAAAAACATTCAAATCCTTTGATCAAACAATTTAAATTCTTTTTCTCTTTCTCTTGCTTTTTGTTTTTAGACAGGGTCTCACTCTGTCACCCATGCAATGACACCATCATAGCTCACAGCAGCCTCAGTCTCTCAGCATAAAGTGATCCTCCTGTCTCAGCCTCCTGAATGGCTGGGACTACAGGCACATGCCACCACGTCCAGCTAATTTTTATATTTTTGTAGAGACAGCTCTAACTATGTTGCCCAGGCTGGTCTCAAACTCCTGGCCTGAAGTGATCCTTCTGCCTCAGCCTCCCAAAGTGCTGGGATTACAGGTGGTGTGAGCAACCACACCTGACCAGGCAATTTGAATTCTAATAATTTATCTTCAGGAAATAATCAGGGAGGTGCAAAAAAATTACAAATAGGCCAGGCATGGTGGCTCACACCTGTAATCCCAGCACTTTGGGTGGCCGAGGTGGGTGGATCACCTGAGGTCAGGAGTTCGAGAAGTCTGGCCAACATGGTGAAACCCCATCTCTACTAAAAATACAAAAATTAGCCAGGCATGGTGGCATGTGCCTGTAATCCCAGCTGCTCAGGAGGCTGAGGCAGGAGAATCACTTGAACCCGGGAGGCAGAGTTTGCAGTGAGCCAAGATCGTGCCACTGCACTCCAGCCTGGGCAACAAAGCAAGAATCCATCTCAAAAAAAAAAAAAAAGAAAAAAAATTTACAAATAAACATGTTTATACAGCACTATTTATTGAAGATGATTAAATTATAGGTTTTTTAATAGGACAGAATAGTATTCAGTCAATTTAAATACACACATGTATGGACGTACACACACGTGAATTCGCAGTGTTCCCCTGAGTGTAAAAAGCAACCAATCCTGCCTGATTGACACTAAAAGACCTTTACGGACAAACAAGAAGCCTAGGATTTCAGATAAGTGAAGTAAACATATATACAATGTCTCAACAATATCTATGGAAAATTGGTATTACTACATACCTTTATATCACCATCAATTTTTTCCCATTCTTCAGCTGTAAAACTGGCTGCTGTTGCTGCTGGTTTATCTTTCCTCAAAGCTCTACTTTCAGGGGCTAAGGCTTGAAGATGCTTTTCACAAAATTCTGTAAGTTCAGGATAATATCCTTCCTCACCAGACCTTAAAACGAAATAAACACGTTTTAGAGTTAGCACCTTATTTAGGATCATCGAGACCAGCGGTTTGCAGGCTGGGTTCCATGGAGCCCTGAGGTTCTGTGGAGATCTCAAGGGCTGCTTCCCAGTCTCTTTCCTCAACCCGCACAGCCTCCATTTTTACCCGTTAATCTGTGGAATGATACAAAGAAGAAAAAAAGGAACTCCAAAGAAACCAATTTTCATCATACATTTTAAAAACTGGATAAGGGTGAGTGGGGCGGGGCGGTCCCCGGCACCGTGGAGGAAGTGGGGCTGCTCCGCGGAGTTGGCGTGGATTCTGGGTTCCTCCCGGCACCACCATGTCAAAGGTTTCCTTTAAGATCACTCTGAGGTCTGACCCACGGCTGGCGTACAAAGTACTCTGTTCCTGAAAGTACACCTTTCACAGCAGTCTTATAGTTTGCAACAGAAGAATTTCAAGTTCCTGCTGCAAGAAGTGCAATTATTACCAATGATGGAATAGGAAAAAATCCTGCACAGACCGCTGGAAATGTTTTTCTAAAACACGGTTCAGAACTGCGAATTATTCCTGGAATCATGATGGAAGTTGTTAATATCGGCTGCTTGGAACATACAATTACCTTTCAAAATAAATATTGATATTTTTTATTGCTGTAAAATTGAAATCGGGCATTTAACACACTATGAAAACACCAAGAGTCAATGAAAAATGAGACTCATCTGTCCCTTTTTGTTGTCTGTACTCTTCATGTGAAGAGGGAATGCATGTGAATTAAGGGTTATAGTGTCACAGAAGATTGCTACCTCACACACAGACAGGTAGTTCATTTGGGGTGAATGGATTATCCAACTATTTTATAACTGGGAGCTTCTGATAATTTTTTGGAAAACATTTGAAACATTAAAACTTACTGAATCTTACATGTTTGTCTGAGTTAAAAATATAAAAAGAATTATGGATCATGGATGGTAATTTGCTTGATAGCATCTGGTTTGCAGACTCATAGTTTGATTTTTAATTAAATATATAGCTTATGATGAAGTCAATAAACATATCAATGAATAGTTAACTATATTAAATTTTTATCAGGTTGGGCACTGTGGCTCAGGCCTGTATTCCCAGCACTTTGGGAGGCCACGGCAGGCGGATCACTTGAGGTCAGGTGTTCAAGAACAGCCTGGCCAACATGGCGAAATGGACTCTCTACTAAAAGTACAAAAATTAGCCGGGCGTGGTGGCAGGCACCTGTAATCCCAGCTATGCAGGAGGCTAAGGCAGCAGAATCACTTGAACCTGGGAGGCAGAGGTTGCAGTGAACCGAGATCGCGCCACTGCACTCCAGCCTGGGTGACAGAGTGAGACTGCATCTCAAAAAATAAAAATAAAAAAAATTTTTATCATTTACTTTTTCTAAGTTTCAAATCTCATGTGTCATATAAATTTCAGTTTAATGTCAACCAAATAAACAAAATTTTAATCTAACAAAAACAGAATATTTTCTCTTCAACATATATGTGTTCATATGTTCATTTTGTACATGATATTAAACTCATAAATTCAATATTAGAGATTGGCAGAAAGAGAATTTGGACTTCCTTTTCAACGAGGAGTTTTTGTTCATAAATTTTTTTATTTCAAAGAGGTAGGAAGAAAATGGCAGATAAACAGCTTAAACAAAACACCCTGAAATTCAACCACTCAAGGAACAGAATTCCTTCCTTAGAGAGTTAAATGGAGACATCTGTTCCTTTTATTTTAAGGAAAATCAGTCTTTTCCCATTCTTTTTTAGGTCTGTTCGCTCTTACATTTCTAGAAAAATATAAATAAATTTCATTTCCAAATTAAATTTTAAAAAACAATTCCAAGTTCAATATATTATCACTGAATTAGGCTATTCATAAAATTTCTTGGAACCAACATTATTATAACTGTAGCTTTCCAACTGTTTCATCCAATAAACTTTTCATTTTTATTTATCCGTCCTTGACCAAGTATACATGCAAATATTCTGCTAAAAAAGGGAAAACAATTGATATTATTGATTTTTCACTTTCCATTTTAAAAATGATGATGTTATTACATCAGCATCTGGCTGCGGACCAACAGGGAAGACAGGAAGCTAAAGGTGATGAAAGAGAAAAAGGAAAGAACCCAGTGATAAGGAATAGGGATAGAGGAAATAAAGAACCACCACAGGGTAATAGGAATTCTAGATGTCCTGGAAAGTAGCTCATGCTCCACAAGTGTCTTCTGCAATAGAACTCTGGTATCCAAATGAAAATAGCTCCAGAGACCCAAGGCCCCAGCACTTTGGGAGGCCAAAGCAGGAGGATTGCTCAAGTCCAGGAGTTTGATATCAGCCTGGACAACATAGTGAGATCCAGTCTTAAAAAACAAAAAAGGAAGGAAGGAAGGAAAAAAGGAAGGAAGGAAGGAAGGAAGAAAGGAAGGAAGGAAGGGAGAGAGAAAAGAAAAGAAAAAAGAAAGGAAATCCAAAAGAGGTGTCACAGGTTGGTACTCCTCAGGACAGTGTTTCTTGAAGTGGGTTCCTTGAACACCTGCACATCAATCAGCCAGCTCCATTGTTAAAAACACATGTTCCCTGGCCCTACCCCAGATTTTTTGAAGCAGAATCGCTGGGAACAGAGCCCTCAAATGTGCATTTTAAACAACCACATTTGATGTATATTCAGTTGGACAGTCACTAGGATGGGGCTCCACCCTGAAAAGGTCCTAATTCCCTGCCTTCTGATATTACCTTCAGGCCTCCCCACCACCCTCCATGTGATCAGTGTGCGGTGGGTCACCCTCCCTTGTTGTCAGGTGACATGAAGTGGGAAAGCACCACCAGACTAGGCTGGTGAGATAAGCTTACCGGTAATCCTAATAGCTTTTTTTATTTTATTTTATTTATTTTATTTTTTTTATTTTTTGAGACTCTGTCACCCAGGCTGGAGTGCAGTGGCACAACCAGGGATCACTATAGCCTCCAAGGCCCAAGCAATCCTCCCACCTCAGCCTTCTGAGTAGCTGGGACTACAGGCCAAGATAATTTTTGTATTTTTTGTAGAGACAGGATTTCACCCTGTTGCTCAGGCTGGTCTTGAACTCCCGAGCTCAAATGATCCACCTGCTTCAGCCTCCCAAAGTGCTGGGGTTGCAGGCATGAGCCATCACACCCCACCCTAGTGGCTGCTTTCACGGCTACTTTACCTTCTCCTAGAAAATGCAGAGAAGGCAAGAAAAATGCCCTCCTGGATATTAATTAGCCTAAGTCTCATGCTGGCAGTAGACCTAGGTGGAACTCTCCAAACTAACCATAGGATCAAAACCACTATTTTGGGACCTACCATGCATGGGCAAAAACAACAATCTCAATATTTGAGAATTTTCTTCAATATTTCTAATGTAGCTTTTACCTTCAGAAGGTAACAACAAGATAATTAAAACTGTCATACTAAAACATGTAATGATTTTAAAATGCTTACCTGAGCACACAAAGAATTTTTTCCAGATGTTTAACATCTGAACATTTTTCAATGTATTTGAAATCCAGATGTTCAATGGGAATTTTAAATGTTTTTGTTGTTCCAAGGCCCCACAATGATGGATAATCTTTGGTGGTCATAGCTGAAATACAATATTTAAAAGTTATTAATCTAATGTATAAATAACACTCAATTTGGATAGTGGTAACCACGTAGGTACTTCTTTGTAGTTTTTTGAATTTTTAAAAATTTTTTGTAGAGACAGGGTCTCCCTATGTTGCCCAGGCTGGTCTCTAACTTCTGGCCTCAAGAAATCCTCCTGCTTCAGCCTCCCAGAGTGCTGGGATTACGGGCATGAGCCATTGCGCCTGTCCCGCCTAGGTGTTCCTGAACCAAACTGAGGGTTGGCCTGCTAGTTTTGTGGCCCAATAACAAGATGCAGATGAACTGAGGAGGAAGACAGTATTTATTTCTGCAACTGGTTACAGGGAGAAGGCCTGGAAATTATCGCCAGACCAACTCAAAATTACGAAGTTTTCCAGAGCTTATATACCTTCTAAGCCATACGCCCATGTGTAAGACTGCATTCATCTAAAGACATAAGTGATTAACTTCTTTTAATTTATAACTAAAGTCTGAGTCCTGAAGACCTTCCTCTGCGGTCTCAGTAAATTTACTTAATTTAAATGGGTCCAGGTGCTGGGGCAATTATCCTTATCTTGTCTCCTGCTAAATCACAGAGGTTTGGGGAGTTCCTTCAGACCCCCCATAAACTTGTTTGTGTGGGTCTGGGGAGTTTCTTCAGACCCACAGTAAAACTTGTTTAATCCTAAATGGGTCCTGTTAAAAATTCCTTTGCTATTTTGTCATGCTTTAAGGCCCAGGAAAGGCCTAGGCAAAACTCTTGGTGGGCTTTTTTTTACATCCCAGCCTTTGTATAAGGGCACTGGCTTTTAATATTTAACTTAACCACTCAGTCAGTACTGAAATCATTGTTATGGAGGCCTGCGTTAGTGAGACCTGGCCTGCCACATAGGTACTTCTGTATAAAAGGAGGTGGAGTGTTTTATTTTTGTTTTTGAGATGGTGTCACTCTGTCACCCAGGCTGAAATGCAGTGGTGCAATCGTGGGTCACTGCAGCCTGACCTTCTGGACTCGGTGATCCTCCCACCTCAGACTCCTGACTAACTGGGACTGCAGGCACGTGCCACCACTCCCAGCTAATTTTTCTTAGATTTTTTTGTAGAGATGGGGTTTTGCCATTTTCCCCAGGCTGGTCTCGAACTCCTGGGCTCAAGTGATCCTCCCGCTTTGGCCTCCCAAAGTGCTGGGATTACAGGTGTGAGCCATCACGCCCAGCCCTTCTAGGTACCTCTGTAGAAAAAGAAGGTAGACTTTTTTTTCCACGGAGGAAGTCAACTAATTTTGAATTCTCTGTCCCTGATAACAACAGTTGACATTTATGGAGTTAAATTACTGTGTGCCATACACAGATTACCTCACTTAATCTACTTAAGCAAAGCTGGAATACAATGACAGAGAAGGTTGTGGTGCCCAAACTGCTTTTTAAGATTTCTTAATGTTAATTTTGAATGACCTTCTGCTAGTTTAGCTGTCTGTTATCATCCCAATCATTCTTTGTGATTCACCACAAACATAAATAATAATATCCTTTCTGTAACTTGCCTTAACACAATCCTTTTTCCCACTCCCTGCCTACTTCTTCTCCCTACCACACAATGAACTGTGTTCTAAGGGCACTCTGTACATACCTCTCTTTTTTTTTTTTTTTTTTTTTGAGTTGGAGTCTTGCTCTGTCATCCAGGCTGGAGTGCAGTGACACAATCTTGGCTTACTGCCACATCCTCCTCCTGGGTTCAAGCGATTCTCCTGTTTCAGCCTCTTGAGTAGCTGGGATTATAGGCATGGGCCACCACACCCAACTAATGTTTGTATTTTTAGTAGAGACGGAGTTTCACCATGTTGGCCAGGCTGGTCTTGAACTCCTGACCTCAAGTGATCTGCCTGCCTTGGCCTCCCAAAGTGCTGGGATCACAGGTGTAAGCCACCGTGCCGGGCCCTGTACATACCTCTCTCTTAGCACAAATTTGAATTATGTTTATTTGTCTTCCCTTCTAAATTGTGAAAGAATTTTATTTATCCTCACAGCTCCAGGGCTAACATAATAAGTAGTGCCTATACCCCTTCAGAAACATTCGCTGAATTTAATTGAATTGGGAATAAGGAGGCCTTGGAGAACATCACTTTAAAGATACTGCTGCTAATGCTAGTGATAATAATATAGCAACAAATATATACTTCTTAATGTGTACTAGGCACCATTCTAAGGACTTTACATATATTACTTCATTTAATCCCTCAATTACTGTATTGGGTAGGTTTTAAGTGACATTAGTAATAACAGTTAACATTTATGGAGCTAAATTACCATGTGCCATAGCTTATCTCACCTGATCTTCAAAAACTCTCTCATAAAGGATATTAATAATTACTCCTATTTTACAAATGAGCAAGTCGACAAGGGAACTAAGGATACGAGTCTCAATAGGCTAACTACAGAGCCCACATACTTAACCACTGTACCAGTGATTTTCAAACTGCAGGTAGCAACACATAAATTTAGTGAGTTGCAATTAACATTGTTTTATAATGAAATGGAATAGAATAAAAAAATAGACTACCTGACATATAATATTAAAGTAAATATTGCTTTATAAAAACTTTTACTTCATGTCTATATAAATGGAAATTACGTGTGTATATAAATGCACGAGGTTACAAAGTAAACTATACTTCTTATTGTGGGTCACTGTCAAAGGTTAAAGAAAACCCACTGTACTTGGGCAATGATTTTAAAAACAAGAAGTAGCAATGGGTCTAATTCATAGAAGTATTTCGTTCAGCCCTCTGGGAGTCTGGTCATATATCAGACCTCTGCAGAAAAGGACGACACTGTCCACTTCTCCAAATTCCTGCCAGCTTTGACTTAGGTATAAGATACAGATGACAGTTCTTAGGCTTCAGGATGAGATCTAGCTGCGGCTTTCACACCATACCTGCAGGGCCTATTGATGAATGGCTCCCATGACAAGGATAGCCTTAAGGGCAGAAGTTACCGGAAAGCAAGATGAAGAACTCGTAAATTGTTGATGCTGCCCAGAATAGAATGGGTTGCCTTTGGAGGATTTTTCCAAAGAGCGAGGGATCTTTGGTGGGAGAGATGTAAGCATCTAATGGGATTAAAATAGATTATCTTGAATTGAAGGTATTTCGCAACCCCTGAGATTTTATGATTTCAATAAAATGTGATTAAAAACACATGAAATGATAGAGCCAACTCTTACCTAATCAAATGAATTTCATTCTGAACATCGTTTTAACATTTCTCTGAGAACCTTTTTTTTTTTTTTTTTTTGACTAATCAAGTGCAGTAGTGAGAAGGGGAGAAGGAGTACAACGAGGAGTTGGATCTATAACTGAACAATCAAGTGAGAGAACTCACTACCTTTGGACAAAGTCTCTCTGAGAATCCTTTTTGAAAACTACCATGGTTTTTTTTCTTTCTTTCTGTAGGATACACCTTCTCAAGACTACTAAATGGGCCGGGCGCAGTGGCTCAAGCCTGTAATCCCAGCACTTTGGGAGGCCGAGGCGGGCAGATCACGAGGTCAGGAGATCGAGACCATCCTGGCTAACATGGTGAAACCCCGTCTCTACTAAAAATACAAAAAATTAGCCGGGCGTGGTGGCGGGCGCCTGTAATCCCAGCTACTCGGGAGGCTGAGGCAGGAGAATGGCGTGAACCCGGGAGGCGGAGCTTGCAGTGAGCCGAGATCGCGCCAGTGCACTCCAGCCTGGGGGACAGAGAAAGACTCCGTCTCAAAAAAAAAAAAAAAGACTACTAAATGTCCATCTCAAGTTCCAAAAAACAAGTTCTATAATACTTTACAACTCTTCCACCTCTGTTTGCAAAGTCTTTGTCTCTAATTGGGAAAACCTTCGGTCCTAGCTGAATTTAATTTCTCCATCATCCTGATCCACATCCACCTCCCATATTTCGTGGCCAGCTTAGTAATACCTCCAGTTCAAACTGTTCGAGTCTTCTAACGCGAAAAGCTGGGTCTCTCCCACCGAGGCACCCTCTTTCCTGCATCCACAGGGCCGAGCGCCCCCTGCAGTCGGAGACCGAAAAGAAACGGCATCCTCCCGCCGTGGCAACGGTTTCTATGTACAGCGGCGCCAGGACCCGCCGGGACTGGGGAGCCCCACAGCCCAGCCGCAATGGTCTCAGATTGCTCCCCAGCCCCTGGCTTGGGTCACCAGGGCTGACTGCGCCGGTGGACCCGGGAACTCCAGCGTTGCCACCGCGCCCCGACACCCGCCACCGTCCCCCGCGGCCTGGAAAGCCCCGTGTGTTCCCCGGCCTTGAAGGACGTCTGCCCCATGGCTCCCTCTCCCTCGCGGCCCACCGCCCCTTCGCCCCCCCGCCTCGACCTCTCGCCCCCGCTCCGGGAGGGAAGGGCTGAGATGCGACAAGTCCTATATTCCCGGCCGGCAGGTACACACAGACACTCACTGCTTCTCAGCGCCCCGCCTCGGGGAGGTCGCGGCAGCCGCACCGGCTCTGGCTGCGCCACAAGAGCCAGAGGCGACAGGCTGACGGCCGGGGCGGGGACTAGGCCTCTGCCACGCCCTGACCCGCAGTCCGGCAGATCTGCCCAGGGCCCCAGGTTCACCTTCCCCGCCTTAACTGGCAGAGGACCATTTGGGCATGAGTTGGTGTGAGAGGTCCACTTCCTCTCGTTTGAGTTTCAATTTGTTGTAGAGAGTTAAAACGCTGGTATCAGCCGAGCGCGGGGGCTCACGCCTGTAATCCTAGCACTTTGGGAGGCCTAGGCGGGAGGATGGCTTGAGGCCAGGAGTTCAAGACCAGCCTGGGCAACACAGTGAGCCCCTGCCTCTACAAAATAAGTATATATATACTTTTTAAAGTTTTTATTGTATTTATGTATTTATTTTTTTGGAGACAGAGTCTCGCTCTGTCGCCCAGGCTGGAGTGCAGTGGTGTTATCTTGGCTCACTGCAACCTCTGCCTCCCGGGTGCAAGCAATTCTCATGCCTCAGGCTCCTGAGTAGCTAGGATTACAGGCGCCCACCACCACGCACGGCTAATATTTTTTGCATTTTTAGTAGAGATGGGTTTCACCGTGTTGGCCAGGCTGGTCTTGAACTCCTGACCTCAAGTGATCTGCCTGCCTCGGCCTCCCAAAGTGCTGGGATTACAGGCGTGAGCCACCACACCTGGCCCATAAATAAAATATTTTTTAAAAACGCTGTTACTGTTCTGTTATCCTGGACTGCTGTATTCCCTGCTACGTAAATTGATTACTCCTACTTAACTACAAAAAATGTAATTAAAATTTCAGAGTGCATTGCAACCAAGATTTACTTACTTCTTCCTCTTTAAACAAAAGAGTAAATGAAAGACAAGATTCCCTCTTCCTTTTCATGAATTCCACATTTTCTGAGTGCTGGTTATGAGTCAGGCACCATACTCAGCACAGGGATGAAAAGGTGAATAAGACAAAATACTAATACAAATCGGATGAATAAAACAATAGAGGTTACTTGTCAGGAAATTTATTTCAGTTTTATAATTTCAAACTAGTTAAAATAGATGATGAAGATCAAAGTTCATTTACAGTGCCTGGCAGTTCTGTAAATGTATTTCTCTTTCCCTTTTGCACTTAAATTACAGACCTGCAGTCTGCTACCAAGCACTGTTAGTGGCAAAAATTCTAATGCTTGGCAGGACACGGTGGCTCATGCCTGTAATCCCAGCACTTTGGGAGGCGAAGGCGGGCAGATTGCTTGAGCCCAGAAGTTCAGACCAGCCTGTGCAATATAGTGAGAGGCTGGCTCTATAAAATAAATAAAAAATTTAAAAAAATCACTTTAGTCTTCATAGAGATAAAAGAAGATATCATCCAAGAAACAAGGAGATAAAGTGAGGCCTGGTAAGGTCACTTAGCCAGGTAACAAGGGGTGGTGCACGTATTTGGACCCAAAGCCTTACACCAAAGCCCATATTGTTTACTGAGCTCTTAATTACTAACCAATCCATCAGTAAGTCCCATTGGCTCAATCTCAAAATGTAACCCACAGCCAGATACTTCTCACCACCTCCACAACTACAGCCCTGGCCCAGCCACCATTACCACTAACTTTAACTATTACAGACGGTCTGTTGTTTCTTTGTTGCCACCTGTCCTATATAGTCTATCCTCACACAACAGCCTAGTAATTCTTCACATCAGACCAAGTCACTCTCCTGCTTACTGTCCCAATGGCTTAGAATCACAACACCCTAAGTGAGCTGGCCTCTGCCCACCTCTGCAACTTCATCTCCTCCCATTATCCCTGCTGTCATGAAGTTTGAGTCACATGGGCTTGATTCGGAAGTGGGAACAAGATTAAGCTCACTTTCCACCCCATGATTTTCACATGGAGTGTTTTCCCTGTCTCAGTAATGTTTTCTCATCCTTCAGTCCTCTGTTCAAATAACCACTCCACCTAAACTTATTACACAGAGCTTATTCTAAGGAAGGGTGAGGACATGTGTGTATTATGTATTATGAGGCAACTTGTCGCCCAGGCTGGAGTGCAGTGGTGCAATCTTGGCTCACTGCAACCTCCACTTCCTGGGTTCAAGCAATTTTCATGCCTCAGCCTCCTGATTAGCTGGAATTACAGGCATGTACCACCGCACCCAGGTAATTTCTGTATTTTTAGTAGAGACAGGGTTTCGCCATGTTGGCCAAACTGCTCTTGAACTCCTGAGCTCAAGCGATCCTCCCGCCTTGGCCTCCCAAAGTGCTGGGATTACAGGTGTGAACCGCCACTCCTGGCTTCATTTCTGATTTCATTTTTGAATTTTTCACTCCAATCTCTTAAGATAGCTGTCTTAAAGCACTGTTATCTCTATGCTCCCTATGATTACTTATAATCATAATTCCTCCGCTTTGATAATGAAGCTGAAGTTAAAAGAAATAAAGTGAATTGGCGAGTCATTGAGGGGCAGGGCTGGATTTGAACAAATCTCCATTCAGTGCTTTTCCCATGGACAAGGATGTGCTTTTCAGTGTGTGCAGTCAGTAAGCAGTTTATAGGGTACCAAGTGATGTGCTAACATCAAGCTCAAGCTTACTGATTTTCATATTAATTAGAAATTAATTCAAAAGAATGTTTTAAAAGCAATTTTATATCAGTTTTTTTCTTGAAACTGTCTAAGTAGGTAAGAGGTAAAATTACTTCTAGTTTATAGATGAAGGGAGCACAAAAAGGTAAGTGGCTGACTGAAAGCAGTCTGAGTTCCAGCTGTAATACTTTTTGCATTAAGTTCTTCTGTCCAGTTAACCAGATAACAATATTCAATTAAACTACTGATATGCAAAGGACTTAGTCTAAAATTAGAAGAGTTAAGAGAAGTATAACTATATTATCCTGTAAGTTGGGGATTTATCTGTTTAGGGAACTGTCATAAAGAAATACCATGTATTGGACTCCCATATCTAAAAAGTTCAAGAAGGAATATACCAAAATTATATCCCAGCTATTCAGGAAGCTGAGGTGAGAGGATTGTGTAAGCCTGGGAGAGGGAGGCTGTAGTGAGCTATGATCATGCCACTGCACTCCAGTCTGGACAACAGAGGGAGACCCTGTCTTAAAAAAAAAAAAAAATCTGAGCATGGCAGTATTTCATATAGCATGTAATAAATTTATAGAATTTAATATGAAGATGGTAGTAAAAATACAGGTTTTTTTAAACAAAATATTATGGACAATATTTTGAATGTCAAAGACAGACATAGCTATTAATAAAGTTGGAATACATCTAATCTTTAAAATGTGCATCAGGCTGGCCAACATGACATTCCACAACCATGGAATCTTTGAACAGAATAGCATATAGGTGTGACCATTAATTCTACAACCCAAAGATCGAGGCTGAAGACTTAAACATTTATCCAATAATTCAGTGTAAACCAATGCTCCCCTCCCCAGCCCTTGACTCAGGGTGTTGCTCTGTCCATCAGGCTGGAGTGCAGCAGCATGATTATGGCTCACTGCAGCCTCAAACTCTTGGGTTCAAGTGATCCTCCCACCTCAGCCTCCCGAGTCACTGCCTGTTCTTTTTATATCCTAAAAGCAGAACTGTTGACCTTAATAAGTGATTACACCTGGGAAACTGCACTTGGCTTAATAGCCTGCTTCATTCACTTTGCTTGGGGTTGATTTTGCCTTACAGAAAACAATTAAAGTTTCCCTTCATTATTCTGAGATTTTAAAGAGAATCAAGCATTATATGAAAATACAGAAAGGCCTATACCTAGCAATAAATGAAAAACTGAACTCAAGATGACATATGCATAATGACACCAAGCACAATGGTATACTTTATATCAAATAACACAGTGACACAGGACAGTGGTTTGCAATTTATTTAATCAGAACTTCAGAGGGTTCTAGAAACCTGCATTTTTAACAAGGACTGCAGATGATTCTAGCTTTTGATTAAAAGTGTGGTTTGGGGAAGCAACTTTACCCTTTATTGTGTGTCAGATTACATATACAATAAAACAAAAAGTCATGTAATGGAACAAAAAATTGCTTTATACAAAATATTAGTAGATACCCAAATATAATATGGTCTTAAAAATAAAATCATATGTATATAGTTGTATTCCTAAGTACAGTAGTGCCCCCCATCCAAAGTTTCCCTTTCTGTGGTTTCAATTACCTGTAGTCAACTACATTCTAAAATAGGTGAGTACTGTATAAGAAGATATTTTGAAAGCAAGAGAGACCAACCACATTCACAAAACTTTTATTACAGTATGTTATCATTGTTCGATTACATTATTATTAATCTCTTGCTATGCTTAATTTATACATTATACTTTATCATAGGTAGAGAGAGAGAGAGAGAGAGAGAGAGATAGAAAGAAAAAACAGTGTATAAAGGTTTGGTACTATTTGAGGTTTCAGGAGTTCACTGGGGGCCTTGGAATGTATCCCCTCAACATAAGGGGAAACTACTGTAAGCAAAATCGAAAGCTATACAACAATCAGAAATGTGAAGAGAGCAAATCCAAGTATAAGTGAAGACATTCCTCTGAATTCCCAGGTTTCATCGAGCATCAAAAACGACCACTGTATTAATTTGAGTTAAGGACAAAAACAGTACTTAAACATTATTAAGACTGAAGGTTTCAAAGTCACTTTCTCTTTGCACTAAGCTGGTTTGTTATTTAACTTAAAATGCAAAAAAGAATGGAACTCACTATTTACTATGACAACTGGTTTTTAAATAAACTAAAAACACTTTCAATTTTTATCACCACCTTTTCCATAAAATGTATCAAAAAACACTAAAGCAGGCCGGGTGCAGTGGCTCACGCCTGTAATCCCAGTACTTTGGGAGGCTGAGGCGGGCAGATCACGAGGTCAGGAGAACGAGACCATCCTGGCTAACATGGTGAAACTCCATCTTTACTAAAAAATGCAAAAAATTAGCCCGGCATGGTGGCGGGCGCCTGTAGTCCCAGCTACTCAGGAGGCTGAGGCAGGAGAACAGCGTGAACCCGGAAGGCAGAGCTTGCAGTGAGCCGAGATCGCGCCACTGCACTCCAGCCTGGGTGACAGAGCGAGATTCCGTCTCAAAAAAAACAAAAAACAACAAAAAAAAACACTGATGTTAAAGGTGATGATCCGTCGAATTAAAGTATGTGTTAGTTATATCATAACAATTTACTCTGTATTTTAGTATTCCACATAGGGTCACACTATGTTGCCCAGGCTGGTCTGGAACTCCTGCAGCCTCCCAAAGTGCTGGGATTATAGGTGTGAGCCACCATGCTGGGCCTACTCTCAGTATTTGAACAATTTGTATGCACAACTTTTTGCATTAGGTAGTATACACAATATTTGTATTTCTCCTTGTGAACTTTAGCTTGTCCATAAACTCAAGCTCAAGAATGAACACTTATATAAATGCAGTCATGCACCCATAATGACGTTTTGGTCAAAGATAGAGCACATATAAACAGTGGTTGCATAAGATTACACTCTATTTTTGCTGTACCTTTTCTATGTTCAGATATACAAAAACATTGTGTTACAATTGTCTATTCAGTACAATAACATGCTGTACAGGTGTGTAGCCTAGCAGCAATAAGCTATACCAACCATATAGCCTAGATGTGTATGTCTAGTAGGATATACGGCCTAGGTTTCTGTAGGAATGATGAAATTGCTTAAGGACACAATTCTCAGAATGTATCCCTATCCTCAAGCTTGACTGAACAGAATCCCTAAAAAATAAATTTGTGAGAACCAAAATCAACTAGTATTACTTAGATTATTTAGAGCCTATGCATTGGCCCATGAAAATGCTAATCATGTTTGTTTTTTAAGTACTGTAATCCAGGAAGTTATCATTTTAACCAGAAATTAATCTTTATCAACCCCAGCATTATTCATTTCCTCCTACCTCATATTTAGAAAGCATAGTTAAAAGGATACATCTTTTAGTCCTTTTCTTGTACATTATTCTGTATCCACATTCTCTGCATCTGATTGGATCCCTAGATTTTATTTCATTTTCTGTGTGACACTCTAGAATTAAAAAAAAAAAAATTTTACTCAATGCCTAAGAGGAAAATATTACAAATTATCTTAACTATATTTTTCACCTAAGGCAATCCAAAACACTAAAATATACTCAATCTTAAGGGTCTGCTGCTTTTATTAAATATATTAAATAGGAAAGAAAAAGGTTGTAGGCCATGCACATTTCCAGGAGAGAGAATGAAATCTCAACGAGCTTTGTTTTTTTCTGTTAGTAAACGGAAGACCAAGGACGAACCCAGGTCTACAGACCTCAACGAGATTTTTTTTTTAATGGTTGCTAAAGTGTTCTACTTTTTAACTCTGAAGACCAGTAACTCCTTTAAGCAAAGAATAAATGTAACAATTTCAAAAAAACTTAAAATATTCTTACTTTATGTAAGTGCTACTCTTACCTCCACAGATATATATCATTGGTTGCTGCTTTGGAGGTTGAACGTCCTTCTGGGTGTCCATTGTTAGCCCCTGAAATCAGACTCAAATACTGAATATCTCAAAAGGGCTTCTCACAAGTCCATCCGGGCCCATTTTTCTCAGGAAAAGCTAAAAAGATCCCAATTCCTAATCTGTTCCTTTCCCCAAATCCTATGGGTTAGGTCTCAAGGACGAAACGCATACACACAAGTATTGAGCGTTTACCCCAAACTGGATATAATAACTACTTCATACGTGTTAGGCCATTATAATCTTCATAACAATCCTAGGAGACATCACTCTTATTTTACAGATGAAGCAACCGATACTTAGACACGTTAATTTCCGCAGGATCACTCAGCTACTAAAAGTCAAAGGGATACAGATCTGACTGTAAAGCTCGCGTTCTCGTTTAACACAAGTTCTGTTTTCCCAAACTCTAGCAGAAGTTAGCCAAAAAAAATTATATCCCTCAACAGGGGAACAGGCTCACCGAGGGAAGAACAATGAAATAACTCCTGTTGGCTACACATCTAAACTAAAAGAAAATAGGGAAAACAGCGATAGCATGGACTGTATCCCCAGCCACTCTCAACTCTACCCCCATACCGGACCTTTTTACCCCAAGTGTCTTTCCAGTTTTGGCCCAAATATCCACCACAAACCCCAACCCGCCAATTCGCTTACCTACACAGCACGGAAAAACTTCTCATTCCGCGTTTCCAAATACAACCCGGCTAGTCTAGGTGTCGAGACCAACTTCCGGCGCTGGTACATGACGCACGGTGCTGTCTCTCTCGCTCTCAATCTCTTTCTCCCCGCCTCTTCCGCCCCAGGCGTGGCCAGACAGCCCGGATTGCGCAAAGGCGGTGAAGCAGGGGATTTCTGTCTATTAGATTCTACGGGTTTAAGTGCCTGGTCCCCAGCTATTTTAATTTTGCAGGAAAGCAGAGCATTTTAACAGTTATGCAAGTACAAGGCGGTGTGTGTTTCTGACTAATGTAGTGGTACAAAGTAACACTTTTCCAGAAGGGTAGAGGATTAGAAGAAAAACCGAGATGACAGTGTCCGAGAAGTACTAGGCTAGCCGTTACTCGGACGAACATAGAAGAATCGACTACACCAATGATTTTCACGTAGAAAAACACTTTTCCAGATTGTTTTTAAAAATTGTTGGATGTACTGGGGCAGTGGGGCAGCTGCCTCCTGTCTTTCTCTTGATTTTGTTTTTGCTTTCTGGCCCCTTCTCTCATAGGCTACAGTCACATCCCTCGCCCAATCCGTTTACTTGTTTTAAAGCAAAGGCTAGCGTGACGGTAGCTACATGAACAACTCCCACTTAAATCTAAGAGATTTTGGTAGCTTTCGCTGTCTACTCACCCGCCCTCCGTTCTATGTATTCCACCATAGAAGAACAAAACGCCCTGCTCAGTGGAGTTGCGTTCTTTCAAATATCAAAATTTCAATATGATGGATCAGTTGGGTTCAGAAGGTTTACATTTGTTTCCTTTTTTCCCAGAAGATGTTTTACTTAGTAGGGTGAAGAAAATGAAGCTACTTAAAAAAGTTTAAAAATAACTTGTTAATAACTATTTTAAAGTTAATGAAAGAAGTAGGCGTTCTTTCTCCCAACACGCACTATGTCTGATATTTTATTAAGCAGGTTATACTCCTTTCGGGCTCTCCATCCAGAAATCTGAGAGCTTTGAGCTTCACCTTTCACTTCCAGAAGTTCAAACTCCTTCTGTTGCATCTCCCCAGACCAGCTTGAGAGATTTAAGTTGATCTTTCCAGGAAGATGCCATTTAAAAACCTTTCAGGGAAACACAGCAGTTCCTGGCTTCTTTCTTCACAGACAGGCTAACAGCATAAATATTTTAACCATTAGCCCTGTTACAAAGTACCTCTCCTCTTAACTAAAGAGGTGATCTAATACAAGAGGCACAATAGGCTTCCCTGTAAGAACTATTAGATGGAACCATTGTTATCCTAAGAGAAAGATGACAGAGTGATCCCAAAAGTCAAACTTTGATATTTACAAGCTATCTTGTATATTAACTCTCCAGTTGAAATATCAAGATAATTCTGGTGCAGAACAATTTATGGAGATCAGAATGGATCAACATATGTAGAATAAAAATGGGTCCTGGGGCCCTACAAAAGGGCAAAGTAATGACAAGTCATAGCAAGAAGATCCAGAATTTCAACAAGAATTCATGTTGATGCTAGTTCCCAATCCAACACGCTCTTTCCTATCAGCAGAGACTGGTCATTTTAGGATCACTTGGGAGTATGGTCAGTGTAAGCTACCCTATTATCAATGATAGCATTAACTTTTTCTGAGCATGTACTACATGCCAGACATCATTGCATTGCTCTGTTCTAATGGGGGTAGTTGTCTTGCCATCCTGGACAACAGTGCTTTTAACTCTTTATTAAGAAGATTATGGAGATGCAAGTTACTATTTTTTCCCTGAATCTCTGTCTTTCTTTTTTCCTTGATTGTATTCACTTAAATATATCCAGATAGCTTGAATATCATGGTAATTTGGGAAATCTCCCATTACGTTTTATTGGATGGTCCCAAAAAGAAGCATCAGATTTTGTGGCAAGAAGGTAGGTTTTAGAGTTCTGAAGTCAATGATGGGATGACACCCAATGCAAGAAAGGAAAGCAAAAGTCTGGGCACCATGGCTCACACCTGTAATCCCAGCACTTTGGGAGGCCGAGGCAGGCAGACTGCTTGAGGTCAGGAGTTCAAGACCAGCCTGGCTAACATGATGAAACCCCGTCTCTACTAAAAACACAAAAAATTAACCAGACGTGGTGGCATGCACCTGTAATTTCAGCTACTCGGAAGGCTGAGGTGCAAGAATTGCTTGAACCTGGGAGGCAGAGGTTGCAGTGAGCTGAGATTGCCCCACTTCACTTCAGCTTGGGTGACAAAGTGAGACTCTGTCTCAAAAAAAAAAAAAAAAAAGAAAAGAAAAAGAAAAAGAAAGGGAAGCAAAAAGGCAAAAGACTGTGGCGAGTAAAGAATATGAAATTACAGCTCAGTGGCTTAAATCTGGAGTATGTAAGTAAAGCTCAGGCAAACTACATATAACTAGGTGTCTTTTTGCCTGTTTTTAGGTGGGGAGAGGTGACAATGATTCTTCCTTGAACAATATAAAGGAGATACGATACAGTCTTTTACTCCTCAGACATGATAAAATATCTCAAGAAAAATAAATTAACTGGAGAAAAAAGAAAAAGGCAATTTTTAAATGATTTTGGGGTTAGGTGGATTTTATTTAACCATAGGCAAAATTTCCTGCCCTGTTTGCATTGGGATGGAGATGGGGAGCAGACATTAAACAAAAATGAGTAGATAGTATGGGATTTTAGAAGGTAGTAAACTACACAGAGAAAATTCAGTAGAATTCTGCAGGAGAATTGCAAATGTGGGGCAGGAAAGGGTAAAATGGCTGTAATAGAGATTTGTTTGAAGAGCTAGAGAGGGTACTGTTCACTCTACCAGGGAGTGTGGGGGCAGGCTTCAGAGAGGTGCTGTCTTGAAGAATGTGTAATTCATTAATTCTTTATAGTCCTACAGGTACCTCAAACTTAACAACCTCACACTAAATGCATCTTATTTTCTCCCAAGCCTATACTCTTCATTCCCTCAATCCTTGCCCCATGCAGTTGATTCTGCCAACTGAATATGTCACGTCTTGGTTCTGCTCTACTCCCACTGCCTTCTGGAGAAATGCGGTAGCTTCCTACTGGTCTCCTAGCAGCCACCCTTGCCTCTCTTCATTCTGTCCTCCATTCTGCCACCAGAGTGGACTTTCTAAAATGCTCTTCAAACTCTTAACTTGCATCCAGAACTTTCCAAGACTTAGCTTCTTCGCTTCTCAGGAATGTTCTCTAATCCTTTCCTCCAACAACTCTTAGTTTCTGCCTATAACAAATTATTTGCAGTTTCTCCATGTGCCCAACTGCTCTTGCACATTTTGTTTTGAGTTTGAAATTTTCCTGCCCTTGTACATTTTAAGTTTGGAATTTCCTGTTGTCTGCCTTTTAAATTGCCACTAGTACATCAAAATCTATCTCATGCACTCTGTTCTCCAGTAGAGTTAGCTGGTTCTTCTTTCCTTTGTGCTGCTACTATTCCTCTGTTACAGCACTTGCTCTATACCAGTGAGTTCCTTAACAGCAGTAACGGTGGCTGTGTCAGCTCTGTATTCCCAGTACCTAGCCCAGTAATTGGCACATAGTTGGAATTTAATAACTGTTAGTGGACGGGCACAGTGGCTCATGCCTGTAATCTCAGCACTTTGGGAGGTCGAGGCAGGTGGATCACCTGAGGTCAGGAGTTCGAGACCAGCCTGGCCAACCTGGCAAAACTCTGTCTCTACTGAAAATACAAAAATTAGCTAGGCGTGGTGGTGGGCGCCTGTAATCCCAGCTACTCAGGAGGCTGAGGCAGGAGAATCGTTTGAACCTGGGAGGTGGAGGTTGCAGTGAGCCAAGATCACACCACTGCACTCCAGCCTGGGTGACAGAGCGAGACCCTGTCTCATAATAATAATAATTTTAGTGAGTTTGGTTTTGGATGACTGAGGGACATCCAGATGGAGAAATGTCCAGTCAGAGTGCTGGTAGTGCCTGTTACTGGCTTAAAAGTGATGGTTGAAGTTCTGAATAAGAATTACATAAGCATGGGATGATAAACTAATAAAAATGCTGAGGTAGGACCTCTCATTTAGGGAGTAGGCCAAGGAAAAGAAGCCAGAAAAAGGAGACTAAGAAGAAGCTGCCAAGAGCAGCAGGAGTGTCCCTGGCATATAATAGACGTAAATATTTATTGAATGAAAAAATTAGGGTTTAAAAAATTTATTTGGCTTTGAGGGTACTTGGGAGTTCATGATGCTCAAAAAGGGATGTTTGTAAACAATGAACACATTTCACTCTGGTTTTTATGAATAGATTTTTTAAAAATCTTTTTTTTGAGATCGGGGCCTCACTATGTTGCCCAGGCTGGTCTCGAATTCCTTGGCTCAAGTGATCCTCCCACCTCTGCCTCTCAAAGTGCTGGGATTACAGACGTGAGCCACCAGGCCCGGCTCAGCCTTTTTATCACAAAATGTGTATATATTCATTGTTGAAACATGAGAAGAAAACACAGATAAAAAGACACAACTAAAAAGCAAACATAATCCTGTACAAAGGTACCGTATCCAAGTTATTCATACCTTTCAGACCTCATCCTGTGTATATCCGTATTTTTAACCTAAAAGGGGTCAGTTTGTAACTTGCTTTTTGCATTTGACAGTTTGGAGAAACATTTCCAAGCGAACATTCTCATACATGATTTCTAATGGCATCCCACTGTAGGCCACCTTAGCATTCCTAAATACGGTAATGCTTCCCAAAGTGGGAATGGGGAAGAGGCAGAGCCTTTCTGACCCGCCTCGGGATGGGTGCAGGAATGAGCGAGAGAGGGGGCGCTCCTCCCGCTCAAGCGAGGACCCAGGCCTGCGGGCGGCCGGGCGGGAGCGCTGCGGAGCCGGAGGAAGGGGCGGGACAGCGCGGCGCGGGGCGGGGCTGCGCGTAGCGGTTACTCCGGGCGGGCCGTTCAAACCCAAGGAGGTAAAGGCAGCGGCCCCACGCGAAGCTGGCGTGGGGGTTGCCATAGCCCGCATCCCAGGGGGCGAGGCCGAGGCTCCTCCCCGGCGCATCCAGCGGCTGCTGCCCGGCTCCCCTCCTACCTGTCTGCTTCGGCGCCTTGCCCGGCCCCTCGGCCTCCAGGGCAGGCGGCGGGGGACCCCAGGCGAGTGCCCGTTAGCGGGTCTCCAGGCGGCCCGGCCCCGCGTCCCACTGTGTCTTCCAGGTGCTGGGCCTAGGGAGGCGCGCGGCAGCCCTCACTCCTCCGCTCCCGGTGACGCCAGCCCATCCCCTGCTGCCCTTGGCTTTCTGAGCCTAGCGGATCTTTGACGCCTTGGTGAGACCGTTACCCACCCGCCCGCCATAGCTCCTCGCAGGAGTCAGTGCCAGGCCCCAGCACACACTGCCTTTTCAGGAACCCGAATTTGGGGAGTTTACTCATGTCTAAGTCCAGCTGGAGAAAACAAGGATATTAAGATAGCTATTTTCTGAAGGGCTGAAGGAAATTCAAAATGATTTAGACCTTCTCAAGTGTTAGGAATAATCCCTGCGGCATGCACCCTGTGTACCTTTCGACTTTGAGCAATCACGATGCTGCTGCACTTTTCAATTAATTGTGCAAACGAAAGTTTTCCTCTTTAAGTGGCATTATTTTGGCATGAATTTTAAAGACAAAGATGAGAGAATTTCTTGTTTGGAAGCCTACGTAACTTTGACATCTAAGAGCTCAAGATTTTACTGATGGTAAGAGTTTCCGCTTTAACAAATGAGGGACATTTGTGTTTAATGTAAGTATTTCATTCTCTGATGTGGTGGGTGCTTTTTCTTTTTCTTCTTCTTCTTCTTCTTTTTTTTTTTTTTTTTTTTTTTTGAGACGGAATCGCTCTGTCGCCCAGGCTGGAGTGCAGTGGCGCGATCTCGGCTCACCGCAAGCTCCGCCTCCCAGGTTCACGCCATTCTCCTGCCTCAGCCTCCCGAGTAGCTGGCACTACAGGCGCCCGCCACCACACCCGCCTAATTTTTTTGTATTTTTAGTAGAGACGGGGTTTCACCATGTTAGCCAGGATGGTCTCGCTCTCCTGACCTCGTGATCCGCCCGCCCCAGCCTTCCAAAGTGCTGGGATTACAGGCGTGAGCCACCGCGCCCGGCCGCTGCTTTTTTTTTTTTCTTAAAGAACACTTTAGGAAGTTTTCTCAGCCTTTTATCAGAAGCCTAGTTTTTAAAAATGAATATCGAAGAGGCTTGATTGATTTATCCGTGAACTGTTGAGTCCGTAAAATACGACAGTCCATGATTTTACATGAATAATTTTAAAATTCAGTTGCGAAGAACCACGTTTGAGACCAACGTCTTGGGGTAGTAGAAGGATGAAAATGATAGTAGAGAAAGGACGTTGGAGGCAACTTCAAGTGTGTAGATGAACAGAAACAAATTTTTTTTTTAAGAGATGGGGTCTCACTATGTCACCCAGGCTGGTCTCAAACTCCTGGTCTCAAGCATTTCTCCCGCCGCGGCCTTCTGAAGTGCTGGGATTACAGGCGTGAGCCACCGGCCAGAATAGATTTTTGGATGACATTTTAGGGGAAAGAGATAATATCTGCATTCCCCACTTTGTTTTTAACAATTTGCCTCTGAGTTTCCCAAATTCTAGCATTGTGAGACACCTAGTGGTGAAGTAGCAGTACAATTGCCATAACCTTTTTAAAGGACCGTGACCTGCCGGGCACGGTGGCTCACGCCTGTAATCCTAGCACTTTGGAGGCCAAGGTGGGTGGATCACCTGAGGTCAGGAGTTCGAGACCAGCCTGGCCAACATGGCGAAAGCCCGTCTCTACTAAAAATACACAAATTAGCCGGGCGTGGTTGCGTGCGCCTGTAATACCAGTCAGTGGGGAAGCTGAGACAGGAGAATCGGTTGAACCCGGGAGGCAGAGGCTGCAGTGAGCCGAAATCGTGCCACTGCACTCCAGCCTGGGTGAAAAAGCGAGACTCCGTCTCAAAAAATAAAAATTAAAAATAAAAAAATAAAAAATTAAAAATAAAAGGGCTGTGACCCAAATTGAGTGGAAAGTGTTATTTAAAAGAATTACTTTCAGAGAGGGAGAAAACAGTTCACGGGTGGAGATGTAATTTGAATATGCGTTCTACTTTATTAATTTAATATTTGTAAAACAAAATTGTTTAAAAATATAACAAAATTATAAAAAGCAGTTTGATAAATCTTCTTGGCTTGTGACCATGTGCAGAAGTTAGCAGTGATCTGAGAGGATGTAGATCAGAAGGGGACATGTATGACATTTATCAAAAACGAGTATAGATTTAAAAGGTTAAAAATACTTAGACTTTGTTTAGTAAAAATAATCTTTTAATGATCATCAAACCATAAAGAAATATTTTGTGTTTAGAGTAGCAATTTGCTTTTGTAACAAAGATCATTCACTCATATATTTGATTAAATCTAAGCATAAATAAATTACTGTCTCATTACAGCCAATAAATAGATCTTCCTAGGATCTTTTAATGGAGAAAAATTGTGCATTTGTCCTGGAGAAAACTTTGAAGGAATGACAGTCTTCTTCATGTCCTTTGAATCATCTGGAAAAATATCAAAAACTATAATAAATTTTTTTCTTAACACTATTTTTGTCAAAACAAATTTGTTAGCTTACTTTGAGTTAAGATTTATTTCAAGTTTCTAAAAAGAAGGAATGTGATGACACTTGAAAAGTTTAAGGAGTAAAATATTTCTTAGTGTCATTCCTTGCTCATGTACTACTGAGTAACTGTTCTTTAAGTAATTGAGTTGCATTCTTTGTTTGCAACTTCAAGAATATTTTAAATGGTGGTTTTCCCATAAATAGTTGCCTATTAACTGTGAATTCAAGGCTGAAACTGGACCTTGCATCACAAAATATTTAGAAAGTGAGATATGAATAAGTATAACATGCGAAGTTTGAAATGGCCCTATCTGTGGTGCAGTAGTTCACTATGGTTAGCTCAAGAAGAATGTGTTAGTAGTTTATCGATGAGCCAGTCTTTGTAAAGGCTTAAGTCTGGGAATTCACACCTCGTGAATGGTTATGGGGACTAGGTTTCTATAACAGGTCTATGTTACATGTTTGAACGTTACTTGAGTTGTTCAGCCTGATTGCAGGTAGATCTAGAGGCAGCACTCATTATTTGACACATTCTCCAAGGTGTTTAAAAAGTAGCATATAGCATTTTTTGAGTAGACTAATATAGGCTGGCACAAATAAGCTGGAATATTAAAATCAAAATTGTTTAGTTCTGTGAAAATCATAAGGTAATAAAATAATCTAAAAATAATTCTTCTAGGTTTTTCTCTTTAGGGTAGTTCAATAAAATATGTGTGCATGATGCTTAGCCTGTGATTAATCAAGTGATCTTTGAATATTTATAACCTGAACATTTTGGCTTTGTGATGTCAAGAACTCGTTTTAAGTAGGATACACATCAGTTTTTTATGGAGTAGAATTGTTTTTTTAAAGTAACTTTTCAAAAATTGTCATACAATTTTCCATTATTATCTGTACTCATAACAAATAATGTATTATGGTATAAGCTGCCTGGATACTCATTTCGAAGGAAGAATAACTTTGTTGTCACTTTACAGAAACAGAGATTTTGAAGATGTCACAAAGGCACTCAGGTCAAGCTGGCACTGAAGCAGGAAATGGGGTGGACTCTCCTCCAATTGTCAACTCCAAGTACTCCACATTCAGAGATTTTTGTTCCACGTCTTCATTTCAAGATAGTGGCTACAATGAGTTAAAATCTTGTAGCTTTGATAATATAGATAAAGAATATCTTGGAAAGAAAGAAAAAGGCCCAACATTACTCTATGAGCACCCTGAAACTTCAGGCCTGGGCTTAACACATCCTTTAGAGTCTCCCACTCAAAAAAAGAAATGTATCTTGCCTAGGAAGGAAAAGGATAAAACCCCAGAACTTTGTGAAACACCTAAAATCAGAGGGAAAAAATGTTTACCTCGCAGAAGTTTGAATGTATCTTTTGCTCTTCTAAAGGGGGACTTTGAATCACAAAATAGTTCTTTAGAAAGTAGTATAAGCCAAGTTATCAACTTAGAAAAAAATATTCCAAGCAGTGCTTCAGGTTTTTCCAGGGCAAATAATTTTAGCCCTTTAGTTACTAGCACTTTAAAAACAGAAGAAGTGACTTCATGCAGTCAAAAATTGAGGCTTAATTTTTCTCAGCAAAAGACTTCGACAATTGATGATTCCAAAGATGATTGTAGCCTATTTGAAGTTGAATGTATATCTCCAATTCAGGGCAATAATTTTAAAGACTCTATCACACATGACTTTAGTGATAGCAGTTTATGCATTAATGATGAGAATGCATGTCCAGAGCTCCTGGGCTCCTCTGTTAGTGGAACAACTTGTGGAACAGACGAGGACATATTTGTGACTCCGATAAGTAATCTTGTGGCAAACATTAGATTTAATGCAAGTCAAATTTCTCCTTCACCTGAAGTGAGAGGCAATATTTCAACGCCTGAAGACAGTGGTTTTAACTCACTTAGCTTGGAGAAATCAGAAGATTCCCTCTCTGACCAGGAGGGTTCTTTTCAAGAACTACTGCAGAAACATAAGGGGACTCCCAAAGTTGGGGACACCATAAGAAAGACAAGACATCTTGGAAGGTCGAGAAGACTGTCCACCCTTCGGGAGCAAAGCTCGCAGTCAGAGACGGAAGAGGAAAAGCAGATTGTCCACCCTGACTCTGAAAAAAGAGCAGCAGCTGCTTCTGCCATCTCAGAGGGTCAGCTGAGTAGTGATGAGAGTGGGGATTTGACCTTTAGCTTAAAGAATTTATCAAAGACTCCAGCCTTGCAATTGGTACATGAGCTGTTCATGAAAAGCAAGAGGAAAAGATTCCAGGAAAATAGTGGACATGAATTCTTAGAGCAAGGGGATGGGGAGAAAATAGCTGTACTGCAGTGTATACTTGCAGGACTGATTGGCAAGAAAATGGGTATAGAAAAACTGGACATCTTAACAGAATTAAAATATAGAAATTTAAAGCATATTCTTGCTATGGTTTTAGATTCCTTGACTGCAGAGAGCCTATGCAGGTAAGAAGAGTTGTTTATGAAATAAAACTTATCTTTTTTTAAGTTGGAAAGTTTCTCTGTGACCTGAGTGGTTGTCCTTTATTTTGTTTGTTTTATTATCTCTATCTTTTGTTGTCTTATATCAAAGGTAGTTTAAGTGAACTTCCCAACAGAGCTACCTGGTACAGATCCTTCTGTTTTTTTTTTTTTTTTTTGAGCAAGAGTCTCACTCTGTTGCCCAGGCTGGAGTGCAGTGGCCTGATCTCGGCTCACTGCAAGCTCCGCCTCCCAGGTTCACGCCATTCTCCTGCCTCAGCCTCCCAAGTAGCTGGAACTACAGGCGCCCGCCACCACGCCCAGCTAATTTTTTGTATTTTTAGTAGAGACGGGGTTTCACCGTGTTAGCCAGGATGGTCTCAATCTCCTGACCTCGAGATCCACCCATCTCGGCCTCCCAAAGTGCTGGGATTAGAGGCCCGAGCCACCACACCTGCTGATCCTTCTGTTTAAAAGCCTGCCTAAGTAGCAATAATATAGTCTTTTTTTTCTGAATAAAGTTCTTATCACTGTCATTTGGAAAGAGAGTTGCTAAAAATTGAATTTTAAATTTTCAAGATGGCAAGCTCTATTCCATGGAAATTGTTTAATGATTTAATAGTTCAGATCATATTGTCAGATTGCAAGTAGTATTAAAGTTATGATACTTGGTCAGAAATAATGTAATGCATTGTGTTGACTAAGAGATGACAGTGTACAAATAATACCACTTAATTATTTAAGTTCTAGAATTTAAAAACAACCGTTAGCTTTCATTTTAGGGTTTGATCTTTCCAGATACCAGGGGGATGTGGATTATTTCATTTTTATTGTTAACACAGCAGTGAAAGTTAATTACTTTGGGGAATTTCAAGTAATTAGAAACTGAAGAATTTGTGTTCACAGATGTTACAGTAGATTGAATGCTGCTACATAATAAAGAGAAACACATTTCAGAATATTGAGGGTGGGAACTAAGGTTACAAAGACTAAAATGAGACTCTGTACATGCCAATTTGGGGGAGTTACAGGACTATCAGAAGACGAGACCCATGGGAATGCCATGGCAATGAAGGAGAGAAGTCATGTGGAACAGGATTTCTGCAAGATGATTGTTATGGAGGAACATGTGGGAAGTTAGTGAGCCTCTTTCTTGATAGGTATATGTCAAAAGTTTTTTACAGGGTCCTTGGTTTTTTTGTTTTGTTTTGTTATTAGTTTTTGTAGAGATGGGGTCTCACTATGTTGCCCAGGCTGGTCTGCAACTCCTGGGCTCAAGTGATCCTCCCACCTCGGCTTCCCAAAGTGCTGGGATTACAGGTGTGAGCCACTGCCTGTTCTGTCCTTGTTGTTTTTATGGCTACTACTTCTATCAAAGCCCTTCTTTATCTTTCTTCCATACATTAATTGTATGTCTATTGTAGAGAACTGTAGGATTTCTTAGCTGGAAGTCTTCTAAGGTATCTAGTTCACATGTTTTACAGATGGGGAAATGAGCCCCAGAGAAGTGACCTGCTAACAGCCACTCAAGGAGATAGGAATAGATCTAGGTCTATAATGAGCCCTCTGATTTCTAATCCAGTATTTTTCCATAAACTCTTATTAAGGTTTAAGGCTTTCTGGAATAGATTTGATCAAGAATGTATTTGGTGTATCTTAAGTAGGATAATAAACAGATTAGTGCACCCATATTGTGTGCCTTTTAAAAATGTTCAAATGATAAACTTTAAAAAATTAAGGAGATGGCTGAGATAAAGGATTTTAAAAATATTTTTGGTATGGATGGGGTCTTACTACATTGCCCGGGCTGGTCTCAAACTCCTAGGCTCTAGCAATCCTCCTGCCTTGGCCTCCCAAAGTGCTGGAGTCACAGGTGTGAGCCGCTGTGACCGGCCAGGAATGCTATTTTTATATGCTGGAATATTTGGACCAGTTAAAATTAGAACTGGGTGACACTTTTGGGTGCTTGCTTATGTGAGCAGTTGATTTTCAGTCATATTTCAGCAATTATCTCTCCTTTCCATCTCTCCAAACATACAGTATTTGTACTGCAAAGTATGTAACTATGTTGGCAGTACTGTTCCTGGTCACTTGAGAGTTGATCAGTTGCAATATCTGTGGCAAATACCCAATTATGTAGTTCATTTCTTCCCCATTATTGGGTGACTTTCTGCCTGTTCCTTTCCTTCCCTCTGATATAGGGCACATATATCAGCCTAGAGAGAGTCAATGGCAATTGAAGTGGGCATGGTAGCTGGAAGAATAGTAGCGTTGACAACTGGGACCCTCCGTAAAAAGTGACTTATTTCAATCTTTTCTAACCTTACTCCTTTTGATTTGTTAGAATAACAAAAAAAGACCATATTAACAGTTGAAGTATTACTTTTTAATAATATTATCAAAGTTATTGATAAATCAGCAATCACTGGACAAAAATTGTGTTTTTTCTTTCGTTGCTTCATTCTCATGAACTTTGGTTAATGAAATAGGAACTCTGTGGTGCAACCCATGATAGTATTTATAGTTGGCACTTAGTAATGCCAATGAAGGATTAATTGTGCTTGTGTTTATGTAATCAAAATGACAGAGATTTGTTAAACACAGGAATAGGAGAAATTGATGAAACCTCTTGTGTTATAGATGACAATTATTTCCTTCATCTCTTGTTCCAAATTTTTAATGTTACGTTTGAAGTTAAATCCTCTTAATCAGTCTCCCAGTGGACTCATACTGGCTTTATATGACCATTTATAAAAGAGTAACCTATCTATATAATGCTGGCATATACTTTACATTTTAATTGGAATTATTTTATATGATGAATCAATATGAAATAACAATGTTGACCAAGTCATATTTTTATGTAAATTTTTAGGTTTAAATTTACTGCCCAAAATCTTTAAAACAAATTTTTCTCATTAGTTAGCATATACAACAAAATGTTAATCCTATAGAATGTATGCAATATAAGGATGGATCTTTTTGTTATAGTGTTTGGAAAGTAAGCAGAAATTGGCGTGAAATTGTTGTTCAAGATAAAAATGCAAATTGGAGGAGGAAATTTTATATCGCACAACTGAAAACAGATTCTGAGGTAATGTATGTAATACTTCTCTAAGATGGATTTGTATAAATACATAATAATCTCATGTTGCTAGACAACCTAATTTGGTTTTCCTGCTATCTTTTAACCTTTTCCATTTAACAAACATTCACTCATAAATTCTTTAGTTTTCCCAAACTCAATTTTCACCCAGTCTGTAAATGGAATAAACAACATAGCATCAAGAACATCTTGTTGGGCATTGTTGCTGCTTACGTGGATGTGCTCTTAACAGCATTTGAATACCAGTGATATGCTGAATCCTAATCATAATGAGATACCCTTATAGCATTTTTAATCCAGTCTTTTGAATGGACATTACATGTTAGTTACTGTGCCAGTGCTCAGATTACAATGGTGGACATTTCTGACATGGTTCCTGCTCTTTTGGAGCACACACTCTGAGGTTGATATAGGTAAATAGGTGACTACAATCTAGGTGTGTTAGAGGAAGCCCAGAGTTATTTAAAGGAGTTTTTGCCTGATACTTGGGAATCAAGAGAAGTGCATCTCTACTGAGACCTGAATGATGAGTTAGCAGTTAGCCAGGTGAACACAAAGAAGAGGGTTTTAGCAGAGAAAATAGCATAGGTACAAGCCTGGAGGTGAGTGAGCAAAGCAGATCAGTACCTGTGAAGCATCATAAACTTGCACTCCCTTGAGGATTTGAATTCTGGCTTTAAAGTTACAAGGAAAGTCCTATAGAAGCTGATGGATTCCTCTCAGGCATGCTATGTTGTGTAATAGGCATCTGATGACTAGCACCCATGTTTGATTATAGATTCAACTTTAGGCCAAAAAAGATTCTGAGAGTTCACTAGTTCATTCTTGTTCTAGTGAAAAATATTTAATAACATACTATAAGTGAATTTCTAATTTGACTAAATATAATAATTGGAATAAAGCATGGCATAAACAAATATGAACACCCAGATATAGATTGGCAGGTTTTTCATTACAGTAAACTATTAGGGACTAATATTAACTAAAACTTTGACTTTCTTTTTTATTTTGAAGAAAAGCTTTACCTTTTCACCTGTTCAGAGCTCCTGGCTACTTCTGCAGCTGCTGGCTCTGGGAGTTTATAATAGGGAAGATATTAATTGCCTTCTTAACATCTCTTTTTCAAATGCTGCCCTATATGCTAGGGACAGACTTAAAAAATGGTTGTTTAAGCATGCACTTATTAATATTTAAACATTTGGCTCCATATATTCCTTAACTCCTCTAAGGAAGAAGCATACTGTTGTGCTGGCAACCCTCCATGTAACTCCAGATAATGAAATATTCTATTCTCAAAAAAAAAAAAAGAAATAGTCTCATATTTGGCCAGGCACAGTGGCTCATGCCTGTAATCCCGGCACTTTGGGAAGCCAAGGTTGGTGGATCACTTGACATCAGGAGTTCAAGACCAGCCTGACCAACATGGTGGAACCCCTGTCTCTACTAAAAATACAAAAATTAGCTGGGTGTGGTGGTGCAGGTTTGTAATCCCAGCTACTTGGGAGGCTGAGGCGGGAGGATTGCTTGAACCTGGGAGATGGAGGTTGCAGTGAGCTGAGATCATGCCACTGCACTCCAGCCTGATGACAGAGTTAAACTTTGTCTCAAAAAAAAAAATTCTATCCTCATATTCTAGCAATCACTTTTTTAAAAACTCAGTTTCTTAAAGAACTGTACTTTCCCCCCTTTCTTATGCTTTTTCTTATTTTGACTTGCTTTTTAAAATCTTTTTCAAAGTAGTACATGGTTTAAAAAGTCAAATTGGACTATCGTAACAAAATATACCATTATGCCTTCATACTCTTGATTCTTGTTCCATCAAGACAATCATTTTCAACACTTTCTTCTAGTGTTTAGCTCCATATTTCTAAATAATTTTATTTCCCTGTCATTTCTTTACTATTTTCTATAAAAGGATTAGGTTCTCTAACCTCTCACTACTACTGCCACTACCTACATAACCCCTCTCTTTCTGAATTCCTTTCTCTCTTCTCCTATCTTATGACTATAATTACACCACCATTTGGGAATGAATCAGAATTAGGTGCTGACATTATAAAGATTGTGTTGAGATTATTATAACTTTTTTCACAGCTATAGTATGTTGTACACTATGATTACACTTCCGTTCTAGTATAACTTTTTCCCTCCAGAGTTAATAATTGCATAGTTTTTTCTCTCTCTCTTTTATTTATTTATTTTTGCTTAGTGTTTCTCTATACAGATCCCCGATTCATCTCCCATTATCCACCAGAACTGAAAGTCTCCTCTGTGTAAGTCCAAACAAATCAGGTATTCTACCTGTTCCTTCTTTTCCTCAGAGACATCCTTCCTGGGGCCCTTTGCTGTCCTATTCCAACATAGACTGCTTGCTTTCTACTTGAACTATTCTAATGTATTATTAACCAAAACAAAAAAAAATTATAAAAGAAAGTTATTTGATGGTTTTCTCGACTCTTTTGTTTACTTCTTGTCTACAGCTGCTTTTTCTACAACCGCAGAGTTGAATAGCTGGAACTACATGGCCCACAAAGTCTAGATTATATATTATCTGGTCCTTTACAGGAAAGGTTTGCTGAACCAAGTTTAAAATAAATGGAAAAATAACCAGCCATACAAACTTAGATGTAGAATTTAATTTAAATTTTTTTCTTTTTATATTTATTTAACTTTTATATGTTAGGGAGAAAAGGTTGGTTGTGTTTTTGTTTTTGTTTTTGTTTTTTTTCTGAAAAGGAATGGCCTAGGGAGAGAATTCTGATGGCAAAAAACCTCTTCAAAGCATATAAATCCGTGTACATCATAAAGCTATCCCGGAACTGTTTTGGTATTGCAGTATTGATGCCTCTTGTCCTTTACCACAGGGGGCTGTATTAAATGTCGAGGATGCTGCCACTCGGCTCCAGCTTTTAAATCGCTCAGCTTTAAGATCTGTGCAGGCACAGGCTAGGATACCTGGTTCTCAGAGAGAGCAAGGGTCAACATTATCTCCCTGGGGAGAAGTTTTGACACCTCTAGCAAGCTCTTCTGTTACTCACTTAAGTAGTAAACAGGAAGAATATGTTAAGGTGAGTATTTATTATGTCATAAGTTATTAGAAATAAATATTTACAGAGTTTGAAATAAAGTGCTCCTCTATATGAAACCAGAAGATTTAGTGTATGTGCTTTCACTGCAGGTTGCCAAAACACTTTTTACTGATGAAGCATTAAAACCTTGCCCAAGGTGCCAGTCCCCTGCTAAGTACCAGCCATATAAGAAAAGGGGACTGTGTAGCCGCACAGCCTGTGGTTTTGACTTTTGTGTGTTATGTTTGTGTGCTTATCATGGGTCTGAAGAATGTAGTAGAGGAGGAGCAAAGCCAAGAAATAGAAAAGATGCTCTCCCAGGAAGTGCCCAGAGTAAGCGGAATTTAAAACGCCTCTGAAGAGACTAAATATAGAAGAACTCCCCCATGCAGTTTTCTATTTATCTGACTTAAAATTATGAATATTTTGAATACATGCAAATCTTCCCATTAATGACAGGTGATGATTAATTTCCTATTTTGTATATATTATAATCCATTTCATTGTATGTTTTCTTTAAAGTTAGTTTTGAAAAAATTTTATTTTACTTTGTCATTTTACCCATTTTAATAACTTGGTATTTTAAATAAAGAATTTTCATTGTTGTTATATGTATGTATTTTATTGTTTTATATAACATTTTAAATTTGTGCATTTCATTACTCTTGAAATGTTCTTCATTTTTTAAAAAATAGTTTTTCAAATAATATTAAAGATTTTGAACTCTAGACAGATGGCCTTATAGATTTGGAAAATGAGTACTTGACTGAAATGAAATATAAATAAAATATTTTCAGAAGTTCTGTTGAATTTATTCTATAATTTCAGTCTCTGGTTAAGTAAAATTTACTGAATATTAATATCTAGGAAGACAAAGAGTAAATTAGTGGAAGTATATAGTTATTCATAATGGGAGTCTTAGTTAATATACCCTTACAAGTAACACATTTCAAATAAGTACTTTAAAAACTTCTAGAACTATAGGCACAGATTTCATTTATTTAATCTGGATATTCTGACAAATTTGGTCTGCTTGGAAAAGACAGATTTAAGTAAGAAGATTTACTAAGTTGTTTATAAAGTACTTTAACGATTTATAAATCGTTTCCAAAAATGATTTGAGTTTGCATGTTCCACTTATAGAACAGCAAGAAAGAATTAAGTTTTTTTTTTTTTTTTTTTTTTGAGGCATCGTCTAGCTCTGTGTCCTCAGGCTCGGGCTGGAGTGCAGTGGCATGATTTCACAGGATCTTGGCTCACTGCACACTCCGCCTCCCAGTTCAAGCGATTCTCCTGCCTCAGCCTCCAGAGTAGCTGGGATTATAGGCGCGCACCACCATGCCCGTCTAATTTTTGTGTTTTTAGTAGACACGGGATTTCACCATGTTGACCAGGCTGGTCTCGAACTCCTGACCTCAAGTGATCCACCCGCCTGGGCCTCCCAAAGTGCTGGGATTACAGGCATGAGCTACCGTGCCAGGCTAAGAAAGAGATAAGCTCTACTGTTGAACAAATTACTAATGCCAGGAGAAAATTTGAAGATAGTTTCATAATTTTTTTATTTGTATATGGGTAACTGATATATATACACATCTATGTTCACAATCTATGCATAGATTTAAATGTAGCTCTTATATGTTATTTTAACAAAGCAATTTAAAGTATGAGTTAGATATAGACATATGTGAGGGAAATCTGCCTGAAATTTTAACTTGTTACTTGCTGTAAAATTTTGATTAGCTGCTAAATATTAAATTTTCATCTATATCCTTTCTAATTCCACAAAGGGTTTTTGGAGGCTAAATTATATTTATGTAAATTATATTTACTCATAAATTTTCTGAGACATCTTTCACATCAGGATCAATTTACTAGTTAATATTCTTCACTTAGGCTTAACTTTTTTTCTCTATAAGTTTCTTTGTTTTTAGGAAATTTATTTTAGTCTTGATTCTCTTAATTTATGAAGTTAATTCTTTGATTAATTTAATTATTTAATTTATTTAAGCCCTCTCTTTCTTTTTTTTTTTTTTTGAGACAGAGCCTCACTCTGTCACCCAGGGTGGAGTACAGTGGTGTGATCTCGGCTCACTGCAACTTCCGTCTCCTGGGTTCAAGCAATTCTCCTGCCTCAGCCTCCTGAGTAGCTGGGATTACAGGTGCCTGCCACCACACTTGGCTAATTTTTGTATTTTTAGTAGAGATGGGGTTTCACCATGTTTGGCAGTCTGGTCACAAACTCCTGACCTCAAGTGATCTGCCCACATTGACCTCCCAAAGTGCTGGGATTACAAGTATGAGCCACTGCACCTGACCTAAGCCCTCTCTTTCTGTGGCTCAGATCAAACCATACCTTCATCTGTCATATGAACAGTATTGCTATTTTATACTCTTGATTTCTGCCTGCCCTAAATGACATTCCTTCAGTGACTTTTTAGATCTTAAAAATCACAGATCCAGTTCCTTGACATATTTTTTAAAAATGAAATGCAATGTTGTCTATTCAGGTTAATGGGTCATTTTAAATACTCACATTTCCCAATATCTTATGAATTTTTCTTATTTTATTACAGAATAATGCAAAAGGAAATAGAAACATTTCTTTTACTTTACATGTGAAAAATGTCAGTAGTACGATGAAGGAATCTGGAATCCTATTTCTAGTCCATCATGAGACACTTTGCTATTGTCTTTTATATATTGCAGTCATACTGATCTCTTGGTCTGATCACCTTTGTCATTTTGTGGTTACCCAGCTGATATGGTTTGTCAGTGTTTCCACCCAAATCTCAACTTGAATTGTATCTCCCAGAATTCCCACGTGTTGTGGGAGGGACCCAGCAGGAGGTAATTGAATCATGGGGGCAGGTCTTTCCCGTGCTATTCTCGGGATAGTGAATAAGTCTCAGGAGATCTGATGGGTTTAACAGGGGTTTCCGCTTTTGGTTCTTCCTCGTTTTCTCTCCACCACCATGTAAAAAGTGCCTTTTGCCTCCCACCATGATTCTGAGGCCTCCCCAGCCATGTGGAACTGTAAGTCCAATTAAACCTCTTTTTCTTCCCAGTCTCGGGTATGTCTTTATCAGCAACGTGAAAACGGACTAATATAGTAGAGTGGGGTGTTGCTGAAAAGATAGCCGAAAATGTGGAAGCGATTTTGGAACTGGGTAACAGGCAGAGGTTGGGACAGTTTGGAGGGCTCAGAAGAAGACAGGAAAATGTGGGAAATTTTGGAACTTCCTAGAGACTTGTTGAATGGCTTTGTCCCAGTGCTTATAGCAGTATGGACAATAAAGTCCAGGCTGAGGTGGTCTCAGATGGAGATGAGGAACTTGTTGGGAACTGGAGTAAAGGTGACTCTTGTTATGTTTTAGCAAAGAGACTGGTGCCATTTTGGCCCTGCCCTAGAAATTTGGGAAACTTTAAACTTGAGAAAGATGATTTAGGGTATCTGGCAGAAGAAGTTCCTAAGCAGCAAAGCATTCAAGAGATAACTTGGGTGTCATTAAAGGCACTCAGTTTTATAAGGGAAGCAGAGCATAAAAGTTTGGAAAATTTGCAGCCTGACTATGCGATAGAAAAGAAAAACCCATTTTCTGGGGAGAAAGTCAAGCCGGCTGCAGAAATTTGCATAAGTAGCAAGGAGCCAAATGTTAATCCCCAAGACCATGGGGAAAATGTCTCCAGGCCACGTCAGAGACCTTTACAGCAGCCCCTCCCATCACAAGCCTGGAGGCCCACGAGGAAAAAGTGGTTTCATGGGCCTGGCCCAGGGTCCCTGTGCTGTGTGCAGCCTAGGAACTTGGTGCCCTGTGTCCCAGCCACTCCAGCCATGGCTGAAAGGGGCCAGTGTACAGCTTGGGCTGTGGCTTCAGAGGCTTGGCTGCTTCCACATGGTGTTGAGCCTGTGGGTGCACAGAAGTCAAGAATTGAGGTTTGGGAACCTCCGCCTAGATTTCAGAAGATGTATAGAAATGCCTGATTGCCCAGGCAAAAGTTTGCTGCAGGGGTGGGGCCCTCATGGAGAACCTCTGCTAGGGCAGTGAGGAAGGGAAATGTGGGGTTCGATTCCCCACACAGAGTCCCTACTGGGGCACTGCCTATTGGAGCTGTGAGAAGAGGGCCATCATCTTTCATACCCCAGAATGGTAGATCCACTGACAGCTTGCACCATGTGGCTGGAAAAACTGCAGACATTCAATGCCAGCCCGTGAAAGCAGTCAGGAGGAAGGCTATACCCTGCAAAGCCACAGAGGCAGCGCTGCCCAAGACCATGGGAACCTACCTTTTGCATCAGTGTGACCTGGATGTGAGACCAGGAATCAAAGGAGATCATTTTGGTGCTTTAAAATTTGGCTGCCCCACTGGTTTTCAGACTTCCATGGGCCCTGTAACCTCTTTATTTTGGCTAATTTTTCCCATTTGGAACAGCTGTATTTCCCCAATACCTGTACTCCCATTGTATCTAGGAAGTAGTTAGCTTGCTTTTGTATTACAGGCTCATAGGCAGAAGGGACTTGCCTTATCTCAGATGAGACTTTGGACTGGACTTTTGAGTTAATGCTGAAATGAGTTAAGACTTTGGGGCACTGTTGGGAAGGCATAATTGGTTTCGAAATGTGAGGACATGAGATTTGGGGGGGGGCAGGGGCAGAATGATATGGTTTGGTGGTGTCCCCACCCAAATCTCAACTTGAATTCCCACATGTTGTGGGAGGGACCCAGGAGGAGATAACTGAATCATGGGGGCACGTCTTTCCTGTGCTATTGTTAGGATAGTGAATAAGTCTCAGGAGAGCTGATGGGTTTATCAGGTGTTTCCACTTCTGCTTCTTTCTCATTTTCTCTTCCACCTGATGGGTTTATCAGGGGTTTCCACTTCTGCTTCTTTCTCATTTTCTCTTCCACCTGATGGGTTTATCAGGGGTTTCCACTTCTGCTTCTTTCTCATTTTCTCTTCCACCTCTATGTAAGAAGTGCCTTTTGCCTCCCACCATGATTCTGAGGCCTCCTTAGCCATGTGGAACTGTAAGTCCAATTAAACGTCTTTTTCTTCCCAGTCTCGGTTATGTCTTTATCAGCAGCATGAAAATGGACTAATACACCAGCCCATTGGAATATAATCTTTTATTGCACTTTGGTGGTGTAAAACATTTTGTCACATTTAATTTTAGAAATCAACAATAAGTGGTTCTCTTTACTACAAGTACTGTGAAACAATGGAAATGGATGTTTTTTATATTTCTGATTTTATTTGGGGTTTAAATGTTACAATAAAGTATATGTGAATGAAATAGTATTAAGACTGAATACCCATATTTTAATGATTTTGTAATAAAACTCTGAAGAAAAAATATCAGAGTAGGAATTCAAAAGGCATTTCTTTTTGGTGGGTTTTATATTTGTGATGGGGTCAAGAGATAGGTTAACTAGAAGAAAATCATACAGTATTGTGTACAACTTTATCAAACAGAAGATCCAGTTACCCAGAAAATAGCGACACTATTGTTATTGTGTATTGCCATAACCGACTGGACCAGTTATCCCAACTGTGTACTTCCATAGCAGCTTGTACATCCTCTGTCATGGCACTTAGTTCACTTTATTTAAATCAGTTGTTAACTTTATTTCCCTGTAACCTCTGTGAAGTCCTAGAGTATCTCATGTTTGATGTAAATACCATTGCATCCCTAGCACCTAGCATAGTGCCAGCCAAGTAAAAGGTGCTTAGTAAATAGTTATTGAACGAGTTGCTTTTTTTGGTGCTATTGGTACTTTCATCCAAGTAAACCACTACAAAATAGTAACTAAACAATTTTATCCTAGTAATTTGTTAATTTCTTAATGTTTGATTTTCAGTGATTAATGCTTTAATATACAAAAAGTGGGATCTAAATGATTTCTTAAATTCCATGTAAACATATAGTCATGAATATATTTGGTCTACTCATTCTTTTAGCTGATCTTTCTTAGAACCATTTAGGGTATAATGGAAGGAATCTTAGGCTAGAAGTTAAAAAGCTTGGGTTGGTCTCCTGAACTACTTACTAGTTGTTCCCTTATGCAAGTTACTTATTGCATCTGAGCCTATTTCCTTTATAAGTGGAAAGTTAAAAGGCATGATGTATTGTGAACTCACTCTGGAAACTCTTACACCAATTTGTGTTACTACACATTTGTCTGCATGTGAATAGAATAAAATGAAATAGCATTTGTGGGGATAGAACATATTACCTTGATATCATTATCATCATGCCAAATGAAACTATAAAATCAACTTCTAACCAGCTTGCAAAAAAATGTCTGGCTTAGGCCAGGCATGGTGGCTTACACCTGTAATCTCAGCACTTTGGGAGGCTGAGGCAGGAGGATCAATTGAGCCCAAGAGTGTGAGACCAGCTTGGGCAGCATAGCAAGACCCTGTCTTTACAAAAATTTAAAAAATACTAGCTGGGCATGGTGGTGCATGTCTGTAGTCCCAGCTACTCAGGAGGCAGAGGTGGGAGGATCACTTGAGCCCAGAAGGCCAAGGCTGCAGTGAGCCATGATCATAGCACTGCACTCCAGCCTAGGAGACAGAGCAAGACGCTGTCTCAAAAAAAAAATCACACAGAAAGTAGGGGCCAGTATTCTAACAAGCAGTCTGCCATTAGTACATAACAAAACTACTTGTAGAGCTATTGGTAAACTCAGTACACATGTAATTACAATGTCATAAATGGAAAATTGTTTTCCTGTTTTTAAAAATAAGTTGGTCTACTCAGAGAAAAAACAATTCTAATTGAGAATAATTTTGCTTGAATAAAGTAGTTCCTTAGCTCATGAGTAGCTTAAACAACTTCATTACTTGACAATCTAAATGAATGAAATGAGTATACTATTATCCAAGAGCTCAGCTCAAAAGAAAGAGAACTGCTCCAGTTCCAAAGTCTTTATAAAGACATGGCATGGAAACAAGAGTAAGTATTTCTACA
Organism: Nomascus leucogenys; assembly: GCF_006542625.1. Classification (NCBI taxonomy): domain Eukaryota; kingdom Metazoa; phylum Chordata; class Mammalia; order Primates; family Hylobatidae; genus Nomascus; species Nomascus leucogenys. The sequence goes on along the minus strand of NC_044396.1, from coordinate 52,275,241 downwards.
TTGCAGTTATTGCTACATTCTTATCAGTTTTTTATTATTAGGTGAGGGAAAGCAATAAGAAAAATTCACCAAACATTTATTGATGGATGTATTGTGGGTTCCCAAGGAGGTTCCAAAACAAGAGGAATGATTAAATTTAGCACTTTATTTTTGTGGTTTGTTTCACTTCTTAATAAGGATATACGAAAATAATGAAAATTGGCCGGGCACAGTGGCTCACGCCTGTAATCCCAGCACTTTGGGAGGCTGAGGCGGGCAGATCACGAGGTCAGGAGATGGAGACCATCCTGGCTAACATGGTGAAACCCCGTCTCTACTAAAAATACAAAAAATTAGCGGGGCGTGATGGCGAGCGCCTGTAGCCCCAGCTACTCGGGAGGCTGAGGCAGGAGAATGGCGTGAACCCGGGAGGCGGAGCTTGCAGTGAGCCATGATTGCGCCACTGCACTCCAGCCTGGGTGACAGAGCCAGACTCCGTCTCAAAAAAAAAAAAAAAAAAAAAAAGAAAATAATGCAAATTAAGAGGAAAGCCAATAAATGTTTTACCTGCTATTGATTTGGGATAATAACCTCTCAATCTTTTCTCCCTATGGTCTGTTGCCTTGACAGTCTTGCTAACTAATGGGTAAGATTATTCTTCCTATTTGACTTCTACTTAGTTTCAGGAAGGGCAGGTATTTTCTGTTTCTAACTCCATAGTTTAGAAAAAATTGCCAGAAACTTGTGGCAAATAATGTAAAGAGAAACAACACTTTAAGAGCTATCTGATAATTTTATACTAGCATTTCTATGGGCACAAATATGGATTTACATTTATCCTAGCTATTGAAAGACTTAAGTCTTATTATGGATTTCCTAGCAATAATTTAAGGATTGAATTGCTCTTGAGAAAATAGTTTGATACTTAGCACTGTGTAAAGCTAAGTTTTTTCACTACCTTTGCTTAGTTTACAACGCAAAGCAAAATTGTCATAAATGTATGACACAAAAATTTACTGAACTTTAAAAAATTTTATCTGTTATGTTCCTGGTTTGCACTAAGTTATTTATTATGGCTTTATTTTCAATTAGTTCCATTAAAAATCATGTACCATAAATAGAAAATGCTTTAAGTGTTTTTAAAAATTGAAATACCCATTATTTCTGTATGGAGGGTATATCAAGGATTACACTGAACATTTCACAAGGGGGCACCAAAGACTCATTTATGATGATTTTGGCTTTTCTTCAAAAAAGTAAATGTAGCTTTTATATATTTGACGCTGATGTGCTGTGACATTGCCAAATAGGGGAAATGTTCCTTGAGTTAATTTTCAAAGTGTATATAGAATAAATTTTGGTAATAGTTATTACTTAGAGTTGGTAATTAAAATATTTTAGTTGGCTTGCAAGAGTGTACTGTTTTCCTGGAACACCTTATTGGTTTCCCCAGAACGCCTATTGGCAGGCCCTGGTTTGTGCTTTGGCCATCTGTGTTTACTTGCCCAACAGCTCTGCACTCCTGGCTCCCTCAGCATGGACTGTGGAGCCAGAGGAGTAGAAGGAGCAATGGAAACCTGGCAGGTGAGTGCTGTTGTGAATGGTGGTGGCGTGCTACCAGTGATTTCCCTCTGGCATTCTCATTCCTGCAGAAAGGTAGTGTTCGGTTCAGGTCCTAATCTCATCCTGCGTAGATTACTATTAATGCCTCCTAACACATTTGTTTCTTTCTTCTCATGTTTCAAACATGAGAATTTGAATTTGGGGAGATTCATATTCTTGCCATTTGAATCTCTCCTAAACGTCCACTGCCTGGTTATTTGTACCAAAATGTGGCCCCAGTCATGTGCCTCCTACTAAAAATGTAGCAGAATTTAGAATCTCCTGATGGTCCTAACTTTCTAGCAATCTCTCCCATCATTCTACTCTGTACACTTTGTTCTAGCCAAACTAGATTGTTTGTTGTTTTCTAAACTTCTCATGTGATTTCTCTACTTCCTTCCTCCTTGCCATATTAAATCACATAAAAATCCTGCTATTCCTTAGTTTATTTCCATGAATCATTTTCTGATCTCTCCAACAAGATGAGCTATTTACCTTCATTGAATCTGGTGTTTATTTATACTTTTCTTATGGTATTTCTGGCATATTTTATTTGTTATAATTCTTTACTTGTCTTCTACCGTTAGCAAGTTCCTTAAGGGCCAAACTGTTTTCTCTTTCTACCTCCTTTAGCATGGTATCTTGTGCATGACAAAACGTGCAGCAAGTGTTCATTGAATTGCTGAAGTGATGACTGGTTGTCATGTGATATGACAAATTTCATCCAAATCTCAATTTTCTTTACTTTTTCAGCTGCTATCATGGGGAACTTAAAATACAGTTGTTTTTGAGAGAGCTAAAATAGAGACACCACCCTATTCACAGTCTCTTTGCTCTAACCCTCCAACTACTTGGAGTTTAGACAGCATTCCATTTTTCTATTCCTCCTTGCCTTTGCCAATGCTGTTTTACCTCTTGGATTGTTGTTCTTTCCCTACCCCATGTGTCTCAATCGAACTTGCCTTTGAAGACTACTCAGGGGTCATTCAACTGATCACCTGCCCAGGCTGGTTGTATCTTTCTCCTCAACACAGCTGGAGCCTCTCTATACTGTGTTATCACAGCATTTATCAGATCTTTTATGTTTTCCTTATTAGACAGTGATTTCCTTTGACCTGTGTCTGTGTCCCCAGAACTTATTTCGTTTAGTGTCTCAGCACTGAACAGATGTTCAGTTTGGCAAAAGCCTTCCCTGCCACCTCTTCTGTTTCCAGTCTAAGCTGGGTATACACACAGTGCTATGGGGCAAAGAGGGAGCGCCTAAGTCAAACAGTTCTTCCCTATTGTTGTTAAAAATGAGGAAATGTAGGCCAGGCACGGTGGCTCATGCCTCTAATCCCAGCACTTTGGGAGGCCAAGGCGGGTGGATCACTTGAGGTCAGGAGTTCGAGACCAGCCTGGCCAATATGGTGAAACCCCGTCTCTTCTAAAAATACAAAAAAGCTGGGCATGGTGGCACATGCCTGTAATCCCAGCTACTCGGGAGGCTGAGGTAGCCAAATTGCTTGGACCCAGGAAGCGGAGGTTGCAGTGAGCCAAGACTGTGTAACTGCACTCCAGCCTGGGCAACAGAGTGAGACTCTGTCTCAAAAAAAAAAAAAAAAAAAAAGTCAAGGCTGCTGATGTGAAAGATCTCATTTTTTCTTCTGTGCTGTGAGAAATATATAAACTGCTACCTCCCTCCTTATGTACTGATATAGAGTACAATTTGCACTCATTTTCCAGTTACTTTATAAGTACTCTTGAATTGTTTTATGAGGTGTGCAAATATCCCAAGCGCAAGGGTTGTGCTTACCTCTCTCCAGTGCTCTAGTGTCTGCTACAGGTACTATAATCAGATAGAGACACAGTAAATGTTGACTAAAAGGGCTGTAGAATCCTGAAACAGTGACACCAATTAAAAATATTTATATATCTTTTTTCCCTTCTTTCCCCTTGCTGTCAGTATGCATACATTTTATATATCTTTATCATTGGTGGCTAATTTTCAGTTTGGCCAGGCAGTAAACTGTATGTCTTACAGACATTATCTCATTATGTTAAGAGCAATCCTATGAGGTGGTACCATTATTATCTGCAATTTCTTTTCCAGAGAAGGAAACTAAGGCTTAGAGGAGCTTAAAAATATGCTCATTCCACATTAGTAAATTCAGAGCTGGAGTGAAAAAAATGGTGGCTGTTTGATTCCACATATTTCACCTTGGCTTTCTGCCTGCTCATACTGCCCTGAATAGTACTCTTCTCCTGCATCAGCCCAACTTTGGTGCTGCTAACCCCTGATTTATTAAAGAATCACTTGCTGTTGGTTTGGCCTTGGGTAAGGAGATTAGAAATTCAAGTTATTGGACTTCTTTTTTTCTGACCACCGATACCTGATTGGGGGATTAAAAGTTGAGATCATTTATTTTGACCAATCTAATATTCTTTTATAAATTTTAATAACATAATCTTTATTTCTTAATTAAATATGGCCCATTCATTTAACAAATATTTATTGAGCATTTACTGCATTATGCCAGGCTTTGTTCTAGGTGCTGGGGCTACAGGAGAGACTAACACAGGTCAAAAAAATTCCTTAGAGCTAAAATCCATTTTAAAAAAGAGGTGGGAGGAAGAAGAAACAAAGGAGGAGAAGAGAAAAATAAATTATTATCTACTAGTAAAAATTATAATGTCCTAAAGCAATATTAAGAGTTTTCAAACTTTGACTAGGAAAGGGTTAAAAATTGAATTATCTCGTCGGTCTGTGCAAGAAACAAAGTAATGTAATGGAATATATTGACAATTAGAATAAATATAAACCAGCAGGTCCAGATGGTAGTTATCTTGGATAAATTAAGAAATTGCCTAATGAATATATTAAACTAATTATGTTCCTTTTTCAAAAAAGTATGAACTGTTAAGTTAGGAAATAAGGGAAAAAAGTCATTTTCCAGTTAAATGTAATAATGATATGGGTAGTTGTTATCCAGTATAGATAAGATACATAATTTAACAAAAGTAAAAATAACTAATGATTATTTAAAAAATGGAAATAAGCAATATATAAAATTTATAACCCATGTTTCTAAATCTCCTTACCACACACAGTTACTTTAGAGATTGGAATGTGGGGGTGGTACCACATATCATTCCATGTGGAGTTGCCATCCAGCTCCTAGGAAAAACACTCTAATGCACTGTCCTGTCATTCAGATTCATTTGTGTATACAAATTTAAAGTATGCCTTAGCTACGTGGAAATACATGAAGACAGCCCCAATAAGAACAGAGGCTATTTATTCAGAGCTTGCTATAGCCAGGGAGTCAGCCTCCATCACTTGTATTTTGCAGAGAGTCAAATATAGGCAAAGTAGTGGGAAATCTTTATAGTGAAAAAAAGAGAGAAGATTTTAGGCATACTCCCATTGGAGGCTGTTAACATAGGAAGCTGAAAATGAGTTAACTAGAATCTAGTGGGCATCCTATGTGATTGATTTAGGGAACATACTTGGCTTTTTTTTTGTTGGTCCTGAGTGGGAAAAGAGGGCAAAATTAGGGAAGCTGGCAGTTACCAACCAAGTCCGTACCATTCTGAGCCTATTGCTGCAAAAGTTGTGGTTTGGTTTCCAAGGCTGACTGCTGCCAGAGTTTTGTCATACATGGCATGGCCACTGTCCATTTGTATATTCAGACTCTCAGCCATATAAAATATCCAATTTCCGTCAAAAATTAAAATCACAATGATAATATGAATTTTGTCTGTTGGTGCTATTCCTGTTCAGTCAGAAAAGTTAAGAACAAGGCTTATGTTGGCTTATGTTGGACCTTACCACACCAAACTCAGAGAATGATTGACACTTTAAAATAATTAAACAATAGGTAGGATGCCTGAAAATATACTCCTGATTGTCAAGGAGATATTTACACATACATATACTAGCCAGTCTCTCCAACAGTACTTGGGAGAATCATTAAATCCCTGTAGTTTTTCACCCTAAACAAGCTACATAAAATACCCCAAAGCAAATTAATCATTGTACTTCAGAAGGTCAGCCCTTGTGGTTTTTGGTTTGAGGCTCATGTTGGAAAACCTATGGTCTTTTTCTCTGTCTGTAGCAGCTTAATATGATATCACTTTTGTCCCACAATTATACTGGTTTCTCATATCATAGTTTTAGCTGTTTTGCAGGGTGATTGCCTGAGATGCTCTCCAGGATTCCCCAAGCTGAATTTCAGATATACAAAAAAAATCTATGTAAGAACATCCCAAACAAACCCTTCAAATTTGCTGATTCTATGTCCAGAGTTAGAAGAGAATAAACAGAGAAGCTTAATTCCATTTATGTTTATATTTCTATTTGCCATTAAAGACTTTGATTTTAAACTATCTTGGTGTCAACAATGATAAAGAAAAAAGTCTCTTCTACAGTTTTAGAAAAACTGGCTAGGGGCTGGGTGCAGTGGCTCATGCCAGTAATCCCAGCATTTTGGGAGGCGGAGGCAGGTGCATCACTTGAGGTCATGAGTTCAAGACCAGCCTGGCTAACATTGTGAAACCCTGTCTTCACTAAGTAAAAATACAAAACATAGCTGGGCATGGTGGTGCATACCTGTAGTCCCAGCTACTCGGGAGGCTGAGGCAGGAGAATTGCTTGAACTCAGGAGGTGAAGGTTGCAGTGAACCGAGATTGCACCACCACATTCCAGCCTGGATGACAGAGTGAGACTCCATCTCAAGAAAAAAAAAAGAAAAACTGGCTAGGGTTTATCACTTGGGGGACAAAGACAGAATCTAATGTGCTAAAAGTAAATAGTTCAAGCGATTCTCATGCCTCAGCCTCCCGAGTAGCTGGGATTACAGGTGTGTGCCACCACACCTGGCTAATTTTTTTTTTTTTTTTTTTTTTTTAGTAGAGATGGGGTTTCACCATGTTGCCCAGGCTGGTCTTGAACTCCTGACCTCAGGCGATCTGCCTGCCTCGGCCTCCCAAAGTGTTGGGATTACAGGCGTGAGCCACTGTGCCAGCCAAATTGTGTACTTTAAATGGGTGAACAGTGATATGTCAATTATATCTCAATGAAGTTGTTACCAAAGAAATTAGCAAAACATTATAACAGTTTATAACCTAGGCATTTGGGTTCAAATTACTGTCTTTGTGGTTCTCCTGCCATTCTTTAATCTCGTGAGATTGCTTTTAGAGAGAAAGGCCACATAACATAGTGGTCAAAGAGCAAGGGCTTTGGAATCAGACTTTTGGCTTCAGCACTTTCAACCTATGTATCTTTGAGCAAATTATCTCACCTTTCTAAGTTTTCTAAACTGTAAATTGAGACTAATATCAATCTCTTTGGGCTATTGTTAGGAGCCCATAGCAAATATGTAATAAGTGTTAGCTACTATTAATGTTAAAACGAATTGACTTCCCATCAGCATGGGCTATCTAAAATAGGGATGAACAAATCCTGCCTGTGAGCAAAGCACCATGCAGAATGATCGCAATGGAGAGCAACTCCAGAAGTTCATTTCAACAAAGATCTAGTGAGTGGCAGGCACTCAGCAGGGGATGTGGTGGGGCTGGGAGGAGGTTAAAATGAAATATAGCTCCCTCAGCCCCCAGGAATTTACTGTCTGGTGGGTGGCACTAGGGGATGAGGGTGTACCTCTTCGTACCAGTGATTTTAATACATTTTTGAGATATGGGTTTGCACCAAGTATTCAAGAGCAAGAGGAGAGACAAATGAAAATAATTCATGGGAAGATATACTGAAGGAGATGAGACCCAAGCTGAGTTTTGAAGAATGAGAAAATTTAGCCTGGTAAAGAAAGGCCGGGAGAGTTTCTCTGGTGGTAGAAACAGCACAAGCAAATGCCTGAAAAGCCCATTTACATGCTAACTCTCAAATTGCTGTCTCCCAAATTCTGGGTTCCTATGTCAAATGCAAACTGAAAATCTTCATTTGGATGATTAATAGACTTTTTAATTTTTTTCAAACTTTTTAAGTTCAGGGGTACATGTGCAGGATGTGCATGTTTGTTACATAGATAAATGTGTGCCATGATGGTTTGCTATACAGGTCATCCTATTACCTAGGTATTAAGCCCAGCATCTATTAGCTGTTCTTCCTGATGTGCTCTCTCCTCCCATCTCTACCCTCCAACAGGCCCCAGTGTGTGTTGTTTCCCCCCATGTGTTATCAATCAGCTCCCAGTTATAAGTGAGAACATGCAGTGTTTGGTTTTCTGTTCCTGTGTTAGTTTGCTGAGGATAATGGCTTCCAGCTCCATCCATATCCCTGCAAAGAACATGATCTCATTCCTTTTTATAGCTGCATAGTATTTCACGGTGTATATGTACCACATTTTCCTTATCCAGTCTATCATTGATGGGCATTTAGGTTAGTTCCATGTCTTTGCTATTGTGAAGAGTGTTGCAGTGAACATATGCATGCACATATCTTTATAATAGAATGATTTATAATCCTTTGGGTATATACCCAGTAATGTGATTGCTGGGTCAAATGGTATTTCTGCATCTAGGTCTTTGAGGAATTGCCACACTGTCTTCCACAATGGTTAAGCTAATTTACAATCCCACCAACAGTGTAAAATTGTTCCTTTTCCTCCACAATCTTGTTAACGTCTATTGTTTCTTCTTTTTAATAATTGCCATTCTGACTGATGCGAGATGGTATCTCATTGTGGTTTTGATTTGCATTTCTCTAATAATCAGCAACGTTGAGCTTTTCTTCATGTTTGTTGGCTGCATGTATGTCTTCTTTTGAGAAGTATCTGTTCATATCCTTTGCCCACTTTTTAATGGAGTTGTTTTTTTCTTGTAAATTTACTTAAGTACCTTGCAGATGCTGGATATTCGACCTCTGTCAGATTAATAGACTGCAGCAACTTTCTCCCATTCTGTAGGTTGTCTGTTCACTCTGATGATAGTTTCCTTTACTGTGCAGAAGCTCTTTAGTTTACTTAGATCCCATTTGTCAATTTTTGCTTTTGTGGCAATTTTTGCTTTTGGTGTTTTAGTCATGAAATCTTTGCCAGTGCCTATGTCCTGAATGGTATTGCCTAGGTTGTCTTCCAGGGTTTTTATAGTTTTGCTTTGTTTGTTTGTCTTTTGAGACAGAGTCTCACTCTGTTGCCCAGGCTGGAGTGCAGTGGCATGATCTTGGCTCACTGCAACTTCTGCCTCCCAGGTTCAAGTGATTCTCCTGCCTCAGCCACCCGAGTAGCTGGGGCTACAGGTGTGTGCCACCACTCCCAGCTAATTTTTGTATTTTTAGTAGAGACAGGGTTTCACCATGTTGGCCAGGCTGGTCTTGAACTCCTGACCTCAAGTGATCCACCTGCCTTGGCCTCCCAAAGTGCTGGGGTTTCAGGCATGAGCCACCATGCCTGGCCAAGTTTTGGATTTTACATTAACCAAGTCTTTAACCCATCTTGACTTAATTTTTGCATATGGTGTAAGGAAGGGGTCCAGTTTCAATTTTCTGCATATGGCTAGCCAGCTATCCCAGCACCATTTATTAAATAGGGAATCCTTTCTCCATTTCTTGTTTTTGTCAGGTTTGTTGAAGATCAGATGGTTGTAGATGTGTGATCTTATTTCTGGGCCTCTATTCTGTTCCATTGGTCTATGTGTCTGTTCTTGTACCAGTACCATGCTGTTTTGGCTACTGTAGCCCTGTAGTATAGTTTGAAGTCGGGTAGCATGATGCCTCCAGCTTTGTTCTTTTTGCTTAGGATTGTCTTAGCTATTTGGCTTTTTTTTGGTTTTATATTTTTCCAGTTCTGTGAAGAATGTTGATGGTAGTTTAATGGGAATAGCACTGAATGTATAAATTGCTTTGGGCAGTATGGCCATTTTCATGATATTGATTTTTCCTTTCCATAAGCATGGAATGTTTTTCCATTTGTTTGTGTCATTTCTGATTTCTTTGAGCAGTGGTTTGTAGTTCTCCTTGAAGAGGTCCTTCACTTCCCTTGTTAGTTGTATTCCTAGGTATTTTATTCTTTTTGTGGCAATTGTGAATGGGAGTTCATTCATGATTTGGCTCTCTGCTTGCCTGCTGTTGGTGTATAAGAATACCAGTGATTTTTGCACATTGATTTATATCCTGAGACTTTGCTGAAGTTACATATGTTGAACTCAGCCTTTGGGCTGAGACAATGGGGTTTTCTAGATATAGGATCATGTCATCTGCAAACAAAGATAGCTTGACTTCCTCTCTTCCTATTTGAATACCCTTTATTTCTGTCTGTTGCCTAATTGCCCTAGCCAGAACTTCCAATATTGTGTTGAATAGGAGTGGCAAGAGAGGGCATCCTTGTGTTGATTTTCAAGGAGGATGCTTCTAGCTTCTGCCTATTCAATATGATATTGGCTGTGGGTTTGTCATGTATGGCTCTTATTATTTTGAGGCATGTTCCTTCAATACCTAGTTTATTGAGAGTTTTTAACGTGAAGGGATGTTGAAGTTTATCAAAGGCCTTTTCTACATCTATTGAGATAATCATGTGTTTTTTTTCTTTAGTTCTGTTTATGTGATGAATCACATTTATTGATTTGTGTGTGTTACAACAACCTTGCATCCCAGGAATGAAGCCTACTTGATCGTGGTGGATAAGTTTTTGATGTACTGCTGGATTTGGTTTGCCAGTATTTTATTGAGGATTTTTGCATTGATGTTCATCAAGGATATTGGCCTGAAGTCTTCTTTTTTTGTTGTTGTATCTCTGCTGGGTTTTAGTATCAGGATGATGCTGGCCTCATAGAATGAGTTATGGAGGAGTCCCTCCTTTTCAACTGTTTGGAATAGTTTAGTAGAAATGGTACCAGCTATTCTTGGTATCTCTGGGTAGAATTCAGCTGTGAATCTGTTTGGTCCTCAGCATTTTTCTTGTTATTGTTGTTGTTAGGCTATTATTGCCTCAATTTCAGAACTCATTATTGGTCTATTCACAGATTCAATTTATTCCTGGTTCAGTCTTGGGAGGGTGTATGTGTTTAGGAAGTTATCTATTTCCTTTGGATTTTATAGTCTATGTGCATAGAGGTGTTAATAGTCTTCTCTGATGGTGGTTTGTATTTCTGTGGAATCAGTGGTGATACCCCCTTAACATTTCTGATTGTGTTTATTTGAATCTTCTCTCTTTTCTTCTGTATTAGTCTAGCTAGTGGTCTATTACTTAAAAAAAAAACAGCTTCTGGGTTCGATAATTTTTTGAAGGGTTTTTCATGTCTCTATCTCCTTCAGTTCAGCTCTGATCTTGGTTATTTCTTGTCTTCTGCTAGCTTTGGGATTTCTTTGCTCTTGGTTCTCTTGTTCTTTTAGTTGTGATGTTAGGCTGTTAACTTGAGATCTTTCTACCTTTTTGATGTGGGCATTTAGTGCTATATATTTCCCTTTCAACACTGCTTTAGCTGCATCCCAGAGATTCTGGTATGTTGTATCTTTGTTCTCATTAGTTTCAAAGAACTTTTTGATTTCTGCCTTAATTTCATTATTTACCCAAGAGTCATTCAGAAGCAGGTTGTTCAATTCCCATATAGTTGTGTGGTTTTGAGTAAATCTCTTAATCTTGAGTTCTAATTTGATTCCCCGGTGGTCTGAAAGGCTGTTATGATTTCCGTTATTCTGCATTTGCTGAGAAGTGTTTTACATCTGATTATGTGGTCAAATTTAGAGTAAGTACTGTGTGGCAATGGGAAGAATGTATATTCTGTTGTTTTGGGGTGGAGAGTTCTGTAGACATCTATCAGGTCCACTTGATCCAGAGCTAAGTTCAGGTCCTGAATATCATTGTTAATTTTCTATCTCAATGATCTGTCTAATATTGTCAGTAGGGTGTTAAGGTCTCCCATTATTATTGTATGGGAGTTTAAGTTTCATTGAAGGTCTCTAAGAACTTGCTTTGTGAATTTGGGTGCTCCAGTATTGGGTGCATATATATTTAGGATAGTGTATTAGGGTTCTCTAGAGGGACAGAACTAATAGGAGAGATACATATACATATATCCATATATATATGTATCTATATATAGGTGTATATATATATCCATACATATGTATCTATATATAGGGGTGTGTATATATATATCCGTACATATGTATCTATATATAGGGGTATACATATATATATCCATATATGTATGTATCTATATATAGGTGTATATATATATATATATATATACACACATCCCTATGGTGTATAGGGATCCCTATACATCCTAATAAGCTCCCTTTTATATATATATATATATATATATAAAGGGATATATATTATAAACATATATATATAAAGGAATATATATTATAAACATATATATATAAAGGGATACATATAGTGGGGAGCTTATTAGGATATATATATATATACACACATATATATGTATGTATGTAAAGGGGAGTTTATTAAGTATTAACTTACACAATTACAAGGTCCCACAATAGGCTGTCTGCAAGCTGAGGAGCAAGGAGAGCCAGTCCGAGCCCCAAAACGAACTTGGAGTCTGATGTTCAAGGGCAGGCAGCATCCAGCATGGGAGAAAGATGTAGGCTGGGAGGCTAGGCCAGTCTCTCCTTTTCACATTTTTCTGCTTGCTTTATTTTTGCTGGCAGCTGATAAGATTGTGCCCACCAGATTAAGGGTGGATCTGCCTTCCCCAGCCCACTGACTCAAATGTTAATTTCTTTGGGCAACACCCTCACAGACACGCCCAGGATCAATACTTTGTATCCTTCAATGAAGTTGACACTCAGTATTAACCATCACAGATAGTTAGCTCTTCTTGTTTAATTGAACCCTTTACCATTATGTAATGCCCTTCTTTGTCTTTTTTTTAATCTTTGTTTGTTTAAAGTCCTTTGTATAAGAAACTAGAATTGCAACCCCTGCTATTTTCTGTTTTCCATTTGTTTGGTAAATTTTACTCCACCCCTTTATTTGAGCCTATGTGTGTCTTTGTGTGAGATGGGTCTCTTGAAGACATCATATTAATGGGTCTTGGTTCTTTTTTGTTTGTGTGTGTTATCTCCTTTTTTATTTTTTATTATTATTTTTAAAATATCTTTTTTTACTTTAAATTCTGGGGTATGTGCGCAGAACGTGCAGTTTTTTTACATAGATATACATGTGCCATGGTGGTTTGCTGCACCCATCAACCTGTCACCTATATTAGGTATTTCTCCTAATGTTATCCCTCCTCTAGCGCCCCCAACCTGCCAACAGGCCCTGGTGTGCGATGTTCCCCTCCCTATGTCCATGTGTTCTCATTGTTCAACTCCCACTTATGAGTGAGAACATGTGGTGTTTGGTTTTTCTGTTCTTGTGATAGTTTGCTGAGAATGATTGTTTCCAACTTCATCCATGTCCCTGCAAAGGACATGAACTCATGCTTTTTTATGGCTGCATAGTATTCCATGGTGTATATGTGCCACATTTTCTATATCCAGTCTATACTGATGGACATTTGGGTTGGTTCCAAGTCTTTGCTATTGTGAACAGTGCTGCAATAAAAATGTGTGCATGCATCTTTATAGTAAAATGATTTATAATCCTTTGGGTATATACCCCGTAATGGGATCACGGGGTCAAATGGTATTTCTAGTTCTAGATCCTTGAGGAATCGCCACACTGTCTTCCACAATGGTTGAACTAATTTAAACTCCCACCAACAGTGTAAAAGCGTTCCTATTTTTCCACTCTGATGGTAGTTTCTTTTGCTGTGCAGAAGCTCTTTAATTTAATTAGATCCCATTTGTCTGTTTTGGCTTTTGTTGCCATTGCTTTTGGTGTTTTAGACATGAAGTCTTTGCCCATGCCTATGTCCTGAATGGTACTGCCCAGGTTTTCTTCTAGGATTTTTATGGTCCTAGGTCTTACGTTTAAGTCTTTGATCCATCTGGAGTTGATTTTTATATAAGATACAAGGAAACGGTCCAGTTTCAGTTTTCTGCATATGGCTAGCCAGTTTTCCCAACAACATTTATTAAATAGGGAATTCTTTTCCCCATTCCTTGTTTGTGTCAGATTTGTCAAAGATCAGACGGTTGTAGATGTGTGGTGTTATTTCTGAGGCCTCTGTTCTGTTCCATTGATCTATGTATCTGTTTTGGTACCAGTACCATGCTGTTTTGGTTACTGTAGCCTTGTAGTATAGTGTGAAGTCAAGTAGCATGATACCTCCAGCTTTGTTCTTCTTGCCCAAGATTGTCTTGGCTATGCAGGCCTTTTTTTGGTTCCATATGAACTTTAAAGTAGTTTTTTCCAATTCTGTGAAGAAAGTCAGTGGTAGCTTGATGAGTATAGCATTGAATCTATACATTACTTTGGACAGTATGGCCATTTTCACGATATTGATTATTCCTTTCCATGAGCATAGAATGTTTTTCCATTTGTTTGGGTCCTCTCTTACTTCCTTGAGAAGTGGTTTGTTGTTCTCCTTGAAGAGGTTCTTCACATCCCTTGTAAGTTATGTTCCTTGGCATTTTATTCTCTTAGCAGCAATTGTGAATAGGAGTTCACTCATGATTTGGCTCTCTGTTTGTCTGTTATTGGGTGTATAAGAATGCTTCTGATTTTTGCACATTGATATTGTATTCTGAGACTTTGCTGAAATTGCTTATCAGCTTAAAGAGATTTTGCGTTGCGACTATGGGGTTTTCTAAATATAAAATCATGTCATCTGCAAATAGAAATTTGACTTCCTCTCTTCCTATTTGAATACTCTTTATTTCCTTCTCTTGCCTGATGGCCCTGGCCAGAACTTCCAATACTATGTTGAATACGAATGGTGAGAGACAGCATCCTTGTCTTGTGCTGGTTTTCAAAGGGAATGCTTCCAGTTTTTGCCCATTCAGTGTGATATTGGCTGTGGGTTTGTCATAAATAGCTCTTATTATTTTGAGATACGTTCCATTGATACCCAGTTTATTGAGAGTTTTTAGCATGAAGGGGTGTTGAATTTTGTTGAAGGCCTTTTCTGCATCTATTGGGATAATCATGTGGTTTTTGTGATTGTTTCTGTTTATGTGATGGATTATGTTTATTGATTTACATATGTTGAACCAGCCTTGCATCCCAGGTATGAAGCTGACTTGATCGTGGTGGATAAGCTTTTTGATGGGCTGCTGGATTTGGTTTGGCAGTATTTTATTGTGGATTTTTGCATCGATGTTCATCAGGGATATTGCCTGAAATTTTCTTTTTTTGTTGTGTCTCTGCCAGGTTGTGGTATCAGGATGATGCTGGCCTCATAAAATGGGTTAGGGAGGAGGATTCGCTCTTTTTCTATTGTTTGGAATAGTTTCAGAAGGAATTGTACCAGCTCTTCTTTGTACCTCTGGCAGAATTCAGCTGTGAATCTGTCTGGTCCTGGACTTTTTTTGATTTGTAGGCTATTAATTACTGCCTCAATTTCAGAAGTTGTTATTGGTCTATTCAGGGATTTGAGTTATTCCTGGTTTGGACTTGGGAGAGTGTATGTGTCCAGGAATTTATTTTCTTCTAGATTTTCTAGTTTATTTGCATAGAGGTGTTTATAGTATTCTCTAATGGTAGTTTGTATTTCTGTGGGATCAGTGGTGATATCCCCTTTATCATCTTTTATTGCATCTATTTGATTCTTCTCTCTTTTCTTCTTTATTAGTCTGGCTAGTGGTCTATCTATTTTGTTGATCTTTTCAAAAAACCAGCTCCTGGATTCACTGATTTTTTGAAGGGTTTTTCGTGTCTCTATCTCCTTCAGTTCTGCTGTTAGTTATTTCTTGTCTTCTGCTAGAGTTTGAATTTGTTTGCTGTTGCTTCTGTAGTTCTTTTCATTTTGATTTTAGGGTGTCAATTTTAGATCTTTCCTGTTTTCTCTTATGGACATTTAGTGCTATAAATTTCCCTCTACATATTGCTCTAAATGTGTCCCAGAGATTCTGGTACGTTGTATCTTCGTTCTCATTGGTTTCAAATAACATCTTTATTTCTGCCTTCATTTTGTTATTTACCTAGTAGTCATTTAGGAGCAGGTTGTTCAATTTCCATGTAGTTGTGTGGTTTTTATTGAGTTTTTAAATCCTAAGTTCTAGTTTGATTGCACTGTGATCTGAGAGACTGTTTGTTATGATTTCTGTTCTCTACATTTGCTCAGGAGTGTTTTACTTCCAATTATGTGGTCAATTTTAGAATAAGTGCAATGAGATGCTGAGAAGAATGTATATTCTGTTGATTTTGGGTGAGGAGTGCTGTAGATGTCTATTAGGTCTGCTTGGTTGAAAGCTGAGTTGAAGTCCTGAATATCCATGTTAATTTTCTGTCACATTGATATGTCGTGTTAAAGTCTCCCACTATTACTGTGTGGGAGTCTAAGTCGCTTTGTGGGTCTCTAAGAACTTGCTTTCTGAATCCGGATGCTCCTGTATTGGGTGCATATATATTTAGGATAGTTAGCTCTTCTTGCTGCATTGATCCTTTTACCATTATGTAATGCCCTTGTCTCTTTTGATCTTTGTTGGTTTAAAGTCTGTTCTAGCAGAGATAAGGATTGCAACTCCTGCTTTTTTTTTTCTTTCCATTTGCTTGGTAAATATTCCTCCATCCCTTTATTTTAAGCCTATATGTGTTTTTGCATGTGAGATGGGTCTCCTGAATACACCACACTGATGAGTCTTGACTCTATCCAGTTTGCCAGTCTGTGTCTTTTAACTGGGGCATTTAGCCCATTTACATTTAAGGCTAATATTGTTATGTGTGAATTTGATCCTGTCATTATGATATTAGCTGGTTGTTATGGCCATTAGTTGATGCAGTTTCTTCAAAGTGTCAATGTTCTTTACAATTTGGTATGTTTTTGCAGTGGCTGGTACTGGTTGTTCCTTTCCATGTTCAGTGCTTCCTTCTCTTGTAAGGCAGGCCTGGTGGTGACAAAATCTCTCAGCATTTGCTTGTCTGTAAAGGATTTTATTTATCCTTCCCTAAGAAGCTTAGTTTGGCTGGATATGAAATTGTGGGTTGAAAATTCTTTTCTTTAAGCATGTATTGGTCCCTACTCTCTTCTGGCTTGTAGGGTTTCTGCAGAGAGCTCTGCTGTTAGTCTGATGGGCTTCCCTTTGTACGTAACCCCACCTTTCTCTCTGCCCTTAACATTTTTTCCTTTGTTCCAACCTTGGCAAATCTGATGATTATGTGTCTTAGGGTTGTTCTTCTCAAGGAGTATCTTCATGGTGTTCTCTGTATTTCCTGAATTTGAATGTTGGCCTGTCTTGCTAGGTTGGGGAAGTTCTCTTGGATAATATCCTGATCTTGGTTTGAGAATTGAACTTGGTTCAGTTCTCCTCGTCACTGTCAGGTACACCAATCAAACGTGGATTTGGTCTTTTCATATATATTTCTTGGAGGCTTTGTTCATTCCTTTTTATTCTTTTTTCTCTAATCCTGTTTTCTCTCTTTATTTCTTTATCTTCAATCATTGATATCCTTTCTTCCGCTTGATCGATTCGGCTATTGAAACTTGTGTATGCTTCAAGAAGTTCTCATGCTGTGTTTTTCAGCTACATCAGGTCATTTATGTTCTTCTCTACACTCATTATTCTAGTTAGTAATTCATCTAACCTTTTTTCAAGGTTCTTAGCTTCCTTGCATTGGGTTAGAACATGGTCTTTTAGCTTGGAGGAGTTTGTTATTACCCACCTTCTGAAGCCTACTTCTGTCAATTCGTCAAACTCATTCTCCATCCAGTTTTGCTCCCTTCCTGGCAAGGAGTTGTGATCTTTTATAGGAGAAGAGATGTTCTGGTTTTTGGAATTTTCAACCTTTTTGTGCTGGTTTCTCCCCATCTTTGTGGATTTATCTACCTTTGGTCTTTGATGTTGGTGACCTTCATATGGGGTCTTTGAGTGGATGTGCTATTTCTTTCTGTTAGTTTTCCTTCTGACAGGCCCCTCTACTGCAAGCCTGCTGGTTTGCTTGAGGTCCACTCCTGACCCTGTTTGCCTGGGTATCACCAGCTGAGGCTGCAGAACAGCAAAGATAGCTGCCTGACCTTTGCTCTGGAAGCTTCGTCCCAGAGGGGCACCTGCCATATGCCAGCCAGAGCTCTCCTGTATGAGGTGTCTGTCAGCCCCTACTGGGACGTGTCTCCCAGTCAGGATACACTTGAAGAGGCAGTCTGACCCTTAGCTGAGCTGGAATGCTGTGCTGGGAGGTCTGTTGCTCTCTTCAGAGATGTCAGGCAGGGACATTTAAGTCTGCTGAAGCCATGCCCACAGCCACCCCTTTCCCCAGGTGCTCTGTCCCAGGGAGATGGGGGTTTTATCTGTAAGTCCCTGACTGGGGCTGCTGCCTTTTTTCAGAGATGCCCTGCCCAGAGAAGGGAAATCTGGCAGTTTGGCCACAGCAGCCTTTCTGAGCTGCAGTGGGATCCACCCAGTTTGAACTTCCCAGTAGCTTTGTTTACACTGGGAGCGTACAAGCACCTACTCAAGCCTCAGCAATGGTGGATGCCCCTCCCCCCACCAAGCTTGAGTGTCCCAGGTCTATCTCAGACTGCTGCTGTGCTGGCAGCGAGAATTTCAAGCCAGTGGATCTTAGTTTGCTGGGCTCCATAGGCGTGGGACCCCCAAGCCAGACCACTTGGCTCCCTGGCTTCAGCACCCCTTTCCAGGGGAGTGAACGGTTCTGCCTCACTGGCGTTCCAGGTGCCACTGGGGTATGGAAAAAAAGAACTCCTACAGCTAATTTGGTGTCTGCTCAAATGGCTGCCCAGTTTTGTGCTTGAAACCCAGGGCCCTGGTGGGGTAGGCACCAGAGAGAATCTCCTGGTTTGTGGGTCGCAAACACCATGGGACAAGCGCAGTATCTGTGCTGCAGTTCCTCAGGCTCAGTCCCTCATGGCTTCCCTTGGTTGGGGGAGAAAATTCCCCGACCCCTTGCACTTCCCAGGTGAGGTGACGCCCCACCTGCTTTGGCTTGCCCTCTGTGGGCTGCACCCACTGTCCAACCAGTCCCAATGAGATGAACTGGGTACCTCAGTTGGAAATGCAGAAATCACCCTCCTTCTGTGTTGATCTCGCTGGGAGCACAGACCAGAGTGGTTCCTATTCCGCCATCTTGCCAGCAATCTGGGTCTTGGTTCTTTATCCAGCTTGCCATTCTGTGTCTTTTAATTGGGGCATTTAGCCATTTACATTTAAGGTTAGTATTGTTATGTGTGGATTTGATCCTGTCTTCATAAAGGTAGCTGGTTATTTTGCAGACTTGTTTATGTGGTTGCTTCATAGTGTCACTGGTCTGTGTGCTTCATTGAGTGTTTTTTGTTTTTTACTGGCTACTAATGTTTTTTCCCTTACCATATTTAGTGCTTCCTTCAGCTCTTGCAAGGCAGATTTGGTGGTGACAAATTCCCTCAGCATTTGCTTGTCTGAAGAGGATCTTATTACTTCTTCACTTATGAAGCTTACTTTGGCTGGATATGAAATTCTGGGTTGGAAATTCGGTTGAGAATGCTGAATATTGGCCCCCAATTTCTTCTTACTTGTAAAGTTTTCCCTGAGACGTCTGCTGATAGTCTGAGGGGCTTCCCTTTGTAGGTGACCTGTCCTTTCTCTCTGGCTGCCCTGAACATTTTTTCTAACATTTTGACCTTGGAGCATCTGATGATTATGTGTCTTGGGGTTGATCTTTTTATGGAGTATCTTCCTGGGGTTCTCTGCATTTCCTGAATTTGAATGTTGGCCTGTCTTGCTAGGTTGGTGATGTTCTCCTGGATGATATCCTGAAGCATGTTTTTCAACTTGGTTTTGGCTAATAGACTTCTTAAACTCTCCCTCTCAATGTGGTCCAATCACAGCTTTCCCCAACTCTGTTGATGGCAAGTAAACTTTTCTGGCTGTTCAGACTAAATCTGGAGTCATTCTCAACTACTTTGTTTTACTCCCATGTCCAACTTGTCAGGAAATCCTCTTGGTTCTACTGTTAAAATGTCTGCAGAATCTATCTGAAGCCTGTACTGCTTGTTCTGAACCACCCAGTCTGAGCTACCATTAGCTCTTGCCTGCTTTGAGTCATGCTAATATTAATATATTCTCTAGACAGCACCCAGAGCGATTCTTTCAAATAGAAGTAAAGTCATGTCATTTCTCTGTTCGAACTCTGCTATGGTTTGCATTTCACTCAGAATGAAACCTGGAGTCCTTACCAAGGGCCCACAAAGCCCTTTGTGATTTGTCCCTCCACCCCCCACCTCTCCATTATCTTCCACTAGTATCCCGTCACTTCATTTGGTCCTCTAATTTTGTCTGGCCAAGATAGTGGTTTATTTTTGTCTTTTCCTATGTAATAGGGAAAAGGCAATTAATATAACTAGATGGGAGTTACGTTTCCTTGCAATACAAACACTCATTGTCTTATTCCTTCTTTTCTTAAGCATTCATATACCTGTGGGGCCCCTGCCAGCCTTGGAGTATTCCCACAATGTAGGAGGCAAATGTAAAGCCACCGAAGGTTTTAGCAGGTCAGATTTGCGTTCAGATGGATGATTTTGCATTCATCATGGAGAATGGGCTTAAGCTGAACTCCACTGGAAGCAAAGACTGAAAAACCAGTTAGAAAGTTTTTACAACAGTTCAGATGGAGCCTGTACTAAGGATGTTGTTACTAGCAGGAGCGCAAAGGAGACTCCAGATTTCAGAAACACTAAGGCAGAATAAAGAGGACCTAGTGCTTGACTGAATAAGAGGGTATGGGGTGCGGGTAGTAAGTTTTAGGGAAAAGCTCCTAGCTTTCTGCCTTGAGTCTTGAGTAACCTAACAGACGAAGGTACCACGTTAGGTGAACATGAGGCCTCCTCGGGTAATTTCTAAGCCTAGCTATCTTGAAAATGCAGCAGTCCTGATTGGCACACACGTGTTGGGGAAGTTCACGGTTCCTATAGGCCGCGAATTATTTAACTTTTTACACAAGCATTTCATACAACTGTGATGGAGATCAAGAGCAGTGTGTTGCGGGCCTCCTGAGGAATGAGGAAAACTGGAGGCCTGACTTCCCTGCTTCCTCCGCTTCCCGGGACCAGCCGTCCTGGCGGCCTGGCGCCCCGCGTGCCCGCGGCCTCTCCCTCCCGTGGAGCACCGCGTTTTCCTGGCTGTTGCTGGCGGGCTGTGGTGGAGGAAGAACGGGCCTGAGCCGCGGTCACCACAGTAACGAATTCGCTGCCAGTCCGGTCTCGAGGGCCACAGGCATCTCCACGGCGCCCCTGTCAGGTGACCGCGCCTGGGGTCCGCACGCGCGTCGCCCCCAGCCTTCGCGGCGCTGGCCCCTGCGCAGAAGGAGGAGGAAAGGAGGGCAGGGGCCGGCGGGAGTGTTCCCGTGGCAGCTTGGGAACCCCGAAAGGCACCTGAGCGGCCGGCCTCGGCCTCACGGGGCGGCCGCATTGTCTAAGCTCCATAGCAACCCCGGCGCGGCGCCTGCCACGCTAGCCGGCGTAGCTCCTCAGCCCGCGCGCCGCAGCCGCGTCTTTCCGGCCCTGACCCGCGCTGGGCCCACGCGCTAGGGCCCTGACGGCCCGCGCGGGCTCCAGGTGCGGGCAGCGGCGACGGCATGCCCGAGAAGAGGCTCACCGCGGGTACGTGGCGGCCCCACAGGGACAGAGGATCAGCCCGCGGCGTTGGGGCCGCACCACGCGCCAGCCTCTGGACTTTACCTCCTGTCCTCCTAGCGGTATCCCCGCTCCCAGACATGAGAAGAAAGGGCTTCACTGCCCTCCTGTTGGATTTCATGACGAATTTCACTGTCCTCGCCGGTTTACGCTGGCACTGCGTTACCTCGCTTAATTCTGCATATTGTACGTAGAATAATAGAGGGTTCTGTCTATGAAAAGGGTAACTCCTGGGTCACAGTGAATTAGTGACCAGGCAGGATTCCAGAGGCCTTTCCTTTCCACTTACACCTTGAATTCCAACTTAAAATGCACGCCATGTACAGAGAATGAACAGAGGGCCAGAAATGTAGTACGCTTGCCTGTGCATAACGTAGGGCTAGGTGCTGTCACCCATGATTTCATTTACTCAAAGGAAATCAGATTTGAGGGAGATAATGTAATATTTTGTCTTGTTTCAGAGCCACCAACGATTACAGAAGAAGAATTTGTAAGTATGATTTCAAGGGGCTATTTTTTTCTTTGGCCTTTAAAAAAAAATAGCAAATATTAGATCATAGAAGAAAGCTGTGTGTTTTATTTCCTCCTTTTTGCCAGAGTTTTGGTTTAGTAACAATTGTAATAACTATGTACAAGATCTTTTTTAAATTCTCTATCTGGCACGTAATTTTAAGAAGGGGCCAATTAATTTGTATGGTGGATGCTGTTCATCATTAAAGTTCTTTCACATAAATGGCCTCATTTAATTTCTCTAAACTCTTTAATGACTCCATGAGAGGAAAGTTTTATCTCCATGGCTGTATTGTGATGTGGCAGTGCAGTTCCTGGTTGGAGTAAACATAAGTAAATGGCGTTGATGGATAAAGAGTGGTCAATTTATCATTCCTTTACAAATGTACTAAATACTCCCATTTCAGACTTCTAGAGAGATTAAGTAATAAAAGTACTTGCTAAATATATCCTATACATTGTCATTTAGGTGAGTGCTACATTTAGGGTGGGTTCCATTGTAATTCCCATTGTATACAGTGTTTCAGGAACTTGCCTGAGGTTACACAGACAAATAGGTGTCAGAGCCTAATTCCTACCAAGGTCTGAGTCTGATTCCAAGAGCTCTAATCACTTCTATTATTTATTTATGTCTTCCAGCACTTACTTCTCTTGTTGGCTAATTATCTTATTTGCTTTTGGCTTTCAATCAACAAACATGAGTGATTGTATGCTGAGGTTAAGTCTCAAGAAGTTCACAGTCTAGCAGGGTCTAAGAAGAAAGGGCTAAGGCTGTGTGTGCTGGTGGCTTTCACATTCACCTTTCCAGAGCTCTGGTCCATTGCTGGGAGAGACAGACACACACACATCTACACATACACACATACACACACAGAGCCACTGAAGGTAGAGGTACACAGAACAAGTCAGAAATTCCTCCCATCTTCTGGCCATGTTGGCAGAGCTCTGCTTTAAGAAAAAAAAAAAAAAAAATATATATATATATATATACACACACACACACACACACACTCACACACATACACACACACACACACACACACATATTTTGAGACAGGGTCTCTCTCTTTTACCCAGGCTGGAGTGTAGTGGCCCCATCACAACTCACTGCAGCCCTGACTTCCCTGGGCTTAGGTAATCTAACTGTCTCAGCCATCTGAGTCACTGGCCCTATAGGCACCTGCCAGCGCACCTAGCTAATTTTTATATTTTTTGTAGCGACAGTTTCACAATGTTGCCCAGGCCAGTCTCGAATTCCTGGGCTCAAGCGATCCACCCACCTCGGCCTCCCAAAGTGCTGGGATTACAGGCCCAAGCCACTGTTCCAGGCCCAGAGCTCTGCTTTTAATGGGAAATTTCTTTAAGGGGCTCCAGGCCTTCCTGAACTTACTCTTAGTTCCAGCAGGAGGTGAGCATTTCTGAAGCCAGCAAATCTTTTCCCATACTGCTGAAGACTACTCAACAACACGCCACTTACTGTTTGAGCAGTTCACTGTTTTAGGTGTTGGCCCCATCCTTGAACTCATGATAGCTTGAAGACTCTAGGCATTCCCTTTCTCTTGGCTTGATTTCACTGTCTCCGAGTTCTCTTATCTTTCATTATTATTCCCCTTTCTGGCTTCTCTTTTTCTTTTCTCATGAAAGTATTGACCTTCAGGATTCTGTTCTCTGGGCTTTCTCTGGGTGAGCTCCTCTTCTCCTCCTATAGCTTCAGTACCCCTGTTTCGTGGGACTTCCACATTTCCACACCTCCAGTCCAGACGCCACTTTTAATGCCAGCTCTGTATATCCAGCGGGTTATTGGGACTCTTCATCATCTGAATGTCCGTGTCAACAGTCTAAACTGAACTTTTCTCCCCAGTCCCCTCCACACCATGCTGTCTTTCCTCCACTTCTTATTTTGGTTTGTGGTGCCACTGGCCATTCAGTCACTCATATCAAAGACTTTCTTCCCTTTTCTTCATCCCCTGCCTGCAATCATTTACCAAGCTCTTTTCGTAGCCAGATCTTTTTCTCCATCCACACAACTGCTGTCTCATTTCAGGCCCCCACCCGGGGTCTGGACTTTGGTAGTAATCCTAACTGATATCATTGCCTCCAATATTCCTTCTGCCAACTCCAGTTTTTATTTGTTTAAAGCATACAATTCAAGCTCCTGAGTATCAGTTATATTAGATTACTTCCTATTCCTTTGCTCTGTCTACCTTTAGATTTTTCCTTCTCCTATCACCCTGGCTATCAGATTGCTATTAATTTTTTAAAACATTACTGTGTTACTAGCTTGCTCAGAGCTTTTATTAATAGCTAGTATTTATTGAATGCTAAGCACATGCTAGTATTTAGCCTCAAAACAACCCTATTAGGTGGTTATTACTGCCTGCATTTCGCAGAAGAGGAGGTCGAAGTTCACAGTGGTTAACTAACTGGGCCTGAGGCCACATATCTCATAACTGGTAAAGCCAAAATGTCAAATGGTTTGCTTTAGCCTTCAAAACCTTTTCTATAACTTTTCAGCCTTCTTTAACCTTACCTCCCGATGCTTTTCTCTGTGATAAAGACAACATTCTTACTGTTTTTGGTTTGATTTATAAAGTACATCCACATGCCTCCTGCCCGAGCCAAACTATACCCCACTTGTCTCCTTGCCTTTGCTGTCTAATTTTGTCTCAGTTGCCCTTCCCCATCTATTTCACAATCTTGCACATTCTTCAAGGCCCAGCTAATCTCCTCCATGAAGCCTTTCCAACCTAACATCATCCAGACTGCCTGTGAGCTCTGAGCAGCTTTTAGCTGAGAGCAATTTATAACTAGATTCTCAAATTCATATGCTCAACCAAGTATTGTCTATAGATTAAATAATTAACATGTCTTGCACATGTATTTACCCCTGTTTTTTAAAAGTGTGAAAGTATTGTTCTCATTAATAAATTGCATATTCTTAGGAAAAATGTGTCAGGGACCTGCAGTTCCCCAAACTCCATTCTCTCCTTTTCCATAGTAGATATTAGACCCATTGCTATCCCAAATTAAGACTATATTTTCTAGTTTCCCTTGCAGCCAAATGTGGTCACGGAACCAAATTCTGGCCAATAAGATGTAGGCAGAAGTGTTGTGTCCTACTTCTCTGGAGAGCTGATGTTTATAGAGATCAAATAATGGACCCTTAGGTCACACAGCTAGTAATTAGTTGAGCCACAGTTAGAAGCTGGGCTATTCTAACTTTAATACTTACATAAGTGTAGAAGGAAAGAATGAGCCCTTTTTCTTCTTTTCTGCTGGTTGGAATAAAGTTGTGATGCTGGAGCTAAAGCAGTCATCTTAGATCATGAGATGGATGTAGCATCTTGAGGATGGCGGAGACATAAGATCAGAGGCGCCTGGGTCCCTGATATTTGGGAAGCCACAATGCCTTATGATTAATGTCTTATGATTACAACTGCTTTTGATTACATGAGAAAAATATTTAATTATTTTATTTAAGTAGTTTTTTTTTTGGTTTTGTGCTCCTGTGTTCATACTAGCTTTTCTTTCATATTGTATTTTCTCAGTGGATCTAAAAGTACAATGCTGTTATGGACATCTGCAAAATAATATTTGTACCTCAACATGGGGTCTGCATCCTCAAAAGATAGAATAACTCATTTAGAATAAATTATTTGTTTGTCAGGGACACATACCTTGTATATATTTTTAATATTTTACCTAGGTGTAAGGTACATATTGAGAAAGTTTAAAGTGAGAATGAATTACAAAATTTACACATTAAAATTTAGGGCTGGGCGCGGTGGCTCATGCTTGTAATCTCAGCACTTTGGGAGGTCAAGGTGGGCAGATCACGAAGTCAGGAGATCGAGACCATCCTGGTTAACACAGTGAAACCTTGTCTCTACTAAAAATACCAAAAAAAAAAAAAAAAAAAGAAAAATTAGCTGGGCATGCCTGTAGTCCCAGCAACTCGGGAGGCTGAGGCAGGAGAATCACTTGAACCCAGGAGGCAGAGGTTGCAGCGAGCCAAGATCATGCCACCACACTCCAGCCTGGGCAACAGAGCGAGATTCCATCTCAAAAAAAAAAAAAAAAGAAAAAAGAAATTTAGGAGTCACTGTCACTTTAAACTTATAGCTAAAGTAAGGTGTAAGGTACACATTCAGAAAGTTTAAAGTGAGAGTGACTCTTAAATTTTTTTATCATTAAAATAGAGTGCATTAATAGTGAAGATTGAAGCACCTGACTTTTACATTCAAAATAATATCTTTTTCTTGTGCCTTAAAAGTAGTTAGTTTGCAACTATGCAAGTAAGTGTGCCAGGCTTCAAAAAAAGTCTTTATCAAGTCTTCCATCAAAAAATGGAATCTAGGAAAGAAAATTCTTTATGGAGTAAAAACATTGTAGTGTAATGATCTATTTTGTTGAAGGTTTTCTGATTTAGAAAACCCACAGTTTTATTAACTTTAAAAGTGGATTAAAAGCTGTTTAAAAAAGGAAAAGAAGAGACTACCTTGTAATCTTACCACAAATTAAGATAAACTTTAGCTTTAAGCAGTATTTACTTGTATTTTAGTTGTTAAAAGTGGTATTCATTTTTAACTAATTTTTAGTCTGTTCAAATTTCTATTTTGTTATTTTTACAGGTTGAATGAAATTATAATAAACATAGGGTATTTCCCAAGCATGAAGACATTCTCATTATTTTAACATACAGTAACGTAGTTAACTCTCCATATCCGTGGATTCCACATCTGTGGATTCACCCAAACTTGGATTGAAAATATTCAGAAAAAGGCCAGGCACAATGACTCACACCTGTAACCCCAGCACTTTGGGAGGCTGTCGCGGGCAGATCACCTGAGGTCAGGAGTTTGAGACCAGCCTGGCCAACATGGTGAAACTGCATCTCTACCAAAAATACAAAAATTAGCTGGACGTGATGGCACATGCCTGTAGTACCAGCTACTTGGGAGGCTGAAGCAGGAGAATTGCTTGAACCCAGGAGGTGGAGGTTGCAGTGAGCCCAGATCATGCCATTGCACTCCAGCCTCAGTGACAGAGTGAGACTCCGTCTGAAAAAAAAAAAAAAAAAAAAAACATACAAACTTTAAAAATACAGGATAACAACCATTTACATAACATTTACATTGTATTAGGTATTGTAAGAAATCGAGTTGATTTAAAGAACATGGGAGGTTGGGTGTAGGTTATATGCAAATACTATGCCATTTTATATGAGGGACTTGAGCATCCCCAGATTTCAGTATCTGTGGGGGACCTGGTACCAATCCCCTATGGATACCAAGGGCAACTGTATAGAATAAAGGTCCATAATTCCAGTCCTCATAAACAAGACTAGTTACTTGGCAATTAGTGACCACTTGGTGGTTTTTTTCAAATAAAATATGTTAAATTATATATAATTGGGTTAAATGAACAGTGAGAGCCTACTGGGGCTGACACACTAGGCAGCTTTATATGGAAACACTGGAAGATAGGGCTAGATGTAAGTACTACCCCTACTTTCTCCTGTTCTTCTTTCTTTAAGAGGTTGCAGAGCTAGGGGTCAGAAGTGTTGTGAACAAGTCTTTAGGAAACTAAGACAGGTCCCAGAGGTCCTTTGTAAAGTGTTATGCTATTTGGAATTATTTCATCTCTATGGAATCCTTTACTCTGGGTAGGAATCAAATTCTCTGATGCTTTTTTGGAACTACAGAAACTGTTAACAGTCCCATTGATAAGTTAGTAAATAAGTATATCATTAAGCAACTTTTTCAACGTATGGCCATATTAGACACTACTGGGGACAAACATTGTCATTAGTCCCCAAGTAGCATACCTTCTGACTAGAGAGATTGCCTTTAATATGAAACAGTAAAAGGATAAGCAGTTTATAGTTAAGTGTCAGGTTTGAATTAAAAGTACATTGGGATTTAGAGAAGCTTGCCACATCCTCTTTTTACCCGTAAAGTATAGAATGGGAGACAAGGTGACCAAGGGTGTGAGATACTCTCTGCTTTAAATGAGTTTATTGAGTTGTAAGGATCTTTGTACAAGGAGAAAGCCTTAGGGTATTTGTGCCTAATGGATTGTCTTAGGCCTAGTAGGTATAATTTGAAATATTGGATTGGATAAAATTGATTGGATAAAAGGGAGTCTGGGCCAGGCGTGGTGGCTCACATCTGTAATCCCAGCACTTTGAGAGGCCGAGGCGGGTGGATCATGAGGTTAGGAGATTCAGACCATCCTGGCCAACATGGTGAAACCCCGTCTCTACTAAAAATACAAAAACTAGCTGGGCTTGGTGGCATGCACCTGTGGTCCCAGCTACTCAGGAGGCTGAGCCAGGAGAATCGCTTGAACCTGGGAGATAGAGGTTGCAGTGAGCCAAGATTGTGCCACTGCACTCCAGCCTGGTGACAGAGCAAGACTCCATTAAAAAATAATAATAATAAAATAAAAAAATAAAAGTGGGCAGGGGGTGGGGGAGCGTCCAGAGCTTCCTTCACCTTCTCAAGCCTTTTGGGGACTTGTTGAGAGAGAGAGACAGAGAGAAGGAAAGGGAAGAGAGAAGAGAAGAAGGAAGAAAGAGAGAAGAGAACAGAAACCCGATGGAAAAGTACTTCTGGATAGATACTGATGTAATCTGTGATGATAACCTTTGGAGGATAAAAGCAGAGTCCATACTTTTGCTCCTCATTGCGTGAACCACTTTAATATCTTCCTCCTTCATAGCCTTCATTTCTAAGAAAATGTAATTTTGCAAACCAGTGGGGATCTGATATATGGGCTTTTGGTTTTCAAATTTCAAAAATGCCTTGATCTAGGCAAGCTTTCAACAAGACGTGTTGTGGAGCTTGTCTCACCTTGCATTCTCTTTTTCTGACCTTTTTCTCTTTTGACAATATCTCTTCTTTTAATTAGTATTATTTGTTAGAGTCTTTTTAAAGTTATTAGTCTTTTCTTTTTAGGTTTTGTGTCCTCAGTGTAATCATCCAATTATTCAGTAAAAATGTTCTAAACATGTACTATCTAAAGGCATTGAGAAATTAAAAGAATAAATGGGAAACAGCCCTTTTCTTCCAGTTCACAATCCAGTGGATGAGACATGTAAACAATTGTAGTATGAAGTGATAAAGGTTTTTATAGGGGAAATATAGATGACCACTACTCCAGACTTCTGGAGAAGAAAAAAGACAGGTACGTGAATAAGGGGGAAAATTTTTCTGGGCAGAATAATCAGCATGTGCCAAGGTGCAGAACTATAAAAAAATTGCTATGACCACAGCATGTAGTATGAGATAAGGCTGGACAGTGGGCAGGAGCCAAATTGTATTCACCATAAGCCCTTTTCATGGTAGAAAAGGATTGGAGATTGGGGGAACAAATGGATCCCTTGTATTAAATGAGGTGTGGCTAGGAAGACTGACCCATAGGGTGGTGTGGATAAGAAGGAATAGGAAAGATGAGGTTTGGCATATGATGGACAGGAGGGTGAACCAGAGGTCAGTCCTTTAGTGGACAGGATTCCAGAGTAGTAGTCAGAAGATGGTCAGATAACCAGGAATTTATTCTAGAGGGAACGATGCTGATTTGATAATCTGATATTTAATACACAGAAGGCTGAGAAGCCTGTCCATAACGTGCAGAGAAACTTGATCTTATTTCCTTGTACATAAAGCCCGCCTCCAAACATTTTACTAGGAAAAAATTTAAACATGTAAGAATTAAAAGAATTGTATAGTGGACACTGTATACCTACCACTAACATTTCACAATTTTTGTTACATTTGCTTTCTCACATAGCTGTCCTATCTCATCATCCATCCATCAGTCCATCTTGTTTTTTTATGCATTTCAAAGTAAGTTAAAGACATTGATAAACTTCACCTCTAAATACTTCATGAGTATCATGAACTGTTAATAATATTCAATATTAGTTTATGATTCTTTTGTTGATGTACAATTTATACACCGAAATGTAAGCATTTAAAGAATGATAATTTGATGAATTTTGACAAATGTATACACTTGTGTAATCCAAACTCCAGTGCATACATAGAATATTTTCATAATCCTAGAAAGTTCTTCAAGCTCCTTCTCAGTCGATTCTTGTCCCCATTCCCCAGAGACACCTACTATGCTGTCTTGCTTTCTGGCCTCTCTTCTTTGCTCATGTGTTTATCTATGTCCTCAGCATTATTGCCCCTCATATTTATATTTCTAAATGCAGAATTTGAAGTTACTTGAAATGCATTTCAAATGCCATTTTTCCCACTTGAGTCTCTTCTGATTCATCTTACCAGATAACGTCTTTCCTTCCTTTGGAAGAAACAGTTTATATTGTAACTCCCTTATGGCATGTATCATATTCTTTCTTGGACTGTAGTTTTTTTGTCTGTATCTTATTTCTTCTTCCTTGTTTATAGTGTTTTTGTATATCTTGCATCTTTTAGAGTTGTAAAGAAATTGGGCTGGGTGTGGTGGCTCATGCTTGTAATCCCAGCAATTTGGGAGGTCTAGGTGGGAGGATTGCTTGAGCCCAGGAGTTCAAGACCAGCATAGGCAATATAGTGAGATCCTGTCTGTACCAAAAAAAAAAAAAATTTTTTAATTAGCTAAGCGCCTAAGTGACAGAGCAAGACCCTGTCTCAAAAAAAAAAAAAAAAAAATTGTAGTTCATCTGATTTGAAGGTGCAGCAAAATAAGCAAAAATTTTACCTACCATAATTAGCAAGCACACATAAACTATTTTGTTAACCCTCTTTCAGTAGGACATTTGAGAAGTTTGGACTAAAAATGGAAAAGCTGACTTCATTTTCACAGACGGCACACCTGTAATACATGAAAAAACAGGTTTCAAGAGTACATTCAATTCTGAAGAAGTGTTCCTACCTTCATTCAACAGAGAATCTGTGTTGCAAATTTTGCAGTCAGGCTTGTGGAATGATGTAATGGAGGAAATGATTGTAACTCAATTTTCTTCTTGATTGTACCATTAACTATCACCAGTTTATTGATTATTTGGAAGATGTTAAACTTAAGCATAGAGACTTAGAGACTTAGAGACTTAGAGCATTTTAATATAGCCAAGTAATGGGATTGTGGGAACTCTTTGAGAGTAACTGAGCTACTTCTTCAGCTCAAGGCCTTAATTTTTTTTTTTTTTAAATTAAAGGGTTTGTGGTGTAAAGGGCTTATCAGATACTCATGGGTTTACAAGACTGCTTACTGATGTGACAAGATATTTTGAACACATTGAACTAGAAACTGCAGTGGGAAAATAGGTTCCTTTATTTACTAAGAGAAGAACAAGCCTTTCCACTCAAGTGCCACATGTGGGTTGAGCAGATCGCACTTGGAGGCAACACTTATTTCCCATTGTGGAACTACCCAGTATCAACGGAATTGCTGAGGTTTAATATCGATAGAAATTAAGGAATAATTTTAGAAAAGAAATAATTGATTTTGATGTATTTGATAATACCTGAGGTTTTCATAGTTTTCTGTAAGTACAAACCAAAGGATATGACTGAATGCCTAGGAAATGTCAAGTCACCAAGGGGTTAGAGCAGTGCTACTGCTGCCACCTGAGAATTATATCAGTCCGTGGTGAGATGAGCTGAGCTCAGGAATCTAGAGTAAACTTTTAGAACCTTTATGGCAGTTTGACAAACTATATTTATATCTGTTGAATTTAATAACAAAAAATTGGGATTGCAATATGTATCTTTTATTTCATTTTCTAATTATTCATTAAAAGTTATCTATCTGAAATATGTTAAGGAAAAAAACAACAAACAGGGCTGAGCATGGTGGCTCATGCTTGTAATCCCAGCACTTTAGGAGGCCGAGGTGGGCAGATCACTTGAGGCCAGGAGTTCAAGACCAGCCTGGGCAACATGGTGAAACCTTGTCTCTACAAAAATTACAAAAATTAGCCAGGCGTGGTGGCATATGGCTGTAGTCCCAGATACTCAGGAGGCTGAGGCACGAGAATCACTTGAACCCAGGAGGCAGAGGTTGCAGTGAGCTGAGATCACGCCACTGCACTCCAGCCTGGGTGACGGGGCAAGACCTTGTCTCAAAACAAAAACAAAAAACGGGTATCTCATCTCAGACAGTTCATTGAGTTAGAATCTTTTAGAAGTGCAAGACATCTGGAAATGAACATATGAATCTGAAAATTAGAAATTTCAGGCAATGTGGCAATTCTAGGCAATACTTACGTCCACCTGGTGCTATGAAATACATATTCTGTATTATGGCTAAAAATTAAAAAGGAAATGTATACTTTAGAAAAACTAACAAGGGATTGTATTGCACTACTGTAAATTATTTAAGCTATTCACTGTTCACATCTGTGGATTTTTGGTCATGTGATCCAGTACTGCCAAATTTGGCCACCCTTATCATAGCACAATGCCTTCTACCCAGAATTCAGATGTTTTCTCATAAGAATTAGCAAAAACTAGATAGTCCACTAAATACAGTTGGAATTATTAAAGTAACTTTGAAAGGTAAAGTTTGATAGGTTATTAAATGCCTTATAGCTTCTCCCAAAAGGATATCTGCCTTGTTCTGCTTCGTTAGACTTTGCCAGTCAGGACTTTCTTTGAGCACATGCTACTAAGGTACTACTACTAAGGTAGTAAATTTATTAAATCCTTAGTTTGTTGTTATTTTAATCAGTTGAAACTTTTAGAAAACTAAATATTTTGTTTTAAGGTTTCTAGTAAGTTTCTTGATATAAATTCTATAAGTGATTGTTTATAACTCTCTTCTGATGCTGCAATTACTTCAATAAATTACCCTGAAAATTTACTTTCCAAAGTAGGTGCAGTATGCTATAGTGTCTTCCTTATAGCACTATATACTTCAATAAATTTTTTAAAATTGGCCAGTATAAAAAGAAAGTAATCAGCCATATGGAAATAATAGCATTGTGTCATATTGTTAACTTTCATGTTAGATTTGCAAAATTGAAGTATAATTATGAATAACAAAATAAACACATGTACCATACAACAGTATGCCATGATGTGCTTTTGATATAATGGAAACAATTACTAATAAAATAAGGTGTCTTATGATTTGGAAGAGAGATTTTGTTCTCGGCAGTGGCTTTTCAATTTTGCCAATTTGAAAAGTGGCTATGTTGGTGGATGAGATAGTTATGGAAAAAATGTATACAATCTTTATTCTTAGAACACATGCATTGTCAAACTTTCCTCATGCAAAAGTGAAGCAGGATCCAGATTTAGAAATGTATCTCATTCTGGGGTGGGGGGACAGTAGAACATTTTCTTCACTTCTTTTATCACTTTCATTGGGCAATTCAAGAAATTTACACTCTCAATTTCATTTGGGCTCCAAACACTGCTTCTTGTTGACTCTGCTTTTATTTTTATGAAATATGTATATATTTTAATAAGTCTGTGTGAAACTTACCATGTGGTGGTATTATTTTGTATTTGTTGATGTTTCATTTAAGTGTTGTGCTATATTTTTCATGTGTTCTGTTTTCCAACTAAGTATAGTAGCAAAGTGTTTTAAGAGTATGCCCCCTTCTGTTTTCTTATTTTTTCCTTTCAGAGATTGGAAGGAAACTATAAAACACCATAAACTGTGTTCAGTTTATAGTGAGGGTTCACTGTTGACTGACTAAAAGAGATTTAAAGATCTATGTGATAATAAATTCATAGCAGAATTAGAGAATAATATAGGCATGATTTAAAACGTTGTATAATTATAATACTGTGTTTTTATGGTTTTTTTTTTTTGCAGGAAGATTCTCTGGCAACAGATGATTTCCTTGTAGACTACTTTAATGAATTCCTAAGCCTTCCAGTGAGTTTATTATTATGATCTATTGAATATATATTATCAAAGCAAAATATTTTAATCACTGGATTATCTTGTGAAACCAATTTATCAGGGATAATGCTTTTTAAAAAAATATTAAAGCATTAGGTAAAGGTTTTATCTTTTTACATAATCATTTGGATTTGAATCATATTTAGAAATTATTCTTATTAAAGAAAGCTGGAGTTGTTCTTTTTTTAAATTTTATTATTATACTTTAGGTTTCAGGGTACATGTGCACAATGTGCAGGTTTGTTACATATGTATCCATGTGCCATGTTGGTTTGCTGCACCCATTAACTGGTCATTTAGCATTAGGTATATCTCCTAATGCTGTCCCTCCCCCCTCCCCCCAACCCACAACAGTCCCCGGAGTGTGATGTTCCCCTTCCTGTGTCCATGAGTTCTCATTGTTCAATTCCCACCTATGAGTGAGAACATGCGGTGTTTGGTTTTTTGTCCTTGCAATAGTTTACTGAGAATGATGTTTTCCAGTTTCATCCATGTCCCTACAAAGGACATGAACTCATCATTTTTTATGGCTGCATAGTATTCCATGGTGTATATGTGCCACATTTTCTTAATCCAGTCTATCGTTGTTGGACATTTGGGCTGGTTCCAAGTCTTTGCTATTGTGAATAGTGCCGCAATAAACATACATGCGCATGTGTCTTTATAGCAGCATGATTTATAGTCCTTTGGGTATATACCCAGTAATGGGATGGCTGGGTCAAATGGTATTTCTAGTTCTAGATCCCTGAGGAATCGCCACACTGACTTCCACAATGGTTGAACTAGTTTACAGTGCCACCAACAGTGTAAAAGTATTCCTATTTCTCCACATCCTCTCCAGCACCTGTTGTTTCCTGACTTTTTAATGAT
This sequence comes from Nomascus leucogenys, assembly GCF_006542625.1. Lineage (NCBI taxonomy): Eukaryota > Metazoa > Chordata > Mammalia > Primates > Hylobatidae > Nomascus > Nomascus leucogenys. Next base: position 52,240,782 of record NC_044396.1, on the reverse strand, counting down.
GACCATTCTACCTGGTGTGAGATGGTATCTCATTGTGGTTTTGATTTGCATTTCTCTGATAGCCAGTGATGATGAGCATTTTTTCATGTGTTTTTTGGCTGCATAAATGTCTTCTTTTGAGAAGTGTCTGTTCATGTCCTTCTCCCACTTTTTGATGGGGTTGTTTGTTTTTTTCTTGTAAATTTGTTTGAGTTCATTGTAGATTCTGGATATTAGCCCTTTGTCAGATGAGTAGGTTGCAAAAATGTTCTCCCATTCTGTAGGTTGCCTGTTCACTCTGATGGTAGTTTGTTTTGCTGTGCAGAAGCTCTTTAGTTTAATTAGATCCCATTTGTCAATTTTGGCTTTTGTTGCCATTGCTTTTGGTGTTTTAGACATGAAGTCCTTGCCCACACCTATGTCCTGAATGGTATTGCCTAGGCTTTCTTCTAGGGTTTTTATGGTTTTAGGTCTAACATGTAAGTCTTTAATCCGTCTTGAATTAATTTTTGTATAAGGTGTAAGGAAGGGATCCAGTTTCAGCTTTCTACATATGGCTAGCCAGTTTTCCCAGCACCATTTATTAAATAGGGAATCCTTTCCCCATTTCTTGTTTTTGTCAGGTTTGTCAAAGATCAGATAGTTGTAGATATACGGCATTATTTCTGAGGGCTCTGTTCTGTTCCATTGATCTATGTCTCTGTTGTGGTACCAGTACCATGCTGTTTTGGTTACTGTAGCCTTGTAGTATAGTTTGAAGTCAGGTAGCGTGATGCCTGAAAGCTGGAGTTTTTCTAACCATTAAAAAGCATTCTGTACAAACTCTGGTTCAGCTGTATTTGGCACCATGTTAGGCTTTTTTTTTTTTTTGAGACAGTGTGTTGCTTTGTTGCCCACACTGGAGTGCAGTGGTATGATCACAGCTCGCTGCAGCCTCAACTTCTCAAACTCAAGCGATCCTCTTGCCTCCCAAGTAGCTGGAACTACAGACATGTGCCATGATGCCAAGCTAAGAGACTTTTGACAGAGATAATAAGGACAAAACATCAAAAAAGTCAAGGAACTAATTTTTTGCTTTCAAGCAATTATTTTCATCCTCTTGGATGGATCTTAAAGTGGAATTTGTATTTAAGGCAACTAGAGTTTTATATCAGTAGTAAATAGGACTTGGCACACTGTTGTTGGTGTAACATAGATTGATGCCAATTAATAGTTTCAGTCATAGACAGCAGTAACATGTATTGTGAGTATTAAGGGATGTCCTAGTCCATATAGTCTATGCTGCTATAACAGAATAACTGAGATTGGGTAATGTATAAGGAATGGAAATTTATTGGGCTCACAGTTCTAGAAGTTGAAAAGTCCAAGATCAAGGGGCTGCATCTGGTGAGGGCCCTCCTCCCACATCATGCCATGGTGGAAGGGCAAACAGAGATTAAGAGAATAAGGGAGAAAGAGGGGCACTGACCTCACTTTTATAACAAACTTTAAACAGTTTTATAACACTCTCTTGATAACCAACCCACTCTCAAGATAACACATTAATCTATTCAGGAGAGCAGAGCCCTCATGACCTAATCATTTCTTTTTAGGCCCCACCTCCCAACACTGTTGCATTGGGAATTAAGTTTTCAACACATGAAATTTGGGGGACACATTCAAACCACATCAAGGAATTGGAGAAAAGTGAAATGAGGGGTCGTAAAAAGACCTATCTTGTATGAAAATAAAGTTAATAAGGAATGCTGGTTAAAAGACATATAAGAAAAGGTTTTTGCTATTGTGTTTTGAAACTGTTTTCCAGGGAAAATTTGAAACATAAAAAAAAAAAACCACAGGTAATTTTAAAGGGAGTGTACCATAAATGTGAAGTCTCTGAAAGCCTGAACGCTGGAAATACCTTTTGAAGGGAAAGTACTATTCAGTACCTTCTTGTGTAGATTAGTTATATATATATATATATATATATATATATATATATATATATATATATATATGCGCGCATGCATGCATGTTTGTTTTGTGATTTTTTTTTTCTAAAATAATTTTGTACTCTCTCTGTTGGGCATAGCTAGGTCTCTGGACCCATTATGGAAGTTAGATTGACACATCAAAGCCCCTGCTCCCTTTCCAAGAACAAGCCTGAGCAACACCACAGGATATTCAAGGAGTTCTTGTTTGGTCTGACTCTCTAACTTTTGTTGTCCAGTTGTATATTATATAAGACCCAGTAGCATCACAAAATTGCCAGAATTTTGCTTTTCCAGATTACGTAGTCTTTCCCGTGGGCTCTGCAATCTCCACTCTCCCTCCAAAACAAGTACATTTTTGTGAAATTTTAAATAGAAAAATCTCTATATAGATCTAATGTCGGTTTCTTAACATTTACATTTCAGTGTCTTGGGATTTGTGATTACATTGACTTGTTTTGGAAAAGAAATAAATTCTCTTAACTTTCTTTTTCAAAAAATCTATTTTAAGTTATAGAAGTGACATAACAATAGTATAGACAGTTTACCAAAATTGTGATAATCCTGCTACCCAGTCAGAATAGACATTGCCATTTTTCTGTTTCCTGTCAGACTTTAGGTGACATGACAGTGTGATTTCGATTGAATTCTATGTAGTAATGTTTTTATCCCTCCTGAGCAAGACCTGAAGTTTGACCCCTTCGTGTGTCCCAAGCACTCACCTGGGCTGCCTTTTTTCTGCTTTCTATCTCTCCAAATCCTTCTGTTTTTACCTCCTCTTTTTTTTTTTTTTGAGTTCCTCTGGCATCTATATTCAGGAGTTCCTCTTGCATCTATATTCAGGATTGCACAGTCTACCAATTAATTACCCATTCTTCACATTACAAGACAAGAGAAGAGAAAATGTTGTCACGGGTTTTCAAAAAGAATCTGGGGACAAGGAGGAGAAAGAATGATGTATTTTCAAACTAAGTGTCTGGCAAAATTCTAGAACAGATGAGTAATGTTTGGTTTATGAGCACTTAGCTAAGAATTAGAAGCCAGTATGGGTTTACTGAGAGTAAGTATGCCAAACTAATCTTTCTTTTTTTGGATAGTTATAGACTGGTATTTTAGGGAACCATAAATTAATGTATTATGATTTTGATAAAGTATTATAAAAATAATAAATTGAATCATGTTACTTCCTGCTCTGTTCAAAACCCTGTCTAGGGACTTCTCATTACACTAAGAATAAAATCCAGAATCCTATATGATCTGGCTCTTGCTATCTCTTGATCTCTTGATCTTTATTTTCTACTTATTTTCTCTACTTACTTTCCAACCTGACTGACTGTCTTTATGCTTCTCAAACATGAATATGCCAAATATACTCAGGGTCTTTCTACCTGGCATGCTCCTCTCTGAGATACCTGTATCACTTTCTCCCTGACTTAAATCCCTTCTGTTTAGAAAGCCTTCCCTAACAACCCTATCTAAAATAACAATCTCAACACATGCTCCACTTATAGTGCTTTGTCTCCAAAGACCTTATCATTATCTGTGAAATTAGTTTTCAAATATTTGAACTGGTTCACTAGCCATAACCAGCAGGGGTTGATTTTTAATAACCTACAGATTGAATTCCAAATTTGCTAGTATACAATTCAAGATCCTTTGTAATTTGGCTTCAACTTAATCTTTCTAGCTTTATATCTCATTTCACATTGCTTTTGCCATCCTGCATACTCTTTCCTGCCTCCCCTAGCCCACCAATCTGTCTTGACCACACTTATTCTTCCCATGCTCAAATCTCACCATATAATTGTTGGTATTAGGAGTGAGAGAACTGTGTTTGATTCCAGCTTTTCCACTCTTACCGGCATGATCTTAGAAACCTTGCTTACCTAATTCCTCGATTTCTTTCTCTGTGAAGACAATATGACTATCTTACAAGATTACTATCAAGTGAGGTAATGTATATTAAGCTCCTGGCACAAGTTTAGTGCTTCACTTTTCTTTTCCTTCACTAATTAGACTATCTCGTCCTCCATTCCTGCAGCATAACAGGCAATCATTCTTTAATGGGATTGGTGGATGGTCAATCTAGAGGATAATCTTATGTGCCAAACAAATCTGTCATTGGCTTTGCCTTTTTAAAACTACTTTTATCAGAGACTTGGATGAAAAGTTGCAAGTTCCAGTATTAGGTCACTCATCTAGTAAATAATGGTCCACACAGGTTCAGATGGCTCAAAACTTTTAATTGTCCCATCATGCTATGATGTCTATAGAACTGGCAGCAGAGGAGTAAACTAATGATTTGGATAAGAGAATCTGGTCTTGTTTTTATCCCAATAGTGTGAAATGGACCAAAACAAACAAAGCTAATGTGGTTTTAGGGGTCATTAATAGAAATGTAGTCAAGATCAAGAAAAATATTAGTCTGGAGCACAGAAGGCACTCAATAAATGTTTCTTTGAATAGGGTGGAATTGTCAGACTGCACTTAGACTGTTGTGTTCCATTTTTGGTGCCATATGTTAAGAGCTGCTATGCCAAACCAGACTCAGGGAGACTTAGCCAATGATCACTCTGGAAACCATGTCAAATGAAGAGTTGAGAGAAGTTTGGTGTTTAACCTGGCATGGGAATGGGTGGCAGGAGTGAAATGGAGTAGTCCCTTTCAAATATTTTATGATTTGATTGAGGAAGAAGGGTTAACGTATTCTGTGAAAATAGAGTGCAGAACCATGGCCAGCATTTATGAGAGAAATTGATTTGATTTTCACTCACTATAAGAAGGAACTTTAGAATTTGTTTTCTGACAATTAAATGGGCTGACTCGTGAAGGGGTGAACTTGGAGGTATTCAAGTAGAGGTTAGAAAATCATCTTATGAGAGTATCGTGTGTGTGTGTGTGTGTGTGTGTGTGTGTGTGTGTGTATCTCATGTATCTCTATGTATATATATCTATGGTGGAAGATTGGACTTTCTTGACCAGAGAAAATTTCCTTCTTCTCTGTTTATTTTATCTCAGGAGCTACATTGTAAATTTCCTGGGGGCAAGGACAGGTCTTTTCTGTATCTCCCAAAGCTTCTTGATTGTGATTCTGTTTTTATTTCAACATCTTCCATGTAAGATCCTTAGTATAAACAAGTAAACCTTCTAATCTTTCTCCTGCCTCCTTTCTTCACCCACCTCCACCCTCAGCCCCCACCAAAAGCAATAGCCTAAGCCCTAGAGTGTAGATATAGATTATAGGGCCCTTAGGTCATCTCTGAGATGACTTCTGAGACTTTTTCCCTATCTGTAATGATATGCCTAAGGTCCCATAACCAGATTGTGGTAGAAATGGGCCTAGGGATCAGGCATTCTGGGCCCTACACTATTTCTTTCCATTACACCATTATATCCTTGGGACACATTGTAAGATCCTGAAACTGGTGGCTGGTAGCCTGCCTCCATGTTATTTTTTGATGAGGGGAATCCAGGACAGTTGCTGCTATTATAAATGATTACGGCACTTTCCAAATCCTAGCTTTCATAACTTCATTCCGTTTGTTCTTGTGCCAAGTTCACATTCAGATATTGTTTTCATTTGGTGTCTGGGAGGTTTTTCGCTGTCAACTCTTTATGGACAAGTGTTTGCTTATTAAGTTTTCTTCTGTGCTATAGTGTGAAAACATTTTTTTCCTTTTGGCTTTGTTTTGTATGTTTTATGCTTAGTGACTGTTGTGGGATTGAGTAGATGAGCCCACATAGATTTAGGTTTGTCCTCTGTGGGTGGTTTCAAATGTTTGTGACATTTATAGTTTGCAGAAGCTGAAGGGGTGGCCTGTTCTATACCCTCCTCGCAAGGATAGGTATGTCATGTGTTTGCCAGACCATGCTTAGCTATGTGCTGTTGGTATTTTACCATAACTTCTTTTTTAGACTGATTCTCCACACTTTTTAAAATCTGTAAACAATTATAATTTCTTGCAGCTTTATGAAGGAGTTATATGCTAGATGGACTGTTGCGGGGGGCCAGTGGGGAGAGAGAGAGAGTATATTTTGGGGGAATGCATGGGATGAAGGGGGATGAAGGGTTTGGGTCTTCTCTTGCCAAAATCTAAATACTCAGAAATTGATTTTTGCAGGTGTTGATAAAGCTCTAGGAAACTGCTTAGTTCAGTGTTTATACCTCTGGGTGTTTTCATAAGACTTGTAGCTCAAAAATACAGCACTCAAATTACCTAACTCATTTATTAACTAAGGATATTTTCTATACATTTTATGTGGCACATTATTCATTTCATCCTATTGGTGAATATGTCTAGTAAACAGTTTATGGTTAAACATCTAAAATGACAGTAAAGCTTAGATTAAAAGAAGTTGTTATTGGTAACTGACTTGTTACATTCAAGTAGTCAGATGTTTTCCATTCACTGACTAGGGATGCATGTTTAAAATATAGCTTTGGAGCTCAATTAGTAAAGACAGAGTTGGAGCAGAGATGAACATGTATTAAATTAACCTAGTCATTAGTTTTTAATTTAAATACTGTTCAGCTAAATAATTTGGCACCCGGTAAGTTTCACTGGTGCTGGGCTGGCAGTTTAAGCACATCACTAATTATTCACAGGTTTTTTTTCTCTTCCCTTTTCAAAGAAATGTGGAACCAGCAATTTACTCTGGTAAAAATATTTTCATGCACTTGCTTTTTCTGTGAAAATATTTTTCACACATGGATGACTAGTACCACAAAGTTAGCTTTCACCACCTTCAGGTCAATTCATTTTGGAATATTTGGAAAATGATATCCTTGAAATAAGAAAATTAACTAAGGAAAAGAGCAGTCTGTAACAGCTTGTGGAGGATTGGGTTTGAGGCTCAAACTGAAGGTTTTTCCTGTTATATGATTTAAGGTTGAGCATTCTCTAAATCAGCCAACTTAGCATTTTGGAGAAGAGACTTTCTACATCATTCATTTCTGTCTCCCATACCCTATGTGTCTTGTATTGTTACTTACTAAACTATAGGAGTTTTATAGATAAGCTTAGAAATGGTTAAAACAAAGGACCTGATGTTTAAGAGAGCTTCTTTTTAAGCAAACAACAGGAATTTGGGTACTAATGAAAGACGAGGGCTCTTTCTCCTGGGTATCAAACACAGACGGCTGGCACCACCTCATATACGAATACCCATGAGAATCAGCATGAAGTAACCAACAGAATGTGGCTTTGCAGTTTGTCTTCATCTAGATTCTGCCTCTCCTCAGCTAAAAACTTCAGTGGCTCCTCCTTGTTGTAAAGCAGTGATTCTTAAACATGTGCATGCGTTAGAATGATCAGAGGGCTTGTTAAAACTCAGAATGCTGAGCTCCTTCCCCAGAGATTTTGTTATACAGAGGGGACCGATAAGTTGCTTATCTTTCTTTTTTCTTTTCAACTTTTATTTTAGATTCAGGGGTGTACATGTGCAGGTTTGTTACCTGGGTATATTGCGTCATGCTGAGCCTTAGGATATGAATGATCCCTTCACCTAAGTACAGAGCATAGTACCCGGTAGTTTTTCAGCCCTTATCTCCATCCTTCCCTCTCCCATCTAGTTGTCCCCAGTGTCTATTGTTGCCATTTATGTCCATGAGCACTAGATGTTTAGCTCCCACTTATAAGTGAAAACATATGGTGTTTGGTTTTCTGTTCCTATGTTAATTTGCTTAGGAGGGAATTTGTATTTCTAACAGGATCTCAGGTGATGGTGATGTTGCTGATCTAGGAACCACCCTATGAGAATCATTGGTTCAACAGTGTAAGTTGAGAGTTACAGCATACAATAGTAGGTCCTCAATGAACTCATCCTTTCTCTCCAGTCTTATTTCTGCTATTCTCCCTTAAAATATTAAAGTTAAATATGTCTCACTGCTTGCATTTCACCAGATGTAACCTATTATTTTGTGCTCTTGTATCTTTTATTTTTATTTTTAATTTTTGTGGGTACATGGTAGGTGTCATACTCCTTTATCTTGATGCATTGGCTGTTACTTTTGCTGAATTCCCCTCTTCTCCCTTGTCTACCTGACATTGCCTGTTCATTCTTAAAATTCAACTCTAGCAGCCCACTTTCTCTATACATCTTCCTTAATTTCCAGAATATATTAATAGTTAATCCTTCCGTGCCATCACATTACTTTGTACGTTCTTCTATTGTGCTTGTTCTGTGTTAAACTGGAGTTCAATATACATCCATTCTTATTCAAATTGAGCTACTCATGTTCTGCAGAGAGAGTGAGGTTTAAAGAGTGACAATGATTTTGTCTGTTGTACCAATCTATGTGTATGTGCCCTGGAGATGATGTGAGATGGAAGATGAGAAACTGCCATTCCATCAATGAGTGTCATCCTTCCTGCCTCTTACAGTATGTTGTCATATCATCATGCTAAGGGTGATTCTAGTGTTAAACATACAAATTTTGTGTACAGCGTGAGCTTTAAACACAAGTCCATCCCTTCATCCAGTCCCTAACTGAAGAATCAGTGACCCGTTTCAATCCAGAGAAACAACTGACTCATGAACTTTTTGAGAACATTGTTGAAGACAACTTTATGGATGTTTTCAAGATTTCAAGGGATAATCTTGACTAAATATGATTTCACCTTATATGCTGACTTTCATATCCCTTCCCCTCATAGGATGGGTCTTTATTGCCTATTTATATTTACTTATCTGTCTTCCTCTCCTGGATTATGTGTGCTCTGAGGCAGGATCTGTGTCTTTTTCATTTCATTTGGGGCCTTGTGGAGGATGCCCTGTATTGGCTCACTCAATATATTAAATAGGATATTATGATAATAATAATTAAATTCTTATTGAATAAATGAATGAGCTAACAAAGGAATAGTGGGGCTGAGTGATCTTACTAAAGAGCAGAAGATACAGACTTTTTTCCTGGAACGTCCATCATGGACTGATGGAGTATCAAACATGGAAATCACCTTGGGTTTATCTAGCTACAGCTTCTTTTTACTGATATGTCTCAGAAAGGCAAAGTGCTCTGCCCAACATTTCTTCCATTTTTAATCATTCTGTTTATCTTTCTCTGGATAGTTTCTAGTTTAGCCAAATCCCTTTTAAAGTGTGATAACCAGACCAGACATAATATTCTAGTATTGCTACCCTTGTCACTGGGGACATATTTGCCCTTGGCATTTGCATTTATACAAGTTTTAGTTTATTTCGGTATTTTGTTGACTCTTCATCATAGACAAAATTGAAAGATCATGTACTTGTTCCTTCAAGGGCAGAAATAATGTTTTATTCATCTTTGTATCCTCTAGGTTTAGGGCAATAACTGGCACTTGGTAATTCAAACATTTTGCTATTGGTAAAATGAATTACTGAGAGAAGCTTTGAAACAGTTGTTTGCCACTTTTATCATCTTAGAATCATAGTGCTTTTAAGGACCTTCCAAGATCTAAGCTAAAGCATGGCTTTTCAAATACAAAAACACTTATTTACCACTGGAAAGGTCTCTGTTCCATTATAATTAATTCCATAGAAAGAAATTCTTAAGTTTAAAAAGTATAAACATTTTTACATATACATTCACATTTCTTTTTTTTATAATAAATAGAAACATTGCATGCCATTTTATTATAAACATAATTCCAGTTTTCCTTTTGTTGTTTTTACTGTGTCGTTTCTGTAAAGTACTTCTTTTTGACCAGTTCCTCTTCTCGCTTTCATGTACTTAGATACACTTTCTTCCTCAGAATGGATACCCTGCCTTTTCCGTACTACATTCAGAATTCAAGTATTTTTGTAAGTGCATACGAGTAGCACAACCTAAATCACACGTGAAATTGTAGCTGTAGGGAGTCTTGAGAAATAAAGTTTTTACTTTTCCAGGCTTTGCATTTCAGGAGGTTGGAATGGATCCTGAGTGAGCCAGTCCACAGCACCCACAGTAAGCCTTAACTAAAATTATGTGGCCGGGCGTGGTGGCTCATGCCTGTAATCCTAGCACTTTGGGAGGCCAAGGTGGACAGATCATGAGGTCAAGAGATCAAGACCATCCTGGCCAACATGGTAAAACCTCATCTCTACTAAAAAATAGAAAAATTAGTTGGGCGTCGTGGCGCCCAGATACTTGGGAGGCTGAGGCAGGAGAATCGCTTGAACTCAGGAGGCGCAGGTTGCAGTGAGCCGAGATCACGCCACTGCACTCCAGCCTGGCGACAGAGCAAGACTCTGTCTCAAAAAAAAAAAAAAAAAAAAAAAAAAAAAGAAAAAGGAAATTATGCGTCTGTTCTAGGTTTAAAGCAGTTGCATAGTCATAACTCCAGAGTTCTGTTGTAAGCTCATTAGGGGACTTGCTGTAAAGCCATGAAGAGTTCATTTAGCCTTTCTCAGCTGCAGTTTTGCTTTTTATGTTAAATATAAAAGTAATTGTTGGCTGGGAACAGTGGCTCATGCCTGTAATCCCAGCACTTTGAGAGGCCAAGGCAGGTGGATCACGAGGTCAAGAGATTGAGACCATCCTGGCCAACATGGTGAAACCCCACTTCTACTAAAAATACAAAAATTAGCTGGGCATGGTGGTGTGTGCCTGTAGTCCCAGCTACTCGGGAGGTTGAGGCAAGAGAATCGCTTGAACCCAGGAGGCAGAGGTTGCAGTGAGTCGAGATCACGCCACTGCACTCCAGCCTGAGGACAGAGCAAGACTCAGTCTCAAAAAAACCCCAAAAGTAATTGTTAACTGCCTGCTTTGAATCCTGCCCTGGTCCCTGCATGTGACGGGGACAGTATCCCATCCAGAGAGTTAATAATTTTTACACAAAACCTGGTTGCGATGTGATAGCAGTAGCTCTGAGATAACAGCCAGTCTCCCCAGAGTGTGGTGATGGTTCTGCTTCTGGAATGTGAGCAGCCAACCCCACCAGCTCATGAGCTGGCAAGCAACCATTGCATCCTCCAGACTGCTCCAGAACCTTTCTAAAATACAAATTAGAAGTAACTATGTTACTTTCCTACTTAGGGTATTCATATGCCTCCCTGTTTCCTAGAGGGTTAAGATAAAGCCCGTACTTCTTAAAATGGCATGCAAAGCCTTTCGTGATCTGGTTATGCTACGTTATCTACTTCAAGTCTTTTTTCTCTGTTCCTTAAACTATTCCAACTATGGCTATTCTTGTTCTAATCCGGCTGCGTAGAGTTACCCACATACACCATGTTGCTTCATGCCTCTGTGCCCTTACTAGTAAAACCAGGGTAGATAAGAGTATAGACTTTGGAATCAAAATGCTTTGTTTGAATCACAGCTACCCTAACTTCATAGGACTATTGCGTAACAAAGTACTTGGTGTAGAGAAGTGGTCAGTACACACTAATTTTGTCATATGTGAGGCAGTGTATTAAAGAGGAAATGTTCTGTCTTTGGGACCAGACAGACTCGTTTCCATAACCCTGATCATCTAGCACTTTATAGCTCTGAGTCCATGGACCATCACTTAGCCATCCCTACCATCAGTTTTTTGTAAAGAGCTATGTCAGGAATGTGGAAGGATTGAAGAGAGGGCTTTTAAAGTGTCCATCATGACCTTTAACCTAAGGGAATTAATGCAGGAACAGAAAACCAAATACCACATGTTCTCACTTACATGTGGGAGCTAAACATTGAGCACACACGGACACAAAGAAGGGAGCAATAGACCTACTATTATAGGGGCCTACTTGAGGATGGAGAGTGGAAGGAGGGTGAAGATTGAAAAACTGCCTGTTGAGCGTTATGCTGCTTACCTGGGTGACAAAATTATCTAGTACACCAAACCCCTGCAACATGCAATTTGCCCATGTAACAAATCTGCACATGTACCCCTTAAACCTAAAATAAAAGTTGGAAAGAAAAAAAATAAAGTGTCCATCATGCCTAGCACATGATAGACATTCAGTAAATAGTCCTTATCATCTTCGTTATTTCTGCCAACTATACCTTAACTACTCACTACTACTAAGTAAGATTGATTACTAGGGTCTTAGGGTATCAATAGCCCCTCCTAATTTTTTTACTTGAGCACTTTTTACTTGATTAGTAGGAAATGTTTTATTTATCCATTGAACTAACTAATTAACATTCTTTGCTTTGGATTGTCACAGTTTTGTGTTCCTCTGGCTACCAGGTCAGAGGGTAGGAGGCAAAAAAAAGAAAGGAAAACAATGAAAGTCAAGCTTGTTCTCTTGTTCCATGGATACTCAGAACTAGAAGAAATGTTTTCCAGATGGTCTTTCACTTTATACAGCTTAATTTCTCCTACCCCCATTAATATTTGATGTCATTCTTTACCAAGTTTAATTAATTTCCTTTCTCCAACCAGATAAATCTGATCTGTGATATCAGCAGACTCTTTTTTCTCTTTAGTTCAGTGATAGCATAGTTTAGGGATACTATTTATGTCATTTAGGTAAATGGTGCCTGTTTGAATCCCATGTTTGAAAGACAGATGCAGTGGGCAACTAATGAAATATATCTATTGAAGAAACTTTATCTGCAATTTATGGGTAATTCTTTCTTACTCATTGAGCAATACTTATCATTTAGGGAGAAACTCTTAGTCCTAAGGCTTTTGAGACTGTGGGCTGACATTCGTCTTGAATTCTATCATCTATGTACTTTAAATTCCTCAGAAGGGGAGACAGTCAGACCTTAGAGATGTGATATTATCTGACATTAAAATTTAAATATATATATATATATACACACACACACACACATATATACACATCCTTCTAGTTCCAATTTTACTATGAAATTCTGCCACTTTTAAAATTATGACTATAGTATATCTAGCAATCCCTTAGTAAAACTTGAATTAATGTTCTACTTAGAACACTTACTGATCCAAGGGGAAGAGTTTAATGTCTTCTACCACTCGCCTAAGCATGTGTAAGTTAATCTACATGAGTAGTCATTTCACTGAAGGTACCCTAAAATAAATGAATATTCTGAAAAAGGGACCTGATTCTAGATTTGGAGGACAAATGGGAAAAGACATGGCCAATTCACCGTTTACTTCTTACGGAAGTGGAGGCCCCAGAGATGTTCAGTGATTTACCTAGAGTCACAGAGGTACTTATTGGCAAGCTGGCATTCAAACTCAAGACTCCTGACTATTGTATATCAACTGACTGGCTTTAAATAAAAGTTGGCAGCATTTAGAATTACTGATAAAAGCCTCAGAAATGTTATTTTCTTCTCTCTTTTTTGTCACAGTGCAAAGTGCGAAGGTGTTGAAATAGTCTTAACTAAAGAACATATTGTACTTAAATTTCTCCTTTTGGACAAGGGAGATTGTTAGCCTTCATGGCTCCTAAGGATGAAAGACAATGGGAGCATTATTTCTTCCTTTACTCATTCTTCTCTAGTGATCCACCCCCTTCTAAGAATAACATTGCTTTGTAGAGCCAGGTATGTATTTCTCTCCAGTTTCAAATAATCACAGAGGTAAGATATTTATACAAAGGGAATTTCTGCCATAGCATACCCTGACACTTGTACATAAGTGCATTGGCAAGGAAGAGTTTAGTGGATTCCCTGACCTCTACCCGGGGGATTTCCTAGCTCCTAAAAAGGAAGAGGTAATGATAAAAAACACAAAACTCTGTGAAGTATGCATGTATGTATGTAAACCACAAGTCTTCTTACAGACCATGAGTTTCCAGGTTTAAAACATGTTTTAATTTCCACAAATTTATATTGCAGACCTTTTCAGAGGCAATTAGATTTAATGCAGATTATGGAGTTTTTGAAGTAGTTAATGATGCTCCACAACTTCTGGAAAAGCAACTGAAAAAAATTCTACAAAACCAGCAACCTCGAAATCCCATTTATGATGTTGTAAGGAAAGGAAAGAATGAGGTTAAACCTGTTCAAATGAATGCCCCCGATGAAGATGAGACCATTAATGTCAACTACAATATTATGGTAAGAAAGTATACTGTTTTATCTTGTTAGATAGATAAAGCATTTGGTGAAATTAACATGAGTTTCCTTAGGCTTCCCTTTTTGAAGTGTAGCTACATTTATTAACTTGTGTTGTACGTACACATAGTATTTGTTAAGCACTTTTCAAATCCAATGGCCAGTTCAGCAGTTTTGTTGATGTTCACTTATCAATTTGAGAAGATTCATGTAGTTTACCTTGAATATTTGAATATTAGGTTAGTTTTGAGTCATATAAATATAAATATCCTTTATAATTTTGATGCATTATTGAAAATGTGGATATATAGGCAATGTATTTCATTTGGGTTTTGAACCAATCCTATCAAGCAGTTGGGAATTGAGACTTCTAACCCTCAAGTTGCATTGTGTGGCTCTGACCTCCCTGGCCTTAAATTTCATTTTAAGCTTCTAGATTTTGTCTCTTTAGCACGAGGTCAGAAAACCTGGGTTCTAATATTGGCTCCTCTGCTTACTGGCTCTGTGTACAAGTCACTTTGATGAATCTGATTTTCATCATCTGTCAAATGATGCCATTACTACCTACTACTTAGGTTTCTTGCATGGATGAAATGAAAATAATAATGAATGTTTAACAATACTATTTCACATTGATTCAAAATGTCTGGTATAACTAGGCTAAAGTATGTCTGTCATTTAAGACATAGATCTACTCTAGCCTGAAAGTTCTTCAATTCTTCTGTTACTGAATTCAAATAGTCTCTATCTTTAACTTTCATCAAACTAAATGGTAATAGTAATAACCACATTACAACATTGTTTCAAAGCCAGAACAAGGACATATATGCTGCGCTACATAGTACTATATAATTGTTAGTTTAAAAATTTTTTACTAGGTGGGACAATATTTATTGTTTTATTCACTTCCTTCAGTGAATAGAAATTTTTGATTGTATGGAGGTCTTTATAACCTATTTATTTATTGTTAAACAAAAGCTATTTAGGAGCTTCTTGAGTTACGTGCTTTGACACAAGTTTCTCAAAAAGATCTGGATGATCTTATTTGATATATTTGAAGATAGACTGATTAATTAAGCATGTCTATTATAAAACTAGAGCAGCAATTTAGAAGTTTTTAGAAAGAGTCATAAGTAATGAAAACAGGCCAGCTGCAATGGCTCACACCTATAATCCCAGCACTTTGGGAAGCCAAGGCAGGTGGATTGCCTGAGCTCAGCAGTTAGAGACCAGTCTGGGCAACATGGCGAAACCCTATCTCTACAAAAAATACAAAAATTAGCCAGGCATGGTGGCATGCACTTGTAGTCCCAGCTACCCAGGAGGCTGAGGTAGGAGGATCACCTAAGCCTGGAGAGGTTAAGGCTGCAGTGAGCTGTGATCACACCACTGCATTCCAGTCTAGACAACAGTGAGACCCTGTCTCAAAAACAAAATAAAAATAAATAAAATTAAAAACAATAGTGGAGATCAAAGGAATTAAAAAGTACTAAATGGAAAGCAGACAGAAAATGGGGAAAAAATGGACAAAGAATATATGGGACACATAAAGAATAAAACAACTAGGAAAATGGTAGTAGTGATTTTAAATAAACCACATCAATAATTAGTATCGCATTAATCATATATATGATTAATAATATAATCATATTGAATTGTCACGATGTCTCATTCCTTTGATTCCAGAGCTTTGGGAGGCTGAGGCAGGAGGATCACTTGAGCCCAGGAGTTTGAGGCTGCAGTAAGCTATGATGGTGCCACTGCACTCCAGCCTGGGTGACAGAGTGAGGCCTCATCTCTAAAAATAATGATAATAATAATATACATAAATAATTACATGATATTTAAGTGGCCTAAGCACCCCAAGTAAAAGCCAGAGTCAGGGATGATGTTTTAAAAAAATCCCAATTATTTGCTGTCTACAAGAAACTAACCTTAAAAATAAGACATAAATAGGTTAGAAGTAAAAAGGGTAGTAAAAGGTATACTATACAATTATGAATTAAAGGAAAGCTGGAGTGACTATATTGAATCTGGCAAAGCAGCCCTCACAACAAGGAATCTTACTATGGATAAAGAGGAACATTACATAATGATAAAGGGGGGAGGGCCAATTCACCAATAAAGCTTAACAACTCATATGTATGCACCTAACAACAGAGGTTCAGAGTACATGATGCAGAAGCTGATAGAAATGAAAAGAGAAATAGATAAATTTATAGTTATAGTTGGAGACTAAAGCACTGCTCTCTCAGTAACTGATGAAAAGATAGTAGATCAGTGGTGGAGCCAAGATGGCCGAATAGGAACAGCTCCGGTCTCCAGCTCCCAGCCCCAGCGACACAGAAGACGGGTGATTTCTGCATTTCTGCTTGAGGTACTGGTTTCATCTCACTAGGGAGTGCCTAACAGTGGGTGCAGGACAGTCGGTGAAGCGCACTGTGCGCGAGCCGAAGCAGGGCGAGGCATTGACTCACTCGGGAAGCGCAAGGGGTCAGGGAGTTCCCTTTCCTAGTCAAAGAAAGGGGAAGCAGACGGCACCTGGAATATCGGGTCAGTCCCATCCTAATACTGCACTTTTCCAACGGGCCTGGAAAACGGCACACTAGGAGATTGTGTCCCGCACCTGGCTCGGAGGGTCCTATGCCCATGGAGTCTCGCTAATTGCTAGCACAGCAGTCTGAGATCAAGCTGCGAGGCGGCAGCGAGGCTGGGGGAGGGGCGCCCGCCATTGCCCAGGCTTGCTTAGGTAAACAAAGCAGCCAGGAAGCTCGAACTGGGTGGAGCCCACCACAGCTCAAGGAGGCCTGCCTGCCTCTGTAGGCTCCACCTCTGGGGGCAGGGCACAGACAAACAAAAACTCTGCAAGAACTTCCACAGACTTAAATGTCCCTGTCTGACTGACAGCTTTGAAGAGAGTAGTGGTTCTCCCAGCATGCAGCTGGAGATCTGAGAACGGTCAGACTGCCTCCTAAAGTGGGTCCCTCACCCCTGAGCAGCCTAACTGGGAGGCACCCCCCCAGTAGGGACAGACTGACACCTCATTCAACCCGGTACTTCTCTGAGACAAAACTTTCAGAGGAACTATCAGACAGCTGAATTTGTGGTCTCACGAAAATCCGCTGTTCTGCAGCCACCGCTGCTGACACCCAGCCAAACAGGGTCTGGAGTGCACCTCTAGTAAACTCCAACAGACCTGCAGCTGAGGGTCCTGTCTGGTAGAAGGAAAACTAACAAACAGAAAGGACATCCACACCAAAAACCCATCTGTACATCACCACCATCAAAGACAAAAAGTAGATAAAACCACAAAAATGGGGAAAAAACAGACCAAAAAAACTGGAAACTCTAAAAAACAGAGCACCTCTCCTCCTCCAAAGGAACGCAGTTCCTCACCAGCAACGGAACAAAGCTGGATGGAGGATGACTTTGATGAGTTGAGAGAAGAAGGCTTCAGATGATCAAACTACTCTGAGCTACGAGAGGAAATTCAAAACAACAGCAAAGAAGTTAAAAACTTTGAAAAAAAATCAGAAGAATGGATAACTAGAATAACCAATGGAGAGAAGGGCTTCAAGGAGCCGATGGAGCTGAAAGCCAAGTTTCGAGAACTACGCGAAGATTGCAGAAGCCTCAGTAGCAGATGCGATCAACTGGAAGAAAGGGTATCGCTGATGGAAGATGAAATGAATGAAATGAAGAAAGAAGGGAAGTTTAGAGAAAAAAGGATAAAAAGAAATGAACAAAGCCTCCAAGAAATTTGGGACTATGTGAAAAGACCAAACCTACGTCTGATTGGTGTACCTGAAAATGATGGGGAGAATGGAACCAAGTTGGAAAACACTCTGCAAGATATTATCCAGGAGAACTTCCCTAATCTAGCAAGGCAGGCCAGCATTCAGATTCAGGAAATACAGAGAACGCCACAAAGATACTCCTCGAGAAGGGCAACTCCAAGACACATTATTGTCAGATTCACCAAAGTTGAAATGAAAGAAAAAATGTTAAGGGCAGCCAGAGAGAAAGGTCGGGTTACCCACAAAGGGAAGCCCATCAGACTAACAGCTGATCTCTCAGCAGAAACTCTACAAGCCAGAAGAGAGTGGGGGCCGATATTCACCATTCTTAAAGAAAAGCATTTTCAACCCAGAATTTCCTATCCCGCCAAACTAAGCTTCATAAGTGAAGGAGAAATAAAACACTTTACAGACAAGCAAACGCTGAGTGATTTTGTCACCACCAGGCCTGCCCTAAAAGAGCTCCTGAAGGAAGCACTAAACATGGAAAGGAACAACCGGTACCAGCCACTGCAAAAACATGCCAAATTGTAAAGACCATCGAGACTAGGAAGAAACTATAGCAACTAACGAGCAAAATAACCAACTAACATCATAATGACAGGATCAGATTCACACATAACAATATTAACGTTAAATGTAAATGGGCTAAATGCTCCAATCAAAAGACACAGACTGGCAAACTGGATAAGGAGTCAGGACCCATCAGTGTGCTGTATTCAGGAAACCCATCTCACGTGCAGAGACACACATAGACTCAAAATAAAGGGATGGAGGAAGATCTATCAAGCAACTGGAAAACAAAAAAAGGCAGGGGTTGCAATCCTAGTCTCTGATAAAATAGACTTTAAACCAACAAAGATCAAAAGAGACAAAGAAGGCCATTACATAATGGTAAAGGGATCAATTCAACAAGAAGAGCTAACTATCCTAAATATATATGCACCCAACACAGGAGCACCCAGATTCATAAAGCAAGTCCTGAGTGACCTACTAAGGGACTTAAACTCCCACACAATAATAATGGGAGATTTTAACACCCCACTGTCAGCATTAGACAGATCAATGAGACAGAAAGTTAACAAGGATATCCAGGAATTGAACTCAGCTCTACATAAAGTGGACCTAATAGACATCTACAGAACTCTCCACCCCAAGTCAACAGAATATACATTTTTTTCAGCACCACACCACACCTATTCCAAAATTGACCACATAGTTGGAAGTAAAGCTCTCCTCAGCAAATGTAAAAGAACAGAAATTATAACAAACTGTCTCTCAGACCACAGTGCAATCAAACTAGAACTCAGGATTAAGAAACTCACTCAAAACCGCTCTATTACATGGAAACTGAACAACCTGCTCCTGAATGACTATTGGGTACATATTGAAATGAAGGCAGAAATAAAGATGTTCTTTGAAACCAACGAGAACAAAGACACAACATACCAGAATCTCTGGGACACATTCAAAGCAGTGTGTAGAGGGAAATTTATAGCACTAAATGCCCACAAGAGAAAGCAGGAAAGATCCAAAATTGACTCCCTAACATCACAATTAAAAGAACTAGAAAAGCAAGAGCAAACACATTCAAAAGCTAGCAGAAGGCTAGAAATAACTAAAATCAGAGCAGAACTGAAGGAAATAGAGACACAAAGAACCCTTCAAAAAATTAATGAATCCAGGAGCTGGTTTTTTGAAAAGATCAACAAAATTGATGGACCGCTAGCAAGACTAATAAAGAAGAAAAGAGAGAAGAATCAAATAGATGCAATAAAAAACGAAAAAGGGGATATCACCACCGATCCCACAGAAATACAATCTACCATCAGAGAATACTACAAACACCTCTATGCAAATAAACTAGAAAATCTAGAAGAAATGGATAAATTCCTCGACAAATACACCCTCCCAAGACTAAACCAGGAAGAAGTTGAATCTCTGAATAGACCAATAACAGGTTCTGAAATTGTGGCAATAATCAATAGCTTACCAACCAAAAAGAGTCCAGGACCTGATGGATTCACAGCTGAATTCTACCAGAGGTACAAGGAGGAACTGGTACCATTCCTTCTGAAACTATTCCAATCGATAGAAAAAGAGGGAATCCTCCCTAACACATTTTATGAAGCCAGCATCGTCCTGATACCAAAACCTGGCAGAGACATAACCAAAAAAGAGAATTTCAGACCAATATCCTTGATGAACATTGATGCAAAAATCCTCAATAAAATACTGGCAAACCGAATCCAGCAGCACATCAAAAAGCTTATCCACCATGATCAAGTGGGCTTCATCCCTGGGATGCAAGGCTGGTTCAACATACGCAAATCAATAAATGTAATCCAGCATATAAACAGAACCAAAGACAAAAACCACATGATTATCTCAATAGATGCAGAAAAGGCCTTCGACAAAATTCAACAACGCTTCATGCTAAAAACTCTCAATAAATTAGGTATTGATGGGACGTATCTCAAAATAATAAGAGCTATCTACGACAAACCCACAGCCAATATCATACTGAATGGGCAAAAACTGGAAGCATTCCCTCTGAAAACTGGCACAAGACAGGGATGCCCTCTCTCACCGCTCCTGTTCAACATAGTGCTGGAAGTTCTGGCCAGAGCAATCAGGCAGGAGAAGGAAATAAAAGGTATTCAATTAGGAAAAGAGGAAGTCAAATTGTCCCTGTTTGCAGATGACATGATTGTATATCTAGAAAACCCCATTGTCTCAGCCCAAATCTCCTTAAGCTGATTAGCAACTTCAGCGAAGTCTCAGGATACAAAATTAATGTACAAAAATCACAAGCATTCTTGTACACCAATAACAGACAAACAGAGAGCCAAATCATGAGTGAACTCCCATTCACAATTGCTTCAAAGAGAATAAAATACCTAGGAATCCAACTTACAAGGGATGTGAAGGACCTCTTCAAGGAGAACTACAAACCACTGCTCAATGAAATAAAAGAGGATACAAACAAATGGAAGAACATTCCATGCTCATGGGTTGGAAGAATCAATATCGTGAAAATGGCCATACTGCCCAAGGTAATTTATAGATTCAATGCCATCCCCATCAAGCTACCAATGACTTTCTTCACAGAATTGGAAAAAACTACTTTAAAGTTCATATGGAACCAAAAAAGAGCCCGCATCGCCAAGTCAATCCTAAGCCAAAAGAACAAAGCTGGAGGCATCACGCTACCTGACTTTAAACTATACTACAAGGCTACAGTAACCAAAACAGCATGGTACTGGTACCACAACAGAGACATAGATCAATGGAACAGAACAGAGCCCTCAGAAATGATGCCGCATAGCTACAACTATCTGATCTTTGACAAACCTGACAAAAACAAGAAATGGGGAAAGGATTCCCTATTTAATAAATGGTGCTGGGAAAACTGGCTAGCCATATGTAGAAAGCTGAAACTGGATCCCTTCCTTACACCTTATACAAAAATTAATTCAAGATGGATTAAAGACTTATATGTTAGACCTAAAACCATTAAAATCCTACAAGAAAACCTAGGCAATACCATTCAGGACATAGGCGTGGGCAAGGACTTCATGTCTAAAACACCAAAAGCAATGGCAACAAAAGCCAAAATCGACAAATGGGATCTCATTAAACTAAAGAGCTTCTGCACAGCAAAAGAAACTATCATCAGAATGAACAGGCAACCTACAGAATGGGAGAACATTTTTGCAACCTACTCATCTGACAAAGGGCTAATATCCAGAATCTATAATGAACTCAAACAAATTTACAAGAAAAAAACAAACAACCCCATCAAAAAGTGGGCAGAGGACATGAACAGACACTTCTCAAAAGAAGACATTTATGCAGCCAGAAAACACATGAAGAAATGCTCATCATCACTGGCCATCAGAGAAATGCAAATCAAAACCACAGTGAGATACCATCTCACACCAGTTAGAATGGCCATCATTAAAAAATCAGGAAACAACAGGTGCTGGAGAGGATGTGGAGAAATAGGAACACTTTTACACTGTTGGTGGGACTGTAAACTAGTTCAACCATTGTGGAAGTCAGTGTGGCGATTCCTCAGGGATCTAGAACTAGAAATACCATTTGACCCAGCCATCCCATTATTGGGTATATACCCAAAGGACTATAAATCATGCTGCTATAAAGACACATGCACACGTATGTTTATTGTGGCACTATTCACAATAGCAAAGAGTTGGAACCAACCCAAATGTCCAACAACGATAGACTGGATTAAGAAAATGTGGCACATATACACCATGGAATACTATGCAGCCATAAAAAATGATGAGTTCGTGTCCTTTGTAGGGACATGGATGAAACTGGAAAACATCATTCTCAGTAAACTATTGCAAGGACAAAAAACCAAACACCGCATGTTCTCTCTCATAGGTGGGAATTGAACAATGAGAACTCATGGACACAGGAAGGGGAACATCACACTCCAGGGACTGTTGTGGGGTAGGGGGAGGGGGGAGGGACAGCATTAGGAGATACACCTAATGCTAAATGACGAGTTAATGGGTGTAGGAAATCAACATGGCACATGGATACATATGTAACAAACCTGCACATTGTGCACATGTACCCTAAAACCCTAAAGTATAATAAAAAAAAAAAAAAAAAAAAAGAAACACCTAACTCAACCTCTCCATTTTAAATGACCAACTGAGTTGAGAAGGTTACAATGACATTTCTAAGTTCATATGTAAAAACAGAATTTTGATGACAATGACAGTTTAAGTACTAATAAACACTCCTTGAAAAGTTAAAAAAAAAAAAAAAAAAAAAAAAAAGAAAAGATAGTAGATCAGTAAGGAAATGGAAGATCTGAAAAACACTAGCAACCAAGTAAATCTAATTGATCTTTACAGAACACTTTATCCCACAACAGTGGGGTATACATTTTTTTCTCTAGTGCACTGGGAATATTTACCAAAATAGGCCATATTTTGGGCCATAAAATAAATTTCAGCAAACTTAAAAGGTTTGAAATCTTGCCAGCTATTGTCTCAGGCTACTCCAGAATTAAACTATAAATCGGTAACAAAATCCTTAAATACTTAATTGCATAACATACTCCTAAATAATTCATAGGGCAAAGACTAAGTCCCAAGGGAAGTTAAAAATTATGTTGAATTGATTAAAAACTAAAACATAACATATCAAAATTTGTGGGATGCAACTAAATTAGTCTTTACAGGGAAATTTGTACCATTAAGTGCTTATAATAGAGAAGACTAAATAAATCTATGATCTACTTGTCACTATGAGAAACTAGAAAAATTAAGTTAAAATTAAACCAAAAATAAAGAAATAAAGAACAGAATCAATGAAATTGAAAACAGAAAAACAAGAGAGAAAAATCAATGAAAACAAAGCCTTGTTTTTTGAAAAAATCAATGAAATTGATAAACTTTTAGCCAGAATGATGAAGAAAAAGAGAGAGAAGATATACATGCCCAATATCAGAAATGGAAGAGGGGATGCCATTACAAATTTTACAGGCAGTTAAAAAAATAAGAGAATTTTACAAACAACTTTATGTCTATAAGCTCATGAAATTTAAATGAAATAGACTTTTTTTTAATTTTTTTGAGACAGGGTCTCACTCTGATGCCCAGGCTGGAGTGCCGTGTGGCGATCTTAGCTCACTGCAATCTCCGCCTCCCAGGTTCAAGCGATTCTCCTGCCTCAGCCTTCCAGGTAGCTAGGATTACAGGCATATGCCATCATGCACAGATAATTTTTGTATTTTTAGTAGAGATGGGGTTTTGCCATGTTGGCCAGGCTGCTCTCGAACTCCTGGCCTCAAGTGATCCACCTGCCTCGGCCTCCCAAAGTGCTGGGATTACAGGCATGAACCACCGTGCCTGGCCCACATATTTCTTAAAAGGCACAAATTATCAATGGTCATTGAAGCGGATATAGATAATCTGAATAGTCCTACATCTCTTACAGAAGTTGGATTCACAGTTTAAAGTCTTGCCACAAAGACAGCTCCAAGCCCAGATGGCTTCACTGGTTAATTCTGTCAAACACTTAGAAGTGAAGTAACCTTGAATTTATAAAAACTTATACAAAAAACAAAAGTAATCAATTTTTAATTCATTTAATGAGATGAGCATTACACTGATGCCAAAACTAAATGAAGGAATTTGAAGGAAAAGAAAAACATACAACTTAACATCACTCATGAACACAGACCACAAAAATCCTCAAAAAATAAGCAAATTAAATCCAGCAATGCAAAAAAGATAATTCTATTTAAGAAGATAATACAGGTGTAAATCTTCATAACCTTGGATTATGCATTGGTTTTGTTAGATGTGACACCAAATGCACAAGGAAAAAAAGATAAATCAAATCGTAAAACTTTCATGCTCTAAAGGACACTACCGAGAAAGTAAAAAGACAACCCACAGAATGAGAGAAAATATTTGCAAATCATATATTTTATAAGGATGTGTATCTAAACTATAAAAATAACTCTTAAAACTCAAAAATATAGTGACAAATAACCCAATTAAAAAATGTGCAAAGGGTTTAGAATAGACATTTCTCCAAATAAGATAAACAATAAGCACTTGAAAAGATTTTCAACATCATTAGTCATAAGGGAAATGGAATCAAAATCACAGTGGGACACTACTTCACACCCAACAGGATGGCTATGATTAAAGAAAAAAAGGCAAATAATAGCAAACGTTTGTGAGGATTTGAAGTGATTAGAACCTTCATACGCTGCTGGTGCAATTGTAAGACGGTACAGCTACTTTGGAAAATATTAGGCAGTTCTTAAGAGGTTAGCCCAAGAGTTATCAAATTACCCAGAAATGCCACTTCTAGGTATATACTCAAGAGTATTGAAAACATATGTTCACACAAGAACTCGTATACAAATGTTCATAGCAGCATCATTCATAATAGCCAAAAAGTGGAAGCAACCCGAAAATCCATTCTCATTGGTGAGAATTCCATTTTGGAACACAGTTTGGCACTTCTTTCCAAGTTAAACATATACCATACCACCTGTAGTCCATTTGTGTTGCTATAAAGGAATACTCAAAACCAGGTAATTTGTAAAGAAAGAGGTTTATTTGGCCTTTGGTTCTGCAGACTGTATAAGAAGTATGGCACTAGCATCTGCTTCTGGTGAGGGCCTCAGGAAGCTCCCACTCATGGTGGAAGACAAAGAGGGAGCAGGCATATCACATGGCAAGAGAGATAGCAAGGGAGAGAGTGGGGAGGCACCAGGCTCTTTAAACAACCAGGTCTCACCTGAACTAACAAAGTGAGATCTCACTTATTACCATGAGGAGGACACCAAGACATTCATGAGGGATTCACTCCCATGACCAAGACATCTCTCCCACTAGGCCCTACCTCCAGCATTGGGGATCACATTCAGTATGAGATTTGGAGGAGG
The DNA here is from genome assembly GCF_006542625.1 of Nomascus leucogenys. NCBI lineage: Eukaryota > Metazoa > Chordata > Mammalia > Primates > Hylobatidae > Nomascus > Nomascus leucogenys. The sequence goes on along the minus strand of NC_044396.1, from coordinate 52,215,645 downwards.
CAAATATCCATACCATATCACTGCCCATCTATCCTACTCCCGAGTATTACCCAAAATAAACGAAAAGTTATACTCACACAAAAACTTGCATGCGGCCAGGCATGGTGGCTCATGCCTGTAATCCCAGCACTTTGGGAGGCCAAGACGGGCAGATCACGAGGTTGGGAGATTGAGAACATCCTGGCTAACATGGTGAAACTCCGTCTCTACTAAAAATACAAAAAAATTAGCTGGGCGTGGTGGTGGGTGCCTGTGGTCCCAGCTACTTGGGAGGCTGAGGCAGGAGAATGGCATGAACCTGGGAGGCAGAGCTTGCAGTGAGCTGAGATCGCGCCACTGCCCTCCAGCCTGGGTGACAGAGCAAGACTCTGTCTCAAAAAAAAACCAAAAAACAAACAAAAACCCTGCATGTAAATGTCTATAGTTTCTTTATTCATGATCACAAAAGCTGGAAGTTATCCAGATTCCTTTAACTGGGGAATGGATAAACAAACTGTGGTATATCCATACAGTGGAATATTACTCAGCAACAAAAAAGAATGAAGTATTTATATATGAAATAACATAGATAAATCTTAAATGCTTTATGCTGAATGAAAGATATTAGAATCAAAAGTACATACTATATTGATTCCATTTATATGACATTCTGGAAAAGGCAAAACTATGGAACAGATCAGTGGTTGCCAGAGCCTAGGGTTGGAGGGAGTTGCTGACTACAAAGTGGCATGAAGAATTTGGAGGGTGTTGGAACTATTCTGTATCTTGATTGTAGTCCTGGTTACATGATTATATGCATTTGTCAAAACTTGTAGAACTGTATTAGAAAGAGTGGATTTCACTGTATGTAATTTATACCTCAATAAATCTAACCAATAAGATCTATTGGCTGATAGCCATGCTTTGCCTTGTACATCTACATATAATTTTTTATTAATCCAATTCTGTAGGCACTTTAGACAGCTTGTGTGTGGCTATTTGGAAATGGTTCTGTATTGATTTACCTAAAGCCATCTTCCCTTAACCTTCTGGTCATCCCTTTCTGTTTCTTAACCAACTTAAAGAAATTTTTTTAAGGTTTAAATAATTTCACCTTAGATAGATTCTTTTTGTGTTTCTTATAAGTATTAAGTTATTTTATGGTTGATCAGGATTGTCTTGTATGTTTTTGGTCTTTGTATTTAGTTACTTTTTAAAATGATGAAGAGTTTTGTTTTCAGCTTGGCTAAAGACTTTTCTTCAATATTTTATTTTATTCTTTTTAAACTTTTTTATTCATTTTATTTTTAGGTCAAATAGGTACAAAAACACTCAAAAGAGGATGAATTATAGGTAAACTGTTTACTAGCTGAATATTCAGTAAATCAGTTTTGAATGAACTGACTAGTTTGACAACCTTATAGAATTCTTTAAGGGTTTATGTGGATCTTTATATGTAGTTTGGTGTCTTTCTGTGATACATTGAATGTAGCACTAGTGGGAGTTCAGGAGTCCTGCATGGTTGTCAGTGTGTAGCCTATGCAGAGTCTTTCTAACTACAAGATCCAAATGTCCTTCAGATCTCACTGATAAGCAGTGAGACTGTCAACAAGGTGCTGCTGATTAGGTGCTGGCTATTTCCATGGTTTTCTTCTATTCTTCATTATGCAGAAGATAGTGTTTGGTGAAGGCAAATAAATTTTTGTTTTGTTTTGTTTTGTTTTTTGCTGAGTAGAAGGAAACTATTTTATGTTCCAATCCTGAATGCCTAAAGACTTCTGTGCATATCAGCAATGATGAGCACACATTACCCTCATGAGCATCAGCACATTAGATGTCGGCAACACTGCTGTATGGACATTCAATTTCCTCACTAGAGTTAGTAATGGTCTGTGTGTTAACTGTTATGCAATATCATAGCAAAACTATCACCTTAGATTGTCTATGGAAGCCACATAAATGCAAACACATTTACCTCACTGAGATTGTTTTATTTATTAGTAACATACGTTTTGTGTCCAAGATACTGATATTATTTAGAATTCTGGAAAAAGTGAATACAAGAAAAAGCAGAATCAATAGTAAGTATTTTAGGATGAACAACAGTAACTCTTCAGTAATTCTATATTGCTCTCACAACCTCAAGATAAAATGTATACTCCTTAATGTTATTTAAAAGGCTATTTGCAATCATGACCCTGCCTACTTCTCCAACCTTTCTCTCTCTCATCCTGTGACCTAATACTGCTACACTTACGGTTTGTCTCCTCTTTTGCTTCCCTGCTCAACCTAGCTAGCCTTGCTTCCGGTCAGAGTGAAGTGTGTGTTCTGTGGGAAACCTCTCCTGAGTTGAGTGTCTCTGTAGGCTCCTACAGAAGTCTACACTGTGGTATTTGTAACACTCTACTATCATTGTTAACTTTTGTATCAAAAGAAAGCTCCTGGAGATGTTAAATAGTTAAAACATTTTTTTAAACTTGAAGAACAAGGGGCCTGCAGTAACGTTGGTGGCCTTACCAAGTTTTCTTGGTGGTTCTTTTTCTGTTTGTGATTATTTTTAACCCATTTTATGACTGTGAAAATACTGAGATTCATTGGCTTTTTTTTTCCTCATTCTCCCTCCTTCAACAAGTTACTTAACTTCTCTGGATTCGATTTGTTAATCTGTAAAAATTGAGATAATATATAGTTAATATAGGATTGTTAAGAGAATTAAAAATGTACCAGAGGCAAGAAGTGCCTCACATTTGTGGCTCAGGTTTATTGATCTCTCTAGTGGAAATAGAAGACCTAGGGGTAGGGCTCCTGCTGACAGCTGGAGGTCATTATTGCTCTCATGATTAGGCGTTAATCATCCTAAAAGTGATTTTCTCTGACCTTTTCCTTTTTCTCTTTCTTCTCATAGTGTCTCAGTCGTGAAGAAGGTATTAAGTGGATCAAAAAAGAGAGACTTCCAGCATTTCTGGAAAGTGATTGCTACTTTGAATACAGGTACTATAGTCCCATCAATATATGCATTTTTACATACATATATATTAGCCTCCCAATTTGCTAGGACTACAGCTGTGTGCCACCATGTGTGGCAAATCTTTTAAATTCTTTGTAGAGTCAGGGTCTTGCTATATTGCCCAGGCTGGTCTCAAACTCCTGGCTTCAAGAGAGCCTCCTGCCTTGGCCTCCCAAAACCTGAGATTACAGGCGTGAGCCTCTCCAACCAGCCATATTTTAAAAATTATCTATTGGTGATAATGGTATTTAGGTGCAGGGCGTTTAACAATGAATACTAGTGTGACATGAAAAACATAGAATGCCATAGTCCAGAGCCAAGTATTTCCTTTATGTTCCCTGACTTTTAACATGTAAGAACCTAAAATTTGACCCCTGAGCAACAATTTTTAAGTCAAAATCAATTAAAATGAATAATTATTAACTAATTAGTAGTTTTATGAATAAGCTATTAATTTTAGCAGAGCCAAAGAAAATCATCATTAAGAGTGAGGAGAGGAGATTGGCTTGAATACATAAAATAAAATTTTAGGTTTTTTCCCTGAATTCTGCCATATTTGAAACTTGTTTTAAATTTGTATGATTTCTAAAATGCAGGTTAGCCAAATTGGTCTCACAAGTAAGATGGAGCAAGTCCGGCATGAATTTCACAGTAGGATCAAATTTTTCTCCCTGGATCGTGAAAAAACCACCCAGTCTACCACCTCCTGCCACTGAAGAAGATAATCTTGTAATTATGAAAAAGTTCTATGTATCACTTGGTGAGGTAAAAGTATGAGTATTTTTTCATGACTTAGCACTTCACTAAAACTTCTGATTTTATTTTTTATTTTATACATATATTTTTCGAGACAGGATCTCACTCTGTTACCCAGGCTGGAGTGCAGTGGTATGATCACGACTCACTGCAGCCTCCATCTCCCGGGCTCAGATGATCCTCCCATCTCAGCCTCCTGAGTAGCTGGGACTACAGGCATGCATCACCACACCTGGCTAACTTTTTTTTTGCATTTTTTGTAGAGACAGGGTTTTACTGTGTAGCCCAGGCTGGTCTCGAACTCCTGGGCTCAAGGAATCCACTCACCTCCGCCTCCCAAAGTGCTGGGATTACAGGTGTAAGCTATCACGCCTGGCCGGAACTTCTCATTTTAAGGCATTTGTATTACCTGAACAGAAAAAATGATTTCAAATACATGTAAAGCAGATTTAGCAATACTTCTTATAGATTTATGCTAACTAATTTGCTCTGCTCTCTTTTTTTTTTGGTATTCACCTCTGCCTCCCAAAGTGCTGGGATTACAGGTGTAAGCTACCACGCCTGGCTGGAACTTCTCATTTTAAGGCATTTGTATTACCTGAACAGAAAAAAATGATTTCAAATACATGTAAAGCAGATTTAGCAATAATTCTTATAGATTTATGCTAACTAATTTGCTCTGCTCTCTTTTTTTTCGTATAACTACATATAATTTAATAACACATTATACACCATTAAATGCTAAAACAATACAAAAAACCCACAATTATAAATTTCAACAAGAAATAACATAGCTATAATGACATATACCCAAAACAAACCCAGGAAAACAGTGTTCCTTAATTTGGTCAGAAATCTCTATGAAGCTGAAATTAACTGTCCGAGAAAAAACTGAAAGTAGGGTTCTTGATAGTAAAGACAATACATTTCAGTCTTGACCCTTCATATTGGTCACACCATTGTCCCTTGATCTCAAATAGTTTTTTGAAATTAGGCTTTTTTGTTATATTTTTCATACTCAAATATCTGAAACATCTTATTAAAATTTCTTATTTTTTTCTATTTAACACTTTCTCAATATGTCTAAAAGAGTGAGAGCAAAGGATTGATAAAAATTTTACATTCACAATGCAATTTTAAAAATCTTATGTTCTCATTTGTTTTAAATTCTCGACTTAGCAGTCTCCACATTGTTATCCTGCTATTTTCCCCTGGAAACCTAAAAAGAAACCCGAGATATTAAAATTGTAAATAAATCTCTTATTTAGAGAATTTATTGAATGTTTATCACTTAGATTCGTTGTTTTTCTTAGTTGACTCTCCTAGATTTTTTTTTTTTTTTTTTTTTTTTTGAGACTGAGTCTCGCTCTGTCACCCAGGCTGGAGTGCAGTGGTATGATCTCTGCTCACTGCAACCTCCGCCTCCAGGGTTCAAGCAATTCTCCTGCCTCAGCCTTCCGAGTAGCTGGGATTACAGGCGCGTGCCACCACGCCTGGCTAATTTTTGTATTTTTAGTAGAGATGGGGTTTCACCATGTTGGTCAGGCTGGTCGATCACGAGGTCAGGTGCTTTGCTCTCTTTAATTTGAAATGTAGTTAGAAATATCCTCATGTGTCTGAAGAGACAAAGGCAAGGTTGAAGAACATGCTGTGTCACCTGGAAAGCAAGAGTAACTTGAATTATATCCATGGTTTCATTGTTCATTCCAAAATTGCTATAATTTGGATTCATTACTTTTACACAAAAAGATAAATTGAGTCTTTTCCTTCCTGTTCTCTAGGTTATTCCTTAGTAGTAAAATGCGTTATTGTTTAGTTGTTATCAAATAAATTTGTCCTCCATGATTAGAGAAATGTGAGGTTGTATGAGAGCATTTGAAGAGATTTAACCTAGAATCCAATGTCCTTTTGGAGAGTCATAATGTAGTGAGAATTGTTGTTTGATCTTTGGCCTCTAATTATTAGATCTTATCTCTGGGGCTATACTTCTAATACACAATTCTACACAAAATCAGGAATGACAATCATGTAGCCCTTGTGCTGCTACTCCCTATGACAGACATTGTTAATCAATTGTGGAAATTTTTTCTGCTGAGCTAGGATTTGGCTCCAGATTCTTCACAACACAGCATTCTGGATAGGCACTTCCAATTTTTTTTTTTTTTTTAAACTGTAAGGCTTACTTGCAAATAAGGCACTTTCAATTGATCAAAATTATCATACAAGAGGAAGCCTCTTTGCTTTCTGTGTTGGATTAGATAGGCTAAGGTTACTTGAACTTCTTCTTTTCATGTGCATCTGCTATTAATTTTGTAGTTCAGCATTTCGATCAGCAATATTTGTCAAAAATGTTTACAGTTATGCCAGTTCCATTATTTCCACTGAATAATGTTCAGTGGTGTATTTAAGGCACATTTTTCTTCTCTCTTATACTGATTTTAAGTATTTTTTTCTTTTTTCTTTCTTTTTTTTTTTTGAGACAGGGTCTCACTTTATCACCCATGCTGGAGTGCAGTGGTACAATCTCAGCTCACTGCAGCCTTGACCTCCCAAGGTTCAAGGGATCCTCCTGCCTCCGCCCCCCAAGTAGTTGGGACTACAGGCATATGCCACCACGCCCTGCTAATTTTTGTATATTTTTTGTAGAGACGGGGTTTTGCCATGTTGCCCAAGCTGGTCTTGAACTGCTAAGCTCCAGCAATTCACTCACCTCAGCCTACCAAAGAGTTGGTATTACAGGCGTGAGCCACTATCCCTGGCCATATTTTTTCCCTTAATTTATATACTATAGAAATGTTGGAAATGTCCTAAAAAATGTGTACTCGTAGTTGAGGTCAATAAACATGTAAAGGGAAGTATCAATCTAGGGGAATAAGTTCTGATTTGCTATATGTGAATTTAATTAAATATAAGGGAGTTAACATCCAAACTAGTTTACTTTTGCTATTTTCTGAGATGAAAAAATTCATTTGTATTCACTTGAGTAATACTTTAACACTATATATATATACACAAAATGTTTTTTTTGAGACAGGGTCTCACTGTATTGCCCAGGCTGGAGTGCAATGATGCAATCATGGCTCATTGCAGCTTCAACCTCCCTGGCTCAAGCAATTCTCCCGCCTCAGCCTCCCAGCTGGGACTATAAGAGTGCATCAGCATTCCTGGCTATTTTTTTAAAAATTATTTGTAGAGATGGGGTCTATGTTGCCCAGACTGGTCTTGAACTCCTGGGTTCAAGCAATCCTCCAACTTCAGCCTTCCAAAATGCTAGGATTATAGGCATGAGCCACCACACATAGCCACTTTAACTATATATTACCATTTTTCAATAGCTTTTGAATTTTGCAGATTCAAAGTTCTTAGACCCTTATATTATTTATGTCATGACTATACATAGGGATTAATCTTCATGATAATTGGTAATATTTCTTTGAGCCTCAAGTCATACCGTCTAAAAAACAATTGACACATCTCTTAAAAATATAGGCTGGGCGCGGTGGCTCACGCCTGTAATCCCAGCACTTTGGGAGGCTGAGGCGGGCAGATCATGAGGTCAGGAGTTGCAGACCAGCCTGACCAACATGGTGAAACCCCATCTCTACTAAAAATACAAAAATTAGCCGGGCATGGTGGTGGGCGCCTGCAATCCCAGCTACTCGGGAGGCTGAGGCAGGAGAATTGCTTGAACCTGGGAGGCAGAGGTTGCAGTGAGCCAAGACTGCACCATTGAACTCCAGCCTGGGTGACAGAGTGAGACTCTGTCTCCAAAAAAAAAAAAAAAAAAAATGTATACAGTGGAATAATTATGTTAAAGATGTTAAAGTCTGACTGATGACTTCTTTCTCTCCTGTGTCCTACTCCCTCATTCTTTTTTTGCAGTTGAAACAGCAAGGACCTTGTATGTTGGTCTCTCTGAACTCTTTGAATGTTTCTTAATTATTTTGGCCTCCTGCTTAGGCTATTGCTTAGAATAAAGTAGTCACTCGATAATTATATGTTAGATGAACGTATAATTAATAATAACTTGATTTTAAAGGAAAAGGGGAACAAAAGTGAATTAGTCTTTGAAAGCTTTTATGCACCCAGGAAACCTTACCTCTAAGAGGGATGGTGACTACATAGGTGCCACCTCTCATTTCTCTGTCTTGCTTTGGTCTTCTTATGTGGCTTGACTTGCCATGTTAATTCTGCATAATAGATAGGGAGTAATTTTTCTTCCATTTGAGGTACCTATTCTCCAAGTGTTTCTTAGACTAAGTGCTGACCAACCAGCTGACTGGGTTGGATAAATGAGAAATGAGAGGAATGCTGGAAACTCTCTTCTCTGCTCTTGTTGAACAACTTGGATTCTCTAGTAAAAATAAAAGAGGACGTTACAGAAAGAGGCAGGCAGAGGAATCTTCCCAAGAAGGCTAGGATAGGAGCTTCTTAGGGCTGGGGTTCTAGAAGCTAAGGATCAACTTCAGAATTGAATTGGCTAGTTCAGGGGTACACAGAGGAAAGGAAAAATGGAACGCTGCATTCAGGGGCAGATGGAGTCAGGAATCAGTCTGCAAGAAGCATTCAATCTAAGCTAAGTTGTGAAAACTGAGTCTAATGCAAAGGGGCAGCTGAGTTTGGAGAGGTTCCAGTGGCACTAAGAATAGTGTCTCTATCATACTGGGGGAGCAGTTGTTAAAAACACTGAGCCAGGTGAGACAGAATGGGGGACCTGAAGTAATTGGGAAAGTTGTAAAAGGGAGCAGCTGGCAAAAGGATTGATGGGCCTGGTGACTGCCCATCACCAGGATTGTAGTGAATCCAGGAAGTAGGGTTTCATGCCTTTGGTCAACAATAGCCTGAGAGTGAGAGTGGAGAATTTATAGGTATTGGACACATACTTTCCTTTGGTTATCAAATATGAAAAAAAAAATCTGGATTGAAATTTCCTTTAGTGTCCTCTTAGCTAATGAATTTTTTGAGTAGAATTTTATTTTCCTTCATGAGATAATTTTCACTTTACATATTGTACTGTGCAAGTTGAATATTATTATAATGATTTTTCCAGTTTTGTGATCAGAGTAATACTGCTAATCATATGTTAAACTAATATGCTCCCCTCTTCCTAGGCTTCCTATACTCAAACAAAAGATTGGTTTGCATTAGCAAAACAAAGTCAGCAAACAGTATCAACCTTTTCGTTACCCTGTTGTGTACCTTACAACAAACTTAAATCACCAGCTATTTCATCTGTTTCTGGTAAGCAGAAAAGGACAAGAATGACTTCAGAACTTCTCTTTAAGTTTTTGTTTGTTTGTTCTAATTTTACAGTACAGTACTTAGTGGTTGGGGAGAAAAAATTATCTACATACCCTTTGCCTCACTCGACTTCCTATGTTTTTTGAGAGACAACTTTGTATAGTGAAAAGGAGATGGGTTTAGAATGCAACTCTGATATTTATTAGCTGTGTGATGTTTGAGGAGTTTTTCCACTTCTGGGAGCCTTGCCTTTTCTCATCTGTAAGATTAGAATAATGATATATACTAAATGGATAGAAAATGCCTGGCCTGGTGCTTGGTACCTAATATGCAGTTAATCAATGTCATTATTTCTTATCACAGTTTACAAGTTCTTGTTAAGTCTTTGCAATAAAGTGGGTACAACATTTTTCCCTTCCTAAAAAAAAAAGTTATTGATGGAAATTGAGTTTCCCTTCTGTTTTTAAGTTCAGACTATTTTTGACCTTAGAAAGCAGATAAATTTCTACCGTGGGGAGCTTTGTGGATATAGTGACTTTTCATAAAAATAAAAGGAATCTTCCAGAAATAGGAGTCATTAACAGTGATATTGTTAGAGAAAAAAACTTAGGTGTGAGGACTCAGGAGAAGAACTCAGGAATTCACTTACAGTTCTTAACTAATCTCTTTAAGAAGTATAAGCAACCTCTGGGGAAGTTAAATCTGGATTCCCTAGAATTGAACCTGAGTCTAGGTAAAGAAGAAAATAATCTCCCCAATTGAAAATAGCTGGATTCATAGGCTTCTTGTTGTTTTCTCAAAATATTGAAGTATATAATTGGAGATAAAAATAGTATACAGGAAGAGAAGGATGGCAGGAGATGGTGAGCTGGAATGCCTGCCTCGCTCTCTGCGACATCCTCCCTTCAGTTCCATGGGATTGAGTGTACGTCCAGCATCCTCTCACAGATTTACAAAGCCTAATCTCTCAATATTGGGGAATTTACTTGCAATAAAAATTGTAATGAAATGTTTCCAGTTCATTGAGATTTGAACTCTGGTAATTGAGAAAATGGTCATTGAGAATGGGGCATGGATGACAACAGTTAGCTGATCTGTGGCAATTCAAGGGGCAGATTTACTATGTGAGATAAAGCACTAACGTCAGACATGTCACTGATTTTTGAAAGAGAAAATAGGAGCTGAATACTATATCTTTAGAAAAATCATACAAATAATCCCTTTGTAAACCTTCATAAGTATCTCGTGCCATTTTGTAAGTTTAATGATAGATTGTAAGTTTGATAGTAATTGAATCTTTTAATGAAATGGTGAATTTTAAAACTTGCTATTATTGTCTCCAGTTCTGGTCTGTTCATACATGGTCTCAATCTATGGTAGTGAATTTTCTTTTATCATACAACATGAAGTATCAAAGCACATATAATCATTTAGTATACGTATTCTAATTCCTTAATAGATTTGGCCCTTATATATTGATATTATATATCAGTCTGGAATATTACATTTTAAAAGTACATAATGTATTTTTGAATATCTTCTGTGTGTTAGGGATGTCAAATATTTAGTACATCTGCCACCATTCTTTTCTTCCAAATCCTGGGAAGACAAGGTTAATTCCCATTGGCAGTTTTATTTCTACTGGTTCCAAATGTAGCCTCAGAATCCTTCTTTTTTTTCTTTTTTGTTTCTTTTCTTTTCTTTTCTTTTTTTGAGACAGAGTCTTGCTCTGTTGCCCAGGCTGGAGTGCGGTGGTGTGCTCCCAGCTCACTGCAACCTCTATCTCCTAGGTTCAAGCAATTCTCGTGCCTCAGCCTCCTGAGTAGCTGGGATTATTGCGCCACCACGCCTGGCTAATTTTTGTATTTTTAGTAGAGATGGGGTTTCACCATGTTGGCCAGGCTGGTCTGGAACTCCTGACCTCAAGTGATCCGCCCACCACAGCCTCCCAAAGTGCTGGGATGACAGGCGTGAGCCACCGTGACTGGCCCAGAATCCTTCTTAAGACACTGGTCCATGCATTCACTACCTATGATAAACCCATTTGCCATTCTGGCTCTATAGCATCTATTTAATAATAAGAAAGATTTGTATTCATATCTAATCTAATAGCCTTTTATGACTTAATACAGAGAATTTTATCTTTGATGATGGAGTTCACCCTAGGACAAAAAAGGACCCATCTAAAACCAACAAACTGATTTCTGAATTTGAAGAAGAAGAAGAAGAGGTGTCTGTATTTCTACAAGACACTCCTTCTCAAGCTCTTCTGAGGGTATACCTTGAAAAGAAACAGGATGTTGATGAAAGCCTGACAATGCATTTCTCAACATGTGAAGAATTTTTAAGCTCCTATATATACTTTATTTTGAGAAGAGCAATTCAGCAAATTGTTGGAAAGCCAGTTGGAGAAACCCCAGACTATATAAACTTCAACAATATAACAAAAGTGTCATTTGATGATTGTTTCGAGTCTATTTGTGGCAAGAATTTTTTAAGTGAATTAGTTCAAACTGCAAAGGAGAGGTCAGAAGAGATAGAACAAACAAGTTTAAGTTCAAAGACTGAGAGCGCTGGACCGGAGAGCAGGGCGGACTGGTGTATTTCTCATAGGACTTATGACATTGGCAATAGAAAGGAGTTTGAAAGATTTAAGAAATTTATAAAAGGTACATTGGGAGAGAGATACTGGTGGCTATGGATGGATATTGAGAGGTTAAAAGTTCTTAAGGACCCTGGAAGACATCAAAGGTAATTCTATCTTTTTATTTTTCAATAGTTTAAAAAAAATTATGAATATTAATTTGGGCTATTTAGCACAGAGAGAAAGCCCGAAGTAAATTTTAAAAAATGTAATTTTTTACTCTTGGAGGAATGAATGATAATAAAACTTATTTTATTATAATAGTAAATATTGATCACACTAGTTTTCTGATTTCATAGTTTTCAGATACTAATGATAACAGTTATTTGGGTTTGCGTAGTTTCTGCCCATACATTCTAGAACTACTTTCAAATTAATTATTCTATTTTCATCTTTATAACATTAAAATGATGTATAACTTTTATGGAATAAAATAAGTTATCAGTTATATAACCACACTAGCATAAAATAGACACCTACTCTCCCTAGCAGCCTGCTTGGTTAACAAATTCCATAATCTTTGGTTAGATGCCAGGTAGCTGGGTATCTGGATGAGTCTGTCCACTAGAGAACTTCTTGGAGGTCTGATGGGGCTCAGGTCTTTGTTTGGTCAGCTCTGTATGTTTTAGATTACTGTAAGTTGAAGAACCTTAAGAGAACCCTGTTTTAGGAAAGTCTTTAACTTGTCTTTATTCTCCTGATCTGCTCTGAAGCAGATCAACTATAGTAGATTGCAATTTCCTTAAAGGGTTTGACTGAGTATATACTAGTCACTGGGTAATTCCACTTATTTTAATGACATTCAGATCACAAAGCTCATTGTTGTATATAGTTATAAGAGCAGAGGTCACTAAATGGTTGATTATGAAGCATGACCTGATTGATCATT